>NC_066621.1:130835185-133235185 GCF_025201925.1 Gopherus flavomarginatus
GAAAAAGACTGTAAAGGGGATGGCCCAGAGCCTGCCTCTCCCTCCCCCTCTCAACAGTGAGGCTTTCCAACACCTTACCGTTGCACATCTAATTTAGTGAGTCCTATCTGCATGCCTATTCTTCCCCAAAACACTTAAGCAATTTGTCAGGAGCCCAAGGGCTCTGCTGTACTTAGCATTTAATGGAGCCACAGCAAACCAATGGAGACAACTGCAACTGCCCTCATTTTGAGCACAGATGTGCGTTCCATAAAGACTACCAGTCCAGCATGGTCCTGTTAAAGATGAACGTTGTTGCAGACTGCATAGCACAACTACCACTCTGCATCTGGCCGGCTCTTACCCCATACTAGGTGAAGGATTCCTTCCTAAGGTTAGTCCCATAAATTGTTAGAGAATCAGAGAAATGTAGGCCTGAAAGGGGCCTTGAGAGATCATCTCATCCAGCCCACTATGCTAAGACAGGACCAAGTACCTACACCATCCCTCACAGGTGTTTGTCCAACTTGTTCTTAAAAACCTCCCATGATGGGGCTTCCACCACAACCCTCGGAAGCCCATTCCAGAGCATACCCACCCTTATTGTTAGAAAGTTTTTCTTGATAACCTAAATCTCCTAAGCCCATTACTTCTTGCCCTACCTTCAGCAGACACAGAGAACAATCAATCCCCATCCTCTTTATAACAACCCCTAATATAGTTGAAAGCTGTTTTCAAGTACACCCCCCACCACACACTTTTCTCAAGACTGAACAAACCCAGTTGTTTCAATGTTTCCTCATAGGTCAGGTTTTCTAAACCTTTTATCATTTTTGTTGCTCTCGTCAATTTGTCCACATCTTTCTTTCAGCTTGGTGCCCAGAACTGGACACAGTATTCCAGCTGAGGCCTCATCAGTACCAAGTAGGGCAGGACAATTATCTCCCGTGTTTCACATACAACAACTCCTGTTAATACACCGCAGAATGAGATTACCCTTTTTCACAGCTGTATCACATTGTTGACTCAGATTCAATTTCTGATCCACTGTAACCCCCAGACTATATGAAATGGGTACATAATTCTCAAAAGTTCTGGAAATAAAGGCAGAGAGAAGGGTTAAAAACAAAAAACAAAACACTTTACTTTCTTAACTGACAGTTTGACTTGTCAATGACATCTAAAAGGTATGTCTGGTCTGCAATTAGACACCCACAGCTGGCCTGGGCCAGCTGACTTGGGCTCGGGCCAAGAGGCTGTTTAATTGCATCGCAGATGTTCGGGCTTGTGCTCCAGTTCAAGCTCCGGAAACCTCCCACCATGCAGGATCCTACAGCCCAGGATCCAGCCCAGGCCTAAATATCTACACTGCAATTGAACAGCCCCTTAATCCAAGCCCCTCCAGACCAAGTCAGCTGACAGGGGCCAGCCTTTATTTCTGTGTAGCCCAGTGGTTTCCAAACTTTAACAATCTGTGAATCCCTTTCATTAAAATGTCAAGTCTCGCGAACCCGCTCCTAAAAAAGAATATTTCCAGGGATTTTCTCATTTACCTGAGTATATAAATTATAAAAGCAGTGATCTTGGAAATATAAAGTTTGTTTTTATGACATGCTTATTACACACTAAGTATTATTAAGTGTCCCTGGCCTCTGTTTGCTAAAAGCTGGGAATGAGCAAAAGGGGATCGATCACTTGATGATTACCTGTTCTGTTCATTCCCTCAGGGGCACCTGGCATTGGCCACTGTCTGAAGACAGGATACTGGGCTAGACCGACCCTTGGTCTGATCCATTAGGGCCATTCTTATGTTCTTATTTAACATTACAGTATTTTTATTACATTATGAAAATGACAACAGTCTTCCAAGATCTCACTTTTGTAGCTTGTATCACTTTGAATAAGCCTGTTATAAGACAAGGCTCCTATGTTTCATCAAAGAGTATCAGATGTGAAACAGCATGAAGGTATTTAAGAAGCCAACTCAAAGAGTTCCTCCTACACAAGCATTCAGGTCATGAGCAGTCCAGGCAAACAAAGCACGTTACAACAAAGCTTAAACTTGTTCATCATAATAATTTTAAAAGCAACATTAGCTGCCTATTTAATTTTAAAAAAAAGCAAAAAAGATCCACCTCCCTTTCCATTTCTTATAAGAAGTCTTGAAGTTTAAATCTTCTCAATGTGATAGATATACTTCCTTTGATCCTCTTAGCTCTTGGAAGCCCAGGGGCTCCAGGCTGCTGGCCCTGTGCTGCCCACGGTTCCTAGGGACAGCTGTCTGCCATTAGGAAATATTTCCCCCCTCCCCCAAGAACCCCCTGTAACATTTCATGAACCCCCAAGGGTTCTTGAACCCCTGTTTGGGAACCACTGGTGTAGACATACCCTAAACGGCTAACCACCAAACATCAAGAAAACATTTCATCCACATAGCCACTTGCGGATATAAACCCCTGAACAATTTTCTTTGGTTGTTGACAGACTATACTCAATATTGCCCAGGCACTGGTTGAGAAATTAGAAGTTGAGAAGAGCATGAGAAATTTGTGATAAACTCTGACTTTTCAGTTCTCATGTCACAGAAAAGAAACTGGGCACTTTCTAAAGGAGTTAGAAACACATTAAATTCACTCTCCTGCCCTTCAGAAAAATGGATGGTTTGATTTCCATAAAGCATGCAGGTATTTGGGGTTTGTTCTTCGACAAAGCTGGCATTAGGCAGGCAGGCAGAAGTTAAGTATATTGCCCGCACTGAAAAAAGGCGCGAAACAATTGTCTGACGTTGCTTTCACGGAGAGAAGGGTGACTGACAACATGTACCCAAAACCACCCGCGACAATGTTTTTGCCCCATCAGGCATTGGGAGCTCAACCCAGAATTCCAATTGGTGGCGGAGACTGCGGGAATTGTGGATAGCTACCCACAGTGCAACACTCTGAAAGTCGACGCTAGCCTCAGTACTGTGGATGCACTCTGGTGACTTAATGTGCTTAGTGGGGACACACACAATCGACTGTATAAAAATCGCTTCCTAAAAAATCCAACTTCTATAAATTCAACCTAATTTCGTAGTGTAGACATACCCTTAGAAATGAAACCTTGGTCGTAGCCTTATTTTATTGGAAAAAAGCAGCCCCACTCAGGCGAATTTTGGGGCCCCAGTATATCATGTTCACTGGGACCCCGCCCCTTCCCATGTCACCCTCAGTATAAGCTGAGCTTTACTGGTAACAGGGTCAGTAACATAGATATCTAAGACAGAAGCTTTCACTAAAACATATTAAAATAAATTCAGTTGTAAAAAGTACTAAAGCATATTTAAATTGCCCGTTCCACCAGATTAGGAAAAGTGTGCAACTAGATCTCAGAATTTCCCTTTTTCTCCTAATAATTTGGCCTATTCCCATCAATCATAAGAACATGGTCCTGTGATTTTTGCACAAGACAAGTCACGAGAACTGAGTCTTATTTGTTTTGAAAATATTCATGGTCAGTTGTCCTAGCTGTAGGCCAGAGATCGCCACTTGCCTGAGAAAATGGAATGAGTTCTGCTTAACTGGAAATCTAGAGTAACTCACCCTCTTTCAATAGTTACACAGGATTTACACGGCTGTAACTGACAGCAAGAGTGGCCCCAACTTTGCTACGCTTAAGACTATACATTATACAGATTCAAAACTAAACATGGAAAAATGACAGGATAACAACCCGTTCTTTGGGAACAGTTAGCAGGAAATAACTGAAGTGAACATAAGTTGCTAGAAATCTTCACACTTTGAACTCTAGACCAGTGGTTCTCAAAGCCGGTCCACCACTTGTTCAGGGAAAGCCCCTGGCAGGCCAGGCCAGTTTGTTTACCTGCTACATCCACAGATTTGGCCAATCGCGGCTCCCACTGGCCGCGGTTCGCTGCTCCTGGCCAATGGGGGCTGCAGGAAGGGCGGCCAGCACATTCCTCAGCCTGCGCTGCTTCCCACAGGCCCCATTGGCCTGGAGCGGCGAACTGCGGCCAGTGGGAGCCGCAGTTGGCCAGATCTGCAGAAGTGGCAAGTAAACAAACTGTCCCAGACCAACAGGGGCTTTCCCTGAACAAGCAGCGGACCGGCTTTGAGAACCACTGCTCTAGACTGATATAGCTCAAGCCCTCACCTGGTCAACTCCACTGCTTTGTTCACTGTTATGCTGGCAAACCATGTGCCAGCTCTTGCCAAGGCTGTAGGTGTCAGCTGAGCACTGACAAATGCATAGCTGGAAACCAAATTAGCTCACGTGCATGTTAATAGTGTTCAAGACAGATGTTAAGACTTACAAGAATGTGTCTGTGGAATGCTTGTAGATTGCTGCATGCATTAATTTCACTTGTCATGTCCATATCCCATGCTATAAGGGGATATGCAAGTTCTGCTTCATAACCTGTAAAAATGCCTGCTATGAAACCCGTGAACCCAATCAGCAGGAACAGTCCACTGCCCATCAAGGAGGACTATTAAAAACTAAAAAGGCCATTATGGAGCATCACAATACAATGACTTGGTTCGTGGCCCTCTCATACCCATAAAGGTGCTATGTGCAAGAAAGTCCACTCATCAGCTCAAATCCCGGAAGAAAGGGAACACAAGAAAATTCTCTCTTTTTTTATTTTTAATGTATTTATTTCTGCTGTTTGGATTATCACAGGGCTGGAGCTATGAATCAAAAGCAGAGATCCCCAGGGTCAATCTAGGTTAGCCTCATAAAACATTCAATGCTCACAGATTACTATAACTGTGTCACATTTTGGAACCATAGATTGTAATTCATTTGCATATATGTTAGGGCTGTCAAACAATTAAAAAAAATAATCGTGATTAACTGCGAGATTAAAAAGTAGTCATGATTAATTGCAGTTTTAATTGCACTGCTAAACAATAGTAGAATACCATTTATTTAAATATTTTTGGATGTTTTCAACATTTTCAAATATATTGATTTCAGTTACAACACAGAATACAGAGTGGATAGTGCTCACTTTATATTATTTTTTATTAAATATTTGTATGTGTTCGGGGGGCAGGGCAACAGTGGGAGCAGAAGCACTGTCTCTTTAAGCAAAGCACTCAGAAGCCTGAACATTTCTTCAGCCAGCAGCAGCTGCTGTCAGCAGCACTCACTCCTGAGCTGGTAGCAGCAGCAGCAGACAGGCTCCCCCTGTTCCCTGACACTAGCTCAGTGGCGACTGGGTACATAGGTGCAGGGAGGGGGACACCCCAACATCAGCCCCCCGTCCCCACTCTTCGCAACAGACAGAAGGCAGGCTTCCAGTCCGGAGCAGCTTGGCGAGGGGTGGCAGCAACAGAGGAGCAGGGCGACACGAGAAGGGGTACCCCTACCCCGGAAGCACACAGTGGCACCTCCCTGAGCATGACGCCCTAGACAATGGCCCCCTTGTTCACCCCTAAGACAAGCCCTGTCCGGGGGGGAAGGGGGATGGTGCAGGTGGCAGGAGCCAGGCTCCTCTCTCCCCCTGGAAGATGTTTAATTGGCTCTCCAAAATTGTTCAGTCTCTTGTCCTCAGCCACTTCCTGCTCTCTGCCACAACTGGTGCCACCCTCCCCGCCTGGCCACTGCCAAATCCAGGCTCCAGAGGTATGCGATTAATGCTTAAAAAAAGAGCACGTTCATTTGTTGTGCGCTAACCACATGCATTAACTGTGGTAGACACTTACCAGCGCTTTTCTTGACCTCCGTGGAAGGAGGAAGCCTCTGGTAATCAAGCTGGTCTCCTTTCCCGGTTTGCTCTCTCGTTCCCGGAGCCCAGAGCAAGCAGGTCTCCTTCCCTGCGGTTTGCTGGGTGGCTCCGGGAACGCGAGAGCAAACCGCGGCGAAGCGGGTCTCCTTTCCCGGTTTGCTCTCTCGTTCCCGGAGCCCAGAGCAAGCAGATCTCCTTCCCTGCGGTTTGCTGGGTGGCTCCGGGAACGAGAGAGCAAACCGCGGCGAAGCGGGTCTCCTTTCCCGGTTTGCTCTCTCGTTCCCGGAGCCCAGAGCAAGCAGATCTCCTTCCCTGCGGTTTGCTGGGTGGCTCCGGGAACGAGAGAGCAAACCGCGGCGAAGCGGGTCTCCTTTCCCGGTTTGCTCTCTCGTTCCCGGAGCCCCGAGCAAGCAGGTCTCCTTCCCTGCGGTTTGCTGGGTGGCTCCGGGAACGAGAGAGCAAACCGCGGCGAAGCGGGTCTCCTTTCCCGGTTTGCTCTCTCGTTCCCGGAGCCCAGAGCAAGCAGATCTCCTTCCCTGCGGTTTGCTGGGTGGCTCCGGGAACGAGAGAGCAAACCGCGGCGAAGCGGGTCTCCTTTCCCGGTTTGCTCTCTCGTTCCCGGAGCCCCGAGCAAGCAGGTCTCCTTCCCTGCGGTTTGCTGGGTGGCTCCGGGAACGAGAGAGCAAACCGCGGCGAAGCTGGTCTCCTTCCCCGGTTTGCTCTCGCGTTCCCCGAACCCCCGAGCAAGCAGGTCTCCTTCCCTGCGGTTTGCAGGGTGGTTCGCGGAACGCGAGAGCAAACCGGGAAAGGAGACCAGCTTCGCCGCGGTTTGCTCTCGCGTTCCCCGAACAAGCAGGTCTCCTTCCCTGCGGTTTGCACGGTGGTTCGCGGAACGCGAGAGCAAACCGGGGGGAAGCTGGTCTCCTTCCCCGGTTTGCTCTCGCGTTCCCCGAACCCCCGAGCAATAACTGAAAGCACTAGTATACGTGTGTGCCTGCTTTAACCTGCAAACAACTCATTTATTTTTCCCAGTTAATAATCCCTTAGTTTACTACAGGATTGGCTACAAGCATAGTCTTTGGTGTGAGATCTGAGGTACAAATTGACCTGATGTAAGTAACTGGTCTCTTGGGCCTGGGAGAAACCTGAATATTTTGAGATCTTTGGCATATGGTAACCAACTAGCAGCATTAAGTCCAGCTTGCCTGGGTGTCAAGAGAGACTGGAATGCCCCAGCGGACTGTTTGTGACATCATGCTAAGACTGTTCTAGTGCTTCAGGAGTTCACACTTGTTACCAGGTTGGCGAAATCTAATTATAGAACATACAACCAGTTTGGGGTCTTCCCTGTTTTTTGACAGTCTGTCCTCATGCTGGCACTCGTGGTCAGGAACCACACCAGATAGCATGACACTCACTCCTTAGGGATACATCTTGAGTCTTCATCCTTAATTTTGGCAAGTTTTAAATGAGTGATGCTAGTATTTTTTAAAAGGGACAGCATCAGGTAAATTAGGCTCAAGTTAGAATTGATAAACATCATTGTATCAAACTTAATACAAGTTGAAACACTATTTCATTTTGACTTAAACATAAATTTTGCTGCTGTTGTGTAATCCTAAAATGCTGCTAACAGACAAGCAGAGAGCAAAAGAGTGACCAGAAACAAAAGTGAAACTGATCAGTCTAGTTCCACTACTCCACACAATGCAAAGGAATAATCCCACTGTATAAAACAACACAAAGAAAATTAGAGATTGATTATTGAAATGGAGAAAAGAAAAGATATCACCAGCGCAGGTAAAGGTATTTTTTGCATATATTATTTTTCACTTGATAGCTTCACATTTATAGATACTGAATAAAACAAACTGTTTTAAAGAAAAATTCCTCCAGGGTGATTTCAACTCCTTTAGAAGCCTACTTAAGGGATCCTGCCAAAGATAAAAATCAGTCTGGCTTCCCACAAAGTATAGCTGTATTTTTTCATGTCACTCCATTGATTGATATATGCTCAACTTCCCCATGAAACAACAAGACAGAGCACTGGCGGGTGGAGTTTCACAGTGGCCATGAGGATGATTCATTACCATGTGAATCACACAAGATTGTGCAAAACTAAGTGATAAAATGACACTTTAGCACTACAGCGCAAACCAGAGGTGATTAGTGAGTATGCCTGTGGCTTCAGTGGAAGATGAAGAGTTAGTCGGAGAGCATGTCAATGTAAGAAAAGTTCCATTACCTGACACGAAGGACAACATTAGTGATTGATTTTACTATGCTTCAAGGCACCTTGCAAACAAAAACAGAACCTAAAACAGCAGTTCATTTTGCAGGATTGGTACACTAGAAACTGTTGTGTAAGCAATTAAATAAAGCATTTTCCATCTTGTTTCCTCTCCACCTCCCCGCCTAGATACAAAGGGTACTAAAAACTGACTCATTAAGAACAGAAGTACTTGTGGCACCTTAGAGACTAACAAATAGAATTCTATGCATCCGAAGAAGTGAGCTGTAGCTCACAAAAGCTCATGTTGAAATAAATTTGTTAGGCTATGGCTACACTTGAAATTTCAAAGCGCTGCCGTGGCAGCGCTTTGAAGTGTGAGTGTGGTCGGAGCGCCAGCGCTGGGAGAGAGCTCTCCCAGCACTGCACGTAAACCACATCCCTTACGGGTGTAGCTTGCAGCGCTGGGAGCCGCGCTCCCAGCGCTGCGGCACTGATTACACTGAGGCTTTACAGCGCTGTATCTTGCAGCGCTCAGGGGGTGTTTTTTCATACCCCTGAGCGCGAAAGTTGCAGCGCTGTAAAGTGCCAGTGTAGCCAAGCCCTTAGTCTCTACGGTGCCACAAGTACTCCTGTTCTTTTTGTGGATACAGACTAACATGGCTGCTACTCTGAAACCTGACTCATTAAGGACAGGATTCAAGCTGAATAGCCTCTAAATTAGTGTCAAACTGCATGTCTAAATGCTGTCTTTAAGGTCTGATTGAAAACATGACTCTCTTTCAGTTACTCTAGGTTAAGTTCTGATTTTATTCATGAGGCACCTTTGGAAACAACAGTAGTAAACTGGGTTCATTATGTCAGGTAATGGAAGTTTTCCATGACATACACTCTACCCATCTCCTCCTCCTCCACTGGAGTCAGTGGGGCTCCATAACAGCACACACTGCCCATGCAGTTCAGTTTGCAGGATAGAGGTCTACACTATGGAACTACTGCAAATGCCTTTCCTTAGAATAATACCTTAGAGACAGAGGGGAATATTTTCAAAGCACTTAGTTACTGAGAGGCCTAAGTCTCATTGACGTTCAGTGGGGTTTAAGCTCCAGCACGATTTAACTGTTTTAGAAAATTTTACCCAGAATCAACTGGAAAAAAAAAATCAAATCTCAAAAACATTTTATCTACCACTGTTACAACCAACACTTGAGATTCCTATTTAAAAAAAAAAAAAAAAAAGAAGTCAGAGAAAGTTATTTCTACTTTTCCCAACGTGTTCACTTTTTGTACTGGACAGCAGCTTGTGTATCATAGTGACCCTCTACAGTCAGTTTCCTTTGTTGCTTCTGTCTTTCACACAGCAGCAGAGGATAGGGTGACCAGACATCCCGATATTAGGGGCATTGTCTTCTATACGCAATTATAGCACCCTCACCACCACCCCTGGTAAAAAAAAATGTGTCCCAATTTTTCACACTCACCAACAGGGGAGGGAGGATTATTTTTTTTAATCTTTTTAAAAAGAGCTGGGAAACGTAACTGTGAATCCACAGAATTTGGCAGAGGGTTGAGAACCCGGTGTACAACCCAAACCAACTGTTACCCCGACTTTCTTCCAGACTGACTCAATTTCAAGCTGATGTTGTCCCTTTAGCAGGGCCAGTGCAACCATTTAGGCAAACTAGGTGGCCGCCTAGGGCGCCTAGTGGTTGGGGGCACCTAAAAGCCCGCTCAGACGAGGAGGTGGAGTGGAGGTGAGCTGGGGCGTGGGGAGGGCCATCTGCAGTAACGGGGGGGCACGCACAGGGGAACCACTCCCCGCCCCAGTTCACCTCCACTCTGCCTCCTCTGCTGAGCACACAGCCCCCGCTGTAAGTCTCCTCCAATCGGCGCTGCAAACCTGGGAGGGGAGGAGAATTAGAGCGACGCCAGCGTGCTCAGTGGAGGAGGCAAAGGTGAGGTGAGTTGGGGCGGGCTCCCTGCATGGGGTTAGCTGCAGGGAGGGGTAGCTGCTATCGGAGGGGTGGCGCTCCCCGGGCTGGGGGTGGTGGTAGGCTCGGTTAGCTGCCACGGGGCGCAGGGTTAGCAGGGGGGGCACAAGGTGGTTAGCAGGGGGGGCACAAGGTGGAAGTTTCGCCTAGGGCACAAAACTTCCTTGCACCGGCCCTGCCCTTTAGCAATTCTGCTTAAGTGCAGAAAGATGAAGTCTGGCAACAACACACTTCCTTGGGCCAAAGGCCCCACAGATTCTTGGGCAACTGCCTTGATATTTACAGTAACATGAGAAAGTTCAGTTAGCCACATTCTCATTTCCCCGCCTCTCCAGAGCATCGCTTGTGGCCAACGAGTCAGCTGTACCTTTCACGGGTTTCCCTTTATGCGTGTGACTGAGCTAGTGTTTCCTAGGTTCTCAGCTAGCTGCCTGCACCATTTATAACACAGGCAGGTTCACAGCAGCTAATGTAAATGACTTTAGAATGACAAGTCAGAGGGGTTTTTTTAAAAGTAACCAAGTTACAATGGTCTCTGTCTTTCCTGAGGAGGAGGTAGCTATGTAACAACTCAAGAGAGCTTCTGTTTAGGAGATGCACGGAGAGGAGAAACAGCATGGAAACAGCTGGTTTCCTCACTTCAGACTATTTTTGTCCAGGGTTCCCCACCACCACAACCCTCACCCCCATTCTCTCATCTATCGACTGGTTGCAAGTAAATGAGAAGAAAATCTTAAACATGAGGGATTTAAGTAATTTCTACGGCGGCAATTAGAAACCAATTTCACTGTGACAATTCTGATCCCATCATCTTCCCCTACTCACTTCTCTCATTTTCATTTCTAGGAGACAGGAAGTTTTGAGATAGCAACGCTCTTACTTAATCCTATGCAGGGATTTCAGGCCCTTTTCAGATTTACAGCTGGCTGCACAAGCCAAACAAGCAATTGTATAGGTAAGAAAGGAACACAGAACTTTAGAAACAGCTGTCAGTTGCTCAGGCACTTAGGTCTCTAAACCGGCCTGTATTGCCAAGTTAGATACATATTAACAACATTCTATTTTCTCTTTATGGTTTTTATATTTAGCTTAAAACAACCCATCATCACACAGGGCCTGATCACCTCTCAGTTACCTTGAGCTATACATCCAGGAGTGAGTCCACTGATGTCCATGGAGTTACACCACTGTGAACGAGAAGACCCTTAACATTTTTTAGATTTTAAAACCACTATATAAATCATGTTGGAAACTTGGAATTTTAGTTGGGCCCATGAAGAGCCAGCTCTGCTAAGCAACTGATTTTGCTCATCCCTTGAGGAGTCACTTAAGATATGTTTCACTTTGATATACATACAGTGCACGGCCTAACAGTGGCTAAGTACACATGAACTATACATGTCATGAGCTACATAACAGAATTAGGATTTCATACATGAAAGACTGTGCCATCCCACTTACCTCCCACTTCATGAGCGACAGAGCCAACTTCTTAGCAATCATTACCGATCATGCTCATAATATTTGCAAGGTGCTCATGGCCTTCTAATGCAAAAAATAACAAAAACCTCCGCTTGTGTACAAAGCCATCTACATGTGCAAAAGCAGGATTTTATGCTTGCAAGATTTTGCAAATCGGACCCACACAGTCATTCCTGGTCCTTAACGAAGTTAACTGTTCCACCAGCAAAATCACTTAAGTACATCACGTACAGATGCCCAATATTGTTTTGCAGTCCATATACATTCTTCAAATATATATTAGCTGCACACACTGATTTGCACGCATTCTTGCTTTGTCCATGAACATTTCAAGATGCCATATATTAAGCTGGGAGATACACAGACATCACCTTAAGGGAAGTAACTATTCAGATTTAGGGTATGTCTACACTGGCAGAGTTACATCGCTGGCAGTTATAGCGCTGCTCAGAGAGCACTGAAGGGAAACCACTGTTATGTGTTCACACTGACAGCTGCCTGTGCAATAGTGTATTCACACTTGCAGTGGTATTTGGAGTGGTGCACTCTGGGCAGCTATCCCACAGAGCATCTCTTTCTCTTCTGCTGCTAAGAGTTATGAGAAGGCAGAGGGGGCTGAGGGGCATCCTGGGTCCTGTCCCAATGCTCCATGATGCATTGCTTCTCATCCCAGCAATCCCTGTGCTTCCATGCACATTTGGCACAATCTTTGAACAGTTTGCGTACTCTGTGCACTCTGTCTCTTCGGTCTGCAGGAACAGATCCTTCACTGTTGATCAATAGGCTGCTCTCTCTCACTAACACACCACGAGTGGCAGTGGAGTTATTCCTTAAACTACAAAGGCAAGAGAAGTTTTATATTGATCTTGCCATGCATAGTAGCTACAACACGAGATTGCTTGTAGCATTCACAGAGGTGCTGACCACAGCGGAACGTCGCTTTTGGGCTCAGGAAACAAGCACTGAGTGGTGAGATCACACTGTGATGTACGTCTGGGATGATGAGCAGTGGCTGCAGAACTTTTGCATGACAAAAGCCACATTCATGGGACAGTGTGATGAGCTCACCTCAGCCCTGCAGTGCAAGGACACGAGAATGAGAGCTGCCCTGTTGTTGTAGAAACACATGGTGATTGCACTGTGGAAGCTGGCTACTCCAGACTGCTACCTATCGTTTGCTAACCAGGTCAGAGTGGGAAAGTTGACTGTTGGACGCATGTTGACGGAAGTATGCAGGGCCATTAATCACAACCTGAGCCAAAAGACTGTGACTTTGGGCAATGTGCGTAACATTATGGACGGCTTTGCACAAATAGGCTTCCCTAGCTGTAGAGAGGCGATAGATGGGATGCATATTCCAATTCTGGCACCAGACCACCTAGCCATCGAGTACATTAATCAGAAGGGGTATTTCTCTATGGTCTTTCAGGCACCTGTGGATCACCTTGGGCGTTTCACGGACATTAACGCAGGCTCGTCTGGAAAGGTGCATGATGCACGCATCTTTTGGAACACCGGCCTATTCAGGAAGCTGCAAGCAGGACTTTCTTCCCGGACTAGAAGATCAACATAGGGGAGGTCAAAATGCCCAATGTGATCCTGGGAAACCCTGCCTGCCCATTAATGCCATGGCTCATGAAGCCATACACGGGGAACTTTGACAGCAATAAGGAGTGCTTCAACAGGCTGAGCAAGTGCAGAATGACATGAGTGTACTTTTGGCCTTTTAAAGGTCTGCTGGCGCTGCCTATATAGGAGGCTGGATCTGGTCAATGACAATATTCCTATGCTTATAACCAGATGCTTCACGCTCCATAATATTTGTGAAGAGAAGCTTCACTCAGGGCTGGACCACTGAGGTTCATTGCCTGGAGGTTGAATTTGAACAGACAGAGATCAGGGCTAGTAGAGGGGCACAACTCGGGGCCATAAGAATCATGGATGCCTTGAGGCAGCAATTTGAAGCTGAAAGCCATTAATATTTGTTGCTATTCTCGGGAGTGCAGTGCTTGAATGCTAGGAGGTGACTGTGATTGGTGCAGACGATGCACTATCAAGGTTTCAGAAAATTACCATTTGCTTTGCAGGGCTCTGTTTGCTTTCAATTAATGTAATAAAGATAACAGGGAGGCTGGGCTCCCAAAGTCATCTCTGTGAAGCCAAAATGCTACATTTTACAGAAGCAGTATTCTTTGCAACACGCAGACCACTGATTCAGCAATTTAAAACACAGCCACTATTCACATACCTGTCACTAACTGGCTGACCCCAGGGCAAGCACACATGCCACATGACCCCCAAAATGGTGAGTAACCACAGGGGCAGGAGAAATCAGTGTTCCAGGACCATACTGTGCACTTGGCATGTGGCTCTTGGCAGGGGTGTCTCTACGTATTTTGCTGTCCCAAGCACAGCAGGCAGGCTGCCTTCAGCTTGTCTGCGAGAGGTCCCTGGTCCCGCAGATTCGGCGGCACGCCTGCAACCTGCCTGCCGCCCTTGCGGCGACCGGCAGAGCACCCCCCGTGGCTTGCCGCCCCAGGCACGCACTTGACGTGCTGGTGCCTGGAGCTGCCCCTGGCTCCTGGGCACAGTCAGCACTGTAGGAGGGGCCTTATACTCATTTCTGTCCCCACATTTTACACAGACTGTGATCATTATGGAAGACATCTCGCTGCTGAGGGTGAGTAGGGAATTAAGGAAGGGTCTTCTCCAAGATGGCGGCTTCCACCCTGGTACTTATGCTGCTTGCCTGTGTGCAGCAATGGTCCCCCCCCCCAGTAACAGTAGTGTGGTGCAGGAAAGTTACCCTTAATGGGGCATGAAACAAAGCAGCTCTGCCAAAGAACCTGCAGCAGCGGATTGCCCAGTATTTCCTTGAGAGTTTTGTGGAGACCTCTGAGGGAGATTCCCGTGAAGTGAGGGAGTCAATCAGCACCCTGTTCTGCCGCTCGGACTGGGTATGCGGTGGCACACGCATTATACAGACACAAGCCTGCTTCCTGCAACCCTCCTGCCCGCAACAACTTGCTTCAGCGATTCCCAAAATTAAAGCCACTTTCCAGGGGCCTCCTCTCCTGTTTGCGCTGTGCCAACATCTGATAGCTGAGACTGGCTGGCCTCCTCCAAAGTAGAGAAAAGCTCCTGGCTGCACACATCTCTGACTTCCAAGTCATCCTCTGCGTCTAGGTCTCCCTCCACCTCCACATTTTCATCCAAGATTTCCTCCTCCTGGCTCAGTCCACTCTCAGCTGGCACACAAGCCACCGAAGTATCCACAGTGGCCTTTGCAGTGGAGGTGGGGTCATCACTAAGTATCGCGTCCAGCTCTTTGTAGAACCAGCAGCTCGTCGGCACAGCACTAGAGCGATGGTTTGCCTCCCGCACCTTGTGGTAGGTGTTCCGCAGCTCCTTCATTCTGACCCTGCACTGCAGTGTGTGTCCCGGTCATGGCTCCTTTCTGTCATGCATCATGAAATCTGTCCATAGCTATAATTCCTATGGCTGGAGTGCAGATGGGATTGGACAGTCTCCTCTCCTCAAATTCTGATGAGGTCCAGCAGCTAGGCATTACTCCAAGCAGGGGACTGTCTGGTGCATGGAGCAGGCATGGTCACCTGGAAAGATGTACTGAGACCACTGCAGGAGTCACCGGGCAAACAGAAAGGGGACTTTCAAAATTCCCAAGGAACTTAAGGGGTGGGATTCATGGTTGGTCACTTGAGGGCAGGGCAGTAGAGTTCAAACCAATGACCACAGAGGTGAGAACCAGCATTGTGAGACACCTCCCAGAGGCAAATCACAGCGCTGTAATTGACCAGGGTGTCTACACTGGTTTGTACTCCAGCGTAAAAAGCTGTATGCCTCTCATCGGAGGTTGTTTTTTTACAGCGCTGCAACTGTGCACTATGTGGCTTGGCAGTACATACAACTCGGGAGTTACACCGCAGAAAGCTGCTTTACTGCACAGAAACTTGCCAGTGTAGACAAGGCCTTATCAGAAAATCTCCCCAACTCTCAGGAGCAAAAAAGCTACTTAGGCCCCAACTACACTGGCAAGGTTGTGTGCAGTAAAGCAGCATATTAGTGGCTTTCAGCTTCAAATTGCTGCCTAAAAGCATCCGTGATCCTTATGGTCCTGCGCTGTGCCCCTCTAATAGCCCTGGTCTCTGGCTGTTCAAATTCAGCCTCCAGGGGCTGAGCCTCTGTGGTCCAGCCCTGAGTGAAGCTTTCACCCTTCCCTTCAGAAATATTATGGTGCGTACAGTCAGCAGCTACAAGGATAGAAATATTATCCCTGGTCATGTCCAGTTTCCCATACAGGCATCGCCAGCAGGCTTTTAAACAGCCAAATGCACACTCCACAGTCATTCTGCACTTGCTTAGCCTGTTGTTGAACCACTCCTTCCTGGTGTCAAGTTGTCCCATATATGGCTTCATGAGCCACGGCATTAAGCGGTAGGAGAGGTCTCCCAGAATCACAATGCACATTTCGACTTCCCCTATAGTGATCTTCTGGTCCGGGAAGAAAGTCCCTGTTTGCAGCTTCTGGAACAGGTCAGTGTTCCGAAAGCTGCGTGCATCATGCCCTTTTCCGGACCAGCCTGCGTTAAATGTCTGTGAAACGCCCACGGTGATCCACAAGCACCTAGAGAAATACCCCTTGCAATTAATGTACTCGGTGGCCTGATGCCAGAATTGAAATGTACTTGCCATCTATTGCCCCTCCACAGTTAGGGAAGTCCATTTGTGCAAAGCCATCCACAATCTCACACATGTTGCCCAGAGTCACGGTCTTCTGGAGGAGGATGTGATTAATGGCCCTGCACACTTCCAGCAACACAACTCCAATGGTCGATTTTCCTACTCTGACCTCTTTAGCAAATGATAGGTAGCAGTCTGGAGTAGCCAGCTTCCATACTGCAATCGCCACGGGCTTCTCCAGCGACAGGGCAGCTCTCATTCTCATGTCCTTGCACCGCAGGGCTGAGGCGAGCTCATCACGCAGTCCTATGAATGCGGCTTTTGTCATGCGAAAGTTCTGCAGCCACTGCTCATCATCCCAGACGTACTTCACAGTATGATCCCACCACTCAGTGCTTGTTTCCCAAGCCCAAAAGTGGCGTTCCACTGTGGTTAGCACCTCCATGAATGCCATAAGCATTCTCGTGTCATATGTAGTATGCATGGCGAGATCAATGTCATGCTCCTCTTGCCTTTGTAGCTTAAGGAATAACTCGACTGCCACTCATGACATGTTGGTCAGTGCAAGCAGTATTCTGGTCAACAGCTCAGGATCCATTCCTGCAGCCAGAAAGGGGCAGGGCAGGGCAGGGTGCGCAGTACAAAAAACGTTGAAAGATGGCACCAAATGCAGACAGAAGCACAAGGAGTGCTGGGATGTGAAGCGATGCATCACGGAGCATTGGGACAGGATCCAGGATGCCCCGCCACCCCTTCTGCCTTCCCACAAAAGTCTTAGCAGCAAAGGAGAAAGAGGTGCTCTGTGGGATAGCTGCCCGGAGTGCACTGCTCCAAATAGCGCCGCAAGTGTGAACACGCTATTGCGCAAGCAGCTGTCAGTGTGAACACACAATAGCGGTTTTCCTTTGGCGGTCCCTGAGCAGCACTGTAATTTTGCAAGTGTAGATGTGCCCTTAGTGCAGTTACCAAGGGCTAATCAAATCTTGGGAGAGGTACAATTCCGGTCTTTAAATGGCCCATGATTGTTAATTTATAGGAACCACAACCTCAGCACGTCTTAATGAGTCACACTGTCATTTCTTTTGATTATTTTTGAACGTAGTTTCCAGATAAAGCTGGAGATCCAATCACTCTAATCAAACATCTCAAGTTTTTTCCCCCCCTGCTAGTTCTAGAATCACACTCTACCCATTATGGTATCATTAAAACTGATTTGTTTCCCCATACTGATGTGAATGTGTGTATAATGCGCACAGGTCTCACAAGAGAATAATCATCTTGTCTAACCCTCACTAAAAGAAGGGTTTGTTAGAGCTACAGGATGCCAATCAACCCAGCTAACTGTACATCCTACTACAATCAATCTGTGGCGTAACTTCCAGCTGAGGTACCATGTGTTCCCACCATTCCACTTTCATTTTGAGGTCTGTCATTTAACTGAGGGCCTAACAGTATCAGAACAAAGGGCCATGCTGTGATTCTGCAGGGTTTTGCAACAGAAAATGCCCTTCTATCATCACCTCAAAACAAAACTTCTTCACTGTTAACATTGAAGGGTTACTTACACTTGCAGTACATGAAAGTTAGCGTGAACTTTTCCATGCACGAAGGCCAAAATTGGACCTAAAGCCATACATAGGCACCTAAGAGTCAAACCGTCAACAGAACCTAAACAACTTCGAAGCACAAGTCCCATTGACTTCAAAAGTACAAACTGATGGAGGAGTACAGCTCAGTTTAAACTATTCTGCTTTCTTGACTAGAGGAAGTTCAATCTATCAGAAAATGCTGCCGGTTGCACATATAATAGACGTTCTTTGCTTGAGATTGCTCTTCTCGTAGTAAGGGTACTAATGAGGCTCTAGACTTATCCTTTTCAGTATAGATTAAGTATAATCTCAATGTAAAGTCTAAAATTCTAACAATTAGAAAACTAAAGAAACATCCACTTTTGCAATTGAAGACTACAGAATGGAAACTAAATAACTAAAACGTAAATGAAAAGTGTGATTTAAATTTTGTTAAGTAATTTACATAAAAATCATGATATAAAATTTAAGGGTTTTAATAACTTTTTAAAAGTAATAAGTATTGTTACTTTTATCCAAGATGCAAATAAGATCCTTATCCCATTAAGTCTGATATTCCACCTCCAGCTGTTGACCAGTAACACATGCTTCAGTATACATCCTCATGCTAAATTTGCCATCTAGTTCCCTGAACTTTTATGTCGATATGGGACTCGAAATACCACAGAATTCTTGGGCCCCTGCCTTATATGCATAGTCAACACAATAAAGGCTTGGCCTGTTTCTTAATCATTAAAACAGACTCACTTCTCTTCTTCCTTAAGTTGTTCCATTGCCTAGAGATGCATTATTTACTGTCTGGACTAAGCTATGACAACACATTTCTTGTCCTATATCTGAGCTGTAAGTTAATGACACTAAGTCAAATATTACTGGTGTTAAATCTTTACAGTGGTATAAGTAGCTATACCAATAGTGTGAAGTGGCTACTATGACAAGGACAGTAATATAAGACCCTAAAAGAACAGATGAAGTTGATGATGCCTGCCATTACATAAGCTCTCACGATGTTCCCCCCCTCGGATGTCAGAGAGGAGATGGATGAGCTTCTGTTCTTTTGAGACATTGCTTCTTGAGATGCTGAGCCTCAGGTTTGTTGTTGTACTGGGGAAAGCTGTAGGATTAGCACTCCAGACCTCTCTGAAAGTAAACAACTTTTGCTGAAATCACTCTTACAAGAAAGACGTTAATGCCAAATCCTCCGATTTTTATCAGCTACCTCTGCAGGCCCTCATCAAAATAATCAACCAGACAATGACATTACAGCATAGAACTGCTTTATTTTTGGATAACAGCAATTTTTTGTTGCTGTAGCACTAAAAGCAAAATTGTTGTACTCTCTGTGCAAGTATGATTAACTGGACTCATCTGAAAAAAAACCCAAAGAGATTATATAAACAATTCTGCCTGAGGTGCAGAGGTTAGAATCATATTAAACATGGTCTTTAACCCAGTAATTCTACGGTCTAGTACAGATCCTTTTATACATAAAAAACATGCAACAAATGACGATTACTTCCATGCACTTAAACTATAGAAACTTGGGTGCTCTCCATGGGCAAACTCAATGACCAAATTAACCAGTTATTTTCCAAGTACTAAAATCATCATCAACCAACAAAGGTTACATAGCACTTCACTGAGCTTCCCAGCTCCTCCCACCCTACCCACCCCTCTTTTGGGAAGTGCAGCTCACATTTGCCTTATAAGACCAGGCATAAACGTGCCTTTGAGAGATTAAAGTTGTAGGACTTGATTCTTCAAGCTCTGCACGTTTCGTATGAGAATGGTGACCTCAAAATTGGTGGATGCTTCCTGACAGGGGACACTGAACAAAATCTCCTATACATTCTCAAAAGGTTTCTCAACTAGAGTTTAACACAAGTTAGAGACCAGAAGCCCAATCTGTCTTCCCAAGCTGGCTGTCAATAGAATAGTTATGCTCTTGGTCATCCACTTTCCTGATCTCCATTCTCCAGGACAGATGGAAATTTCTCCTACAACTAAGCTTGGAAAGATTAGTAGTCTTTTTTAAAATCTGTAATTTTGATAAATATCAATTTCACTGTACACACACAAACCATTGAAAAAAATGTCCATCAATAGAAACTGAAATTTATAGGTAGTCAAAGAAAGAAAAATGTTACTTGAGAACTTATCAGAGTTTGATTTAAGGCTATTTACTTTGTATATCTTCCCATGCAATGTTGACAATTTACATTTTAACAGTTATAAAGATTTATTTTTGAATCTCAATGTTTGCTGTCATTAAATAGTTTAAAATTTAAAATAGATAAAATGGAGAGGGAAATGCTTAAAAATAATTGTTTTTATAATTTTGACAGATATAGTTATGTTTGGTAGAGTTCAACTTAACACCTCCATTTTATGGGGAAAAAATTAATGCTTCCTAGATCCAGTGCAGTAGAATAGACATAGGTGCAACTTTTGTCAGCTCTCCTGTGCCACCCGGAGTTCCCTATATTTTCACAAGGTCTGAGAAGGCATTTGTTTAGGTTCAAGTCATATCATGCATCCTGCTGAGATATTTAGTCATATTCCAGTTTCTTACTTCTTTGTAGTTATGGCTCACAATCACTCATTTGGAAGGAACCTGTGGGCGCAGTGTGTTGTCACACGGTGCTAAAAAAAACTCTCATTAGATCTGCTGCTCTGTTTCTCCCTCTTCTGACTCCTGAGGTTACCTCTGGAAACGTTCACTTAGGTGGGAAAGTTAAGTGAGCAAGGAATCTTTCATCTAGAGAACTGAAAAGGACAACCCACAGATCACGGCCCAGCTTAGAACACAGAGCTCTGCCAAAAGCAGTCAATTCTCTTCCCCTTTTTTAGTCAAACTATTTGATTACTTGCTTCCATTTTCATTGTCAGAAAGTGACCTGGCCAATGGTTTCTATTTACCCCATTCTAACTGGCATAGGACGCCTAATGACTTGTTTGTGCTACTTTTTAGACACTTGAAAGAGTTGTTAACTTCCAAGTATTATTTTGTCAAAAGATCCCATTTTCCAGAAGAGAAATAAGCAATCTTGGAACCTCCTTTTATATTCTGGGCCTCATTTTGCTAGAAATAGATTCTATAACTGGATTGTGAAACACTGTCCTTATGAGAAAACCTGCAAGGATGCTACCTGGTCATTGATACATTGTATGCTAAGCATCAGAAAACTGAGTTGCTATCCTCTTCTAATACAATTTTCAGTCAGCAGATCATGCATTCAAATCTCTTCTTTACATTTTGGGATGAATATAATTTAAAATAAAATTATTTTTATAACAGTAAATAGAAGAGTATTGAGGGCCTGTCTACATATGGAGTGAACAAGAGCTCCTTGAATAAGAGCATCCACATGTGGAGTTATTCTAAAATAGCAATTCCACGTTAAATTTATAACCTTTCTTATTCCAGAACAACTTTCAGAATGGACAAGCCCTGACTATGTGAGAAAGAGAAAGTAAATGAATCATTCCTTCTGGAAAGTGGTAATTTTTTAGTTCGAAGCTAATTGAATCACCCTCATAGCATCTTTTAAATCTCAAGCTAAATTCTAATTTTTGAGAGAGTTTTTCAGAGGCTTCCTGTTTAGCACACAGTCACCTCTCTATGGCCCTGAGCCAAAGCTCACTGAAGTCAATAGAAAGACTCCAACGGACTTCAGTGGGTTTAAGAGCAGGCCCCATTTCTATGCAGTGTCTATTGCATTTTGCACCATTTCATTATAATACCCGGGTGATTGGTGGATGATAGCAACTGCTCTTCCTACTTCTCATGAATTAGTATGGTCTTCTGAGGGCAGAGGATTCATCATAAGAGCAATCAAAACTACAGGCAAGGAAACTAGATTTGCTCATTACTAATATCCCAGAATGAATAAGGGAAGGGAACTGGCTCATCAGCAGCACACAAGTTGCTTCCACAATATTTAAAGCTGAAGGTTTGTTTTGCTCATGTTTGAAAATAACAGGTGGTTTTGAACTCAACTGACTAATTACAGGAGGTGGTGGTCCACCAAGTGGTAAGACAATGGATATACAAAGAACAAGCTCTAACTTGTTTTATGAATGTAAAAAAAAAAAATTTTAAATTAGCTAGTCTTATGTTCTATATAAAGTAAATATGTTTTAAGACGTTACCTGTTACAGACAGTTGAGGGGTGTGTGTGTGTGTGTGTGTGTAACATATATTTTACATTCTCCAAGTACCAAGTGATGATCTCATCATTCTTTCCCCTTCATAGACATCACAAATGAGGGATAGTCAAATCATAACAACTTGGATTTTAAATTGTGAACAGTAGCCTGAAAAAGATCATTTTGAATGGAGAACAGCTGACAGCTATCAAGATTAAATGTCTAAATAAGTAATAAACAATTAATAATAATGAATATTTTGTCAATTCCATAGCAGCCTCAGTCCTAGTCTCAATATCATTCACAATCAACTGAGCCCCACAACAGAGCTGAGAGAGAGTACTGTTATCCCATTTGATAGGTGGGGGAAACTAAGGGCTTGTCTACATGAGGGTTTTAAACTGGACCAAATCAAGTTAATGTGGTTTGAAAATACTTGTGTACACACAATGAAAGTTTCACTGCACACTAACTCTGCATTTATCAGGAATTCTGGAGTCCTCTTGCAAAGTAGGCTAGGTTTGCCTCAGACTGAATTAGTTCAGTCTTTTGTTCGTGCGCACACAATTGCAGCGCACCACTGTTTGCGGGTTTCCAACAGTTATCCCACATGCCTTGCAGGTTGATATTACTGACCTGCGGCATTGCTGTAGCCCTGCTGTGATGGTGAAAGAAGTGCTCTGCGTAAACTCGAATGCTTGTTTCTCTCACCAACAGAAGTTGGTCCAATACAAGTTACTGTCCTGTCCATTTACTTGTGTGACCCCTCTGCCCTGCTGTCAAATTTCCAGGATGAAGAGACAGATGTTGCTTATTTGCTCCTGAATCCCAGTGTATATCATTATTCTGGCCATACAACTGTGACAGCTCTCCAGAAGCCCAACTACATGTCTCACGCAGCTGCCTGGAGCCATGCTGAGATCCTGGATCTCATCGCCATCTGCAGAGACACGTTGGTTCAGAAAGCTCTTGTGGCCAGCCACAGGAATAAGGACCTTTCTGTGGACATTGCAAAGCAGATACTGATACCAGTCAGCTTTGTGTTCTTGGAGAACCAGGGCACAGTATCCAACCTGTCTAACTCATGAAAGGACACCCCTGCCCTCCAGCCTCTGCTGGAACCAAAACTGATCAGAGAACAGACTTGCAGAGAGCAGTGAAGGGTGGTGGGAGATACACCCAGATCCCTCCTGACAGGGGTGACGAGATTAAGGCAACTCCCCTAGCCTCATCTGCATCAAAGACAGGACAGGGAGGCATCTCCATTAGCATACAGAATGGAGAACAGAGATTCCAAGGCAAGAACCACATTGAACTCTGGGACAAGAAAAGCATGGAAGCACTGCATCATGGGGGATCCCCACTCCAGATGTTAGTGAATATGCGCGCACACCCAGCTCAGCAGTTATTAGACCAATTCTAGTAATATATCCTTGATAGATATCCAAAATACTGAAGCAACCTAATTGCATTGTGAGCTCCCTGGAAGGAACATCACCCATAGCCAAGAGTGATCAGCTCCTATTGTCTAGTCTAAAGAAAACCCTCGAGTCATCAGTTTACCCATAAACAAATCTAGTGTTCTCCCTTGAACCACTGTTGTTTCTCTACCAAAACCACTACCTATGTTCAAGTGAGTGTTCTGTTGCATGGACTCAAACTCTGCACCAGTTCCACTGGGATTTCATCTTCTCCTGACTGATTGTGCTGGGGGCTCTGCATGTCTCCGGCACTCAGGACCCTGAGCTACTACCACCATCACCTGGGAACCCCAACCAGTTCAAGCTTCATGGAGTGGGTGAGATCCCTCCCTCTATTTTCTTTTCTACCTCAGGTATTAACCTTTAATAATGTAACTGTTATGTTGGTTTAGGCTCTCCTTGTGTAGTTATCACTATTATTCAATAAATAACTTTTATGGTTACGCTGGTTGCTTCCCTCCCTCTCTGAACTTTACTCTTTCGTATTTTTAGTTTCCCCATTTACTCTACAGCAACGCTTCTTTTACTTAAGCTAAAGATCCCTCTAGCACCCCAAAATACTGTGGGGTTTGCCAGGGCCAGCTCTACAGTTTTTGCTGCCCCAAGCAGCGCGCTGAATTGCCACCGCAGGCGGCAGGGGCAGTCCACGTTCCCTTAGGGCAGCAGGTACGTTTCCGCAGCGGCGGCAATTCGACAGCAGCTTCTATGTTTAGCTGAAGCCGCTGCGGACAGCTAAATATAGAAGCTGCCGCTGAATTGCCACCACCGCGGAACGCACCTGCCGCCTAAGGGCGCAGAGACTGCCCCCACTGCCTGCGGCGGCAATTCGGCACGCTGCTGGGAGGCAAAACAACAGGGACTGCCGCCCCAAGCACCAACTTGGAATACTGGTGCCTGGAGCCGGCCCTGGGGTTTGCTCATCAAGTGGGTTACTACCAGAATAACTGTAACGTTAAAGTGGGGATAAGGACGTGCTGAACTTGTGGCACATAAGGGTTGCTGCTTGGCCTAGCCCACTGAGTCCAGGGACATATAAGAGGTCAGCTTGAAAGTGCTGATTGACCCGGTCCGCTCAGACTTGTTCTGTTAATGTGTGTTCATCTGGTTCTGGAGGAACTCAGCCCTGGGGAACCTAGGTCCTGCAGGGTAGCTCCATTGGGAGGGGACTTGCAGAAAGGAGGGGTAGAACTCCATATGAAAACACAAGTGACACAAGCAGTACACTGATATAATTACAGAAACCTCTGCTCCAAAGAGTAACTCTAATAAATGAGCATTCCCCAAAGTAATGGGCAAATCTGGTAACTATTCCCATAGCACCTGCAACAGCCAGACCAGATAGTCAAGGACAGGCCTCTACATACTGCTGACAGGCCAGACAACCTGAGATGTAGAAAAGGAGGACTTGGGACAAGATTTTGCAGAACTCATGGCAGAGTCACAGAGGAAAACTAGGCTGTATATTAAGACCCGGAGGTAGAAAGAAATACATAAGATCTTTGCAGCTGCCAAGGATAAATCATAGTGGCCAGGGAAAGTGTCACTGTGGACAAGAACAGTATTGTCATGGTGAAGGAGAGCACGGGAAAAGACGCAGATGCAGAGGCAACTCAGACACTACTCTAAGTCAGAATGCCCTCCTGCTAAGCAAGCAGGCCCTGCAGGCCCATAATTTGGGACCCAGCCATGTCCTTCAGCCCCTGGACAATGCTGGCTACTGAGACAGAAGCCACTCCTACCCTCCGCATCCCTGCAGCGGTGCTTCCAGCAGAACCCATTCACTTCGGTGCGCAGAGGTAAGATCTGAAAAGACACTTGCAGCTGGGAGACCAGCTCTTTTGAGCCCTGCAACCCCCCCTGAGAATTTTGAGCTGAGGCACTCAGTCCCAGAGCCTATGCCAGTAAGAGGAGACAGAGACAAGGCATATATTCACCTGTAACTTTATACAATCCCTCCCTCCCCCCCGCCCTCCCACAACAAAACTGTTGTGTATTTAAAGTGTTCTTGCTGTTGCACTTTGAACTTTGTTTGCACTGTTGCAGGAATTAAAGTGACCAACTACACACAAACTTTTAAGAAGATTGTGTTTAGAAAAAAACATTTAACCAACCAAAGATATTATTTCTGGCTGCCTTAAAACTTTGTTATTTTTTTTTAATTGTTCTTCCATAATAAAATCATTTACAATACATCCATTTTGAGTTATCACATTTTGCACAGAAAATCCTTTAAATAAGATTGAAAACACTGATAAGGTTTTGACAAAAGCACATAGGGAACATCAAACTTCAACCACCCACACGCAATATCCTAGCGCTCGCAATGTCTGCATCTCAACACCCCCAAGATGGGCTAACACATTCAGTCATGTGACTTAAAATACAAACAAGAGGCATCCCTGACCGCATTCCCATGGGAGGTGTGTGCTCTTCATGGGATGCCTTGCTGGCTGCTCAAGCCTCCGGACAAGTCTCTGCACCTCAGTCGCCCACCCGTCAGTAAGACTCTCCCCCTTGCTCTCAAATACTGTACAAAACACAACATGCAGTTATACTGGTTGCAACATTTTTTTCTGCTGCCTCCAACCTATTCTAGAAGCAGCACCATCTGCCTTTCACATGGCCATGTGCACATTTGACTATCATTCTACAGTGATTCAGGTGATAGTTAACATGTTCCTTCCTTCTAAGTGGCCAGCATATGGCTTCATTATCTAGGCTAGGGCATCAGTGGATAAGCCAGGTCTCCCAGAATAACCGGAACAACCTCCACACCATTAATGTCCACAGCTCTCCTGGGGGCAAACAGTTTTTTCTCCATTCATTTAAAAAGATCCCAGCATCATGGACCCTCCCAGAGCCCTCTGCATTTATGTTTGTAAACCTGTTACAGTGACCCAGAAGTCCTTGCAGCATCATGAGGAAATGCACATTTCTGTTTATAAATTCTGCATCCTGGGGAGGAGAGGGTGGAATAATAGGTACACGGCTTCCATCAATTGCCCCAATGCAGCTTGGGCACCCCATGCATGCAAAACCATCAACAGTCTCTTGAGAAATACCCAGCTTCATGACCCAGTTAGACAGCACCAGTTCAACAGCATAGCAGACCTGCATGAGAATAACTACAGCAGCTGATCTCCCCACTCCAAATTGGTTGGCTACAGACTGGTAACATTCTGGGTTGGCAAGCTTCCAGACTGCCACGGTGACCTGTTTTGCTTCCTGGTATGGAGCACTGCATGTTGGTCTGCTCCCACTGCAGCTCCTGGTCAGTCCTGCCTAATTCTTAACAAAAAAAACAAAACAAAACAACAACAACAACAACTAAAAGTAGCCCACCCCACCCTGAAGGTTTCTTACCACTGTGGATTAGCATAGCTCAACAGAACAATCCATTCCCGCCAACACACACTGGTTTCCCAGACCAAGAAGTGGCACTGAACGCTGCGTAGGTGATCCAGAAACTGGTCCACCTTGTCCTGCTGCCACCAGTTGCAGAACATCCTTCTGTTGTTGCTGCCACAGAATATTCTCCTGCATCACGTTTGGTGGTAAGTCCAATGCAGAATCCATCCAGTTCTAAGTGCTGCAATACAACCCAAGCAGCATGTGCGTATTCGCTCTCGTCGCCATAGCAGCGTGAAGAATTGTTGGCTCCGTGCTGGTCAACAGCAATTTAAAAATTGGCGCATGCCAGCCCAGAAAGGAAATATGGTGCAGAGACAGTGGAAACACAGGATTTTTTTTAATTGAATCCACTGGGCTTTCCACAATTCACAGTGACAATCCCTGTCCGCTCACTGCTCAGCAGTGAAGCAAAGAACCCTGGGATGGCACTGGAAAGCGCTATCCCTCAGTGCACAGCAAACAGACACCACGCAAATCGAAAACAGAACAGGCATTACATGTGCACACTATTGGTGTGACCCGCGTGTTATAGTTACCTGATATGCATCAAAGAGCTTTAGATTAAATCCCCTACGGAGAGATACCCAATGGTACAAAAAGATTAACTAACTTGCCTAAAAGACAATAAAGCCTATGACAGAGCCAAGAATAGACTCCCTCCACACCGCAATTCTGACTCCCAGTCCTGTGCATCCACCACAAGCCCTTCCTCTGCCACCTATCCTCATTCTGAGGTCCACTTCATTTCAGGGGAAGTAATGCTTGAAATATCTGTGAACATGGGAAGGACATTCCAAATATTCCCAAGAGACTGAAATTGTTCACAGCACATTTATAAATGTATAGGATTTTCCTGAGACCAGATAGATGAGGTAATATATATTACTTCACCTACCTTGACTCTCTAATAGCCATGTTGGTTTCAGGATACAACAATGCAGGATTTTAATCTAATTTTAAAACTGTCTGGGCACAGTGCCTAGCAAACTCTGTGGGTGAACTTTGCATTTACAGTTCAGATGAAGAGATACAGCTCCCACCCTTCTGGGCTTGCTCGAAGGAATGTCTCAGAGCTCTCCTGGGCTAGTGTAGGCGTTCACGACAGACATTTTGGAGTAAACAATTTAATTTCGTGACATTCTCGGGGCAAACGATTTTACATGCAGATGAAATGTATAGGGGGAATGTCACAGGGTGGCAGGCCCCTGTGATTAAAATAAGAGCAGCTCCCCTGTGCCAGAGCAGTTGTCCAAACTGAGCCAATTAAGGAGCTCTTATTTTAATCACAGGGCTGCACTTTGGCTATAAAGGGTCGGGGGCATTTCAGTGAGGGCAGAGCTAGAAGGGTAACTGCAGAAGGAAGCTGCAGGGAGAGAGGTCCTCGTAGAGTGCTTAAGGAAGGGAGTTGGGGCAGGGTAAGAAGACCCAGTTGAAAGTTTTGTTCTTCCTTTAGAAGAAGGCAGGCCAGGCCTTACATCTTCTCCCGCTGGTCAGAGACCAGGAAGAGTGAGTACCTCAGGAAAAAAGGGCTAAGCCTAGCTTATGGCTGGGTGGAAGATTTTTGTTGGATTGGTTGCGTTTTACAACTTTGTGGTAATTAAAACCAAAAAAACTGAACCCGAAAAGGGCTGCATTTGGATGAGAGAGACTGCCGGGGTGGGGGATAAAGAAGACCTGAAGAAGGGCAAAACAGAGGCAGAACACTGCAGAGTGTCCCTCGCCACAAGGGGTGCTCAGAAGGCAGCTGGCTGTGTTAGAGGGAAGAAAAAGAAAAGGAAATGAACTCTTAAGCTTTTGCAACTGCAAAGGAGATCAGGCTAGCATATGGCAGCCCCTAGTCACTCTGCCTTCTTAAAAGGCTCCAATAATCATCTCCTGCAGCCCTACTGCCAGCTAAAGACACCCAACACAGATGCAGGGCTTCATAGTTTCAAGACATTATTCAAGACTAACCCGCGGCATCGGCGGGTTAAAATCGATTGCTCGGGGATCGATATATCGCGTCTAGTCTGGACGCGGTGTATCGATCCCCGAGCGCGCTTACATCGATTCCGGAACTCCATCAATCCGAACGGAGTTCCGGAATCGACACGGAGAGCCGCGGACATCGATGCAGCGCCGTCCAGACTGGTGAGTACCTCGATTTTAGAAATTCGACTTCAGCTACGTTATTCACGTAGCTGAAGTTGCGTATCTAAAATCGATTTTAATTCCTAGTCTGGACGTGGCCTGAACAATATGTGCTTTAGCTGAAAACACTGCACTCAGATCCCTCTCTCATTGCAATGTGTTAAAAGCGCTATTAGGTTGTGCCACAAAAAAGGAAAATGCTGCCTACAAATGGCAATTTACTTTGATTTAAAAGAAAAATAGTTTAAAAGCACTGTTTGCGCTTCTAGGAATGACAATTCTCTGCTAAAACTCCTCACTAAAGGCAGCAGACAACACAGTGTAAGAGCAGTTGTGCGTATCTCACACACACACACAAAAATCACTCAGCATAAGAAAAGGAGGCAGGAGTGCCAAGAGATAGGGAATGTGAGTACTGTACTTGATGCTGCAAAAACATTTTTTGAGATTACTATACAGAGTATTTCCCTGGGCCAAACATGTATTCAGAATGTGCTTAAAAGGGGATCCTAGTAGCACAGCTCAATGACAACCTGCCACAGTAACAATATAAATTTGAAACAGGTCCAAGTTCCTGTTTTAGTGATTTATATGTTTACACAGGCAGCCAGGACTTAATGCAACTAGTATGGAAGGGAGACAGTTCTCATGTCTAATCCCAGCCATGTCCCTGTCACCAATTGTGTGTGGTCATGAAAAATAACTTCCCACCACTCCACCCTGTGTCTCAGATTCTCCATTAATAAAAGATGGGCAGGAGGTGTCTGGGCGTGTACGAGAGAGAAATGCATACAGAGTTCCCAGTGAAATCAATGCAAAGTCTTCCATTGACGTCAGTGGGTGCTGGACTGGACTCTAAATCCAAAACGTAAGGATTAGCCTTTGTACTGTGCTTTGATACTAGAAATACTTAGCGCTCTTCAAGTCCAAACTGTTTTACAAACATCTAATCAATCTGCACAATAGCACCTCCAGACAGACTGGATCCTCACTTTACATATGGAGAAACGGACAGAAAGGTAAGCGACTTGCCCAAGAGAAGTCAATTGCAGGGTTGGGTTTAGAACTCAAGACTTCATCTTCTAATCCTTTGCTGAAACCACTGGACCACACCTTCCTTTTAAGATGCACAGCATCATTATTAACAATAGGGATTATTCATTATGGTAACCGCAATAGTTTTTTAAATACTAGATGGATTTCACCATGAAGCTTGCTAACACAGAGCGCTTCTCACTCCAAGGAATGGTATCAATTTGTAATTTAGTCAGTTTAAAAACTTTTTAAGCATACTAAAAGTAGTTTCAGTCTTAAAATGAATTAGAAATAGTTATACCTATCCCTGAGTCCCCCTGCCAAATGTTATGATTTCACAATTACATTTCCCCATGATTTCTTTGCCTTCCTTATTTTTTGAGAAATACCCATACTAAGAGGAGACACCAAAACAGAAGAGAAGCAATGTAACAGACTATACAAAAAGCTGTGACAAAAGCACAAAGCAAACACTGAAACAAAGTTTTGTCTCTAATCTCTTGCAGTTAGAGTCATGATCATTTATTGCTACTTTAATGGCAGGTGAAAAATTGTCAACAAGGAGTGGAATTAAGTAAAGTGTCACGTTAACTGATTGTACAAAGAGAGAGATCAAACCAGAACAAAAGTATACTGTGCCCGCCTCCCAAACAATGCTCATTGTTAGCAAACATGGGGTGCCAGGCTGCTGGGGAAACTGCTGCCCACAGTAGCACAAAGAGCATACAGTGGGAAGAAAACTTATGCGCAGGGATCTTGTGGTCCCCACAGCACATACTGAGGTATTATACAAGTATTTAATTTTAAAATAACCATTTAATGTCAACATGCCATAACATGTTTCATTTTCATGTGTATGTTTACATGGATAAACATAACACCTGACAGCAAATAGTTTTGCTCAAAACATTTTTTCCTGTTTTAACATGTAGATTAGAATAAAACACCAAGATGATCCTACTTATTTCTCACACAATCACTTCTGGGTCATGCCAGCATCATAGCAGCAGGACATTGCCACATGGAAGACTCAGGTTCTATCCGATGCAGGTACTTACACCACGCCCATCAACACGACACCCAAGTGCTCTTCCAGGTTAAAAAACATACATGCTGACAAACATCAATGAAGTAAGGTTTCCTCTCCACTCCAGTGCCCCTTCTCCCGGGAGAGATGTATGAAGTTGTATGTTAGGATCTGTTTGGTTTTGATTAGCTATCCATATAAACCGATATCTTATGAGGGTGACTTTGAGTGAAATGAGGGCAAAGGCGGTGCCCTCATTTTTACATTTGGACGAGAAAGTGGCAAGGCTCCTACATAAATGAGTTCCGGAGTTTGGAGCTTGTCCTCAGGAAAGCCCTGTCCCCAAACACATGAGCTTCCCCATTGCTGGGGACAGTTCCACTGCCCCTGTTGGGTCTAAACTTTTGGTGAACTTTGGGGAGCCAAAACACACCCAGACTGGCTGTCTCTGCATAATCCTTCCTGAACCCTTTTGAACCAAGCACTGACCTGCAAACTACTCATGACACCCCCTTTTCTCAAATAGCCATTAGCCTTTATCTCTATGCATTTACTTGTTAACTTGCTTTTCCTGTAAAATCTTGATTGATTATGCATGACCATTATCTTTTGTTAATCACTTTGTTTACTTCTGTGTATAAATATTGATGCTCACCCCTAATAAAGGGGCCACACTTAATCTAAAGCTTTTAGAGCTAAGGATAGTGTGAGCCCGTTGATCAACGCATTGGTGTCTGGTCTCTGACAGAATTGTGTGCCCCATACCAACTCCGCACGAACTCGGGTGCTGGAGAGGTGAGTGAGGACTTGCTTTATTTACCTAACAATTTGGGGGCTCGTCCGGGATTCCTTCTGGTGCGGTACCTCTGTCCAGTGGTCAGACCACTCATATATGAATTGGCAAGGCGCCACAGGAGATTTCTCCCAGCCAATTCAATATTGAGGGGTCGTGTATTGGACAGCAGGGTAAACGCCAGTTGGAGGGCTCCTGTCAGACACCATGGGTCAAGGGACTAGCGTGCCTCTTGAGAGTCCGTTGGGGATTGTAAATAAGTTATAGAACGAAGGGAAACTCCCAGTACAGACAGGAATGTCTAGGAAGAAGTTGTACACACTATGTGTAAGGAATTGGACTGGGTATACCGCGGTATTGGCCGACCCGGAGATGAGGTGGCCTTCGTATGGCTCTTTCGAACAGGCTGCCTTAAGAGGAGTAAAGAGCCAGATCGAAAAAGACCATCCGGGACAGTTATGTTACTGGTTTTGTTGGGACACAGCAGCAGAGCTGTGGAAATCTTTAAAAATTATGGCAGTCAGGTACTCTCCCGAGAGTGAACCCCCTCCAGGTTATTTCGATGAAGGGTGTAGACCACGGCGTGTTTTGACTCGTCAGCTGGTCCCCTCTGCACCTGCCCCTATTCCTCCGCAGGGGGACTCTCTCCATGTAGCAGAGGGGAATCTGCAGGATCCCAGATTGGAATTTCTGCAGAAGGATGAGGAGGAAATGAAGGGGCAAACCTCGGGAGGAGTAGTTACTAGGCTAATGTCCAAGCAGATACAGCAGGGTGCATGCCCCCCCCCGAGGATAGCCCAGAGGATGTCCCCGTCAAATCTCTTGCGAGTAATAAAAGTATAGTTAGAGAGATGCCTTTACAGGTGCACGATCAACCTTATATGGGCAATGATGGACGGTTACAACATGCTAATATTGTGGAATATAAAGGATGGCTAGAATGGGATTTGAAAGAGTGGGGACGGTTGTCAGGGTCTTTTGGGGAAAATCCCCGAAAGATCATAGAACTTCTAGAAAGATTGTTTTTAAGTTATAATCCTACTTATACGGATGTGGATCAGTTGTTAAGTAGAGTTTTGACCGGAGAGGAACGTAGTAGATTGTGGATGGCAGAAAGGACATGGGGAGATAGCAATGCAGTTAATCTTACTTGGATGGATAGGCGGGATCTGGCCGCTGGCTGGAATCCCCTAGACTGGACTCAGCCAAGGCTGACTCAGCTGCGAACAGATCGAGAGCGATTGTTAGAGAGACTCAAGGAAATGGCTCGCCGCTCGCCTAATCAGGCTGAGTTCATGCAGATTCGGCAGGAATCTGATGAGCCGCCCAGAAAGTTCTGGTCGAGGCTATTGGAGGGGGCCCGAATGTTCACTCAGATGGATCCTGAGAGAGAAGCAGACCACCCTACTCTTATTTCGTTTTTTGTGAATCAGTCGGTGCCCCCTGTAAGGGATTACTTCTTAAAGTTTCGCCCTGGTTGGGGAGGTGAGTCAGTCACTTCAGTGTTGGACGTAGCTGATTTTGCCTGGGAGAAAGAAAGGGAAAGTAGTAAAAAGAAAGAGAAAAAGGAAGAATATAAGCTGATGGCTTTAGCTTTTCACGGCGGTGTTCGAGGCAAAGGCCGTGGCCGTGGCAGGGGATTCCAGGGTGCTCGGGGAAGAGGGTCCTGGCGACCCCAGCCATCAGGAAATTGTTTTCAGTGCGGACAGCCCGGTCACTTTAAACGTGAATGCCCCTGGGGACGCCCAGAGGGTCTGGTTGCATCCGCAGATGCTTACACAAGTGAGGAATACACCCCTGCACCACCAGCTCAGCCCATTCCCCAGGCCTGGATCAACTACGGGAAACAGCAGCAGCCGCAGCAAACTCAGCCTCCTCAATGACGGTACCCCGGGGGCGAAGGCAAACAATGTGATGGTCTTATTTCCTTAATGTCTTTAGCCGGCTCCTTTCTCACTTTCTCCCCTCCCAGCAAAGAGCCTCGTTTAACCCTTTCAGTCCAGGGACTGCCTGTCTCTTTCCTCATTGATACTGGGGCTACTTTCTCTCTTTTAAATCATGCCCCCTCTCCCTGGCTATCCTCTGAGGTTAAAACTGCGACTGGGGTGGAGGGCAACCCACAGTCTCTGGGACTCACTTTGCCTTTGAATGTTATTTATGCTGAGAAATGTTTTCCTCACCGTTTTCTTTTTTCCCCAGCTTGTCCGATCCCTTTGATGGGCCGGGATTTACTCTGTAAGCTTGAGGCTACTTTAACCTGCACTCCTGAAGGGGTAGGATTATTGATGACAGTGTTAGGAGATTCGGCCCCTACTCAGGGTAATTGGGAAACACCCCCCTCTCTCTCCCCTGACCTCACTGACTTGCCTTCAACCCTCTGGGGAATTTCTGACACTGATGTTGGCCTGCTCCTTTCGGCAGAGCCCGTAAGGATTCAGGTGAAGCCTTCCTTAACCCCCCCGTCAGTCCCTCAATACCCCCTGTCGCTGGAAGCCCGGGAGGGCATCCGCCCCATTATCGAGGGATTCATTGCACAAAAGCTAGTCCGCCCTCAGCGCACTCCCTGTAACACCCCTATACTGCCTGTCAAAAAGCCTCCTAAAAAGGACGGAGACCCTGTTCGTTGGCGCTTTGTACAGGATCTACGAGTTGTTAATCAATATGTGGTCCCTCTTCATGCAGTAGTTCCTGATCCAGCTACTATCATCAGCCAAATCCCCTGGGATGCTGAGTGGTTCACTGTTATTGACTTAAAATCAGCTTTTTTCAGCATTCCTGTGCACCCAGACTCTCAGTATCTCTTTGGTTTCACCTGGGAGGGACAAAGTTATGTCTGGCAACGACTTCCTCAAGGCTACAGAGACAGCTCCACGATTTTCAGCCAGTGCCTCCGCCACGACTTGGAAGGTTTCACCAGTCCGCAGGGATCCACATTGGTCCTATACGTAGATGACATCCTATTAGGTAATCGCGAAGAAGCTGCCCTCCGCATCGATGGTAAGGCACTTTTATTATACCTACACACCAGAGGCCACAAGGTAGACCCTAAAAAGATTCAATGGGTCTCACAGAAGGTCCGATATCTGGGCTTCCTGTTAACCCCAGAGGGAAGACAGATGGACCCAGCCCGCATAAAGACTATTCAAAACTGCCCTCTACCGAACACCAAGAAACAACTTTGAGGTTTCTTAGGATTAATTGGCTTCTGTCGCCCCTGGTTGCCGTCCTGCGGGGAGTTAAGCAAACCGCTCCACCGACTCACTGCTAACCTTGCTCCTGACCCTTTGCAGTGGTCCCCGGACACTATTCAAGCCTTTCAGTTACTCAAGGACAGTGTGACCTCCTCCATGTCTCTCCGCCCCCCCAATTACAGCAAACCCTTTCACCTTTTTGTCCACGAGAGGGGCGGAATTGCTAGTGGTGTCCTTACCCAGCTGAGCGGGCCCCACCATTTCCCGCTTGCTTTTTACTCTCAGCAAATCGACCCTGTCGCTCAGGGAACCCCATCCTGCACCCGGACTCTGGCAGCAGCTGCCCTGCTGATCACAAAGGCAAAGAGCCTAACCCTGGGTCATTTTACCACGGTTTGGACCTCTCATGCCTTGTCAGCCCTTCTGCGTAGGGGCACAACCCAAGTCTTTTCGGCCCATCATCAGCAACAGCTAGAGGCCGAACTCTTAGAAGACACTAACCTAATTTTTGAAAGGTGTGGACCCCTTAATCCAGCTACCTTGCTTCCTGACCTGCCAGTCCTCCAGGATCAGCACGACTGTGTGGAAGTAGTTTACAGCATCTTACAGATAAGAGACAACCTGTTTGACGTGCCACTGGACAATCCCGATTGCATCCTCTTCTCGGACGGAAGCTCCTTCTATGTTGATGGCAAGCGTTTCACTGGTTATGCTGTCACCTCTGAATGGGACATTCAAGAGGCCGCCTCACTGCCAGGCAACTGGGGAGCCCAAGCCGCTGAACTCTATGCCCTGGCCCGAGCTTGCCAGTTGGCCGCTGGTAAGACCGTTACCATTTTTACTGATAGCAAATATGCTTTTGGAGTTGTGCATTGTCATATCCACCTCTGGAAGTTTCGAGGTTTCCAGACAGCTGCCGGTAAACCCATTCAGCACCTCCCCCTCATCCACAAGCTTTTGGACGCCCTCCAAAAACCCTCTGTCCTGGCTGTAGTTCACTGCCGGGCCCATACTAAAGATAGTAGCCCCGTTACCCGTGGGAATGCCCTGGCTGACGCCTCTGCCAAGAAGGCTGCCACCTTACCTTTAGCCATGCCCACCTTGGCTATTGCAGCCTCCTCCTTTACTCCACCGCACCCCGTACCAGTACCCGCTGCTGAACTACAATCGTGGGAGAGCCTCGGGGCCACTCTGGTCAAAGGGACCTGGCTTATGCCAGATGGCCGAGCCTGCCTCCCTCGCTCCACATACCCCGTGGCAGTTCGCTGGCACCATGATAAAGGGGGTCACTACGGCACGCACGCCCTCGTGGACACTATCGCTCGCTTTTGGTATGCTCCAGGCATTCAACCCTATTGCCTATCAATAGTGAAAGCATGCAGCACATGTCAGCGTAATGGACCTGCTCCGCCTCTTAACAAAATTAAGGGTGGAAGACCTCCGCCTGCTGCTCCATTTCAACATCTTCAAATTGACTTTGCAGATATGCCAAAGGCTTTTGGGAAAAAGCACCTCCTTGTTTTGGTTTGCCCTCTGACTTCCTGGGTCGAAGCTTTTCCTACTGCTAATTGTACTGCTGCCACAGTGGCGAAGATTCTCCTTAGAGACATTGTACCCCGTTTTGGCATCCCTCTTGTACTCGACTCAGATCGCGGACCTCACTTTACTGGTCATGTCCTTGGCCGTTTAGAACAAGGACTGGGCATTTCACACTCCTTTCATACACCCTACCACCCCCAGTCTAGCGGGAAAGTTGAGCGTATGAATAGGGAACTTAAGTTTACATTGGCTAAATACTGTCAGGAAACAGGATTAAAGTGGCCTCAGGTACTTCCTTTGGTCCTGTTTCACCTTCGTACTCGCCCAACCCGCGCATTGGGATTATCCCCCTTTGAACTGCTCTATGGACACCCCCCTTTCAAAGGCGGGGCGCTACCACGTACTGATGTTTCACTATTGGGAGGGGATCATATGACCACCTGTCAGTTTCTCTCCCTACAGGCTCGCCTCCGTACCCTTTGGAAAGCCTCGCAGTTTTCCCAGACCGTGCCGCTGGAGGAACAGATCCACCCGTTCCAACCAGGGGGCTTCGTCTGGGCCAAAAAGTTCGTTCGTGATGACACCCTCCAGCCAAGGTTTACTGGACCCCACCAGGTTCTTTTGACAACCCAGACTGCAGTGTTCCTGGAAGGACGCAAATCTTGGATCCACCACTCCCACGTCAAGCCAGCCGTAGTGGACCACAGTGACGGACCAGCAGCTCTTGTCACCACTGAGGACACTGCCTCCGACCAGTGGACCAGCTTACCTCTCAGACATTAGACTTAAATTGACTCGAAAAAAATGAGAGGACCCTTTATTCTGACAACTGTATGTTTTTTTTTTATGCTTTTTTAGTTTATTTTCTGCTTATGAAGATAATGCTTTTATTAGATATTCCCACGAGGTTAAAACTCGTATTTTAGGAAATAGAAGTAATTGCTGGGTATGTACTCAATTTCCAGTAAATGCAGCACAGGGACTCCCCTTCACACCCATTCCCCTAACCACTGCTAATATGACTTGGATGCCACCGACTAGAATAAAAGATCCAGTCCAACCCAATCTTACATGGGACAAAACAGGAGTGCCAATTAACAAATATCTCAGGGTAACCAATCAAACAGGATCACTGTGTTTTGTTAAAGGAAAAGGGTCAACTTTTGTGGGAACAAGTAAATGCAACATATATTTTAATGGCACCGCCTTTAGTAAAAATCTTGGCTTCAAGCCTTGCGCATCCCACTTATCCCATATGTGGATCCCTCACCCCGATCCAACCTTTTCAACTTTTTCATGGAGGGGCAGGTTTTCAGAGTCAGTTTTTAAAAAGCCCTGCTCAGATCTCAAGGGTGTCCAACTAATTGTTAAAGGATACACAATTGCCTTCTACAACTGCTCAAGCAGTACTACACTGCCCTTTGAGAACAACACTACCAAATTGTGCCTCTGCAGTTCACACAACGACCCCTCTGCGTTACCAGGGGAACAGTGGTACAACGGGTGGTGGGTTACCTCCTACTTTGAGAAATGGAATACCCAAAACGCATTATATGGAACATACTGGGTGTGCGGGCCCAAAGCTTATTATTTTCTCTCCCCTGATTGGGCAGGGTCATGTTATTTGGCATGGCTAGCACCGCCTTCTCGCATCTCCCTCACTCCCCCTCATTTTCCCCACGTTCGTAACATCCGTGAAACTGACAGAGATATTAATCTCCGTGATGGTTTGTCCTGGCAGCGGTGGGCTGGTCACACTAGCTTGAAGGGTGCTATCATCCGTCTACAGGGACTATTAGAATCTTTGACCAATGAAACTGCAACCCTATTTGAAAATCAGGCCGGGGAAATGTCCCAGCTGCGCCAATTAGCTTTGCAAAACAGAATGGCTTTAGACATAATGTTAGCAGCCCAGGGAGGAACTTGCGCCCTCATAAATGAAGAATGCTGTGTTTTTGTAAATGACACCTACTCTGACACTTTTCAACGTACCAAACACCTAAGGGAAATGGCTAAAAACTACTCCTCTGGCCAGCCACCTTATGATTGGTGGGGAGCCTTATGGAATTGGCTGCCCGGATTTGGGTGGGTTAAAAAACTCTTGGTGGGTGTTGTTGGGGCCATAGTAGTCCTTATAATACTGTGTTGTTGTATTCAGTGTGTCCCCTCCCTCATAAACTCATGTAAGTCAGTTTATTCTTTTCCCACTTCAGCTAAAAGCCTTACTCTCTTCGAATTGGCCCAGGCTGAAATTGCCAAGCGGCCCTTGAGATCTTGAAATAGGGTGTAGCTTTTTGATTAATAGTTATCCCAAAGCTACAAATGGAGGAATGTTGGGTCTAAACTTTTGGTGAACTTTGGGGAGCCAAAACACACCCAGACTGGCTGTCTCTGCATAATCCTTCCTGAACCCTTTTGAACCAAGCACTGACCTGCAAACTACTCATGACACCCCCTTTTCTCAAATAGCCATTAGCCTTTATCTCTATGCATTTACTTGTTAACTTGCTTTTCCTGTAAAATCTTGATTGATTATGCATGACCATTATCTTTTGTTAATCACTTTGTTTACTTCTGTGTATAAATATTGATGCTCACCCCTAATAAAGGGGCCACACTTAATCTAAAGCTTTTAGAGCTAAGGATAGTGTGAGCCCGTTGATCAACGCATTGGTGTCTGGTCTCTGACAGAATTGTGTGCCCCATACCAACTCCGCACGAACTCGGGTGCTGGAGAGGTGAGTGAGGACTTGCTTTATTTACCTAACACCCCCAAGCAGCAGGGCAGATGAGATCAATGAACCTCTGTGTGCTATACAAATCCTGGAGCTATACTAGAGCTCCTCCAGCAGAGGAATCAGAAGGGAAACAAGCTAGAGAGCTTTTTTTAAACAAAAAAGAGAGTTATTTTCACTGTGCTGACAGTTTAAACACACTTAATTGTTTTGATCTCTTGTTAAATCAGCTAGCCAGCAAGGATTTCCACTCACCCTTTACCCACATTTTCGTGGAGAGAACTCCACACGCTAACTCCCTCACAAACAGATCCTCGGAGCTCACAGCCCAGAATGTCATTCAGAACAGAAAGGACAAGAATAAGGGGAAAAACCTTGCTGAAGTATTATGTTTTCCCACCTAACAGCACCCTATTTTTTTAAACCATAATTAGAGTAGTTGCATTTTTTAAAATTTTTGAATACAGCGTATAAATTGGGAAAATTGTGAGAAAAATATTCATGAGTTTCTCCCTCCAGCACCATTTTCCCCAACTAATTCTATTAACCTGTGTGTAGGGCCAGCAGGCCCCCAAGAAATTTCTTGGAGGGAGAAAAAACATTATACACAGATGGCTGCAAGTACCAGAGCCTTCCCTTCTCTACCAAAGATGTCTCAGAACATGATTACCAGTAACCTGTTCTATATTGGACACTAACCCCAGATACAAAGGTGCATCATCACACACCTTGAAAAAGAAGAGGGAAATGGTATGCAAGCACTGAATTTGATCATCAGTACACATGTAAAACTACATGAAGTGTTTAGATGAAACAGCAACTTTAGGCCAGTGTGCTTGCGTTTTCTCTTTCTCTCTCACTCTTGCAAAGAAAGCACAGTCTCAGAACATTTTTAGCCATATGTTCATTGTGCAAACTAGAGCCGATCTGAAATTGAGACAATTTTTCCCCACCAGAAAATTCAAATTTGTCAAAACCAAAAGTTTTTGCAGAAATATATCTGTTTTGACAAAACTTTCATCAGGAAGAGAGACAAACAAAGAGGGGAAAACAGAATAACCAGTAATCCAGTGGTCAGAGCACACATCTGTGACAGCCAGATTCAAGTCCTTGGCCTGAACCAGTCAGTGCAGAGAGACTTGAACCTGGGTTTCACGCATCCCAGGTGAGTGCCCTAACCAACAGACTATTAGCTATTGTTCGAGCGGGGTTGAAGGAGGGATGATTTTTTTTTTAAAATAAACAAAAATTTTGAAAGACCACAATGCCAAATGGAACCAAATGCCAAAACCCTGAAATTTTTCACAAAATGGAATTCTTGTCTTCCAGCCAGACCTAAACACATTGAAGTCTGTGGTTTTCTTTAGCAACCAAAGTTTATTTGAGTGACTACAGTGCAAGGACCTGGAAGCTCTCATGACTAAATACTGCACCAAACCGGCACTGCAAACTAACAGAAAACAAAAGAGGCTGCTCATTCTCAATATTAGTCAACAGGACAAACATAGATTTTGTTTGGAGTTGAAACAAGAGTTGCACTTCCTGGACTACAGAAAGGTACACGCTGCTCTTGTATTATCCTGTACTTTGCTCTGTGAAAGCCACTATTAACTACCATAATCAACTAAACCTAGCCAAGAAACTATATCTCAGGAGTCCTGGCTCTTTTCTGTCTTTCACTAAAATTTGTGTGCGTTTATGCGTGTGTTTTACACAACAGCCCCTACTGCTGTTCTAGGATATGCAAAATATGATGGCTGTTTAGTACAAGAATAAAGACAGGCTGGCTGACTTTTCTTTTAAAACAGGCCATATCTTCTGGGGGGAGGAACTTTTTCCTGAAAAAAGTGTTTGAGAATCTGTTGGATTATTACAAAATTCCTTGTAAAATAATATATACTTTCCTTTAAAAAAAAAAAAAGAAAGAAAGATCATAGCAAGACCAAGGACCAAGACTAAAAAGGGACAAGAACACACCTGATATCCTTCAATCTCTCACCTCTCCATGATGCCTACAAAACACCCAAAAGCGGCTGGGCTTCTGATGTACTATTACCTTTGCTTATTCCACCTATCACTAATCCCACTAGTACTTTGTGCTCTCTCTCACCCCTTCTATTTGTTGTGGCCATGTGTTCTCTTGTCAGACACTTAGGCCCTGATCCTGCAAATGCGAACTGGTGGACAGACTGCTGCACCAACACAGAGCTACACTAACCTGAACAGGCCTCCACATGGGTGTAGTTGTCCCTTGCAGGATTGGTTTTAAGATTGTAAAACCTTTAGAGCAGGGACTGTCTTTTTGTTATGTACGTGTACAGTGGGGCCCTGACTGAAGCATCCAGGAGCTACTGCAATACAAAAACTGGAAGAGTAAGATCCATTATGATTTACATACATCTCATATGTTTTAACCTAGAAACATTAAAGGGAAATACTACAAAGTCTCACTGAAACATTTTTAAAATAGTACAGCTAGTATATTTAAGTGTCATCATTGTACTAATTGCTGGATTTGTTAATATATTGCTGAATAATATATTCCTTATACAGTGCTGAAGCCGATTATATATCATGGCCTTCCCATCTGAACACTTGTCCCTTTATGACCTTGTAACGAAACAATGCTGACAAGATAAAGAATAAACTGAACTAGGATATCGGTTCTTGTAACAGTAGAAATCACTTACGAGTGGCACAGTGAGACACAAAGCATTTTATCACTGTGGTTGGGATGAGGTTGGCCAATTACAAAAGAACACTTATGATTCCGTCATTTCTGTCCAATGCTGTTCCACACACACACACCATTTGTTCAGTTAGCTATTAACTGATAATCTCAACATGCAGATACCTTTAGCAAGGTGAGGCAGGGAGTAAATATCACTATATACTCAAATGCAGCAGTTTCGTTACTATGCTGAACTAAAAAAGAAAAGAAGTGTCTGAACTATTTAATGTAGTATTGTTATATCACATTAAAGCACTCTAAAGAACTTTTAGCACACACTAGCGGGGTCCATGTGGGCCAAATACAACACAACACGGTAGTGAGGATAAGAAATTACATCCTCCCTACTGCCTGTTGCTGCTCCTTGTAGATAAGCCCTAAATTATACTGTGTCCTGAACTCAACTTCTCTGTGTCTCAGTCATGTCTCTCTCCCCACAACCAGGCATAATATTTTTGCTGTGAAGTTTACTCCAACATGTGTAAAGCATTTTAAAATCCTTGAGTGAAAGGTGCTAACAATTAGCTATCGCTGCACTAGATATCATGTGTTTTTATGCATAAATACCTTTAGTTTTCAGACTAAAATGGACCCACCACACTATTGACACACAGCTAATCCCAGTGTTGCACAGCCTCAACAGCTTGCTGGCCAACCACTGCCAAGGATAAGTCACTAAGTCATTCAATTCTCAATATAATCTGCCATTTTAGTGCTTGTTAAATACACAGAGTGAGTTGGGAACATTAGACACTAGTGACTTCTCAAAATCAAAGCCGAGGAAGTTAATTTTCCCTCTCCTTCTCCCCAATCTCCTTAATTTCAGAAGTGCTGTAACTGTCAGGGGAATTAGGAGCCAACCTGAAACCAAATGCTGTTGCCAAATACCGTTTCCACTGAAGACAAAGGAACATAGTGTCAATATTAAAAACCTCAATGTTACAACCTCATTGGCCTCTCCATTCTAACACTTTTCTAGGAAGTGAGGTTGTGTAGTATAGCAGTTCTCAACCTTTTTCTTTCTGAGGCCCCCACAACATGCTATTAAAAACTCCAGGGTCCAGCGGGGGGCAGGGGGGGCCTCGGGGCTGGGGGCTTGAGCATACATGTAGTTTGACTTCTATTTTGGGTGGGCAGGGGCCAGCGGGACTTGAGCCAGCTCCGCACGGTGGGTCTGGGGAGGGAGTGCCACCTCCACCCACCTGTTTGGGTTGGGGGTTTGCACATACAACCAAAAATTATAACTCAAAGGTAGGGGGCTCAGCTCAAAAAGTTTGAAAATAGCTCAGGGTGCAAACAAGGAGTAGCTTGGGGCTGTGCACAGAGAGAGGGGTAGCTCAGGGTGCAGATGGGCAGGGAGGGAGTAGCTAGGGGTTGTGTGCAGACGGGGGAGGGGGGTACCTCAGAGTACAGGGAGGAAGTAGCCTGGGGCTGTGCAGACGAGGGAGTAGCTCAGGGTGCAGGCAGGCAGGGAGGGAGTAGCTAGGGGCTGTGCAGATGGAGGGGTAGCTCAGGGTGCAAACACAGGGCTAAACTGGTTTTAAAAACTGGTCCATCTGTTTTTTGCCTTGTCTGTGCTAATGCTCCAACTCATTTTTAAAACCAGTTAATATTTCTGGATGGATTTTCCCAGTTTAGACAAGGCCTGGTTGAGGAAGGATGGCTCAGTGAATAAGATACTAGGCTGTGAATTGGGAAGATCTGCATTCTTTTCCCTCTTCTACCAGAGATTTCCTGTGAGATTTTTTTTGGCAAGTCACTAGTCTCTCTCTGCCTCCATTCTCCATCTGTAAAATGGGATAGCAAGAACACTGTACCTCATGGGGTATTGAGTATATACACAATAAAAAATTGTGATGTACTTGGATACTGTGATAATGGGTGGGCCATATCAGTACTATAGATAGATATGGGCCGGATCCTGTGGTGAGTTCCATGTCCTCTGCACCCTTGAAATTAATGGGGCGTTTCAGGCATCTACAAAGGCCTCTTTCCCAAAGGAAGATGAGAGCTTTCACAGAGAGCTGGTCTGTTTAGCATCAGAAAGTGAGCCAAGCATTGAGGACTGTAGTGAGGCACCAGGAGTGCCAGAATTCCACCCAAACCAAGCTAAGTGGCAAGAACATAATAGCAAACTAGCTGTGGGTCTGTCTCAGGGTGTACTCAGTGGCATGGTAGATTTTGTTGTTACTCTGCATGCCAAGTCACATTTGTGCATTTCAGCGTCCCGATGATGAGGCTAGGGGTATGTCTACACTACAGGATTATTCCAATTTTACATAAACCGGTTTTGTAAAACAGATTGTATAAAGTCGAGTGCACGCGGCCACACTAAGCACATTAATTCGGTGGTGTGCATCCATGGTCCGAGGCTAGCGTCGATTTCTGGAGCGTTGCACTGTGGGTAGCTATCCCATAGCTATCCCATAGTTCCCGCAGTCTCCCCCGCCCATTGGAATTCTGGGTTGAGACCCCAATGCATGATGGTGCAAAAATAGTGTCGCGGGTGATTCTGGGTAAATGTTGTCACTCATTCCTTCCTCCGTGAAAGCAACAGCAGACAATCATTTCGTGCCCTTTTTCCCTGGTTTGCCCTGGCAGATGCCATAGCACGGCAACAGTGGAGCCCGTTTAGCCTTTTTTTTTTTTTTTTTTTACTGTCACCGTATGTCCACTGGATGTTGCTAACAGAGGCGGTACTGCAGCGCTACACAGCAGCATTCATTTGCCTTTGCAAGATAGCAGGGATGGTTATCAGTTGTTCTGTACCATCTGCCATGCCATTGTAAATTGGAAATTAGATGACAGTACAGAAAATTGATAACCGTCTACTGCTGTCATGGGTGCCCCGGCTGAGGTCGGCCGGGGGAGCAAAGACAAAAATGGGAATGACTCCCAGAGTCAATCCCTCCTTTATGATATCTAAAAATAGAGTCAGTCCTGCCTAGAATATGGTGCAAGTGTACTAGAGAACCAGTGTATCAGAGAACCAGAGAGCACAGCCGCTCCGTGTCAGATCCTGCAGAAATGATGAGCTACATGCCATTCTAGGGGGTGCCCCTGCAACAACCCCACCTGTTGCTTCCCTGCTCCCCCAACCCTCCTGGGCTACCATTGCAGTGTCCCCCCATTTGTGTGATGAAGCAATAAAGAATGCAGGAATAAGGAACCCTGACTTGTTAGTGAGATTAAATGAGGGGGAGGCAGCCTCCAGCTGCTATGATAGTCCAGGCAGTACAGAATCTTTTCTTTACACATGAAAGGGAGGGGGCTGATGGAGCTCAGCCCCCAGTTGCTATGATGAAGACGCTTACCAGCCGTTCTGTACCATTGACTGGGAATGACCGGGAGTCATTCCTATTTTCACCCAGGCTACCCGGGCCAACCTCTCCTGAGGCCAGCCAGGAGCACTCACGGGCTGATGATGAGGACGGATAGCAGTCATATTGTACCGTCTGCCACCGGGGAGGGAAGGGGAGAGGATACTGCTGTTCACTGCCGCAGCATCGCGTCTACCAACAGCATGCAGTAGACATAGGGTGACACTGAAAAAAAAGTCAAGAAACGTGTTTTTTCCATTTTCTTTCACGGGGGAGGGGGAGTAAATTAACGAGCTATACCCTGAACCACCCCGGACAATGTGTTTGAACCTACAGGCATTGGGAGCTCAGCCAAGAATGCAAATACTTTTCGGAGACTGCTGGGGACTGTGGGATAGCTGGAGTCCTCAGTACCCGCTCCCTCCCTCCATGAGCATTCATTTGATTCTTTGACTTTCCGTTATGCTTGTCATGCAGCACTGTGATGTGGACTCTGTATCATAGCCTGGAGATTTTTTTCAAATGCTTTGGCATTTTGTCTTCTGTAACAGAGCTCTGATAGAACAGATTCGTCTCCCCATACAGCGATCAGATCCAGTATCTCCTGTACGGTCCATGCTGGAGCTCTTTTTGGATTTGGGACTGCATTGCCACCTGTGCTGATCAGAGCTCCACGCTGGGCAAACAGGAAATGAAATTCAAAAGTCCGCGGGGCTTTTCCTGTCTACCTGGCCACTGCATCCGAGTTCAGATTGCTATCCAGAGCGGTCACAATAGTGCACTGTGGGATACCGCCCGAAGGCCAATACCGTCGATTTGCGGCCACACTAACCCTAATCTGATATGGTAATACCCATTTCAGCGCTACTCCTCTGGTCGGGGAGGAGTACAGAAACCAACTTAAAGAGCCCTTTATATCGATATAAAGGGCCTTGTTATATGGACGGGTGCAGCGTTAAATCGGTTTAACGCTGCTAAAATCGGTTTAAACACGTAGTGTAGACCAGGCCTAGGAGTGCCTGGTGCTGCTCTTCTCTTTCCACAAAAGAGGAAAGTGAATGAGAGAAGTTGTGCTGCTCACATAGTAATTGTGAGAATCAATTTCTGCCAGTTTCCACCAACATAAGAAAATGGAAATGAGGGAAACTCCACTTGCTGAACACCAGTTGCAACAACCCCTTCTTTGCAGAAAAGCAGTTTGGTTTCTTCACAGAAGTCTGCGTGACAAGTCAGCCACTGATTGACAAATATGAAAAAATGATGGCACTAGATCTTGTTTGGAGCCTCTAGGTGCTACAGTAATACAAATAATAACTAACAGTCTCCAGACTATGGATTTTTGATTCGTGTAGACAGTGTCTGGATCGGTTCAGTGGAGGAACACTTCTTTTTTTCTATAGAAAACCACATGGATAAGATTTCATTATTAAGATTCCACACAAAGGGGACATTCTTTTCATTATCTTGAGTGTTTGAGTAAGTCCTCCTACAGTGCATGTGTCACTTGTACTTAAGGCCATAGAAACTGGTTTCACTGGTCATCGAGCATGTTTTTGTCGCTTTAGGATAAGAATATTTCTACGGGACTAGGAAATAACAGTGGTCAGTTAGAGCATTGCACATATACGTATTCCCCCCACATCCCCCCTTCTCTGCTGTACTTGTGGTGCCTTTTTTTGTTTTTTCTTCTCAGGTAGTTGATCTGTGCGAGTCCACTTGGCTCATTGTGTTTTCTTAAGCCACAATTACCCTTTCTCTCCAGTTCTTACAGCTTGGTTTCTGTGATCTGTGGAACTGAGCTGCCCTTTGTGCAGTTAAACCTCCGTAGTAGCATTTTATAAGCTACCAGTCTTAGCAAACCAGGATAATAAAACAAGGTTAAACACTACTGTCAGAGCTATAGATAGGTGTGTTTGTTTTTTTCTGTTCTGAACTTTTATTTGTGTTTCCTGTGTTTACTGGACTAAGCACAAGAGGCCAAATATGAGATTTGATACAGACATTTAGGAATAATTTTGATTTGAGAATATTAAATTAAGCATATTCTTTGTATAGCAAACCATTAAGTATACTTCATGTTTTTCCAGGAAGAACTTGGGATTTTCTTTAACCTCAGCTCCCCACAAAAAACTAGATCTTTGTTAAATGCATGGCTTGTGCCAGTTGGCTTTACAGACTGTAGAAATTGGGTGACCAGATAGTAAGTGTGAAAAATCGGGTGAGGGGTGGGGGGTAATTGGCACCTACATAAGAAAAAGCCCCAAATATCGGGACTGTCCCTATAAAATGGGGACATCTGGTCACCCTATGTAGAAACTATAAAAATTAAATATAGGCATGCTGGTCAATAGCTCCAATTGTTACCTACACTGGTGTGCAATATTATATCACGAGAAGTCAATTGATAATAGCAAGGAGTAAAGCTTCTTTGTCTGCAATTCTCACGAATAGCTGCAAGCTGTCAGGCGTTAGAAATTATACTGAAGGTAGGAGTGAACTACTGATGACCTTTTGGGGGCATGGAGGTGGAGTGCTCCTTCTTCCCGCAGGAGTGACCTTTCTTCTAGCCATGGAGAGATGGAGGTGTTCTGCCTCTTAAAACCACTGTGAACACTGGCCACAGGGAAGTGAAGAGTCATTTTCCTCCACCCCCAAAGAAAGTTTGCAGTGTGTTTGCTTCATTCTCGGATCCTAACTACTCCCTGGGATCACAGAGCACAGCCACTGGGCTGCGGGAGTGTCTCAAATAATCAATATTTTCATTACATGCCTGTGTTTAGTGGACTAATAGTAATTTAACTTAGATTTAGGAGCCAAGAGTCCTTTTCCTGGTACATCTTTTTTCCACAGAGCACTTTGATTTGGGATGATAACAAATCTCACCTCTTTATATTGCAAAAGGTTCCTGAAAAGTAGTTCCTAGTATGTGCATATGTTAATTCCTGCATCTCTGCATCCAATTTTGTTAGCTCCTTACTAATTCAGAAATCAACACTCTTGACTTTGGGGAGGGTTTAAATGTAAGCAGTAATCTCTGAAACAGAGATTTGATCTGAGGTGATATTTTAGGGTTGGTGTAGTTACAAGAAAACCCCGGAAAGTTAAGTGTTTGAACTGCACATTAGGAGAATGAAGATTGATACTGTACGTCCTGTGATACAGTCCAGATAATATGCTGTTCATCTGAAAACTTGACAATTTCCTTTAAGATGACACTGAACATATCCCAATGAAACAGTGGAGCAAGGCATCTTAAATGCAGATGTAGAAAAAATAAGCACCTGGCCTGGATGCATCCAGTCTCTCACTATGTGAAAACAAGCACTCTTTTATTGGTACATATTTCTTCTTATCCCCTTTATTTTTCATCCATAAAACCAGTAATTCACAATAATGGTTCCATTTGTGTGACTGGAACTTAGTTTTATTCAGAAGGCATTTTGCCCTCTACCTGATCAGATGTAATAGCTAGCACCTTTATAGTGCCTGATAGCTTCAAAGTACTATACAAACTTTAGCTAGTATTCATAGCACTCTAAGTACACCTTTACCTTGATATAACACGAATTTGGATATAATGCAGTAAAGCAGTGCTCCAGGGGATGGGGGGTGCTGCACACTCTGGAGGATCAAAGTAAGTTCGATATAACATGGTTTCACCTATAACACGGTAAGATTTTTTGGCTCCTGAGGACAGGGGTATATTGAGGTAGAGATGTAGTAGCGTCTCCATTTTACAGCAGAGGAAAACCTATTAAAGTGTGTGGTGGCTCTCTTAAGAGTGTCTCTCAAAATGACAGTTTTAGGCTTCCATTTTTGAGGTTGCTGTAACTTCAGGTTCAATTTCCTCATCTTGCAAGTTAAGAGGTGTTTATTCCTCCTCTGGTAGATGAAAGACAAGCTGTGTTCTTGGCTCATGTAGGAGCCCCAGTAGTAATGGTTCTGCATTTGGAATCGAATGAACGATTCCTGTGAACTGAGTCAAAATAGAATCCAGCTTGCTTTCCCATAGCCACGTTGGCTCTGCAGAGGTAACAGGTAGTCAGTTTATTGAGATCAGTAAAATTGGCAGCTGACTTTGAAGGCCCTTGGGATCTGATCTATAAAGTGAGACGGTGCCACTTTTCTGGCCGTAACTGCACATTTACCTGAGTCATTGGTGCAGAGAGATCTAGAGCTTGGAGGCAGGGTCAACTCACACAAAGGCGCTGAATTTCACCCCAGGAGGGACAAGTTGAAATGATGGTTTGATCTTTATTGATCTCATGCCACATAGTTAAGAATAGCACTTGATTCATGCTGACCTCTGAATTGGTAACTTGAAAGCCCTCAGGGAACTGGGATGTCTCCCCCTTTTATTATAGCTCTTGCAGGTTCTTGTTCCTCCTGTTCAACAAGGAACCTCCTTCCACTATTTCCCAAACACACACCAGTTCTGCACACTCATCCTGGTCCTGTTCTCCATGCATTCCCTTGTGGCACTGAACCCCTCCCGCTCCAGCTGGTAAACAAAAGAATTTGGGGCAGGTGGGGCCGGGGTGGAGGTTAGGAGAAGGTGGAGCACTGTATGCTTGCCCTTGCAAATGGTATGTTCCAATGGACTGTGTCAAAGAACTCTGGGTCCCATACTTTTGTTCAGTCTATTAGACTATCTATGGTTTGGGGGGCGGGGGAGTTGGGAGAGGGTTCCTTTCACAGAGTGCTGTCAGGCTAAAAAATATTTTAAAGAGGCCTTACCTCTGCTGGACATTTGGGTGCTAAGCAATAAGAGTATATCTTTTAAAATGTGTAAGAACAAGCGTTTCTTTCTTCAGTCTAGAAAAGCCATGTTAAAAATGTCAATTTCCTAGTGAAAGTCTCCTTACTAATTATGTCCATAGCATCTTGAAGATTTTTTTTTTTAAATAAGTTTGGGCCATACTAAAGAATAATGAAGGCCAGAAGCTGTTTCTCTCTGGATCAATTTCACTCCATGTGGAACCCTTTGGATTTTGATGAGCAGGATCATTGTTACAAAGATGATGATGATTTAAACCTATTATGTTACAATCTAATTGGTGAGCTAAAGAATAAGGCCTACATATACACTACACAAGCAGTTCTCAACAGGGGTTCCACGGGGCTCTATGGCTAAAACCCAGAGTCCGAGCCTCAGCACCTCCTGCGAGCCAGTAGCTGTGGGGTTGAAGCCCCAGTCCCTGGCGCTCCCTGCCTGGTTGAAGCTGGGAGCAGCACGGCTGAATTCTGGAGCCCTGAGCCTCGGTGCTCCCCACAGGACAGAACACCTGAACCCATGCAGAGAGTTGGGGGGACTCCCACCCCCCCCACAACTACAGTGCAAGAGCAGGGCAGTCCTGGAGCAGTTCCAACCCTCTCCCCACCTCCTTCTCTCCCTGCCCCCTGGCCAGCGGAGGTGGGATGCTAGAGGGACAGCTGCTGCTCTAGCTGGTGCCATGGAGCAGGCAGCCGCAGCATTCTCTTGTCTCCTGCTGGTACAGGGGGTTGAAGCTGCTCCTCAGCTCCCAGCGCTCTTTGCTCATGCATGCAGTAAGAGTTGCCTTGTGGTGGGAGACCCGGATCCATGGCTGGCAGAGCCCTCGGGGAACAGGGACCGCAGGGGAGCCCTCCTGGCACACAGCCCCTAGCTACTCCTCTTCCTTCACTCTGAGCTACCCCCCCGTCCACACACAGCCCCTAGCTACCTCCTCCCTGTCTGCACTCTGAGCTACCCCCTGTCCGCACACAGCCCCTCGCTACTCCCTCCCTGCACCCTGAGCTATCCCCCCGTCCTCATACAGCCTCTAGCTATACTCTAAACCACCTTTCAGCAGCTATACTCTGAGACTCCGGACCTATTTGCACTTCAGTGCCAATAACACCCATTGACATAATTGTGCAGTAAGTGTGGAAATTATAGAGCAGTGTTACGTAATACAGTAACACAAGTGTGCTACATGGGAAAAATGAAACAACTCACAAGTCAGTCAGAAAGAGAAACAAAAAGGTTTGAGGGGAACAGGGGGCAGAGAAACTTGGATTCCTACACAGAGGACTCAGAATGCTGGATACTAAGCACTAAGAAGTAAGAGTAGAATCTATGTTTGTTTAGACTAGAGTCTAACATAATAGCCCTGTTAGTTTTAGGTTATGAAATCTGGTGTACACTAACCATCAGACCCTTTTTGTGAGCACAGAAAAAAACGTACAGCATCAAAACGAACCAGAAAGTCAGTTAGGCACGTCTAAGCCCCAGCATCAGTCATCAATAAAGCAGTTTGTTTGCATGACCAAAAAGGGAAATTATATATTAAATTGGACCTTGCGATCTATTTACATACAGTAAATTTACCCAAAATCTTATTTCTGTGAATTTTAATACAATACAGAATGATCGGAACACAAACTGATATGCCACTTTTCTGTCATTTAGTTAAACTGCTTTTCATTTTCCCCTTCATCTTTATGGAAAGAACCTGTGATGAAAGTTCCTTAATCATAAGTGATGTTGGCCAAACAACTTTAAGAAAATAGAAGACCCTTAATAATATGCATTTCATAGTAGATGACACCAAATTTTAAAAGTGTGTATGTAAACGGAGTGGATTTAGGAACAGTAGTTAAATAAGAGAGTTATTTTAAAATTGGAATGTCTAATAATGAACTCTGATCGTTCTCATTTGTCAGTTAGTTTAAAACTCTTATCTGACATTTACTCTTAGTTCACTCATAGAATCAAATTATTAACAAATTCTATTAAGCAATATAGCATGTGTCCTTGCAACTACATGTAATATTAGTTGCAAAAATAAAAGAGTAATCTGTAGTAAAAAGTCTTACATCCCACCAATGGAGGTGAATACAGGCATTTACACTAATGCAGAAATCCTCTAAACATCCCTGGGAAATTAAAACCTTACACAAGGACTGAAAACATGCTAAAACCCCATTATTTTGTTGTATGACACCCAGAAAATTAACCAGCCACCCACTTGGAATTTATTAAACAGGAGCCATCATGCTCCTCTTTTGAATCCCACCAAATTCTTTAAAAAGTCTGATTTGGATTATTTTATCAGGAAAACAGGAGAGCTCAAGGAGCGATGTGCAAATAGAAATGTACGCAAGTCACAGAGCATGACTATGTCTCATCCGCACCACACACATAAAACCACAATTCAAACTCCAGTTTCTCAGAAGTTTGCAACATACTATAGTAAAAGCCCTGGCACCAGTACCATGCATATGAAAAAGGGAAGCAGAGAGACTTCAGGTCTAGATCCAGAAAACCAGGTTTGGGGTCAAGGGATACTGAATAGGTAGGGGTGGAAGTCATGCATGCAGTCTGCCAAGAAGACTGTCAATGTACACCACTCCTCTCTCTTCCCCAAAAGAATGGTACATGGATGCCTGGGTATCAGTTCCATTCTGCCAGGCTACTTCCAGCCCAGGGGAAACTGACACCATGGACAGTTTAAGATTTCTTACTCCTTGTATGCAATGTAGAGGAAATAACAAACAACATTAAAGAAAACCTTTTTACAACAGTAAAGGTCAACTTAATGCAGCCTAGCTACCAAACTTCTTTTTTGTCCCTGCCCACAATGAAACCCAAGTCAATAGCATGCTTTCACATCACCACCATGCCAGGCATTGCTTCCATGACAATCCTAGATCCAGGCTGTTAAAATTTCTGACTCGATTTCCAAGCAGCAGTCATCCTTCTCTTAAGCAATACTACATTATAATTGCATGTTAATTTGATAACCAGAGATGTGGCTGACGGCCCATAATGTCAAATGGACTTTGGAGAGGGGGAAAAAAAACATACTGTCAAGTTATAATGAGACAGAGGAGGTTGATCCTCTTCCCTCCCCCCGCCCACGATTATAGCTCGCCAGGATTAGTTCCTTACCTGCAGAGCTCTGCAAAGGCCTGAAAATTCAGCTTCTTGATCTTCTTTTCACTCAACCAATAACCAACTCTTTTCCCTTTCAGAAAGGTCTGCATCTTCCCTTACCCTCCAGCGGAGTGGGGGTGAGGGTTATTTTTAAAGGAGGAAAAAGAAAAGCCTTATACACAAGATGCAGCAGCTTGGTACTCAGGTGCCTTCCTCCGCCCCAAAAAAGAAGTCTCTAGAGGGATGTCATTCAGTCCTTGGGGTGCAAGGAACTCTGAGATAGGCAAAACAGAAAAATCCAGGGGAGAGGCTTTAATATTTCATATGCACTTAGGTTTTAAAGCAGAGACTTACAACAACAACAAAATCAGATGCTGTCTCGGAAGCCGCTAGCAATATTCCCCAGACAGACCCCGTGCTCGGCTGGCTCGGGCAGGCTCTCTCAGCAGCAGTAACTTGCCTGCAATCCCCTTGCAGGCCTTCCCAGGAAAGGGAAAGCGAAGAGGCTGGGAGGGAAGGTGCCTCTGGTGGAGGGGAAGCTTCTACCTTCTGAAATCCTCCTCCGTGAGCCAATGGAGCAGCGCGCAGAGCAGGCACAACGCCGCGGCTCTCCGAGCAGGCAGCACCCCCCAGGCAGCAGCGGAGCCCCGAGCAAGGCTCTGCCCCAGGCTGCCGAGGCGAGCCCCAGTGGCCGTCGGGCTGCACGCCCAGGGATCCTGAGACCAGCTCGCTTCCTTCCCCCGCTGCTGCTGCTGCCTCTCACGTCTCCATTTGCCCGCTATTCCGAGCCGCCTCCACTTCCTCCTGCCGCTGCTGGTTCCTCCTCCCTCCGCCCCCAGAGCAGGAGGGTGGGCGAGCAAGGACACACCCTCCCGGGGGCTGCGCCAGGCTGCTGCGCCTCCTGCCCGAAGGAGAGCTTGCAAGCAGCAGCCCGGGCCGGCCGGCACCCGGCTGCCCTACCTAGTCCCCGCGTCTCTGCCGCGCAGCAGCAACTTGCCCAGACTGACCCTGGCAAGGAGGCGGGCAGGGAAAAACTGCTGCGGCTGGACCTGCAGGGGGCAGCACTGGGCTGCAGCGCCTCAAAGACACAGCACACGCAGCCTCCCCCGCTTTCAGGGCTGGTCCTGCCAGGCTAGTGTTCTCCCCTGGGGCCTGGTGGAGAATGGGGGTTGAAAAGTGTGGTTTTCCAGTGGTAAACGAGGAGTCGTTTGTAAAAGGGGAGGATGTGAAGCCCGGGGGAGGGGAGAGAAGAGGACTGGGGGGTAAGGAGTCCCGTTCACACACACAACCCAGAAAAGCTGCCTTTACTACCTTTCCATTCAGTGCAACTGCGGGCATCTATCTGAAGGGCAAAATCCTGCTCTTCTTCAGAAATACAGATCAGAGTTATTCAATCTTTACGAGCCAGGGATACAAGCTACCCCAGCAAAGACCACTGAGCAGTAGGGCTGAGAGGGATGATTCACCCAGTCACTCACCAATACCTGATTTGGATTAGAAATGAAAAACCTGAGATGTCCCTTTCAGCTGATCCCCTGCCTCATCTTCTTGCCCCTGCCCTGCTCCCAAGATTTGCCATTTGAAAGAAGAAGAAAACATGGACATCACATATATTTCCTTTTAAACCAGGAAGATACTATTCCCTGTACTTAAAGTGATTTCAGACAAGACTGGAGATTAAGAGCATCACAGTCTCCCCCCTTTTATTCTATTCAATGTTGTATTTCCAGTTAAACCCTCCCTGAATGCAGCACCATCTAAGATTTTCATAGATTATTGGGCCAAAATGGTTGTCTAGTCTGACCTCCTGTGTAACACAAGTCATAGGAGGTACTTGATTAATTTTGGGAGTGTTGTGGGGGGCCTGAGAACAGACTGAAGTTAGACAAACATAGGAACAAGCCTCAATAGAGGCAGGAAAAGCCCTCCTATCACCTCTTCAGTTTGAATGCTGTCTCTTATACCAGTTTTCTCAATGCAGTAGTAGCTAAGGCCCCAATGCTGCAATGGAGCTCTGTGTGGGTTCATGCCTGCCCAGACCCCTCACTGAAATCATTAGTGGGTGCAGGGATCGTTCAGTGTGCATGTCATTGCAAGTATGGTGTATGTAACATGAAGGGTATGTCTACAGTGCAATTAAAAACCTGCAGCTGGCTTGAGCCCCCTGCCTCAGGCTAAGGATCTTCTTCATTGTGGTGTAGACATTTGAACTTGGGTTGCAGCCTGAACTTTGGGACCCTCCCACCTCTCTAGGTCCTAGAGCCCCTAGGAAGAGAAGTTGTCAATTGAGCTGGTCAGAAAAACTGCCTTTTTTTAATTTTATTTTTTTAACACAACAAATTATTTTTGGACTAAATAGGAATTTTTTAGAAACAAAAAAGAGTTTTAAAAAATGAGTTTTCATTGAAAATAAAATCAAAGACCCCAAATTTTTCAGTGGTCAACAAAAACCTGAACAATGTTGAAGAAAATGTTTGACAAAAACCTTTTTTTATTTAAATATGTTGGCAGAGGGAAAAAATAATTTGCCAACCAGTTTTAGTTGTCATTCTTTTTCTATGTTCCGCACCTTTAAATATAGAGACACCTGTCATTTTGTATTTTAATTCAGATGCAGAATATTTCAGACTGAATCACAGTGAGCTCTCACAGAGCAAATACAAAGTTTCCCTCTTTATTTTGTTCCTTAATCTGAAAAAAAAATCCAAAGCAAAAAACACGTTTTTGTCACTGAGGATGGAAAACATGATACTACAGATATTTGTGTAACAGCTTTTATAAAAATTGTTTTCTTTCTGTAACAAGTTTGCAGGATCTACAATCCTTTTCTGGTGACATGCTCTGTATAACCAGATTTAGAGGACTCTGCATATATAAAGTTGTTGAGTAAACTCTGCTGATTCATTGCAGCCATAATGAGCATGGCTTATTAACTGCACCAGGCTAGAAGAAAGGTAGGTATGAAACTCCATTCAGAGGGAACAAGAGGTAGAAATGAAAAGGTCTTAGGAAACTGAAACTGTGCCTGGCTTGGGCTGGGTTGGGTTGTAAGCACAATACAACTGGGGACATTCTGCACCAAAAAATTTAAAATTCTGCAAATGTATTTGTCAAAATAACACTATATAATCATGCCAGTTTCAACTGGTAATTTATTTCAAAACACCTGTCAGTAAGTATGTCTGTAACAATATAGACACACAGAAAATTTCCCTCAGGAGTAATGTTAAAGAAACCCCTGTGACAACCCAACTCCTGTTTCTCTGCCCCCTCCCCCACAGAGTCCAGCTGGGGGGCCAGACACTTACACCACCTACCCCCCAGAGCCCAGCCACACAACCCAGCCCATAAACTCACACCCCCTCCTCCCAGAGTTCAGCCACATCCTCCCATGGCCCAGACACTCATACCCTTTATCCCACAGAGACCAAGGATCCAGAAGGAGAAACAGCCTAATGTTGGGTCCTCGACTTGCACCACTGCCTCCTTCCATCAGGGCGTGCTGGGAACCCCCCCGTTTCCTTCCTAGCCTTGTCTTCTATTTGTAAACTGTGCTCTGCGGGGTCTAGTGGTGGCCTCTCATGGCAGCCAACATCTCTGCAGCCCATTTCTGTTGGGGGGGGGAGGAAATTCTGCACACCCAACATTAATTTCTGCAAAATTCTGCATTGCGCAGTGACACAGAATTCCCCCAGGAGCAGCACAGGCTGTTTTACGATCTGCTGCGGTAATGCCAATGATAAAGTCCAAATCCAACAAACCGTAAACAAAGGAGATGTTTGACCTTATGCAGGGTGTGAATATCCAGAGCAGGGTGGAAATACCCTCTGCTTGCACTTTTGAAAAATGTATATTATAATAATATTTCTACCTCAAATACTGCAAAAGGAGAATGAGAGTATATCCCTTTCGCTCAGCTACAAGTCAGCAATCTGAAGTCTTCTTCCACTCCCTTAACATTCTACAACTTCTATTTTTTTAAGAACATCTTTCATGCAAATGATATCCCCAAGCATTTGGCAAAGTTAATTAATGGTTATAAATAGAGTTGGTCAACATTTTTTCAGCAGAACAGTTTAGTTTTGGAAAATGCAGTTTAACTGAAATCAAAACATTTTGTGGAAACCTCCATTTTGGTGAAATTGTCAACAGGAAAAAAATCAAAACAAGACATTTCTAGTTTCTTGTTTCTCTTTGATAATGCCACGATGTTTTGTTTCAATTTATTCATTTTCTGCTTGTATGGTATTTGTGTATTAAATTATATATTAGAATGCTTTGACATTATTGAAACAAAATGATTCAACGTTACTGAAACAAAATGTGTAAATTTTCCCAATAGAATTGTTTTGGGAATTTCCTTACCATGAGAAATGTAAGCTTTTCATTCCGATTCGGAAAACAGATGGAGAACTGATGAGGCAGAAAGGTACAAGAACTTTGTTCCAGACATCAGAGGCCTCGTTTTCAGAGGTGCTGAGCATTTCCAGTCCCTATAAAAACAGAAGCAAAGGAGCTATAGAACTCTTGCACCAATGGACAAGATTGTGTGAAGGGAAAAAGAAGAGGCTAGTGCTGAACAAGCACGAGGGGATAAAGAGAAAAGGGTTGCGGGCTAGGGGAGATCTCTGGAGAAGCATTTAACCTTTGCATATATCTAAGAGTCCTAGTCAGAGTTTGCATTTAGGATTGCATGAGATTTGAAAGAATACAAAGAAAATGGATTCATACTACTAACTCTTATTGCTTAACTGGTTGTTGAATGGTGTGTAATTCAGTTTAGGAAATTACCCATATTCACTGTACTGTAATTTTTAAAAGACATTGTCAGTGACGATGACAACAACAAAATCATACGGTGTACTCAAACTTTGCCTATGTTACTCATAACATTTTAGGGTCTGGTCTAGTGCTTACTATTGGAATTAGTCACTACTTATAATAAGTACTTCATTTTGGTAGTAAAGTATCTGAAGAATAATAAAAAATACAATTTCTTGTCACTATTTACACTTCATTCTTTGTTTTGCTTTCTTTTCTGTTTGGAGATTACTTCACAGGTACATGGGAGGACGATTACTAATAATAGGAGTTAAATTGTGTGACGTAAATCCATTCAGTGATTTAATCATGGGAATGATAAACCTGGGAAATCCCTTCCTTGTAAATTGCCTGTTCCCTGGATCTAATCATTCAATAACTTCATAGCCAAGGAATTTGTTTCCTCCTCTGTACATTGCTGCATTATCAGTTGCTAAATACATTACAACACTCTGTTTACCTTGCAGAGCCAGTTCAGGCAACACTGCCGCACCTGAGGCCAGATGGAGCCCCTAGATAATGTGTATCCAGTTCCTGACTGGGAACACATTTTAATATCAGGTTGACTTGCTCTTGGCCCACTGCTGTGAGGTGTGGATTATGAGGTGCTTCATGCTGACTAAGAGCTTGGGACAATTAAAATCATGGCCTCTTGAGGAAATCACAACAATCTTCCCTTTCATCTTGACTCTGGCTATAATTCAGTTAGGTTTTTTTTGTGTAACTGGAACCTTCCAACCACTCTCCTTCTTACGGCTCAGACCTAGTGGCCAGAGCAGGAGTTAGGCACCAGGAAATGGAACCAAGGGTCAGAACCACAATTGGGCTGAATGCCAGAGCCCAGGGGCAAACCAGAGTCAAGAATTGGGTCCAAACCAAGTTCCCTGGAGTCAGAGAAGGCAGGAGCAGGACAGGATCCAAGCTAGAACAAGGCAGGAGCAGAAGCTAACACAGTGGCAGGTGAACACTTTGAGCAACCAGCACTTGCTGCTGGTCTTAAGAACAGGTCTGCCAATTGGGCAGTTTGGCCAACCAGGTGACTTAGTCGGTCCCCTCTGCACTTGTTAGACTGCCTGAGGGTTAACTAACAGGTAAGCAAACTAGCTGTGGATCCTTAGTCCTGCCACTCCTCCTATCACATTCAACAAATACATGAGCACATGCCAGTTCTGCACTTATTGGCTCAAATCCATGTGTGGTGAAAGTGGCTGAAATGCCATTGAAATTAACCCAGGAATAAGTAGGTGCATCACCATTCATTTCAATAGGCATGTATTCAAATACACCGTGGCAGAGTTTGGCCTGTTAAATTAAGAATTTTTTTCTCAACTATCCCTTAGCAACAGGCAAAGGCCATAACATGTTCTTTTGTAATGCATGGAAAGAAGGCATTGGCATGATCTTCATTGCTAATAGTCTTGCTTTTTCATTATTATTTTATGTTATTTAAAAGACCTTTTATTTCATACAACTGCTAGAATAAAATAAATGTTAATTTTTACTTATTTTCAAGACACAACGGGTCTAGTGGAATAGGACTGGGACCAATGAATTTGTAGCTGGCTTCTGAAAGCCACCATTCTTCCTAATTTGTGAAACTAAGAAATCTGAGGAAGACTCTCAGCCGTTGTCTAAAAACAAAGAGTAACTTTCTGAGCCCATTCCTTGAGAAGACTGCCTTGAAAATACAAATGGATGGCAATCAGTTCTTAGGGGTGGAAGTGAGTCTCTAGTTTCGCTGAAAAATCTTTGAGGGACCACAGCCTGTGTAACCCCTAGGCTTTATATTGCAGATGTTTATTTTTAAGTCCAAAGAAAGGCAGAGATGCTCTGGGAGGAGGGGTGGATTTGCTACACCAGTCTAGCTAAAATGGTACCACTCGTGGATCTACTTTTGCCTTGAGACATTACAGTTTCCTCTCAAGCTCTGAAGAACCCAAGTGACACATGCTGCATATTGGGTCTACACTGTTTTTGTACTGATTTAATTATTTTTGGTTATGGGGTGACTTATTTATTTATTTATTTAGCTGAAATAGTTAAATTGGTACAACTTGTAGACCATGTCCATACAGGGAAGGGTTTGAGTGTTTGTTTTTTTTCTGTTTTTTGGGGGGGTATATCTAGTTTTTTCAACATAAACTCCCTTGCTTCCACTTACAAATGATTTTATCTGGCATCTAATCGTGTTCTAATTCGTTCATTTTGGAAGAGGCATAGACACTACAGAATGAGTGATATCACTCTGAGGTTCATGTGCCAAAGACAAAAAACAAGACATCTGGTAATGCTGTCAGTACATGAGCTACTATGAGGAGCTGAACTGGATTTTTGCCGGAGAGGCCACCACAAAACCCCCAGATTTGATTGCCTACTGCCCACAATGAGGCAAATATGTCTTTGAAAACCACATAGGTAACCACAGCCCTTGACCAGGAGCAACAGCCAAGATGTCTTCAGATCTTATAGACACCCTCAGACTCATCTGGAGGTGCCTCGGGAGACACTGCCTACGATGTAGCCAGATGTAGCCAAGAAGGGCAGTCAGCACATCCCTCGGCCTGTGCCGCTTCCCACAGCCCCATTGGCCTGGAGCAGCGAACCGCAGCCATTGGGAGCTGTGATCGGCCGAACCTGTGGGCGCAGCAGGTAAATAAACCGGCCCGACCCACCAGGGGCCTTACCTTGGTGGGCCGCGTGCCAAAGGTTGCCCATCCTTGATGTATAACATCCCAACCTAACCCTGTCCTGAAGCCTGTAGAGAACACAGGATACTGTGAGCCCCTTTTCATACCCCAAAGTGCAAGGGAGAGACAGTTCCCATGTCATCCTCCTTCCCCGCAGGGAAGGAGAACAGGTACAATCCCACTTACAGCTTTTTGTGACCCCAGCTGCACAAAGATGGGTTTGTTCTGCATATTGGCTATTTCTGCACCATTTTAATTGTTTTAAGTTTGCACTGTGTCATCAGGAAAGTTTTTGAATTATTTACAATTGCACACTGTTGAAAAATTTCATTAGGAGACAGCTCTCCCTAATAACGCCTTATAAAATCAATTCACAAAGCATATCCTTTACACTGTATGAATTTGAGTCCACTGAATTCATTAAATTACATTCCTTTTCCTCCCCTACACCCTGCTCTCAGAGTGTTGATCATAACACTTCCCTGGCCTGTAGGGACATTTGATACAGACACCCTGTCTGGCTGTTCATAACATTCTGAAAGGCTCTGTGCCTCCATGATATTCTCTCTCTCACTTGCCCAGATGTTGTGCAAACACAACAAGCACCTATAACACAAGACTGACATTTCTCAGAAATCTCTAGCCTTGTTATTATGAAACATCTTCACCTTCATTTCAGTCTTCCAAATGCACACTCCATAGCTACTCTGCAACTATTCATAACAGAGTTAAGCATCTCCTTTCTCCTGTCCAAGTGTCCAGTAAAAGGCTTTGTAAGCCAGATAAGTAGAAAATAACCCGTCTCTCCCTGAATAACAACTGGAACCACAACACTGTTAACATCTATAGTGGGAAGAAAAGTTCCATTTTCATTGCATAAAACAGTGACAAAATTCTAAAAATCCTGGCATCATGGACCTATCCAGACTAGCCCACATTAATGTTAATAAACCTACCTTGATGATCTACCAGGCCTTGCATGACTCTGGAGAAATACCCATTCCTGTTGATGAGTTCCAACGGGGTAGCGGGAAAAGATGACAGCAATTAATAGACACGTGGGTGCCACCAAAGGCCTTGATATGATGTGGGAATTCCAAGCATTCAAAGCTATTAATAATCTCCTGCATGTTGCCAAAACTTTATGACTGGAGGCAGTAGTACCCTCTCAGTAGCAGTGCACACATCCATGACAACAGCCCCAGTTAGTTCATTTATCGACACCAAGTCATTCCATGCTAGGCTGTTGAAGACAGCTGCTCCTCTAATTACTACACTGAGTGCTTATCTTATTTTCTTGTTCAAAGTGTCAAACTATTTCATTGACACACAAGCCGGAGATACTTTCATCTAGAAAATAAGATCAGATATTTCAATCATTACTAAGTAGCAGCTGTCCTTAATTATTTAAAAAAGAAAATAATATATTTTGACTATAGTGACATATGGTAGTAATGCAGAATATGACATGACATGACATGAAAAATTTCAGTTTCCACAAAAGTTTTCAGACCAGCTTGTGACGGGTTTGGTTACAGAGACCCCCTTGGGACTGTCACCTTACATGCTGAAACTACCTCTGAGCCTCCCTGCCATCTTGGGATTCCAAAACCCTGCCTTGTTGAGCCAGACACACTAGCCAGTTGCAACACAGACCCAGGTCTGGTCTGTGCCACCAGAGCTGCAGACTTTAACCAAAAACTGCTCAGCAGATCGCCTCTCTCCAGCACACAAGCTCCCAATGGGATCCAAACCCCAAATAAATCCGTTTTACTTTGTAGAAAGCTTATACAGGGTAAACGCATAAATTGTCCATCCTCTATAACACTGATAGAGAGATATGCACAGCTGTTTGCTCCCCCTCTGGGTTTACTAATAAACAGAAGTGATTTTATTAAGTGGTTTCAAGTAATAACAGACAGAACAAAGTAAGTTACCAAGCAAAATAAAATAAAACACGCAAGTCTAAACCTAATACAGAAACTGAACACAGGTAAATCTCACCCTCAGAGATGTTCCAAAAAGCTTCTTTCACAGACTAGACTTCTTCCTAGTCTGGGCCCAATCTTTCTCCTGGTACAGTTCTTGTTAGTTCCAGCTCAGATGGTACCTAGGGGATTCCTCATGACTGGCAGCCACCTTTGTTCTGTTCCACTCCCTTTTATATCTTTGCCACAAGGTGGGGATCCCCTCTCTCTGGGTTCCCACCCTTCCTTCTAAATGGAAAAGCACCAGATGGATTCCAGTATCATGTGACATGTTTACATGTCCTCTGAGGCTTCATTACCCACTGGCTGGCACCTACAGTATACAGGAAGGCTTACAAGTAAACAGAACCATTTACCACCAATTGTCCTAATTAATGGGAGTCATCAAGATTCCAAGCCATCATTAATGGGTCACACTTTGCATAGTTACACTAGGATTTCAGAATAATACTTCATATTTCTAGCTTCAGATATAAGAATGATACATTCATACAAATAGGATGAACACGTTCAGTAGATTACATGCTTTGTAATGATACCTTACAAGAGACCTTTTGCATAAAGCATATTCCAGTTACATTATGTGTACACTCATAGTTACATTATATTTACACTCATAAGCATATTTCCATAAACATATGGAATGCAACGTCACACAGCTCTTAACTGTATTGAAAGTATTACACACCAAATCTTCCTTTCATGAATGTGTACAGTAATGGCAGCAGAAAGAGTTTGTAGAAAGCTCTATAGGAAAATTTACTAATAGGTTTTGTTTTAAAAGTTATTTAAAGGTATTTCAAATGCTGTTTAATTTTTGTTGTTGCATTCAAAATAAATATTTGTTTACTAATGGCTTGTCTACATGGGGGGACACAGAAAAAGTTAACCTAAACTAATTAAAGGTGTGAATTTAAGCAGCTTAATGCAATTTAACTAATCAGTTTTAAAAATTAATTCAGATTAACTTTCCTGAGTGTCCCTATGTAGACAAGCCCTAAGAAATTGAGTGGTATTCTCTCTATGAAGGTGACTGGAAGCTGCTATTTAAACCTCCATTCAGGGAGTTGGAATACAAGAGCCCTGGGTGTCACAATTTCTGAAAAGATAGAACTCTGGCCTGTGCTTCACCAAAAGTGTAGGCAAAGGAGAATGCAATAGCAGTTTTACATAATCTACCCTTTCGAACCCACATACAGCTGTCCCTTGTGGTTCGCTAAAACCATATTCAAAGGCTATGGGAGGATGCTAGGAAGTCTGGGATATGGATGGTTGGACTCAGATCCATCTAATGGTGGAGCTGAGGGATTCTGTGCAGGAGACCAGTGTTGAGCCCATGAGGTGGGAGACCAGTGCTGGGTCAACCTCGTAGGAGACCAGTGCCGGGAGTATCCAGTGCCAGCAATCTAGGATGTGATGTCAGTGCCGTATATTGGTGTCGACTCAGTGATTAGTGATTACTTACTGGTGATTAGTGTTGGTTGTCTCTCAGTGCCAGGGATCAGTGCCAGTCCGCCCTTGGTGTGGAGAGGGGGAGCATCTCGCCGGTGCTGGAGACGCTCTGACTGAGCATGGTGCAGGGGAAGGGTGCTGTGGCGATGGCGACTGTGAGCAGTGCCATGGTGGTGTCAAGCCGGGGACCGTGAGTGCTGCATCATGGCCGGTGTACCTCTAGATGGTACCAGATGAATTGGTACCGGAGGTTTGCTCCTCAGAGCTGTGGGCTGTGAAGCCGTCATTTCAATAAGGTCTCTGGCGGCTTCAAAAGTGTTCGGGACGGAGGGTGGCTCAAACTCCTCCACCTGGCTCATGTTGTTTAGACGCCGATTCCATTCTGGGGTGAGCCTGTGCATCCCCGGTGGCTTTCCTAGCTGGTGAGGGCCCCTATCCGCCCTCTTATGGTGCTTATGCGGCACTGGCAAGGTCAAGCAGTGCCATGGCAATGTTCCTGGCTACAACGCTGGGGAACACCGGTGCCGAGGGTCTCTTATACTAGAGTCCTTCCTCGGCACCATGTAGCGCACCGATGGTGGAGTGCTCTGTACTGATGTGCTTGGTGCTTGATCCTGGCAGTCTGCAGCCGGCTGAGGGCAGAGAGCGGATTCCATTAAAAGTTGTTCCAAGCCAAAATCACACTCCTTCTTGGTTCTTGGCTGAAAAGCCCTGCAGATTTTGCACCTTTCTGTTTGGTGCGCTTCCTCCAGACACTTTAAGCAGGAGTTATGGGGATCACTGATGGGCACAGACTTATTGCAAGCACTGCAGGGCTAAAAGCCTTTGGCTCATGGCATGCCCCAAAGCCCAAGGGGGTGCGGTTAGGGATTGGGGAGAGACCTCGCTCCCAACCTACGATCTAAACTATCTATACTAAATTACTCTAACACTAACTTGAATGATTAACAGAAGAACACTAAAGGATCACTTGCTGAGCAAGTGAGCACTGTTCCAATGGATGTCCCGAACAGTAAGAAGGAACTGAAGGGGGTTTGGGTCGGCAGGGTCAGCTATTGAACGCCATGCAGGAGCCACTCCAGGAGGCTCCACAGCTGACCTGACAGGAGCTGCTAAGGGAAAACTTTCTGATGACCGTGCACGTGGTGTCAACGTGAACAAGCACTCGAAGAAGAATCTAATTTCCTTCTTTGACAGGGTTACTGGCCTAGTGGATGGGGAGAAGCAGTAGACTTGATATATATTGATATTAGTAAGACTTTTGACACAGTCCCACATGACAGTCTGATAAGGAAATAAGGGAGATGGAGTGGAGGTTAAGGATAACCTAGGCATGGCCCAATATCTAAATAAGTACTTTGCCTCAGTTTTTAATAAGACTAGTGAGGAGTTTAGCGTTGATGGAGGGATGATAAACGGGAATGTGGATATGGAGGTGGATATTACCGCAACTGAGGTAGAGGCCAAACTTGAACAGCTTAATGGGACAAAATTGGAGGGCCCGGACAATCTCCATCTGAGGATATTAAAGGAACTGGCGCGTGAAATTGCGAGCCCATTAGCGAGAATTTTTAAGCAATCGATAAACTCGGGGGTTGTGCCGTACGACTGGAGAATTGCTAACGTAGTTCCTATTTTTAAGAAAGGGAACAAAAGTGATCCGGGTAATTATAGGCCTGTTAGCTTGACGTCTGTAGTATGTAAGGTCTTGGAAAAAATTTTAAGGGAGAAAGTAGTTAAGGACATAGAGGTCAATGGTAACTGGGACGAATTGCAACATGGATTTACTAAAGGCAGATCGTGCCAAACCAATCTGATCTCCTTCTCTGAGAAGGTGACGGATTACTTAGATAAAGGAAATGCGGTAGATCTAATTTACCTCGATTTCAGTAAGGCGTTTGACACGGTTCCACATGGGGAACTGTTAGTTAAATTGGAAAAGATGGGGATGAATATGAAAGTTGTAAGGTGGATAAGAAACTGGTTAAAGGGGAGACTCCAGCGGGTCGTATTGAAGGGTGAACTGTCAGGCTGGAAGGAGGTCACTAGTGGTGTCCCTCAAGGATCGGTTTTGGGACCGATCTTATTTAACCTTTTTATTACTGATCTTGGCACAAAGAGCGGGAATGTGCTAATAAAGTTTGCGGATGACACAAAGCTGGGGGGTATTGCTAACATGGAGAAGGACAGGGATACTATTCAGGAAGATCTGGACCACCTTGTAAACTGGAGTAATAGTAATAAGATGAAATACAATAGTGAAAAGTGCAAGGTCATGCACTTAGGGATTAATAATAAGAATTTTAGATATACGTTGGGGACGCATCAGTTGGAAGCGACAGAGGAGGAGAAGGACCTTGGGGTATTGGTTGATAGCAGGATGACTATGAGCCGCCAATGTGATACGGCTGTAAAAAAAGCAAATGTGATTTTAGGATGCATCAGGCAAGGTATTTCCAGCAAGGATAAGGAGGTGTTAGTACCGTTATATAAGGCGCTGGTGAGACCCCATCTGGAATATTGTGTGCAGTTCTGGTGTCCCATGTTCAAGAAGGATGAATTCAAACTGGAACAGGTCCAGAGACGGGCTACTAGGATGATCCGAGGAATGGAAAACCTGCCTTATGAAAGGAGACTCAAAGAGCTTGGCTTGTTTAGCCTGGCCAAAAGAAGGCTGCGGGGGGATATGCTTGCTCTATATAAATATATCAGGGGGGTTAACGTTAGGGAGGGAGAGGAATTATTTAAGTTTAGTACTAATGTAGGCACGAGGACGAATGGGTACAAACTGGATATTAGGAAGTTTAGACTTGAAATTAGACGAAGGTTTCTAACCATTAGGGGAGTGAAGTTCTGGAACAGCCTTCCGAGGGAAGTAGTGGGGGCAAAAGACTTATCTGGCTTTAAGACTAAGCTTGATAAGTATATGGAGGGGATGTTATGATAGGATAGTTTAATTTGGGCAATTGATCTTGGATTATCACCAGATAAGTCTGCTCAATGGTCTGCGGGGAGATGTTGGATGGGATGGGAACTGAGTTACTGCAGAGAATTCCTTCTTGGGTGCTGGCTGGTGAGTCTTGCCCACATGCTCAGGGTTTAGCTGATCGCCATATTTGGGGTCGGGAAGGAATTTTCCTCCAGGGCGGATTGGCAGGGGCCCTGGAGGTTTTTCGCCTTCCCCTGCAGCGTGGGGCATGGGTCGCTTGCTGGTGGATTCTCTGCAGCTTGAGGTCTTCAAACCAATTTTGAGGATTTCAATAACTCAGTCCTGGGTTAGGGGTTGTTATAAAAGTGGATGGGTAGGGTTCTGTGGCCTGCCTTGTGCAGGAGGTCAGACTAGATGATCATATTGGTCCCTTCTGACCTATGAATCTATGAGTCTATGAGATGTGGTCCAGGTGAAATTATTATAAGGTGGGTGCACAACTGGATCCAAGACCATACTCAGAGTAGTTCTCAGTGAAGTCCTGCAGAGATCAGTCCTGGGTCCAGTACTATTCAATATTTTCATTAATGACTTGGATAATGAAGTGGGGAGTATGTTCATACAACCTGTGGATGACACCAAGCTGGGAGGGGTTGCTAGCTACCTTGGAGGACAGCTTTATAACTGAAAATGACCTTGACAAATGAGAGGTTTGGTCTGAAATCAACAAGGACAAACGCAAAGTACTTCACTTAGGAAGGAAAATATCAAATGCACAACTACTAAATGAGGAATAATTGGCTAGATGGTAACATAGGTGCCGACTCCATGGGTACTCTGGTGCTGGAACACCCACGGGGAGCCCCGCAGATCAGCGCCTCCCCTGTCCCCAGTGCCTCCCACCTGCTGCAATCAACTGTTCAGTAGTGTGCAGGAGGTGCTGCGGCAGGAAGAGGTGGGGGAGCCATGGGAAGAGGTGGGGCAGGGGTGGGAGCTTGGGGGGAGGAGGGGAGTGGGAGTGAGACCTGGAGCGGAGCAGGGGCATGAAGAAGCGGAGCGGGGGTGGGGGCTTGGAGGAAGGCATGGAGTGGGGACAGGGACTGGGGCAGAGCAGGGGTCGAGCACCCCCCTGGGATGTGAGTATGCCTATGGGTGGTACTACCGCTGAAAAGGAGCCTAGGAGTTATAGTGGCTCACATATTGAATAAGACTCAATGTGATGTAGTTGCAAAAATGTGTAATATCATTCTGTGGTCTATTGACAGGAATGTTATCTGTAAGACATGCGAGGTTTCTGTCCCACTCAAGTCAGCACTGGTGCGTCCTCAGCTGGAGAATTGCGTCCTGTTCTGGGCACCACATTTTAGGAAAGATGTTAACAAATTGGAAAGAGTCCAGAGGAAAGCAACAAAAATAATAAAAAGTTTAGAAAACCTGACCTATGAGGAAACTGGGCATGTTTTGTCTTGAGAAAAGAAAATCTTGAGGGGGGACCTGATAATAGTCTTCAAATATGTTAAGAGTTGTTACAAAGAGGCCGGAAATCAATTGTTCTCCATGTCTACCGAAGGTAGGGCAAAAAAATAAGGGCTTACTCTGCAGAAAGGGAGATTTAGGTTACATATTTTTGGAAGATCAGACTCTGGGCTACGTGGGCACAGTCAATAGCTGCAGGCTGCAGCTTGCAGCAGGTTCTTGTTTCTGTATTATATCACGTTTGCATAAAGAGAATATAACTTAACGACAAGCTCTCGTTGTTTTAATGCAAAGAAAAATGCACTTTATAACTTACTAAATAAGAATTGATTGATAAGATATAATTTTGGACACAGGAGGGTCAGAACTGTACAAGGGAAAAACAAGATAAAAATAAACAAATCCTTATTCTTTTCTGATTTAGGATTAATTCTGTTTGTTATTGATCAAGACAAGAAATATGGACAATAAGCCAGCATAGGTAAAGGACTCTCACCATATTAGAATCATGACTCAGGTGTTGGTGATAGACTAGTGATAGGGCATATGGGAGTGCCTTTCTAGGGTAGGTGTTGGTATTCTCTGTCACAATATACTCTGTGCTGAGTGAAAGACAGAGGGAAGGAGAATGAGAGAGAAATCATATTGCTGTCTATTGACTGGCCGGTAGAGACAATAAAAGTCCTGTTTGCCACCAGCTGCAGGCCACCTATTTTACCTCAAGTGGCAGAGACCTGTGTTTTTGCACTGTAAGACCTAGATGCATAGGCCTGGCTCCCCAGGTGGGTATGTGAGAGTTTTCCCGTTGTGTCAATTGCTTGCTGCTGATGGTGTAACAAAACATTGTTGGTGCTGGATTTATTGATTCCCTCTGATGGCTTTTTGCTGGCTTAGTGGAAATGAGTTTGATGGTCTCAAACCAACTGCCAGTGACAGGTGTCCACTGTGCAAAAACTGTCACAATAGCTGGCACCCTTTCTTGAAAGACTGGCCCACCTTGGACTGAGCATGAAAGAGCTGATTCTGACCTTACACCAGTGCAAGCCCATTGATTTCAGTAGAGTAACTCTGATTTACACAGGTATGAGTGAGAGGAGAATCAGAGCCACAGACTGAATTATTCTTACTCCTAGATCAGAACAGGACTGAGGCACATTGACCGGGCTGTGTGGGGTGCTTGCACTGCTGCTGCCTAGACTGTTTATTCTGTAAAGAAATAGAAGACTACAATCTTGTGGGGCCATCAGACTGGCAACTCATTAATACTAAATTCACTAGAGGAAAGTAAAATTAGATCAGATCCGCTCTTATGAACAACATATCCTCTCACTGTTCCTCTCCAGCCCCAACTTAGCTCCCTGGCTTCTGACTGATCAGTTCTGGTAGCTCCTTTCTCTTTGAAGGCCAAGATATTGAGTGACACAACATTCCGCTAAATGCCAATTGCACTTATATAGCACCTCATCTGAGATCCCCACAGCACCATCCAAGCATTATTTAATTAGTTATCTAGTTAGTACATCCATTGTTTGTTTGATCAAAATTACAGTTTGTCCTGAAATATATGTAATCAATTATAGAACAGACATCTGCTCTGGACCCTGCCTATTGAATCTGCTTTGAAATTGGAAGAGTTCAGTTACCAGCCCTCTCTATTGATGTTTATTCAATCCGTCTACTCAATTTCTCCCAGCCTTTGAAGCCACCTGGTCATTGTCTGAAAATGCAGGGTCAATGCCTCTTTGAAGCGAGCACTTTCTCTATCTCCTGCAAAGATTATTTTGACTTAATATGAAATAAACCATCAGTTCATGTTTGGTGATAACCAATGAAGTATGAAGCATTATCATAACATGGTGTTCAAAAGCCGGGATAAGATTTATAAAAGATTCAGTTCTTTAAAAAGAGGTCCTGACAGAGGGTGGTAACAGAGTGTAGTTCTTCCTTCAGCTGATGAAAACTAAGAGACTAATTTAGCAAACATCTATGTGAGATTCAAAAGGCTATTTACAGTTTGTTGGAAAGAAGAAAAATCTTCATACAGTAATTTAGACAAACCAGGAACAAAGTGTTGGTGGCTGTCCAGAGAACACGTATAATGGGATTTTCAAGAGCTTCATTGAAAGTGGCTGCTAGCAAGAGAGGAAGACTAGATCAGAATTTCAGTGACATAGGACCAAAGATCAAGTGTGAAGGATATTTTGGGTCAATATTTTTAAAGCACCCAAAAATGTTCTTTCCTCGTCTCAGGAAAGGGGCCTGGCTAGTACCCCAGACAACTCAATGAAGATCTCTGCTCAGTGCACAGTGCTGTGGTCAGCTGGTTAGGATGGGTATGGAATGGCCTGGAGAACTGCATTATATAGAACAGTGCAGTCCCTTCTGGAATACTGTGTGTGGTTCTGCTCGTCCCATCTCAAAATGGACAGCGCAGAACAGAGGAGTTAGAGAAGGGCAATGAGAAGAATAATTAAGGGCATGAAAAAATCACATATAAAGAGAGACTGAAAAGATTGGGATTGTTTACCTTAAAAAGGAAAGGGGACATAATAGAAGTACATAAAATAATGAACGGACTAGAGAAGTTAGATCAAAACCTCCTATCACATAACATGGCAAAATCAAAACTGACAAAAGAAAATTCTTTTTCACACACCATGATTGAACTGTGGAACTCATTGCCAGAGGATGTCACTGAGATCAAGAATTTAAAAAAAAGATTGGACATTTATACAGATAACAAGCATATTACAATAGTTAGTGTTAATACAATTTTTGGAAGGAATAGGAAACCTCATGCTTTGGAGGTCAAACACAATTTTTAACTAACTTAATGGAGGGTAGATTATGTGCCTGCTGCAGGTTTCTTGAACCTTCCTATGAAACATCTCGTGCTGGCCACTGCTCGAGACAGGACACTGGTCTAGAGGGAGCTTGGGCAGTTCCTATACTCTGACAAAACAAATAAATGTACTTGGCTCTTTAAGATAGGGATGTACTATCTAAATGTGTCATGACAAATTGAAAGGGTCATAAAGATACAAAAAAGAAGAGGGGCAGGGAGACAGAAATAAGATGATGTGGTTACTCAATAGTCCATGTACATCTTGATGATTATCTTGTTTTTGTTTGGGTTTTCTTATTTTTACCACCTTCCTTCTCCCCACACTTCACGTAGGCAAAAAGACAGTAGTCTCAAGATTTGCAGAGAGATCTGATGACCTGATCCAATGCTTATTAAAGTCAGAGGGAGTAAGAACGAAAGACAGAGCAGTTGAGGGGATGGTCAGACTTTGTGACACCAAGTGTTAAGCTCTAGGCAGTCAGACCCTGTGGTTGGAGCTAGCCAAAGAGTGGGGACTAGGCCAAGAGCTGCACTAAAATCAGGGTCTGAGGACAAGCCATGGGTCAGAACTGAGGTCAGAGTCCAGAGTAGACAAGCCAAATCAGGATCAGAGTTGAAGTCCAGATGCAGACTGAAGATTGAAGCTGGGTTGCAATCAGTCTGAGCGTCTGGAGACAGTTGGAGGATTGGAGCGGGTCTATAACAATGCTGGGGCAAGGTTAGAGTAAGGCATGGACAAGACTGAGGGGCTAGGACAAGTCTGGAGCAGGAATAGGAACAGGAACAGATCAAGAGCAAACTGGAAGCAGAGGGATTATGCAACACTGCAAGGCAACAGGAGAGTTCCTGGCCAAGTAGTGCTGTTGTACACACTAAATTGCAGGCACTCTAGCAAAGGCAGTAAAATGCCTGGAGGTCATCTGACCTGGGCCCTGTCAAGGGATAAACTACTGCAGCATGCCTGAGGGCTGAGTCACTGTAGGCTCTGTTGGAGGGGTAAGGTCATAGCAGATGAGTAATCAGCCCTGGTCTGGCTGTGGGTTTACTTCACACCAAGGCCCTCCTTGGCAACTTGCCAGAAACCTGAGGCTGCACTTAATTTGCTTCAAATTTCCAACATTTAAAAAACATCCAACTTTATAATAATTTAGTTAAGAGTCTTTCATGTGAGGAGCTCAAAATGCTCTACAAAGGTAAATGTTATCTTCATTTTATAGCTTAAGACATTTGTCCAAGATCACTCTAGTGACAGAACCAGGAAATACACCCAGATCCCCCTGTGCTAACCAGCAGAAGCTCTGCCTCCTATAAAGACTCTCACCCCTTGCATTTGTTTGTCATTGAGTCTTCTGTGAAATTTGCATTATCAACAATAAAAATCCGCTGTTGGTCAGTGTTGCAGTTACAAGGTGAAAGCGAATTCTTGGTCCACAAAATCCTAATGTTTATTTTTATGGTCCTTCTGTTTCCCCCTTTTCTGCCTGGCACCAATATATGGGAAGTCCCTGCAAAGTATTCATGATTTACCCAATGAGCAACAACAACTCATTTGCATTGACTACGCCATAGCACGTGAATAGGTTTTCAGGGAACTTTTAAAATGGGTACAATTGACTCAGTGGAGTGTTAACTTGCTATAAAAGGGGACACAGAACATACCTGATTCTACTTGTTTGAGTCAATGTACTTGTTATGAAAAAGAAATAAAATGTTCTAGAAGCCATACCAAAATGGATTTCAATAGCCATATTACTCAGGTACTGCAAAGGTTAACCATTTTATTGATGATGTAGTTTCACTCTTAGTTGAATTCAGATGAAAACAAAAATCGTCTGGTTTACTGAGAAACTAAAATACATGGCAAAGGAAAGTGAAAGGCTTTGTCTACACTACCACTTTTGTCAGTAAAACTTTTGTCGGTCAGGAGTGTGAAAAACACCCCCTGCCCAACGTAAGTTTCACTGGCAAAAGTGCTGTTGTGGACAGCACTATGTTGGCGGGAGATGCTCTCCTGCTGACATAGCTAACGCTGCTCATTTAATTATGCCAGCAGGAGAGCTCTCTCTTGCTACCAAAAAGCGGCTTCCTGGGAGACCCTATAGGGGCAGAACTGTACCAGTACAGCTGTGCCGCTGTAGGGTCTGTAGTGTAGACATAGCCAAAGTGAAAATAGATTCCTCAGCAATTGCTTAGTGAAAAACATTCTAAATTCAGCCAAATTCCATTCTCCCTTTAAATAATGGGCATCCAAAATTTTCCCAGCTCAGGGCCAACTGGCAACTTGCCAGTGGCCTAAAGGCCATATTGGCACTTGGCAGGAGTCCAAGGGTCATACTTGAAATAACATGGGAAATTTCTTGACAGTGAGTTCTATTTTTTAGGGTAACACTCTTCTGAGGGAACTTGTGGAAGCCCCATTGCTTGACACACTGAATACTAGACTAGACAGAATACTACCCAATGGAGAATTGAGAAAAATACTACATGAGGAGGAAGATGACTTAACCAGCTGCATTCTAGCTCCAGATTCTAGGGATTCCATTTAATTTGCATCTACCTTCTTCTTTATCATGGAGGTGAGAGCCAAGACTCCAGGTCCCACCATAGGATACTCTGTCATGAGCTGAGTGGTTCAAGAAGGAGTATTTCATTCTAGAATTGAGGCCTAACTCACCCCATAGTAAAGTTGAGGGTGTCTTGGCCTACCATGTTGAAGTCTATGGTCTACAAACAACCAATAGGTCACCCCTGCTTTATATGTTCTATAGCAGGATATGAAACTTCCAGTGGCTATTGTGTTGCATTCAGTAAATGTTTTGTAATATGCTGCTCTCTGTTGCATTTAGCAATACACTTCAAAGACTTCAATCACCTAGAAACACTCCTGTCAGGCAGTAAAACTGCTAAATTCCACAGTGAAGTCTGTAATTTGCTCATGGAAGGGGAGATTTTCATCGATGTGAAGGGCAGCAAGAGGCCCAATTCCCAATGGGAGTTGGAGACCTACCTCCCATCTGTGCTTTTGAAAATCTCCCCCAAGACCTAGGAAGTGTTGCTAAGTTTTCCCCTAAATGTATGTTTAATGATGTTAATATTAGTGTTTATGTTTGAATTAATATTTGTGCTGTAATGATTAGTATAAAATGAGTTAATTATGGAACAGAAATCAATGGAGTCCATGATTCAAGATGGTGTCATGCCATAATGACAACTTGACTCCATGTTGTTGCTCCTTCTTCTCAGAACTTTCACATCTTTTCAAACTAGGGGTGGGAAAAGACCAACGGATTTTTAGGGGGTAGTTAGAACCAGCTCAGGCCACTAAGTTCACGCCACTGAGCCTATAAAAAGGACTGCACGCCTGAGCATTCTTGCTGTCCATCACAGCAGCAGCCAGGTATCACGTTGATTTGCACGGGCGCCAAGGATTTCCTCAGTGACTCCGGACCCACACCATTGGCCAAGAAGATATCACTTACTATCACTCACGAACTATAACACCTACCTATACCCTGACTCCAGCGACATCTTTATCTTCAATCTATCTTCCAGTAGATCTTCACTGACGGTCCTGTGCTCCTTCCTCCCGTAGTCCAAGTCAGGCTGCGAAGTTTGGTTTGAGGTCCAGGATTCGGATCCCACTCTCTCAAGCTACAAGATACACCACCATCAGCTGTTTTGTCTTACATGAAGTTGTCTCCTCTGATTCAGTACAGTATTGGGGTAGTTTGTTTTTTCCATTTGTTTAGTTTCAATATAACCACGGTTAAGGCTTGTACGAGTCTCCAGGTTTCACGTCCAATTGGGGGCAGCCACACTTGCATTTGTATTGGGTTGTTTATTCTAGTTATCATTCCCCTATCCTTGCTTTTGTCAATTTCCTTAATAAATCTTTAACTGTTTTCGAAGCATATACATCTCTCTGTCCCTTTTCTATCATATAAGAGACGGAGTTGGGTGGATTGACAACTGCTTCCACAGGTGATCAGATACTGTATGCCAGCCCAAATTCCTGACCCTGTTGACTAGGTTGAATATTAACAGAGGAGCCTGAACTAGAAGTCCAGGAATTAACAATATTAAACACTGGGGAGATGAAATCCAAAACTGGATTCAGATCTGAACCTTACTGATGGTTCATATTTTCATACTAGGACAGAGAAAACAGATCTGAACAACCCTAAACGTGAAGGGTAGGAAAGGACAGGGTTCAAATTCCGGGTCTAAAGTTTTCAGTTTGAAGCCATCTCTGCTGAAGAACAGCAGTCTCTCCCATTCCTCTGTGAATATTTAATAGTGGAGCACTCTAGTGAGGACTCATATCACTGATACTCCATTTCTTTTACGAAATATCAAATAGAACACATACACATTTATGATGAAGTATCATAATTAAAACCAAGTTCCACTTGTTAAATAAACAAATAAAATACATTTTATGAAACATTATCCTCGCTTGTTTGTTTGTTCAGTTGCTCGCTAATTTGCAACATTTAGTCATTTGCAACGGTTCTCCCAATCATTAGTGCAAATTAGTGATGTTCTGCTGCACTTAGAGACACCATTTCCAAAGAGTCAAATAGCCATAACTACACAATTTTCTTTCACTGCTCTGTCTTTCATTGTTATTGTGAAGCTATGTACCTATAGTGCCTTTAATCTGCATCCAGATGGAGGGCAGTGTAATTAGATTTTCATTTTATATTTATCTGCAGTTAAATAGGGATCAGAATCAAAATTGTGGAGTCTAACACCTCTGAACTTTGGGAAAGTTTTGAATTCAAATCTGTAATTGCATTTTGTTGCCCCAACTGCTAGTCCTTTTGGCATCAGCACTTTTACAATGTGACTTAGATAATCACTTTGAGGATTTCCTATTATCATCTCATTTGTATCTAACATTGTTAGTCCCAAAGGATCACTAAGTGCTTTACAAACTTTGTAGACAAGTAGTACTTCACTTTCTCAGTGAAATGCACCCATCTCTGAAAGAGAACATGGTAACTATGTAACAGTGTGCAGCAGCACTACACAACTGTTTAGGATATAAGTGAAAGCAAATAATGTAAGCAGCTGAAAATGTGAAGAGAATTTACATAGCCAGCACATAAACTTCCCAAATTTGTGTGTGGTCAGGACGCTAGAGTTGATACCTTTATGCTTGTGAATGCTATGAGGTTTTCAATTACCACAAATGGTCAGGATTAAGGTTTTATATATTGTAAAGGGACATGCCCTCCCAGGGGCTGGAAGGAGGCTAACAAGCACCTCTGGGCCTGTGCTACACTAGCAAGGTGCACCTAAACAGTGTGTTCCTCCTGAGGAGGGGCTTAAAATGGGAAGCTTACCATAGGAGTGGTGGTGACGAGGAAAAAGGCTGTTACATGCAGAGACTGAGAGTTCCAGAGGCAGGCCTGTTGAGGAGGAGATACTGCAGAACACAAAGCTTCAGGAGCATCCCTGAATCATAGCCAATGGGGTAGGAGGTAAACCCCATGAAAGGGCAATAGACTGAGAGACTGAACCTTTAAAGCCCTATCCAGGGGCTGTCTGAGAGGCTGATCACTGTTCCAGCCAGACTCTCCTCTCTTGCAAGGGGAAGGGAGGAAGAAGAACCAGCCCTCTGCCAAGGAGCGATTGCCCCAGACAACTCCCCCAAGTGCAGCCAGTGGAGGAGTAGAGAGTAAATTAAGGACAGTGAGACTTGGATGGAAGTCCCACTCCTTCCTACAAGTGGTAGAAAATGCAGGCATGGTATGCCTGATACAAGGGGTTTAAAACTAGGGCGGGGGGGAAGGCCTTAGAAAAGATAAGGCCCGGTAGCTCCATGCAAGATGGAACCGGAGCAGTGGTATAAATAGGTGGTGGAGATGCAGCAGCAGTTACAACAGCAATTCCTGCAGCAGTGGAATGCCCAGCGGCAAGTCAGGCCACCCAACAATTGTGGCTGAGGGAACCGATGACTCTGCAGTAGGCGTTCCAAAAGAAAATGCTACAGCAGCTAGTACCAGTCAAACACCTGAAGGAGGCACCAGGGGGCCATGCTTCCACTGAAGTGGTCCTTTCAACAGTACCAGTGAAGCTCACCAAGGTGGGACTGAAGGATGACCATGAAATCTTTTTTAGTCATGTCTGAGAGGGTGGCATGGGCAGTCCAGTGGCCCCCAGAACAATGGGCTCTTATTCTAGCCCCATACCTGAGATACCCCAAGGAGGCAAGACCCCGAATGGTAGCACAATGGCTCAGAGAACATTGTTGGAAGTGGCTCCACTTGGAGGAGTGCAAAAGATCCAAGTAGTTGAGGCCATGGTGATGGAGAACGAAGGGGACAGAGACACTGAGCACGAAGGCTACGCCACACAGGGGAATGCCAAGAGTCTCAGACGGCTGAAGTGGCACCCACAGACGGAGGTTCAGTTAACACCCCACAGATGGGCTCTCCCCAGTCTAGGAAAAAGGCAGCCCACCACAGCCCATTAACATGCTGTTCTTGAGGGCAGACAGATGGTGGTCCAGGCCTCCATGGTGGGGAGTGACACCACTCCCAAGAACATGATCCACCTTCTATGTATCCATTGTGATGTTAAAACCTACCTCATCCAGCGGTTACAACTGACAGCGGGGGCCTATTCTACCAGAAAAGTTGGCCTATCTCATGATCATAGGTCGGGACTGGCCTCTTTTTTGGCAAGTTGTCAATACCCAAGCCCAGGCAACAAGTGAGAATAGGGATCAAGTGAGGACCTCACTTCCTGGGAGCTTCATAAGCCTTGTGAAAATTATTGACCCCAGAGAAGGGATGTCCTGAGCAATACAGCTGCAGATCCCCACAGGGGAGGAAGAGGGAGGCCATCGAGACTGAGAAGCCCCCTTACGAGGTGGGAATTTCATGCTAGAGCAGAGAAACAACCCTAAATTGAGCAAGGCATATGAGCAGCTGGCCACCATAGGGGGAGAAGTAGCAGAGCATCAGGGAGATGAACAGCACCTGCACTTTGCACTGAGGAAGGAGCGCTTGTACTAAATTGAGAAGGATCAGCAAACTTGAGTGGTAAGGGCCCTGCTGCTGATACCACACCAGTACCGATGGGCCGTGTTGCAGCTGGCGCATGACAGGCCCTGTTCAGGTCATCTGGGGACAGAGAAAACATTGGCTTGGATATTAGCCTAATTCTACTGGCTAAGCGTATGCCCAGATGTGAGAGAATACTGTTCCTCCTGCCCAGAGTTTCAGCTAGCTAGCAACAGAGGGATCCCCAAAGCACCCTTCTTCCCTCTGCCCTTGACCGAGACCCCCTTTGAAAGAACAGGGGTGAACATCATGGGACCCCCTAAAAAAAACTACACCACGGCATCAGTACATATTGGTGGTTATTGACTATGCAACCAGGTACCCGGAGGCTGTTCTTCCCCTCCACTTCCCAAAAGCGACAGTGACCTCTGGAAGCTCTTCTCGCATGTAGGATTTCCCTGCAAAATGTTAACAGACCAAGGGACTAACTTCACCCCCCCAGCTGATGTGGGAATTACGCTCCCTTCCGAAGGTCAAGTCTCTGAAAACCTCAGTATACCACCTGCAGACTGACAGTTTAGTAGAGCAGTTTAATAAGACCCTGAAGGGAATGTTAAAATACTTTGTCAGCGGTGAGACAGGTTACTTCTACCACTCCTGTTTGCCATATGGGAGGTCTCACAAGCCTCTATGGGGTTCTCCCCATTCAAGTTGCTGTACGGCCACCAACCACAGGGCAACTTGGACTTGTTACAAGAAGGGTGGGAAGAGCAAAACGGGGGGAGGCTTAAGCGCGACCCAATATATCCTACAGTTAAGAGAGCAATTTAGAAACGTAGAGGTGTTCGCCAGGGAGAATTTGAGGAAGGCACACTACCTGCAAGAACAAAATAGAGGGGCAAGATTATGGACTTCTGGGCTGGGTGACCATGTTCTTCTCTTACTGCCCTTCACAGAATCTAAATTAATGGCCCAATGGCAGGGTCTTGTCGAAGTGGTCAGACAGGTAGGGCCCATAAACGAGATGAGACTGCCTGGGAGAAGGAAGGAAACCCGGGTCTACCATGTAAACCTCTTCAAAACTTGGACGGTGTGGGAATCCCTGGTGATCTAGAATTGGGGCCCCGGGTGCCAAGTGACAAAGCTCCAGTGACATTATCAGGGTGCAAGGGTCTCTCACCTGCACAAAAGAAGCAACTCCTCCAACTAGTTGGGGACTTTGTAGCAATGTTCTGCAACCACCCGGCAAGAACGCGGTTGGTCCAGCATCACCTAGAGATTACTCTGGCCAGTAGTCCAGGAGAACCCTAGACCACTGTCATAAAGGATGTGGGATACGGTCCAAAAAAAAATATAAGCAATGCTGGAGATGGGGGTGATTAGGGAAGAATCCAAAAGTGAATGGAGAAGCCCCACATTTCTCGTTCCCAAACTAGATGGTAAAGTTTGGTTCTGCATTGATTTCAGGAAGATTAATATGATCACAAAATTTTATGCCTACCTCCAATGGTGGCTGAGTTACTAGAATTGCTGGGACTGGCAAAGCCCCTGAGCATCATTGATCTGACAAAAGGTTATTGGCAGATCCCCTTGTCCCCTTCCTTTCAAGAAAAAACTACTTTCTCCAACCCTTTTTGGCATTTCCAATTGAGACCATGCCTTTCAGCCTCCACAGGGCTGCTGCTACCTTCCAACAGCTAATGAAACAGATCCTCAACCTCCACCATTAATACATGGTAGCCTACATTGACAACATAGTTGTCTACAGTCCCACCTGGGAAGAACACCTGCAGCATTTAAGGGCAGTGCTAAAAACCCTACAGAGACAGCAGCTTTACAGTCAACCTGGCAAAATGTAAGTTGGCTGTTGGTGAAGTGATCTATTTGGGGTACCACATAGGGCAGTATGAAGCTGCTGGTCAACAAGGTGCATGTCCCATGCCCCAGATGAAGAGACAAGTGAGACGTTTTCTTGGCCTGGCCAGATATTACTGGAGATTTATTCCCAGTTTCACCTCAGTCATGGCCCCTCACACACTTCATAAAAGGCAACAACTCTAACAAGATCAATTGGGATGAGAAGTGCGAGGAAGCATTCAGGGAACTGATAACACAGCTATGCCCAACTCCCATGCTCTTTAATCCCGAGTTCTCTTGGGAATTCATACTACATACAGATGCTTCAGATGCCAGTCTTGGCGCTTTTCTCTCACAGGACTTTGAAGGAGAAGACCACCCAGTCCTATACTTAAGTAGGAAGCTATTCTCTAGGGAAAAGTAATACTTTATTATCAAAAAGGAGACATTAGTGATAAAATGGGCAGTAAACATCCACAGGTATTACCTGTCTCCCTGATCACCAATCACGTGCCCCTGTGCTGGATCCAGACCATGAGGGACACGAACCCTCACATAATGAGATAATACCTTGTATAAAAACCATACAGTTTCTGAGTATGGCACTGATTGGACACAGACCATCCTAATGCTGATTTCTTTTCTCGGGCAAAATCCCCTCCCCACCCCGAAGAGCCTTCTATCTTGAGGGGTGGGGTATGTGAAGGGACATGCCCTCCCACTGGCCAGGAGGAGGCTAATGAGCTCCTCTGGGCCTGTGGTGCGCTAACGAGCCCCATCTGCACAACTTGCTCCTCCTGGAGAAGGAGGGGCTGATAAGGGGAAGCTTACCAGGAAGAAGGCTGCTCCACACAAAAATTGCTAGTAACAGAAACAGGCCAGTCGAGGAGGAGACAGCCACGGAACACACCACTTCGAGAGCCACTGCGGCTGACAGCCAAGCAACACGCCCCAGGAAGAAGAGTAGGAGGTCAAGCCTACAAAGGGGCAATAGACTTTGAGAGACTGAGCCCGTAAAGCCCTATCCAGGGGCTGCCTGAGAGGCTGACCACTGTGCCAGACAGACCCTCCTCTCTTGCAAGGGGAAGGGAGGAAGAGGAACCAGTCCTCCGGCAGGGAGCGATTGCCCCAGAGAACTCCCCCAAGTGAAGCCACTGGGAGAGTAGAGAGGGTAAATGAAGGACAGTAGGACCTGGGGAGGCTCAAGGGAGTCCCGGCCCCTTCTACCATATCATCTGAAAGTCAGCACTTCCAGTGCCATACTGTGTCACTAATTCATGATTGACTCAGAAGGAAAAATACCCACCTACTGAATCACCAAAACCATCACTTCTCTGTTTCAATCCTTTCAATTAATTGTATTATTAAATGATAAATAGGCATAAGAAAAAAGCACATAAAAACCAATCAATTGCTGTCTGACTCTATTCTGCTGTTTCACCTATATACTGATGTTCTGTATAGTGAGTGACTTATTGTATAAATTAGCAGATACAAACAAACCAGTTTAATGTGATATCAGTATCTGACAGATGTTGCCCAGCTTATTCAGCGCACACAGCTTCTTCTAAATGTTTGAGCAGGAGACTGAATAGTGTATCTGATCAATGAAAACACATTGCTGTCTTGGAGAGACTGTCAGTCTGTCTTTGGGAAAAACGAAAGGTAACCTAATATGTATATTATTCTGAAAATATGCCAAAGCCCAACTGGCCATCGTTTTCAGTCTTTTATTTGTACATCCTTCAAATCCAGTGTTCTCTCCTATATTTTTCTTCTAGGCTAATGGTGATTTGCATGTTTCCTTTGTGTTTTCTCTTCCATTCTCTCTCTCTCTCTCAAAAAAAAATTAACAGCAGTAGTTTTACTTCCAGTACTGACATTCATTCCAAAGAAGAAATCTTTCTCTCCAGAGACTGAAAATGAATTGCAGAGTTAAAGTATTTATGGAAACTAAGACTTTGACCTTGGCTGAGCCATCAAGTCAAGCTTTCATTCTTCCACACTTCCCTTTAGGACTTGATTGTGCCTTTTCACTGCTTTTCAAGTTCAGTCTGGAAGATTTTAAAGCAAATGTTTGTACAAGTAATTTACCACCAGCCCTCCACATGAGGACCGGTGTAACATGCAAGCTGTTATTTCCTCATCCCCATTTCACTAGAACCCTGTTCCATTCTTTTAGTAATCAGTAACATCAAGAACGTGAAACTCATTGAGTTTACAAAAGTATAATAAAATAAAATCTGAGTAGGGTGTGCTTAAGTACTAGTTTTGAGGGTTAGTTATGTGCTAGAGATGTGAGGTGTATGGAGGTATCATTCATCAGATCCAAGTCTGTAGAAACAGTTCCTCAGTAATAGTATGCAAACAGGTAATTTAAAAAACTCACAAACCCATACCAATAGCGGCAAGCCAACGCATTATCCACCTTCATATCGCTCCTTAAAACTCAACTCTGCCAGGATGACTACAAGAAACTTGACAAGGGTTAGGCAGTTGGCATACTGTAAATGCTGCTTATCATGATCTTCGCACTCTTACCTTGTGTTCTCTCATTTATTTGTTGTATACACCTATTGTCTCATGTTATGCCTAGACCAGCTTTTAGTTATCTGATTGTACAGTTAGGTGGCCCTAATCCCACACTGTGGACTCTTCATGGCACCACAATTCTAAATACTAAAAACAAGTTCATCATTACACGGGAAGTTCCAGTAAATAACCTTGCTGGAAGAGTTGCTTATTGGTCTAAGTGTCAGGTCTGAAGGATCCCTAAGGCCCTCTAATAATCAAATGTAGGAAGTATTTTGGATGTTAAGAAACCTCTGCATATTGTTTTAATGTTAGTGTCTTTTTTTATTTGCCAAATACTTTCAGGCCCTGAACCTGCAATGAGCTGCATACAGGTGGACCCCCGAGGCCACGCAGACTCCCACTGAAGTCAGTGGGGTGCTGCGCAGCTGCCATTGCAGGATCATGGTCTAGCTTTATATTCCATTGCTGTCCAGAAAGCAGCAATATACAGTAACATAACAGGGTATTTTACTCCAAAGGTTTAATGCTTTTAAATTTCATGAATACAGGGAATTTAACTGGCCCTCAAACATTAATGGTAAATCCATTTTAATGTATTGGGATGGGATCAGTTCTGGGCTCACACAGGTAAATTAGCTGTCAGGGGATCTAGTAAAAGATAGGAAAGTTATGAGAGATTGACATATTTGTACAGTTCCTGTGTAATATAGTTCTCTGCAGTGTCTTTTCTTGTGTTTTGTCCAATCTTTGTTCAACAGGGCTTCCATTATTTTGCTTGTGAATTTCCTTGCTGTTAGCAAGTCTTCCCAATGTTCCATTTACATTTTCTGAGTCTGTATCTGTTTGTTAACCTTCAGTTGCTAATGAAATCTACTGGATCTTCATTCATTTAAAAAATAAATGACATCATTTACAGAAAAAGCCAATTCTCATAAATATAAATCTGTAGTTAAAGGAGGTTTTCATAGATGGGCTTCACAGATTTTTATAAAATATGGAAAGGAAATGATTCTAAAGTAGTCCTAATCCTGCTCTCACTGAAACTTTTGCCATTGACTTCAGTGGTAGGAGGATCAGGCACCAAGGATCAGATCCTCAAGGTATTTAGGTGCCTAACTTCCATTGAAATCAATGGGAGTTAGGTGCCTAAATATCACTGAGGGCCCAGTGGCTCACCCACATTTAAAGAAAGAGGGCGACATCCTAACCACATTGGAATCAATAGCAAAATTACCTTTGACCTAAGTGGAGCCACGTTTATATGACACCTACTTTTTGTGGTGTAGGGCACCATCTGGTGGGCTTCAGAGGAACTCTGTCAAGCAGAGTTAGAAGAAATACTCAAGTGGGACTGTAGCCTGAATACAGATTGCAGAATAGGACTCAAAGTGAAATTGCTCCACATCAAAGGATTCTGATGTATGTTCATTTCTGGGTGCTGTGCTGTCACAAATCTGCCCCAGTAAGAAGCGTATATTCTCCAATATTTCAATATGAATTTATAGGGAAAGATGGGCTTGACCTTTTGTGGTCAAAAGCTGCCATCTTGCTCCATTGAAATCAACATCAAAGCTCCCCATGACTCTAACAATGCAGGATCAGGCACTTAGGGTAAGATCCGCAAAAGTACTTAGGCACCTAAGTCCCATTTTTAGGCGCCACTGCAATCCACAAAACACCCAACCTGTAGGCAGAGGCACTGACTTTCTAATCTGCCAGAGGGTGCTCAATCCTCTGGCTCTGCCTCCAAGCCCTCACTCTATCCTGTTTCTTCACGCCTCCGCTCTCCCAAGTGTGCCCCACCCTCCCCCCTTCTCACAGCACCACCTGCACACAACGGAACAGCTGATCTGTGGTGAGCAGGAGGCACTGGGAGGGAGGGGGAGGTGCTGAATCAGCGGGGTAACAGGGGGTAGGAGACGCTGGGAGGGAGGGGAGAGCTGGCTGTTGTTGGGTGCTCAGCACTCCCCAGTTTTTCCCTCTGGGTGAGCCTATGTCTGCTGACACCTAAAGTTGCTTGGCGCCTATGTTATTGGAGTAAACAGTTCCTTAGGTGACTATGTTTCTGCATCTGAGTATTTCTTCTCTTCTTTTTTCCATATCTCTCTCTTTCTCCTTCTTTATATGTGTGTGTTTCTCTCTCTTCCTTCTGTCTCCACCTTTCTCTAGGCCTTCCTTTTGTTTCCTTTTTATCTGCATTTCTCTTTGTTTTCTTCTCATGTGAGGCATTAGGCCAGCTGGTACAGAAGAACAGAACACTGACAGACAGTGAATCACTTTACTCACAATACCAGCTGAGAGTGAAATTGTCTAGGCTGCATGATTTGAAATCTTCATTTGCAGTAGGTGAACCAATTCACTGACGGAGTGTAGTGCTACTCTGCCATAGCTCCCAGCCCGAGTTTCTGGAAGGCACATGTTGGAAAAAAGGTAGGTTTGCTCTTGAACCTCAATTTGAGAACTAATTAACTATTTCACTATTACTAGTTTATATTTTATGCATAATGCCCCCCCCCTTCACAGGGCAGAAACCCTGAGCTCTGGGTTAACCCCCCACATCCTCGCAGCGCAGAAGTCCTGAGCCCTGGGGCACCCCTCCATCTCCCCACGGAACTGAAGCCCCAACTCTTGGTGCCCTGCAGCTGAAGCCTGGAGCCGTGAATGGCAGGTAGAGGCTTCAGGAAATAATCTCCGAGAATTTAAGACCCGTAAATAACTATATTCTTACTAGGAACATAGTTAATAAGATTGGGAGAGGTCTCCTGAGTCATCATCTCCAAGATCCTACTATCACAGGCAACACTCCTTTCATAAATTCATCAAATTGAATCTTAAAACCAGTTAGAATGTTTGCCCCCACTGCTCCTATTGGAAAGCTGTTCCAGAACCTCACTCTGATGGTTAGAAACTTTCTAATTTCCAGCCTAAATTAATTAATAACCAGTATATAACCATTTGTTCTTGTGCCAACATCGTTATTTAGCTTAAATCGTGCACCTATTTGGTTTTTACCCCCTGATGCTTTTATAAAGAACAATCATACCACCTCTCAGGCTTCATTTTGTTAGGCTAAACAAGCCAAGCTTTTTTAGTCTCCTCTAGTAAGACAGGCTCCATTCCGTTGATCATCCTAGTACCTTTTCTCTGCACCTGTTCCAGTTTGAATTCATCTTTCTTAAACATGAGCGAACAGAACTGTCCACAGTATTCCAGATGAGGTTTTGGCAGTGTCTTATTGTCATAAACAGATAGCTAAGGGTTAATGTCTCTTTCACCTGAAGCACCTGACCAGAGGACCAATCAGGAAACCGGATTTTTTCAACTTTGGGTGGAGGGAATTGAGTGTCTTAGGTCTTTGTTTTCTGGCTGCCTGCTTTCTCTGAGCTTTGGAGAAGTAGTTCTACTTTCTAGTCTTCTGTTTCTAAGTGTAAGGACAAAGAGATCAGATAGTAAGTTCTATGGTTTCTTTTCTTTGGTATTTGCATAAATATAAGTGCTGGAGTGCTTTGATTTGTATTCTTTTGGAATAAGGCTGTTTATTCAATATTCTTTTAAGCAATTGACCCTGTGTTGTATCATCTAATACAGAGAGAACATTTGTACTTATTTTTCTTTCTTTTTATATAAAGCTTTCTTTTAAGACCTGTTGGAGTTTTTCTTTACTTCAGGGAAATTGAGTCTGTACTCACCAGGGAATTGGTGGGAGGAAGGAATCGGGGAGATTTGTGTGTTGGATTGCTAGCCTGACTTTGCATTCCCTCTGGGGGAATAGGAAAGTACTTTTTGTTTCCAGGATTGGGAACAGAGAGGGAGATTCACTCTGTTTGAATTCACAGAGCTTGTGTCTGTGTATCTCTCCAGGAGCACCTGGAGGGGGGAAGGGAAAAAGGATTATTTCCCTTTGTTGTGAGACTCAAGGGATTTGGGTCTTGGGGTCCCCAGGGAAGGTTTTTCAGAGGGACCAGAGTGCCCCAAAACACTCTAATTTTTTGGGTGGTGGCAGCAGGTACCAGGTCCAAGTTGGTAACTAAGCTTGGAGGTTTTCATGCTAACCCCCATATTTTGGACGCTAAGGTCCAAATCTGGGACTAAGGTTATTACATGGTGGCAGCGGTGGGATATAGAAAGAATCCAGAAGCCAGTAGAAATATTGTATTTTTCTTTCTCTGCTAAGGGCTTTTTAGCAGAGAAAAACAGTTGGTTTTAAAAGGGAACCAGAGAGAAATTTTTTTTTTCTGCTCTCTCTGGCAGTTTGTGGCTTGCATGTTAAGCAGAAGTCGTTAAGGACTATTAACAGTCTTTTGTCACACAATAGCACTCCCATTGAGAGTCGTACCAGCACTTATAGGCATGCAAATAAAGTGGTTTTTCTGGTTTCCCTTCATTGAACATTAGCTAGAGAGAGAAAAGGACAAAAAACACTGTTGCTAGGCAGACTTCAGGAGGCAACAGAGAACCTGCAGTTCAGAAGATAAACACCGGAGGGCACCCCAACACAAGAAAACAGGAATCATGACTTCTAAGGCAAAAATTGAGGCCCAAGAGCAAGTCAGAGAAGCTGAACACAGGCGACAACTGGAAATAAAACAAACAGAGATGGAAATAAGAGAAAGAGAAAGAGAGGCGGCCCACCGCCGAGAAATGGAAAAACAACAAAAAGAAAATGAAGAGAAGGAAAAACAGAGAAAACATGAACTGGAGTTGGCAAAAGCTGGGCTGCATGTGCCAGCCAACCCTAACAACCCGGCGCCAAATATTGCTCCACAGCACAGGAAATTTCCCACCTACAAGGCAGGTGATGACACCGAGGCCTTCTTGGAAAATTTTGAAAGAGCCTGTCTTGGGTACAGCATTCCCGAAGACCAGTACATGGTAGAATTGAGGTCACAGCTCAGTGGACCTTTAGCAGAGGTGGCAGCTGAAATGCCTAAGCACCAAATGAATGACTATAAACTTTTTTCTAACCAAGGCCAGATACAGGATGGGGATAACCCCAGATCATGCCCGTCGGCGCTTCAGAACCCAAAAGTGGAAACCAGAGGTGTCATTTCCCAAACACGCCTACTACATTGCAAAAAACTATGAGGCCTGGCTAACAGGAAACAACATTCAAACCTTGGAAGAACTGAACCTCCTCATACAAATGGAGCAGTTCTTGAATGGTGTTCCTGAAGACATCACACGGTACATACAAGATGGAAACCCCAAGAATATCGCTGAGACGGGGGAGATTGGAGCCAAATGGATGGAACTGGCAGAAAGCAAGAAAGCTACTGTCAAGGGGAACGATTACCCCAGGGGGCACACAGACCATAAACCCTACAACCGAGGACAGCCAAAGACCCCACATACCACCCAAGTAAAGCCACAGATACCCTACCCTTCAACCTCACCAGTCTCCAGTAACTCACCTCGGCCCAGTGACCCATCAGATGGAAGATGCTTTAAGTGTAATGAACTGGGACATATCAAGGCCAAGTGTCCCAAGAACACCATGCGAGTGCAATTCATTACACCACCATCACACCAAAGATCCCCTGGCCCGGATGCCTCTCAAATACCCTTGGAGCGAAGGGAAAATTTGAGAGTGGGCGGAAAGAAGGTTACTGCGTGGAGAGACACGGGGGCACAAGTGTCAGCTATCCACCAATCCTTCGTTGACCCCAAATTCATCAACCCAAAGGCCAAAGTTACAATTTACCCCTTCATGTCACAAGCTGTAGACTGCCTACAGCTCAACTGCCTGTCCAGTACAAAGGCTGGTCAGGAATGTGGACTTTTGCAGTCTATGACAATTATCCGATCCCCATGCTACTGGGGGAAGGACTTGGCAACCAGGTGAGGCGGGCCAAGAGAGTGGGATGGTTACACGTAGCCAAACCAGGCAAGCTTCCAGACCCATTCCTGTTCCTGAACCGTCCACAGAGGCCCCGTCTGTGTTACCAGAGACCCAGACAGAGGTAGAGGACCCGGATTCCATGCCTACCACTGAAACAGCCACAGCATCTCCAGTCCCAGGCCCGGAACTGGAACAGCAACCAGCACCAGCAAGTGCAACCCCATCTTCAAACTCAACGCCAGAGGGCGCCAGCGAGCCAGAACTGGCAGAAGCACAAGACAGCCATACCCAAAAGGCTCAGCCAGAGCCTGAAATACCCTCAGGTGCACCAGCGGAGAGCGGTACACCAGCAACGGAAACAACCCCATCACCTACATCGCTTCCAGAGGGACCAAGCCCAAGTCCACAGTCTGAGGAAGAACTGGTGACCCCAGACTCAAGGGAACAGTTCCAGACTGAGCAGGAAGCGGATGACAGCCTTCAGAAAGCTTGGGCGGCGGCACGGAGCACCCCACCGCCTCTCAGCTCTTCTAATCGATCCCGGTTTGTTATAGACCAAGGACTTTTATACAAGGAAATTCTTTCTGGTGGACACCGGGAAGAATGGCAGCCGCAAAAAACAGTTGGTGGTTCCAACTAAGTACCGGGAGAAGCTCTTAAGCTTAGCCCATGATCATCCCAGTGGCCATGCTGGGGTGAACAGAACCAAGGACCGGTTGGGGAAGTCCTTCCACTGGGAGGGGATGGGCAAGAATGTTGCCAAGTATGTCCGGTCTTGTGAGGTATGCCAAAGAGTGGGAAAGCCTCAAGACCAGGTCAAGGCCCCTCTCCAGCCACTCCCCATAATTGAGGTCCCATTTCAGCGAGTAGCTGTGGATATTCTGGGCCCTTTCCCAAAAAAGACGCCCAGAGGAAAGCAGTACGTACTGACTTTAGTGGACTTTGCTACCCGATGGCCAGAAGCAGTAGCTCTAGGCAACACCAGGGCTAACACTGTGTGCCTGGCCCTAACAGAAATCTTTGCCAGGGTAGGTTGGCCCTCTGACATCCTTACAGATTCAGGGTCTAATTTCCTGGCAGGGACCATGGAAAAACTGTGGGAAACTCATGGGGTGAATCACTTGGTTGCCACCCCGTACCACCATCAAACCAATGGCCTGGTGGAAAGGTTCAATGGAACTTTGGGGGCCATGATACGAAAATTCATCACCGAATTCTCCAATAATTGGGACCTAGTGTTGCAGCAGTTGCTGTTTGCCTACAGGGCTGTACCACATCCCAGTTTAGGGTTTTCACCATTTGAACTTGTGTATGGTCATGAGGTTAAGGGGCCATTACAGTTGGTAAAGCAGCAATGGGAGGGGTTTACGCCTTCTCCAGGAACTAACATTCTGGACTTTGTAAGCAACCTACAAAGCACCCTCCGACACTCTTTAGCCCTTGCTAGAGAGAATCTAAAGAATGCTCAGGAAGAGCAAAAGGCCTGGTATGACAGACATGCCAGAGATCGGTCCTTCAAGGTAGGAGACCAGGTTATGGTCTTGAAGGCGCAACAGGCCCATAAGATGGAAGCATCATGGAAAGGGCCCTTCACGGTCCAAGAGCGCCTGGGAGCTGTAAACTACCTCATAGCATTTCCCAATTCCTCACTAAAGCCTAAAGTGTACCATGTTAATTCTCTCAAGCCTTTCTATTCCAGAGACTTACAGGTTTGTCAGTTTACAGTCCAGGGAGATGATGCTGAGTGGCCTGACGGTGTCTACTACGACGGGAAAAAAGACGGTGGCGTGGAAGAGGTCAACCTCTCAACCACCCTGGAACGTCTGCAGCGGCAACAAATCAAGGAGCTGTGCACTAGCTTCGCCCCACTGTTCTCAGCCACCCCAGGACGGACTGAACGGGCATACCACTCCATTGATACAGGTAATGCTCACCCAATCAGAACCCCACCCTACCGAGTGTCTCCTCATGCCCAAGCCGCTATAGAACGGGAGATCCAGAACATGCTACAGATGGGTATAATCCGCTCATCTACCAGTGCATGGGCATCTCCAGTGGTTCTGGTACCCAAACCAGATGGGGAAATACGCTTTTGCGTGGACTACCGTAAGCTAAATGCTGTAACTCGTCCGGACAACTATCCAATGCCACGTACCGATGAGCTATTGGAGAAGTTGGGACGTGCCCAGTTCATCTCTACAATAGACTTAACCAAGGGGTACTGGCAAGTACCGCTAGATGAACCTGCCAAGGAGAGGTCAGCATTCGTCACCCATGCGGGGGTGTATGAATTCAATGTCCTTCCTTTCGGCCTTCGAAATGCACCCGCCACCTTCCAGAGGCTGGTAGATGGTCTACTAGCTGGACTGGGAGAATTTGCAGTTGCCTACCTCGATGATGTGGCCATTTTTTCAGACTCCTGGCCCGAACACCTACTACACCTGGAAAAGGTCTTTGAGCGCATCAGGCAGGCAGGACTAACTGTTAAGGCCAAAAAGTGTCAAATAGGCCAAAACAGAGTGACTTACCTGGGGCACCAGGTGGGTCGAGGAACCATAAACCCCCTACAGGCCAAGGTGGATGCTATCCAAAAGTGGCCTGTCCCAAAGTCAAAGAAGCAGGTCCAATCCTTCTTAGGCTTGGCCGGATACTACAGGCGATTTGTACCACACTACAGCCAAATCGCTGCCCCACTGACCGACCTCACCAAAAAGACCCAGCCAAATGCAGTTAAGTGGACTGATGAGTGTCAAAAGGCCTTTACCCAACTTAAGGCAACGCTCATGTCTGACCCTGTGCTCAGGGCCCCGGATTTTGACAAGCCATTCCTAGTAACCACAGATGCATCTGAGCGTGGTATAGGAGCAGTGCTCATGCAGAAAGCAACAGATCACAACTTCCATCCTGTCGTGTTTCTCAGCAAAAAACTGTCTGAGAGGGAAAGTCACTGGTCAGTCAGTGAAAAGGAATGCTATGCCATTGTGTACGCCCTGGAAAAGCTATGCCCATATGTTTGGGGACGGCGGTTCCAACTACAAACTGACCATGCTGCACTAAAGTGGCTTCATACTGCCAAGGGGAACAACAAGAAACTTCTTCGTTGGAGTTTAGCTCTCCAAGATTTTGATTTTAAAATTCAACACATCACAGGAGCTTCTAATAAAGTTGCTGATGCACTCTCCCGTGAGAGTTTCCCAGAATTCAGTAGTTAAAAGTGTTCTTAAAATGTAGAAGTCTGTTAGTTATATACTTAGGAGTATATGTAAAGGTGTATGTGTTGTATTAATCTGTTATTTTCAAGTTCTAGAAGGAAATCGCCGCCAGTGAGCTTCCCCACTGTCTGCAATTTGGGGGGCGTGTCATAAACAGATAGCTAAGGGTTAATGTCTCTTTCACCTGAAGCACCTGACCAGAGGACCAATCAGGAAACCGGATTTTTTCAACTTTGGGTGGAGGGAATTGAGTGTCTTAGGTCTTTGTTTTCTGGCTGCCTGCTTTCTCTGAGCTTTGGAGAAGTAGTTCTACTTTCTAGTCTTCTGTTTCTAAGTGTAAGGACAAAGAGATCAGATAGTAAGTTCTATGGTTTCTTTTCTTTGGTATTTGCATAAATATAAGTGCTGGAGTGCTTTGATTTGTATTCTTTTGGAATAAGGCTGTTTATTCAATATTCTTTTAAGCAATTGACCCTGTGTTGTATCATCTAATACAGAGAGAACATTTGTACTTATTTTTCTTTCTTTTTATATAAAGCTTTCTTTTAAGACCTGTTGGAGTTTTTCTTTACTTCAGGGAATTGAGTCTGTACTCACCAGGGAATTGGTGGGAGGAAGGAATCGGGGAGATTTGTGTGTTGGATTGCTAGCCTGACTTTGCATTCCCTCTGGGGGAATAGGAAAGTACTTTTTGTTTCCAGGATTGGGAACAGAGAGGGAGATTCACTCTGTTTGAATTCACAGAGCTTGTGTCTGTGTATCTCTCCAGGAGCACCTGGAGGGGGGAAGGGAAAAAGGATTATTTCCCTTTGTTGTGAGACTCAAGGGATTTGGGTCTTGGGGTCCCCAGGGAAGGTTTTTCAGAGGGACCAGAGTGCCCCAAAACACTCTAATTTTTTGGGTGGTGGCAGCAGGTACCAGGTCCAAGTTGGTAACTAAGCTTGGAGGTTTTCATGCTAACCCCCATATTTTGGACGCTAAGGTCCAAATCTGGGACTAAGGTTATTACACTTATAAATTGTATTACTACTTCCCTGTCTCTACTAGAAATACTTCATCTGATGTCATTCTAGGATGGCATCTGTCTCTTTCATGGCCACATCTTAATGTTAATCACCATAATAACTAGGTAAAAAACTCAAGCCCTGTCTGCACTGGCAAGTTTGTGTACAGTAAAGTAGCTTTGAGTGCTGTAACTCCTGAGGTGTACACTCTGCCAAGTCACTTAGAATATAAGAAGGTATACCTAGCTCACAGAACTAGATGGGACCCTGAAAGGTCATTGAGTCCAGCCCCCTGCCTTAACTAGCAGGACCAAGTATTGATTTTGCCCCAGATCTCTAAGTGGCCCCCTCAAGGATGGAACTAACAACCCTGGGTTTAGCAGGCCAATGTGCAAACCACTGAGCTATCCCTCCCCCTTGTGCACCTACAAAAACCACTCCGACAAGAGGCATAGCGCTTTCTGCGCCAGGGCTACAGTGCTGCAGTGCTAGGTAGACACTGTGGTGATTACAGCACTGCAATTGGCCTCCAGGAGGTGTCCCACAATGCCTGTTCTCACCTCTCTGGCCATCGATTTGAACTCTACTGCCCTGCCCTCAGGTGACCAACTGTCAGCCCCACCCCATATACCCCTTTGCAAATTTGAAAGTCCCCTTCCTGTTTGCTCAGTGATGCGTGCTGTGGTCTCAGTGCATCTTTCCCGGTGGCCATGCCTGCTCCACGCACCAGGCGATCCCCCGCTTGGAGTAAGGCCGAGCTGCTGGACCTCATCGGCATCTGGGGAGAGGAAGCAGTGCAGTCACAGCTGCACTCCAGATGTCGGAATTATGATACCTATGGACAGATTTCTGGATGCATGACAGAAAAGGGACATTACTGGGACATACTGGAATGCAAGGTCAATGTGAAGGAGCTGCGGAATGCCTACCACAAGGTGTGCTGCCCCCACAAGTGGCTGGTTCTACAAACAGCTGGACACGATAGTCGGTGATGACCCCATCTCCTCTATGAAGGTCCCTGTGGCTACTTCATTGGCTTGCGTGCCAGTTGAGAATGGACCAAGCCAGGAGGAGGCAATCTTGGATGAAGAGGGGGAGGGAAACCCAGAGTCAGAGGATGACTCGGAGGCCAGAGATGCATGCAGTCAGGAGCTCTTTTCTACCCCGGAGCCTAGCCAGTCACAGCTGTCGGAGATTGGTGAAGCACGAACAGGAGAGGAGTCCCCTGGCAAGTGGATCTGATTTTGCGAATTGCTGAAGCGAGTTGTTGGGGGCAGGAGGGTTGCAGAAAGCAGGCTTGTCTCCCATCTCATGCCTAGTTTGAGCGGTGGAAGAGGCTGTTGATACACTCCCTCACTTCATGGGAATCTCCCTCAGAGATCTCCAGGAAACTCAGGGAAATACTGAGCAATGCGGCAGAGCTGCTTTGTTTCTTGCTCCATTAACGATAACTTTCCTGCGCCACTGTGCAGTCACGGAGGGGAACTATTGCTGCACACAGGCTAGCTGCATACGGGCCAGGGTGGAAGCTGCAGGCTTGGAGAAGACCCTCCCTTGATTCCCTGCTCACATTCAGCAGTGAGATATCTTCCATAATGATCACTTCCTGTGGGAAGTGTGGGGACAGGAATGATTATCAGGCCCACCCTACAGTGCTGGCTCTCCCCAAGTGCCCAAGAGCCACATGCCCAGTATACAGCAGGGTCCAGGAACAGTGATTTCCCCTGCCCCTGTGGCTACTCACCATTTTGGAGGTCTTGTGGCTTATGTGTGCTTGCCTGGGGTCAGCCAGTTAGTGACAGATGTGTGAGTACTGGCTGTGTTTTAAAGCACTGAAACAGTGTTGTCTGTGTTGCAAACAATACTGCTTCTGTAAAATGTTGCATTTAAACGTCACAGAGATGACCTTGGGAGCACAGTCTCCCTCTTTGTTATCGGCAGCAGAATGGTTGCGAAGAATTAGGAAGAACTAAGGAGCACTTTATGTGTGAGGTTATGATGCACTCCGCCACCAAGAAAAAGGAATTGAAGGGGTGGTGGGATAGCGAGAAGATGGAACAAAAGGAAAATGCAGCACACCAGAAAGAAGCCATGGAGTGGCTCTTAACAGATATGGAGTGCCAAGTGGACACACTTCAGGCGATACTAGCTCTTCAAACTGAGCAACCCCACACCCACCCTCCTCTGCAGCCACAAAACTCTTTCCCAAGTGCCCCCCCCCAACACACACACCTCCAACACACTCTTAGCAACCTCCTGGCTCCATTTTCTACCCGCAGCATTCCACTCCTCCCTCCTCACAGTCCAGCAGTGTGGAATCACACAACCCACTGCACTCAACACCCATCCCTCTGCAGTTTGGCCCTGCTGAAGTACAGCACCCGCTGCATCATACAGCAGGTTGGGTATGATCCCTGGACATACACAAATCTGTAGCCATCCCGGGACCCCTCCTCCTCTTGAGACTTTCCATTCCCCCTGCCCCTCCCTGCTGATGATATTTTTTGTTTGACTCTCTCCTCTGGTTGTTGTCTTTCAATAAAAGAATTGTGTTTGTTTGAAAGCAAACTTTCTACTAAGTGAAAGCAAAAAGGGCACTACAAAGCAACATACAATTATGTTGAGGCCCCTTCTTGCATCATGTGCACCAATCACTTCCTAGCATTACAAGCACTGCAATCCTGAGCATAGCAACAAATATTAGTGATTTTCAGCTTCAAATTGCTGCCTCAAAGCATTCCTGATCCTTATGGCCCCGCACTACGCCCCTCTAATGGCCCTGGTCTCTGGCTGTTCAAACAGCCTCCAGGCGCTGAGCCTCTGCGGTCCAGCCCTGAGTTAACCTTTCACCCTTCCCTTCACAAATATTATGGAGCGTACAGCACGCGGCTGTAAGCATAAGAATATTGTCATTAGCCATGTCCAGCTTCCCGCACAGGCATCGCCAGTGGCTTTTAAACAGCCAAATGCACATTCCAGTCATTCTGCACTTGCTCAGCCTGTTGTTGAACAGCTCCTTGCTGCTGTCAAGTTGCCCCGTGTATGGCTTCATAAGCCATAGCATTAAGGGGTAAGCAGGGTCTCCCAGCATCACAATGGGCACTTCGACTTCCCCTACAGTGATCTTCTAGTCTTGGAAGAAAGACCCTGCATGCAGCTTCGTGAGCAGGCCAGTGTTCCGAAAGATGCGCGCGTCAGGCACCTTTCTGCACCAGCCTGCGTTAATGTCTGTGAAACACCCACAGTGATCCACAAGCGCATGGAGAACCATTGAGAAATACTCCTTGTGATTAATGTACTCAGTGGATAAGTAGTTTGGTGCCAGAATTGGAATGTGCGTGCCATCTATCACCCCTCCACAGTTAGGGAATGCTATTTGTGCAAAGCCATCCACAATGTCATGCACATTGTCACGGTCTTTCAGAGCAGGATGCGATTAATGGCCCTACACATTTCCATCAACATGACTCTAACGGTTGACTTTCCGACTTTGAATTGGTTAGTGACTGACTGGTAGCAGTCTGGAGTAGCCAGCTTCCACAGTGCAACCACCACACACTTCTCCAGCGACAGGGCAGCTCTCATTCTCATGTTCTTGTGCCGCAGGGCTGGGGCAAACTCATCACACAGTCCCATGAAAGTGGCTTTCCTCATGCGAAAGTTCTGCAGCCACTGCTCGTCATCCCAGATGTGCATCACGATGTAATCCCACCACTCAGTGCTTGTTTCCCAAGCCCAAAAGCAGCATTCCACTGTGGTCAGCACCTCCACGAATGCCACAAGTATTCTCATGTTGTAGCTAGCATGTGTGGCAAGATCAATGTCACACTCCTCTTGCCTTTGTAGTTTAAGGAATAACTCCACTGCCACTTGTGACGTGTTGGTCAGTGCGAGCAGCTTCTGGTTAACCGCTCGGGATCCATTCCTGGACTCAGAAAGAGGCAAGGCAGGGCACACAGTACACAAACCGTTGAAAGATGGTGCCAAATTTGGACGGAAGCACAGAGATTGCTGGGATGCAAAGCAATGCATCATGGGGCATTGGGACAGGACCCAGAATGCCCCTTCCGCCTTCCCACAAGTCTTAGCGGCAAAAGAGAAAGAGGTGCTCTGTGGGATAGCTGCCTAGAGTTCACTGCTCCAAATAACGCTGCAAGTGCCAGAACATGCCATTGCGCAGGAAGCTATCAGTGTGAACACACAACATCCCCTAAATAAGGTATGCAGTGATTTCAAATGGACTTTCCTCTTTTCATCCTATGCTTCTTCAGTTTACATTGGGCTTTGAATCTTTCTATTTCCCTCCTCCCTACTGATGGACTCAAGATTCAAATCACTGGCCTCTCTTAGAGTTGGAGGTCCAGATACAGGAAGATCCATGACAGAAAAAAAATACAGAACAGTCAAAATCCCTTTGTAATACTGAATGGTCTCAAATATTTGCAAATGAACTAGCTACTACTAATATATTTGTAAGGCACTTTGAAGCCATGGTGATGAGTGTGAGATAAACAGGAGTATTACCAGCCACACGTGTTCAAAATTAATGAATGAAGCCCTCAAAAGTCATGACACTGAATTAAGAACCATGAGATTTTAAAAAATAATACTTCTGGAGGGCTTCAGGTGGATTTTTTTGTCTTTAGACTGTCAAGCCAGCTAGGGGGTCACATTTTCAAGCCTATCTCCACAACCAAAAGGGCAAGACAGTTTTTTTTAAATGAAAGCTAAGATTCTGATGTAGTCAAATGATTCCAGGATCTAGGGCTTTTAGAAAAACATCTGGTATCATAAGCTGCATGATAAATCACAAGAGTTGGCAACAGAGATTAGATAGACAGACAGATAGATAGATTTCAGATGAGTGGGAATGAATAACTAACTGAATTGAACCAATGACCTGCAAGTGAAAGGTTCTGTGATAGAATGGTAATTTCCTGTAACATTATGGACAAGCCTTACTGAATTGAGTTTAATGTCTTTGGAGTCCATTGTATTACAAATGCAATGGTCTATGTGCTATTGATGGATTGTATGTATTTCCATGGGAAGGTCATATAGGAGAACAACAGGAGGTGATTAGGCAAATTAATTCAGCTTATAACAGCTCCAGAGAGCCCGGGCCACTGTGCGGGGCCATGGAGGTGCACTGTGGGGGACAGGGACACAGGCCAAGGGCTGCTCTCAGGCACCCCTGTCCCCCCACCCAGGGCAAGTGGATGGCCATTGGCTGTCCACAGCTGCCTGGGCTCCCTGGGTGGCTCTTACCAGCTGAGGACAGTTGTCCCCAAACTGTGGGGCACCCCACCATAGGGGGCACAGAGGATCCTTTGGGGGGTGTGGTGGGGGCTGTGGAGGGAGCACCACCCAGCCCTGCTCTGCCCCCAGCTCTGCTCTGGGCCCAACCCAGCCCTGCCCCCAGCCCCAGCCATGGCTCTGCTCCTGACCATGTCCCAACAGTACCTCAGGCTCCACTCCCAGCCCCAGCCCCAGCCCCACTCCCAGCCCCTGCCCGCAACCCTGGCCCTCACTCCTGGATGGGGGGCACAGACCAGGTAAGGGAGGCACAACTGAAAACATTTGGGGACACCTGGCCTAGGATAACCATATGTCCAGTTTTGGCCCTGGATGTCCCAATTTTTGGGGGCAAAACTGGGCATTTGTTCAATTTGCTCTTGCCAACTGATCACCACACATGCCCAGTTTTGCCAAAAAAAGGGTTGGGGGGAGTGGTGAACAGCAGGGTTTAAGGGGGGCAAGAGGCAAACTTGGACCATCCCTGTGCGGGGGAGGAAGGCGCTTAGGCAAGTGAATTGGGCTGGCTCTGTGTGGAGGGAGAGTGGAAGGGAGAGGGGGCTCAGGCTAGCTCCTTGTGGGAGGCGGCGGGGGAGAGAGGGAGCACAGGCCAGCTCTACATGGGGGAGTTCATGGGAGAAGAGAGAGGTGGCTTGGCCAAGTCCATGCAGGGCTCAGGCAAGTGGCTTGGCCAGTTTCCTGTAAAGGAGGACAGGGGGAATATACTCATCCTACACAGGCTCCGTCTTCTGGCCTAGTCAGGGGCGGGGCCTCAGGGGGAAGAGGAAGAGCAAGCTGAAGGGCAGGTAGGAGAGAGTGCTGGTGCTCCTGTGGGGCCCCCAAATTGGCTGGGGTCCCTGGTCATAGGCCCCATGCGGTAATCCACCACTGGGCTTGAGGCTTGCAGTTTGGGAGGGAAAGTGCTGCTCCCTGCCCCCAAACTATACCCACGTTAGTAAGTGGGAGACATGGCCCCTCTGGCACCAGTGCCCCTCCCCCACTTCTACAAAGTCTCTGGCACCCTTAATCACAGCTGAACCGCTTAAAATACACCCTGCAAATCAACTCTTTTCATAAGACCTCTGACTAGCATTTGTTGATTCCAACCATCTCCAGCACGTTTTCACTGGTTCTGCGTCTATCCACAGCTTCCCGGGACAGCGACCTCCAAAAAGGGATGACAGCGGGAAACCCTAGCTCACAGTGATGACTGAGAGCGGGAGTGGGAGCCAGCTGAAGCCCTGCTGAGAACCAGGAGGCACTAACAATCCAGGCAGGCTACAGCCCTGGGTCCATATGAAGCCTATTAGAGCCACAAGGCCCAGCCCAAGAGCCACCCTGGGCGCACTCTGGCAACCCCGCTGGGGCTCCAGGCCCAATCCAAGATGGCGGTGGGTAAGAGATCTTTCCTCTACCCCCTCCCCCGCCACGTGCTTAGCCGGGGGACAAGGCTCAGTCACAGCTGCCTGTGCCCCGGAAGTAGGGCAGACTACACCGGAAGTGGAAACTTCCATTCCCGGAAGCGCAGGTGTTCCGGCCGGGCGGCCAGTGGCCACAGGGAGATGGCAGCTGCCCGGCGCTGGAGGCAGCGCTTGAGCTGGGCGGCGGCTCCGGCCCCCTCCCGGCGCGGGGGAGCGGGGTGATGGGACCGGGCCGCTCGCCCGCCGCCTTTCCGGTCGAGGAAGGTAGGAGAAGCCGCTTCTCAGCGGGGCGGGGAAGGGAGCGTCGCTGCTGGGCGGGAGGCTGCCCGGGGGTCGGCCCAGGAAAACCAGGTGGGCGAGGCAGGCACACGCTGCGGGGGAGAAGGCTCAGAGGGCTGCCCCAGGCACGCACCCGGGGAGGGGTCTAGCGGGGGGTGAAGCGGGTGCGTAGGAGACATGGGGAGCGGGCAGGCGAGGACCCACGTCTAGGAGAAACGTCCAGGGACCGGGCCTGTTCCTGCGGATTAGAGCGGGAGCAGCCCGGCGCGGGTACGTAGCCTGGGTGGCCTCTCTTTTAGGGGTCTCGCTGTGAGGTAGGCAAGGTTCTTATTTTCTTCATCGCTTTAATTTCATCGTGCTGGGTCTGTGCCACTCAAAAATGGCTAGATGGCGGATCCTTGCCCCGAGGAACCTGCAGGCTACATTGAATCTCTTGCTTTGCTCCTTGCACCTGCAGAGCTTTTAAAGACATAGCTTTTGGCTATTATAATACATGCAGCTTATTAGAACTGACTCCGTTTGTGGAGGCAGCATGAGTTAGTGATCTGACTCAGGAACTCCTGAAAGCCCAGCTCTGACACATGCCTGTTATATGACCTTGGTAAGCCACTTCATCTCTCAGTTCCTCAGCAAGAGGGGAGTGCTGACAGTAAGGTTTCCTTAGCTAAATTTCCTAAAGACCTATATAATGGAAGTACTACTGGTTTTTGTTGGCATCTTTCACTGAAAATCCTAGAGCATCTTTCAACACAACACAAATATGAGCAGCATGTAAAATTAGTTCTTCAGTGTCAAACTGTACATAGATGGTATCAGAGGGGTAGCCATGTTAGTCTGTATCCACAAAAACAACAAGGAGTCCGGTGGCATCTTAAAGACTAACAGATTTATCAGAGTAGCAGCTGTGTTAGTCTGTATCCGCAAAAAGAACAGGTACTTGTGGCACCTTAGAGACTAAAAAATTTATTTGAGCATAAGTATTCGTGGGCTACAGCCAACTTCTAAGGAGCCACAAGTACTCCTGTTCTTTTTGCGGATTTATTTGGGCATAAGCTATCATGGGTAAAAAACCCATGGGTTTTTTTAAACTTGTTTTTGTACATAGATAAATGTCTCTAAACTAAAGATGGCAACAAATGCCATAGGTATAGAACTTGCACCTGAAGGGATTTGCAACAAAACGAAAATCATCAATCAGATGAAATTTAGATTTAAATTAAATTTGTGAAGTGTGTGTGTGAATGTAATTCTTTATAAGTCTGGACTTGTTCCATGTAACAACATATTGAAAGTAATCACAAGTTTATACTTCCCTTACATTTACATAAATATAGTAAAGGAAAAATAATGGCTTAATTATTGAGGAAGTTGTGTGCCCAAGAGCTCTGAAACTGGGGCATCGTGCAAGTTGCTGGTGACAATCTCCAGCTGCTTGATCTCAGTGGGAGGGTACCATATTTTAGCTCTGTGGAGTGCTTTCTGACCAAAATGTAGTTTGAAGTCTCATGGTCATTTAGAAGTGACTGGTATTTAAGATCACGTGTGTGGGATTTTTTTGTTTTAGTCAGCAGTAACTTGTGCTTTCTGACTGAATCGTATTTGGTGTGGGAGTGGAGGAACTGGAATAAATGTGTGGGTTTTTTTAATACTAATTCTGGAAACCTGTAATAGCTGTACATAGAGAATCGGGCAATTCCAAGCTGGTAAACCAAGAAATCATTAATTTTAGGGTTTCCAAGCAATGATCTCTACTGACTTTTCTAAACTAATTCAGAACTAAGGCTGATGTTCAGTCTGTAACTCCTGCTGTGTGAAGAGAGAGGGCAGAAAGCAAAATGATATGAGTTAATTTTGTTAACTCTGAATTGCTTAGTTTTTGTATTGCAGTTTTAATTATATCTGTGAATTTATTTATTCAAGTTCCTTTGCTCCTTTTAAAAAGGAAATTACCAATAGACAACTATAAAATGTCTAATTACTGGAAAAACTAGACTGCCACTAAGCTGTTGCGTAAACATATACTCTGGCATTTTTAATGCAGTACTTACCCAATAGTTAACACTTCTTTTAAACTGTTTTGGATAATGTGGTGATTTAGAAGCATCTGACAGACACATCTAATATATTAGAATGAGGCATTCTGCTCACTTGTTTAACTTGTACTTTTAAATAATGTAAATATGTGTTACCAACTTGATAGGAATATCTGAAAAAACCCTCTTTTTGTTTGGTTATATAAATCTTCTAGCCACAATAAGTACAACTTGGCATCTTTCCCGCCCTGCCAATGTTCCTCTGGTTCAAGGCTGAGGTACAACTTGTATATCTGTCACCAAAACAGCCGCTCAGGGTAGCTGTTTGGCATGGACACTGGGAGCTAAACAGCTGTTATAACTTTGTTGGCTATTCATGTTAAAATCTGTTTTCAGTATCTCATGTATTATAGTTTATTTCTAGTCTGAAAATATACATATTAGAAGTGCTCTTACTAGGCACTGAGCCTCTGCAGTATTTCTAACTCTCAGTAAAGTGTCAATTATATTAAATACCTTAAAACCACTACCAATTACTCATTCAGACCCATCTCATATCTCTGTAATACTGTGCTACCTTGTAACCTCTTTCTGTCCCCTCTCCAAATGTCACCGAAAAAGAGAAAACCAGCAGGTTTGGAAGTCTTAAAGTCAGGTTCAGGTAGACCAAGGGTTGGTGGGTAGAGAGTATACTCTGAAGTACAGGACCTCTTAAAGATTGTGTTATAAAGAGTTCCAGCTCCTTTACATTGAGGGCATTCCAGCTCAAGCACCTCAGATTTCCCTATGTTAAATTCTCCTCACACCTTCTATGGGTCATCTATTATCACTTCAAAGGTTTTTTTTTCTCCTGCTGATGATAGCTCATCTCAATTGATTGGACTCTGCCATTTGGTATGCATACTTTCCACCTTTTCGTGTTCTCTGTATGTATAAATATCTCCTGTCTGTGTTCCATTCTGTGCATCCGAAGAAGTGAGCTGTAGCCCACAAAAGCTTATGCTGAAATAAATTTGTTAGGGCTTGGCTACACTGGCACTTTACAGCGCTGCAACTTTTGCTCTCAGGGGTGTGAAAAAACACCCCCCGAGCGCTGCAAGATACAGCGCTGTAAAGCCTCAGTGTAATCAGTGCCGCAGCGCTGGGAGCACGGCTCCCAGCGCTGCAAGCTACACCTGTAAGGGATGTAGATTACGTGCAGTGCTGGCTGGCGCTCCGACCACACACTCACTTCAAAGCACTGCCGCGTAGCTATACCCTTAGTCTCTAAGGTGCCACAAATACTCTTGTCAACCTTTTAGAACTGTAAAAGTCAAGGCCAGTGCTTAAAGCTCAAAGGAAATTAGTATAGTGTGGAGAACCAGGGCTAGGTGCTTCATATAAAAATGCAAATTAAGAGAGAGTTCAGAATACATCAGCCATCTTATAGGTGTAGCCCCAAGTAGGGCACACTACAGTAATCTAATCTTGAGGTGATGAAGAGATAAGTATAGCAGGTCCCCATCCAAAATGGGATTGCATTTGCCTTACCAAATGCAGATAGAAAAACGTGTCCTCTGATATGGCTGCTACCTAGAACCCCAAAATCTAATAAGGTCTTAAATTGCTAATAAGGTCTTAAATTGCAAACCTAACTGTCACTAATGGCCATTTAGTTAGACTTGCTATTACAAGTCTAGCCAGTTTTCTTATCCTTGTCACAATTAATGCTATTTCTGTCTTGTCAAGATTGAGCCTCAGCCAGCTAGCTCTTTGTCCAAGCCCCAGTCTCCAGTAGACACTGGGCTATCCATTTCACTTTACCAGCAGAGTCAATTACATAACTCCTTTATAGTGATTGTCATTAGCGTGCTGTTGCGGTCATGCATGACACCTTATTAGTGTAGGTAAAGAAGGGGGAAAAAACCCAAAGTCCCAAACAGGATGTACCTGTGCAGTAGTTTCTAGTAGTTATACTGTCATAACAAGTAATTCATGAACCAAACACTGGATTATATCTGTGCTGAATGCTTGTCTTGTTTTTGTTAAAGGTGCAGAGCATGGAGAATGATGAACTTCCGCCAGAGGATGGGATGGATTGGTGTGGGGTTGTATCTGTTAGCAAGTGCTGCAGCTTTTTACTATGTCTTTGAAATCAATGAGACTTACAACAAACTAGCACTGGAGCACATTCAACAGCATCCTGAGGAGCCACAAGAAGGAACCACATGGACACACTCCTTAAAAGCACGACTGCTGTCCCTGCCTTTTTGGCTCTGGACTATTATATTTTTAATACCATATTTACAAATGTTTTTGTTCCTTTATTCCTGTACAAGAGCTGACCCCAAAACTGTGGGCTATTGCATCATTCCGATCTGCCTGGCTGTTGTTTGCAATCGGCACCAAACATTTGTGAAGGCCTCTAATCAGATCAGTAGATTACAGTTGATTGACACTTAATTCAATCTCCTATTTCAATAGCTGCTTCAGGAACAACGCCTATGTCTGACCTAATCACAAGACTGAAGTTCTGACTGGAGGATGGAAAGAGCCTTTCATTTCAAACGGCTAAATACTAAACAGTAGTTGCTTTCTATTTAAAAAAGAGAGCTTTTTTTAAAGCATGGACCCATCATACTAGCCAGAATAGCAGAGCCCTGTGAGAGACTTGATGCCTTATGATGCAAAATTTCCACTATCCCTCTGAAGTATCTTGGGGAAGTATGCTTCTTACTCCACTGTGCAAAAAAGATTACATGCAGGCTTTCCCTATGAATCAATGAAAATGGACACTTTTGTGGTAAATGTAAAAGATTAGAACATGCTGATAAAAGCTGCATTTAACAAATTACTTTGCTTTCTCCTTTTTTAAATACTATTGCACGCTTACAATTCTGAATTATACTTTTAAAAAGATGAGAATGAAGTATGGCTGAACAGCTTTTTAGTGAGGATAGTCCTTTTCTCTCAGTCACTGAGTTACAGGCCACACAATACCATATTTTATTAGGCAGAAGTTGGGGAGTGGTCGAGGCCCGGAGGTGTGATGCCTTTAACAACTTTTCACTGATGCCAAAGAGAGGCTGGTAACTGGCAGTGGACTAGAGGTTCTGCAAAACTCATTTTTCTTTTTCTTCTCCCTACTTTTCTCTTAATGGTAACTGAGTTCACTTGCTGAATGGTAACTGAGTGCTTCATTGCGTGAATGGAACTAGAACAGCTTTTGGTGAATGAACTCTGCATTGGGGAACTACTATAAAAATATAAAAATGGGATAATAAGATGTGTCCATCAACTCTGACTGGAAAACCAGTGAGATGGAAACAAAAAAAAAGGCTACAAGGATATCCAATCTTTCTCCCAAATACTAAACAAGTGAGCTAAATAATCCCACTAATACAATGAGTACCAGATTTCGTATTTTCCAAAAAAATGTAGAAGTATTACAAGTGGTTGTCGTATATCTTAATTTCACTCTCCATTTTCAGTGACCTTTTTGGCATAGCACGTAATTCTGACAATTGGGTTACCATGCTATTAATTTAGAAGCATAGATTCTAAGGCTAGAAGGGATTATTGTGATCATCTAGTCTGACCTGTATAAAACAGGCCACAGAACGTCCCAAAAATAATTCTTAAAGATCTTTTAGAAAAACATCCAATCTTGATTTAAAAACAGTGATGGAGAATCCATCATGAGCCTTGATAAATTGTTCCAAAGGTTAATTACTTACTATTAAAAATGTACACCTTATTTCCACTTTGAATTTGTCTAGCTTCAGCTTCCACCCACTGGCTCATATTACAGCATTCTCTGCTAGATTGAAGAGCCCATTATTAAATATTTTTCCCCATGCAGGTACTTAGACTAATCAAATCACTTCTTAATCTTCTCTTTGGTAAGGTAAATGGATTGTGCTCTAGTTATTGCTTCCTAGGATAGAGTTCCCTATCTTCTAAGTATGGCCTACATTCTTTGTTTCTAGATGTATATATTTAGCTATTGTAAAACACTTATTAGTTGCTTGTGCCCAGTTTGTCAAGCATCAGCTCATCATCAGCTCTGAATCAGTAACCTGTCTTAATTATTTACCACTCCCCCAATTTGTGTCATCTACAAACTTTATCAGTGATGATTGTATTTTCTTCCAGGTCAGTGATGTTAAATACCATAGAGCAAGAACCAATGCCTGAACGATGATGATTCCTCATCAGATTGAACTATCCTGTTTTAGTATGGCTTATAGGCGTTTACTTGGTTATCCCTTTGATTTTAGTGGAACTCGTTAAGTTTCTATTGTTGCTACACATTGTCAAGGAGCATCCGCTAACCAAATTCAGCAGCAGGCTCTGAGAGTTCCACTTGGCCCCTGAGAATGTCATTGCTTGGCTCAGCAAACACAGAAAGGCTAAATAAAGATTCTAGCCCTTGTGGAGATAACCTTCTGAATGTTAAACCAGTGCAGGACTGAGTCTTCCAAGAGGCAGAAGCAGTAGGCCCAAGCCAAGATAGTTTATACCCCTTCTTGTGTCAGTTATGTGAATTCCACTATAATGATAATAAATGTTAATATTCTACTGTACGGCTGGAGCCGAAATATCCACCTGTTCTGAGATTGACTGGATCTTGGGGAGACTACAATCACTTCTCCCTCTAGCTCTGCTTTCAGTGTTATCGTGTTTAAACACAGCAGCTAAAACATTCCTAATCTTTCATTTGCATTTAGAGCAATTCTGTTTGTGGTTTTAAATGCCAGCATTGGTGCTAACACCTGAACATACAATCTACCCTTTACAAGAAAGCAAGTGTAAGAAAGTTCTAATGGCAAAGTATAATTCCTAAAGAAGGAGTCCTGCAAAAGTGTTAAGCAGGAATGGAAGAATCAACCTTCAGAAGGCAGAGTTTTATTACTGTGATACAGTTTCCTTAATTTTTTTCAATCAGTTTAAATCTATATAAACTTATTTTCCATGTTTCTAAAACTAGAGTATCTTCCCTACTTTCTATCATTACAGAGAGACCATGCAGATACTACTGAGACAATAGTTCCATTCATTGAAATGTTTCTAATATTGCCTTGAAAAATTCCTTTTGATTGTTTCCTAGTTAGCTTATCAGTGGAGCTTTTTCTAAGCATTGGCTGGTAGCAATCTCAATAGCCAGCTTTGTCAGGCTATGTTTCCTAGAACATCCCTTTGTCTACACTTCTGGGCAACATAAGCTAACAATGTCAAGCAGGGTACATGGCTCATGCCACCTCTGCCTTCAACTAAGAAAATTCAAACTGGTTCAGTAAGTCTGAATCCTTTAATCTTAAACTCTCTACCTTACTGTGCAGATAGGTCTGGCTGCAATGGTGTAATTTTTTTTAAAAAGTACATCTAGAATATGAATTTAAAGTTGCCAGATACAAAGAAGAAACTAGATCTGTGCCTCTGTGGTAGGCGCCTTTGCAGAAGAATGGCCTATGAGGGAGGAAGTTTCAAGGAGTAACAAAAAAGGCAGTCTGATTCAATGTCAAGCAATTGAGTGGCCTTTCACAGATTAGTCAGCTCTTCTATGTAACAGGCTGAGCCTTTTTGGATGGGGACAGCATACAGTAATGATTTCAGCAGTTGATGTTCATGGAAGAAGGTAGAATCACTTTGTTTATACTAGGAGATTGAGAGCATTTGCTGTGGAAATAGCTATGCAGAGAAATGCATGAGCTGTAACATAATTGGGGCTACTTATGAAAGATTTGATACTAAGAGGGCTAGTGCAGAGACTGCTCACCAATATTTTTACCACTCTACTGTCTAGACCTGCTTTGCACAGGATTAGAGAAGAGGGTGGAAGAAATGCAGGAAGTCAGTCATCACCATTTCTAGCACCAAGGGAGCTGTGTCACTGGGAGATTTCCTTAAGAAACCAAAATGAATATCAAATTGTCTAAACAACTAATTTAATTATAGAATCATCTTTAAAAAGTAGTTTAACTATCCTAAAGGCTTTTTAGATATTCGCTAGTGAGATTCTCACATTCATGTAGAATCACAGCTTCTTTCCTCTATAAATTGCATAACTTTAGACTTTTAAAAAAATCTTAGTTTGTATCGGAATTTTATCATTGGGCTTTAAATCCTGAAAATTTTCTAAGAGGTGGAAAATAAATGAATTATTGTTAAGTTTCCAAGTTCATAATTATGGTGCAAAAGCTTCTTTTTGGTCACACTGTTCATCAGAGAACAAATCCTATGAAGAATACAATAAGATCATGGGAATAAGACTACAGTTCTTCAACTTGCACTAGAAAATATGAACTGCTGTAAAAGAGCACGAGAGATCTGTGAAGTCCAATATCTTACCTTTAGTAATGGGTACAGTACAGTAACCTCAAGAGTTAGAAACTGACCAGTCAACCTCACACCTCACTTGGACCCAGAAGAACACCATCAGGCAGCTGCAAAGATGGGGGAAAAATGCAAATAAAGTACTGTGTTAAACTACTAAAAAATAATGGGAAATCATTTTTGTTCTGCATAGTAAAGTTTCAAAGCTATATTAAGTCAATTTTCAGTTGTAAACTTTAGAAAGAACAATCAATGTTTTGTTCAGAGTTACAAACCTTTCAGAGTTACAGACAACCTCCACGCAAGAGATGTTTGTAACAGTGAGGTTCTACCGTAATACTTTGAAGTTTCAAAAAAATGTCTTCTTTAAAAACAAAACCAAACCCTTTCACTGCCAGGCTTTTTCCATGGCTATTTCTGGCATATGTATTGTTGTAGCTGGTTCTTGAGTCTTTTGTCCAACATTATATCCTTGTTGATCATTTCTGGTTTGACAACTTTACAAAAGTGGAGTTTGGTGTTCTCTTAGCCTTAAGAATGTATATTAACTACCAACTCTAGTCAGACCTCACCACACATGCATGGTGTAAACTAATGCATGAAAAGATTAATTACATCATGTGTTTCATTTTAAAAAGTTTGCATCAGCTATGGTTCTACTTAAGCCCTAGAATGCAAGCTCAGCTCTTGCAAGTGACTGAGTTATTGTGTAAACTAGCAACTTGAGCATCTTACAATTGCTACTATTTTTTAAGAATGCATTTCTTGAACTTTTGTGTCTTTTGAGACTAAATGCATTGTGAATGAATAACTTTTTTAAACAATAAAACCTTTAAAATTTTTCTGGTTTGGATTTTTGTTGGCTGGGGGAACAAATAGACTGTAATTCTCACTGAGAAGTTTGAAATTCTCAACAGAGCGAGTTCGTGCATGAGTTCTTATCCCCCATATGATCTTGTACTTGCCTTTCAAGAAGTGGGTTAGCGCTCAGAGGACAAAAGATGCATTTAACACTAACCTAAATAAGTCTATTCTCCATTCTATGGTTCAATGTTACCTATTTTGCTGATGCTCACTTTTTAATTTTGGTCTTAAGACTCCACTATTCCTCAAATGTAGACTACTCAGCACTTCCTCTTGAGTGGATTCATGACATTACAGTGGAATACTTTTCATTATGGACCAACACTTCCCTTTTCCATTATTCGCTCCAGATAAGAAGCAAGGCCTATTAAGGCAGCAGCAGTCCTAACGGAGTAAACACTAGCAAGAGCAGCCATAGTGGACAGATGTCGGGCAGGGAGTTGGGAGAGTGATAAGACAGCTGTTCAGCCATGCAATTACATAGGGGCTGAGGAAAAGTGACCCAGCTGAGTAAAGAGAAACTGAGGAAGCCTGCACAAGTGACAGAAAAGACTACATCAGAATTGCCCCGTGGTTCCAGAAAAGAGGCCCAGAGCAGTGGTGATGCAGGAGAGGTAATTGGCAGAATGGCAGAGCACTAGCAGCAGACACTGAGCTGAGAGAACAAGCCCACAAAGACATCAGGAGCAGTGAGTTTGGGGCAAGGCCAGTTTTGCTTGTGCTTATGTGGCAGTCTTCTGCTCCCTTGGCTGAGCTGAACTGAAGCAGTGGCTGTCACCTAGAGAGAGGATTTAGGTTCAAAGAGTAAAAAATACTTTAAAGCTTTTTTTTTTTTTTTTTAAACCAACATCCCCAGAAATCAGGTAATCCAACAGGATGTCCTGTACACAGTGACATGCACAGTGACATGCATCTGAGGAAGTGGGTATTCACCCACGAAAGCTCATGCTCCAAAACGTCTGTTAGTCTATAAGGTGCCACAGGATTCTTTGCTGCTTTTACAGATCCAGACTAACACGGCTACCCCTCTGATACTGTACACAGTGAGTTCACCTCCACTGCATACTCCTTACAGCAGCACATAGAGTACATACACTACACTCACCTCTAGCACAAGTAAAAGTAGCAGTTTTGACACTAAAGAACTTCTTAGGCAAGTAAAGACACACCGTCCTGTGACCGCAGATCTCTACATTCAAGCAGTGCCTGCCCTATGTAAACAGCTATTTTTAGCTATGTGTAGTATCTTGCTGCTGGTGCTATTCCCTCATGTTCTCCATATAGGCTGACTTCACAGACCTGAGCTCTTATATTACCCAGGCAGCCTCATTCATAACTTTGTTTTTATGCACCAGAAGGATGGGATACTTGTAGCCAGCTTTATCAGTTCATCATTGGTTGCTGAGTTGTTTTCCAGACAGCACAGTTAATTAGCCTCTCTCTCACTACCTCCACATACTGACTAGCAGCTAGACTCACTCTGGTGCCTGATTCCCTACTATCTGGTACATGAGATACTACAGAAAACATATCCTAATCCAGTCACCCATCATTTGTGGAGAAAGCCAGGATTCAGTTGCAGGCACACAGTAGCTGGGTATGGAGGGAAAAAAAACTTCTAGGTACCTGGCTACAGTAAACTGGCCAATTTCACAGCCTCTTTGAAAAATGCCGCATTCTATGTTCACAGAATTGTAGCATTTATTGCAAACTAGGTGAGATTAACAGGGCAGTTCACACCTCTTAGGGCTATTGGTTCAGGCCCGTACAACTCAGGTAAGCATCCATTTGTATTCTGTTCATCTTTTCAAGGTTATCCTTGCAATTATGAGGGCTAGAAAATTTTTTAAATGAAAGCTGAGATACTGGTACCAGATTCTACAGCTACAGAATAGACGGGCACTGGTCATACATTACATGCAGAATAAGAGCAAAGCATAATCAACCAACTTGCCAGATGTCACATTCATCCCTCATTACACTAGCATCATCCACCTTTCATTAGAACACCCAAAGCAGCATGTAAGCTATTACAGTCTATGAAGCCCCCACTGTTTGAATAGTCACTGTCTTGAATGCCTTATTATTCTAAAACTTTATTTAGAATCAGTTTAAATATACATATATTTTGATGTCTTGCCCAGTGCTAATCAGCTGCAGCATAACATGAGACCAGAGTTCATTGTTGCATTTGTTATCTCTTGTCCCAGGCATTTCACTGAATAAAGTCACTACCTTGCAACCATATTCTCCTTGTCAAACACCATGTAGCAGGACACTTGTTGTTACATGGAGGATATCCAATGTGTAGAATGTGAACATTATGTTCTGTCACTCTCGCAGCACTTATGAACCCCTCTCTTTTAAAATCAGAAACAGAGTGCCAAACAAATTTATATGCAAAAAGATGAATTGTTTTTCAGTTGTGTGCTAGTAAAATTTCAAGTTTACGGAGTAAATACATTGTTCTTTTGTGCATGCAATGCAAGTGTCTTTCATTACTTGCTCAGTGCAATTCAAACTGAACAGGCTACAGCAGATGTCTAATAACACCATATGAAAGTAGAGTTGCAGATGCAATTGTAAACTTAATTTCTGTAAGATTAATGTTACAACCTGATTATTGCAGTTGTGTATTTTATGTATATTAGATGGTGATACAATCAACAGGTCAGAACTCCATTGTGTTAGGCCCTGTTCCAAAAGGATTTATAGTCTAAAGGCCCAGGTCATAGAATATCAGGGTTTGGAAGGGATCTCAAGAGATCATCTAGTCCAACTGCCTGCTCAGAAAGATTTTTACCCCAGTTTACTAAATGGCCCCCTCAAGAATTGAACAGACAACCTTGGGTTTAGCAGGCCACTGCTTAACCCAAAGCTGCTCTGTGCAGGAGACCACTAGGCCTACAAAGCCCCCCCTTTCACTTGAGTAAGGAACTTCATGGGCAGAGCTCCACCTGCACAGAGGTCACTGCACAAGATTTAGCAGGTGAGTGAAAAACAAGCTGGTGGAGGGGAGTGGGACATCAAGATGGGGTAATGACAGGTTGTTTTAGCACACACTGCATGCACACTTCATATGTGTAATAAGCCAATTAAGAGCAGTAGTCACAGTAAACACTATTAATTATTGCATGGAAGTATTTATAGATACTAACAGATTGAAGCTTTTCCATCATAACCAGAACAATACACCAGCAACAACCAAAAAAGCAAAAATAATAAGCGAAGAAAACCCTACTCATGCAGTGTCTCTATAACTTTATAAAAAGGGAAGTGAGACAGAGACATCAAGTCCACCAGGGACTTTGGTACTCCCAAATTGTTTTTTTCTGGAAGGCACTTAAAACACCTTAAGACAGATAAGATTTGTCACTAATGAACATGCAAGCTTTCGGTGCTGGCTACAGTGAAGTAATGAATGGTTCACAATAAGGGTCCTATAAAAGCAGTTTATTTCTGTGTCATATTCATATCTGATGTACTGGCTAAACCACACAAAACTAATTAACAGATCAGACACATTGTCAACCGAGTGAACCGCAGAACTGACAACGCTTACCATACTTAATGCCCATATCCAAATTAAGACAAATTTTTATACAATATTTAGCACTTCCAGGGTGTTTTATAACCCAATTCATCCTTACAACATTGTTGTGAGGTAGGTTTTTTTTTTAAAGATAGACAAGACACTGTTGGTGTTACATAATTGACACCACTCTCCTGACAATTTCTTGTATCTATTGGTTTAACACCGTATTTTAGTGTCCAGTTCAAATTTTGGCACATTTTGTATTTATTTGTTATTTGAATTATGGTGGCACCCAAAGCCACATTATTCTGATTCCAAATACCTATGCGTATGTCTTTGTAATGTTACGTGTTAAACACAAATGTATCTACCCAACACCATAAACAGATCTTTTAGGCTTCTTGTAAAGCTGATCAACATTTTTTTTTAAATAACTACTTCCTTGCTAATGTATTTAGGCAGGTCTGGAATACTCCAGTTGTTTTATACAGTCCCCTATCAATAACACCCTTATATAAAATTACTAGTTTGCTTCTTGTAGTTTAATATTTCAGCAGAGTAACTTGCTTTTTCTTTTAATGTAACATTCCATTTTAAGAGTGGCCGGAAACATACAGGGAGCCCAGAAGCAGTACAAAATAATATTGACTTTTAAAAGATTCAAAACCACAAACTTTAGTGGCCAGATTAGTAGAGAGACATCTGCAAACAAAGGCTTCTCTTGACACTGGCAATCCATAATTTCTTCCACCTAAACATTTAAGAATTAATTTCTTTCCATGTAAGAGAATCTACTATATAACCTCTCTCTTTTTGTCAGTTTTTTTTATCAGTAATGTTAAATACCAGAAAAAAAAGGCATTTTCCTTCTAAAACTTAACCAAAAAGAACACAAATGCAGTTGTCTAGTTTCCAAAAATAATTTCTTCCAGAGGTATAACAATGCAATATAGACACTAACATTTGCAACAGCAGAAAAGTCTTTTTTAAAAAAAATTAAATAGCTTTAAAACAATAGTCAGGAGTGCTGACTTTTTGTCCGTTTTAAAGGTGGTCCATCCACACATGTTTTGACATCAGTGTTGTTTTCTTCATCATCTTCCTCCTCCTCCTCTTCCTCCCCAACATCACCTTTTAAAATTATAATACAAATTAATACGACATATACAAAAAATACTCACAAATCCATTTCCTGAGGGAAAAAACTGGATGGATTAGAGAACAGAGAAACTCTCTTTTTCCAGGTGCCTACCTGGAACAAAAGTTGTGGCTGAAACATGCTGTTTCCACCTCCTATGAAACCATGTCATTCGAAGTTGTTCCCTACCATTTTGTTGTGTGATTCTGCACTGACACTATGTGTAGGGTACAGACAAAAGCCCACAAGACCTGCTTTTGTTACTGGGAAAGGGCACCACAAGTCTCAATGTTATGTTTCTATCCCCTAAGGCGGAGGGATTGTGACAGCTCTGACCCTCTAGAAATGACTCCTGTGCAAAATGTTCAACACGTTTACTGGGTTTTCTATTGGAACTGAATGAGCTACATGAGTGATTCTCCACCCTTTCTAGATCAACACCCTCATCACCACATCAGGTGCCTACCTATGTAGCAACCCCTGAACGTGTGGGCTGAGTCCCTGAGGTCTGAGTCAAAGGATGCCGTGCAGTTACACACACCTGCCTCCCATCCACTTCTCTACCCTCAGGGAGCCAAATGGGGGTTGCTGTGCGCCCTGCACACACTCGGGGCGATGGTGGAGCTATGAGGCAGGGCTCATCTGGGCAACTCCAGCGGGCTCATGGCCAATTGATCCGGATGACACACGAGCCCCTGGCACCCAGTTCGCACCGCACCAGGGCTTGTACTTTGTGTCATGCAGCCCCTTCCCTCCGCACCAATGCCCTGCCAAGCTACTGCCCAGAGTGGGGAGGGCACGGGTAAACTATGGCCCGTCAGACCTTTTAATCTGCCCTTCGAGCTCAATTGCCCCCTCTCCCCTGCCCGGCACTCCAGCCGGGGAGTGGGGTCAGGGGCTGGCCCCGCACTGCTCACCTGGGAGCAGGGTCAGGGGCTTGCCCCACTCCAGCTGCCTGGCACTCCTGCATTCCAGGCAGAAGGACCCGCATGGTACTCCAGCTGCACAACCCAAATTCACCTCAAAAGCTATTAGAGCCTGGAACGTGCGAGCCCAGGTGCCCGCTGCTTGTTCGCTTAGGCGACTTTCCTAGCACTCAGAGGTGACTGGATTGTGGGCTGTTGGGTGCTACATGGGAGGAGATTATTAAGAGCAGGGGGCTGCTGAATATCAACGAGCTCCATGACTGAAAGCTGGTGTCCGACAAATCCAGGCTAACATTCAATTTGTGTTCAGACAGGAACAAAATTGTGCGGTAAGCGCCACAAACAGCCCAGTAATGTAATTTTCTAAAAGAATTATCATAATAGTGCTGATTTTGAAACCAATGTGTGTTGTCCCTGTTTGAACACGAACTGTTAATTTCATGGGCAATCACAGCCCGCCACACAATTTCCATACCCACATGGGTTCGCCACCCCTGGCCCAGAGCCACTCCGCTCCGCCCCGCCCCCAGACCCCCGCGCCTCACTCACCCCGCGGCCCCGCTGCGGTCCCCGCCCCCGCTCGGCCCCCGCTCTCTTGCTCCACTAGGGGCGCGAGCAGCGCCGAGACCTGCTCCTGCAGCTGGGACAGCCCGCGCAGCAGCCCCCGGAGCTCCCCGCCGGCGCCGGCCTCGGGCTGGCAGCGCACGCGAAGCGGCCGCTTCTGCCCGTCGCGCCCCGTCAGCTGCGCCTGCAGCTCCATCCCCGCAGCCCGGCCTGAGAGGCACAGAGCGGCAGCACAGCTGCCCAATCGGAATCCGTCCTACGCGCCCTAACCCGGAAGCGCTCGGCGCCCACGGGACAACGGCCCCGCCAAACGCACGCCGACCCGAACCGCGCGCGCGCGCAGCAACTCTCGCGGGGCCACTACGTGTGAACTGTCTGACCGCCAGCTGCCCCATCATGTGACCCCCCACTCCTCCGTCACGTGGTCCCGACCAGCCCCGCCCCACCCTTTGTGACTTGTTGCTATGTGCCGGGTCTGTCCGTGTCACGCGCTGAACCCTTGTTTTGCGGTCTCCCGCGTCACGTGACGTGTTGGCAGTTCCGCTTCCGTTGTGGCGGCGCCCCCCAGCGTTGGGTCTCGTTTCCCGCCTTGCGCCGTGTCTGCCTCTGTCGGATCCCGCGATGGAGGCTGCGGCCGGGGGCGCTGAGCCCGCGGGCGGATGCGCGGCGGCCCCGGAGGAGCCCGTGGTCTCCCTGGCTGACGTGCTGGCGGAGAACGAGGAGCTCGAGAAGGAGGCGCGGGCGGTGCTTGGTGGGAGCGATCACGAGCGCTGCAGCTACTCCCAGGTGAGGGGCCGGGCCGGGCCGGGAGGTAACGGAGGGGTGGGAGCCTCCTGCAGGCGGAGTAGAAACGGCGGGGACGGGCTCGGAGCCAAGGCAGGTGCACTGGGAGCGGCTCCCCCGGGCGGGGCAAGGCAAGTGGGAGGGGGCGAGGGAGCAAGCGGGGTGTATGTGGTGAGGCTGTCGCGGGGCAGGGTTGGGGAGAGGTTTAGTCTTTGATTCTCCTCAGGAGTTCCTAGGTGGGATCCTTACTGAGCCAGAGCCCAACGAGTGCCACTCGGGGGCAGGGGTGCTTGGCCTCCCCCTCTGCCATGCACTCGGTGCCCCCTTTGTGGCAAGCTCAGGGGCAAGGCTGGACTGCGGGGATGGTCCCTCTGGGGCAGAGGGAGAGGTCCGACATCCTTGTACTTTGGGAAACCCTGTCTTTGATAGGGTGCCCTTCTGTGCTCTTTCTCTCTCCCACTCATGGTTTGCAGGCTGATAGTGAGGCCCCACAACATCCCAATTCAAGAGTTTACCTCATCAGACAAAATGTAGTTGTTGGCAACTGTTATGTGATGGGCATTGGTGAGAGACAAAGTTGGGACCTCTGCCTGCTCAGTGGGTAAATAGAGGGCTTGGTGTCCACAGCACTCTGCCTAGCTCTGAAAATGCTTAACCCATAGTTTTCTCTCCATACCTGCATGCATCTGATGAAGTGGGTTTTAGCCCACGAAAGCTTATGCCCAAATACAGTTGTTAGTCTCTAAGGTGCCACAAGTACTCGTTCTTTCAACAAATTATCCCACTTCCTATTTATTCCAGTACAGGGCTTGGTTCATGAGAAGCAAATCCTGGTGTGGCTCAGGGTGCCTCTTACGTGCTACAAGAGCCTTGTCTTGGAAAAAAAAAATTGCATTTCCAGGACCAGGAAACATATTCACATCCTCACTGCATTTATCCTAGTCTATCCCCTTTTAAAGAGCTGTTCGTAGGTCAGCATTTTGTACTACAAAAAGGCCCTTGGCAACTTTGTGAATGCACTCACTAAATGCCTTGTTGTTTTTGCACCCAGTGCCAGCTTGCCCCCCAAACACCAACTTGCTCCTAAATCAGGTGTGGGCAAAGTACGACCCCTGGGCCGGATCCGGCCCCTTAAGGCTTTGGATATGGCCTGTGGGCTGGATACAGCCCCTCAGGGCTTTGGATCCAGCCCATAGGATTGCCATCCCTGTGGGGCTATGGGCCGCACACTGCTCCTGAAATCGGCCAGCACCACGTCACAGAGGCCCCTGGGAGAGTGGGGGCAGATGGCTCCACGTGCTGCCCTCACCTGCTGCCCTCACCTGCTGGTACTACCCTCCACACCTCTCATTGGCCGGGACTGGGGAATTGTGGCCAGGGGGAGCTTCAGGGGAGGTACCCACAGGCGAGGGCAGTGTGCTGAGCCCTCTTCCCCCCCCCCCCCCCAACCGGGAGCCAAGGGACATGGTGCCAGCCGTTTCCCGGAGTGGTGCGGGGCCAGGGCAGGCAGGGAGCCTGCCCTGGCACCGCTGTGTGCCGCTGCCATCCCGGAGCCGCTCCAGGTAAGCGGCGCCGGGCCCGCGACCACACCCCAGCCCTAAGCTCTCTGCTGCACTCCAGTCCCCTGCTCTGAACCCCCTGCCGCACCTCTCCAGCATCCCAACCACTGCCCAGAGCCCCCGCCGCACTCCTTCTAAACCCCAACTCCCTGTCCTGAGCCCCCTGCCACACCCTGCTCCCCTCCTGCACCCCGACCCCCTGCACAGAGCCCCTGCCACACTCTGCACCCCTCCTGCACCCCAACCCCCTGCCCAGAGCCCCTGTCACTCCCTGCACCTCAAACCCGTGCCCAGAACCCCCTGCCGCACTCCACACCCTTCCCTGCACCACTGCCCTTAACCCCTTCCCACACTGTGCACCCCCTCCTGCTCCCCAACCCCCTTTCCTGAGCCCTCTCATGCACCCTTCCTCTACCCCAGCCCCTTGCCCTGAGCCTCTTCCTGCACATCGCACCCCCTTCCAAGCCCTACACTGCCTCCCGCACCCCAGCCCTACATTCATGGTCCTGCATACAATTTCCCCACCCCGATGTGGCCCTCAGGCCAAAAGGTTTTCCCACCCATGTCCTAAATCCAGTTCTTCTGACACACACTGCATTTACTACTTCACTTCAACAGCAAATTATCTTCCTTCGATTATTTTTGCATCTCTCTGCATTTCTGTAGTCATTTATCTTGTCTTTGTAGGGTGCTGTAAAAAGACAAGCCTTGTATGCCTGCAGTACTTGCACCCCACCAGGAGAAGAACCAGCAGGAATCTGTTTAGCCTGCAGTTATGAATGTCATGGCACGCACAAGTTATTTGAACTATATACAAAAAGGTAAGTCTTTTTTGGAGAAGGGAGATATCGGAGTAATTTCTGAGATGCTTCTTTTTCTTTGTCATATTGTGAAGAAATAAAGCATCACATCAAAAAGTAGTCTGTGCCTTTATGCTAAGTGCCCATCTTCTTAAAGAGATGTTAATCTGTGATGTGGAAAACGATTGCTGATTGCAGAGGCACTGAAGAAGTACACAGTACATTTGGGTTCTTTCATTAAAGCAATTACTACATGGGTTTGGAGGGAGTGAATTTCAGAAAAAAACATTGATCTCAAAAAACTTATTTCCAAAGTACAGATTGTGCTCCTCTGTTTAATTATAAAGTGTTCTTGCTCACATGTTTTATAAGCATTTTTATTCATTTTAAAGAACTTTCTAAATATTAAGGCCCACCATATCCATCTGAATCAAGTAAAATACGTAGTGTGCACAGTGCTAATCATTGGCATGCAGCCACCTCTGGTGTAGAATGTAATGGCTGTTCAACAAAGCACAGCACTACTACCCAACCATATAGGTTAAATGAAGAAAAATATTTGAATATATTAAGTGAAGATTATCATCAGAATATATTGAAACTGAATCTTTAGTAGGCAGATGAATTGCCCAAAGGAGAATTTTCCCAGAGCACCCCAACTAATACCCCTGTTAATACAAACATTTCAGTATGATATTGAATGATCGCAAGTGGGAAGGAGTTCAGTTGCATATCTTATCCAAAAGACAGTATCTCCAGTAGCACAGACATCCAACTAACTTAGGTCCCAGTCTTGCAAACACTAAAACATGTGCTTGCTTTTATGCGTGTGAGTAGTTACAGCCACAACAATTAGATCTTCCATTGAGGTTTCCCAACCAAATACTGATGTAACTCAACACTGCTGAGCTGAGATCTGACAGGACCACAGCATGAGATGGTAAGGCTTCAGGACAGTCTAGCCAATTTTCACATATGTTTTTGTTTAAATAGCTTGTGAGAGCATTTCACGGTTCTAAATAAGGAGCACTTATAAGAATAAGACTATTTTAAGACAGCATAAACAATCTGAACTAATATGTCTCTCTCTTTCCAGAAACTTCCGCTGTGACTGTGGAAACAGCAAATTCAAAAATTTGCAGTGCAAGCTATTTCCAGTAAGTTTAGGCACTAATCTTTATATTGTCAAGATACCATGTGGTTCATTTCTTAGGAGGTTTGAATAGGATGAGAATTGTCTTCAGGTTATACAATCTCTCAATAATGTTCATGGTTTTTCACCAGGTTGTACATTAACACATATATCCTATTTCCCTTCTAGGAAAAGGGAAAAGTGAATTCAGGCAATAAGTATAATCACAACTTCTATGGATTATACTGTGTTTGTAAAAGACCGTATCCTGATCCTGAAGATGAGGTAAGGAATGCACAATCAGTAATAATACTGTGGATAAAGTGCACAGACCTTTTTTCTACATAGAATGTTGATACATGCAAAGTAACGCACATTGGAAAACATAATCCCAACTATACATAAAAATTATGGGGTCTAAATTAGCTATTATCACTCAAGAAAGAGTCACTATAGATACCTCTGAAAACATCCACTCAAAAAAGCGAACAGAATGTTGGGAATTTGAGAAAGGGATAGATAAGACAGAAAATATCATATTGCCTCTGTATGAATCCATGGTATGCCCACATCTTGAATACTGCATGCAGATGCGGTTGCCTCATCTCAAAAAAGATATATTGGAATTGGAAAAGGTACAAAAAAGGTAAACAAAAATGATTGGGATATGGAGCGGCTTCCATATGAGGGGCGATTAATAAGACTGGGACTTTTCAGCTTGGAAAAGACGACTAGGGGGATATTATTGAGGTCTATAAAATCATGACTGGTGTGAAGAAAGTAAATAAGGTAGTGTTATTTACTCATAACATGAGAACTAGGGGTCACCAAATGAAATTAATACGCAGAAGGTTTAAAACAAACAAAAAGAAATATTTCTTCACACAACACACAGTCAACCAGTGGAACTCTTTACCAGAGGATGTTGTGAAGGTCAAGACTATAACAGGGTTCAAAAAAGAACTAGATAAATTCCTGGAGGATAGGTCCATCAATAGCTATTAGCCAGCATGGGCAGGGATGGGTGTCCCTAGCCTCTGTTTGCCAGAAGCTGGGAATGAGTGACAGGGAATGGATCACTTGATGATTACCTGTTCTGTTCATTCCCTCTGGGGCACCTGGCATTGGCCACTGTCAGAAGACAGGATACTGGGCTAGATAGATCTTTGGTCTGACCCAGTATGGCTGTTCTTATGTAGAACTGTGATCCTCAAATTCTTCCATAGAATGGACTCCATCTTAATAGAGATATCTTACCTGCTGTGTTACTTTTGTTAATGATTTTTTATAGTAGTCTGCATTTAGATAGTGTTTTAAGAGTACAATGTGTTTTGCCTTGAAAATAGACAAGGAAGACGGGCAATAAATTAATGCTGTTTCCCTATTCAAAAACTTAAAATGAAGGGCCAGCCCCCCATCAGCAGATAAAATCATGTTTCGTTTTACCCCCATATCCTGATAAATTAATGCTGGGCAGTTCCCTCAATAAAGTGAGTCAGCTTGTGGAAATCTTGGATTTCCAATTATTTTCTTATCATAATGTCCCAACTCTATTTGTTTACGTGAAAATTCAAAATAATAGTAAAATACTCCTCCAATTATTAAATAACAAAGCACAGTCTCTAAGAAGTGAATGATAAAAAACATATCCCATATCAAAGTTCCCAGCACTGGTATTGTACATTATGAAGCAGTCATATCTGAATTAAAATTCACCGCTTTACTCGACTGGCACATAACATTTCAGGGTTTTTTTCTCTTCAAAATATTGGATTATAACTAGTCTGTCTCTCATCTCTTCAGTGGATAAGGAAAGTTAGAATGTGTTTATAATATTTTGCTAAATATTCTGAATTTTTTAATAATATGAAATATTACTACACTATAATTTATAAGAAATAGTGAATTCTTGTCACAGAGGGCATCTTGGGAATAGGCAATTCCAAAATAGCAAATGCAGAAAAACAAACATCTGGTTTCTTGTTAGACCCATTTGAATGTATAAATTAATAAGACAAACACCATAATTTTGAAGCACAGTACACCATCAACTCTGCCAAGTTTTAGGGCATTTAGCACTTTATAATAATGGGCAAATGGATTATTTAAAAATAATGTTTTAATAATAAACCAAATTGTCTTGTATTATGTTTGACAGAATTCTAAAGTTGAATTAGCAGGTCTAGCTCTCCTACCGCAAACCCAATGAGACTCCTAACATAAATACCTCTTCCTGCTTCTATTGATGTGTCCATTATTTATACACTTCCAGTTATGAGAAACGGGTCATAAGTGCATGCAGTGAAGATTTAATTTTTGTCTGTCTTTTTTGGTGTGTGTGACTGGTTGTCATCCCCAGGGTGAAGCCTGGAAGCCATTAGAACTGCTGTGCCCTCATACCTTTCAGCTGGGTTAGCCTCCCACACTCCTCTGCTGGTGATATCCAGCCAGTCCCTTCAGGCCCTGTTATCACCCAACAAGACAGCAGGTAGTGCGCCACACCTGACTGTCTCACCTGAGTGCTTTACCTAAGCCACTCATGGACTGACAGTGAAGGCACCAGCCAATTTCCCAGCTCTTCAGCCTTGCACCCCTACTGGAGTGTAAACCCAGAATTATACCATCTTGCACTGCAGAGAGTTCTGGATAGTGCAAGATAATTAAATTAGTCTGCTTCCCCCTCGATAGGGGGAAGATATGCAACAGCCCGTGCTAACAGAGCCAAGATTCTGACACTTCACTTAAAAACACACTGGTTAAGATAAAACAAAAAACAAATTTAGTAATTACAGAAGGATAGATTTTAAATTATTATAAGTGATAGCAAACAGATCAAAGCAGGTTACCTAGGAAATTAAACAAAATTGCAATCTCAGTCTCATACAAAGCTAGATAGGATTTGAATCAGCAATATCTCACCCTGACTGGTGATACAAGCAGATTTTAGCTTCCTTACACAGGCAGGTTTTCTTTCTTTCCCACTTGGGACCCCCTTCCTCAGTTCAGTCTTTGTTCCTCTGGTGTTTCCAGGTGTTGTCTTGTAGGGGAATGATTCTTGGGGTATGGCTGCACTTGGAGGTGTGCAGCGCTGGGAGTTACAGCTATCTGCGTACAGCTGTGTAGGGACAGCGCTGCAGTGTGGCCACACTGACAGCTACCAGCGCTGCAGTATGGCCATATTTGCAGCGCTGTTGGGAGTGGTGCATTGTGGGCAGCTATCCCAGCGTTCAAGTGGCTGCAACGTGCTTTTCAAAAGAGGGAGAGCATGGGGGAGAGAGAGAGAGTGTGGATTTTTGGAGCTGTCAGCTCCCTGCCTTGCAAGTTCTAAGGACTGGAACATACACATCACCAACGTGCAATCATTTTAAAAGTTTCGAGCCCTTCCCCCACCCCTCTCTTATTCACTAAATGCAAATTATGCACTCCGAGCTCCAACACGGACTTCACCCTCCCCCTCCGCCCTGTAGCTTCTCTACTCAAACAAACAGCTGTGAACGTTCCAAAGCAATTCCCCTGCCTCTGCTCAAGCAAACAGGAGCTGTGTTTGTGTTTTAGATAAGCAGCTTCGGGGAGCCCGGTCTTCCGGTTTGTTGTGAGCAGGCATTCTGGGATACCTCCTAATACCCTGGAGGCCAATTACAGCGCTTTTGATGGCCACACCTGCGGAGCAGCGCTGCAATCATCATACCCCAAGCAGACCAGGTGTACAGCCAGCGCTGCAGCCAGGGAGCTGCAGTGCTGGATGTGCCTTGCAGGTGTGGACAGTTACTAAGTTGCAGCGCTGTAAACCCACCACCAGCGCTGCAACTCTCCAGTGTAGCCATGGCCCTAGTCATGAGGTCACTTCCCTCTTATATAGCTTTTCCTTATAGCGGGAAACTCTTGTTCCAAGTCAAGTTCCCAACCCAGTTCATAGATAAGTACTGGTACCAAAATGGAGTTCAGTATCATGTGATTTGGTCATAAGCCCTTGCTTGATCCTGATGAGTCATGGCAGCCATTGCCCATAGCTGACTGAAGAGTCCACAGGTGAGGATAAGATCTTCCATTGTCTTTGTTGATGAGCCATTAGCACTGTCTAGCTTCTTCATTGTTGTACCTGAAAGGCTAGTTGTGGATGTTTCTAACTTCCCATCTTTCAGTAACACATAAATAGCAAAACTTCTTAACTTCATGTACAATGATAGCACATACAATCCAATGAGATATTAATGTTTAGCAGATCAAGACTTTTAGAATGATACCTCACAAGGTATACTTTGTACAAAACATATAATTACATCACAATGGTAAATTTGGGGTGCAGAATGTCACAGAGAACATCTCTGGTGATAATGGAACAATAACCTTGTTAGACAATTGGGAATCTCTAGCCAGACTATAACAAATCAGAAGTGCTTCAAAACTTTGGCTGGTGAGGCGGTAAGTATTTATAATGGCCGGGCAATTTAAGGCTATGGCTACACTTGAAATTTCAAAGCGCTGCCGTGGCAGCGCTTTGAAGTGTGAATGTAGTTGGAGCGCCAGCGCTGGGAGAGCTCTCCCAGCGCTGCACATAAACTACATCCCTTACGGGTGTAGCTTGCAGCGCTGATTACACTGAGGCTTTACAGCGCTGTATCTTGCAGTGCTCAGGAGGGTGTTTTTTCACACCCCTGAGCACGAAAGTTGCAGCACTGTAAAGTGCCAGTGTAGCCATGGCCTAAGTGTCTCACTGTGGAAAGTAATTCACTTGTATATTCTTTAGAATACACAGCACTTAAAGGCCTGTGAGAAACTTTGAAGCTTGGTATTATTGCTAATTATATAACGATTCTTGTAGATCCCAGATGAAATGATCCAGTGCATAGTTTGTGAAGACTGGTTCCATGGAAGGGTAAGGATTTGTATTTAAGAAAATTGTCATCTTGCCTGGAAATAAGCTAAAATTAGTGTATTCCTTAGGGAAAATCTTACTTGGAAAAGTAGGTAGGAATTTTTTGAGAACCAGGGCAAGAGTTTTCAGATTAGCTCTTTTCAGGCTGTACGAAAGACCCATAATCTGTATTCTTTCCTGCTGGCAGTCGTCATAATGAACTAGTACCCAAATTGGAGAGGACCTCTTCTTTATTCAAGGTTGCTCTTAATGTATACACTAGTCCTAATAAGTGACTATAGACATCTAAAACTTTAATGTTTTATAGAAGACTGTTCTGAATGATAGAGTTTCCCATTGGAATTGGAGAGGAAAGTTATTGAGCACACCATTATCAACTGTGATCATGATCTGTGGTGAATGGCAGCTCATTTGATGGGACATTAACTTAGAGCCATATTTATTTTGGGTAGGAGGGAACAAACTGCACAGTCAGTGCCCTGGGAAGATTTTTCAAGGCAATTGGGCAGGGCACCCAATTACCATTGAAAGTAAATGGGAGTTGGATGCCTAGGTCACATTGTTGCCTAGGAAAATCACCTGCTTTATGCAGGGTTTAGGGGTTCAGCTCATCATGTCACTAAGGGTAGATTGTGAAATTCCATCCAGACAGAAGCAAGTAGAATGGTTGAAGTCCTGGAACAATGACATGAAATAGGAATGTCGTTGGTATAGTATACCTTGCATTAATTATAGACTTTCTGATTCAGATAAATTATAGGATTACTTTTTCCTAAATGTTTGTATTAGATATAAAGTATTTTTGATGAATATTGTAGTTTTAACTATAAAAATTGGTCAAAGTTGTCAAAAGAAAATGAAGGCAATTTATTTTAATCATCTTGATGTTTCTTGCCAGTTTGTTTGAAGACAGTTTAGATTTTGTATCTAACTCTTCTCACATTGATCCCATACTGAAGCTGAAGAAGGATACAATGTTTATAAAACTTATTTAGTAATCTGAGATTCTCTCCTTGCTGAACAAGAGGGCTACTTAAAACTGCAGTGTGTAGTAGCTGTCCTATTAGGATAGACAAGGTTTGGAAGTATCCATAAGTATTCCTGCTCTCTTGGCTGATAGAGTCCAGACTTGGAGAGGCTAATAATCTGGATACATTCCTTAAATTTGATTGGTCCTCTCTCATCCTCTAGCAGTATGGATGCAGGGTATGGAGGACAAAGGGGGGATAATACACTGCTAATGGGAATACTGAAAACATGAGGGAAGAAGTGGACATGATGCTTGTTTTTCTGCCACTAAACATAGAGCAAAAACACTCTGCAGAATCCATTAATTTGCAACTAATATGTCTCTGTCATATGTTCCTATTTCTTCTTGACAGCACCTTGGGGCAGTTCCCCCTGAGAGTGGGGACTTCCATGAGATGGTGTGCCAGGCCTGCATGAATTGCTGTTCTTTCCTTTGGGCGTATACTTCACAGTTAGCAGGTAAAATTAGGAGAGCTGTACTAATATTTCTATTCTATAAACCTCCCAAACATAGCTGATTTAACTTACGTAAGCCTATCCAAGTGAAAAAGATATTTACTGACAGGGCTGAAGAAATTGTGTTACTACTTAGACAAAATCCTCAGGCAATAAAGTAGCTTATGTGGCAACTTTAGGTTTTGTGCTTTATAAAAAAAAAGAAGGCCTAATTGTTAAATTTTATGAAATCTTGGTGTTTTGTTATTTTAGTTTTGAAAGTAGTTAAGTGTATTTTCTCAGCGTAGGTATTTATGGCAAGTATTGCATAAAGACTTGATACTTGCCCCCAGGAGTTTACATTCTACGCTAAATCAAAACTACTGAAAAGACATTACAACACTGCAGGGAGGTATAGGGAAACAGAGGTTGAGGGAGAGATGTTGGAGTAACAGTGACTGGACCCTGAAGGGTGAGTCTGCATCAAATGGATATGGAGAGTTCCCCTTTGCTCTCTTTGCAACGTGGTCTCTCTTAGGGAAAACAACTCTCCAGTTGTCTAATCAAAATAAATACAGTAGTCCTAGTGTTCTTTGCTGCACATTCTTCTCTTCAGGATTAGAAAAAATGTAGGAGCTAGGAAAAAAGGGAATCATCCCTTCGGGCATGACAGGGTATGGATCACTTGAAGATTACCTGTTCTGTTCATTTCCTCTGGGGCATCCAGCATTGGCCATTGTTGGAAGACAGGATACTGAGCTACATGGACCTTTGGTCTAACCCAGTATGGCCGTTCTTACGTTAGATTGCTTTGCTGCACAGCAGGTGGCTGGCTGAAGGTGCTTGTTTCCAAATGGTTGATTATATCAATTGCTGATTATGACCTGTTAGGTCATAAAAAGTTGGCTCCTCAGGATGTGTCTAAGGGGTTGATGTAAAAGGATTTCATACATGGAATCGTCTTGTAGTATAAATACATGACAGTGCTTTTTCTTAGAATAGGTATGGCATGGAGCATACGCTTGATTACACGTCAAAGAGGTAAACCTGTTATATACAGGGAGCCACATAGCATGGTTACATAATATGCTCTTGCACTGTGGTGCTGAGATTGCTTCACTAAATCATGAAGGAAGCTGGTGGAGGTCTATCCATTTTTATATCCACCAGGATTGCTTTGAAAAGAGGTGACCGAGGTTTTTCCCTGGTAAAATAACTAAGAAATAAGGAGCAAACTCTGTAGCACATGCTCTCAGTGAAATGTTTGATCGCTTTGGTTAATATTCACTCGCTCTAGAAAGTTATGTTGACAATGTCAGCTGTCCTGGAGACAAGCGAACTGAGTGAGGGAGAAGCAGTGCTCTTAAGGAGCAGCAGTCACGTGTTTCATGAATTCATGACTTTGAGAGCATCTGCTACAGAGAGTTCCAGGGCTTGAGAGTGACATGCTTATGTTTGTTTGCTTAATTTTATTTGTAACTGATTTGTAATTACACTTTATAGATATATATATGGAGAAATTATTATTTAAACCAGTCTGTTTTTTGAGAAGCCTCTAAAATTGGGAGACTGTTGCATCCTCCACGCAGAATATTGTTCCTTTTGTTTGTCTTTAAGACCTCTGTAAACATTCTAAAAGTGTATTTTGTAATAAATTAAACATATTGTTCTTGGTTTCTTCCATCTGTTTGTCTGAAAAAATTAATTTCAAGGGTATATTGGGAATAAAATATACTAAAATAAAATTAGAGAAAGTACCTGGCTACCATCCAACTTTTACAAATACCATTGAATTTGAAATACGCAAAGGAAGACAAGCATCCTAGGGGTGTTCAGCACCCTGTGAGGTCATGGTATTTCCCCCCGTTTTTGCTGCTGTTTTCCAGTAAACTCTAGACTTTCAGGATGAAAGAACAATGAGGGTTTTCTTTTCTGTTTTGGAAGTGGGAAGGCACAAAGCAGTTAAGCAGTTTAAATCAGTCTTTCAGTTAATAAAAAATAAACTCAGTGTGACTTGTTCTGTAACACTATTTTTGCGGGAGGAGGCATGGGGGGTAGGAGGAAGCTATGATAAAAGATTAAGCAGTTGTATTATTGTTTAATGAGATCATGGGATCCCCAGACAGCTCTAGAATATAACCTTGTTTTTATTGACGTGTACAGTGTCGTTTGAGCACTTGTATGACATTGCAGTGTCAAAAGAAATTCTGAAACTGCTTTCTTTGACTGGCAAGCTTGTGTTAATTATGAATATACATTTTCTAGTTCCTACTCTGACCAAAGTGACCTCACTTGAAGATGAAAGGATTGGGCTGAATGTCAAGGAAACTGAAGAACAGAACAGAGAAATCAAAAAGGAAAGTGGAGGAGATCACCAAGGGAAGATCAAGGAGGAAGAGCAAGTAGAGCAGTATAATGAGCCATCTACTAGTTCTGGCTCTAAGTGTCCAGAGGTAAACTACACATTTTCCTTATTGCTTCTGATCCCTCTCTGCTTAGTGTGGGCAAAGCTCCTCTTCTGATTCTGTGAATGGGAAACATATAGTCCACTTTGAGTAGTATTTATCCCAGCACAGCCTCCACTGCAGTAGACATGCCAGTAACTACTGACGTGAAAGATTAATGCGTCAATTGATCAGCCAGTAGACCAGGGCATACAGGAATACAGTATGCTCAGCAAAGATCTTCCATTCCTCCTCTTATGTCACCCCTTTTGGTGCTTGATCAGCCTGAGATCTAAATATGGAAGTACCACCCACTGCAACTGTGCCATGAAGCTAGCTCAGATCTAATTTCTGAGCCCTTTATTGCTTTTGCATTGAATCTGATGTTGATTTGTAAGAAAGATAATCAATTAATTTAGAGTATGGATGCCTTTAACAGTTTTAGCTAATTCTCCTGGGTATGTAGCAGTGTCCTTATAATTCAGACTTTACTCTGAACACACATTAGGGAGCTTTTTAAAAACAACAGGGATCAAAGCAGGGGACAGTATTGTAGCTAAGAAACGGACAAACTGGGAAAAAACCTAAATGAAACCCCTTTGAAATAGAATAGAGTGAAAAATACTGACTTGTTTCATTTTAATTCAGACAGTTACAAAAAGTGATGAACCGGTCTGTAAGCTGCGAGAACTCCAGACCAAGCAGTCTCTAAAGAAGGATACCGCCACCTTTTGGCCATCTAACTGGCGGAGTAAATTGTGCACATGCAAAGACTGTTTAGTATGTATACATTTTGTTTTCTGGGCTAATGTTTACATTAGCTCCTTGAAGACTCTGCTGAGAGAAGTCAATACATAATACAATTTGTAAAACTTCCTTGTTCTGACTGTGAATATCTACTGGAAAACATTCCACTAATCTAAGGAAACAAGTGTGGATCTTATCTGATGACTCATCTTCAGTATTAATAGTATAATAGCCTGTGACCATTTTGTATTTACCTACTGTCTAAAGTAAACACAGTTCTGGAAGCATTCACAAGAAGTGGCTGAGATACTTGCTGATATAAAATAATGTGATAAATCTAATTTCTTTGGGAGAGGTCTTAAAAGGTTGGCAAATGGTCTGTAAAGTTTGTAAGCTGGAAAATAATAACTTACTTTTACTCTTCAGAAAATGTATTCAGAACTGGATATCCAATTCCTGATTGATGAATGTGACACTGTCTTGGCCTATGAGAATAAAGGTACAAGTGACCAGGAAACAGACAGAAGAGATCCTTTAATGGACACGCTTAATAGCATGAACAGAGTCCAGCAAGTAGAACTCATCTGTGGTAAATATAACTTTATTTTGGGAATTCAGCATAGCATGTGAAATATATAGCTTATCTAAGGGAGCGATTCAATAGACCTCCTACTTAAATAGCAACAGTTTCTTTAAAAGGCAGCTTATAAGATAACTAACCTCCAGAAAAATTTCTGTAGGAAACCTTTAATGTTTTTGTCTTCACCCTGTTATTAATTGTTACTATTTATATTAAGGAAGCAGATTTTGTAGAAACTTCTGCTTGTTTTCTAATTCAGATCGGCAGTGATAATTCCTTCTCAAAAGTTGACATGTTAGTATTAGCTAGCTTAGTTTTCTGAGTTCATACATTATGTATATAGCATCAACAGTGCAAATACAATTTCCCTGCCCTGCACAGCTGTCATTATAAGTAGGTAATAGGTAGGGAGGGGTAACAGTGAAAAGTATGGGACTGAATGAGGAAGTCAAGCACTCACTTAATTTTAGTTTAGTTTGCTTCTTATATGCATTATTTGTGGGGCGGGGGATTGTCAGCTTCAGGGCAGATGGAATTTCCTGACAGTGTTCTGTCCCTTATCTGTGGAGTATACCCAAATTCTGGTCCAGTGTCTATAGACATGAAGATGGAGGTACTTGAAAAATGGTGCAGCAGTCCCTCAGCAAAAGGCTGCACTATATTTGACATGTTTGAGCATTTCTGGGTCAACAAGCCAGAGTATTCAGTCAGGGCTCCTACACGGAAGACTTTGTCAATTGTATTAACTCATGCTCTTGCCCCTTTTCAAAGAACACAATGTGCCAGTGTGACTGTATTGTACCTCAGAGCAGAATCTGTCTTGCTTCAGTGAATTTAAGCTAATAAACCCTTGAGGGTTTAAACAAGTGTTCACATATAAACAGCAGCTAGTACTGACGTATTAATTTATTTATAGGGCTTGATTCTCAGGTTTATTTTGTCCTTAAAATACCCATTTAAGCTGGTTGGTCAAGGCACAGGGGAATTCCCATATGTAGGAAGCATCTGTCAGTGATGTCAGGCGCAGGAGTGTTGTCAGAGTATGTGTCCATGGTTGGTTGTTCCTAAAAATCAGTGTGTTAGTTTTAAAATTTTAATTTTACAGAATGAACTGCTTGATTGTTGCTCAGTTAATTCTCATTCAGAAAGGTACAGCTTGCTTTATGTAACTTGCTGTGGGGAGGTGTATTGTGAATCTGGTAAGGAAACAGTGGACTGAGCTGAAGACTTGTCAAGTGCTAGAACTGGAATCTGTATCCCATGTTCAGCTAGCTTGTCAGCCCAGGCAAGTGAGGCACAGCCTAACCAAGAATTCCTAAAAGCTGAAAAATATATTTTCCATAGTGGTTATCGAATTGATAAATATAGATTTACAGACAGTTAAGCATCTATATTAAAAAGTTAATATAATCCCACAGGAAGTGGTTCTGATTTGATTTAAATCTGTCACAACTCACTGTCCAGTAGTGGAATGCAATGCCAAAAAGTTAGAAGAATGTAGTGCTGCATGAGGCTCGAATCTTAGTAAAGCCAATAGTGCTTCAAGAAGCTGCCTTGTTACCATGGCAGTTTACCACACCAATAAGTCAGTTTATAAACGTGTTGCTTTGGTAACCACGGTGAGGCCATGGCAGGATTGTAGCTGTTCAGGACAGTTCTGAACTTGGCGACGTATGTTTGGAATTTGAGATTTTAAAATTTTCAGTAATGGCTGCTCTAGAAAATGACATTGTGTTTGACCTGAGAAAAAGAGGATTTTCATTAAGATCCCAAGAAGAGAGAGGTTCAGTCATTAAGGAAGGCAGAACAACACCAGCAGTGGAGGTCTTGAAGAAAGACGGGAAAAGAACGCAGCAATTTCAGACATCTTGGTACAAAGTTCGTAAATGGCTAACAGGTAGCGCTATGAGTAACATTATATTGTTGGCCCTGTTTGCTTCTTTCAACTAAAAAAAACCATGTGGGCTAATGAAGGTTACGGGGACTGGAAAAAATGTGTCACGCAGCACATCTATACACAGCTCATCACACGAGCACACAAAAAATGAAGTTTCCTTAAAATGCTTAGAGCAGGCAAGCACTCCTATAGCTGTGTTGCTTAGTGAGCAAAGGTGCCTTGCTATCTTAGAGCACAACAAGAAAGTCAGGAACAAAAAAGATTTTGAAGCAACTAATTGATATTTCAGTTGTTTTATCTTGTCAATAACATGCATTCCATTATTGTGAGATGGAACAATCTCTCAATCAGGGTAATTACAGGGAACTTTATATTTTTTGTCATGACAAGAGATTGAATGGTTATTGGCAGAAAAATGCATCCATTTTTTCTGACCTGTCAAAACAAATTGATCAAATTGTGGCTGAAGAAATAATATCCTAAATTGACCGTGAGACTGAAGAGTGCAGCTTTTTTGCTTGTGAAGTAGATGAAACAACTGACATTTCTCAATTAAGCCAGCTTCCACTTGTGTTATGCTACGTGGACAAGAAGGGGCAAACAAAGGAACGGTTCATGGGTTTTAAAAATGTCAGTGCAAATCGAACCGTAGTTGCTTTGAAGCAGGTTCTGAATTCAGTGCTGTTAAAATACAACTACAAAAGAAAACTTGTCTCATTCATATGATGGCGCTGTACTGTTTACTAGTGAGCTGGGAGGTCTGCAAGCCCTAATTAAAAAAGAGGCTCCACAAGCTCTGTTTGTGCATGGTTTTGCCCACAAATTAGATTTAGTTCTCCAGCAAGGGGCGCAGTGTATTAAAGAAACCCGTGGCTTTTTTGCAACCTTGGAAGGCTTCTCCACATTTTTTACATGCTCAGGCAAACACAGTGAACTGCTGGATTGAATTGTGGGCCAAAGGATACCTTCCCACTGTGCAGTTTGATGGACATCCAAACAGCAGAGTCCTACATACTATTGTCTGGGAAAGAGAGAAACTTCGCAAAGTATTTCAGGAGATTGTCAGTGCCAGTGGTTGGGATGGAGAATCTCTGTGACAAGCCATAGGATACCTTACAAAACTAAACCACTTCCAGTTTCTTTTCTTGCCATACGCCTACTGTAACATCTTCAGCATCACTGCCATTCTCGTGATGTTCTTCACAAAAAGGCTGTTGATGTAGATTACTGCAATTTGCAAGTTCAATTAACAATCACAAGGGTTGGTGATCTGCATAAAGAAGAAGTGTTCAAAGAAGTGTTTAATTCTGCAGCCACTACCCTCACTGACTTACCTTCACCTCCAAAGAAGTGTAGGCTGGATTTGGAAGATGGATTCTCTGAAGATGGTCAGAAACTGTATTTGCAACTATACAATGAAATCACTGATAACATCATTCTGCAGCTGGCTCTCAGGTTTGTAAACATAAAGGCCCTCCACTTCATTGAGCTATTGGACTCATCAAGATTTCCAGCTTTCAGGAAACACTTCCCTACAGATGCTTTTACCTCACTCTCCAGTTCTTATGGCAGTTACTTTGATTTGGATCGTCTCAAGAATGAGTTTGGTGTCATTTTCAAAGATGAGCAGTTTCAGAATTGTTCTGTTAGCAATGTGCTGCGCTTAATCAATGAAACTGGGCTCTGAAGTGCTTAAGGAAGTGTACCACTTTTTTTGCTTAGTTGCCACTTTACCAGCAATAACAGTGTGTGTGAAGAGCGGCTTTTCTTGCCTTAAACACATCGAGACATACTTGAGCACAATGGATCAGGGTTGTCTCACTGCACTGGCCACAATATTAATTGAAAAAGAACTGTTGTCTTCCCTGGAGAAGCAACCAGCCTGGTACGATGATGATATTGCATGCTTTGCTTCAAAAAAAGAAAGATTGATTGATTGATCTTCACCATATGAATAAGGTAAGCTTATGTCACTTAATGGATGTTGGTTTCTTGCTATGACATGACATTTTTTGAATGACTTTGATACTGTATTTTTATAGCAAATAGTCCACTAAATAATATGTGATTGTCAGGTTCTGATTTGCCAGTTGATTAAAAACCTTTTTTTAAAGCTGTTGTCTAAGTTGTGTTGTTTGAAGTGCTAATGTTGCCTTTTTTTTTTAGTTGATGGGATTATATTATAGTGACTGCAGGCTCTTTGAATGCATGGAAATGCTCAGAGAGATGAGATTAGCTGAACAATGTCAAGCTATATTTAGGACTTTAATAAGAAGCCAATGTGTAAAATAATATGAAAACGTCCCTACTCTTCTTTTTCTCTCTGATTAACTGAGTGATCTTTTCGGTGTATTTAATCTTCTTACAGCCATTATTATTCAGTGGTTGGGGGTGGATACAACTATGGTGATTTGTGCTTCTCCTGTCAAAGTCACAAGCCATCATCGCTCATAGCTCTAACAGTTAGCAACTTCTGCTCAAAGTGAAGTTATTGAGTAGGAGGACACGCAGATTTAAGAACTACCTCAGAATAAAGCCTTCCCACAGCTCTTCATTAATTTATAATCCAAACTTGAAATCCATTTACTGAAGCAAGTCTAGTCAGTTACTAGTTATCAAGAGGAGATAGCAAGCAATCATTGAAGCATACAGTTGAGGGTTTTTTCCATTTTGTTTTCTTCCAGAATACAACGACCTAAAGACAGAACTGACTGATTATCTCAGGCGATTTGCAGATGAAGGAACAGTAAGCTATAACTAAACAGTGTTTTCTAGAAAAAAACTCAAGTTCTTTTAAAAAACTTATGACAGGTTAAAATTTCCATAGTTTTTTGGAGGGAGTGGAGTGGGGAGGGGGAAAACAGAGGAAAGAAGAAGAAATGTCACCTTCATTTTTGACTAAGTTGAGAAAATGCATGTGCCATAAGTAAAGGAAAGGTTTGTTGAGAGACTGCTTGGCTCTTTGTAATTGTGCACATAATGTCTGTTTATCTTTAGGCTTTTCTGTAACAACCCGTTATTAAAGTATTGATGAGTGCAGTTAAAAATTCAACTAATTTATTTTGTTTATAATCTGATTTTTTTGCATAAACATCTTTTTGTCCTTTATCAGCCTCTGTAACATTTCTTAAGAGCAAGAATAGGTTACTACCACACGTGATCTATTCAACCATACTTTATTCAAGGCATTCACATCCCATTGTCAGTCAGCACCTTGAACTTTGTACCTTCAAAGTTGTGCCCCCTCCTCTACCCCCACTACCTCAGCGGAGACATTTTGGTACCATTTTCGGTTCTGTTCCTAACTTGGCTGAAATAGAGGCACTGCGTATGCAATTATGCAGTCTTCAACCCCCTGCAGTCCTACTGACAGCTTTCATTTTTGTTTGTAGTGTTGCTGTAACAATGTTAGTCCCAGGATATTTGAGAGTAAAAGTGAGTGAGGTAATCTCTTTTATTGTACCTACTTCTGTTAGCGAAAGAGAAACTTTTGAGCTTACTGTGTAAACGTGAAAGCTTGTCTGTTTCACTAACAGAGGTTGTTCCAATAAAAGATCACCTCACTCATCTTATTTCACTTGGTAATTAGAGTTCCTGATAGTTCATAAGAGCTGGACAAGCATTTTACTTTTCTAATATTTTCCTTCCTTTCCCTTGGGGCTGCTCTTTTTGCTATGCGGGGGGGAGTTCACATGCTTTTATTGTGGAATTTATGCTTTCACACTGGGTAGGTCAGGACCATTGTTCTTAACAAGTTGGATTCCTTGATACTGCTGGTGGTGATGTGTGTGTTACAAATACTGTCCTGAGAAACTTCTCTCATGTAGTTCTTGTCTGTGAGGTGGTCCTTTTTCTAGATATGTATTTTATTGTACTAGTTTGTCACAACCTGGGTTTCATTTTATTATCAGGTTGTTAAAAGAGAGGACATTCAGCAATTCTTTGAAGAATTTCAGTCACGCAAGAGAAGACGGACAAACAGGATGCAGTACTACTGCAGTTAGACTGAAAAGGCTTTGACTTTCATAAGGACAAATGGAAAATCCATCCTTCAGTAAATAGAAGCAGCACCTTTGCTAATATTGACCTCTTTCCCTAAATCTTGCTTTCCCAGAGGCCTCCTCCAACTCTGCTCATTCACTCTGTTCCATAAAATACTTCTTACTTTTGTAGCTTATACATATGTCCAACTTCGTTACAGGTGCATTGCATAGCAACTTATCATGCAGATTTCAGACAGTGTCAGTATACTTAAGTTGTCAGAAGTTGGTTTTGTTTCAGAGGGAGTGAACTGGTCCTTGTTAAAACAACTTATGCCACTGTGTCTTTTTTAGCCTTTGACCTGTTTCACTTTAGTACCTGTAGCTATATACCATATTAAAGATGGGGGCAGACAACCTTCTGTATTGAATAAATCTACATTGTAGTATGGTATAGTGTGGCTTTGGTGGTCTGAATACTTCCATACTAACTCTTCTAGTGTAGTGGTACTATCATAAGTTTACAATACAAAGGTAGAGGGTTCTTGTTCACCTGGAATGTTTAATCAGACTGATGGGTGTAATTCTCTAAATGTTAAGGTATGTTTAAACCCTTAGAGGAGAATCACAGCTTAAAAGTAGGGTCATTATGTGAACTTAAATTGCATTGTACTTGCACAGACTAACTCCGTTGTTGCTGTGGAAGTGTATTTTCTGAGTATGAAGAGATTAAGGAATCATGGACTGGTCTTCAAGCAACAGCCTGTGGCATATTTTCATTACTACTTTTAGAAAAACTTGGTTCTTGTTTCATTGGACAGTAACATCTTACATTCTAGTGAGAGGCTAAAACTGAGCCATTCTATTAATGTAAATGGAATGATACTAGTAGGTTACAACCTAAGCTTTTGGGGGTTTTAAAGACTGACCTCTCAAGCTGCTCTAGTTTTTAAATGTTTCAGAAAGGAATATGTTAATGTAACATTTTAAAACCTGTTTGCTGCCCTATACACTTGTGACCTTTTTGGAACTACTGGGGTAGTTACTGGACATAAGACTCAGATCTACAGCTGAAGTCCTTAAAACAAAACTTGACTTAATACCAGAACTTACATGTTAGTTTAAAACCCACAATTGAGAGGCTTGAGAACATTTTTACATTAGTTAATCTTAAAACTCCCAGTTGATATGTATAGTATTTGAAGGGCTTGTATTTTCCCCAGAGTCTGCTTTTACATCAACCATATTGCTTTTTGTTTTTAAACTTGTCCTTTACTATTACTCCCATTAATTTTGTTTGACTGCCTCACTTAGCAAAACCTAGTTTTAGCAGAAATAGATACTCAGTTAATTGGTTTGTTTTATGCAGATATGACAAGTTGCTTTTAAAACTATGTTTCTGGGTACTGTATATGCTCTTTTTGTAGAAATTGTTACTGGAGTTAGATATGCATTCTACTCCAAAAATGATTCTGTAAAATTTAAATAAAGTTACTGTTCAGACAAGCTGCATGTCATGATTGCTTTTAGATTACTGTTGTGCAGTTTAAGCTTTGTGCATCCAGTCCGAACAGTAAATCTTTCAACTCAGGAATAAGGCTGTGGGTGTGTATATGTTTTTAGCCAAGTTCCTGTATACAATCATGAGACTTCCACTGTACAAAGAAACTAGAGGCAAGGACAACAGCTGATTTGAAAGTAACTAGGTACCTCATCCAATCCTATTAAAGTAGTCACTAAGCTTAGAAGGTAACAGCATCAAGTGTACTTGGTTTTTAAATAACAACTTCAAACTGACTCGGATTGGTGACTGGTGAGGCAAGAGCAAGAAATGGTGCCTGCTCACCGAACAGTACCAAGGGGAGACGGGGGGGGCAGAAGGAGAAAGAGGACCCGTGCCATGACAAGGAGTGGCCCTGCCCCAGCTGGGACTGATATCTGGGCTGTCAATCTCTGACAGGAAGCTCGCCAGTACTGATGGTACAGGGACCATCACCTTGACTCCAGTGTCCAATGTCTTGTAGGTGGAGAGCACACCAAGGACCTGGGCCTTCTAGTCAGAGACCTAGGATACAGTTCCCGGGTCTGAGGCCACGGAGATGGAGATCTGCACCTGCAGTCCGGTGACCAAGAGTGCTCCGCTGCCCTATGAGGCAGTCCCATAATCAGCTTGCCCTTAGATGTAGGAGTCTTAGCAAGTCTGCTGCCTGGTGTGGTGCCTGCGGAGCTAGTCGACCTACTTGTTCCTCAGCCACCAAGGTCCCTGGGAGATGAGAGCCTGAGGTGGATCCCTGGTCGGGCAGGGGGATCCGACTTCCATAGTAAGCCCGTGAAGCCCTGGGGCTGGCACATGGCCTGACATTGCCCAAAGCCCATTTTCCTTCTGGTGCTGGGAGACTTCTCTTTTGCTGCTTCTTAAGCACCAGCGAGGGAGAAAGGTGCTGAGTGGAGCCCAATGCAGGCAGCTTGCTCCTCACTGATGCCAAAGTGCTCGGTGTGAGCTCCAAGTGGGAGGGATCCTGTACAGGACAAAGTGCAGCCTCCATGAGGAGGGCCCTCAAGCGAATATCCCACTCCTTTTGGGTTCTAGGGTGAAAGTTCTTACACATTCTACATTTGTCCTTTCTGTGGGATTCCCCCAAACTCCTATGGGAGTCACTGATAGGCATCAGCCTGCTGCATGATGAGCATGGTCTGAAGCCAGGACAGCAGGGCAGGCCCTGCTCCAGAATGAAGTCCCAGCCAGGACTCAGCTACCAACTAACCCAACAGTTAATGGCTGAGTACCTACAAACTCTATACAACAAAGATAAAGTCTGTAAGAAGTGCTAATGCTCTTGCAATCTGCAAGACAAGGTGCTCCAACTAACCATCAGGGGCAGTAAGAAGGAACTGAGATGGTGTAGGATTGGTGGCACTTAATATACCAATGCATGAGTGCAGCACTCAAGAGGGCGCCAGAGCAGACCCTACCAATATCACTAAGGCAAAAGTCTCTGGCAACTGTACATGTGAGAGCGCACACACCTGGAATGGAATCAACATGAGCAAGCACTTGAAGAAACAACTAAATTATGGAGGGGCAAAGGCATTAATTTTGGCAATCCTAGCAGAAGTAACAGGAAATCAGCCAGCTTAATAGATAATACTGGGCACAGGGGTGAACCATGGAGACAGGACACCAATTAAGGTCCTCCTTAAATCAGTAATAAAGCTACTCTGAGGTGATTTAAGCCTTCATGTGAAATTCTTACAAGTCATCCACTACTGCTTACTGTGATCACCAAACACCAGCATATAACTGCTGAGTCTGAAATCTGTTTCGGAAACAATTGTTAGTTATCACTAGCTAAACCTTTGGTCTGTTTCCTGATTTCCAGGAAGCTGAACCCTGCTGCCAGGCAACTTTTAAGATTTGTGGGGAGGCATGAGTGTAGTACTATAATGGAAGAAAGGCTTTCTATTCAAATGGCAACACACCTTGAAAGTAAAGGGGTGAAGTTTGAAAGAAGCTACAGGTCTGAGTAGCAGAAAGAATGGTGCTGTTTGAAAGCAACTGAAGTGTGTGTTTTGAAGGAAGGAAAGTTGGCTCCAGAAGACAGTGGGAAATTACATCAGTTGAGTTGGATCCTTTGGCATTTAACTCAATTGCTGTCATTCCTCCAGCCATGGCAGCCTGAGATGGGGGACAAGGCAAAGTAAAAAGTTCAGGAAGGGTAGAGGCAACTACTTTAATCAGTGGGAGTACCCAGGAAAAGCACAGAGTCTAGGTTACTATCTAATCTGACAGCTTTCAGGATCGCTAACATGTCTCTGCCCACATCCAACAGTATTTAGTGCTATCAGGGAATTTTAGGGAGGTGACAGTGCTCTTAAAGAATGAAATCACCATTTCACACACAGTAGATTAGTCCTTCACAAGGAAACTGATTTTTATGCAAAAATTGCAGTTAGAAGTTACTGTAGTTTCCAGTTTGCTTATGAATTTCATGGGAAGAGGTATACTTTGAAAGCAACTGTTTTTACATTGCATTTTTAAACACATCAAGTAAAGCAGTTTAATTGAAGAATCAGTGGATGCTTATACACTGCACTAGCTATTTTATCTCTGTAGTCTGAATTTATTTGCATCTAGTGTACTTGAGTTGTTTTCCTAAAGAACCTAAAGCTGGAACGCTGCCCCCCTCCCCTGCAGAATCAGTCTGGAAGAACATGACTTGTGAAGAGTCATTTTACAATTGGCATTAACTTATTTGACAATGTAGGAAGTTACCCCCCTATTCTTAAAGGGAGAACATTGTTTTTTTCATGCACCTGTGGCATCGTGCAGAAAAGAAAACTAAACAGGTAACTTAAGTCAGTTGCAGTTCAAAATCAAACTGTTCAACATAGCCTGGCTCACATATGTAAACCTAACAAAGCTTTGAAATAATCAAATACTGTAAGTTTGAGAAATTCGTTTCATACGTCTTAACTGATTTGGATAACTGCAGATTGTCCATGAAATGAATGCTGTGTGTTCAGTGAATGTTGTTCTCTTTAGGATATAAATGGCTTCTGGGCCAATGGCCAAGTCGTTGCTGCCTTACTAACAATTTGTTTGCCTCACCTAAATAAAGCAAGATCAACTCAGCCCTATACAGGAAAGTTCACTTACCCAAATAAAACCTTTTAAAAATACATAACTGTTTAATGAGCAAAATCACTACCTTTGAATTCCCATACTCCCATAAGTGTGAATCACAGCCTTAAAATTCAAGGCAATGTCTGAGAAGAATGTCCTGTTCTAAGAGGAAGTATAATCTACAGTACTCTCTTCCTCTAAGACCCTTTGTTAAAGGGCAAATACCCCCTCCCCCATATTTTCCTTTTTTGACAGCATTGACTAAACTCAGACAGGTAGGTATGATTATAGTAATTAAGATGTACTCTATTCCTCCAATAAGTCAGATATTTCTATCAATTAAGAGCATGCAGATGGATATGGAACACAATTGTCTTAGGTAGCTGAACTAAAAAACTTTACACAAGCACTTTCTATACAAGCCATTTATTTGAAATGCCAACTATATGTAGGATAAATTCATGTTACATGCTTCTCAGCAACAGTAGAAAAATAGAACCAGTGAAAACCTTTTTACAACTGTAATGGTACTCAAAAGAGAAATGTATTGTTTTACAATGCATCACACAAGACTAGAATTCAAGTTTGGAGGTACCTAAATAAAATACTATTTTTAAAAAAAAAACACTATGTACAATTGAAGCGTAAACAAGTTTTACAAAGTACTGGTTATGCAGGTTGTAGAAAAAACACTTGCATAGGACATGAAGTCAGTTTAAGAAATTTTTCTGAGCCTTTAGCATTGAAGGCACTTGACTACCAGTAACAGCACAAAGACAATAAACAAAATGTAACATTGCAGAAGGCAAGGCCACCTTCCAGAAGTAGAGATAGAAACAGCAAAACAATTTCAAAGAAGCATCCATTCCAGAAATCAAGTTATTCATCCATACGCAGTGTTAGCAAATGGCAGGGGGAGAGAAATCTGTTTTGGTTTTTGAGTACTCATGTTTTCAAGTAAATGATCATTAAATAAACCAAGAACAGGAAATCATCCTATGATTTCTGAAGTCTACTGATGCCTCTTTCATCAAACAATGTTAAATGGGTAAGCCGCGTTCTCTCCGATTCAGAACTATATGGAAGGTCAGGAAGAGCTTAGAATTCCCACTCTAATGTGAAAGTCTGTCATGTAAACAAGGGGCTTCTGCTGCAGCCAATGAACTGAAAAGAGATGAAGTATAGCTTAGGATATGGTAACACACATCTTTTGTATTAAGTAGCTGAGACAACTCACTACCCCAGCATGTTACCTGCTTTTTGGGGTGAGGGGAGTGAAGATTAGTTTCAGCATAACGCTTCTATAGAATCGGATGCATGCATTCTTTATATTTCACACGTCCAGTTATACAAGCCTGGGGCCAAATTTAACCTTGGGATGAATAGAGGCAACTCCGTTCACTGAATGGGTTGTATTAACTTAAACCAGGGCATAATTCAGCCTACTTTGCCTATACTTCTTAAAAACAAGAAGAAAAACTGCCAGCATTACAACAAACTAAGAGCTCTCTTCTCGAGGCTCCAGTGAGGACACAGGAAATGCAAACAAGACAACACCCCTTTTATACATCTGCAAGAGACATTTCACTGTTACCTGGAGGTTTGACCAAAAATAAAAATCAATCACTTCACTAATTGATGAGATTTCTAAATTGGGGGGGGGGAGTGATGTATGTTTAATATACACAAAAAACATTAAGCACCCCTGGGACTAGAGAACAGTTGCTACAATGCTGTTATCGTGCAACTTTTGGCGTCAATAATTACACTTTACCAACAATTAATCTAATCTATGAACTCTAATTCAGAATGTAGATTAAATCCTACAATTTAAAAAAAGAAAAACCCCAACGAAAGATGACACAGGGTTACCTTCTCCGAAAATATTTTGAGATCAGCAGCAATTCTCTATCTTTTTCCCAGATCAATATGAGTAAGTGAAAGTGCAGATTGTCTAAGTGGCCTGATTGTCTTATGGCGTGTCTAGGACTTCTTGCTTTTTCATGGTTGTTTTTCCTTAAGTGCTGCTTGATGGTGTGAAATGCCAGCTTCTGAGACCTCGAAAGTGGCAACTGTTTTCTAAGGGCAGACCGACTTTCCATAAAAAGCTTCTCACCAACATATTCCACTGCAAAAACATTTCATGGGTGCATTCAAAACATACTCATGAAACTTCTCAGCCTTCTTTACCAGCCACCCCTCACACAAGTTCCATCAAATAACTACTCGTGCTATTTCTAAGAGATCTGAGCCACAATTTACCGTACAGTGCCACATCAAACAACATCATCAATAGCTAAAACAGGTTTCCTGTAAGCAGATCTACCAAGTCGTAGGTAAAGTTATACAAATAGTAAGTCTTCTGTTGGAAGCTAGGATTTAACGTGATCATGCTACTAACACTTGAACATAGCCTTCAATGCAAGTAGTCATTTACTTTTTAGGAGAGGATTACATTGATTTTAGTGCTCGTGAGCATGGGCAAGGGGGGGCAGTACATATAGCTAGGAATTAGTGTTAGAAAATGTTGTGACGAACTTCACAGAGCAAGGCCAACACACCTCAGTCCCTAGCCTGTGTGACACCAGTGTTAACCCATCCTAACAACAGTTCTGGAGGTGAGGACAACTTTCACACTGTGTTACAATTCTATGAACACAACATAAGATTAGAGATGAGGTTGGACTCACCACATGCATTTTGTACTTGTGGCCCAGCCCCGATTTCAAACTAAGCCTCCTAAGACGAAAAAGACTAATTATCAACTGTGATTTAGTCAACCTTCACCACCCAATATCATTAGACTAACATGAGTGTACCTTAAAGGAATCTTAACATGGTATCAAAGTGCTGCAGGAGAGATTATGAATTACTAGATCACAAACCCATGATAGTTTACCCAAACACCACTTTCTAGTTTAAAAATTCAGTACATAGTTGCACAATAAGATCTTATGGCACCTAAGCCTTGTATACATTAATGAGAGAGTGAAGAGGTTGTTTTTGATTTTGTGGTGGGGAAAGAAATGGGCAAGAAGAGACGCCTATCTTTTGACCAGGAAAACTGACTTATACTAAAGGGAACTGAAAGATTTACATTTAAATAGCATTAAGCATTTTTAAGGTTAAAACAGTCTTTAGCTCACGCTGACTGAGGTCTTCAATTGCTGCAAGATCTTTCATTATAGTGACCAATCCAAAAAAAGGCATTTACCAGAAGTTATTACACTGTGGTATCATATACCAGAGTCTTCACAACATTCAGAATGGGAAATAAGCGTGTGATAACTATTGGCAAGTGTTGACTTTTCAATGACCATCACTAAACCCCTTATACTGTGTAACCTCAGCACAATGGTAAGGGATGTTCCCAAACGACGAGTGTCTCCTCTCTACCTTGTATTTATGTTAGTGGAAGAGTCAGACACCCCTGCCCCACAATTATTGTTTTACTCCAAGGGCTAGAGGTGTAATTTTAAAATGGGCTAAGCCATCTGCAACCAATGAAGCTAACTCAGTTACTCTTCAGTTCACGAAAGGACAGCTGAAATGATAAATTCAGAGACATTAAAATGTTAAGGAACACTGAATGACATCAGGTAGACTAAAGCCCTTTGTTTTTCTCATAGGACAAAAGAAGACAATGAGCAGTCACCTCAGCACCTCCACTAGAGAGGCAGTCCTCTCATTTGACAATGTTATAATTTAGACAATAATGTCAGATACTAAGCCTGATCTTCCTAGAGCTTTAGGTGTTGGCATGAATCCTCTGAACTCTGACCTCCACACAGCCCAATTCAAGGGTATCCTGACTAGCACAGTAATGTTATGATCAATTTGCAGTATTTCTAGGTTTTCTTCACAAATCAATCATTTGAGTCTGATAAATGCTTCTCAGTGCCCATGAAGTTCTCCAAAATCACAAATGGACCAGAAAACATAGGCTGGGATTTTCAAAGGAGCCTAATGCAACAACACCCAACTTCAAATGAATTTCATTGGGACCTGGAAATCTAAATCCTTTAGGTTTTTTTGAAAGCCCTAGCCATATGTTTTAGAGTAGACATGTTGAATCAGAATGAATGGAGACCAGCTGCCATGACATGTTAAACAGAATGGTATTACACTGGATTTGCAGTAGTGATAGATCAAGGCAGATTTCAGACCTAAACAAACAATGTTACTAAAAAAGTATTTTGATGTGCTGTTCTTTGGAATTCATATAATTAAAAAATAAACACATTGTTACTATCTCATAAGAAAATACATTTCATAGTGTGCAACCCAATGCACATGGAGAATTGGTAGGTGAAAGATAAAATGCAGAAGTATGAAAATACAGTCCTTTAAATGTAACAAGAAAATTTAACATATTAATACAAAACTAATACAGGTAAAATAAATGTACAGGTGCAAAAGGCTACCAATTTGTAAAAAAAGTGCCAGCTATTTTTTGTAAAGGCTTAATATTTTCAAACCACAAAAATAAACCCAGAAGCAGCATTCAAAATAAACTGATAGCATGCTGTCTCTAATAAAGCAATGTATATACAAAAAGGTGAGCAAAATTGAGTTTTCTGCTGGCATTAATGAATTTGTCTGACAAAAGTCAGGCCAAAAGTTGCAAAGAATGGGGTGTTTCACAACTCTCAGGCACAGAGAAATAGTGGAGGTTGCGTTCAGAGGGCAGATTTTTTATACAGAAAGTCTGGTTTGCTTGGAGACCTCCTTCCTCTGCTTACTGCATCTTCCCTTTCCAAATCTGTATTTCTCTGTGCTTCGTGTTCCAGAGGCTCCTCATCTGTTGGTCTCCTGCTGGATCTCTCTTCTTGTATCTCAGAGCTGTATGTAGAGAGTGAAGGTCTGGCAGAAGTTAGCCCATATGTTAAGTCAGTTTCCATTTTTGTTCTTCCCCTGATGTGAACTGGGCCATTACCAGCATTTTCCTGGGCAGCCAATGCCAAGTCCAACCGCTGGGGAGGTTGTTCTAAGACATCGAGGTGTATTGGCTCATTCTTTTGTCTGTGCTGATGCCCATCTTGGGAAAGCACATATTCTCTCCTAGAATCCTCTTGCTTTTTAGGAGATAATTGGTTAGGTAGATAAGCTGACTTTAAGCCACTTGGTGATGCCTTACTGTGGCTATACAAATCTGGACCAAAATACATGCCTTGGGAAGGTGAAGGAGTATGTCTGCTAGGTGCTGGAGTGGAAGGTCTGCATGCAGCATTAGAGAAATCATAGAAATCTGGATACTCCTGTTGATTTTCTCGAGTATCTATTTTTTGTTCTATTGCATGTTTCTTTCGAGAACTGTGCATGTGCCTAGTCTGAATACATGAAATATGCTGGGGTGGTCCAGGTCCAACCTCTGTCACTGGCTGGCTTAATTCTGTGTCAACAGTGAGCTCTGGCAATCTTCTGTCCTTTAGAGACATCGTTGACACACCCATAGCAATATCTGGCATCAACTCATTTAACATGGGCTGAGTACACTGGAAAAGAAAGGAAGAGTTAAATCTACTTGGATTTTGCTTTACTTCTACATTTTAATTAAAATTTATCTGTAACATCACTTTCTGTAGTAGTTGGTGATGGTTTTCCTTTCTGACCCACTTCAGTCTTCTAGAGCAATCCTAGCCAGTAACTTCAACATTGTTTCAAAACTTGTTTAAGAGCATGTGCTACTCCAAATCAGTTGATTTTTTTATATACATATGTACACACACACACACACACACACACACACACCATACCAATCAGTAGTTTACTTTTCAGTCTCCTAGAGGAGGGACTTATCTACTGTATTCCATACATCTGATCCACACTAACCAGCTTTAAAAGCAGATTATTACCCAGAATTAGCGCTGAGAAGCAACTATTGAGAACATCCAACTCTGCACATTCCCTTGGAAAGAATAAGTATAAAGGCAAAAGATCATGCATATCATTTCTACATCGGAATATGCAACCAATCAAATCTCAAGAGAATGGCCCTCCCTTGCAAAGAGCAAACCATGTCCAATTTCTCTTCCCCATTCCTTTATGTAATGGTAGCTACTTTCAATTGACAAACAAGATTATTGTAGTCCTATGTTCAATATACAATACACCTCTACCTCGACATAATGCCACTCAATATAACATGAATTGGGATATAATGCGGTAAAGTAGTACTCCGGGGGGGAAGGGAGGGTTGCGCACTCCGGTGGATCAAAGCAAGTTCAATATAACACGGTTTCACCTATAATGTGGTAAGCTTTTTTTTGGCTTCCAGGGACAGCGTTATTTCAAGGTAGAGGTGTATAAAATAAAACATTACATGTGCAAGTTCAGACTGCCAGTAAACAGATTTTAAATATGCCTGCTTTCAGCCATCTGCAATATTAGTTTTTCAAAAGATATACATTCAGTGCAACATTATGGCTGAGAATTTAAATGCAGGAAAGTCAGGAAATGTATATATCTGGTTGTAACCTCTCTGCACATATTCTGTAAATACAGAATAATTACATTTATGCTTTATATATTTATTTGCACACAATATGGCTGAGTTAAAATTGCTGTGGTAGTTACAAAATTGATTCTTCTCTCCTTGTTACATGTTTGGAGGTGATCTTGCCAATTACAGACCAATAAACCTCCCAGGAAAATTATCAACCCAGTAGATGAACACGACTTGACAGGGATAAACTAGTACAAGGGCTGTGAAGGAAAATTGTGTGTTTCTACTTTACTAGAATTATTTGACCACATGGGCTAAAGAATGGATAAAGGAGAAAAAGGAAGGAATAATTTGAAACAATCATGCATATTTCTGGCTCCTAAATTAATTGTAATCACTCAGGAAAAATACCCAGGTGTACTTTTGCCTCTCTCAATGAACACTTCCCCCACAAACATTTCTGCACACTGAGCAAACGTTAGTATGTCTAACAAACCAGGGATAGAAAAGACTGGATGTATTCTGTCATTTTATGTATTAATGGTATGCCCTCACCTGAGATAGTGTGTTCAAGTCTAGTCACTCAGTCTCAAAGGATAACAGAAAAAGAAGGGTGCAGAGATAAAGTGAAAATTGAACTGACATGGACAGATTTCAACAGGAAGAGAGACTGAAAAGATTGTAACTGGAAAGAAAATGAATAAGGGGACAAGTTAAAGGTATCTAAAATAATGAAGTATAGAAAAGATAGTCTAAATAGGAATCCCAGCTTTTTAGATAATATAAAAATAAAGAGACAAGCAAAGAAATTGAAAGGCAGTACAATAAGGAAATACTTCTTACCCCAAAATATAAAAACAAATTTTGGAACACCATTGCCACAGGCCAAAGAGGCCAAAGGCTTAAGATTTTCTTTAAAAAAGGATTTATATGGATGACAACATCTACAGTTATGTTAGAAACGATTAAAAGATATTTTAAAAGGTTCCTTATGCTTCAGCATAAGGTAATTACTAACAGAATGTGTTAGGAAGAAACTTCTCCTGTGGGCAGGCTGTCTACTACAGAATTTCCTGTGCCTTTCTCTGAAATATCTAGTATTGGTCACTGTTCAGAGACCAGTAGGACAATTCCTATACTAAATTCTTAGTCACTACTTTGCATTCAAGAGGGTGGGAGGTTTCTTTAAGTCAATGTTAAATAGGCTACAAAGAAGCATACATACAACTGCTTTAAATCAGTTCCTTCTTTAAAAGCAGTTTCACTCATTCCAACCTGTGGTGTTCCCACCACGTAGTTGCTTGTTAATAATCTAGTGGTTAATAAGCATGCAAGCTTTGTGCATGACTTTCAGACACTAACTTATGTCAAAGGCATTTTTTAATACGCTAAGTACATTGCAAGTTTGAATTAACTTAAAAATGGGGTATTTCGTAATGGGAGCATAAGAAAGCACTTGAATATTTTTCTTAAAATATGAAAACAACTTCTACCAAGCTCAGGTAATTTAGAAAGAGCTGAACTGAGTTTTACCAACTGAAAAACAAGTCATCTTTGGTTGCAGAAGCATACAGAAGTTCAGATTTAAGTAAATATAAATTGTTTGGAAAGATCTGAGTGACTATAAGCAGGTCTTCAGAAACTGAAGTATAGTGTGTTGGGAGACATGCACATACACAGGCTCGAAACAATTTTAGGAGTCCTAAAACTGATATCAAGTAATGTCAACATTAAAACTTTTCTTTTAAAATGTGCTTTTAGCAATTACATTTCTATCCAGACAACCAACCAATCATATGATGAAGTCAGCTTCACTCAAAGAATCCAGTCTTCCTTGCAACTTAGATATATGTACGCAATTTTTTCTTTACATTTAAATATTAATCCGTGAACACTTTTTATATATGCATATATCCCATTCTCTGTCACTTTCCACTGGCTTACTGATTTTAGAATTCAATTCAAAATTGATTCCAGGCATTCAGAACTCTCCACAGATTTCCTCCACATGCCCGTCTGTCTACATTACTTCTCAAGTGAATACGTATTGAAAGAGTAACACCTATATCCACCTATTCCCCTGTCTATTCCACTAGTTCTGCTCCTTCTGTTTTGGCTCCCTGCACCACGATGGTTCAGGTATTTTACAGAAGGCGTGAAGGTGAGAAGGTTCATTTACACTCGCCGTTGAGTAACCTTTACACTTCCCTCCAAGCCACATTATTTCATTACATTTCACATTTACTTTCCTTTTCAATAAATTACTTCGATGGGAAGAAAAAAGATGCACTTACTGCTTGCTTTTCAGCTGCCATTACTGCTGCGGCTGCAGCTACTGTTTGTCTCCCCAGTCCTGTAGTGTTAGTGCAATCAGGGGGTGCTGCTGCTTTGACACCGGGTACATAGACAGGTGGGGCAACTTTAGGAGCTGTCCTGGAGTGGAACAGTAAATGGTTACATGGATAAGAAAAGGAACGTGAGGGATGTTGACTCGGCACCCTTTGTTTCCAGCCCATTTTGAACTGGCTATGAATAGGAGTAGCTGGTGGATGGTAAGGAGGTGGAGGAGGGGGCAGTGGTGGATGGAAGGCCACAAAAGAGTCAAGTTCTGTAAACATGGTTTCTGCAGTGGGAGTGCTGTTAACTCGACATCGTCCAGACTGTCTCATAGTTAAGAGTGGGCTTTCATCCCCAAACCGCTCGTCAGGAAAGAACTTGTGAGGATTCTGCAAGAGAATACAACAAAATAAGAGATTAAAAAAGTTGTGGTTTTGGGGGCAGATTTCCTATAAAACTGATCAAAGATTGGGACTTGTAATTTAGGCTTAGTACAATGACTAATTAGTCCCATCATTTTAAATAATACACTGAAAGACTTTAAGAAGGTAACAAAGCTGATCATCAAAGAGCAGCATGGCCGTAAGGGAGACACCTTCAGAAAAAGTCAGAGGTGAGACCCTTGCATCAGCTTCCGTATGTGGTAGAAATGGTCAAATTACTCACTGTGATTAAGATGTCCAAATGTATTATTTGCATTCCGGCAGTATTTGGAGGCCTCAGTCAAAATTGCCCCCTTTCCCTTCTCACCAAATCACAGTAGGTGCAGTGTGGACACACTGTAAATTCTTTGGGGGCAAGGACTGACTTACTAGCTAAATATTTAGACCTTTTCCCTCTTCAGGACTCGTTCTTGAAACAATTTGTTATGCTTAAGTATTCAGAATCATTTGGATGAACAATCTGCAGACTACAAGTTGTTCACAAACTGCTCACTTTCACTATTTACAGTGAGTGGTCACTTAAGTCACATGGCATAAAAGACGGTTACTCACCTTTGTAACTGTTGTTCTTCAAAGTGTGTTGCTCATATCCATTCCAGTTAGGTGTGCGTGCGCTGCGTGCACATTCGTCGGAAGATTTTTACCCTAGCAACACTCGGTGGGTCAGCTGGGTCGCCCCCTGGAGTGGCGCCATTATGGCACCAGATATAAACCCCTGCCGACCCAACGTCCCTTCAGTTCCTTCTTGCCGGCTACTCCGACAGAGGGGATGGAGGGCGGGTTTGGAATGTATATGAGCAACACATCTCGAAGAACAGTTACAAAGGTGAGTAACCGTCTTTTCTTCGAGTGCTTGCTCATATCGATTCCAGTTAGGTGATCCCCAAGCCTTATCTAGGCGGTGGGGTCGGAGTGAGACGTTGCAGAATGCAAACCTGCTGAGCCAAAAGCTGCATCATCTCTGGACTGTTGAACCAATGCGTAATGTGAGGCAAAGGTGTGAATCGATGATTGGGTAGCTGCCCTACATATTTCCTGGATGGGAATATAGGCCAGGAAGGCAGCAGATGAAGCTTGAGCCCGAGTAGAATGGGCAGTGGGGTGGCTAGCTGGAACACAAGCCAAATCAAAGCAGGCACGGATGCAAGACGTCACTCAAGATGAAATTCGCTGGGAGGAAACCGGCAGGCCCTTCATTCGGTCTGCCACCGCTACAAAGAGCTGAGGTGACTTTCGAAAGGGTTTTGTTTTTTCAATATAAAAGGCGAGAGCCCTGCGGACGTCTAGGGAGTGCAGCTGTTGTTCCCGATGCAATGAGTGCAGCTTCGGAAAGAAGACCGGAAGGAAGATGTCTTGATTGACATGAAAGGCAGACATCACCTTAGGGAAGAAGGCGGGGTGAGGTCGCAGCTGTACCTTGTCATTATGAAACACCATATACAGGGGGTCCGCAATCAGGACCCGAAGCTCGGATACTCGCCTTGCCGAAGTAATAGCGACGAGGAAGGCCGTCTTCCAGGAGAGGTACAGCAGTGAGCAGGTGGCTAGCGGTTCAAAAGGAGGACCCATAAGCTTGGCTAGAACCAGACTGAGGTCCCAGGTAGGGGTAGGGCGTCTAACCTGCAGGTACAGACATTCCAAGCCCTTGCGGAACCTCGAAACCATGGGGTGAGAGAAGACTGATCACCCATCCTCCCCTGGGTGGGAGGTGGAGATGGCTGCCAGATGCACTTTTATGGAAGAGACGGCTAGGCCGTGTTCTTTCAGGGACGAGAGGTAGTGCAGGACATTAGGAACTGGTATCTGCATGGGGACAGTGTTATGCTGTGCACACCAGCAGGAGAAACGCTTCCACTTGGCCAGATGTGTCAACTTAGTGGAAGGCTTCGTACTGCCCAGGAGCACCTGTTGGACCGAGACAGAGCAACGTAACTCGGACCGGCTTAACCACGCAGCAACCATGCTGTGAGGTGAAGAGACTGTAGGTCTGGATGGTGAAGTCTGCTGAAGTCCTGAGTTATGAGATCTGGCCAGAGTGGTAGGGGAATTGGGTCTGTCACTGAGAGGTCGAACAACATGGTGTACCAGTGCTGCCTCGGCCACGCTGGAGCGATCATGATCAGGTGGGCGCTGTCCCTACAGAGCTTGAGAAGGACCCTGTGGACTGGTGGGAACAGTGGAAAGGCGTAGAGTAGACGGTTGGTCCATGGTATCAGGAATGTGTCTGAGAGGGAGCCCAGGGAGCGCCCCTGGAAGGAGCAGAACACATGACATTTCCTGTTCTCGCGAGAGGCGAAGAGGTCTGTGTGAGGAAAACCCCACTTCCGGAAAACAATGGATGACGTCCGGACGAATCGACCACTCGTGAGACAGGAAGGATCTGCTGAGGTGATCTGCCAGAGTGTTCTGAACTCCTGGGAGAAAGGACGCTACCAGATCGAGCGAGTGGGCTATGCAAAAGTCTCAGAGCTGAATGGCTTCCTGCCAAAGGAGGGAGGAGCGTGCGCTGCCTTGCTTGTTTACATAAAACATGGCTGTTGTTTAGTCCGTGAACACTGATACACAACAGCCTTGGAGATGCTCTTGAAACACCTGGCACACTAGACGAACTGCCCTCAGCTCCCGCACATTGATGTGTAAAGTTAGTTCTTGAGCTGACCAGAGGCCTTGAGTGCGGAGGCCCTGGAGTTGGGCACCCCAACCCAGAGATGACGCGACCGTGGTTAGGGCCATCGAAGGTTGTGGTGGGTGGAATGGCATCCCTGCACAAACTAGGGTGGGAGTCAGCCACCAGGTTAGAGAGCCTAAAACATTCGGGGGAACAGTGAGTATCGAGTCCAGGCTGTCCCAGCCCGGCCAGTATACTGAGGCAAGCCAGGTTTGAAATGGACGGAGGCGTAGCCTGGCGTGTTTGGTCACGAAGGTGCAGGCGGCCATGTGACCGAGTAGGCTGAGACAAGCGCAAGCCAATGTTGTCGGGAAGGTTTGGAGGCCTTGAATAATTGTAGCCATCGCCTGAAAACGAGGCTGCGGCAGGCAGGCTGAGTGGAGTCCAGAATCACCCCGATTAAGTCTATTCTCTGCGTGGGCATCAGAGTAGACTTCTCTATGTTGATCATGAGGCCTAGACTCCTGAAGAGGTCTTTGACGATGTACAGGTGATGTCTCACTTGTGTCTCGGAGGTCCCTCGAATGAGCCAATCGTTGAGATACGGGTAAATGTGCACCCAACGACGCCGGAGGGAGGCGGCGACTACAGCCATACATTTTGTGAATACTTGCGGAGCCACAGAAAGGCCAAATGGAAGGACCATGAACTGAAAATGTTGATGGTTGACCACAAAACGGAGGTACCGTCTGTGTGGTGGGTAAATCGATGTGGAAATACGCGTCCTTCATATCGAGTGAGGCATACCATTCTCCGGGATCCAAAGATGGGATAATGGTCCCCAGGGATACCATGCGGAACTTCAACTTCATCATGAATTTGTTGAGTCCTCGCAGGTCTAGGATTGGTCGTAGACCTCCCTTTGCCTTGGGGATTAGGAATTATCGGAAATAAAACCCCATACCCCTCAGGTCTTTTGGTACCTCCTCTATGGCTCCAACGGTTAGGAGCGACTGGATCTCTTGTAAGAGGAATTGCTCGTGAGAGGGGTCCCTGAAAAGGGATGAGGAGGGAGGATGGGAAGGTGGTGTTGAAACAAAACTGAAGGTGGAATCCCAAGTCCACCGTGCGCAGGACCCAACAATCCGAAGTTAGGTGGGACCACGCAGGGAGGAAATGGGAGAGGCGGTTGTAAAAGGGAAGAGAAGGATCTAGGAAAACAACTGACGGGCTGTCCTTGGGTGTCCCATCAAAAGTTCTGTTTGGGCCCCGCTGGTGGTTTGGGGAGGGGGGGAGGGCTGATTTTGCCCCGCTTGGGGGCTAGACTGCCTCCGTCGATTCCCTCAGCCACGCCTTCTGTTGAAGTCCTGTCGTGGCCTACGCAGGAGGTAAGTACAGTGAGGCTGGGGCCGGAAGGTCCTGCATTGGGTCACTGGTGTGTGCATCCCCAGTGAGTGCATTATTAAGCGACTGTTCTTCAGACTTTGTAATCTGTGATCAGTCTTGTCTGAGAAGAGCCCCTGGCCTTCAAAGGGCAAGTCCTGAATAGTTTGTTGTAATTCAGGAGGAAAGCCCGATACCTGGAGCCAGGAGATACGCCTCATCATCACTCCTGACGCCAGAGTCCTGGCCGCAGAGTCCACAGCATCCAGAGAAGCTTGGAGGGAGGTTCTCGCCGCCTTCTTACCCTCCTCAAGTAGGGCCTAAATTCCTGGTGGGACTTCTGGGGAAGAAGCTCCATAAACTTCCCCGAGGACGTCCACGTGTTATAGTTATACCTACTTAGGAGGGCTTGCTGGTTTGCCACCCTAAGTTGAAGGCCCCCAGCCGAATATATTTTGCGGCTTAGGAGGTCCATGCGCCTAGCCTCCTTGGGAGCAGGAGCTTGCTGGCCATGACGCTCCCTCTTGTTTACCAATTGAGCTACTAGGGAGCAAGGAGGTGGGTGTATGTAGAGATACTCATACCCCTTGGAGGGTACCATGTATTTTCTCTATACTCCTCTGGCTGTGGGAGGGGATCGAGGCTGGGGATTGCCAAATGGTGTCCGCGTTTGCTTGAATAGTACGGATAAACGGCAGGGCCACTCTAGTAGGTGCGTCTGCAGATAGGATGTCCACTACAGGGTCCTCTATTTCAGGGACCTCCTCCACCTGCAGATTCATATTCTGCGCCACCCGTCTCAAGAGGTCTTGATGTGCCCTTAGGTCAATTGGGGGAGGGCCAGAGGAGGATGTTCCTGCCACAGCCTCGTCTGGCGAGGAGGAAGAGGAGAGACCAGGGACAAGAGGGTCCTGTGGGGGCTCCTGTTCTGAGGAGCGGTGTCAGACTCTGGTGGGACCTGGGTGTCTGCAGGTGGTACCGAAGCCTCATCTGTACCCATGGGGGGCAGGCTTACGGTTGCCTCTTGGGCTAGGTGGTACACCCATGGTGTCCAGAAAGACCAGTGATGAGGTCCTTGCTCGTGGCTCTGGCTCTCAGGAAACATATGGCTGGGGACATCCGAGTCATGATCCTGTGAATAGGAAATGCTACCAGCCTATAACGACACTGAGGTGTGTCTCGACGGCCAAGGCGGTGCTAATAGACCCTGAGAGGGAGCCATGTCTCGGATTGATCTTTCCCGGGATGGCACCGGGGAGCGGTACCGAGAGCTGTAACGGTACTGTGAGGGAGACCGGGACCTACGACTGAAGCGGTGCCAGGAGGTCGACCGGGCTCTCGAGTCCCTTCGCCTGGAGCGGCTGCGAGATGCACGGTGCTGGGAGTCGGATCTGTACTGTATCTGGCAGGTGAATGGGAGGCCGAGCGGTGCCGCGAGTGCGACCGGTACTGCGATGGAGAGCGGTGCCGGGACTGCGAGCGGCATCGGGATCGTCGGCGGGACCGAGATCTTGAACGATGCCTCTCGGCGGCTCCCACAGAGGGCGGCCTCAGCAAGGCAGGCTTGCCAATTGATTGGATGACCTGCACCAGTAGCGCCAGGGGTTGAGGCAGCGTGGTCTCCGTCATCGCGATCAACTCTTGTGCTGTGGAGAAGGTCTCCGGCATGTATGGGAGAGAGAGCTTGACCATGGTGTGAGCCGGGGAGCTTTCGGGCACTGGACTCAATGGTGCCGCACTCAGCGGTGCCATGGCAGATGACGGTGCCGGGCGATCCATCGTCGACGGGCACTCCTTCTTTGACTGCGAGTGGTACCGAAGCAGCCAGAGCACTGTGTTGCTTCTTGGGCCGTGGGGACAGGGAGCGGTGCTGAGTAGACATCAGTGTGGTGGCTCCTTCACAGTACCGGAGCCGAAGGAGCGCTCCTCACAGATGGAGGTTGAGCGCTCGGTACCGACGTTGCAGGGCTAAGTGCCGCCTCCATGAGGAGCTGTTTCAATCGAGAGTCCTGCTCCTTCTTCGTCCTTGGTTTAAATGACTTACAGATGTGACACTTTTCAGGAAGGTGGGATTCCCCTAGGCACTTCAGGCAGGAGTCATGGGGATTCCCTATTGGTATCGGCTTTTGGCATGCCGAGCACGGTTTGAATCCCGGTGACCTGGGCATGAGCCTGACACCGGGATGGAGGAAAGGGGCTAATCCCCGATCCCCCCTCAACTAAATACACTAACTACAACTGTAAAACTCAAACTATAAACACAACTAACAGTAAAGAACAACGAGTAAGCTAGGGAAGTGGAGATCAGCAAAGCCCCGTTCCACAGTTCCAACGACCGTCATGGGCAGTAAGAAGGAACTGAAGGGCCGTTGGGTCAGCAGGGGTATATATCCGGCGCCATAACGGTGCCACTCCAGGGGGCGACCCAGCCGATCCACCGAGTGTTGGCAGGATAAAAATCTTCTGACAAACGTGCATGCAGCGTGCGCACACCTAATTGGAATCAGTATGAGCAAGCACTCAAAGAAGAATTTCTGCTTCGTATCTAGATGGAAGCTTTTCAAAACAGGAAAATAACCAACAAATGACAAACAGCAAATAATAAATAGTGAGCACAGACTGCTCTTACTCATGCTTGTGTCCCCCAAAAGAATATAGGTATTGCAAAGGCATATCTATTCTCTAATGTTCATGCATAGCAAACAACACTGCAAATGTTACCAATAAACAAATTAGAATTAAAACAAGGGTGATGAGCACTGAAACACTGTTTCTGCGACATTTAACCAACCAGTTTAAGTGGAGGAAAAGACCACACTCTTCTTTAGTGTATGGTGGTTTTTAAGTGACAGAAATGTAAGAATTCTTATGTGCAATCAATTTAAAAAAAAAATCTACTGGTGTCTCCCCGTGGGGTTCAAAACCAGTGTATTTTACAACCATTGTATTGCATTATTGCAAAGACCTCCTCACCTTCCTATTTACTTTGAGTCTGTGCAATTATCAGCCCTTACCTTTAAAAAATTTTACTGGGGAAAGAGAGAAATGCCTGAACATCAAGTGATTTGCACAGTAACAATGACAAAAGCTTCTCAGATTCTGAGAATACATGTAACCAATGTCACTGGAATCAGGCACTGGACATTTTCACTCCACATTATGGCATCTTTTCCAAAAAGAAGCATTAACATTTCTTCTGTGTCTCCACCTCTTTCAACAAATTCCACTTCTGGCTGATGTTGGAAATAAGCTTAATTTATTCATTTGCTATAATAAAAATATGCGTTTTCTCACTGGTAAAAATTCTTCACTTCCAGGCCCATTTTACATGTATAAATACCACCCTCTTTCTAACATCCAATTTTCTACACCTCCAGCAAGCAGTTCATTACTACTGCCTGACCACCGAGTGGAAATACAAAAACAGAGTTTAAAAAAAAGCATACACTTATACAAGGTTAGTTTTTGTTGCAGTCCTGGTTAAACATTCAGTTTTCAAAAGAGTTGCACCAAAAATCGCCCTGGAGGAGGAATTAAAAACTTACCCAGACAGTTTTCCATACCTGCAAAAGCTCAGCAGCAGCATCAGAAAGTCCAAACTCTCGCAATACACGAATCTGAATCTCATAACTGACAGTGGCTCCTTCTCCACAATTAAGAGCATATGCTCTTTGAACCTGCTCAGTATGACGGAGCTCCTGGAGCCGTTTGACCATCTCTTTAACAACAAGGAGATGGGGAACTGGTTGGGGGGGAAAAAAGACAGTGAAAAGTTACAAGAGAATTTATTTCTTAAGATGTTAATGGGACTACGCAATTAAATGACGCGATTAACTTTAGTTTTTCATTCAGAATTAATGTTAGGCTGACTATGTTGCTGAAGACGACTGGCACCAAGCCAAAAGTAGTATGACTTACATATTTGTGCTTAATGCCTTAGTGCATCTTTATGGGATAAAGTGTAGAACATACTAATGCTAAAGATGCGCGCCATTTTTCTGGCTTCTCCTAAAGCAAACCACAAACATACTCTTCTTTGTAAACCCCTTACAGGATGCAGGAATTTTATGATTTGGAGGCCAGGATATTTTAAATCTCAACTGCATATTCGCTCTGGAAAACTATAGGCCAACAACATGCTGATGTTCTTGCCGCAATTTATGTTTTTGGTGGAATTCTGGGATCATAAGACCATAGAACCAGTAATAACTACAGAAAATGCATTTTAAAGAAATTACATGAGTTTTAAGCCAACATAAACCTGTGAAAATTACACTGTTTTATGCAGCTGCCCTGAAAAAATTAGAAACCTTTCCAAAAGGAAATCATATGTAATTTTGGGTATTTGGTTATCCTATTGCACAACTATCATGTAACATTTTGCTGCTGCCTGGTAATGGGTGATATTACTTTGTGAATTTTCTGTCCCTAGTAACATTTGCATATCTTGAGAAAAGTTAAATCCAAGCCTCCGTAAATGTGGCTTTGGAATCGTGAACCTCACCAGCTATCCCCTGGCAAAATATTACCATCTGTGATGAAAAGTCCACAAAGATTAAATGGATTAGACAGCAAGAGCAAGGCATTGGGGTATTTGCATTTCAGAGGTGAAATGAAGACATCATGTAACTACAAACAAACATCAATTGCTTCTAGTTTCATAAAGATCACCACAGTGTGTGCAGTATCAGACTTGCTAATTTTTCCAAAATGTTTTCTTTTTTATATTTCTGGCATATGAACTGACACAGTAAAAATGAGCAGAAAGCAGTATCTCCAAGAGTCTCAAACAAGCCTCTATACTCTGTTTCACCACGGCAAAACACTCAAGACAGTAAAACACAGTATGTGCCAAGGTCATGCTAGATGAAAAGAAGATTTCAGGGCAGCATGACTCAGCCTTCCATTCAAAAGGTTTATTAACAATAACCTGGCTTGAGTTTGAAGCAATTTTTCATATGTCAACACACTCAATCTTCTAAAATCACACACATTTTAGTGTTGTCTGGATAGCATCCATTGTAGAAACAGGATACAGGAACAATATAGTTTCACTCAGGAGTTCATGGGCCAAGTTCAGCTCTTGCATAATTTCTGATTCAGACAAACAGGTCCGAAGAACCCTGACAAGAGTTTGCTGACCGTAACCTGAATACTGCAGGTACAGTTCAGCAGAGGTTCACAAAACCTCAGGAATATGTCATGCTACCAGCCCAAAACGTTCAGTCTGTCCTTGTGAGGGAATGATCAGCTGAGAATCATACCTAGCTCCTGTAGCACAGACAGGAGAATGCTGCTTGATTCTTCAGGTGGCCAGCTCTTTTCTGCTCTCTGTGCTCCAGGGATTTCTCCTGGCATGAGAGCACAGCTTGTTGTAACATATGCCTGAAATGCAAATCTATTTGGCTCAGTGATTTCCCTGCTTGTGGAACTGGCTAAACAATCCCTTGTTCTTGTTATCAGTGGAGCATTAGATAAGGTGGGCCATTACCAGCACAACATACTGCACTGGCTTGCTCTTTGTTTTGGGGTGTGAGTTAAAGCGTTGGTGACAATCTTTAAGCCTTGAATTGCCCAGAACTCAGCTACGATGGAATTTAAGATTGGTTGAGATGTTCTCATTCCACATCCTGGGAGTGGAATTTTTCAGGAGTGGCAGCAGAACATTTTCAGTCAAGGCCAACTTATTTTGGGGAAACCCGTTGGCAGCTCACTAGTGTTTGAATTTGGCACAATGCAAAATGTTATATAATTTGACATTTGGTTGATTTTTGTTTGGAGTCTTGTCTATAGGATGGCAGCGTTTCTGCCTTCTGCTGTTGGGGCACGTGTGAATGCTATCATTTATAGATAGCTCTGTAGAGTAGGTATTTGAATCTAGTATCATACTGGTGAGATACTATGGTTATAAAAGTGCTTCTACACTATAAGAATACTAGCACCCTTTCTACTGGGGCTCCTTTCCCTCACAACTAGTTAGAATTCTACTCAAAAAAATTCCCACTCATCCCAAACTCAGAGTCCTTGGAGGAAATCTTTTAAAATAAGCAGTCCATCTACCAACCCCAGATGCGAAAACTCTGGGACACAAGAAGAGAGTTTAATAATCCCCATCAACAGAACCCCAGAGGACAGTAAATAGTTTGCTGCAGATCAGCTAGCATTCTTACCTGGGATTTCATTGGCGACAACTGAAGGAGGACTGGACTGATTACTGCTGATTTGCTGGTGGCTAATCATATGACAGCATTGTGGCATTGCGTTGTTTACCATGTAGAGGGTGTCGGGCACGTTGGACATTCTAACCATCCGCAAACGAACGAGGTCTGTTTGTTCCACCATCATCTCATCTAGCACCGACTAAAACAAACAGTAGTTAGATAATAAGAACTGCTACAAAAAATTCTATTACTTTTCCAAAGTCATATTTTTCACATAGAGTAACCATAACTCAACCAACTACTGCCCCCTGAAATATGCAGGTCAATCCTTTTAAAAAGGTACCACGAATAATGTAGGAAGCACAGGGGTTCCTAATTCATAACATTACTTGGGTTCTAGAGTATTTTCCACTCAAAATTCTCATAGCACTACTCAGATGATGCTGGAAATATCTCTTCACTTTATAGATGGAAGAACATGAGTCAAGTCCGTTCTCCTTCCCTCTCCACCGTGATTAATATTAGCAAAAAGAGTACTTTAATGGTAGCAAAAGGGATTTAATGTTGGAGTTTCTTTAGTTTGATCCCATGAACAAAAATTAGGAATCTCCCCTCAAAAAAACACATTGTCAAAATCTCTTATGCTTATGGACTCTTCTTATGATTACAGAAGTTCGATCTTCAGGTGCACAGGAGCACCAGCGGGGTGGGGAGAGGGAGATGAGAATAGCTATCTTTACACTGCCCTTCTGTCACCCAAACCTAGGCATTGCTGAGGCCAAACCAGCTCCTGGCATAAGTCATGGCTGCTTGAACATGTAGCAGTGGTCCACAAGGGGCCACTTTGTGAGCCAGGATTGCCAGATTGCATCATATTCCTGCCCCATCACAGACATGCCCTGGCCCTTTCCTAAGCCTGTCCTAGGATGCCACCTGCATCTCAGCTGCTACCTTAAGGTCAGTTATGGGGAGGTTACTGCTGGAGGTGCACAATGGGGCACTTCAGTAGAGCTGGACAAGGACAGCCATTCTGTTTGCAGAGGATTTAGAGATTTTAAAATGTGGCTTAGTTCACATTTGGAATGAAAAACCAAAAATTTTAAAATTCTCTGAAAGGTGGAATTGCCATTCTCCATCTAGCAGAAGCCAGGACCCCCAGGTTCTCAGCTTTCCATCATACCACCAGGCAGGTCTTCCCTCAGAATTTCATTAAAACCAAAGACTCATCAAAAGATTTTGATTTCAGTGAATCAGGAAATTCTGACTAGAACAGTTGTCAAGTCTTCCAACAAGTTGTAGACTTGGGTCTAATGATCAGCCCTATAAGCCTTGTTAAACTGAAAGTGTTAGTATTTTAGAACAGCACATGCAAACAATACAAGATATACTGAAACTTTGTCTGAAGAATTCCTTGTTGAAGTCAGTTTAGTAATGACCACATATTATCAATAGTTACCTTCGCCTCTTCTACGTATGGTGAGAACAGTCGTGGCCTAACATATATCCCAGCATTTTTTTGCCGTAGCCAGGCATTTGACTTTCCACCTTCTGCTGTTGGTAGCATGTCTGAAGGAGGGGTGCTAATGAGGCCTCTCTTCATCTGTAAAAGACAGAATTTTAAAACTGAACGTATTACAATTTATATTATTAATATTTTAGTAACCAAACATGCTGAATAGGTACAGCCAAGCTCCCTGAGGAATTTAAGTGAATTTTTCTTTTTTTTTTTTTTAATCAAGGAGTACTTACTTGGATCCAAAATTCACCAGCCATTCCAAATTTTAAATTTTGCACAAAACTTGCATTAAAAATACTATTTTATGATAATTATCAAGAACAAAAGTTCGTAAATTTTGGTGCCTCTATTTTAAAAAGGTAAAATAACCCAGGACTTTTGCACTGCTTGAAATATAAAATCCCACAGGCTAGATCTGTGTGTCTGAAAGGTGGATTGTGGGGTGTAGGAGAAGAAAGACTTACAGCATCACTCAGTATTTCACTGTTCATAGGTAAAATGTGCTCAATGCGGACAACAGGTAAAAGAGAAGTTAGGATCTCTCTCAGCTCCTCAATGTCAAGATCTCGCCTCTTTACACCACGCTTGTTCACACTGTGGGCAGTACCACTCAGTAAATTGGGCTCTGTGGAAAGGAATAATAAATATATAGTCTCCACCTGAATAAACATTTAATAGGAAAACAGAAGTTCTACCTTTCTGTTGCAGGAAGGAAAAGGAAATCTGCATAGTCAGTGACAGACAGTGCCTCGCATTGTTTTTCCACAAAAGGAACCAGCATGCCACCAGCACAATTCAGTCTGGTTCCTATGGATGTGAGTCACCTGCCCAAAAGCCATTTCCCCAAAGTTTATTTTCTATCTGGCTTGTTACTGCTTAAGCTGACGGAAAGATGGTTTGTATAGATATTTCTCAGGCCCTTTGCAAAACCATGCTCCTATAGCAACAAAAAACTCTTTTCATCTCCCAAAGCTGGTAATTCCTCTAGACTCTTCTGTGGATTCTTTCCCTTCCCCCAGTGGTTTCCAAGAAAGACCACACTATTTTCACAGATTTTTAATGGCAAAAGGGATCATCATAACCTAGTCAGCTATACAGCACTGGCCATATAACCCATCTAGTAATTTCTGCATCAAGCCCATTATTTCTGCTTGAGCTACAATATATATTTTACTATATACAACTGCAAATATGCTGAACAGCTCCGCAGAACGACTTCAGAAAAAACTAACGAACCATCCCTTTCACCTCATATACTCAAGAAGGGATCACCTAAAACAAGAGATCAATCACATGTTCCCACACACTGGAAGAAAAAAGTATCAGGAAACCCACACAGAGATCATGCAAGAACCCCCAAACAACTATAAAAAAACCCGATGACAGCTACCCACCACAAAAACAGAAAGTGGAACCAACTACTCGACAATGCACAGAACACCATATTCAGGAGAACCCATAAACTAGGACCCACCACTTGCACACTACACCCAACCATCAAATTATCAATGCTCCTTTAACTGGAGTTGAATTATCTGTACTCTCCAAAGGACTGAACTTCTACCCACCACAGAACTTGATACCATACTACAAGAGAACTACTAGAATTCTTTTGTTGACTCTGCCTCAAAGAATTCTTTCACTGCAAAAGACGGCGCCACCCACAACTACCATCATACGCCAAACTGACAGTCATAAGAAAAAAAATCATTTGACTGGACATACCACAATAGATGAAACTACATACTTGATTATTACATTAATTACTTCAGTAAAATAATCAGTGAAATCCTTAACAATCATCACATCCACCATAATCTTTCCACCGCTGAGAGGACAGCTATACAATCCTTGAAATCCAGCCACCAGATAGTGATCAAACCAGCAGACAAAGGGGACACCATTGCAGTCTTCAACCATGATAATTATGTCATGGAGGCCAATTGACAACTCTCTGACACCACCTATTATAAAGGAATCAAAGAAGATCCCACACCATTGTTCCACCAGCAATTTAGGGATATCATCAAATCCTTTCCCAAACAACTATGAGAAATTACACACATCATCCCCCCATCTTCCCAAGACACACAAATAAGAACCCAGGCAGATCCATCATATCTGGCCACATCACTCTTACCATAGGAATATGAAGACTCTTAGAAACCATGCTCAACTCACTCATCACAGAAAGGGCCAGTTTCCTTCAGGACACAACTGACTTTCTCCAGAAACTCCACAACATTAATAACCTCCCACGGAATACCATTCTCGCACTCCCTAAATCGAGGTGGGCAAACTTTTTGGCCCAAGGGCCACATCTAGGTATAGAAACTGTATGGAGGTCCATGAATGCTCACAAAATTGGGACTAGGGTGCAGGAGGGGGTGAGGGCTCTGGTTGGGGGGGTGCAGACTCCAGGGTGGACCCAGAAATGAGGAGGTCAGGGTGTGAGAGGGGCTCCAGACTGGGGCAGGTAGGGTGGAATCCAGGGGAGAATGAGGGCTGCATGGGGGTGGTGGTGCAGACTCTTGGGTGGGGATGAGGAGTTTGGGGTGTAGGAAGGTGCTCCGGGCTGGGTCTGAGGGGTTCAGAGGGCAATTAGGGTTGGGGAGGAATGAGGGCTCCATCTGGGAATGCGGGCTCTGGGGTGGGGCTGAGGATGGAGGGTGCTCTGGGCTGGGATCGAGGTGTTCGGGGGTCGGGGTGCAGGCTCCAGGCAGTTCTTACCTCAAGCAGCTCCCGGAAGCAGCGGCATGTCTCCCCCTCCAGCTCCTATGCGCAGATGTGGCCAGGCGGCTCTCCTGCGTGCTGCCCTGTCTGCAGGCACTGCCCCTGAAGCTCCCACTGGCTGTGGTTCCCAGCCAATAAGAGCTGCAGGAGCAGCGCTTGGGGCAGCATGTGGAATGGAGCCCCCTGGCTGCTCTATACATAGGAGCCGGAGGGAGGACATGCCACTGCTTCTGGGAGCCGAGCAGAGCGGTCCTGGACCCTACTCTCCAGCTGGAGTGCGGCAAGCCCCAGACCCCGTTCCCCACTGGGAGCTCGAGAGCCCACCTCTGTCCTAAATACACCAATATCTCGCAGAACAGAACTGTTGCCTGTCTCAAACAGTAGAAGGCTATGGACAACACTAACATATCCACCCCACAGACATCAAACTCATTCTTTTCATCTTCACCTTTAACAATTTTACATTCAATAACAAACTTTATCCAAACCATTGGAACAGCCAGGAGTACTAGGATGGCTCTTCATGGGCCACCTTGAGGAAGAACTTCTGAACAAATGCACCATGATCAGCTCCAGACTACTATATACCCATGGTTCACCAGGCTTACCTTCATAGATCCAGTAATCACCCTAAACACACCAAGAAATCTGTTATCTACAGCCAGGCACTCAAACACCACAGCATATGCTCCAAGGAGAAAGCCCAGGACATATACCTTAACACACTTAAAACTGCCTTTTACCAAACAAGGATACTCCACCAGAGAAGTAGACTGGGAACGGACCACCCAAATACCCCAAGAGAATCTGCTTCAATACCAGAAAAGAACTGCTGACTGCACACCTCTAGTTGTCATCTACCACCCCAAACTGGAACGCATATGGAGTATCAAACAAGCCATTACAACCCATACTTGATGAGGACCATATCCTGAAAGAAAATCTTTCCCAAATCCTCTTTTCTGGACTTCAAACAACCCCCCCAACCACACTAAACTCACCATCAGAAGCAAGTTCCCCACAGACCAGGACACATCAACTGAAAATGGCACCACACCCTACCATGACAGATGCAAAAAATCTGCAGACATATCTCCACTGGTATGATGTTCAACATACACCACATGTTGTGAAAAGTATGGTGTGATGGGTACCATATCCAGTGCATTAAATGTCCCAATAATTCTGTAGGGGAAATGACACAATCGGTATGCTCTCAAATGAACTCAGAAAAATAAGAGAGAAAAAACACCATATCACCTCTGGGTGAACACTTCTCATAATACCATCATTCCATATCTGTACAACACCTTCAGAAGATGAGCCTGGAACTTAAATCCGAAATTCTGCTAGACATCAAAAGTCATGGACTTAAAGACACTGAGATTTATAGCTCATTATAACAATCTGTAAGCCACTAACCCTCTTTATCCTATGACTAGGGCCCTACCAAATTCATGGTCCATTCTGGTCAATTTCACAGCCAGGGGGTTTTAAAATTGGTCAATTCCACGAATTCATGTTTATATCTGAAATTTCATGGTGTTGTAACCGTAGGGGTTCTGACCCAAAATGGGATAAGGGGGAGGTTGCAAAGGTGTTGGGGGAAAGGGAAGCCCCAAGATCGCCACCCTCACTTCTGTGCTGCCTAGGCAGCAGCCATACTCCGCACTTCCTGCAGTTAGAGGAGGTTCCGAGAGGTGGAGGTGGGTAGGATCTCCCCCATGCTGCTAGGAGCGCCCCAGCCGGGAGCTCCTAGTCCAGGGCAGTGACAGATTAAGGGTGGGGCCCCCAATCTGGGGGCCCCTGGAAAAAATGGGTGCCCCAACCAGGACCGGCACTATGGGTTTGAGCGCCCTAGGCAGACGGCAATTTCGCCGCCCCGCGCACTGGTCCCGCGGCTCTGGTGCAGCTGCCACAGTCGTGCCTGCGGACGGTCCACCGGAGCTGCGGACCAGCGGACCCTCCACAGGCACCACTGCGGCAGCTCCACCGGAGCCGCCTGCCGCCTCCGCCGGCAAAACGGCGCCCATCATTTATTCTGGCGCCCTAGGCGATTGCCTAGGCTGCCTAAATGGTAGCGCCGGTCCTAGCCCCAACTCCAGAAGAAGCTCTAGGGTGGAAGCTCCAATTAGGTCACCTGCAGCCCCAGTAGGTGCCCTGGGGGGAAGAAGCAGCCCCGAGCCTGGACTGACCTGAGCCTTGGCTGCAGCTGTGGGGCTGATGCCTCGAGCTGGGCAGCCTTGAGCTTGGACTGCCCTGAACCCCCGCTGGGGGTGGAAGCCCCGAACTGCTCCGGTGGTGGGGAGGTGAGGAAGCCCCAAGCCCGGGTTGCCCAGGCTGGCGGGGGGTGGGGTGCAGAAGCCCTGAGCCTGGGCTGATGTGTGCGCGGGCGCACAGGTACATGCGTGGCTGTGCGTGAAAGTCCCAAGCCCAGCCAACGTAGTGCAAGAAACTGCTACCTGTAGGAATTCACTACCTGTAGCAGTTACTCATATGTAAGAAATTGTTAAACTGCTGTCTGATGTAGCAAATTCCTACAGATAGCAGTTTCAGTTTCTCACACTACACCAGCAGGAGTGGAAGCCCCCAGCCCCAGCTGTTGGGGGAGGAAGCCCAGAGCCATGGCAGGAGCAGTAGGGGGGAGAAGCCCAGAGCCCAGCTCCCATGCTGCTGCAGCACATAAGTGAGGGTGTACCACCATCATATTTCTGTGCTGCCTCTGGAGGTGGATCTAATCTCTCCATTAAGAGCAGCCATGCAGGGGAAGGACAAATCCTGTCCCTGCCCCAGCCTGGCTGGACTAACAGCTAGGAGCCTGGGGCTCCCAGCAGCAGAGGAGATCAGATTTCACAGGGAGGGGTGATTTCATGCAGTGAAATTGGTAGGGCCTACCTCTGACAGTAGAAGTGTTAACTGGCCATTTCACCTTAAATGGTCAGTCAGAAAAGTAACTGAAAAACTTTCCTCGTGGTCTGTATTTTCTAAATGGACAACCTACCCTAAATTCTCAATTACTGAGGGACAATCTCCACTCATTGATATATTTTGCTTTCCACAAACAAATCTCTGTACAACTTTTCATGAGTGATGTACCCGAGTATTCAGATTCTAATATCTAAACTGTATTATTAAATCTATTCACCTAAATTTGGGTTATTGCTGATTATGTATTCTATGCAACATATAACTTAAAAAACAAACGTATTTGTGGCTAATCTAAGCACTATACTCCGATGTACAGACACTTCTCTCAACCTGTGTATTATATATATATTTTTTAACATTCGCTTTAATAAAATTTTAAATATGTCTTAACTGGTCTCCCTTTGTATGTAGCTGTAACACTCAGGGTACCTTTCCCAGACCTGAAGAAGAGCTCTGTGTAGGTCAAAAGCTTGCCTCTTTCACCATTAGAAGTTGATACAATAGAAGATATTACCTCACCTATCCTGTCTTTCTAATATCAAGCGTGCTTGTGCTTTTGGCTATTTTCTAGCACAATGTTTATTGGTACTGCTGATGTTTTAGTGAAGACAAATTCCCAGAGTAGTGCTTTTGTTCAGCTTTCCTTTGCTCACAGTATAGTCAAGATTACATATTTTCTTGAACTTAAAAACTATCAGTTTGAAATGTGTCGTCCATTTCTCTAGCAAGTTTATTTTTTAAAAACAAGGTTCTTACCTCTGTCTGCTATTCTTTTCATCAACTGATGTTCTCCCCATTTAACAAGATACTTAAGAATATCTTGTTCACTTGCCTACAATAAAGAAATGGAACACAATGCATACTTAGTTTATTAACAAAGCGTTGCATGGGAACCACTGAACAAACAAATATTTCTCAGGCTAAAAACTGAATTGAGTTACCTCACAACAAAAACACATTCACATTAGCCTGCATTCTAATGTACCACCGTTGCTTCAAGTACTTTGTAGTAAAACTGATATCCAAACTAAGAAAAAGAGAGTAGGAAAGTCTAGCTTTAAGTTCTGCTACACAATATAAGTTTCCCAAAGCAATATAGTTTGCAAAGAACCTGGTATAATTTGTTTAATCTAGAAAGTGATCATTTATTTAAAAACAACAAAATAAATCCCCCTCAAACCTGCTAATTCTGTTGGTTTTTTCCATTATGATTTCACAAGTGTCTTCTCCCACTGCCTTCTCTCTTTTAGGAGTTTACAGTTTTTAAAAAACTATTTATTATTTCTAGAGTTACAAAAATCTCTATTTTTAACAAATTATTTCTATACATAAAAAGTTCTGGAACTCATCTATGCCACATGCACCTCCCTTTTCTTCTCAGCAATCTAGAGTTACCACCTGGCCAGTATTTTTACCAGTTGCCAGGAAAACAATTTAATCTGCTCCCATCCCCCCCTCCTTTTTTTTTTTTTTAAACATAAGATCTAAAGATTTTCATTAGCACAATACACTGGGGGAAGGAGAGGAGAAAGATATCTAATGTTAAAAGTTTGTGTCCAGTAGGGCTGTTAATCGCAGTTAACTCAAGTGATTAACTCAAAACAAATAAACTCAATTACAAAAATTGTGATTAATCACAGTTTTAATAGCACTGTTGAACAATAATATAATATCAATTTAAATTCATTATAAATATTTTTGGATGTTTTTCTACATTTTCAAAAATATTGATTTCAATTACAACACGATACAAAATGTATACTGCTCACTTTATATTTATTACAAATATTTGCACTGTAATAAAGATAAACAAAATCACTTTTCAATTCACCTCATACAAGTACTGTAGTGCAATCTTTAATCATGAAAGTGCAACTTACAAATGTAGATTTGTTTTTGTTACAAAACTGCACTCAAAAATAAAACAGTGTAAAACTTTAAAGCCTACAAGTCCACTCAGTCCTACTTCTTTAACCAAATTTGTTTGTCTTAGCAATTGACTACATTTGCAGGAGATAATGATGCCTGATTCTTGTTCACAATGTCACCTGAAAGTGAGAACAGGCGTTCAGATGCGCTGAAGATTCATATGTCCCTTCAGACTTCAACCACCATTCCAGGGATATGCATCTATGCTGATGATGGGTTCTGCTCGATAACAATTTAAAACAGAGCGGACCGATGCACGTTCGCTTTCATCATCTGAGTCAGGTGCAACCAGCAGAAGGTTGATTTCTTTTTTTTGGTGGTTTGAGTTCTGTAGTTTCTGCATCAGAGTGTTGCTCTTTTAGGACTTCTGAAAGCATGCTCCACAGCTCATCCCTCTCAGATTTTGGACGGTACTTCAGATTCTTAAACCTTAGGTTGAGTGCTGTAGCTATTTTAAAAAAGTTCACATTGGTACCTTTATGTTTTGTCAAATCTGCAGTGACAGTGTTCGTACATCAAACATGTGTGGCTATACTATGCTAGACTGCTATAATATGAAATATAACAGAATGCGGTTAAAACAGAGCAGGGGACATACAATTCTTCCCCAAAGAGTTCAGTCACAAATTTAATTAACATACTATTTATTTAACGATCATCATCAGCATGGAAGCATGTTCTTCAGAATGGTGGCTGAAGCATGAAGGGGCATACAAGTGTTTAGCATATCTGGCACGTAAATACCTTGCAACGCTGGCTACAAAATGCCATGCAAATGCTTGTCCTCACTTTCAGGTGACCCTGTAAATAAGAAGCAGGCAGAACTATCTCCCATAAATGTAACCAAATTGGTTGTCTTAGCGATTGGCTAAGCCAGAAGTAGGACTGAGTGGACTTGTAGGCTCTAAAGTTGTACATAACTGCACTCAAAAACAAAACAATGTAAAAATTCTACATTTGCAAGTTACACTTTCATGATGGAGTACTTGTATGACATGAATTGAAGAATACTATTTTTTATTTTACAGTGCAAATATTTGTAATATTTGTAATAAAAATAATATAAAGTGAGTACTGTACACTTTGTATTCTGTGCTGTAATAGAAATCAATATATTTGAAAATGTAAAAAAACATCCAAAATATTTAATAAATTTAAATTGGTATTCTATTGTTTAACAGCGCGATTAATCACGATAATTTTCTTTAAATCAGTTAATTTTTTTGTGTTCATCGCATAAGTTAATTGGGATTAACCCACAGCCCTACTCACACTTGAGATTCATTTTTAAAAATTGTTTGACAGCCCTAGTGTCCAGGTAAAGATGCTGCAGTGTTCCCACTTCCGCAGTTTAAAAAAGAAAATTATGTTATCAATCTTATGTGTGTTCTCTCTCTAGATACTATAAGAGGCTATTGAAGGAGGTTGGGGGGGTGCGAAGTTGCCTTGTGGTTGAGGTTGCAGTGGGCTTGCCTTGTGGGGTGGGGATACATTTATTTTGCATTTCAAATGTGGTAACCCCACAGCAATTCTGTATATTACTTTTTAAAAATATAATTTTCTTAGTATGACCCCAGTGACAGACACGAATGTGATCTTCAAAAACAAGATTTGTAAGCTTAAAAGGGAAAATTGCGTCTTATTCGCTTATTTTCATTCTAGAACCCTCCATGTCAGTCTTCACAGTGGACATTCTCCATCTGAATGGCAACTAGGAACAGACTAGATCTCTGCTCAGAGCCTGAATTTAGGATCACCCCACAAAAGGAACTCTCCAGAATTATAGTATTTTTCAACTTTGGAACCTAATTATATAGAAGCTCAAAAGCACTATTAAACTCAAACCATTTGAAGCATAGCCATGACATGAAATTTAGGGATTTCCTGGAGGAACACATTCTTCCCTTTCAAAGTACTTGAGAGCAATAGCAAGGAAATACCCTGGACATATACCAACCTTCCAAAGGACAGTCCTAGAACGAAAATTCACAAGTAATAGAATTTTACCCCTCTCAGTTCCCTTTCTGTCAGTCTTCACAGTGGGATGCAGAAAGCAGAAGGGACAGAGGATTCAATTTACCCACACAGGATTGAAGATGAACTTGTGGGTTACTGGGGAATCCTGCTCTGTAACATCTTTTCTACAAAACGTTGCATCAGGAGGACTGAAGATGTCAACTATATAGTGTTTGAGAAAGTGCAGGTGGGAGATCTCATCATAAAGCATGTGGTCTCTTTGCCCATTAAATGGCTGCTGTTTTCAGGGTGTGCATGGTAGTGAGAGGAGTTTTACCCCCTGTAAGCTCTGTTCACATCTAACATGAATTTTACTTCCCTAGGATGTTTGGATTCATCCAGAAGGACAATATCACCACTTATTACAGGAGGAAGTGGGGATGGAGCCCTGGCTAGTATATGTTCTGTCAAACATGGTGGTTCCATGTAACAGGTTTTCACTGAAGCATGGCAAGCTCTAAAACCCCAGGCAAGAGAGCTTTAGTGAGAAGAGGAAGGGACATAAAACCAACTTTCAGCTTCAGTTTGTATTAGGATTTGTATTACACAGATCAAGATCATGACAAGAATCTTGATATTGTGAGAGGTTTGTTAAGATTGGTGATACTCAGGAATCTGTTCTGCGACAATGATTAGGAATGGGTTTCTTACTGTGAAATATGCCTGCAGTCACTGATTTGTCTTTCCAAGAAGTGTTGGCCTTGAGCTCCATGGTTGGGGAATCTTGTAAAAACACTACAACGTCCTTTGCTTCAGTTAACTTGTCCCATATGTCTTTCTTGTAATGCCAATATTTAAACCTCAAGTGATATATACATAGACATAATTTATGAATTTCCTCTAAGATACTAGTAGAGCATTTATCACCATTTTAGAACAAGTGACCACAGTTCCTCTCTCTCAGCTTCTCTTCTTTGAGTGACTCTCCCCAATCACATATTCACTACATTCCAGGAGTTTGTTTTCATATTCAGAAACTCTGGGAAGATAATTCTGTAATGATAGATTTCAGTATTTCCATTTGGAATGTATAGCTCCTTGTAGAACTAAGACCTGAGATCTTAAATGGGCTGCATGCCATTGTTTTATTTTGTACCACAAAGAATTATTGTGTGACCTTACCAAAATATTTGTCTCTCCATGGAACTGGTGCTACCGTTCCAATAAGCAGCAGATGGACTATTGCAACCTGCACTGTTTGATGGTAACAAAGATCTTAATTATGTTGGTTTATTTTAATTTACTTTGGGGAAAGAATAAATTTGTCTCTGGAGCAATGAGTGAGTTCTACTGCATACAGTTCTCTGATTATCTCAAGACTTCTTTCCTGAAGTGGTCCACTCCCAGGTAAGGGCCAATCCTGAAGCACCACTCAGAGACCTTGTCCCATGCCTACTGGGAGCTGGTTTTACTGTGGCCTGTTCAAGTCCGTTGGTGTGGATCTTGCCCATACTCCAGCTGGGAGCTGGGTTCCTTTGGCCTGTTGACTCCATCTGTCATTTCTGGGAGAAAAGCTGCTGTCTTTCAAACCCTCCTCAGAAAGCCAGAACACATTGTTTTGCACTCCCCCCTTTTTTTTTTTTTTGGTAGTTTTGAGAAATACCTTGAAGTCACTGAAGAAACCAAGACATTAGTTAAACGTCATTTGAAAGCTCTGCTAAGGAGGGAGATCTGGAAACTGCTGTGTATGCCACTTAGAGGCGCAGAATTCCAGACAGCTCTTCCTGAAGTGCGGTTCTAAGCCCAGGCTCAGAGAAAAAGATCTGGTCTGCCCCCAGTTGCCCTGGGGACTGGGAACACCCAATGTAAAGACTATCTGACATGACAGACTTGTGCTGTAGAACTGAAGCTTCTAGGACGTGGCCTGGATGGTTTCACTCTCAAGTTCTTAAATTTTGCCCTGCAGGTACAACCTTTCTTGTAAGACAAAGGTGTAGAGAGGCAGACTATTAGCATAACTGCTTCAACATATCTCCCAAGTCTCAGAAGCTTACTAACTAGGGCTGGTCCAAAAACATGAAAAAAAATTGTATTTCACATCAGAATACATTTTAACTTACTCGGACGCACACATGCACAGAGCACTCATCTCTGATGTGGGAGACTCAGGTTCAAGTCCCTGCTCTGCCTAATTCAGACAGAGATCTGAACCTGGTTTTAAAACATCCCAGGAAAATGCCCTAACCAGTCAACTATACAGTAAGTGTCTCTCTCTCTCTCTTTCTAGTTTTGACCAGAAATTCCATCCTACACATGACAAATCTAATTAATTGAAATCAATATGTTTCTCCAAAAAAAGTCTCAGTTTTAACATATTGGCATTTTCTGATTAAAAACATTCAGTCAAAAGACATTTAACCAGCTTTGTTACTCATGGATCACTTGTGCAGTGTAGTATAGCCATTACTCTTTGCCTATTATCAATTTCTAGAATGCCAAAAGGCCAAATTACAAGAACTAGCAGTCTAGGGCCACGAGAAAATGCCAATAAATCATGATTAAGAAAGAACTTTTATCAAGTCATAGAAGCTACTGAAGTTATTCCAGGTATCTACAGCATACCACTATGAAATTGTGAGGGGCTTTGGCTTGAATCAGCAGAATCTGTAAATGAGAAGGGAAGGAAGGACGCGGAGGCTAAGTGTATTACTGGCTGAACATCATTGCCACAGAATGGCACTTACGTCATTTGGATTCTAGATTTAGCTCATACATTCAGCCAGACTGCAAACATAACTACTTTGAGAAGAAAAAAAACACAGACAGGTGGGAAAGTACAAAAAAAAAGGTTTGTCTGAGTGACTAATCTTAGCTGTTTAAAAAAGGTGATTTGGAAAGGAAAGAGAGGTGAGCTTATGCCACCCATGATAATTTTTTCAACTTGCTGAAAGAAGTTCGTAGTTCATTAGAGCCTTCCAGGCTACACAGAACCTGATAAATGGAAAACTAGTTAAATGGCCACATCACAGGAGTTGAAGAGTGAAAGGAGAGACTTTTATTAAGACTCTTCAAATCAAGTTTGTTAGTTTTTGTTAACATTTAATTTAAATTACTAATGAGCATTTTGGAGAAAGGCCATATATTAAAGTTTCAACACTTCTGCCCCTTCAAGAAAGGTTTAAGAGCAAACAGTATGCATCCTCATGGAAAATCGGTGTGATCATTATTAATATTTCTAAGGTAAAAAATAAGCAGTATGTTTAAACACAAACCAGAGTAACTTTCACATACATTATACATCAAAGCAGCAAAAATGAGACTCTGCAATTTCCACAAAAACCTAAACAGGCAAGGCAAAAGTTTAATCTGGAACTGTTTCACTTAAAATAACTTGCAGCAGTTTCTAGACTACTCTTAGGCTTTCAAGCAATAGTTTCTACAGCCATTTTAGGTGGCGTTTTAAGTCAAGAAAACAAAGTACTTTCCTTAATCAGTTCCTCTACTGTGGTTTGTGTATATGTGAGTGAAAGATAAAAAGCTTTATTCTGCGCACACAAATCCACAAGCATATTAATATCTATTGTTCTCATTTAGGAAGATTTAAGATTTTATTCACTCTGAATGCTTCTGCTAAATGTACACTACAGCTTCAAAACATAATTAGCTACTTTTTGAATGACAAGAAATTAAACATTTACCTGTAAATAGTCAGACTGGATAGCAGTCAGCAGGTGGTCCTTGCTCAGTTCATAAAAGACATCTGAAGTCATGACCTGGGTAAACTCCTCACAGAGGAAATGCAATGCTTGGCGGTGTACCCACTTGGAGCCGTATGGCTGAGAACTCCACTTGAGAATGGCAATTAAAGTGTCTAGTGAGATGCTCTCAGCAATAATATCCTCACAACCTACAAAAACAAAAACAGAGCAGCAACACTATGAGAGGCAGTTTAATACTTAAGGAGAACACCTAAATCTGTACCTAAGGTCTTATACAGCTCCCATCATTGCAAAAATCTAAATAAAACTAGAAGATCCCTGTAGATAAAGATTAGAAAGGGTCAAACTATTGAATTCTGAGTACATATAAAAACATTTACAGTTGTGTTTCAGCATTCTGATGTATGTAATTGTTCAAATTTAATCTTCTTAAAGCCAAACAACTAGAATTTTGTTCGTCAGCTTGTGTGCTCTAATAGAAAGAGGAAGTTACTTGTAACTGAAGGTTCTTTGATTTGTGTTGTCCCTATCTGTATTACACCAAGGCTTATGCGTTTGCACCATGTGCCCAAAGCCAAATCTTTTTAAAAATAGTAATGTCCGTTGGTCTGCACATGTACCCTTGTTTCGCCTCATGATATCAACTGAGATGATAAAGGGTGGGGCGGACCAACTGTGCCCTCAGTTCCTTCTCCACTACAAATCCACCAGATCCATAGCAGAGAATGAGGAAGGCAGGTTTAGAATACACATAGAGACCACGCATCTTGAAGAATCTCCAGTTACAGGTAAGTAATCTCCTCTTCTTGAGTGACAGCTCCTATTGTATTCCACTGACTGTGACTGACAAGCAGTACCTAGTCAGGACGAGAGTGCGAGGAAGATGATGGAACTGTGGAACAAAGGGCAGCCACACCGAATGAGGCAGCCGCACCGAATGAGGCAGCCACCGTAGAGTCTTACACCAGTGCATACGGTGAGGAAAAGGTGTGCAACAAACTCCATGTGACTGCCTTTCATATGTAAGTGAGTGGCACTTCATGGCGCACAGTTGTAGTTGATGCTTGCGCGCTCATAGCCCGTGGAGCATAGGCACATCCTATACTTGACTGTAGAGAGTGATACACTCCAAACCCACTTAGAGATCCTCTGGGTAGAAATGTTCTGCCTCTTAATCCTGTCCATGATAGCAACTGATGATTTCCTGCATTCGCTTAAATCAGTGGTTCTCAAACTTTTATACTGGTGACCCCCTTCACTGTCACTTCATTGATTATACACTTTGAGTATTCTGGGGAAAGTTCTCAGATTATGTAGCTGATGTTATGTGGGAAGAAACATGCAGGCACATGGACCTCACACTGTGACCCAAAGATAGCAAAGCAAACTTATCTCCTGTTCTGTGGTAGGAGGGAGTCAGCTACAGTCAAGGACCTCCAGCTCCCAAGAACTTCACCCGGAGCCCTGTCAACCACAGTGTAACCATTTTTTGAGGCTGCCCATGTTGGCTCCGGAGAGGGAGAAGCAGTATTTGAAAAATGACTGAATATTGAATGCTGACAGCAGTGTGCTCAGTGGATTGCCTCTTACTTTTCAATTAATTTCACCACACTGGTGCTACAAAGCCCAAGTCCACTGATTTTTGAGGCATAGTTGAAGGTCCATCTGTTCTTCTCAGGCCTTCCCTGAAGTAATAACCACTGGACTAACACAGTTTGTGTTTTAGAGGGTTGTGGTGGTTATAAGTGTCTTGTTGAGATTTGAAAGTCCATGGAAGTTAGAAAACTAGAGGAATTCAGCATCTTTGAAAATTTCAACCTTAGTTTTATTATTCTCCCCCACTCTCCTCACCTCCCAAAAATGTCAACAAACAAATGTAGTGGTATCTCTGCTGAACAGATTTCTATACATTTTAAAGTTTAAACACTTAACTTGTTACATTTTCAGACAAGCACCTTCATTCTTCCTCTGTGGCACCTTGCACTTGGGCTGAGCTCCCCATAAGCAACAAAGTATTATCATCATCCTTCCTCAAATCTCTTAAAATTCTCCTTCTCTGTGATGCCTACAAAAAACTTCAGAGTGCTAAGGCCACTAGTGTCCTATGACCAATGCGGACTAATAATGTCTCATTGTCTCCTAGTTGTTTTCCGTCTATACCAACTGTTGTCTTGTCTTATATTTTGAACGTAAACTCTATCAGGTAGGGAGCATTTTTTGTTCTATTTGTACAGCATCTATCACAATGGGGTCCTGATCCATGAGACAGAGTTTATGCCCAGAAGGAATCACCAGATCCTCCAGTCTGACCTGTATATCTCAGGTCACCTACACATGCACATTAAACCCACCTGTCAAAATTAGATGAAAATATTACAGCCCACAGAAGATGAGATCATCATGTGCCACAGGCAGAGAACAGAAGACACCAAGATGCACTAGTGCCCAAGGCCCCTGCAGTGGCAGGAAATTGATTAAATGAAATATAGCTAGATGATCTCAACAAGTGACCTGCACCCTACATTACAGAGGAAGGTGAAAAAATCCCATTATCACTGCCAATCTGACCCGGGGAAAGTTACTTTCTGACCCTACATATGGCAATCAGTCAGACATTGAGCATACAGGCAAGAACCAAATCAACCTCAGAGAGAGAATGGTTGGTACCACCTTGGGACACTGATTGGGGTGGGCTGGTGCTTATCCCCAACTGGGGCCATCCCTGATTCTTCAGGGGAAGGAGATTAAAAAAAATAATACATGGGAGGGGTGGGGGAGAAGGGAGGGAAATCCCTTCCTGACCCCTACAGGTTATCAGCTGAAGCATTTGATTTTAGGAACATAAGATATAAACCACATGGGATCCCTGGGGCTGCTGAGCCCTGCACCCCATCATGATAAGCAGCCTTATTATTGCACTCATAAATTTGTCCAGCTCTCTCAAAACTAATTTGTCCTCACAACTTCTATTGGGAGGCTGTTCCAGAACCTCATTCCTCTGATGGTTAGAAACTTTCTTCTAATTTCCAGCCTGAATTTGCTCATAGCTAGTTTACATCCATTTGTTCTCATGCCAGCAATATTCTTTAGCTTAAACAGCTATTCACCACTCCAGTGTTTACCTTCCTGCCATGCTCCCCCTCAATGTATTTATAAAGAGCAATCATATCCCCTTCTCAAGCCTTTGTTTTGCCAGGCTAAACAAGCAAATCTCTTCCAGTTTCTTCTCCATTTCCCTGGGCATTCTAGCAGCTGTTTCTCTGCACCTCTTCCAGTTTCAATTAATCTTTCTTGAACATAGGTGAGCAGAATTGTACATAATATTCCAAATGAAGTCTTACCAGTGCCTTATACAATGGCATTAATACTTCTCTCTCTCTCTACTGGAAATGCATTATCTGACATATTATTACATTTGCCTTTTTTCCCAGCCACATCACCCTGATGATTCATAGTCATCTTGTGATCGACCAACACACCCAGGACTCTCTCCTCCTCAGTTGCTTTCAAATGATGAACTCCCAGTTTATATTAGAAAGTCTTAACATCAGACCTTAAGTGCATGACTTTTCACTTTGAATACTGAATTTCATCCCATTTTTGTTACTCAATACAAAGGGTGAGTGGAACATTATTCAGAAAAACTTGGATGACCTTAATGATGCCTCCCAACTTTGTATCCTCAGCAAATTTCATTAGCACATTCCAACTTTTTGTGACATGCTAATTTATAAGAGATTAAATAAGATTGGTCCCAAGACCAGTCCTTAAGGAATTCCACTGGCAACCACCATCTGACCATTCACTTATCAGCATAACCTGTTGCCATCTCCCTTTAGCTAGGTCTTTACACACCTCTTATATCTTGTGGTAATCCCCATCACCTAAAATTTAACTAAATTTCCCATACAGTTCCATGTAAAATGTTTGACTGAAGTTCAAGTATATTCGATCAACTGAATTTCCCTTATCTGGAAAAAACAGTTATCGCCTTAAAGAAGGAAATCAGGTTAGTCTGGTATGATCAACCTTGGGTAAACCCACTCTGGCATTACACTCCTTTTGCATGTGCTTCATTAATTTAATTATTCTTTCACATAATTTGTTCTAAAGCCTTCCACACTATTGAGGTCAGACTAACAGATCTAATTGCCTGGATCACTCTTTTCCCAAATATAGATATGACAGTAACTATTCACTAGTCATATGGTGTCACCTCCAAATAGATAGCAAGGATTTTTAATAAATATACATAAGAAAGGTCAGACTGGGTCAGACCAAAGGTCCATCTAGCCCAGTATCCTGTCTTCTAACAGTGGCCAATGCCAGGTGCCCCAGATGGAATGAACAGAACAGGTAATCATCAAGTGATCCATTCCTTGTCACTCATTCCCAGCTTCTGGCAAACAGAGGCTAGGGACACCATCCCTGCCCATCCTGGCTAATAGCCATTGATGGACCTATCCTCCACAAATTTATCTAGTTCTTTTTTGAATCTTGTTATAGTCTTGGCCTTCACAACATCCTCTGGCAAAGAGTTCCACTGGTTGACTGTGTTGTAAAGAAATACTTCCTTTTGTTTTAAACCTGCTGTCTATTCATTTCATTTGGTGTCCCCCAGTTCTTGTGTTATGAGAAGGAGTAAACAACACTTCCTCATTTACTTTCTCCACACCTGTCATGATTTTAGACCTCAATCATATTCCCCCTTAGTCATCTCTTTTCCAAGCTGAAAAGTCCCAGTCTTATTAATCTCTCCTCATACTGAAGCTGTCCCATACACCTAATCATTTTTGTTTCCGTTTTCTGAACCTTTTCCAATTCCAATACATCTTTTTTTGAGTTGGGATGACCACATCTGCACACAGTATTCAAGATGTGGGCATACCATGGATTTATATATAAGTAATATGATACTTTCTGCCTTATTATCGACCCTTTTCTTAATGATTCCCAACATTCTGTTCACTTTTTGGACTGCTGCTGCACACTGAGTCAATGTTTTCAGAGAACTATCCACGATGACTCCAAGATCTCTTTTCTTACAGCTAATTTAGATCCCATCATTTTATATATACATTTGGGATTATGTTTTCCAATGTTCATTACTCTGCATTTATCAACAGGATATTTCACCTGCCATTTTGTTGCCCAGTAACCCAGTTTTGAGAGATCCTTTTGTACCTTTTCACACACTGCCTGGGACTTAACTATCCTGAGTAGTTTTGTATCATCTGCAAGTTTTGCCACCTCACTGTTTATTCCTTTTTTCAGATCATTTATGAATATATTGAATAGGACTGGTCCCTGTACAGACCGCTGAGGGACACCACTATTTACCTCTCTCCATTCTGAGAACAGACCATTTATTCCTATCCTTTGTTTCCTAGCTTTTAACCAGTTACCAATCCATGCGAGGACCTTCTCTCTTATCTCATGACTGCTTACTTTGCATAAGAGCCTTTGGTGAGGGACCTTGTCAAAGGCTTTCTGAAAATATAAATACACTATATCCACTGGATCCCCCTTGTCCACATGCTTGTTGACCTCCTCAAAAAATTCTAGCAGATTGGTGAGGCATGATTTCCCTTTACAAAAACCATGTTGATTCTCCCCCAAAAATTATGTTTTATCTATGTGTCTGACAATTTTGTTCTTGACTACAGTTTCAACCAGTTTGCCCAGTACTGAAGTAAGGCTTACCGGCCTCTAATTGGCAGGATCACCTCTGGAGCTTTTTTTAAAAATTGGCATCACATTAGCTATCCTCCAGTCATTTGGTACAGAAGCAGATTTAAATGTTACAGATTACATTTAATAGTTCTGCAATTTCACATTTGAATTCCTTCAGAACTCTTGAGTGAATACCATCTGGTCCTGGTGACTGATTACTGTTCAGGTTTATCAATTTGTCTTCTAATGACTCCTCAATCTGGGACAGTTCCTCAGATTTGTCACCTAAATAGAATGGCTCGGGTTTGGGAATCTCCCTCACATCCTCAGCCATGAAGACCGATGGAAAGAACTCATTTAGTTTCTCCACAATGGCTTTATTGTTGACACCACCATGTTGCGCAATGGACATTTGACAAAATTACCATACTTAATGACAGATATTTGAGGGGCTTATGTCTTTCAATTTTTTGAAAAATTACTACAGACCTCAACATTTTTACCACAGACACATTGCTGACCCTTTCGTACCTCAATCATCCAGTGGCCCCACTGGTTGTTTAGCAGGCTTCCTGCTTCTGATTTACTTAAAAAACAATTTGCTATTACTTTTTTAGTCTTTAGCTAGATGTTCTTCAAACTCTTTGACCTTCCTAATTATATTTCTACACTAGATTTTTGCCAGAGTTTATGCTCCATTCTATTTTCCTCGCTAGGATTTAACTTCCACTTTTTAAAGGATGCCTTTCTGCCTCTCACTGCTTCTTTTACTTTGTTGTTTAGCCACGGTGCCACTTTTTTGGTTCTCTTACTATGTTTTTTAATTTGGGTATACATTTAATCTGAGCCTCTATTGTGGTGTCTTTTAAAAGTTTCCATGCAGCTGGCAGAGATTTCACTTTTGCTACTGTACCTTTTAATTTTTGTTTCACTAACCTCATTTGTGTGTAGCTCCCCTTTCTGGAATTAAATGTCACAGTGTTGGGCTGTTGTGGTGTTTTCCCCGCCACAGGGATATTTATATTATGGTCTCTATTACCAAGAGTTACAGTTATCTATATTCACCTCTTGGACCACATCCTGTGATCCACTTAGGACTAAATCAAGAATTGTCTCTCCTCCTGTGGGTTCCAGGACTAGCTGCTCCAAGAAGCAGTCATTTAAGGTATCAAGAAACTTTCTCTCTGCATCCTGTCCTGAGGTGACATGTATCTAGTCAATATAGGGATAGCTGAAATCCCTCATTATTATTATTATTATTATTATTAATTTTTTTAATTTTAATAGCTTCTCTAATCTCCCTGAGAATTTCACAGTCACTATCACCATCTTGGTCAGGTAGTCGGTAATATATCCCTACAGCTATATGCTTATTAGAGCATGGAATTACTATCCATAGAGATTCTATGGTACAGTTCGGTTCATTTAGGGATTTTTACTTCATTTGATTCTACACTTTCACATATAGTGACACTCCCCCATCAGCACAACCTGTTCTGTCCTTCAGATATAATTTATACCCTGGTATTATTGTGTCCCATTGATTATCCTCATTCCACCAAGTTTCTGTTATGCCTATTATATCAATATCCTCATTTAATACAAGACACTCTAAACTCACCCATCTTATTATTTAGACTTCTAGCACTGGTATATACCGCACAATCAATCTCATGTGCCAGCTCTTCCTGTATTCTGGGATAGAAGTTATTCCCCTCAACTCACCCAATTTGAATGCATTAAGCCCTAAAGGGTCCCTCAGTGCTGGGACAATATTAAAATAAGTGAAACTGCTAAAAGCCAGCATGCATTTAGATAGGCTTCTGCAGACTGTCTTGGTGAACCCAAAAGATAGATCTTCATTAGCCACCAAATAGCAGCCATATGCCATTGTGTAGAGCTCCAAGAGTCACCCAGCTCCTTGATGCTGACTGCCCCCTGGGATCATAAAGGGATACACTCACTGAAGCATTTACTTTAGGACTGAATAACCAGAGCTCATGGATATTTGGTTCCAGATTATGGTTTTCCAGAGGTTGTTGGTAGGTTGATGTCAGCATCTGAAATGGCACAGCCTATTTTAAACCAACTTATAGATGGAAGTATGAACCAAGAGAACTTTTCCTAGGAACACTTTGGAAGATGGTGATGTTCTTTACAGAGAGTCTTAGCTTCTCTTATGGAATTTGTTATAGGCATCTCAGTGCAGGAAGGCGACACACACCTACAGGCTACAACATGGCTAAGTCCTAAGAGAAGAACAGACTCTTTCATAAGAAGTATATCTGAGGACTTCTATGCCTCAATAAGTTAAATGTTGCCATCTTAGTCACTGGTGTCAGGGTCCTTGTAGGGTTTCAGGAAAGGGTGGTGCCTTCAGTGAGACAAGCACACGGTTTCCAATGGTGACTTACTGTGGTCGATCTCAGAGCTGTCTGCTGATTACAGTGAATAGAATTGCTGTCAGGAAGGCTAGAAGTAGACTTCTGTAAATTCAGTGCTCCTGCTTTCAGTGTTTGAAGCTTTGGCTCTCCTCACCCTCTACAACTGCATAGGCCAAGCTGCAGTTTAGTAAGTATGGAAGGCCTACTTGGGCTGCTTCTAGGAGCAAGGCAAGAACAGACTGGACCCTGCAGTGAGTCTGGAAGAAGGAGTGTCAGATTCAAATCTCCTCTATTCAGACTGGCTGCCCTCTATCTTACTGATACACACAGGGACATACCCTTCATTTATAGTGGTGATATCCAAGGCACAGAGAAAAAGTATTCTCTGAAAATGAAAGCTGTTAAATAAAAGTAATGACCAATTAAAACAGAGACCTACACAGAAGTCCTTGATTGCTACCTGTATTTGTGAAAAAGTTACAGTTGTCTTTCCTACATGTGTACAGCTAGGATTTTCAAAGGAACCTAATGAAGTTGGGTGCTTAATTCCCTTTAGAGCCTTCAAAACTCTCATGTTAGATCTTTGAAGGCTAACATTTAAAACAGAGGCTATTTAAAAAGGAGGGGGTAAGCTGAAATCATTTGGGAAGTTTAACTGTCAAAATACTTCAGTGTTACAAAATGTCATAAACCGGATCTTGGAGCTTAATTTGTATGGTTTAGAAGCTATTTTAACTACCATGAGATTTAATAATTTACATTTTAGTGAAATGCTGTTTTAAAACCTTTTCCATTTTGATTTTAAATAGGAAGTTCTAGCAGAACAACAAACTTGGCAATGAAAACCTATCAGGCACTGGGAGATTATTTATGATGGTATGCTTAGAAGAAGGATTAACTTCTCTAAACAAAACAATCTGACTTCTTGAAGGAGTTTTTTATTGGGTGAGCTTGTTTTTTGGTTAGATTTCTTGTTGCATTCATTCTGTCCCTGCCAAACTGTACTGTAGGTTTCTGTGCAATCTGGTTATAAATAGTCACATTTTCAGGCAAAAAGACTATCCGATGATTCCAAAAGCATCCTGAAGTCTGAAAACATGAAAAGATTTTTGGTTCAAAGGAAATAAGCAGAGCTAAACACTCTGACACACTCAAAAGTCTCTTCTCAGAATCCTAAAGAGATTTATTTAAAAGTAAATGCAGTCCATATATTTTACACCTAACATTTATTTTTGGGAAAATATGACTACAGCTGTCCTGTACAAGACTGAAAAATCTACATTTCAGTGACATTCAAATCACATACTTGTCTAGTCCTGAGAAGCTGAACATTACTAAAAAAAACCGAAAAGCAAGAGAGTAGATCAACTGTCTTAAATTTTCTACTGAGATTGACAGGTGCATAGTGACCATGTGTGTCACTGATCGGATGCAAGGCTTATTTGAAGTACAGAATAAGGGAAATGGCCCTTTCTCCAAAACAGAATGTGACAATACAGGGCACATTAAAGAATTCCTTGGTAAGCAAGGAAGTGTTAGGCAATAAGGGAAACTCTTTTGATTACCTAAAATTTTGGCACATTTTGAACATTAGGCTATGGAAAGAGTCCAGTTTAGTCTTTTTCCAGGCAGCTATGTGGCTATGAGTGACAGCCATATGGCAAGGAAAAAGATTTACCTAAAAAACATTATAAGCCAGTGTTGTTCCTCCCAGTGAAATGGAGCTTTCTGCTCCCATATAAAAGTACATAAGGCAAGCCAAAAATAATTTGAAGAGCTAAGGGCACAAAAATTAACAGCAATTTTTATTTTTAAATATATCAGAAGAAGTAAGCCTGCCAAGGAGCGAGTGGGGCTACTGGACAATCAATGTACTGAAAGATCATTCAAGGAAGACAAAGCCATTGCAGAGAAGCCAAAAGAATTCTTTGCATCAGCCTTCAATGCAGAGGAAGATCCCCACACCCGAGCCATTCTTGTTAAGTGACAAATCAGAGAAACCGTCCCAGATAGAGGTGTCAAAAGAGGTGGTTTTGGGACAAACTGATTAACAGCAATAAGTCACCAGCATCAGATGGTATTCAAAGAGTTCTGAAGGAACTCAGATATGAAACTGCAGAACTACTAACTGTGGAATGTAACTTACAGCTTAGATCAGCCTCTGTACCAGATGATTGCAAAACAGCTAATGCAACCCTAATCTAAAAAAAAAAAAAAAAAAAAAAAAAAAAAAAAAAAAATTTTTAAATAAAAACGACTCCAGAGGTGATCTTGGCAATTATAGGCCAGATGGCCTAACTTAATTACCAGGCAAATTAGTCGCAATGATAGTTCAAAAGAAAAAGAAAAAACCCATTAGAAATAAATGTTCAATTTTCACAATGGAAAGAGATAAATAACAGGGTCCCCAAAGAATCTGTACTGGGACCAGTGTTGTTCAACATATTCGTAAGTGATCTGGAAAAAAGAGGTGAATAATGAGGTGGCAAAATTTGCAGATGATACAAAATTACTTAAGATAGCTGACTGTGAAGAGTTGCAAGTGGGTGACCCAGTGACAAAATGGCAGATAAAATTCAATGTTGGTAAGTGCAAAGTAATGCACACTGGAAAAAATAAACCCAACTATACATACAAAATGATGGGATCTAAATTAGCTGTTACCACTAAAGAAAGATTTCAGAGTCATCACGGAAATATCTATTCACTGTGTAGCGGCAGTTAAAAAGAGCTAACAATTCTAGGAGCCATTAGGAAAGGGAGAGATAATAACAGAAAATATCATACCACTATATAAGCCCATTGTAACCACACCTCGAATACTGTGTGCAGTTCTGGTTGTCTCATCTAAAAAACCCCCACAATATTAGAATTGGAAAAGATGCAGAGAAGGGTAAAGATGCAGCATAGAAGACAGACTAAAGGGTAGGGAATGACAGAGGTCTATGTTTTTAAAAATCATGAATGGTATGGAGAAAGGAAATAGGGAAGTGTTATTTACCCCTTCACATAATACAAGAATAAGGGGTCACCACATGAAACTAATAGACAGCAGGTTTAAAAAAAACAGAAGGAAGTACTTCTTCACACAACACAGTCAACCTGGGGAACTCACTGCCAGGGGATGTTGTGAAGGACAAAACAATAACTGGGTTTAAAAAAAAAAAAGCTAAGTAAATTCACAGCTGATAGGTCCATCAATGGCTATTAGCCAAGACATGACCCCATTCTCCAAGTGGCCCTATGACTTGAAATTGCCCTGTTCTGTTCATTCCCTCTGAAGCATCTGGCACTGGCCACTCTCAGACAGGATCCTGGGCTAGATGGACCATTAGGTTGACCCAATATGGCTCGTATGTATTTCAGTGCCCAAGATTCAGATGGGGGCAAGCTTTCCAAAGATCTATTTGCCAGACTTGAGAATATTCTAACTCCGAGCTTTGGCAGCCATTATCATGATCTTTAGGAGATTCCTATGGAGCCAAATTTTATCCTTCACATCTCCTATTATCTCATACCTCTACCAAATGGTCAGTAGTATCTGGACTATTTCACAGGAGACAAACACAGGCTTCTTTTGTAGGATGTCAATTTGCTCTCTTAGACCTTGGCTAGCCAAGGAAAACAGGTGCTTTTTCAATCAAGTTATCTTGATTGAGCTAACTTTGCTCAATTGTTATTCAGTGGGATTTTCAATGTAGACAGCCCTTTAGTTCATTTTAAACAGACTGAGTTATAGCCTGGGGTCTTGCCAAAGTGATAACTCACCTTGCTATAAATCAAGCTGAATGTATTAAACTGTGTCTTCACTGATATTAAGTGGAGTTTTTACTAATTAGCTTACCTAGAACTACAGTAGAACCTCAGAGTTACAAACTGACTAATCAACCACACACCCAGAAATATGCAATCAGGCAGCAGTAGAGACAAAAACAACAACAACAAAAATCCAACCACACAAAACAACAATGCAAATACAGTACAGTACTGTGTTAAGCCTAAACTACTAAAAAATAAAGGGAAAGTTTAAAAAACAGTGACAAACTGTTTCTGTAGTTGTTTCATTTAAACTAGGATGGTTAAAAGCAGCATTTTTCTTCATAGTAGTTTTAAAGCTGCATGAAGCCAATGTTCAGTTGTAAGCTTTTTAAAGAACAACCACAAAATTTTGTTCAGAGTTACAAACAACCCCCATACCCGAGGTGTTCGTAATTCTGAGCTTCTATTGTGACAACTGAATTGGAGGAAAATAAAGAGAGGACTTCTTCCCTATTCTAGACAAGACCTTGAATCAAAACCTTGTGTCTTATGTAGCACATCAGATCTAAACTGCTTGGTAGGAACCTTGGATTTATTATTTTAAAGCAGCAGCAGACCAAAGAAGGAAGAAAGAGAGACCTGTGAAAGGGAGATGATGTACCAGTTCTGCTTGCTGGAGAAAGTATCCATTCAACAGAAGTCCATAGAAAGGGGTTTATGTGCACAAGGATGTACATGGAAAGCAAGGAGAAATTTTAACTGGGAATCCAGGTGTCAGTGGGTATGTCTACACAGCAACTGGACTTGGGCTCACAGGGCTTGGGCTATGGTGCTGTTTCATTTCTTTATAGACTTGCAGGCTTGGGCTGGAGCTTGGCCTCTGGGACCTTCCCACCTCGGAGAGTCCCAGAACCCAGGTTCCCAACTCAAGCTGGAAGTCTACAAGCAATGAACCAGCCCAAGGTCTAAGTCAGTTGGCACAGGCCAACAGCAGGTTTTTCTTTGCTGCGTAGTCATACCCAGTAAGGGTAAGAGGGACTTGGGGAAGCATTAAAATTTAGACTGGCCTGATAACCATCAGCCATACTATTAAGACTTGGTTGTATGCACAAAACACATTTTTAAGTTACAGCTAATGAGATTTTAATGTAGTCTTTGTAACTTACTTTCCAAGCATCCCTCTTTGCCTTCATTAGCACCCTTGGTCCACTGCTTCCCCTTCCTCAGTCCTCACCATGCAGGTTACCAACAGCCCCACCCCCAATCTCCTGTGAACCTCAAAAGGTACCCATGTCTTCTTGTGCTTCTTGAAAATATTTTAGGACAATGCCTGCCCACCTGGATGTACAGCACCTCATCTCCAATCTGACTTTAGGAGCTTTGCAGAGGTAGGCAAAATGTCACAGAAGCAGCAACAGCAAAATGGTGGAGTTATGCAGCACAAACAGGAAACTGCAGCCGGGGGGGGGGGGAATGGGGGGCGCAGAAGGTACACTATGCACCAATTTGCATGGCCCCATAATTGCATAGGACACAGGGGGCCTTACTCAGAGGGAATCTTTCATCACAATTTGAATAGCCCAGTGGCAGGTATGGGGCAGGCCAACTTCGGCATAGTGCATTTTCCTCCCAGGTTAACACTACTTTTCTTTAATGTAATAGATATGGCACTGTGGTAGTATAACACAAGATTTGGAAAAATGGTTTTGGTATCCTCAACTGGTCTTAGAGTTTGTTTTTACTGCCAAAAAATGTGTTTACCTCAGGTAAACTAACATGCATATGTGGGCTATTCTGAAGTAAACACACAGCGAAGACAAGGCATTCTGGTTTTACTGAGAGATCAGCTCATCAAGTTCAACCGGATTGACCTCTATGAGCTCACTTTCTGGTAACACTGAAGTGTCTTGCTTCCACTGTGCTTTTACCTCAAGATAGCTCATATACAGTATCAGAAGGGTAGCTGATAGGTCCATCAATGGCTATTAGCCAAGACATGAGCCCATTCTCCAAATGGCCCTATGACTTGAAATTGGCTGTATCCACAAAAACGACGAGGAGTCCGTTAGTCTTTTAAAAGGCGCCACCGGACTCCTTGTTGTCACACACAGTAGTTACCCTTGGGGATAAAACAAATGAATAAAAAAAATTTTTTAAACAAAAAGGATAAGCCCTTAGACATACTGATTTTTTAAAATATGGGTGAGACAAACGGCATCGGTACTCATGTGCTTTCATCGAGTCCATTCTAGAGTTCAGCGACTATTTTGAGTCTTATCTCACCAGCGTTTCCTCAAGACAGCACCCCACATTAAGCACTCTAAGCAAGCCAGTTGCGAACTGTTAGAAGGTAAGAGCAACTAGTGCGATAGTTTGTCCTCAAAGACTTCCTGGCAGAAGACCAAGAGAGTGGCAAAACACTTAGCAGTCCAGTAGGGTTTTTCTAGTGCTCTTGTTGGAAAAATACCACTGTCCCAGAATACAAATATAGCCAGTCATCCTGGGGCTTCTAATAGGTGGGAGACCAAATGTGGAATGCCTGCAATCTCATATCAGATTTACAGCCCTAAGTGCATACGCAGGTGTTTTTGTTTTGAGGACAGACATCTACCACGGAGCAGACTGAGGCAAGCAAAGACATTTCATTTAAGAAAAGCCACATTTGAACTCCGGATTCCAGAGGAAAATAGCTGATGGATTTAAGGCCAGAGTGCCACTTCATATTCTCCTCTGGTTCAAAGGGAAATTTCAAGTTTGTTTTCTGCACCTCTGATCTACTTCAACAATGCAGGTTTCTTTCCTGTTCTTCTGAGGATGTTTACAATTCAACTCTCTCAGGTTTTCAATCTTTAGTTTCTTCTAAACATACTTTATAACCATTAAAAATTTCAGACATTCATATGTTACCGTTCTCGGAAGGCTGAATATAAAATGTCTTCTTAATTGCTACAATACAAAGTATGATTCTTTACCCATTTTCAATACACATCTGGCTTTATTTTATGCACTTGACATCCTATTTGATTTTTTTTCTTTCATAACAGTCTTAAATTTAGTCCATGCACTATTTCGTTTAATATTAATTGTAGCTTATCATTGTCCAAGGAAACACATTTCCGTAGGCAGGACAAATGACTATTAGGAACACAATAACAACGATTATGGATCATTCATATGAAGTTAAGATTTTTCAAGTCAAATATTTAAATTGTAAAAAAGAAGTTGTATAATTTTCCTACTCTTCACAAAAGCTTCAACAGCTGGATTTCTGGAATACTGTATCCACCAAAAGGTCACATATCTAACCACCACATATTTAGAATATTAAAATGTTTCCAGGCAAAAAACAAAAGATGTCCTTTTTCTCAGTATGCTGAGAAGAATCTGAATTTTTCCCATTTCAAAATCAAAAAGAACTGCAGTATGTTTGAGTAAAATCTGTGACAACAACATTAAAGACAGCATGTCATTTCTTCATGCAAATAACTGAATAACTAGGAAAAACACTCACATGCACAGCTTCATAGTTCATTTAGTTTGTCACACAGCAAAACAGATACACAAAGTTGTATGGATTTAGCAAGCCTGAAGTCTGCATTTACCTCTTCAGCTCTGTTTGTAATTATCAGTTGATAATGGCCCTCAACTTGGCTTCAACATTCCTTAAGAAGCACATTCAAACAGCATGAGCTAAACTGCTGAACAGGAAATAATCATGGAACAGAAGTGAAAGAGCTGCCAAGCCAACCAAACTAAAACAGAAGGAAGAACTTTAACATGGAAACAATATGGGGGGAGCTGTAGTGAGTGGGGGAGGGGGTGGAGATGCAGTTAGCCAACACTGTTTAGTATCTGTGTAAAGCCATGCACGCCTGGAACATAAAGAGGCCGCTGAAAGAAAAAAAATAGGACAGTGCTTTCAATTAGTTTCCCTGCTGGAGTTCAATTTCTTTTTAAATGTCGTAATTATTCATAACAGACCAAATCCTCCATTCTTTTAAACTTTCCAGAATTTTGGACACCATATTCATTATTCCCAAAAAGGGTATTCTTCCTATTTTCTCAATGTAAAACCCATAAACTTATGTAGGAGTTAAGTACAAGTAGTTCAAGGCTAAACAGATACAGATTACTTTAGAATTCAGGGGTTCTCAAACAGGGGGTCACGAGGTTATTATGTGGGGGTCGTGAGCTGTCAGCCTCCAACCCCAAACCCTGCTTCGCATCCAGCATTTATAGTAGTGTTAAATATATTTTTTAAAATGTGGTTTTAATTTATAAGGGGTGGTGGGGGTTGCACTCAGGGGCTTGTTGTGTGAAAGGGGTTACCAATACAAAGGTGTGAGAACCACTATTTTAGATTGTGGATTTATATATACTCACTTATAGTTACTTTACTTTGTTGAATTGAGTAAACAAGTTCTTTGAGTACTTGATTATTCATGCTGCACTGATCCATAACTGACATATTTGCTCTAACTTTCCCACAATACATTTATGTACATTTAATGTTGCTAGTGTGAGTTTCCTGGTGCTTGGATATTTCAGTCCTGCTGAGATCAAGAGTATCTTTGATGTCAGATGTTGTGTGCCTCCAGATCAAAGACTGAATAAGGCTTTGAAAGAAATGAAGTGTTTTATTTTTTACCGTTGTTGGGAAACTAAATCAGCATCTCAAAAAAAAAAAATGATACAACATATAGCAAGAGGCCTGGAATCAAAGTTAATTTTTCAGACAATTTAAAATTGGTTTTCCACACCAACTTCAATCTCTAGATAAGGGAAAACTGCAGACAGGCAAAATCGTAGTACAATTGATATTTATATAGTATACTGTAGTATCCTAGGATCTATAACTCTATAAATCCTTACTACCCAAGCATAGCTTTTTTCCCTACCTGAGTAGTCCCATGAGCATTAGGTCCAGTGTTATTGACATGATCGATTTATAGAGCAGACATGTTCTGACCAGTTCAGTTTATACTTCAAAAGGCCCAATCCGATTTCCATTAAAGTTAGTGATTCTAAAGTTGCAAGACTCCAACTTAATTTTAATCGAAGTTACATCAGGCTCCAAGTAAAGCAAAACATTTTCATTTGAACAGTAGAGTCTCCTTCAAGAGCAAATTTAATTTTTAGTTACGAAATAAAATCAATAGTTTCAATCTTAGGGTATGTCTACATCTACAATTTTGCAGCGCTGGTTGTTACAGCTGTATTAGTACAGCTGTATAGGGCCAGCACTGCAGAGTGGCCACACTTACAGCAACCAGCGCTGCAAGTGGTGTTAGATGTGGCCACACTGCAGCGCTGTTGGGCGGCTTCAAGGGGGGTTCGGGGAACGAGAGAGCAAACCGGGGAAGGAGACCAGCTTCCCCGTGGTTTGCTCTCGCGTTCCCCGAACCCCCCTGCAAACCGCAGGGAAGGAGACCTGCTTGCTCGGGGTTCGGGGAACGCGAGAGCAAACCGCAGGGAAGGAGACCTGCTTGCACGGGGGTTCGGGGAACGCGAGAGCAAACCGGGGAAGGAGACCAGCTTCGCCGCGGTTTGCTCTCGCGTTCCCCGAACCCCCCTGCAAACCGCGGGGAAGGAGACCTGCTTGCTCGGGGGTTCGGGGAACGCGAGAGCAAACCGCAGGGAAGGAGACCTGCTTGCTCGGGGGTTTGGGGAACGCGAGAGCAAACCGGGGAAGGAGACCTGCTTGATTACCAGAGGCTTCCTCAGGTATGCTGGGATACCTGCTTATTCCACGGAGGTCAAGAAAAGCGCTGGTAAGTGTCTACACTTGATTACCAGCGCTGGATCACCAGCGCTGGATCCTCTACACCCGAGACAAAACGGGAGTACGGCCAGCGCTGCAAACAGGGAGTTGCAGCGCTGGTGATGCCCTGCAGATGTGTACACCTCCTAAATTGCAGCGCTGTAACCCCCTCACCAGCGCTGCAACTTTGTGATGTAGACAAGCCCTTAATTGAATATTCAGTTAATCTGAAAGGTACTATTTGATTCATAGTAGATGTCTGGCAGCTATCTAAAGTTTAGCAACTTGGATTGAAGATTTAGTAAAAGCTACTAATAAAAGCTAGTAATAGAATTTCAAATGTTAACATCTCCATTAATGAAGAAGATTAACAAAACTGATATGGGGCCTTGTCTTGATCATATCACACAACTTAGCAGCTGGCTACTCTGCATGGTGTTTGGAGTTGTGTGAAGAATATTGCAGGTATCATCAGGTGGCCCTGTTACACACAGTCTTCTACTTTTTTTATTCAATTAGCATGCAAGCAAATGGTCTGTCTTGGAAATACATTGTATTGTTACTTTTGATTATGCAAGATAATGTGTAGAGGCAGTGGTTCTTGGAGAGTGTGTTGTATGAACAACAGTAGAAAGTTTGTTCTCTGCCTTGGTCTCTAATGAGAGTCAGTTCTCAAGGCAGAGTAGCTATTAGGAACTGGGCTCTGATTACCAAAGAAGGGATTGCCTGCATGCTGTTTGATCACCTCTATTGCAAGTATGTGTAGACTATACTCAGACTCTGTGTGACTCACTATGTCTCCACTGGGAAGCCAGCCTCTAAGGCCACAGACAGTGGGACACTGGTATCAGAAGAAATAGAAAAAAATAAATAGTTGGAGCTATAAAAAGTGTTTGTACTGATTTTGAAGCCAACCTTCAAAAATGTCAAGTCCAGGCTGGGGCAAAACAGATTGGAAAAGAGGATCAGCAACCTGACAGGCATGAACCAAGAGGTTTTCCAGAAACAAGCAAGACTCAAAGCTTTGGTCAATTTGGAACTTGCTAACAGGGAGGAGCTGCAGCAAGGACTTAAGGAGCTGAAAAAAAAATCACCTGTAGAGGTAATGTCAAAAGGATTCAGCTGCTTGAATGGGGCCAGAGAACTTGGGTGAGATAGGATATGTACAGCACTTTTTACCCACTCCATTCTGCAGAAGCATAGGTGAGAGTGATCAAACTGTCCCAGTTTGAAGGAAAAACTTCCTGGAAGACTCATTTCATCTAATTTAACATCATACCACAAATGAATGGTTGAGAAGATGGACAGATAGGGTTTTTCTAGCAGCCAGCTTGAGTGAATCAGTTCTGATATGGTTGCGTAACTTATCCCCAGAAAAGACAGCAATCCAGACTTGGTAGAAGTTCCTGATATACAGTTTGCAGCCAGCAATCAAACAGAGCTAGCAAGGGTTCGGCTAAAGGCCAGGAAAAGGGCAAAAGCAGAGACCACAACTGAACTAGCAGAGGACCTGAGAAAACTATTTTATCTGGCATATCCAGATACCTGTGAAGACATCCAGGATACACTGACAATACACCAATTTCTTGATGCTCATATGGACATAAACTTGCAAATCAAAGTCAGCAAAAGGAGACCAAAAGCACTTCATGAGTGAGTGGAATTTGCTACATAGCAGGAATTCTTTTATACAGCAGCCCACCAGAGAAGGCAACTATTAGTGAAAAAAGTGGAAGCTGACTGCTCACAAGCCCATTAGGCAGAAATCTGTATCTAATATGCAAGATAAAAAGGATTCTAGTTCAATTAATTACATTCTGATTGGTTAGATAAATAGTTGCTTTGAGACCCAGGCTCTAAATGCAAAACAGATTCCTGTTCACTTGCTGAATGTTTTGGACAAGAAAACAGAAAAGTAAAAAGTGGGAACCACAGAGGCAAAACGTAAGCCACTGATTCTAGTAAATGCTGGCAGAAGAAAGCTCAAAGAAGGGGGGGGAGGGGGGAGGCAGCTACCAATTGTTCCAGCACAGTGATGTACATTTGAATGGGGAGCAAGAGAATGGTTAACAGCCTTTGTGGGAGTTGTGCTCCTGATTCAGAGAAATATGCTGTACCACTGCAACACTTAAGATTGGGTCAGCTTCCCCAAATGTCAAAACATGTATCTCAATTGTTATAAGTTCCAAAGAGAGAAGAAAATCAGTATCAGGCTGAGATTCCTGAGGGAAAGGACAGTCTGAATGTTGTTGGACCTCCTCTACTCCAGGACAGGTGTGCATAACTAAAATAAGTAACATTACAATGACAGGTTTCAGAGTAGCAGCCGTGTTACTCTGTATCCGCAAAAGGAACAGGAGTACTTGTGGCACCTTAGAGACTAACAAATTTATTTCAGCATGAGCTTTCGTGGGCTACAGCTCACTTCTTCGGATGCATAGAATGGAACACACAGACAGAAGATATTTATACATACAGAAAACATGAAAAGGTGGAAGTATGCATACCAACAGGAAGAGTAATCAATTGAGATGAGCTATCGGCAGCAGGAGAAAAAAAAACAAACTTTGAAGTGATAATCGAGATGACCCATAGAAGATGTGATAGATTATCTGTCTCCATGTCACTGATACATCCTCAACTAGGAAGCCAATCTGAAAGGCCCTAAACATCTGCTACTGCTTTCCAGAGGGGTTATGTTGTATCAAAACAGAACACTGGTGTGGAATAAGAGTTATACCATCACATACAATAGGTGGAGTTTTGCTTTGATTAAAACAAATGCTGTCATTTGTGTCATTGCATACATATCATTAATTATACTTTTCCTTGATAGGTATACAGTTACACATTTAGTGTGCTAACTAGAATAACTACTGTTCTGAATCTTACAGATAAAGATGTTATGGCGCTTATTTCTCCACCCTCTTACTTCCCTGGTCCTTCTCACATGAACAGAGATCAACAATACCCAAAGTCCAAAGGTGCAAACAATTGATCTTTATTGGGGTGAACTTTCAGCAAGCGTGATTTTATAGTTTCCTTTCTCAGTGTCCCCCTGCCCAGCTCTGACACCACAGAACCTTGCCTGTGTCCCTGTTCCCATTTCCTGTTCCCATTCTCCCCCTTAGCGAAACATGATTTCAATTCCTCCACCCCCATTCCCTGTTCCCATTCCCTCCTTTTACTTCCTGACTGCAAACTACATAGTAAAACTTGAGTTCTGCTTAGCTATATCTTAACCAATCATTTTACTGAAATTTAACTAACCAATTCTAACATATTGTAACATCATGATTTAACCAATTATATTCCACCACCTTAACTGATTTACACTCAACAAAATGAACTATACAGCTGACAAAAACAATCACAGAACCAGACAGATTATACCGACAAACAATAGGGAAGTGGAGACTACAGAGAGAACAATACAGAAATGAGGATTTCACATCCCAGCTATTGACAAGTGAGTTCTTGCCAGACAGAACGCTATTAAACTACGTTTTCTTTTACATCTTCTAGGCTCTTCCCTTTCTCTGGAAGTGATAGTAATACAATCCTGTCCTGATATTCCTAACAGTCCAATAGCACCTTATGTCAATGTGACTAGTTTGGAATGTAAGGATGTAACCATACACCTCCCAGCTTATGGCTGCCTCTGCTGCTTAGCCAAAGGCCTTAGCCTAAGAACAAGGCCTCACACTGTCACCGTAAAAGGACGCCCTTACACAGACAGACTGATTTTAGTTCTCTTTTATACCTCTATAACTAGCTTAATGATAAGAATACACCTAAATTCTTAAAATATAGGCCTTTGCAGACAGGCCTGAATACCTATATCCTAACAACCCACAGAAAAAAGTCAGTCAAAATGGAAAAAAGGAACAGCAGCCTGGAAGGCTATTTTGCAAGTTCCAGGTAGCCTCCATTGAAAATTTAAGACGTTACTGAGGAAACGATGGTTCTTCTACTATGTTTGAAGTATGAATCAGAATCAGGCATCTTATAATTATTTTACACTTATTGTTCATATTTATTCCACAGAAAATGAAATAGTTAATGGAACATTAAGACTGCACCATTAAGCACAAAGAGGCCAGGAAATATCAGCGTTAAAGTTGCAATATACAGTATTACCTTTTTCTTCTTTACAACAGTCTTAATTTATTACATGACCATATACTATTTCTGTAGCAAGTTAAAACATTTTTTTAATTCTTCATGTGCCTACACTATGTTCCTATTGTTCAGTATTGCTGACTTAGGCTAAAGTTTAAAAAATGCCAAACGTTCTCTCTTCGTTAGGAAAAATGATGTTCTTTATTCATGTTAGCTAACTTGGTTAACTAGCATGAGTAAAATCCTAGTGAGATAAGGCAGTTTGTAATTTTCACACAAGTTAGCAAGTTGAGATAAACGCTAAAGGGGAGCCAAGAGTTTACCTTGACCTGGACCCTAGGATTTTACTTGTGTGAAAAGTACAAACTTTGTCGTCTTCATCAGGATGTTGCTAACTTTAGTTAACTAAAATGAGATCAACTCGAGTAAAGAACATGTCTTCACTAGGAGAAAAGGTAAAGACAAAGTGTCCTAGGAGCCTAAGTCTCATTTTCAAAAATGAGTTAGGAGCCTACAACTCACTGAAGGTCAGTGGATGAAATGGAAGGTCAGTGGATGAAATGAATGCAGAATTTGACTCAATCTGAAATAGCTTTTACTGTGTTCTTTTCATAAAGTGAATTATTGGCCCTTTGGCATAGAGAGTAGCATATAGTACAAGATGCTTCATGTGTATCTTAGATAATGGGAAAAGTATGCAAGATATTATATTGTATTTACAAAACCGTATCAGACCATGTAATGAAAGACTGTACTGAAATGCATATCCTCCGAAGAGGAAGAATTAGGGTTGTGTGCAGGCAACTTTGCTGCTGGCATTTCTTGACCATTTCACTAGTCTAGTTTATTAACATAGACTCTTTTTATATATCAATGGATTTCCAAGAGTGTTGTAGTGTTTTTTTTGTTTTTTAAGAAAAATGGAAAAAGCGTCACTCTCCAGGACTTTAAAGTTCCACTGACTTTCAAATGATTCCAAAGGTATTGTTTATTCCATAATCAGACTGCTTGGCGAGACATCATTGAACATCTCTGGAACCCTATTTCATGAACCTTAAGTGCACCTCATATACTTTACATCTTTGAAACTTGGTATTCTTGATCACAGCTTCAAATATGCTAGATATGAAAGCAGAGAATAATACTACTGTAGATTTATGTAAACTAAATTATATGAGGCTAAAATACTACTCGTCTCCCTTCCTCATCTTATACAGTGACTGTCGGAAGAACCACTTACTATTGTGGTTACCCTTAAAAAAAAAAATCTGCACTGTGCTAAAGAATTTGATAATCTTTCTAACACACCCAAGTTTTTTTCTCGATTAATAAAATGCATTACCTTTCCATTTAATTGAGATTATATCTTTTCCCACAAATCTTGGTATCAAAACATTGCTAAATGAGAAATATGAATTTCTGAGAAACACAGAACCGTCAGTTGCGTCTGACAAAGTGAGTATTCACCCACGAAAGCTTATGCGTCAATACTTCTGTTAGTCTATAAGGTGCCACAGATCCAGACTAACAGGGCTATCCCTCTGATACTAGTCAAATTTTAGTTCTTCAGGCTGTGTCACAGAAATACCTAATAGAATCATTTCTCTATGCTCACTATAATTCTCTCTCAATGTTCGTTTGCACTCAGTGTCATGTCCGAATATGACAGCTTAATCAATTTAAAAGCTGATTTTACTCCTGAAGGACTTCTGTGCCAAAAAGTTAAAAATTCTGCAAATTTTATTTGTCAATAAATGTGGAGGCTCCAGCATGGCAGTGAAGAGCACAGGCCACTAACTGCACAAAGGTGGGAGATCACCCTGCAAGCCCCTACCCCTGTCCCCCAGAACATTGATTCAGTGGTGAGACTGCACCTGAACCTGACAGAGTAAAGGGCCAGACCTATCCCAGAAACACCACAGGGCTCTGTCCCTCCCTGCCAAGCACACTAGATGTAGGCAAGCAGGCTCAGCCCAGCAGGATCCAAGTGTGGAGGGACTTAGTGTGGGGAGAGCTGGGTGTGGGATCATAGGGTTCTGTGTGGGGCTATATGGGTGCGGGCAGCTTTGGCGTGGGGGGAATCTGGATAAACAGGGGCTCATGGGGGGGGGTTCTGGGTGCAAAGGCAAATGGGATTCTGCAGGGGTGTCCAAGTGAAGGAGGCTGGGGCTCTGCGAGGGGTGTCCGGATGCTGGCTTGGTGGGGGCTCAGTGGGGTGGGGACCTGGATGAAGGGGGCTAGTCAGGGCAGTCCAGGTGGGGTAGGGCTTGTTCAAGTGGGGGCAGTCTGTTTGCAGGGGTGTGGTCTGGATGCAGGGAGGTGGGGCTCGGTGTGGGGTGGGGGCTCCAGATACAGAGGGTGAGGCTTGTTGGGGTGTGGGTTTGGGTTCAGGGGCCTCGGTGGTGGGGTTCTGTGTGCAGGGGGTGAGGCCTGGCAGGACAATTTGGTTATGAGGTAGATCTAGATACACAGTGGTTGGGCAGATAGGGGAGCAACTCCCTGTACAGTGACCCCCTTCCCAATGGTTGAGGAGTGATGGAGGCAGGAAGTGGGGCGGGGGGGGCGCGGGGTGCAGAGTTTCCTGCAGCTGGAGAGGTTTCTGAGGGTGAGTCTGACCCAGCCCTGGCCACTCCTTACAGGGGAAGAGGAAGTCCTGTCCTCCCCAGCGCAGCCGGAACTAGCAGCTGAGCCTAGCATACAGTAGAGCCACTGGCTGGGGTGTCCCCTGCCCCTTCTCCCCCCAGTGATTTACCTCTTGGCTGGCTGCCCTGGATGCCCAAAACAACGCACCCGCACTGCTGGAGAACAGTGCATGACTGCTTTTTTTGTGGCATCCCTTTGCTTCCCCATCAGAAAGTCAGTTTTCTGTGGGGAAGCAAAGAAATCTACGGTGGACACAAATTCTGTGCACGCACAGTGGCACAGAATTCCCCCAGGAGTATGATTTATACATTTGTGGTGTTTACTGAGCATCTTTAAATTCCTCACTTTCATCTGTTGGGAATCAGACTGATTTATTTACAAACGAAAAAAGCACATTCATTCAGTGTCTAAGTGCTTTATTCTCAGTCTCTAATTCCCTCAATATTCTTGAGAGCTAATCCTTTTGCCAGTATATAATGTGTGTGTACACTTAAAAACTGTTGAGAGGTTCTACACTTAGAAGCAGATATGAAAAATGAAAAATGAAAAAAGTTACCTATCTTTTGTAACTGTTGTTCTTAGAGATGTGTTGCACATGTCAATTCCATTCTTGATGAGTGCACGCCCACATGCATAGTTGAAGACTTTTCCTTAGCAGTATCCATAGGGCCGGCTGTGGCGCCCTCATGTGGCAGTATATCAGACTCTGCCGACCCTACGCCCTCTCAATTTCTTCTTTCCAACAACTCCGAGAGAGGGTCAAGAGGGCAAGTAATGGAATGGACATGAGCAACACATCTTGAAGAAGATGTGTTACAAAAGATAGGTAACCGTTTTTTCGAGTGCTTGCTCATGTTGATTCCATTCTGGTGACTCACAAGCAGTATTTATGGAGGTGAGTTCAGAATTCAACACATGGCAGCTTGCCGTACTGATCTACCGAAGCCAGCATCGTCCCAGGCCTGATGGGTAAGTGCATAGTGGGACGTGAAGCTATGGACTGACGATCAGGTGGCAGCCTACAGATGTCCTGGATAGGCACGAGGGCCAAAAAGGCGGCAGAAGAGGCCTGTGCCCTGGTAGAGTGGGCGGTGACGATTGCCAGGGGCAGCACCTTTGCTTGATCATAGCAAAAGCAAATGCAGGCAGTGATTCAGAAGAAAATCCTCAGAGCGGAAACAGGTTGACCTTTCATCCTGTTGGCCACAGCGACAAATAATTGCATCGACTTGCAGAATGGCTTGGTCCTTTCAATGTAGAAGGCCAGAGCCCTCCTGACGTCCAGGGCATGTAGCCTGCGCTCCTCTTCCAATTTATGTGGCTTTGAAAAGAAGACCGGTAAGTAAATGTCTTGGCTGGAATGAAACAGAGACCACCATAAGAAGGAAGGCCGGGTATGATTTCAGTTGAACCTTGTCCTTGTGGAAGGCCATCTAATGCGGCTCTGAGGTAAGCACCCAAAACTCAGATGCTTAGTAGGAACGCGACCTTCCAGGAGAGGAGGAGGAGGAAGAAGAAGAGAGAGCAGGAAGCTAAAGGCTTGAAGAGGTGAGCTGTGACAGCACCAGATTCAAATCCCACAGAGGAACAGGATCCCTGACATGCAGGTAGAGGCACTCCAGGCCCTTGAGGAATCTGGCTGTGATATCCTGAGAGAAAACCAATCTGCCTTCGCGTAGTGGGTGGAAGGCTGAGATGGCCACTAGATAGACTTTGATAGATGAGAGCGACAAGCAAGCCCTGAAGCTTGAGGTGTAGGAGGTAGACTAGAATGATCTGCAACGGGGCTCACTCAGGACAACTTCCCTTATCCACCATCCAGTAGGTGAATCGCTTCCATTTGGACAAGCAGGTGACCCTGGTGGAAGCCTTTCTACTTCCCAACAGGACTCGCTGGACCTCTGAAAAGCACCATCATTCTTGTTTGTTAAGCCACGCAGCAGCCAAGCCGTCAGATGAAGCTCTACCAGGTTCAGGTGAAAGAGACTGTCGTGGTTCTGGAACAGATCTGCCCTGAGCAGCATCCGGAATGGGGTCGCCACCAAGAGGTCCAGCAGCATGCTGAACCACTGTTGGCTCGGCCATGCCATGCTATTAGGATGACCTTCACCCTATCCTGCTTGATTTTCACGAGGACCCTGGGCAGCAACGGCACCAGAGAGAAGGCATACATCAGAGCCCCTGACCACTGGAGCAGGAAGGCGTCAGATAGAGATCCCGTCCCTGCCCTGGAACGAGCAGAAGACATGGCATTTCCTGTTCTGCCTGGATGCGAACAGGTCCACCTAGGGAGTTCTCCACCTGTGGAAGATAGAACTGACCACCTCCGAGTGAAAGGACCATTCGTGGCAAGACAAGAATGTTCTGCTGAGGCAGCCGCCTAAGTGTTCCTGGCCCCTGGGAGGTGAGTGGACACAAGATGGGTGCAACCAGAAATCCCAGAGCCGGGGCCCTTCCTGACATAGGGCAGACGACCTGGCTCCCCCCTGCTTGTTGATATAGAAGATCGTGGCTGTGTTGTCTGTTAGGACCTGAATCACCTTGCACGTGAGACCGAAAGGCTTGGCAGGCTAGGCGAACCACCCTGAGCTCCCTGACATTGATGTCAGGGACCGATCGTGACTGGATCAATGGTCTTGAGTACTGAGATTACCCAGGTGGGCTTCCCAACCCAGGTCCGAAGAGTCAGAGACAAGAGTCACCAAAGAGACTGCGGCCACCAAAGGGATTTCCTCCAGCACCAATGCAGGATCTTGTCATCGGGTAAGGGACGACAGTATGCTGTCCGGAACCCCGATCACCCGGCCCATACTGTGCCTGAGGCGGAGCCACGCATGCCTGACCACAAGTGCATGCTGCCATGTGACCCAGTCTCAGGAACGTGTGGGCGATGGTGAGTGGTTGGGCAGGCAGAGACAAGATGATGTCCACCATGACTTGGAACCAAGCCAGAGCCTTCCCCCTGAGACTCAAGTACAGCCCCAATGAATTCTTAAGTAGCACTGGGATGGCCCAGGTCGCAGCAGGAGGAACAGATCTGACTGAGATGCCTCCACATCTGATTTAAGGACCAGCCCCTTATCAATCAATGTAAATCGAGGTATGGGTAGATCTCGACTCCTCGACGTTGCAGGTAAGTGGCCGCTAGTGCTAAACATGTTGTGAACACTCTCCAGTCAATGAGAGACCAAAAGGCATCACTGTGAACTAGAAATAGTGCTGGCCCAACATGAAGCTGAGGAGCTGCTGGTGCCCCAGGAATATGGAAATATGGAAGTATGCGTCCTTTAGGTGTAGAGTAGCATACCAGTCTCCTGGATCTCGAGAGGGAATGACGGAGGCCAGGGAGACCATAAGAAACTTCAAGAGACTTGTTGAGGTGGCGCAGGTCTAGGATAGGTCTGAGGCCTCCTTTTGTCTTCGGAATTAGGAAGTAATGGGAGTAAAACCCTCTTCTTCCATGTCTTGTGGAACCTCTTCCACTACCCCTAGGCTCATGAGGTTTTCAACCTCCTGAACAAGGAGTTGTTCATGAGAAGGGTCCCTTAAGAGGGAAGGGGAATGGAACGATTGGTCAGCTACAAACTGCAGAGTATAGCCTGATGAAACTGTGTTGAGCTCCCAGCAGTCAGAGGTGATAAGGGACCCAGCCAACCAGAAAGGGCAGAGGCAGTTGAGGAAGATGGGGAGCAGATCCCATGCAGTGACTGGGGGGTGGTCCTTGGGCGCACCTTCAAAATGGCTGCCTTGATCCCTGGAAGAACAGGGCTGAACAGGCAGATGAGATGATGGCAGGTGGCGTCGCTTAAAACCCCCATCTTTGTCCTCCTTTTTGTAGGAGCTGGAACGAGGGGTACTCCCAAGACCTCAACAATGGCAGAGGGGGCGGAATGGCTTTCTGGTCTGCTGAGGAATATTAAGGCCTAAGGAGCAGAGGGTAGCCTGGAAGTCTTTAAGGCCGTGCAGCCTAGCACCACTTAGCTCTGAGAAGAGCCTCGTTCCCTTGAATGGGAGGTCCTGGAGGCTGGATTGCATCTCCTGGAACAGTCCAGAGATCTGTAACCAGGAGCTATGCCTCATGGCTATTACACAGGTGAATACCCTGGATGCAGAGACTGTGGCATCCCAGCACATCTGGAGGACATCCCTGGCTACTGCCTTGCCCTCATCTATAAGAGTAGTGAACACCTGCACCTGATCCTGTGGGAGGCTCTCTTTGAACTTGCCGACAGAGTCCCACAGGTTGAAACTGTACCTGCCAAATAGGGTTTGATGGCTAGACAACCTAAATTGGAGGCTCACTGTGGAATAAATCTTTCTTCCAAATAAGTCTAGTCTCTTGGCATCTTTATTTTTGGGGGTGCCACTCTCCTGGCCCTTTCATTGACGGCAGACAAGACCAGGGACCCCGCAGGAGGGTGGGTGTATAGGTATTCAAATCCCTTGGATATGGGTGGAATGGAAGATGTAGTCTGCCACGCCAACATGGCGATCTTCAGGACCCCTGGGAGAACAGACAATGTGACCCAGGCTGGGGCAGAGGAGGGAATGACATTGAAGAGGTCATTGGGCTTCTCAGCTCTCTCCTCTACCTCCAAGTTCAGGTTAGCTGCCACCCTTTTAAGGAGGGGTTGGTGCTCCCTGAAGTCATTGGGTGGGCTACCAGTTTGTGAGGGCCCCGCCACAGCCTCATCTCTGGACGATGAGGATGACTGCATCACCAGAGGCTGGGGAGTGTCCCTTTGCTGTGCCAGGGACCGCTCCACAGTCGCTGGGGCCTCCCTCAGGGTCACCGCTTCAGACTGCGCCCCTTGCTCCGATGCCAGCTGTAGCTTGTCTAGTGCCACCTGGGAGGAGTCATGGGAGTACGATTCCAACATTACAGGCACCCCTTGCGACGTTGCACTCTATATGATTTTATGAAAGTATGCTGACGAGTATGAATATAATGTAACTGGAATATGCTTCATGCAAAAGGTCTCTTGTAAGGTATCATTACAAAGCTTATAATCTGAGTGTGGTCATCCTATTTGTATAAATGTATCACTCTTGTATCTGAAACTAGAAATATGAAATATAACTCTGAGGGCCTATTGTAATTATGTGAAGTGTGGGCCATTAATGGTGGAATCTTGATGGCTCCCACTACCCAAGACAATTGACTCTAGATGGCTCTGGGTTACTTGTAAGTCTTCCTATATACGTGTGTGCTGGCAAGTGGGTAATGAAGTCTTACAGTGACGTGATCTTGTCACCTGAACTGGAATCCATCTTTAACCTGGTGTTTTTCCACTGAGGAGGCGGCGTGGGAACCCAGAAGGACAAAGGATTCTCGCCTCATGCAAGAGATATATAAGTGGGTGGAACACAACCAAGGAGGCAGCCATCATGACAAATCCCCTAGCTATCACCTGAGCTGGAACAAGGGCTGTACCAGGGGAAAAGATTGTGCCCAGACTAGAAAGGCATCCAGTCTGTTCAAGAAACTTATTGAAACATCTGAGTGTGCAATTTTATCTGTATTCGGTTTTATTATTGTATTAGGCTTAGATTTGCGTGTTCTACTTTATTTTACTTGGTAATTCATTTTGTTCCATCTATTACTACTTGGAACTACTTAAATCCTACTTTCTGCATTTAATAAAATCACTTTTTTACTTCTTAATGAACCCAGAGTATATATTAATCCGGGGGGGGGGGGGCGAAGAGGAGGAATGGGACAGCTGTCATATCTATCAGTGTTATAGAGAGTGGGCAATTTATGAGTTTACCCAGTATAAAGCTTTATACAGGATAAAACAGATTTATTTGGGGTCTGGACCCCATTGGGAGTTGGGCATCTAAGTATTAAAGACAGAAACACTTCTGTAAGTTGCTTTCAGTTAAGCCTGCAGCTTTGGGGCACACAGTTCAGACCCTGGGCCTATGTTGTTGAACCAGACATGCAAGTCTGCTCCAAGATGGTGCTGGAGTCCTGTGCTGCCAGGGCAGGAAGGCAAGGGCGAAAGTAGTGTTGGCACATCAGTTGGCAGTTCCCAAGGGGGTTTCTGTAATCCAACCTGTCACAACCCCACGGGTTCCAGTATTGCCACTGGGCAGACCAATGCCCCATACCTCATGCCATGGGCGCCTTAGCAGGCTCCCAGCTGGTAGACGATTCGCCCTGTACAGGGGAAGGACTAAACTGCACATCCGACTCAAACCGCTGTCCTTCTGGGGACCAGGGCAGAGTTGAGGAAGCCCGAGTCGGTTGACTGATTCTTGTCAGCAACCAGCACAGGGAAGATGAGGGTCAGTTCCTGCCCAAAGAATGGTACTGGAGCACCGGCAACCAATGCCAGGACCAGGAACAGTCTTGTGGCTGAGGAGACCGATGTCTAGGTGACCTGGGAGATGCCACTGGCACTTTGGCGATCTCTGGTGGGAGGACTATCAGTACCGAGAATACAGGGATTGGCATCGTGACTCTGGAGTCCCAAGTCTTGCAAGCAGAGACTGAGGCATCAGAGATCTGGGCCTCCTGGCCGGAGACCAGGGTTGTGGTACTGGGGTACATGGCCGTGGCGAGCAGGAACAATGCCTGTGGTCCAAGGGCATTCCATTGCCTTTGGGGCAGTCCCATCACCACCTTGGTCATCTGAGCTGGTGTCTTGATAGGATCCGCCATGTGGCCAGGCATCTGGTGGTGTCAGTTGGCCTAACTGTTTTTTGGTTGCTGGGCCCACCTCAGGCACAGATGGCCCTGCGATAGACCAGGACCTTCCAGCGCTCCACGGAGTCGGAGGTGGGTCCCTGGCTGGGCTTGGGGGTCCAACCACACAGGTACCCACAAAAGTCTCTGTTGCAGGCACGAGGCCTAGCTCAGGTCCTTTACCCGAAGTTCCCTTTTGTGGTGCCTGCAGACCAGATGACTTAGATCGCGTCTTCAGTGCTTTAGAAGGGAATGGTGCCAGGTGGAACCCGGTGCTAGCAGTGCACTGCATGCCAACACTGAAGTAGCGGGCGTGGAATCCGAATGCAAGGGTCTGATGCCGGGCACAGAGCAGCCTCCACGAAGAGAGCCCGTAAATCGAATGTCCTGCTCTTTTTCAGTTCGAGGATGAAAATTTTTGCAGATCCAGCATGTGTCTTTTTGATGGGACTCTCCCAGGCACTTCAGACAACTGTTGTGAGGGTCACTGATGGGCATCAGCCAGCTGCACTCAGAACATGGCTTAAAACCTGGGGAGTGGGGCATACACTGCTGCAGGACAAAGTCCCATCTGGGACTCTAATTACTAAACACTTAAAACACTTAACAGCTAACTAAGCACTGACTAAATAACAAAGGAGAACGATCTGAACAGTGAAGAATCGCTAATGCTCTTGCTAAGCAAGACCAGGCACTCCAACCGTCAAGGCCGGTAAGAAGGAACTGAGAGGGTATAGGGCCGGTGGCACCTGTTATACTGCCGCATGACAGCGCCACTCCAGAGGGCGCCAAGCCAGCCCTACAGATAACGCTAAGGCAAAAGTCTCCAACAACTGTGCATAGGGGCACGCATACACCTAGAATGGAATTGACATGAGCAAAAACACTCAAAGAACCACTTGTTTTCACTATTTGCTTTCAATTCATATACCAAATGCAATCTAAAAACTGGAGTAACATTTGTTATTGCTTACAAATAAATTAATACCTACTGTTTGATTAGCCACAGTTGTATATTTTGTCACTTTTTACTTTTGAACTAAAACCTGCAGTTTCATTTCCTTAAAATGTGTTTTATGTCATTTGTCAAGTTAATCCATAACGGTAATATAAAACAGCAATACAAACACAATTATTGATCTGCAAATTCCACCATCAAAATTTTGAAACCCAAAGAGACCTCAAAGGAGGGTGGCACTAAAGCTCTCTCATCATGACTTGAAACATACCCCTTTAGTTTCCAATTTCATTATTATTATTATTTTGCTTTGCTTACAAGATGGGCATATATTGCTCTGGTACCTTCTTATCATGGAGATTCTCATTTGGACACTGACAAAATTCTTATACAAAACACAACAGACTAACCAACTTTCTATGTAGTTACTAAACTGGCAAGCCAGGAGAGAATACAGAAGGTTTTCCATGTACTCTGACACCTTCAGAGTGGAAGCAATGACATTTCTTAGTGCCAAACACACATTTCACATTCTTCCACTGTAGAGGGTCCAGAAAAATGTTTCATTACAGTCCATTCTACATTTCACAGTTCAGACATATTTCTAGGAATATTACAGGAAAGAAAACTCTGTAGTAGCTTTCTTTGAGAAATATGCATCCTTCATCTTTCAATAGTTCTTATGTCAGCATCAAGACTATTACCTGCAAAATGTATTCCTGACATAGTCCTCTAGGGAAGGACACAAACTACTTAAACAAGTCAACATCCCACATTTCTGTCTTCCACAGTTCAATATCACTTTTACAGTAGCCCATATAAAACATGATCTTCCTCCAGTAATTTCATCTATTCTTTAGTACCCACACTGCAGAATAGAAAGATTCTGGCAGTGTCTGTTAAATAAATAATCTATATTCTGTAAGTTTCCTAAACTAGCCAAGTTTCTTGTTACAATTAGAAAATATTTAAAGTGCAGATCAACTTTGAAAAGTGACTGTTTAAAAAATGGCATAACGGTGCTGTATGTCACTATATAGTCTCAATATATTCCATTACAAATCTGCCAGTTTACAAGTAAAATTAAGTTTTTTTCCCCCTACAACTGTCAACACTGAAGAAAAACTGAGTTCTGAATGTCATGCTATGTTCTCTATTTTATGCATTGTCAGTAATAAAGATGCCACAGTACAAATTATGCCCTCAGTTATACCTACACAATGCCTGTCCAACATCAGGCTGGGTAGGAAAGGGCCTCCATGAAAAAGGAGAGGGGAAAAAAAAAAAAGGTTTCTCAAGAGGAGCTCTAAGCAATGGTGGCCTGAAAGGATAGAGATGATCTTTTCTCCCTCAGACAGGGAGATTAGAAGCACTGCAGTTGCTGCTCCATGCAGTGATTCTCCAGTGGATCCAAGCTACCTATATACTTGGCCTGCCATATACTGCATCTTCTGTTCAAATTCATTGCAACATTATATGGTGTCACAGATAAGAGCCTAGAAATTGCAATACTAGATCAGACAAATGGTCTACTGGTCTAGAATCCTGCCTCTGACAGCGGCCAATACCAGATACTTCAAGGGTACAAGTCCCAAAACACATGACATGGCAGCATATTAAATTCAAACAACAGGTGGTAAGGGCCAACACCTGACGTCACCAGAGTCTGCAGGTGCTGGAGCTGTCTGCATACTCAGGAAGACAGCTCTGCACTGGTTCGTGTTTGAATCATCATCTTCAGAAGCATAAGGACCAACAACATAAAATGAAAGCCTGAATTATGCATAAATTGATTACTCCCTACTCAACACTCCATTTGCTAGGAAGTGCCCTACTTGTCAATAGTGAAAGGATTTTTTTAAACCCAGAAAAAATTATGCTGCTAATCCTACTTTTTATTCCTGTCATCCACGATGCCCAATATTTGTTTCCATACATTTTGCTTTATTTCATTCTTCTTCTTTGTATTCAGTGACATATTTCTCATTAATCTAACCTTGAGGCACTAGCCATCAACTTTTCTCCTTTGAATTTTTATTTGAAAATTTGTTTGAAAGTTGAAAAATTGTTTAAATATCTTTTTAATGATTAATACATCTTTACCAATTTAAAAGCCTTCTATTGCTCTGAACTTACCCAGTAATCTGCAGAAAACATGTAATCTATTTTGCATAATCTATATAGCCAACCATTCAAATTTATACATCTTCTTAACAACTTGCATCCCATTATGAAACTCAGAATATTTCCTTGTCTCAAGATGAGGCTTAAAAAAAAAAAAGCTCACCAATGTTCCCTTCTGTCATTTACACCCACAAATGGATATCTGCCTTCATTCTTTTTCAAAGATGTTTAAATGCAATACATTTTCACAAGTAAGTCTATGCTAACAGTGAAACTTAAAAAAATACTTAGGCTCTTATATCATGCTTTTCACCCAGAGTTTAAAGGTTTTTAAAAAGGAATAAGTGAATTTATCCCAAATTTACAGATGAGTACGTAAACAGGCACAGAAAGATGAAGTGATTTGCGCAAGATCACCCAACAGCTCAGTACCAACGCAGCTCAAGTCCTCCATTCACTGAACCATGCTCCCTCCCTTGAAGTGAAAACATTAAACACGGTTTAATTAAAGATTTTCAAGAGTGACTAGTGATTTTAGGTGCCCCACTTTTTGGGTGTTCTAGTTGAGACACAGTAAAGGGCCCTGTTTTTCAGGTGTCATTTCCCAAAGATCAACTCATATTAGCACACCCTGACTCAGAAGTAGATTAGAACTTATATTAATAAGTGGCTATGTTATGAGACAGTGTGGCCTAGTGGCTAGAGCACTGGATGGGACTTGGGAGACATGGGTTCTATTCTTGGCTTTGCCACTGCTGGGTGACATTCAGGCAAGCCATTCAAGTTCTTGTGCCTTGGTTTCTCCATATATAAAATGAGAACAATGATACTTACTTTGTAAAGAGCTTTGAAATCTATAGATGAAATGTGATAAATAAGAGCTAGTATCTAATGGCATAATAAAACCCAAGTGTGACTGGTAAACGTTTTCAAAAACTAAAAGGAAGAAGCAATTTAACCGTGTATTCAATCTGAGGAGCTAAAATGAACATAACATTACATACCTTGTGCAAGCATGTTAAACTCCAAAAACAGTGCTATGTGATAAAGCTCCATAGCTTCTTCAGCCCTAGTCATGTTTAGTTTTCCTGCTACGAGAGCCTGAACTTCGCTTAGACTCCCCACCGAGGGGCTGCAGTGCAAAACTGAGAGGTCTACCACATCTGTATACATACAGTTTAAAATGACCTTAGCATATTTTTTTGGTATGATAGATTCATCCAGTATAATTCTAGTTGGAGTCCGCAGCGTTCGGTCTGTGATTTCTTCACCAGTTCGTATCCTCCTTTGCAGTAGGTGTCGAAAAAATGGCGACCGTGATGAAATAATAGCTTTGTGAGCTTTAAGCTCTTCATCTAAACAGTTTGGACTTCCACCAAATGATTCTACCAGTTCAGAGTTGGATGAAAAACTAAGAACCACATCATAGTAACACATATAATCAAACAGCCCACGCATATCAACATCTAAGGAATTTGGTGTTCCAAATTCTTCACTAAGCTGCACTAGGATATCAACATTTTGGAATCTCGAATCTTCCATTCCAAACTCTCCTGTATAAAGGTAGTGTAACAAAGCAGAAAACATAGGCATGTCTATGCCAGCTGTGTTGATATCCATTATTATCTCTGCTCCATATTCTGGTGAGGAAGAAAGCAGTGTCTTAAAAAATGGACACCTTGCTGCTAATATCGCACGATGCACAGGGAAGCAAGTTTCTTGAAATATTAAGTCTACATCAGTACAATATTTGTACTCGTACAAATCAGCCATGTCTTTCTGTAGTGTCCTGGCTTCTGGTCTTGCCAAACTTGCTTGTAGAGAAAGCTCCTTTAAGGCTGAAGTTCCCTCATACTCCTCTACTAATGCATTGACATCTCTAACATCCCAGCCTGAGAGGAGCTCTCGCATCTGCTTGGCATGATCAGCAGACCGGCTAGATTTCCGACGCTTAATAAATTTCTTTTTGAGGGTGGCAAGGCCAGAGCTTTTCTTTTTCTTGTCTTGAGGTTTCTCATGGCCATGGTCAAGGCTATACAGTTTTGATTCACAGCCATAACCTTGATGAGAGTAGGATGATGTTCCTGAAGATGAAAGGAAAATTTAATGGGATTAAAAACATTTGAAGAAAAAATTTAATGTTGAACCACTGGTATCTTTGGTTAGATAAAGATTAGCAAATGTCATCACAAATTACATAAATCTTCCCTTGTCTTCCCATCAAGTTCTTTAAATAGGCACTAGTCAGATTTGCAAGTGCATCACTGCAGGTTCATTTATTCATCTCAGAGCAATAGCCTTTAGTACTATTTGTTAATCAGAGGCAAAGGAGTAATAAAATTATCCACTTTTCCAGAATAGATAATAAATTTGTATAATTTAATTCTAATGTTCACAAATACAATATGGTTTTCCGACCCCACTCAAACCCACTACATTGTGAGAATCCATTTTAATTTAAAGCATGTTTTGCCTGCATTTCCAAACTGTAGCTACTGAAAAAGGCATGATCAGCTTTTTGCAGATTTTTCTTTGATATAACAATTTTTTAAACTTTTTGTTACAACCCATGCATTGACCTCATTTTACTTATAAACCCCAATCTCTAAATATACTATTGCAGACATTGCAAAAAACACACCAACAGAAGTCTTATTTTTTCCAGTTGCCATATGACAGGTGGGGAAAAGATTTCACCTGAACCAAACAAACCTTACATGGGGAAATACATGCATCTACTTTAGAAAAGCAGCAGATATAATCTAGCAATTACAAAAAAAAATTCAAAAATTATTATGGTAACAATGCTTATTTAGAATAGTATTTTCAAATATATTTTAATAAAGTATTTTACATGCGTACTATTGATATTACATAGTGTTGTTCTATCTTCTTCAGTCTGCAGAGTCACTACACCACCTCTATTCTCAACTAACTTAATCCTCTGTGCCGTATATAAACGAAAAGTTTTATCGTGGCCTTTATAACACATAGACTTTATTGTACACTTTTCTAAGAGAGCATCATTATTTTAAGTAGGATTGAGTGATACAACATTACGATGAAATTAGCCTGTGAAAACACAGTGTTACTTATATAGCTAATATTGTAGCATTTCAGATTAAGCCTCGTGAACTGTGAAAAGCACAAACTCAGCTTAAACCACTTTTTAGAACCTGGCGGACTGTGGGAACAAAGAATTGTTCTGTAAATTGTTGTGACTCTGTCACCAGTGCAGATGGCTGTGTAATTCCACTGTAAACCTGTTATGCAAAAGCAGTTAAAACCTCATCATCCATTTTACAGTATTTGCTTTACTGGTTCTGTAACACAGGACAGTTTGTGGATGAAGGAAATGTCTCTCCCACTGTACCCAGCTTCATTTAAATTCTACCAGAACAGGGAATGCCTCAAGTTTACAGTATGAGTAACAAGTAAAATTATCTGAAGATTTAAATGAAAAGCTACGGACAGCTCAAAGGATTGCAACCCAAAAGATCCTACTTCACAACTCCAAAAAACAAACATCCTTTCTCCCCATGTTTTATTGTTCACTGATCTCTCCACTGAAACATCTTTATTTGTGCAATCTTTATATTAGACAGAAATCTTGGAGCAGGAGTCTACTCTTATTAATTGCCATCCACACTTTTGGCACTATGTAAAATAATTATAATTCCATAAAATACACTATGCTGAAGTGCAAGAATATCAGACTTGCAGAAAAATTAAAAGTGCTTAAGTTGAATTTGATGGTTCTGTGATCCTCAGGATCCAAAATAACAAGAAGATTACAAAAAACTCTTAAGAAAAAAAAATGCAGACCAGGACTGCAGAACTTTGATCCCCTCTTCTTTTACTTGCACCTGAATCACCTCTGAAAATCAAAACATGGTGCAATTTAGCATGTACTAGACACCATGTACGAGAAACAGGCCCTAACTGTAATTAATATTACAGTATAATGCACAATCATGTATTCTCCTATCTATTCTGAGAGACTAATAGTACACTATTATTTTAATAACTGTATGTCAACCCAGATTTGAGCCAGAGGGAAAAAATGAGAAAGCCTGAAGATATAGATGGGTCACTGTTGTAATTTAACAGCTCAGCAAAACACTATTTTCAATTAATGGCAGCAAAGAATCCTGTGGCACCTTATAGACTAACAGACGTTTTGGAGCATGAGCTTTCGTGGGTGAATACCCACTTCCTCAGATGCATGCGTCTGTTAGTCTATAAGGTGCCACAGGATTCTTTGCTGCTTTTACAGATCCAGACTAACACGGCTACCCTCTGATATTTTCAATTAATGTCTCCATATGCTGATTTGATTTTCTTCTAAGTCCAACAGTGGGAAAAGAAAATTAAAGAATTTATTTTTTCCCCTTTGAGACACTGAGTTGTTACATGCTGTAAATTTTAAAATGACAATTGCTTCATGCTCCTCAGTTCATACTCATCTTTGAGCAAATAAACATTTCAGAAAACAGATAACTGCCCAAAGAAACTACTTGGCCAAGTGACAATGAATAATAATGGGATTTATCCAGTCCTCTGCATGCCTATACTTCTTCAGAATAGAATTGTAGAACTGTATTTAAAAATAAAATCTTAAATAGGCATCTCACCACGGCAAGTGGTATGAAAGCCTTATTCTGAGTTTTGAAAGCAAAGCAGCAACAAAGATGAAAATGTTATGTTTAAACCTTTAGTAGAACAAAAGTATTCTCACAGCAGTGGGGAAAAAAAGGGTTTACTTTCTATTTTATGTACTCTCTCTTTATGAACTGCAAGTGACTAGTGTTCTTGGAAGAAAGTGACTAGCAACACAGGGCAGGCACCATAAAAATACTCCAACTGCTTTACCGATTAGTTTTCTCAATCTAGCACTCGCACTATACCTATACTATGACATTGGTATCAAGTTTTAATGGGGAATAAGTAGAGACTAAGATAACCTGATTTGAACCTAGATTCTCCAGAAGTAAAAAGATAGTGTGTACAAAACCACCTTATGACCTTGTTTTCATATATCTAGTTTTATTTTTAGAAAGTAAATAAGTCTCATGGATAGAAAACATGTTCCATACATAGTAATGGGACTAGAAAAGTGCTAATTTCTAAGAACAAATACTAGTTATTCGATCAACTGCTGAAAGGCTCAGTAACAGAGTCTTATTCTGTTAGAGGAAAACAGATATTGTGCTCAGTCATGGAACCAAAAGAAGAAAGAAGAAACAAGACAACAAAAAGTCAAGGAGACAAGAGGGGAAAAAGAGGGTAGGGAAAGATATCAGGGGAAAGGCCCTGATAATCCTTATACATAATCATGGTATTGTAGGGTTTTAAGCTGGGATTTTCAAAGCAACCACAAGAGGACCGGGTACTTAACTTCCATTGATTTTCACTGGGATTTGATGCCCTATTTCCCTAAGCTTCTTTGAAAATCTCAACCTTAATTCTCATTGGATAAATTGTGGGTAGCTGTAATTTAGAGGTGACAAATGGTAGTATCTATCTTAGGGTTTTATATTGCAGCCCATCACTGCATCTTCCACATATAATTAATAGCAATAGCCAAGTTCCTAGTTAACTCCATGGAATCTCTAGCATGTCTCCTTTTCAGGGTAAAACTGCTTGGGGTATGGTCTGGTTGGCTGGGTTGACTGATTTCAGGGTCAGTTGTCTGGAGGGGGCGGGGGATTAGGGTTGCAGCATTCAGGTAGATGGAGATATCAATCTTGTGAGTGTTAGTCTTGCTATGATGGAAACACTTGCGCTTGGGATTGTAAAGGAAGATAGTTCAATTTGTTTATCACTACTACTAGTTAATCAGAAATTAAAGGGATATAAGTAGAACTCTTAAATTTTTAAAGTCTTACAGGAAGTAATGTCCCAAGCACTCAGGTGATATTTACAACAACAGTTTTCTTGGCATCCTGAAGTGAGTATACACACAAAATGAAGAGTCTACTTTGGAGTAAAGCAGTATGTAATGAAGATTGCATCTACTCAATTTTCAGTAACTTCTGGTGGATTAAAAGATACATATTCAAAAGGATTCGCAGATAGCAGATGATTCTCTGCTTAGGACGTATCTGCACTTTCAGTGATGATTAAATATAGGAATAATATTGCATCATGATCATTGGTTAACTACTGATTCCACATCACAAGTAAAAGCACTCAAAAAAAGGAGTTTCACATCTTATATAACTATGTGCTTACATTGCAAATTAGGATTTTAAATGTCAACAATGGGTAACCCAAGAAAATAAGTGGTAGCATAAGAATATTTATGCTATTTACCATAACAAGAACAATCTTCAGGCTGTCAGATTTCTGAATAAGCTTTTTTTTTTTTTAAAAAAAAAAAAGATGCCATCAGTGAAACCAGTCAACTTTTTAACTATTTGTATTATAGTAGTGTTTAGGGGACCCCATTGTGAAACAAACACACACACCTCCAAACAGCTTTGGTTTCAGAGCTCCTAAAATTTCAGAGCTGCACAAATTTCTGTTTAAATGATTTTAGAGCTGCTGGAAAATAAAGGCCTCTGTTTATCAGAAGAAAAATGGAGTAGGGACAGGAGGATAGAGTTTCCCTGGTTGTGCCTGAACCATGTACTGGAGTGATCACCTCTATGGGGGAGAAAGTGATTTAATCCCTTTGTAGACATTGTCAACAATAGAGGAAAGAGGACGACGGGGGAGGGGGAATAAAAATAGAAACATTTTAATTTTATTAAAATGACGCACAGAGCTTTCTGGGGGAAACAAAGTGGAAAAATGGTACATGTATTGTTTAACAGGTACCATCTGTCCCTTGTAAGCAAGGACAGTTGTCATGTATGGTTAAGACTGTCCAGAGAGCCAACTGTGATGGTGGTTTTTATCACATGGACATCTGTCCATTAGGAACTGGGAACATCAACTCATTTTGCACATAGGCCAAATAGATATTAAAAAGTACCAAATTTCATGCACTACTGAGCTTGAGTGGATTCAAACAGGTGAAATAGAACATAAAAGGCTCTGCATCCCATTACCAGTACTGCAAGCAATCCAAGCCCACTGCACATATAATACAGTAAACGTCATAAAAATGGCAGGAGAATTGAAAGTTACCTATGAATGTCTGTTGTGCCTGCGAATTTCCCCCTACCCTTGGGGAACACGAATGAGGGTAGTTAGATGCATTAGCACCCATCTTCTTCAGTCACTCAGGCATGCCGTCTGCTGGCTCTTCAATGTATTATCCCATAATCCATTATAAACCTTCAATCCCAGATCCAGCAGACTATGTTCCTCCATTTCTAAAGAAAAAAACAAAAAATAGCAAATGATTGTTTTATTAATTGTTCTCAACAGGCATTCTAAAATAAATGAGCCTTTTCAATTTCATACATGTTCCTAATCAGACATCCTCTAGTACAATTTTCAAGACAAAAATAACTTTAAAGAAGTGACCATCCTATGGATGACGATCAAAGAATATTTTTCTTCCAAATTATTCATAATAATGCAGCTGCATGTTAAAATTACCAAGTAACAGGAAAGCTGCATCAATCATGAACTTTTAGCCAGTAAGTTTCTAATTATGGGCCTACCTATAAATTAAAGCAGCAAAGCTTTATAGATCAGTGAAGTTAAAATTACAAGAATTCCCTTTAATGTAGATACAGTTAAACTGTATAAAACTGATTATACCAGGTACAGCTTATTCTGGTTGGGAAAGCAGAATAAACTATCATGGTAGAATGCACCTTTATACCATTATAAATGCATCCACAGCAGGATTTAAAACCAGTATAACTATATATCACTATCACATTGTTCTTATCCACAGTCAATGACTAGCATAAACAAAAAAAGACAGAACACACCCTTGCCTGAGACCTGTCTTGTTGCTGAATAGCTCTCTCAATCTATTTTCCATTTTAATGCAGAATTTTGAGTTGGTATAGAATGCCTTCGTAATGTTAATTAATTTTGTTGGAATTCCATATTGTTTCACAATTCTCCACATTGTTTTTCTATTTACACCAGGGGTCTCAAACACAGCCCATGGAGTTATTTGCTGCAGCCCTCCAAGCTCTTCCCCCACCTCTGGAGTTATTTCCTGCTGTCGCCAAGCTCCCCTCACTCACTGCCCCCCCCATTCCCCCCAGTGTGCCACATCCCCGCTCTTCTGCCTACCTCCAGGCATTTGGTGGCGCTTAGCACTTTCCACAAGGGAGCGGGGAGACGTGCGCTCAGGGGAGGAGGCGGATAAGAGGCAGGGCAGACGAGGGGATTTGGGAAAGGGGTTGGAATAGGGGCAGGGAGGGGGCAGAGTTGAGGTGGGGATTTGGGGAAGGGGTTGGAATGGGGTCGAGGAAGGGGGAGGAGGAGGTGGAGTAGTGGCCTTGTGGAAGGGGTGCAGTGGGGGCAGGGTCGGAAGTAGAAGGGGAGGGAGCTTTTGTATCTTTATACATAAAGGTGTCAGTCATGTGGCCCTTGGGCCAATGTACTAGTCCTCATAGAATCACAGCATATTAGGGTAGGAAGGGACCTCAGGTGGTCATCTAGACCAATACCCTGCTCAAAGCAGGAACAATCCAACTAAATCATCCCAGCCAGGGCTTTGTCAAGCCTGACCTTAAAAACCTCTAAGGAAGGAGATTCCACCATCTCCCTAAGTAACCCATTCCAGTGCTTCACCACCCTCCTAGTGAAAATGTTTTTCTTAATATCCAACCTAAACTTCCCCCACTGCAACTTGAGACCATTACTCCTTGTTCTGTCATCTGGTACCACTGAGAACAGTCTAGATCCCTCCTCTTTGGAACCCCCTTTCAGGTAGTTGAAAGCAGCTATCAAATCCCCCCCACAGTCTTCTCTTCTGCAGACTGAACAATTCAAGTTCCCTCAGCCTCTCCTCATAAGTCATGTGCTCCAGCCCCCTAATCATTTTTGTTGCCCTCTGCTGGACTCTTACCAATTTTTCTCACATCCTTCTTGTAGTGAGGGGCCCAAAACTGGACACAGTACCCCAGATGAGGCCTCACCAATGTCAAATAGAGGGGAATCACGTGCCTCAATCTGCTGGCAATGCCCCTACTTATACAGCCCAAAATACCGTTATCTTTCTTGGCAACAAAGGCACACTATCAACTCATATCCAGCTTCTTGTCCACTGTAACCCCTAGGTCCTTTTCTGCAGAACTGCTGCCTAGCCATTCGGTCCCTAGTCTGTAGCAGTGCATGCGAGTCTTCCGTCCTAAGTGCAGGACTCTGCAACTTGTCCTTGTTGAACCTCATCAGATTTCTTTTGGCCCAATCCTCTAATTTGTCTAGGTTACTCTGTATCCTATCCCTAACCTCAAGCGTATCTACCACTCCCCCCAATTTAGTGTCATCTGCAAACTTGTGAGGGTGCAGTCCACACCATCCTCCAGATCATTAATGAAGATATTGAATAAAACCAGCCCCAGGACCAACCCTTGGGGCACTCCGCTTGATATTGGCTGCCAACTAGACATGGAGCCATTGATCACTACCTGTTGAGCCTGACGATCTAACCAGCTTTCTATCCACCTTGTTGTCCATTCATCCAGCACATACTACTTTAACTTGCTGGCAAGAATATTGTGGGAGACCATATCAAAAGCTTTGCTAAATTCAAGGAAAAAAACACATCCACTGCTTTCCCCTCATCCACAGAGCCAGTTATCTTCTCCTAGAAGGCAATTAAGTTAGTCCAGGCATGACTTGCCCTTGGTGAATCCATGCTGACTCTTCCTGATCACCTTCCTCTCCTCTAAGTGAATCAGAATTGATTCCTTGAGGACCTGCTCCATGATTTTTCCAGGACTGAGATGAGGCTGACCGGCCTGTAGTTCCCCAGATCCTCCTCCACCCCCGCCCACTTTTTAATGTATGAGCACTATATTAGCCTTTTTCCAGTCATCCGGGACCTCCCCGGTTCGCCATGAGTTTTCAAAGATAATGGCAATGGATCTGCAATCACATCTGCCAATTCCTTTAGCACCCTCGGATGCAGCACATCTGGCCCCATGGGCTTGTGCTCGTCCAGATTTTCTAAATAGTCCTGAACCACTTCCTTCTCCACCTCCTCCCCATGCTGTGCTGCCCAGTGCAGTAGTCTGGGAGCTGACCTTGTTCATGAAGACAGAGGCAAAAAAAAGCATTGAGTGCATTAGCTTCTTCCACATCCTCTGTCACTAGGTTGCCTCCTTCATTCAGTAACGGGCCCACATTTTCCTTGACTTTCTTCTTGTTGCTAACATACCTGAAGAAACCCTTTTTGTTACTCTTAACATTCCTTGCTAGCTTCAACTCCAAGTATGATTTGGCCTTCCTGATTTCACTCCTGCATGCCTGAGCAATATTTTTATACTCCTCCCTGGTCATTTGTCCAATCTTCCACTTCTTGTAAGCTTCTTTTTTGTGTTTAAGATTAGCAAGGATTTCACTGTTAAGCCAAGCTGGTTGCCTGCCATATTTACTATTCTTTCTACACATTGGGATGGTTTGTTCCTGCACCCTCAATAAAGATTCTTTAAAATACAGTCAGCTCTCCTGGACTCCTTTTCCTCTCATGTTATTCTCCCAGGGGATCCTGCCCATCAGTTCCCTGAGGGAGTCAAAGTCCGCTTTCCTGAAGTCCAGGGTCTGTATTCTGCTGCTCTTTCTTCCTTATGTCAGGATCCTGAACTTGACCATCTCATGGTAGCTGCCTCCCAGGTTCCCGCCCACTTTTGCTTCCCCTACTAATTCTGCCCAGTTTGTAAGCAGCAGGTCAAGAAGAGCTCTGTCCCTAGTTGGTTCCTCCAGCACTTGCACCAGGAAATTGTTCATGTGGCCCTGTGGTGATTTGAGTTTGAGATCCCTGGTTTACACTATCGAATGCCTTTTGAAAGTTCACAAAATTGATGGCAAGACTGCCTTAGAATTCAGTTGTGTTCTCAATAATCCATCTCAAGCTGATAACAGCGTCTGCGCATGATCTCCCTTGTCTAAATCAGATTGTCATTCATGTAGTGTGGTATTCATCTTTCCTTTCATTCTGTTCAGGAGGACTGCTGCTAATACTTTTCCTGTGACAGACAGAAGTGTTACTCCCCTACAATTTGAACAATTGTTTAGATCACCTTTATTTGGTAACTTGATTATGATACCATGGGCCCTTCTCCTCCATCCATATTTTGTGGCACAGCAAACAGATGACTAATTCCATGTCTTTGCCTCCATATTTAAGCATATCAGGATGAATGCCATCCAAACCAGTTGCCTTCTTATTTTTCAGCTTCTGCTGCGCTTTTTACACTTCTTTGATTTTTACCTCAGATACATCTATATCTAGGTCTAGTGGTTTATCATTGCTGAATTCCAGTCTTGTAATGGGCTCTGGTTGGTTTAGCACTTCTTTGAAGGGTTCCATCTATCTATTTTCTTGTTCCTCTTGTGTTTTCAAAATTTCTCATTGTTTCTCTTTCACTGGGATACTTCTGAATTTTGATCCATATCCTGTTAACTGTTTCAGGATTGTGTAGACTGTTCTTTTATTGTTTCTTTCCCCTGCTTCTTCAGCTTCACTAGCCTTACTTTCTATCCAACTTTGCTTATCTTTTTGCATTGTTTCTTTACTACTTTGTCTATGTGCAGGCACAAGCTTATTTAAATCCTCCTCTTCTCAAGAAGATCTGTTTAGATTTGTTTTCAATTTGCAGTGTTAACATTTTATCACCACAGGGAACAACAGCCTGTCAGCTGAATATCAGCAGCCTAAGGTGCACATCCTTCCCCACAATGAAAACAGATGCATTGGATGGAGGGGATTATGTACTTATGTCTAAGTTGAAAGGTGTCTACAAAATGCTTTATTATAATAGCCCAGGAACCCAATAAGATTTAGGGACCCATTGTGCTAGGCACTGTATAGAAAGCAAAAAAATAGTTCCCTGCCCTAGAGAGCTTACAGTCTAAGGGTTTAATCCACATATAAAACTTGTATCGCTTTAACTATACAGGTATAAAGGTTAAAGTAGTACAAACCCCTCCCCCACAATTAACTTTTGTTCTGTTGTTCAACCAGCCTTAAGTTGCATTAAAATGTACAAAGTTAGATAACTAATTCTAACATTGGCAAACAGTACACATTTTATTCCTTTAAATCACAGAAGGCATGACTTTGAGTGTAGTGGGGGGGAAAAAGGTGGAGGACAGTACTAGCAGTCTTCTTTCTAGTTAGAAGGTTTAGGGCTTGGGCCAATAAGTTTAAGTTTTTCAAGCTCTGTACATAAGCAACAGAGGGGGGGAAAAAAAACTGTCTCAAACAGCATAGGGGCTCAGAAAAACCTGTCAAACAGAAGACCATGACAGTGTGAACTTTTTTTCTGTTAACTCCAAAATTTGGTTTAATTATAAGTAGATTTAGTTTCTATAAAACAAGATACTCTGGTTTTCTTACGCTCTCTATTCAGCAACTGTAGTGCCTTTCAGGATGCATAACTAAAGAGCAAAGGTTACAAGGTTCTCTTGTTTCTGTTCTTAAATATCATGACATAAAGCTGTCACAGCTACTGACAATTATAAAGAGTCATTTAAATTCTGTTCCCTCAGCCCTATTTTTCTTTTGTGTTAGTTGTACTTGAGGATTGATCCTGAAAAGTGCTGAGTACCCTCAAGACAGTGATTCAATGGAAGTTGAGGATGCTCAGCACCCTTGCAGAAGGCACTAGACACCATACAGTAAGTAACAAGTCCTTATATTGCAATTGACTGAAAATTCTTGGTGTAAGTTTCTTGGGTACCCAAAGTCCCCACTGAAGTCAATGAAATATTTGGATGAGCGGGGGGTGGATATCTTTAATGCTGTGGCCTGTAAATTTACATGATATAATAGAATTCATAAATATTTAAAGCTGCTCAAGTGTTGCATACATTGACTAAAAAGTAGTTGCTAAAACTTCCCAAACTTGCAAGCAAATTTCAGCCAGAGACAGATTACAAAAATATTAGATGCTATATATATTCTAAATACTATTAATAATCAAAATGAATCTTTTCAACAAATCTAGAATATCTAATGTGAAAAAATCATCAGCGTGGGAGCAATTTAGTGAAACATCTAGTAAAATACGCTTTGCATAACTTGACCAAAACCTCCCACTTGAAAGTCTGCTGTTTTATCTCCTTTTCAGCAGTCTCTTTGTTGTTCTTGAAGTTGCTTTCTGGTGTTGCATGGCCATTTTTACAGAAACCACAGGAGTTTCACCAGCTACCATGCAAATAGCACAGAGATATATGTGGAAAGGGCTGCATATTTGTAATGTTTATATTGAAAGAATTATTTAGCCCAAGATATAGAAGTATGAAAGAAAGTATGTAATTAGAATATATTTAAATTACTTATATATAGTCAATTATATCTTATAGGTCAAAGTTGTTGAATGTTCATGTCAGTATGGTCATTAACTGCATATATGAACTGTAAGTATAATGGAATACTTTAGTAAATCTTAATTGATTATTTTCAGCCTATTAAAATTACTTTTTGGTTAAATCAGTAATATAGTAGCGTACTTAGCATAAGGGCCACATCTTTACATCTGAACTTGACAGCAGTCAGCCTTCCAGGTATGAACTGAAATCATCCATCTAGCTGAAAATCTCAGCCAAACCATAGAGATGTTCGATACTGATGCCTTTGATACACTGTGGTGAAGATCAGCCACATATGGAGATCAATGGACACAGCAGAAAGCTATGGCAAATCATAAACATGTATTCAACATTCAATTATAAATTGAAGATTTTCATCTCTCCTTACACCAGTTATCACACCCAAATGGAATATGAAGCTTCCCTCCTTTGATTGTTTTAGGTGTTTGATAATATATATTGCCGGGAAACAAAAAGTCCTGGATGTGGAATTTTTGTTCACAGAACTAATGTTTCTCATTTTGTGGGGTGGGGGAAGAAGAGAAAGCTGTATTTCTGAAGTTTATATAGATTCATTTAATTATTTGCTATTAAAAAGAGAACTGGAATGACTTGCTGACCTTTGAGGATGGAAAACATCCAGAAAAAGGATAGTGGACACCATATAGAATACATGAACATATACAAGAGTTAAGTGACTGTGTCCAACTTCTTGGTATCAAGTCTGCAATGCACTAACTAGTATTTGAAAGTAGAGATTGAGACTCATGAAAATGGCAATATCCGATTTGGTCAGAAGCCTCAACTGTGCTCTCGAACACCATTTGGAAGGCAAGGAGGGGCTTACAGATTAAACAGTTACTTAAATGAAAAAGAAAGATAAAAATCTAACAAGTCCAGTCAAAGTCAGCCGCTACGCCTGAAATATAACAAGCTTCCCATTTTTTTCAAAACCAGAGAATATATAAGGGTCTAACATCTGAGGGATCTGGGCTGACTGCTGAAAGTCACTGGACCTGAAACTTTCATAACACAAAAACTGTGTGTAGACTGAACTTTGGGTAACAGCCATGCTTTTGTATACAAGTCATCTATTAACACCACATTTTCATGCAATTTTCTGTTAACCACTGGGATTTAATTAAGAGGTACAAAGTGTAAAAACATGAAGTACTGCCAACAACAGAAGATTTGATATTTTCCTCCCCCTCATATTTTGAAAGCTTGTTTTTCTTCTATATATTTCTTCTGGAATTGGAGTTATCGCCAGAGAATCATGAAATGTCCTACTCTTAAAACTGAACAGACTAGTAAGTTACTTAACACCAAAACGATGTGCTTTTATTTCTATTATTTAAATCAGTGGTTCCCAAACTAGGGTTCTCAGGAAAAAATTCCCTAATAGCGGACAGCTGTCCCTAGGGACCCTGGGCAGCACAGGGCCAGCAGCTCAGAGACCCTGGACTTCCAAGAGCTAAGCAGATCAAAGCAAGCATATCTATCACACTGAGGAGATTTAAATTTCAAGAGTCCTTATAAGAAATGGAAAAGGAGGTGGACATTTTTTGCTGTTTTTAAAATTAAATAGGCAGCTACTATTGTTTTTAAAATTATGAAGAACAAGTTTAAGCTTTGTTGTAACGTGTGTTGTTTGCCTGGACTGCTCAAGACCTGAATGCCTGTGTAGGAGGAACTCTTTGAGTTGGCTTCTTAAATACCTTTATGCTGTTTCACATCTGATACTCCTTGATGAAACAGAGGAGCCTTGTCTTATAGCAAGTTTATTCAAAGTGATACAAGTTACGAAAGTGAGATCTTGGAAGAGTGTTGCTGTTTTCATAATGTAATAAAAATACTGTAATGATAAATAATTAATAGTGTGTAATAAGCACGTTATAAAAACAAATTGCATATTAACAAGATCACTGCTTTTATAATTTATACTCAGGTAAAGGAGAAAATCCTGGAAATATTCATTTTTAGGAGGGGGTTCACGAGACTTGACATTTTAGTGAAAGGAGTTCACAGGTTGTTCAAGTTTGGGAACCACTGAAAATGAACACATTTTACACAGAGAGCAAAAAAGAGTTCACAGATTATAAAGCCAGAAGGGACCACTGTGATCATATAGTCTGAGCTTCTGTTAAAATAAATAGATCGAGCTCCTTGAGTCTATCATAAGGCATGTTGTCCAAAACTTTAATCATTTTTGTGGCTCTTCACTGAACCCTAATTGATCAATATCCTTCCTGAACTGTGGACACTAAAGCTAGACATTCTAGTCCAGCAGTGATCACATCAGTGCCAAACAAAGAGGTAATACAGCCTCTCCCTATTCCTGTTCGACAGTGTTGTTTATAGCTCCAAGGATCACATTAGCCTTTTGGCCACAGTAAGAACTCATGTTCAGAGTTAGGAATCCCAGCTGCATAAATTACATACTTGTTTCTTATTGCTTTTGTCTAGGCTAGGGATATTATAGTGTTTGGTTCACCCAACAATTCCTTAGACTTAGTATCAAGTAACACATTAAGATTCCATTTTCATGCATTAACTTTAAGACAGACAAGAAATAGCACAGCGCTGTGATTATACCATAAAAACAACTATATGCAGTGTAGTTGTAGACATGTCGGTTCGAGGACATTAGTGACAATATGAGTGAGGTAACATCTGAAAGGCAAGGTCCAATCATAAATGTCATACATTTGCAAAATATAGCATATTTACACTAAAAAGGAACTTTACAGAAGGTGCTATACAACAAAACCAACTGAAGGAGATTTTGGAGGGGCCCAACCAACTACAGGCTGACACTACTGTTAATCTTGTAGAAATCTGGCTTGATGTAGTTAAAGCATTTGAACACAACAGTAAAAAACCTAGAGAAACTACGGAACCTTTCAATTACCTAGCTTGACCACAAATATCAAGGTCATAGGTTTAGACCAAAAGAGGAAGAAACATAGCTGATGGAAAGTAATCTTGAGTTTATCCTTCTCGTTTAGCATCAAAAACCTGAAAGTCCAAATCTATAGCTCCAAGTCTGTGCTTGCAAAGGAGGCTGTTGCACAGTTCTCTGCATCAAAATGGTAAGCAAAGTCACAGTAGAAAGGACAGTTAAATCTACATTTCTGACCATTAAGAAACCTGCACATTCAAACTAGCTTGCGCTAAACTTCATACTAGGCATAAAAGTGTATCAGAGGTAACTAAGGAGCAAGTACAAAGAGTAGGCCTAATTAGTTAGTTGTACTAGGAAAGACTATTCTTCTGGCTTTCTTGAAGAATTACAAGCTTTGGACAATGTGCTCCTTTATGAAGTTAAGATAAAAAAGTAACCCTTTCCCTGTAAAAAAGTGGTGTTTTACAAACTGGAGGAGAAAAACAAAAAACGAAAACACACAGTAACCCTGGTCCTTCATTCTAAGGCCTTCACAACAAGGCTTAAATGAGAAGGAAACACCAGCAAAGCTCTCTGGTGCCATAGTGGTGAGAACAACATCCAAGCTTTCCTCATCCACAGTGTCACATGTGTAGCCTTGAAGGTGCATTACACAAGAGAAAGAAAATAGAGGGTGTATTTACAAAAAGTAGTCAACTTTTCAAGGCCATTCACATTAGGCAAAGTTGGAATTTGACACCCAACACCAGATCAATGCAGCTCAAAATGATAATCTGGGATGGTCTGCAAAGTGACTCAAACACCCATCCTGTCCTAGCAGCAATCAAAAAATCTTAACAGGAAATACTAAATGCAAGGATTTTGATGCCCACACCCCAAAAGGGCAGCATTTATATAACTGGCCAGACAGAAGAACAAAACCAACAGTAAAATGCTGTGCTATACAGCAGCCTAATACAATAGCAGTACAAAGTCCCTATATATTGTACCAAGCTACCCCTAAGCAATTTAATGTTTTAATATACTGACAAATTGAATCTCAATCTTATCACAGCACTCCTTCCAGCTTGTTACACGTGCTCTAACCTTAAAAATCAACCTACTTGCATAGATCAGATTTACATGCAGACTTTAATAATTCATATTTCATTTGAGAAGTTGATCAACATGAAGCATTTTTCTGTCTAGCAAATTCAACAAAAAGCCACCCTTTTTACCTTCTAGGACTTCTGTTCAAATTACACACATGACTGCATGTCTTCTGCAGTAACTTTTCATTTTTAGAAAGTTGCTTAATTTTATCTGACTCAAAGACAAAATGTCTTTACATCTCTGGTATGCAACAGCATTAAAGATATCCACCCCCCGCAAAAAAAAACCCTATGCAAATCTCTCTGAACAGTTCCAAGTCTAACTGCACACCTTTACAAAGAACATGAAAAACGAGGAAAATCCCCCTAATTTTAGCTGATCTCTGGCATTTACAATGTCTTCTGACATAATACGCTACTGTGGTATATTTTGGAAAAATCTGAAATTCAAAAGACATTCTGGGCAAATCAAAAGGAAGTATTCTTTTTCTGTTTTTTTTAAGTACACAAAATAGAATAAGTAAATCCTCTTTTTAATACAATTAATATGCTGCAGGGGCATTAGCAAAGTAAAGATGGACAATATAATTGTCATGGAATATTTCAGGCTGATAAAAACAAAGTTGAAAACATTTTGTGCTTTTAAATTTCTTGTATATTTATAAAATATACTGCTGGTTTTAAAGCATATGTGTGTGTGTTATATAACCATAAGTCTTGTTTACTGTATGATTTTTCCAGGAAGAATCAGTTAAAGCTTAAACCAAAGTAGGAAACTGCTTGGACAGATTTTTTTTCCCCTTGAAAAAAAACTAACAGCTATATGATAAGTCTTCATTCTAATTGAGTCAAATATCTGAGACTCAGGTTTATATTTTCCTCAGCATAGAACTAGCTTCAGCCATTTTGTTTGGCAACTGCTATAATTAGTTTTCAAATATGCAGCCCAACTTTCTTAGAAACACTGCGCAAGGCAAAAGCCACTATTATCAGCACAAGCACATCATAGTCAAAGTTCCCAAAAAAAAAAAAATGTCTTAAGACTCAAAAAATCTTTTAGTGGTAAAAAAATCTACTAGAGAAGGGGTTGGGGTTCTTGTACAGTATGTTTACAGTGCTAACGATTTAGTAAGCATCAGTAAGTTGATTACCCAAACCTAAACAGATTTTTAAAAAATTATAGATATATGGCATCTTCAACTCCAAAAAGCAGCAGCTCTCTTATGCACTGAGGAAATCCATTCTTCAAAAGATGTGAAGAAGATTAAGACTTGTTAAAGCCTTTCACAATTCAAATTTGAAAGAACTCTTAAGGGTAGATGTGCACGTTTGGTTTGTTCTCAGAGCTTATACTAACACTATCATACAAAACAGAAATTAACTAACAGTTTTCTTGGAATTGGCATACAAACAAGCACATGAACAAAGGCAATTCAGAATTCTTATGTTCTGGGCCACCAAAATAGATTTGCTTTTATTTATAGGCATTTCTATGGGGTTTAACACTAATATCTAAATGTCTCACGATACCTCATAAAATAGGTAAGTATTATTCCCATTTTATAGATTGATCAGAGAAGTAACAGAGGGAGTTATAAATAACTTCCTAAGTGAGTATGAGTATGCAGTAGTATTTTGGCCGTGCTGGTCTCAGGATATTAGAGAAACAAGGTATATTTTATACCTCACCAATTCTGTCTCTCTGATTTTCCTAAAGTAATAGAGATGGGGTTCTCAAACTGGGGGTTGTGAGGTTATTATGGGGGGGGTCATGAGCTGTCAGCCTCCACCCCAAACCCTGCTTTGCCTCCAGCATTTATAATAGTGTTAAATATAAAGAGTGTTTTGAATTTATAAGGGGCGTTTGCATTCAGAGGCTTGCTTTGTGAAAGGGATCACCAGTACAAAATTTTGAGAAGTAGAGGGTACGTCTACACTACAGGATTATTCCGATTTTACATAAACCGGTTTTATAAAACAGATTGTATAAAGTTGAGTGCACGCGGTCACACTAAGCACATTAATTCAGTGGTGTGCGTCCATGGTCCGAGGCTAGCGCCGATTTCCGGAGTGTTGCACTGTGGGTAGCTATTCCAGAGCTATCCCATAGTTCCCACAGTCTCCCCTGCCCCTTAGAATTCTGGGTTGAGAGCCCAGTGGCTGATGGGGCAAAAATCATTGTCGCGGGTGATTCTGGGTAAATGTCGTCGGTCATTCCTTCCTCCAGGAAAGCAATGGCAGACAATCATTTCGCGCCCTCTTTCCCTGGATTGCCCTGGCAGACGCCATAGCACAGCAACCATGGAGCCCATTCAGCTTTTTTTTTTTTTCTTCTTTACAGTCACCGTATGTGTACTGGATGCCGCGGACAGAGGCGATACTCCAGCGCTACACAGCAGCATTCATTTGCTTTTGCATGATAGCAGAGATGGTTACCAGTCTTTCTGTATCGTCAGCTGCCAGTGTAATTTGGCAATGAGATGATGGTTATCTGTCCTTCTGTGCTGTCTGCTGCTATCATGGGTGCCCCTGGCTGAGATTGGCCGGGGGCGCAAAAGCAAAACTGGGAATGACTCCCCGAGTCAATCCCTCCTTTATGGTTTCTAAAAATAAATAGAGTCAGACCTGCCTAGAATATGGGGCAAATGTACTAGAGAAGCAGTGTATCAGAGAGTACAGCTGCTCTGTGTCAGATCCCGCAGAAATGATGAGCTACATGCCATTCACGGGGGGGGTGCCCCTGCAACAACCCCACCCGTTGCTTCCCTTCTCCCCCAACCTTCCTGGGCTACCGTGGCAGTGTCCCCCCCCCCATTTGTGTCATGAAGTAATAAAGAATGCAGGAATAAGAAACACCGAGTTTTTAGTGACATAAAACGAGGGGGAGGCAGCCTCCCGGTGCTATAATAGTCCAGGCAGGACATTAAGCAGTATGGGGGAGAGGAGCCCAGCATCCCACTGCTATGATAGTCCAGGCAGTACAGAATCTTTTCACATGAAAGGGAGGGGGCTGATTGAAGCTCAGCCCCCAGTTGCTATGATGAAGACGGTTACCAGCCGTTCTGTAACATCTACTGGGAATGACCAGAAGTCATTCCTATTTTCACCCAGGCGCCCTCGGCCAGCCTCACCTGAAGCCAGCCAGGAGCACTCACGGGTTGATAAGAAGGACGGTTACCAGTCCTACTGCACCGTCTGCCACTGGGGAGGGGAGAGGAGCGGATACTTCTCTTCACTGCTGCAGCATCGCGTCTACCAGAAGCATTCAGTAGACATAGGGTGACATTGAAAGAAGTCAATAAATGATTTCTTTCCCTTTTCTCTCACGTGGGGGGCGGGGGAGTAAATTGACGAGCTATTCCCTGAACCATGCCGGACAATGTGTTTGAACCTACAGGCATTGGGAGCCCAGCCAAGAATGCAAATACTTTTCGGAGACTGCTGGGGACTGTGGGATAGCTCAAGTCCTCAATACCCCCTCCCTCCCTCCATGAGTGTCCATTTGAGTCTCTGGCTTCCTGTTACGCTTGTCACGCAGCACCGTGTAGCCTGTAGATTTTTTTTTTTCAAACGCTTTGGCATTTCGTCTTCTGTAACGGAGCTTTGATAGAACAGATTTGTCTCTCAATACAGCGATCAGATCCAGTATCTCCTGTACAGTCCATGCTGGAGCTCTTTTTGGATTTGGGACTGCATTGCCACCCGTGCTGATCAGAGCTCCAAGCTGGGCAAACAAGAAATGAAAATCAAAATTTCGTGGGGCTTTTCCTGTTTACCTGGCCACTGCATCCGAGCTGAGATTGCTGTCCAGAGCGGTCACAGTGGTGCACTGTGGGATACCGCCCGGAGGCCAATACCGTCAATTTGCAGCCACACTAACCCTAATCCAATATGGTAATACCGATTTTAGCGCTACTCCTCTCGTCGGGGAGGAGTACAGAAATCGATTTAAAGAGCCCTTTATATCGATATAAAGGGCCTTGTAGTGTGGACGGGTAAAATCGGTTTAACGCTGCTAAAATCGGTTTAAGCACGTAGTGTAGACCAGGCCAGAGGAAGGAATCAGCAGAGCCAGGAACAGAACTCAGACCTACTGATTCTCAAGTCTGAAACATAAGACCATCTTTCCTGCCTCAACATATAGTTTTATAGATTGTAGCAGGTTTGCCCAATAAATGCTATTGTCATAGTTCTTATAACAAACTAGATTATATATATTAATATGCTTATCTGAGCATCCAGAGTTCCACAACGTGCTGCCAAAGCACAAAAAGAAGGCTGCTTTCCTTTTTTAGCCTCCATATATTTAGGATTTTCTCGATGACAAAAGTATTTTGTTTTAATTATATTATCTGCCTGATATACTTACAGAAGATAAACTTAATACACCTATTTTGTGTAACACAATATCAAGCACACATCAACTCAGTGAGGTTACTTATTATGCTGCTAAATCTCCAAAATAAAAATATGTATTTCTGGTTCCACAACAAGGTTGGCTAACCTTACAGCATGCTAAAAAACTTGGTGTGCTGTAGCAGTACAGGACACAAGAGCTCTGAAAGAAAGTGGGATACATAATATGCTCATGGTAAATACTCAGAAAGCTCTTGTAGCATACAGCTATTTAACTGAAAATTTTTTGTTGTTATCTTATAGTACACGGATCAGTAACTTGCTAAAAAGACAGGAAGCAAAGGGTGGTAATAATGGCCACTTCTCATAATGGAAAGTGATAAACAGTGTGGTTGCCCAAGGATCTCTACTGGAACCTGTGCTATTCAACATATTCAAAAGTTAAGTCCAAAACTGACTGCAAAGAGCGACAAAGGAATCTAACCAAACTGGGTCTCGGGCAACAAAGTGGCAGATAAAATTCAATGTTGATAAGTGTAAAGTAATACACATTGGAAAACAGTCCCAATTACACACAAAATGACAAGGGTCTAAATAAGCTATTACCACTTAAGAAAGATCTTGGAGTCATTGTGGACAGTGCTCTGAAAACATTTGCTCAATATGCAAGGGACCGTCAAAAAAAAGCTAAATGAATGTTAGGAACCATTAGGAAAGGGAGAGATACGACACAAAATATCAATGCCTCTATATAAATCCATGCTTCTCACACACACTTTGAATACTGTGTGCAGTTCTGGTTGCCTCATCTCCAAAAAAAATAAGATTAGAATTGGAAAAGGTACAGAGAAGAGCAACAAAAAGGATTACAGGTATGGGACAGCCTCCATATGAGGGAGATTAAAAAGACGGACTGTTCATTTTAGAAAAGATATTATTAAAGAGGGATAGGATAGAGGTCTATAAAAAAATCATGAACTGTGTGGAGAAAATGAATAGGGAAGTATTATTTATCTCTTAACATAAACACAAGAACCAGGGGGTCACCCAATGAAATTAATAGGCAGCACGTTTAAAAAAACACACATAAGAAAGTACTTCTTCACATAACATACAGTCAATCTGCAGATCGTGTTGCCAGGGGATGTTGTGAAGGCCAAAAGTATAACTGAGTTCAAAAAAGAATTAGATAAGTTCATAGAGGATAGGACCATTGGCTATTAGCCAAGATGGTCAGGGATGCATCCCTATGCTCTGGGTGTCCCTAAACTTCTGACTGCCTGAAGCTGGGAAAGGGCAACACTGGACGGATCACTCAATAATTATCTTGTTTAGTTCACTCCCTCTGAAGCATCTGGGCACTGGCCACTGTCAGAAAACAGGACACTGGGCTAGATGGACCACTGATCTGACCCACTATGACCATTCTTATGTTTTTATGGTATCTCGGCACCAGGGCCTAACCTCTAAGAAAAAACTGTGTGAGCGAAGTTGTTTACTTTGTGCTCTGTTCATTTTCAAACAAGTGATCCTACCATGATCTAAACAAATAAACCAAAATAATAATAAAAAAACAGCCTGTGGTTAGTTATTCAAGATTTCTAGTTCAATTCCTTTCAAAGCAAAGGATTTATTTTACATACACTATCAAACAGAACTGCAGGATCCAAGTACCACTTACACTATGTTTTCTTATGAAAATGCTGATCTAAATATTAAAAACAAGAGCTCAGGGGTAATATTTTCCATATTAATTGGAAAACAATTAGAAGTCATTTTTAATAGATTGGGGGAAGGCTTTGGGAAGACGAATTTTTTTATACAAACAAAGCCAAAAGTCTGTTTACCTTTCACCTGTTTTTCATAATTTACATTTTTGACAGTTTCTTTGCAAGGTGCACTGTTCTGTGGTTTAGCTGAACGAATGCTCAGTCAAGGTGCAGTTCTTCTGTAGGTATGCTTCATCTGCAAGAGCTACTGAAACTTCTAACTAGTCCAAGATGTTCTCTTTATGCATTTGTTCTGTCCTTTTGTTCTGACACGAATGAAGGGAAGAGGAAGAAACATTTTCTATTTATTAATACAGTATATTAATTTCCCTCCAGACTGAGGATGATCAGAACCCTATGTACCCTTATAGCTAAATACATCTACAACAGAAGCATGTAATCCAACAGTAGGAATTTAAATTACAAAGGAGTGCATATAAAAAGGTAATAAAGTACAACATAGCTCTTTATTGTAGAAACAGTTCCACCAGTGTGTCTCTGCAATCTCCCATAGTTTCATAAAAGTTGCCTAGAAAACAATCACTGTTTACAGGCACCCCTCGCCTCCTTCCAACCCCTTCCAAGCTATCTTATGTTACAAACATACTAGTCTCTCTCTTCAGGGCCAGCTTCCTGGGAATTGGGCGTCTTTTTAATTTTTTTTTTTTAAACTCACCCGGTTCCTGTGGGAGGGAGGGGGGTCCTTCGGTGGCATTTCGGCAGGGGGTGTATGGGCGGGGGTGTCCCTGCTCCTGGTCTTCAGCAGCATTTCAGCAGTGGGAGGTCCTTCAGTGCTGCGGAAGACCTGGAGCGGACCTCCTGCCGCCGAAGTGCTGCCGAAGCCCTGGACTGCCGCCAGGTATTCAAATCAGGCCCCGCAGTCCATAAAGCCAGCCCTGTCTCTCTTCTGAAACATTGGGCAGACACAAGCCGCATTTCTCTCCCTCCACATGGCAGTTACATTAGCATGATTTGATTATATCCAGTCATAATAAAGTCCTGATCAAACAGGCTCTCCTAGTGATACCTGTTCATTTGGGCAAACTAACATTCTTCCATAAAATTCAGATATTTCTATATTTTTTCAAAGGTCTGAGGATCATCTTTCAGGTAACTCCATTAATAAATGAACTTAAGTGGCCACACAGCTTCACTATGCAAGCATAATTCATGCACGAGTATTAAAAAAATACAGTTCAAATGAATTGGCTCCATATGAGGTAGAAATAAAATTGGACAAGTAATGATTTGTTTCAGCTTCTTCCTTTAAATTCAAACACAAATCATCAGGGGTGTTGCCTCCTACATCAGTGATAAGATTCTTTATCTCAAAACTAGTGGAAATTAATCTTCCATTTTACACTGGCAAAAACTTTTTTTAAATGACTTTACTTTAGCTTCTACTTGCAACATATTCCCCTGCATTACACAAGGACTTCTGCTTCTCTGAAAGTCACTCTACACCCCTTAACATCTTACCTAGAGTCTTAAAGGGAGAGAGTCCCCCTTCTTGCTAAATACAGTTGACCAGATGGATACAATTCTAGACTAGACTATATTCTGTCTATATTACTTGATCTTTCCAAATAAAGGGATATTTTCCTTTTTGTTATAAAGATCAAGATATGCATCTGTCTGTTTACAATATTATATTGGATCATGTCTGTAAGATGTACCTAGTTTTGCAAAACTGACTTGCCATGTCACAAGAAATTAATCTCTGAAAATTTTTTTTTTTAAACATAATCTACTGATCTTGCATACACCATGAAGTGGTGGCACTGCTAAAGAAAAGTAGGAAGTTGCCATAACTATAAAGGGAAGGGTAACAATCCTCCTGTGTACAATAGTATAAAATCCCTCCTGGCCAGAGTTCACCAAAATCCTTTTACCTGTAAAGGGTTAAGAAGCTCAGGTAACTTGGCTGACATCTGACCCAAAGGATCAATAAGGGGACAAGATACTTTCATATCTTTGGGGGTGGGGGCTTTTGTTTGTGCTCTTTGTTTTGGTGGTGTTCGCTCTTGGGACTAAGAGGGACCAGACATCAATCCATCTTCTCCAAATCTTTCTGAACAAGTCTCTCATATTTCAAACTTGTAAGTAACAGCCAGGCAAGGCGTGTTAGTTTATACTTATTTTCCTCAACTTGTGAATGTTTCCTTTGCCAGAGGGATGTTTATCCCTGTTTTGTTGTAACTTTGAAACTAAGGCTAGAGGGGGTTCCTCTGGGCTCTTTGAATCTGATTATCCTGTAAAGTTATTTTCCATCCTGATTTTACAGAAATGATTTTTACCTTTTCTTTTAATAAAATCCTTCTTTTAAAAACCTGACTGATTTTTCCATTGTCCCAAGACTCAGGCGTTTGGGTCTCTGATCACTTTGTAACCAATTGGTTAGGATATTATTCTCAAGCCTCCCCAGGAAAGGGGGTGTAAGGGCTTGGGGGGATATTTTGGGGGAGGAACTCCAAGTGGTCCTTTCCCTGCTTCTTGTTAAATCACTTGGTGGAGGCAGCATACCAGGTTTTAACCTAAGCTGATAGAAATAAGTTTAGGGGGGTCTTCATGCGGGTCCCCACATCTGTACCCTACAGTTCAGAGTGGGGAAAGAACCCTGACAGAAGTGTATCACCTTTTACAAGTTTGACGCTGCTTGATGGGTCTACTTATGTGGGACAAAAATTGAAGGACAAATGTTAAAGGCCTCCCTGTTTCAGGTCAGTATTAAGTCAGACTATGGTCACAAAACAGAGAATCTGTAAACTAGAGTTTAAATGGCACGCTTACAAATGAACTGCAAAAACAAATGATTGTGGCTTAAATGATGGCAGTCAATTAGACTCCAAATATCTTAACAATATATCTGTGACTATTATCAAATTAGTTGTATTACCATAAAGCCTAGGAGCCCTAATCATGGACCAGGACCTCACTGTGCTAGGTGCCATACAAATAGAACAAAACCATGGTCTCTACCCCAAAGAGCTTACTATCTAAGTATAGGACAAGAGACAATACACGGTGTACAAGAATGAGACACGATTAGTCAGCATGACATGCAGGAGTTTCATCATACAAACAGTGTAGCTAGCTATATACATTGTACTACTATCCTTTGAGAGACAGAGAGAAAGAAACTTAAAAATGGCAACAACAAAAAGCTACACTCAAGTTGCCTGCAAACCAAGAAAAGTCTTCAAAAACATGGACAAATTACATAGCAGTAACTGCTATTAGGACCCACTAAGAAAAAAGAGCTTCAGTTACAAACCCACCATCAGGAGTTTGTAAATCAGTTGTTATGCATACACACACCCTCCTCGATAAAACCTGATATGCAAGATCTCAGCCGAAGGGAAACTTTTTGTATTTAGCCAATTTCACATTAAAAGAAGGCAAAAACACAGACATTCTGATCTCAGATACTTGTTTGTACTGAAATAACTCAAACATACAATCTGATGGTGCTATTATAATATTTTAATGTTGATTTAAGAGCCTACACATTACAATTCTTTCCCATTCTATGCTGTCCTTTTCCGTATGGACAACTGATTCCCCCCCACCCCCTTCCGTATTTTATATTAAGTTGAAGTCAACATGGCTGTTCTCATTTAGCTACTAAAATTTATATCTCATAATTTCTTATGTAAAGAGATCTCTAGTGGGTCAGTGTCAATCATTTCAGCACATGTAGCTGTCAAAGTCATTGTGTTTCATTATGTACAATAGCTGCATACACAAGCACAAACTCTAGATAGTGTCAGAAACACAACATATTAAGAGCTAAGCCAGTCCATTATCTACACCTAATTTTCAAAGTAACTGCAACCTGCTATAACTTTGTTCATAAGGTTTTTTCTATTTGAAAGAAGATTGTGTTGATGAGGAAGAAAAAGGCTCTTCTTAGATGGGAGAATAAAAGGTATCAATTAAGCTCAGAATGAAAGATTTAGTCAGAGAACCATTTTAGCACTTAGATAGCAAACTTGGATCTTTGTTTACATTTTCTCGTAGCAAGAAGAGGATGTTATGTCTTCCAGATTTCCTACAGCAAACATTTTCTGGATTTCTGAAGTGATCGCTCCTTGTCCTATTGCATGAAGACAATCAAAACAGAAATTTTACATAAAAATCCAGGAAGTTTCAGATACTCACGTCAGTTTACTAAAAGGCTAAACTGGATACCTATTTTATTGAAAAGTACTATATATACACACACGCAATTCATTTATTGAATTTTGCAACACCTACATACTTCAGAATGTGTGAACGTATGCATTATCAGTCTTGACAAGTAACTACTAGAACCTCTGGCAAAATGAATAAGTAGACTGTCTTTATTGTGGTAAAATAGCCCCCTGAGCAGAGTGATTATCCTTCCCTAAGCCAGATATCTTACACCTTTACAACTGTCCCACACCACAAATCAAGTATTCTCTGTCTTTGGATAGGGCTGGTATATCCTAAATGTGTGGAGGAGTGGAGGGGAAAATTTCTATTTATTTTTATTACCAGTCAACTGAGTTGTGTTTATTAGTGGAAAGACACCATTACAATCTACCCTTTAAAAATGGAACAGTCCTCTGTGCCCTATTTTATACTTCATGAAATACGCTATCCTTTCCCTGGTCCTCTAAATTTCTCCCTTCCCCATTTCATTTTATCCTGCATGCTCTGTGTATGTGTTGGGGAGTGGGGGGAGCAGAATATCGCTCATCCAATATCTCACATTTTTCTTTACACTGGTCCATTATCTGCAATGGTCATCCCTATATGGAGAGCTGAACATGCACCTCTGAAGACTCTCAACATGGCTTTTTAGTCAAACAGTTAGAAGAGAACAATACAAAGTACTCTCTCGAGTTCTCTTTTCTGTTCCTCCAAGTGAAGGAGGAAACACTTCGCAGTTAACATATATTGCCACTTGATCCACAGTTTAACTTCCCACTGCTGCTTCTTCCTTTCTATTTCACAAAATGGTAAAAGCTCCTTTAAACTTGGTGGAGGTGAAAAAGTGAGAGGAAAGAAATTTCTGTTTTACTCACACAATAATAAATAAAATAAAAAAGGAATAACTGATATATAGTTTCAAAACTAAAGTATTTGCAGCTACATACTTTAAATACCACATTCAGTGACCTCTTGTTCATTTCAGAGTAATAATTTGGCAGACTCTAGAAGTTAAGATGTCTCACTGCTATATTTTGAGGCATAAATCTTCTCAGATTTGTACATTACAACAATGGGATACACCTAGAGATCAACAGGTAGCTGAGAAAAGTCTTTCCAGTTTGTAAAATGTTAATAGTTGTTATACATACACAAAAGAACAAATTGATAGCATTAAAAAATGTGTAGTCATTGACTGTATTAATAAAGGTCTATTCAAATACTGTTTGTTGATTTAGTTGGGGGGGCAGGGGTTGAGACTGAACCACCTCCTACCCCAAAGTATAGTGAAGCTGCCATGGAGTATGGTATGAATAAATGTCACCTGGGCAGCCTGACAGTTCAGCAACATTTCCATTCTGAGAGATCTATCATTAGTTTCTAAAATGTATTGGACATATTGGTACGTAGGCAGCATATGTAACGTTAGATACGTTTCCCTGCTTCAGCATATTAACCCTGCTTTAGCATATTAACCCTGCTTTAAACATTTTAACTGATGTCTACGTAAGGTAGGTCTCCACTGCAGGTTATCAAAGTCTAAGCACTGTGGTAAGACAAATCCATCTGCAGGACTTCAGAGCCACACCTGACTCATACCCACGTAGCTGCAGCCACATTGGTTCTGCAGTAGGCCAATTTAAGTGCTAGGATTTCTGTAGGCATATCCCAGGTTTCTCTTAGTGTCTCACTAACTTGAGCCATTCATTTATTTTGCAGTATGTTGTGGGAGAACTTGTCTGTCCTTCCCAAGCCTCTGTGTGGAAGTATTCACAGCCTGCCACCACAGTAGCACAAAACACTTCTGGCTCAGCACACTCCTCACTTCTTTCCTCTTCATCCAGGCCAAAGCACGGTTCCCACATCAGGTGCATGAACTGTTTCCTACTTTTGGGAGCACTGCTGTTTCAGCAGGATGCAGTTACAGGTATGGGATACGGTGGAGGGCACTTCAACAGCTGTTTGTGACCCTCCTAAGGCAGCCACAGGAATTCATGAAAAGATCATGCAAGTATGATATGGCAGAGCAGAGACAGCTGATGAATGCCACCTATCGTATGTGGACTGGCACTTCTGGTGCAGAACAACTTGTAGTGTCATTACATCATCATGCAGCTCTGGGAAGATCAGCAGTGCCTCCAAAACTTCCCCATGAGGAAGTAGACCTTCATGGAATCATATGAGGATCTTGCCCTGACCTTTCAGTGCCAGATCATGCTAATAAGGGAGGCCATACCAATCCAGAAGTGGGTTGATACTGCCAGCTGGAAGCTTGCTACCCTACACTGCACATGTTAATGCCTAACCACTTTGGTGCTGGAAAGCTAATTCAGTGCTGTAGCAATGGAGCTTTGTGGGGCAGGTACTGCTGTTTTACATCCATGGGTAGCAGACACAGTTAGTGTGCCTGGAACAGCTGGCTTTGAGAGAATGGGGTTTCCAAACTGAACTGGAGCCACTGATGACATCCCTCTACCCACTGTATGTCCAGCACAAGGAGCATATGTCAATCAGCAAGGACATTACTCAAATCATCATGAAGGTCTTGGTCAACCATAAGAAGAGGTCATTCACATTGGCCAGGAACTGCATTTCTTCAAGATGCACGTCCCTGTGGCTGCTCCACTTGAGGAACTCATGTGCCTCTTAAGCCTTGAGTTTGCAATTTTTCTGCTACCAGTACCCATTCGGCCCATGCATGTTCAGCCTATGCCTCTTGGTGTCTGGCATAAGAACACCAACATCTGTGAGAATAAGGATGAGGGCTTCCACCAGGAGTAGACTCAAGACACTGCTGGTTTACAAGTCCAATATAGTCAGTCAGAGATTGCACCCATCACCACTGAGGCAGGGTTCAGGTCAGGGGCGGCTCTAGGCATTTTGCCGCCCCAAGCACGGCAGGCAGGCTGCCTTCGGCGGCTTGCCTGTGGAACGTCCCCGGTCCCGCAAATTTGGCAGCAGCCTGCGGGAGGTCCGCTGAAGCCGCGGGATCAGCGGACCCTCCACAGGCACGCCGCCGAAGGCAACCGGCCTGTTGCCCTCGTGGCGACCGGCAGAGCGCCCCCCGTGGCTTGCTGCCCCAAGCACACGCTTGGCGTGCTGGTGCCTGGAGCCGACCCTGGTTCAGGTGAGCAAAAGAAATTAGGGATTCTTGTGTGCCTGTGCTGCCCACCTCCTTGCATCACATGGTAATATGCCTCAAGCAGCATAATGATGCATACTACTGCTGTGTGTGTGCATGCACGCATATGTGTAGATATATGTTTATTTGCTATTGTGTTTGTGCAAAGTAGATATTTCATCATGTGCTGACTGTAAATCAACAAACAGAGACAGTAAGCTACAGGTCAGCTGCTGGAAGAGTGGTCTGCCCAGGAATCTCACCAATCATCTTGGGTCACCTATGTATATTATAGATCAAAAATGTATATTATATATATTAAAAAACCACCAGCCAGGCAGGAGTAGAGAAAAAAATTCAGGCAAGCAGTAAGAGAATGCTTAACCAAGATACAGAAGCTTGAGTACACCACAACTTCCTTCCCCCTCCCACAGGCCTGGACAGCATCAGGAGACCAAGTACCACAATCACGAAGGGACTTTTTCCACTTAGTACAACCACTGGGACTTAAAATACAGGATGTCTGGAGTTAATACTAGTATTGGTATAACTGTGTAATAGTACCCCAGTGTGTACAAAGTTATAAGGCAAGGAGTCTGTGGAAATACGCATTTATGCTTTCTAAACCTATAATCCCAGCTTTGATTCTCCTCCCATCTCCCAGTAATTAGTTCAAACATAGCTCGACTGAATCATTAGTTGCATGTTTAATATGCATCCCCCACACAGAGCTTGGAATCCATCTTAAGTCACACATGTAGGGATGGAAAGGGGAATGCAGAAAGGGTGAACTGAAGCTAAGGCTACCCCATAGCTCCAGCCCCGCCGCTGCTCCTGCAGCAGGAATTGACTGCGGCTGCTCCCATCCCAGGGTAGCTGACCCAACTCCAGCCGCTGTTTTGGTGGTCCCAGGGCTGGCCACCAGTCAACTGTTCTGGCAGTCACTGCTCCGGCAGCCCAGGGCTAACAGTTGCTCCAGCCCTGCCTCAAAAGTAGACATGGAGGTCCCCAAAAAACCCATGACCTCCCTGCAGAATCATAGCCTTAGTCATCACCTGGGAAATATTTCCACTTAAATTGCAATGTCCCCCCAAATAATGAAAATGGAAGCAGACAGTTATTCAGCTGTAGCTCTAACTCTGCTGCGGCTTCTTATGCAGTCCATTCCCCAGGTTCATCTCCTAATAATTCTCAGAATATAGATGAAAGATGTCCCTCAGACTATCAGACCACATGGTCTGTTCCAGCTCTTCTGCACCCTCTGCTGCAAGGGTCTCCTCTGGTACCATCCCTGTCCCTGGTCTAAACACAAAAACAAAAACAGGACAGTCTGGGTCAAAAGCCTATCATGTATGATGGTGGGTTCAGTACTTTGGGCTATGGTGAGCACCTGATTCAAACTCCTTATGTTAGGGGCAAGGAGACATTGAGTTGCTTGACTTGTTATTGGTATCCTCTGCCTTGAGATAAGCACTCTTGACATTTTTAATTCACTCCAGACACTGGATAGCTGGCCACTTGATCCACCTCCTCTGGCAGCCTCTTGAAAAGGACAGTTTCGGGTGCATCTCAAAACTACATTATTTGCTGTACCTGCACCAGAGGGCAACCAGAATCCTGATGTGATCCTCTAGTCAGCTAGCAGCACACTGGGATGGCATCTTCTCACATTATTCAGCTAAGCTGGTCAGTGCAGAAATGGAGCAGGACATGTGGAATGAGGACTTAAACACTGACCAGGTATATGTAAACCAGCAGGTTGTTTATAGTAGATCGGAGATGAATAGAAAGTTAGTAGGTAGAAGGGACAGAAAATATAGACCTAGGGAATTGGGGTATGGCATTGTGCACTGGCACCGAAGAACTCTCAAAACCCAAGCTTTATAACCCAGACTTCAGCTGCTTCCCCTCTGCAGTGTAAGTACATTTGAGCCCGCCTAACAAAACCTGTGGTTCTAACCTATACCCCTCACTGGGCAAGCAAACCTGGATTCAAAGCACATATAAACCTGGGTTTAAAGGGTTGTATGTGTGTGGATGGCGGGGGGGGGGGGGGGGGGGGAGGGAGGGAGTAAGAGCCTAGGTTAAGCCTACAGTGAAGACATACCCTGACATCAACTTGACTTCCCACCCATTCCTGTGCTTTCTTGACACCCATTCCCACCCTCCCCCCATTGCTCCCCTTAAACATACTTCCTGGGACATTTGTTGTCACTGGAGATTAAAGATGAAAATCAACCCTTAAGTCTTTTTTTTTTAAATAAGAGATTGTATTTCATTTATCAAGCTGGACATGATACTGCACTGTCGTCTTTGGGTAACGACATTGGGCCAAGGATTTTGAATTCTGATCTCCTGCTTCATGACTTGCTCTAAAAATACTACTATACAGAACCAAACTAACTAGTACAATTAATTTAGAAAGCAGAACTTGCATAAAATTGCTTTCAGCATCTGCATCCTAAAATGAATTATAGAAAATTTGTTACTCTACTCATATTTTAGATTTAATATAAAGTAGAATATTAAGGTGTGGGAAATTCTGGTACTAGAAAAATTAATCCATCAAATCAGTTTTACTAGCGGGAAGAAAAAAAGATAACTACTAAGAAAGCTAATGAACTTTTTGGAGTTTGCTGGAAGAGGTAATTGCCCGTCACAAAACCTGATAGTTTAAGAACTCCATTTACTATGGGAAAGAGAAGCCCCTTCAAAAATAGTCAAAGTTATAGGTCAGAATAGGAACGAGAGGCTGCTAGGCAACTCTCTGACACCACATTCTACAAGCCATTACCCTCTGATCCCACTGAGGGTTACCAAAAGAAACTGCACCATCTGTTCAAGAAACTCCCTGAAGAAGCACAGGAACAAATCTACATAGACACAACCCTACAGCCCCAACCAGGGGTATTCTATCTGTTACCAAAGATCCATAAACCTGGAACCCTGGACGCCCCATCATCTCAGGCATTGGCACCCTGTCAGCAGGATTTTCTGGCTATGTGGACTCCCTCCTCAGGCCCTATGCTACCAGCACTCCCAGCTATCTTCGCAACACCACTGACTTCCCGAGGAAACCACAATCCACTGATGATCTTCCAGAAAACACCACCCTAGCCACTATGGGTGTAGAAGTTCTCTATACCAACGTTCCACTCAAAGATGGACTACAAGCCATCAGGAACAGTATCCCCGATAATGTCACAGCAAATCTGGTGGCTGAACTTTGTCCTCACCCACAAGTATTTCAGATCTGGGGGACAATTTATACCTTCAAGTCAGCAGCACTGCTATGGGTACCCGCATGTCCCCACAGTATGTCAACATTTTATGGCTGACTTAGAACAACACTTCCTCAGCTCTCGTCCCCTAATGCCCCTGCTCTACACTGATGACATCTTTATCATCTGGATCCATGGGAAGGAGGCCCTTGAGGAATTCCACCAGGATTTTAACAATTTCCACTCCATCATCAACCTCAGCCTTGTCCAGTCCACACAAGAGATCCAGTTCCTGTTCCTGGACACTACAGTACAAGTAAGAAATGATCACAAACACCACCCTACATCGGAAACCTATTGACCGCAATACTTACCTACATGCCTCCAGCTTTCATCCAGACCACACCACGCAATCCATTGTCTACAGCCACGCTCTAAGATACAACCACATTTGCTCTGATCCCTCAGACAGACACAAACACCTCCAGGATCTCTACTAAGCGTTCTTAAAACTACAATACCTACCTGGTGAAGTGAAGAAACAGACTGACAGAGCCAGAAAGGTATTCAGAAGTCACATACTACAGGACAGGCCAAATAAATAATGCCAATAGCCGTCACCTACAGCCCCCAACTAAAACCTCTCCAGCGCATTATCAAGGATCTACAACCTATTCTGAAGGACGATCCTTCACTCTCACAGAGCGTAGGAGACAGGCCAGTCCTCGTTTACAGACAGCCCTCCAACCTGAAGCAAATACTCACCAACAACTACTCACCACACAACAAACACACTAACCCAGGAACCAATCCCTGCAACAAACCCTGTTGCCAACTCTGTCTGCATATCTATTCAAGGAACCTAATCACATCAGCCACACTATCCGGGGCTTGTTCACTTGCACATCTACCAATGTGATATATGTCATCATGTGCCAGCAATGCCCTTCTGCCATGTACACCGGCCAAACAGGACAGTCTCTACACAAAAGAATAAATGGACACAAATCAGACATCAAGAATTGTAAACATTCAAAAAACAGTAGGAAAGCACTTACATCTCCCTGGACACTCAACAGACTTAAAAGTAATTCTTCAATAAAAAACTTCAAAAACAGATTTCAATGAGAAACTGCAGAACTGGAACTAACTTGCAAACTGGACACCATCAAATTAGGCCTGAATAAAGACTGGAAGTGATTGGTCATTACAAAAAGCAATTTTCCCCTCTATTGATACTCACACCTTCTTGTCAACTGTTGGGAATGGACAACATCCACCTTGACTGAACTGGCCTCATTAGCACTGACCCGCCACTTGGTAAGGCAACTCTCATCTCTTCATGTGCTGCAATATATATATTCACACACACACACACACACACACACACCTCATAGTATTTTTCACTCCATGTATCTGATGAAGTGGGCTTTAGCCCACAAAAGCTTATGCTCAAATATATTTCTTAGTCTCCAAGGTGTCACAAGGACTCCTCATTGTTTTTTCCAGACAGGAAGTAATAATTGGATCTGTTTAATCTGTAAATTAAACATTTTAAGCTTACAATGGTTTCCCATTTACAAACAAAGCCAAATGTTTATGAAGTCAACAAGAAATGAACACACAGGAAAAAATAAGTCGAGGGAGGGGACAGTAGTTAGCCTGTCTAGGAGCAAAGACAATGAACTCAGGAGACAGGGGGTATTTCCAGAAAGCAAATATGACACCTGGGCATGCTGCACCTAGGAAATAAATGGACAACGTATTTGCATTCATGAAAGTAGGGTCTCAGCCAATCTTGGTTGAAAACGCTGCAGAGCACTTTGGGTGACAAACTTCTTTAGAGGGGAGGTTAGTCTGTTAACTCTAGTCTCTAGAAAGCATGTTATGATTTTGCTTTATATGTAACCATTTGTTTCCAATATCCTTACTCACCATCTCTAGTATTTGATAGTACAGTAGCTTAGGCTTAATATCAATCCTGACATTAGCAGCTCCCGGTTACTGGCAACATATTACTGGGAATCAATACCATCCCATTAACATTAACCTTAATGGAATTCAGATATTAGCAACGGCACACCACTTATTAGAAACATTTTTGGAAGGAAGTCACCACCGGGAGGCAGGTTTACAAGGCTGCAGCCAGGGAAGAAAGTGCTGGGACACGTCTTCAGGCAAGTTTGCAGGTCTGCAGCCAGAGAAGTCAATGCTCAGCCTACCCCAGCCCGTCCTTCTGGGGCTGCCATCTGGCAAACCTGCCTGCACACAGGAAGCACACAAGAAGTAAGGGGCTGTGCACAGAGCAGTAGCAGGGAGCATGGGCGCCAAGTTTATATAATTTTTGGTGGTTCTCAGAACGGGTCCAAGTCCTGCCTCCCACACCTGCCTTGTAAGCCAATATATATGCTACCCCTGTTCACACACCCAACCCCGGGCGCAGGGCCGGCAGCGGAGCCCTGGGCGGCAGCTGGGATCCCGTGTAAAGCATGGGGGTGCTGCAGCACCCCCCCCAAAGCCCTAGTTCCTGCACCTACGAAAATAAGGTTAAGCGTGCCCTTCAAGTTGATACTCAGTGGACAACTGTGAACAGAGATAGTATTTACGTCAAAATGTATGTAAAATATAAGCTCAAACATTGGAGGAGCCAGGCCCATGTTCCTCAATGTTGGTGTAGCATGGGTGTCATGGGCCCATATAACTCGCCACTTACGGTGGGGAAAGAGGCTGCAGCACAGATGCTGGAGCTGTGCTCTCCAGGCTGTGCCCCGCTGGGGGACTGTATGTAGGGAAGGAAGTGCTGAGCCCTGATGCCTGGAGAGCACATAGAAAGATACAGTCATGCTTCTCTGTGGGCCTCAAGCCTCTTAGAAAGCACCAGAATCTGGGCTGCAGCCCCACCACCTTCCCCAGCTCCTGCCCTTCCCACAGTAGGTTGCATGGCTGCAGCCAGGGAAGGGACTTCCCCCAGTGCTCTCTTCCCCAGCTACAGTCTCACAAATCTGCCTTCAGCTTATTAGCAACTGCTGAATAATAGCAATTTTTTTATGGCAACCAAGGGGATGCTAATCAGTAGAATCTACTATAACTTATTCTCTTTTCACTATCAATATATCTTAGTGGTGTTAAGCAAAGTGCTGCTCCTGAGTTGAATCTCACAAGCTGTTGTGTACTGTTTTTGTGGGAATAGCCCACTCTGGCCCTCCCAGCTAGACACTGCAGAGAACGCTCTGAGGATTTGGGGGCTGGTGTGTGCCTATCATATCTATACATAGAGAGCAAAGCCTGCAAGGACCTTGAAGGCAATGCTTGTGTCACCAGAGGCTGGTGGGTTCTGGGAGCTGATCCACAGCAGGCACAGACAAGGCTGCTTCACCCTAAGGGCAGGTGGTGGTGAGTGGTTACACAACCCTGGGTACCCCAGGAAGTATCACAACAATAAACTGCAAAACCATTCAGTATGTCAGAATTACTTGAGATGTTCTCAGTAGTGAAGATAAAAATATTTTGAAAAAATATATCTCAATTTCTGGGTTTACTCTCCTTAAATTGATAGTTAATCCAACAAAAGCAAATACTGATCTTCTGTAAATCTCTGACTGGTAACTGACTACTGCTATTTTCTGGACTCAATGGCTAGAGAAGAATTTTATCACCAGTACTGCCTAGGTTACAGAGTAATTTACTCAGTCAAATAAGAGCTTAGGATAAGCACAGAAATGCCTACAAAAACACTGTCCCAAGACTGTAATCTACATTATTGTAATTAGAAATTAATATTGTAGCAGTTGATGACCACTCTGGTATAATAAAAAGTCTTTCAGTATTTCCATTATAAATCCTTTTTTTCCTGGCGGTGTTTAATAAATGAATAAAAAATAAAGTGATTAATAGTTGAGTCAGAGATGGAAGCTACTTTCTGATCCAAATCTGATGGTTCAGAAACAACAACAAGAACGTGATAAGCATTCAATTCTGTTTAAATTCAGACATAATAGATCGCTGAATTAACAGCGCACATACATTTTTGGAGAAATCAAACCCCCATAGTACCAACTATAACAGATTTCAGTGAGAACACAGGTGTTTGGTATGTTTGAAAGTCTGATCATAACACAATATTTCTCATGTTCTTCTACACATTGTATGTGATACTTGTTAGAAAATGCTGAGCTTTCATCCAGTACACTACATTTACAGTTTCGAAACAAAAGTATTGCAAAGTGCACTGCTTTGCTTTATTGTTAAAAATGTCACTTCTGTTACTATAGCAAATGATCCATGCCTTCATGGCTCCAAAATATGCATTTTGTCAATATTTAGTATTATTGTTTCCATCTATGTTGCAATGTTTAAAGAATGTAACAGTATAATGCACCTCAAAACTTCCTAGAGGTACCACATCAGACTGTAACGGAGGTATCTGCATGGAAAGTGGCAGGTATGATGAATTTAATTGTTCCCCCCCCACTCTTTACCAGGAGGTTCTAATAACGTTTCTGAAGAAAGCAAACAGCCAAAAGAAATTGAAAAGCAAGCTAATTAACTCAGCTATTCCCATGTATTATAGGACTTTATATCTGTAACAGGTTCATCCCCCACATATCAGATACCTGCAGCACAGATGCCTATAATGCGGTGAGACAAAGTGTCAACCTTAAATGGATTTCCGTGTTTCGTTTGTTTAAGACAAGAACCTTCATGAAGAATGAGCTAAAGGAGAGGGGATGATTAGAGAAGTCAAATGGAGAAAGAACAGGGTTCCACAGGCCCTGGCAAACCATGTAATCCAGGAGTAGTCAATAGCGGGACTGCCAGCCAAATCTGGACTGCCAGACATTTATGAACAGACTGCAAAAATCTTTTTATTTAATTATCATTGTTATTATTTTTGTATTATTTTCTCTGGACCTTTACAATATTTTGACAAAGAAATTTGGATCTTGACAAAAAATAATTGATTCCTCCTCCTGTTATCTTATAGCATTCTGTTGTTTTGAATGGTCCACTTTAGGGGAGGAAGGTAGGGAAGAAAAAGAAAAAGGTGAGTTATATGTTGGGAGCAGGAGGAAAAGACAACCACAAAAACCTTTCCTTTCATTAGGATTACTTTCAAAGATAAACTACCTATCATGCAAAGACATTATAGTATCTTTTCCTCCTACTCCCAACATATAACTCACCTTTTTCTTTCCTACCTTCCTCCCCTAAGGTGGACCATTATTGCTATAGTTTGTAAAAAAAAATCAGTGTAGCAGCTGCTGTGGGAAGCAATATTCCCATTTCACATCTTAACACAAGATAAGCAATCCAGTCATTCAGAAAAATACTTCACAAGAGATCAGTATATAATACGCGAGCATATTCCTTTAAGAATTTAAGATATCTTGGAAGGAATGAAAACATCACAAGTTGCTTAGGTTAATATAGGTGCTCTTTTCAGAAAGAAGACTACACCTCTATCCCAATATAACGCTGTCCTCGGGAGCCAAAAAAAATCTTACCGTGTTACAGGTAAAACTGTGTTATATTGAACTTGCTTTGATCCAATGGAGTGCGCAGCCCTGCCCCCCCCCAGAGCACAGCTTACCACGTTATATCCGAATTCGTGTTATATCGGGTCACATTATATCGAGGTAGATTTCAGAGCAGATTTCAGATTACCAGATTTCAGAGCAGTAGCCATGTTAGTCTGTATCAGCAGAAAGAACAAGGAGTACTTGGGGCACCTTAGAGACTAACAATTTTATTTGAGCGTAAGCTTTTGTCGGCTAAAGCCCACTTCATCAGATGCATGTAGCAGAAAATACAGTAGGAAGACACACACACACACCATGAAAAAATGGAGGCTGCCATACCAACTCTAACCAGACCAATTGATTAAGGTGAGCTATTCTCAGCAGGAGAAAAAAAAACTTTTGTAGTGATAATCAGGATGGCCCATTTCAAACACTTGACAAGAAGGTGTGAGTAACAGCAGGGGGAAAATTAGCATGGGAAAATAGTTTTTAGTTAGTGTAATGACTCATCTATTCCCAGCCTTTATTCAAGCCTTATTTAATGGTGTCCAGTTTGCAGATTATCACCAGACACACATAAGAACAGTCCTTGCCCCTAAAGAACTAACTAGTTGGCTAAACCAATTAGCTTAACTAAATTGATAAAAGCTATTTTTAAACCAAGAGTGTGTCCATACAGGGGTCTGCATAAATTTATAGATGTTTAAAGATGCACCCCTGTAACTAAGGGTAAGTTTGTGCGTAGACAAGGCTTCACATGAATAAGTGTTTGCAGGACTGGGCCATGATACACCAAGGATAAGACCCACTTGGAAGAAAAATAAGTTAAAGTTAACACCGTCTCAAATTTCCTCCACCAGTCTTTTCTATTAAGTAACACTGAGATAGAGATGGCATGTGACTCCTGTTCACACAGATATGTTGTGGAAGGGTATGTCTACATCTACAATTTTGCAGCGCTGGTTGTTACAGCTGTATGTAGTACAGCTGTATAGGGCCAGCGCTGCAGAGTGGCCACACTTACAGCAACCAGCGCTGCAAGTGGTGTTAGATGTGGCCACACTGCAGCGCTGTTGGGCGGCTTGCAGGGGGGTTCGGGGAACGCGAGAGCAAACCGTGGGGAAGGAGACCTGCTTGCAGGGGGGGTTCGGGGAACGCGAGAGCAAACCGCGGGGAAGCAGGTCTCCTTCCCCGCGGTTTGCTCCGGTGTTCCCCGAACCCCCCTGCAAGCAGGTCTCCTTCCCTGTGGTGTGCTCTCGCGTTCCCCGAACCCCCCTGCAAGCAGGTCTCCTTCCCACGGTTTGCTCTCGCGTTCCTCGAACCCCCCTGCAAACCGCGGGGAAGGAGACCTGCTTGCAGGGGGGTTCGGGGAACACGAGAGCAAACCGCGGGGAAGGAGACCTGCTTGATTACCAGAGAGGCTTCCTCAGGTATGCTGGGATACCTGCTTATTCCACGGAGGTCAAGAAAAACGCTGGTGAGTGTCTACACCTGATGACCAGTGCTGGATCACCAGCGCTGGATCCTCTACACCCGAGGTTCGACCAGGTGTACGGCCAGCGCTGCAAACAGGGAGTTGCAGCGCTGGTAATGCCCTGCAGATGTGTACACCTCCTAAGTTGCAGCGCTGTAACCCCCTCACCAGCGCTGCAACTTTGTGGTGTAGACAAGGCCGAAGTCTTCACAAGGAATATGAGTGAGACGGGTGTGGGCCTGACAAGTGTTTCCAAAGTATAAAGGGACTGAGGTGAGAGAGGGAGAAGGAAATAACACAAGCATTGAGGGTGGCACCATTAGTGGAGTGAAGGAAGACAAAATAAGATCCAAGATGTAGGCCAAGATGAAGTTGAGCCATGAAGGCAATGAGGAGAGTTTAAGATTTTATATTGCTTCCTAAAATGCACTTCCTTATTTTTCTAGCTTTTTAGAAGTATTTATCAGAATGACTAAAGCATGGCAATAACTTTACTTTTAAGCTTTTTAAATTTTGCTTCTTTGCACAGTTGCAAAGCATCAAAAGACAGGTAACTCCCCTCTTGTATCACATTATATAAAGAGATCCAGCTCCTTAGGTACACTCCTAAGGTAACTGACAAATATTATTTATGTTAGTACACAAGACAAGACATTCCACAGGATTAATGTTATAGACAGGTTTGTACATAGTATTTAAGCAAAATCCTGATTAAAATCCTACCATTGGATTATTAGTTACATATAAGGGATCTATAGTTGCATTTAATCTCAATATCTGACTCCAGATCATAAGATGAGACGGGCTGGCACAAAACTTTCAGATCCACTAACTGAGCGACACTTCTTAAAGTATGTAATTCTTTGATCAAGTGACAGACATTTACGAGCAAGCCTCTACTTGTTGAAACTGAAGCATCACCACTAACAGTAGAAGTTTAACACAGATCTGTCAATCAGTTCTGAAGGTAGCAGAATTTTATTAGGTCTTGAAAAAACAAAGCTGAAAGGCTAGGGAAAGATTTTCTATACTCATAAACTAGTTAAAAGTTTAACTATGACAAATATTTCCCTTTGGATGATCATTTCAAACTTTTGGTGTTAAGAAGTTAGGAAACAAATGTTCTCCTTTTATCATACTTAAGACTAAGAGCTGCAAATTAGCATACTGAAATAATGCTCTCTCAAATAGAATATAGTAGAGAGAGATCAAATATGGGCAACAAGAATGATCGGGGCACAGAAAAATTCTCACACAAGGAGGAACTGAAAAGATGTACTCCGTTTACTTTAAAGACACAAACAACAAGGAACGTGATGAGAGCTTATAAAAAACTACAAGTGGTAAAAGTACATCAGGATCTTCTATTCATCTCAGTACAAGAAAAAGGGACACTCAATGAAACTGAGAGGTGGCAAATTCTAACAGTAAATTTTTTCATACAATACACAATTAGACGGTTGCACTCAGTGCCCCAAGATAGAGGCCAAGAACCTAAAAGGATTCAAGAGGATTAGACATTTATACAGAGAAGATTATTCAGTTATAATAGTAAATATATATTTTTAAAAAGCTCTGGAAGGTATTTGAACTGTCAAGATTCAGAGCATACACTAATCTCTAATTTCGAGGGATTAGGAATAAAATTCCCCTGGAGGCAGGTTATCCCACAATTACCTGCTGCAGGTGTCTCTCTCTCTCTCTCTCCCTGTAGCAGCTGGTACTGGCCACTGGTCTGATCCAATATGGCTATTACGGGAATGATTTAAACCCACAAATGTAAGAAAAGGACCCTCCCCCCAAAATCTGTAAAGCATTCAGTTCTACTCAGTTACTGAATTACACACTTTTAAAATATATACACATACACACACACAAAGACTCTTTCACTGTTAGGGTGGACTTCTGTACTACTCAATAATCAATTTAAACAGTTTCCAATTTAACTCAATGTCTTCATGTTGCAAGAGATCTTTGTGCTCTAGTCATGAGAACAAAGAGCTGTAAGCACAGAGGATCCTGAATCCTACTCCCAGGTGAGCTGCTGACATTATTTGACTTCCTGGTGTAAGTCTAGCTGCGGGGGGGAAGAGAGAGACGCAGCACTGCACTAAAAATTAGAAGCTGCAGCTAAGGTGAGATTTCAGATACAAGTTACAAAATAAGTTTTGCTTAAGCCTGCTTTGCTATTTTGCTTTCTTTTCTTTTTTCAAAAGATTACAATAAAAAGTACACAGATTGTGTACTGGCCTATGCGTGAAGTGTGATGTGGTGATCATTCCTAACAATCATTAGCACTCAAAACCACCATTACAATCTGTATACTTTTTGGTAGACCAGGTCTACACTATAAATGTATCTCAGTATAACTATATCACTCAGGGGTGGGAAAAATCCACACCACTGAGCTATGCAGTTATACCAACCTAACCCCAGTGTAGACAGTGCTATCTTGATGGGAGGGTTTCCCCCATTGACATAGCTACCGCCTCTCACGAAGGTGGATTAACGATGCCAACAGGAGCAGCTGTCCTATCAGCAGAGCAACATCTTCACGAAAGCGCTGCTGCTTTTTAAATGTGGACCTGCCCATAGTCTTTTACATACATGAAAATTCAAATTGTTCTCTCATCCGCAAAATTTCTCTCATCCACAAAAACAGTCCTGTCAGGTCACAGTACAGGTATATTGGTAGATTAACATGAGAAATACTGTGCAACTGTGTAGCAATTTCCACCAAAGGATTTAGCAGCACATTGAGAATTAAGCCTCACACATTCTTGTGAGTACCTGGGCTGTAAAAATGAGAAGAGTGATTAAGTGACTTACCCAGTGTCACAAAGTTGGTGTTAGAGACAGATCTGAACACAGACTTCTTAAATTCAGGTTCATAGAATATCAGGGTTAGAAGGGACCTCAGGAGGTCATCTAGTCCAACCCCCTGCTCAAAGCAGAACCAATCCCCAGAGATTTTTTACCCCAGTTTTCCTAAATGCCCCCTTCAAGGATTGAACTCACAACCCTGGGTTTAGCAGGCCAATGCTTAAACCACTGAGCTATCCCTCCCCCCAATCTGACAGATCTAACCCCAAGACTAAGCTTGCTGATTACTTTTCTGCATCTGTTCTGAAGAGAGTGTATACCAGTCTCAATAGCCATTTGGAAACCTACACAAATACGTTTACATTTACACAAACATGTTAGAAGTATGAAAGCTTCAGTTCTAGTTATATTTTTGTAACAGTTTTAAACAAGAGTTTGCCACAATAAATCCTTAACTAATGCCAACAACAAGTACGATGTATTTGTAAAGGCTGTCTTGTTTTACCCACTGGTATGAACCTAGAACTGTATCACATATGCAGCAGTTTTTTCTTATCTCAAATGAAGGCTAACTTTGGTCTCAAGGCTCTGATAGTCCTGCTGAAATTAATTTAAAGAGATGAACTAAAACTGCTTATTCTACAATTGCATCAGAATATGTAATATGTCTACACACAAAATTTCAAGCTGTCTCCTAACAGGCTCAAAACCTGAGAAAACAGCGCAGCAGCAAGTCTGTGCATCTATTGTAAGATGACTTATAAAAATAATTCAAGTCTTTCATATATGCATCTCTGTAAGTCATCCAGTGCCAGGTATACATGATTACAACACCATCATCTATGACTCAGCAGGGGAACCTGGACACATAAGGAAATTCATTTATATTAACAAATACAACCATAAAAAAATTAAGCCAGAGTGTAACTAAGAAAAAGTAGTTCAAGATTTCCAAACTTAAAAACTGTGTTTCTAGTCTGACCAAAACATATAAAGTTGGAGGAAAATGTCAACCCACTCCAAATGCTGCTAATGCTGTGCCCTGAAGCAGATTAACATAACTCTTAGTGAGACTGTGTCAAAGTATAAAGAGATACAGTTGGTGAGGTAATATTTTTATTGGCCCAACTTCTGCTAGTGAGAGAGACAAGCTTTTGAGCCAGAGTTCTTCTTCAGTCTCGCACCCTAATAGAAATTGGCCCAATGAAAGATATTACCTCACCTACCTTGTCTCTCTAATATCCTGGGACCAACATGGCTACAACAACACTGCATACATCAAACTATAAAGAATTTAGTATCAGTTCTTTGGGAAGCATCAGGAATAGAAACAAACATTGATTGTAAACTAAATGTCCTCCTTGCCCACATGAAGACCCCATGCAAGTCAACATTTGAACTGAATTACCAATTACTGCCTATCACACCAACTTCTCAAGTCATAGATACTACAGACTTGATTCACTCGGCCAGTGATTAGTATGTGTATGTACAAGAAACAATCACATAGTGCTACTACACAGAGAGTGGTGCTGAAGTACAGTAGAACAGCAGAGTTGCAAACACGTCAGGAATGGAGGCTGTTTGTAACTCTGAAACGTTCATAACTCTGAACAAAGTGTTATGCTTGTTCTTCTAAAGTTTACAACTGATCAACTTGATACAGCTTGAAACTTTACTGTGCAGAAAAAATACTGTTTTAAATAAAACATAGAAACAGTTTCCTTTTTAAAAAAAACTTCCCCTTTATTTTTAGTAGTTTATGTTTAACACAGTACTGTATTGTATTTGTTTGGGAGGGGGGGGTAGGAGGGGTCTCTGCTGCTGCCTGATTGCCTACTTCTGGTTCTAAATGCCGTGTCTGGTTGACTGGTCAGTTTGTAACTCTGGTGTTTGTAACTCTGAGGTTCTACTATAGTAAGTTCTCAATTGGTTCAATGCATTTCAATGTATCAATTACAATTCTAGTTATAGGAAAATTATTCTCTGAAGGTACATACACCCCAAGTGCATTCCTTTGAATATATTATACTTTCCGATATTCTGCCAAGAGTAACCATTTCTCCTTTTAAGGTTCAGACAATGCGATCCACTGAGTTTATTTACATTTGGAAGCACAAGAGAACATAACTAACGATAAAAGTACCATCTACTCATCCTGACAGTTACGCTGGCATTGAATTTCTAATTGGGAAATAAACATTTGTACTCTGGTTTCATACACAAGAGCTTCAAAGCAGGAAAACATAAGTCAGTGAATGTAAGTAAAAGGAATTCCCCTCCCCTTATGTAATACAAGTATAATACTTGTCCACTGAGAGTGGTGTTAATGTTCATAAAGTGCTATGAGATGTACTCTTCTATACCACCTTTTAGTCAAATAAATCAAAGCTTAACACCTCTGTGTAAGGTAGATAAAGTTATTACCACTAACAAACTCATATCCAAAATAGATGTAAGGGGAAACAGAAATACAAAGTGTTATTTACACACCAGAAGTGATTGCATTTCAGTGGTGCTGTATGTGCAGTTTGCCAGGCACTTCAGATTTATCATATTATGCTGTATTGGTTTGGCTACTAGAAAGAAAAAGAAACAAAGCTAAAAAATGCTGTATTGCATTCCCTGGGCCCAAATCCAAATGTGGTTTAAATGGGTGCAAATCCTACAAAGTTGAGTATCAGAGGGGTAGCCGTGTTGGTTTGGATCTGTAAAAGCAGCAAAGAATTCTGTGGCACTTACTTATAGACCAACAGAGGTTTTGGAGCATGAGCTTTCGTAGGTATTCACCTACAAAAGCTCATGCTCCAAAACCTCTGTTGGTCTATAAAGTGCCACAGGATTCTTTGCTACAAAGTTGATGTTTTATTACCTTCCTATGTATCTGTTATGCTGATAGCACTTTACATTTCTAGGCATCTTTTGCCCAAGAATCTCAAATTGCCTGAAAAACACATGAAGTCTCACACCACTTCTACGGTTGAGGCGGGAGTCATCATACATTCCCTTCTGTGACAGAGGGAAAGTGAAATGCATAAGCAAACAGCATGAAAACCCCATCCCACCAGCAGTGGGAATGTACCAGAGGGACAAGCATGCACATTGCCTGCAAAGTACTCCAAGTTCGTTTAAGATGGGCAATGAGATAGCCATGAGGAAAAGAGTTGGGCTGGGGTTCCCACAACTCACCATGGGGACGGTGCAATGTCCTGTGGAGTGGAGGGGGCCCCGCCACTCACTGGTTTAAAGAGAGACTCTGCAGACAGCCATGGAGAAGGAAACTAAGCCAAGCCCCGTGGGCTGAAAGGGAATCCTACAACTCAGTACGAGGCAGAAGGGGAAGCTGCCTGAGATGGGCGTAAGGGGAGCCCTGCAGCCCAGCACTAGCGTGGGAGCACAGGGGAAACCTGGAGGGAGAGAGTGAAAGGGGCCGCAGGCCAGCACTGGGGCAGGTGGGCAGTGGTGCTGGAGGGCTACAGTCCAGCCCCCCGCGCTATGGAGAGGGTGGGTGCTTTAGCCCAGCACTGGGGCGGGTGGGCTGTAGCTCAACTCTTGGACAAGTACAGGGAGCCCTGTGGGCGACAGGGGTATCAGCCCAGCTCCCGGTGGAAGGGGCCGGGGCATGGCCCGTGAGCCCAGATACTCACCACACTGCCTCCGGTGGCTCCTCACCTCCGACAGCGGCAGCTGCCCGCCGGCTCCATTCGCGTCGCAGCCCGACCCGCTCAGCGGCTCCTTCTGTTTCCTCTCTCCGGCCCCGCTGCCGCTGCCGCCGCCATTTTGATCCCGAGCCCTAGACGGGGGGGCGGGGGAGAAGCGCCAGGGAGCCTGCGCGGCGGCGGCTCTGCGGCGCCTGGGTCACGTGATTCGCCGGGGAGGGAGCGGGAGGCGGGCGGAGGCGCTGGTGGAGCCGTGGGCTGTGGGGAGGAGCTGAGCAGGGGAGCGGCGCGGCGCGGCGACGTGGAGCGAGAAGACGGGGGGATGTGGGGCGGGGGAAGCACCCTACGGGTCTCCCGTGGGCCACACCCGCCCTCCGTGGGGTGTGGGCGGCGATGTGCCCGCCCCGCACCGAGAGGCCAGTCACAGCACCGGGGTCACCAGCGTGCGCGCGTCCCGCCGCTTCGGCTGTTCCCCTTCCTGGTCCTGGCGTGCTCAAGGTACCAGCTGCAGCCAAGCATGTGAGCCCGGACAGCGCACCTGAGGAGATGCTGGTTCGGGTGGCATCGTTACTGTACAACCTTCAGTTCATTGCTTTTCCTGGTACCTCCCGCATTTTGGGCGCCACACTGGGGCAAGTTACAGCAGTGTCCCTCTTACAGCCGTTTTCTGGCCCATTTGAACACGCACATGTAATTTACACCAGGTTTGAACTGAGAGTGCCGTGGGAGTGGTAGCTGCTTACAAGAAGAGTTAATTTAGCTCCTTTTTTGTTTAAACTTCCTGTGAGCTTGTTCACAGATCACAAGCAAAATTCTGATCAGTCAGATTCCAATTTAATTGGAGTTACTGTGGATTTATGCTGGTGTATTCTAGATCTGAGCCTCTCCCGACTTCTACTCGTCTAGCATTATTGTATTAGACAAGGTGGGTGAGGTAATATCTTTTATTGGACCACATTTTATAGCAGCCAAAAGTATGCTGGCTGTGTTTCATAGGAGACAAAGGTCAGAGCAGGTCTAGATCAGTGGTTTTCAAACTGTTTTTCTGGCAACCCACTTGAAGAAAATTGTTGATGCCCGTGACCCAACGGAGCTGGTCAGGTTTGCAGTGTGGGAGCATCTCGGGGCAGAGGTTTGGGGGGCAGAGGTGAGGGGTTCAGGGTGGGGCCAGGAATGGGGTTCAGGGTATGTGGGGGCTGGGGCGGGGGGTTGAGGTGCAGGAGGGGTCATGGCTCTGGGCTGGGGATGCAGGCTTTGGGGTGGGACCAGGGATGAGGGGCTTGGGGTGCAGGAAGGGCTCCGGGTTGGGGGAAGCTCGGTTGGGGCATGGGCTTACCTTTGGCAGCTCCCAGTTAGCAGCACAACAAGGGTGCTAAGGCAGGCTTCCTGCCTGTCCTGGCACCATGGACCGGGCTGCGCCCTGGAAACAGCAAGCAGCAGATCCGGCTCCTATGCAGAGGCACATAAGTGGCTCCAAGCAGCTCATGCCCACAGTCATCCCCCTCCCCCCGGAACTGGCCAGTGGGAGTGTGGAGCCAGTTCTTGGGGCAAGGGCAGCATGTGGAGCCCTGTGGCCCCTCCACCTAGGAGCCAGACCTGCTGCTGGCCACTTCTGGGGTGCAGCGCAGGGTCAGAATAGGTAGAGACTAGCCTGCCTTAGCTGGGCAGCACCACTGATGGGACTTTTAACGGCCCAGTCAGCAGTGCTGACCAGAGCTGCTGCCACCCATTGCCTTACATTCCATGACCCAGTACTCGGTCACTAGCTGCAGTTTGAAAACCACTGGTCTAGGTGATATGGTAATAAAAATGCCAGAGGCCCTTTTTATGCTGCAAATCCTGTCATTGCTAGCTCTGCTGCTACTGCAACATTTATTTTCAAGAAAACTCTCTGTAAATAGATGCAACCAGAAAGGATCAAATCATATTAAATCACTATAGTCAAGAGATGACTTTTCCTTAACTCCACAGAAGCTACAAAAATGTGCCCCAAAGAGTTATTATTGTGTGCGGGGGGAGGTGAGGGGGTGAACCACTTCATCAAACCTGATTGCGTGTGGCCCACAGCAGAACCCAACACCATGTGTTGTAAGGAACAAGCATCTTTCTGTGCTGCAAAAATAACCTGCATCTGGGAAGGTTTTTCAGGGTGCATGGAACTGGATTTCATACACATGCCAAACATCAGATCACCTCTCCTCCCCTTGCTTAACATGTTCATTGTACAAGAAGTGCTGGGCACATTGAAAAAGGCATAGCCCAACACCTGTGAATTGGACTCATCTTTGCTTGTTGGGGAAGAAGAGCTATGATCAGTTACGTCCTCTTCTGACTGAGTTTTTTAACATTCAATGTATGGAAGAAATCCTTCCTCCCACCCAGTAAACTTTCCTAGGTGCAACAGAGCTAGCTAACTTTCACCAGTTGATCCAATAAAAAATATTACCTCTCACACCTTGCTCTCTAATAATATTTATTTGTATTCTAATATCACATCAAAGTCCCACTCAAATTTGGAGTCCCATTGTCTGTGTTTTGTGCAAACACAGAGTAAAAGATGATCTATGCTCCAGGGAGTTTACAATTAAACTAATGGGTTTGGTCTTCCAAGATGCACAAAGATTCCTGCAAGGTAATGAGTGCAGATCAGCATACATTATTTTCAAAGGGAGTTGAGTTCACTCAGCACTTGCAGAAGCTTAATGCATAATAATTCCCAGAGATATTCCATTATCCACCTTACTCAGACAGTATAATTCTGATTTGCTGGAAGCAATACTTTTTTATTCATGGCCACCTGAACTGTGACTTTATAATGTTATAGATCAAACCGTTCCCATCCAGTTTACCACTGCTTTTTTCCGGATAAATTGCAGTTAAATTGTATAGTGCTCAGGGCAGTATATCACTGTAAAAAAAAAAAGTCACCCTTTAAAGTACTGTATATTGACTAGTAATTGAGCAGAAAGTAACAGTATTCTCAAGTGGGCAAAACATAAAACTAGAGATTGATGTTTATTATGCTAAGTAGACGTCTTTAGTGGTGATATTGATGTGAGTCTCCAGGCATACAGGCCTTGGCTATTACCAGCTCTTTATCTAAACCCTTCTCTTATTTATTTCCCACAAGCCTTTTGTGCTGCCTAGCTCCTGCTGTGGTATGATAGAGCCAGCAATGAGACCAGGCTGTGCAGCTCTCTGTTAGGACTCTGTCAACATCACTTTTTAAATTTGCTAAACAAATTGTTCCACCATATGCACATTTATACTGTCTGTGATACATCAGTACTACAGCCTTTTAGATACATAGATCACCAACAAACATAGTAGCAGTAATGAAGTATTCCTGCAGATTTGATTCCTAGCCAGTCTGATAAATTAACCATTATTACACATTTTTTTAAAAAGTTAAAAGAACATTATTAAGGTTGCAAAGTCAAGTGCTCAAAAGTTAGGAAATTCCTCAGTTAAGATTGTGTCTGTAACTTAATTCAGTCCCCTTGTGTATATGCATTATGACACATTCTTTAATCACATGATCACATATTTTTTCCACAGGACCCCTACCTCATTAAGGGCACAGGATGGGCAGTGCTCATTTCATGACAGCTATTAAATATTTTGTCTTCTTCTCATTGTTCAACATGCGGTCCTTAGGCCTTATTTACTAACTATTCAAACTCTGTTAGAATCATAGAATATTAGGGTTGGAAGAGATCTCAGAAGGTCATCTAGTCCAATCCCTTGCTCAAAGCAGGACCAACACCAACTAAATCATCCCAGCCAGGGCTTTGTCAAGCTGGGCCTTAAAAAACATTAAGGATGGAGATTCTACCACCTCCCTAGGTAACCCATTCCAGTGCTTCACCACCCTCCTAGTGAAATATTTTTTCCTAATATCCAAACTAGACCTCCCCCACTGCAATTTGAGACCATTGCTTCTTGTTCTGTCATCTGCCACCACTGAGAACAGCCTAGCTCCATCCTCTTTAGAACCCCCCTTCAGGTAGTTGAAGATTGCTATCAAATCCCCTTCATTCTTCTGCAGACTAAATAAGTCCAGTTCCCTCAGCCTCTTCTCGTAAGTCATGTGCCCCAGCCAACTAATCATTTTCATTGCCCTCCACTGGACTCTCTCCAATTTGTCCACATCCCTTCTGTAGTGGGGGGACCAAAACTGGACACAATACTTCAGGTGTGGCCTCACCAGTGCCGAATAGAGAGGAATAATCACTTCCCTTGATCTGCTGGCAATGCTTCTACTTACATAGCCCAATATGCCGTTGGCCTTTTTGGCAACAGCGGCACACTGCTGACTCATATCCAGCTTCTCATCCACTGTAATCCCCAGGTCCTTTTCTGCAGAACTGCTGCTTAGTCAGTCGGTCCCCAGCCTGTAGCGGTGCATGGGATTCTTCCTTCCTAAGTGCAGGACTCTGCACTTGTCCTCATTGAACCTCAGATTTCTTTTGACCCAATCCTCCAATTTGTCTAGGTCACTCTGGACCCTATCCCTACCCTTCAGCATATCTACCTCTCCCCCCATCTTAGTGTCATCTGCAAACTTGCAGAGGGTGCAATTCATCCCATCATTCAGATAATTAATAAAGATGTTGAACAAAAACTAACCTAGGACTGACCCCTGGGGCACTCCGCTTGATATCAGCTGCTAACTAGACATCAAGCTGTTGATCAGTACCTATTGAGCCCAACAATCTAGCCAGCTTTCTATCCGCCTTATAGTCCATTCATCCAATCCATACTTCTTTAACTTGCTGGCAAGAATACTGTGGGAGACCATATCAAAAGCTTTGCTAAAGTCAAGATATATCACATTCACCGCTTTCCCCATATCCACAGAGCCAGTTATCTCATCATAGAAGGCAATCAGGTTGATCAGGCACGACTTGCCCTTAGTGAATCCATGTTGACTGTTCCTGATCACCTTTCTCTCCTCTAAGTGCTTCAGAATGGATTCCTTGAGGACCTGCTCCATGATTTTGCCAGGGATTGAAGTGAGGCTGACTGGTCTGTAGTTCCCCGGGTTCTCTTTCTTCCCTTTTTAAAATATGGGCACTATATTTGCCTTTTTCTGATCATCCAAGACCTCCCACAATCATGAGTTTTCAGAGATAATGGCCAATGGCTCTGCAATCACATCAGCCAACTTCCTCAGCACCCTTGGATGCATTAAATCTGGACCCATGGACATGTGCATGTCCAGCTTTTCTAAATAGTCCTTAACCGGTTCTTTCACTGCTAAGGGCTGCTCACTTCCTCCCCATACTGTGTTGCCCAGTGCAGCAGTCTGGGAACTGACCTTGTCTGAGTATTTCAGCTTTTTCCACATCACCTGTCACTATGTTGCCTCCCCCATTCAGTCAGAGTCCCATACTTTTCCTGACTTTCTTCTTGTTGCTAACATACCTGTAGAAACCCATCCTGTTACCCTTCACATCCCTTGCTAGCTGGAACGCCAGTCATGTCTTGGCCTTCCTGATTACACCCCTGCATGCTTGAGCAATATTTTTATACTCCTACCTAGTTATCTGTCCAAATTTCCACTTCATGTAAGCTTCCTTTTTGAGTTTAAGCTCACCGAAGATTTCACTGTTAAGCCAAGCTGGTCACCTGGCATATTTGCTATTCTTTCTGCACGTCGGAATGGTTGTTCCTGCACCCTCAGTAAGGCTTCTTTAAAATACAGCCAGCTCTCCTGGACTCCTTTTCCCCTCATATTAGCCTCCCAGAGGATCCTGCCCATCAGTTCTCTATGGGAGTCTAAGTCTACTTTTCTGAAGTCCAGGGTTATGATGACAGAATTATTTATTTCCTCCTGGTCTTTTCTGTGGTGCTCACAAACATTCATTAATTTATTTTCACACCACCTATGTTAGATGATGGAGTGGTATTAACCCAGGGTGCCTAGTTTGGCATAGCTAGGTCCTGATTTTTCACAGTACTTAGCATTATACAGCACTTTATACGTTCAAAGCACTGCTCCCATTGACTTCAGTTACTGCTTGAGTGCTCACCACTTTTGCAAATCAGACCTCTGGATCTCAGATCAGGCACTCAGAAAATGAGGAACACACAATTAGTGACAGCCTGTGAAAAATTTGGTTGAAGTGACTTACCCAGTATCACACAGGAATTCTGTGACAAAAGCAGGGATAGAATCCAGTTCCCCAGGCAGCATTCAACTGCCTTAACCATGATACTGTCCTCTTTCTTCCTGTAATCCCCTGTCTCATTCATGTCACACCTTCCAGCTTCTGCAATAAATGAAGCATGAGTGCTATAGACAACAGACTCTTTCACTGCACATCCCTCATTCATCCTCATAACAGGTCTATCCTGTGCACTGAAGGAGGCAAGGGTCCTGTGGAAAAAAATAGTATCTGATCATGTCATTAAAGAGTGTATCATAATCCACACACACAGGCGGGCCATATGAAGGTTGCCCAGGCATTTCTTAACTTTTGACTTTGTAATCTTAATAATTATTGACAGCCACATAGTTCATTGGCAGGGTTGAAACCTTTAGATCTCCCACACAAACCTCTGCCACGTGAGCTAATGTAATAACTGATAGCAGCAGTAGGTTGTCATCCTCTGAGTGGAGCAGAACTAGTAAGAAATGAGACACTGCCAGTGAGACAGCTGAGGAATGGTGTGACTCATGATTCTTGGGTTCCATTCCGGGCTCTGGAGGAGAGTGTACTCTAGCAGGCAGTCTGTTTTACCCATGTCCCACAAGCTTGACCCAGCTACGCTATCTCTTCCACTCTGTTCCTTCCAGTCATAATCTTCCCACCCTGCTCCCTGTATCAGTCTCCTTGCTCATCCAGTCCCAGTTTTCCTCCTCCTGGCTCCATGTTCCATATGTATCTCTTTTTTCTGCCACCTCCCCATCAATGTTTCCCATCCCCAATGGCTCCCAGTCCCAATCCTCCTTCCTGGAGCTCCTCACTAACATTCTACCTGCCCCCCAATACTCTTTGTCCTACTCTCTTTGCCCATCCAGTCCCAGTTCTCCCCTGGCACCCTGACTCCTCATCAGATCTATCTTCCCTCCCACTCCACTTTTTCCCCCACCCCATGGAGTCCCACTCAAAGGCCATATCTACACTACAAAATTGGGTCAGCCTAATTTACATTGGCATACAGCCACCGCAGTTATTAAATCACTTGTGTATGCGCACGGTTTTCTCCTTGTGTCGGTGGTGCGCATTCTCACCAGGAGAACTTGTATCGATTGTATTGTCAGTGTTGGGCATTATGGGTCAGCTCCTGAAAGCCAGTAACAGTTAACGCCATAAGCAATGCAGTGTCTATGCTGACACTATGTTGACCTAATTACATTGATCTTGACTTTATGCTGCTTGAGGGGTGGTATAACTAAACTGGCGTAGAGAGGCACTTATGTTGGCAGGAGCCAAATTTAAGTGAAGACACTCCCACAGCTAGGTCGATGCAAGGCAGCTTATGTTGACTAACCTCATAGTGTAGACTATCCATTAACGGTGAGAAGAATATTTTTTATTATTCCTTTAATCTGTTTTAATAATTTATGACTTGATCTGGAGAGGTGCTGAGCACCTTCATGTCTACTTGAAGTCAATTGGAGTTGCAAGTGCTCAGCACATCTTAGGAAATATGGTAACATACTGGTTGCTTTATGCTCTGCTTTCTTTTGTTAAATGCCTCAGGATAGTATGCCAGAAGCCACACAAAGACCTTGGAGTTGTGGAACAAGCAGCTAGTGGGTCACATATAGCAAGTGAATATAAACGAACAAAAAAGAGAGAAAAAGCAAAAATGCATTCCCTGGATAGAAATTTTTTTAATGTTTCAAGCCATAAAGTTTAAAGGCAAAATTTTCCTGGCTTTCTCTTCCTACCTTTCAATCTCCCTGACACACTTGCTGTCCCTAAAAATCGCTGCTGGCTACAGAATTAATAGAGTTCTTGTGAAATCCTGTCTAATATTGCAAACACAGTGTTCCAGACAGGGTCGGACATTACACAGCAACCATATCATCTCCTTTGTTTTGTCTGCTTACAGGTTGGGGATTTGTATCCCCATAATCTCTGAATGGGAAAGCAATCCGAACTCCGGCTGTGTAAGCAAATGGAAAAAATTTATCAATATAGCTAACACTTTCACAGTATTGCCAGTCCCAACCATTCAAGAATCAGGAGTCAGGCCCCCAAAATCATGAGATTGGGTTAAAATCATGAGATTTAAAAAGAGAAAATAAATTTGGATTTTTGAGCCTTCTGGATACATTTGGGTCACATTTTCTTGTTTTCTTTGCAACCATAAGAACTAGAAACTTTTTCTTTTAATGAAACTTGCTATTCACATATATTCATATGAGTTCAGGAGCTGGGGCTTTAAAAAGAACACTACATGTTGCAAGAGATCAAATCATGAGTGCTAACATTGCTTTCACCTCAGGATTTATGGAGCCAAAAATGGACAAAGCGAATGGTCTTTTACATCAAAATCCTATGTTAAAACCCTAAAAGGCTGTAATATGAATCCCTTACTCACACTGGTGAGTAGTTACTCACATGAGTAGTCCGATTGTCTTCAGTGGGATTACTCATGGGAACTGCTCATTAATGGGAATAAGGGGCTCATTTTCTGGTCCAAAGTCATTACAATAACAGGCTAGAATGTGCTGCATGGGCACATTGTGAGCTGAGCATTTAGAATGGATAATTACTCTGAGACATTTTTCATATTAATTCCTCTTTTAACACAAGTATCCAGAGACTAGTTAGAAAACAAGTTTCAGACACCAAGCCTAGAGGTAGTAGAAGGGTAGGCAAATATTACAATTGTTAAAGGTGAAAAGTAAGACTATAAGAAAGAAAGCATTCAGTAAAAAATAAAAGGGGGCCTTTCAAGTGTAAGGAAGAATGACTTTGAAATAACAATTGAGAATGAAGCCCTCAGATTGTGGCCCTGGAGAGATGTCCTTCCTGTAATACATGGCTTAACTATAATGTATAAGTACCCTCCTGGGGAGAAAATACCAGGCACTAAAATGCTCTTTACTAGGATGACCAGATGTCCTGATTTTACAGGGACAGTCCTGATATTTGGGGCTTTTTTTATATGGGCTCCTATTACCCCCCACCCACCTGTCCTGATTTTTCACACTTGCTATCTGGTCACCCTACTCTTTACTACAGAAAGGCATAAGAAGAAGCAATGTCTGGAAGCTGAGGCCAGATGAATACAAATTAGAAATAAGGCACACACTGTTAACAGTGAGGGTCCTTAACCTCTAGGGCAAACTACCAAGGGAACTGGTGCATTCTCCATCTCTTGAGTTTTCAGATCAAGGTTAATAGCTTTTCTGGAAGATATGTTTTCCCAAACACAAATTATTTGGTTCAATAGAGAGGGAAGTGGGTGAAATTTAATGGCTTATGATATACAGGGAGGTCAGATTAGATGATCTAATAGTCCCTTCTGTGAATCTATGTATCACAATGATGCTCTTTCCCAAGAGTTAATATTTATCTTGTGCCCTTAGACTGTAGTGCAGAGTGATTGTAGGAATAGTATATGGTATCATAGAATATGAGGAAGGGACCTCAGGAGGTCATCTAGTCTAACCCCTTCTTGCTCAAACCAGGACTGATCCCCAGACAGATTTTTGCCCCACATCCCTAAATGGCCCCATCAGGAATTGAACTCATGACCCTGGGGGGTTTAGTAAGCCAATGCTGAAACCACTGAGCTATCTCGCCTATGATACTTGCATAGCACTTTTCATCATATGGCATTTCAAATAATTTTGCAAACTATAGGGCCAATCCTTCAGCCCATTCTCGGATGAATTATCTCATTATTTCAGTGAGACTGTTCCCCTGCATAAGGGCTCCAAAGATCAGGTATTATGGTTAAATTCTCTAAGATTCCCTGTGGCAGAATTCACTTTCGGTGCTTAGCTCTCCGTGTATGGGTAGAGCTACTGCTATCAATGGGGGATTTGTAGGTAGAGTAGAATACTGAAGTTGTGAAGTGTCATGCAAATACTGAGATGCATTTAGCCCTGTGCCTCCACAGGCCAGAGTGCAAGCCCACTGAAGCCAACAAATGGGCTTTAAACCAGGCCCTATATTCAGGGGTCACCTAATCTACCACTGGGGTGGAACATGGCAACTATTTAAGAACAGATGTAAAAATTTTATTTAAGCAAATGTTAAAAAAATTATATAATACATAGGTTGAGAGAAGAGTCTCTGTACTTCTGGGTATAGTGTTTAGATTATCCACAAATAGAAAGCTAGTTTTTAAAAGTCATATGATACATAGAGTACATAATCAGCAGTAATCCAAATTTATGTGAAAAGATTTAACAATACAGTTTAGATATTAGAATACTCGGGTACATCACTCATGAAAAGTTGTACAGAGATTTGATTGTGGAAAGCAGAATATATCAATGAGTGGAGATTGTCCCCCAGTAATTGAGAATTAGGTTGGTTGATAAGAACAGATTTAAAATTTTTATTAAAGCTAATGTTAAAAAAATTATATAATACATATTTTGGGAAAAGAGTGTCTGTACATCAGGGTAAAGTGCTTAGATTATTAGTACACATCAACAGTGGCAGATTAGGCCAGAAAATGAGGTTGGATGATGCGACGGGGACTCTTTCTAACTAAAATTGCAAGGAATTTTTAAATATGCTCAGTGTATTTATCCAACCTGCAATTTGATAAGAGCACCAAGACTTGAACTCCTCTTTTTGCAGGAATGCCTTAACATCTTTAATGACTAGGAGCAATCAGGACCAGTTTCAAGTTTCATGTAAAGACAATTTGTTGAACAATCAAACTATGGGCCAGATCCTTAGCTGGTGTAAATTTGCCTAGTATCATTGTCAATGGAAGTATTTCAGTTTACACCAGCTAGGGATCTAGCCCATCATTTGCTTATTCAACTGATTCCGAGGCAGAAAAACTAATAGTGCCTGGCTCTTTTAATGCTTTTCAGCCATAGATCCCAAGCCACTTTACAAAAGTGGGTAAGTATAATCTCCATTTACAGATGGGGAAACAGAGTCATAGAGAGGTTATGGCCAACATTTTCAGACTTGGGCGCCTAAAGTTAGGTTACTAAGTGCCTGATCCTGCCCCACTGAAATCAATGGAAGTTTTCCCATTGACTGCAATGGGTGCAGGCTCAAGCCCTAATTCCACATATAGGAACTTATATAAAGGTGACTTGGTTTCCAGAGGTATTGAGTACCCTGGAACTCCCATTGAGTTAGGCATTTTATTATTTATTTGTATTAATTATTATTAATTATTATTATTATTGTAGCACCTAGAGGCTGCAGCTGGGTTGGTGTCTCATTGTGCTATGCTCTGTAGATATATATATAGTAAAGGGAAAACACTAGCCCAACAAATTTACAGTCTGCTCAAACACTCTGTAAATCAGAACACTTTTTTGAGATGCTTAAATATGGATTTAGGTGCCTAACTTTAGACACCCATTTTTGAAAATTTTGCAGCTGCCTAAGGTCACAGAACAAGTAGACCCAAAAATAGAAACCAGAGGGTCCACTAAAGCTGCACTATGCAGCTTTACCCTACCCCTCCCGAATGCTTTACCAAAAACTTGGAGGTAAGAGGAATTGAAGTGCTATACTGACTTACACAAGGGGAATTCTGGGGGGACAAGTTAAACCATGTTTATGGTTGCATTGAGCCACCAGTGTGGCACAAAGCAATCATGACATAGGGTAGGATTGGTCTCTGATTCCACCTGGGACTTGACCAGCTCTGAGATGAGTCAGCATTAGTGGAGGAAAGGTGCTACTCAATGGGTCATACTACCTACTGTTTTTATTCCAGTATCTCAGTTGCTCCATCTGGTGACTATGTGGTCTGGTTTTCCTGAAATATATTAAATATTAATCAGAAGTGTAACAGAAAATAATTATGGTTCTTAGTTGTGAACAGATCTTTAATGGTTTTAATCCCACTTGCTTAGTTGTGTTAAAATCTCATCTCTGACTCGCACAACAAAACCAAAACATATCATATGCACACTCATACAGACATGGGTAAATGTGATTATGCCTTGTACCACACAACAGTTTAGCACCCCCTGCAGCAAAAGAGGGCTTTTGGAAAGTGAGCAGTGTGTCAGAGCTGTGAATTACAAAGCAAAGCATGACTTTTAAAAATGTAATCATCTCATGTTTTTTAAATGCATTAAAGATATGAGAAAAGGCGGCTAGAAAAATGAAATTACCATCATGTGTAACATTTCTAAATTAGCAACAGAAGGGTCTGTGTTGTTTAATATGCTTCATGCTTTTAAAATAATGCTTTACTACAACAGGGATCAGTGCGTTCATCTTCTGAAAGATTTTTTTTTCATTTTTCTTCTTTGTTTCTGGTACTGTCGATCAAACCAGTGTGATTTCCATTACAGCTAAATGACAGAATTAGACAATCCTCTTATCCTCTTCTTAATTTGCTCAAAGCAACAGTTTTCCAAGCCTACTCAGCTCCCATTAAAGTCAATGATAAGATTCACATTGACTTCAGTGGATCAGGCTCAGGGTCCATGTTAGGTAAGTTCCATTGCTGTAAGTGGTTTTCATTGTCCAGTTTATTCACTCCAAAGCTAGAAGTAGAATGTCACAATTCAGAATGCTGTACTATTGACTGATGCACATTAACATTTTATTATCTCAAACATTTCTGCCATGGAAATTCTCTTGTACTTGACTTTCTCCATTATTTTTTCTCTTATGAACTCCCTGCCCTGTAAGTCCAGTCAATGAATCAAAAGATTTGTTCCCAGTTTGATAATCTGGATTACTTCATTCCCTCTTGAACAGTACTGCTCTGAGCTCTCTAAACCTGGCATCTGTTCAGTGACTTGTGTGTATATCTTAAATATAATTTGGGACAAGTGCAAAGTACTACACTTTGGAAGAAAAAATCAAATGCACAACTACAAAATGGGGACTAACTGGCTAGGCAGTTGTACTGCAGAAAAGGATCTGGGAGTTATAGTGGATCACAAATTGAATATGGGTCAACAGTGTGATGCAGCTGTGAGAGGCTAATATTCTGGAGTGTATGAACAGGAATGTCATATGTAAAACACAAGAGGTAAATATTCTGCTCTACTTGGCACTGTGTCCATTTCTGGGCATCACACTTGGTTTAGGAAACATGACCTGTGAGGAAAGATTAAACAAACTGGACATGTTTTGCCTTGCAAAAAAGATGTGGGAGGGACCAGATAACAGTCTTCAAATATGTTAAAGACCGTTATAAGGAGGATGTTCTGCATGTCCATTGAAGGTGGGAAAAGAAGTAATGGCTTAATCTACAACAAGGGAGATTTGAGTTAGATATTAGGAAAATTTTTCGAACTATAACAATAGTTAAGCACTGGAATAGGCTTCCAAGGGAAGTTGTGGAATCCCCAGTCATTGGAGGTTTTTAAGAACAGGTTAGACAAACATCTGTCAGGGATGGACTAGATATACTTGTTTCTGCCTCATAGAATCATAGAATCAAGGGTTGGAAGGGACCTCAGGAGGTCATCTAGTCCAACCCCCTGCTCAAAGCAGGACCAATTCCCAACTAAATCATCCCAGCCAGGGCTTTGTCAAGTCTGACCTTAAAAACCTCTAAGGAAGGGGATTTCACCACCTCCCTAGGTAACCCATTCCAGTACTTCACCACCCTCCTAGTGAAAAAGTTTTTCCTAATATCCAACCTAAACCTCCCCCTCTGCAACTTAAGACCATTACTCCTTGTTCTGTCATCAGATCCCACTGAGAACAGTCTAGATCCATCCTCTTTGGAACCCCCTTTCAGGTAGTTAAAAGCAGCTATCAAATCCCCCCTCATTCTTCTCTTCTGCAGACTAAACAATCCCAGTTCCCTCAGCCTCTCCTCATAAGTCATGTGCTCCAGCCCTCTAATCATTTTTATTGCCCTCCGCTGGGTTTTTGTTGCCCTCCTGCCTCAGTGCAGGACTTCTTGAGGTCCCTTCTAGCCCTACATTTCTGTGTTTCTGTGATATTGAATTAATATATAGATGATTGGATGTGAATTCATCCTAAGCTTTTAGAAGTTGGAGACTATACTCTAAGTCATTCCAAGGACAATTCCCCCCATTTCTGCAGTACCTTGATATCCAGACATGACCCATAACAATGATCTCCATCAGGGGATGTACAGACAGAAACTCCTTTATTTGCAAGCACAGAGATGTTGTGCAAAATTAAAAGGATTTGAGCGCAAGGGCTGGAGCAGCAGCCCCAGTGCAAGATCTCCCTACTGCTCCCCCTATGCAGACATCAGCACCCCATTGCTATCTTCTTTCTTTCTTTGGCTGCTGCTTCTTTGTATTCCTTCTTGGAATCTTTTGACAGTAGCATATACCTTTGTGGATGGAATTATTGTTCTCTTGTGTCAAAATGGAAGCCTTTATCTTCTGCTGATTTTGATCAAGTGATGTTATTTTTGTAATATTGTGTAATTGAGTAACCAGAGCAGTTACCTGCTTGAATGACACTGGAACCCTAATGGGCCACCTTCTTGCACTCCATTCTGTCCCCCTGTGATTCTCCCATGTTGCAAAGTAGATGGAATGTTGCCTTAACAGGGCATCTGGGAATTCTCAGACAGAAAGGGTGTAAACCCAGGTGGTGTAAAACCAGTATAACCAGCTCTATTTTACCTTTTCCTGGCCCCTGCTAGAGTGGGCATTCTGGGAGTGTGCCAGAGTCAGAAACGATGTGGCCTGAGTATCCTGTGCTCTGGTGATCCTGGATCATAAGACCGATTCCAGCTGGCACATGTTGAAGTAGTCCACAGAATCCCCCATCTTGTACTGGAAACTGAACTGGTACCATGCTGCGTCCAGGATTGTTGGGGTGCTAAGTTGGCAGAAAGCCCACATCTCTCTCAGGTGCATTGAGCAGAGCTCCAGCACAGCTGAGGATTCAACCCAATGTATAAATACATTGATATTTATACTTTCCTCAATATCACATGACAAAATCAAGAACAGATCCTCTGCTCACAAGCACACTACATGGAATATGTTTGTTTACGGATTAAACAAAACCAACCTTTTCTCATTTGTATCCGTTTTGATGCAATATATACATCAGCCTTTCATTTTGTTAGTTTTGCATTTTGCTAGATCTCTGATGCAAATTTTAAATCTATCTTTTTTTATCTAAAGAGCTGGTAGGTGTGGAGATTCAGACTCAGCCCATTGCAAAAGGCTTGTCAAAGCCTGTTGTAATAACTGAGGCCTGGCTAATTCTTTGACATTTGCAAAATTAAGTGGATGAAATATGACAGCATCAGTTATCTATAACAACAACTGTTGTCAGAAAGGCATATAAATGGAGACAAGGAGACTGGAGACTAGTATATATATCTACAGTAACTCCTCGCTTAACGTTGTAGTTATGTTCCTGAAAAATGTGACTCTAAGCGAAACGATTTTAAGTGAATCCAATTTCTCCATAAGAATTAATGTAACTAGGGGAGTTAGGTTCCAGGGAAATTTTTTTCACCAGACAAAAAACTATATTATTATATATACGCACAGTATAAGTTTTAAATAAACAATTTAATACTGTACACAGCAATGATGATTGTGAAGCTTGGTTTAGGTGGTGAAGTTAGAGGATGGAAGAGGGTGGGATATTTCCCAGGGAATGCCTAACTGCTAAATGACGAACAAGCATTCGGCTGAGCCCTCAAGGGTTAACACGTTGTTGTTAATGTAGTTCACACTCTACAAGGCAGCGCAAATGGAGGGAGGGGAGACAGCATGGCACACACCTTGTGTGAGAGAGAGAGATGTGCATTGCCCCTTTAAGTACATTCTAAATACATTGCCTTTAAAAAGATTGGTAAGTTGAGACAGCAGCTGTGGCCAGCTCTCTAGTTCTGAGCCCTACTGTGTATCCCCCCTTCTGTATAAGGAGAAGGGAGTAAGCAGGAGAAAGGAGTAGGGGGGGGGATACCCTGACATTAGTCCCCCTCTTCCCCCCTCCCCTGCACAGCAAGCAGGAAGCTCCTGGGAGCAGCTCCAAGGTAGAGGGCAGGAGAAGCACATGGCAGTGGTGGGAGGAACAGCTGAACTGCCAGCAATTGGTAGCCTGCTGGGAGCAGGAAGCTGATGGGGGGCTGCTGGTCCACCCTGGTCCCTAGCCCCTACCAGCTAGCTGCAATGGGCTGCTCTTCCTGCAAGCAATGGACAAAGCAGGTGGCTGCCAAGCAATGTTATAAGGGAGCATTGCACAACTTTAAACATGCATGTTCCCTAATTGATCAGCAATGTAACAACGAAACAACATTAACCGGATGACTTTAAGTGACGAGTTACTGTATATCTAATTAATGAAAACATGCTAATGAAAATGGTCTTTATGGCCCAGCAAGCCTTATCGGGCTCTTTAGAAAAGAAGTTTTGGAGAGCCTTGGGATTGACTGGGGAGTTTCCCTTGGGAAAGCTAAAAGGTTTCTGATCTATTTTGAGTACTCTTATCTTTATTCATGGACTTTGTGTATACTTAAACATCCAGGTCTCAACACAGCTGGTGAGGACACCAGACCCTCAGTGCTAGGTCAACTTGCTCCCAGATTGCCTCTTGGATGTAAGATTTAAGATGTTTTATTTTTTACTTTCCCTCCCCACATATGTCTCTTTTATTTACCCATTAGTCTCTTCCTCCTTTCCTAACTCCTTCCTGGCTACTATTCAGATCATCTGTGCTATCTACAGCATGGCACAAGCACAACAGAATGAGATATCATTGTCCAGATCTGCAGAGCATAACATGGATCAGCTGGAGATTGGGTTGGGAAGAGACTAACCAAAGACCAGTGGGATGTCATCCCAGGACCTAGACCTGCATCTTTTCATGGCTGAGCTGCCAGCACCAATTCTGTAAGCTTTGGTGACAGAGTCATATTTTCCCCACCTTTCTCTCCTATTCTCCATCCTACTCACATAAGCCTGTGTATCTAAAAAGCAGAGATAACAAGTGACTTGAAGCTAAAGACAAAAATCAGCAGCAAAATTAACCATCCCTTTCTTTTTACTAAGAAGGCGTTAAAAAAAAAAAGAAGCAAGGGATTCTAATCAATATCCCCTGTATAAAGAATTTTGCTAAAATTAAAATGACTGTTTTAAATGAATAAACCTTCCATTTTTACGCTTTGTTAAAAGATATTTTGAGGGCTTTGGGTTTCTTTTGCCTCTTTATTCTTAATACACTTTAAAAAATGTACAATATTTGCTTAGTAACTAATCCCTCTGTGTTTAGAAACCCCCCATATTTAACTATTTAACGTGATAACAATAATAGTGTCATTAACATCTTTGGCTCACTGAGCCTGCTACTTCATTCCTATTAATACAAGGCCCCACTTGTTACTTAAGTGAAACTTAAGTCCCAATAGAGAGATTGAAGTAGTGGATAGAGGTTTGATTGGTCCTCTGCACTAGGGTGTGGACTTCCACCCAAAATGAAGTCATGAATAGCAAAGAGCCAAGGGTGCATATCCAGATCTTGATGATGGTGCAGTCTGCCTGTATCTTTCTCCCCCTAGAATACAGTGTTTAGATATGAGTAGGCTTGGCAGAATTTGGTTTTTTAATATAATTTTGACAGATAATATCAATGTTTATTTTTAAGCATTTTAAAAATAATTTAAATTTAAATAATCACAGTTGTGGGAAATCCCAGGGGGATGGAGTCATGCAATAATGATTTAAAACATAAAAACATAAGAACGGCCATACTGGCTCAGACCAAAGGTCCATCTAGCCCAGTATCCTGTCTTCCGATAGTGGCGAATGCCAGGTGCCCCAGAGGGAATGAATAGAACAGGTAATCATCAAGTGATCCATCCCCTGTTGCTCATTCTCAGCTTCTGGCAAACAGAGGCTAGGGATACCATCCGCCCATCCTGGCTAATAGCAATTGATGGACCTATCCTCCACGAACTTATCTAGTTCTTTTTTGGACCCTGTCTAATGATAGTAGATGTTGAGATTCAAAAAGTTAAAGTTACCTGAGTGGTGCCCCACTGCGTTCCCCTTACGCCAATATTACAACACATTTCATACACATCCAGTGGGACTCTAAAGTTCTCAAACAGCATTTTTCTTACTTTGCCTATCTTTAAATTTTGATCATTATTGATAGAAATATGTATGTACATGTGAAATCACCGTTTATTGACATTTACCAATAAACATGGAATTCTTCCAAACCTAGATATAGGAGAAGCAGAACTTTTTTGCTGGACTGCTGTAGGCTTCTGGGGGCAGAGGGAGAATGGTCAGAGGAGAAGGCCAAATAGAAACCCCAAGAAGATCCTGGCAGTGGAGGGGAAAGAGGTCCTCTGGAACACGAACTCAGAGGAAAGATTTCAGATGATGGCAACAGGTAAGGGAGAAACAGATCCAATTAGTCAGAAATGGGGCTGTATGGGAAAGATAGCTTATATGAGCTGACTAAAGCCCAACCAGACTTCTCTCAGGGTATGTGTGACACTCTGTACCCCAAAGCATCACCCTGTCACCCCCATATTTACCATGGTGACATGATTATGATATGTTTTGTACAATTAATATTCTGTTAAATTGTATGTGTTATCATTGTATGTGGAGTTATGGTTTTGATATGTCTATGTTACTGAAATACGTTGTGAAGCTGGAAACACCCACAACCAGCCTTTCAGGTACAACAATGGGACAGCCAGACACTGATGATGGCTCACTGGGGGTAATACACACTCACAAGGGCTACCCTAGGAACTTAATATAATGGAGACCTCTCAGAGAAAGCACATAAACAATGGAAACTGCTTGACTTATGTCATAGCAAGAGATCTTTCCAGCAAGCTATAAAGGAGGGGAAGTGCCATTGTGATTTGTCCTCAGACCCCCCACCTGGAAACACGTCTGGAGAACAGTTTGAATGGGGGAGGTGGTCTCAGGCTGGAAAGGAGAATCCGAGCTTGCGTAGTAAGGAACTATACCATCAGGGTGAGCCACTGCTTGATTCAAATCCTGTCTAGTTAATAGAACTCAGATTGCAATTTTACTTTTTATTTCTTAGGTAACAACTTTCGTCTCAGAGTGGTAGCCATGTTAGTGTGTATCAGCAAAAACAATGAGGAATCCTTGTGGCACCTTAGAGACTAACAAATTTATTTGGGCATAAGCTATTAAGATATAGTCTTCACCATGCAGAGTTTGGGAACTTCTCGGGGTAGATAATTAAGTTAGAATATATAACATACCGTGAATGCTTTACCATTGGGCAAAGACAACATCTTCAATTAGTTAGCCATGGATGATAAACTAGTTCCCACTAAATACTTGGTCACTAACAGAAATAATATATAGTAACTCCTCACTTAGCGTGGTAGTTATGTTCCTGAAAAATGTGACTTTAAGCTAAACGATGTTAAGCGAATCCAATTTTCCCATAAGAATTAATGTAAATGGGGGGGGTTAGGTTCCAGGGAAATTTTTTTCACCACACAAAAAGCTATATATTATATAGATATACACACTGTATACATTTTAAACAAACAGTTTAATATTGTTCACAGCTATGATGATTGTGAAGCTTGGTTGAGGTGGTGAAGTTAAAGGGTGGAAGAGGGAGGGATATTTCCCAGGGAATGCCCTACTGCTAAATGATGAACTAGCACTTGGCTGATCCCTCAAGGGTTAACACATTGTTATTAATGTAGCCTCTAACACAAGGCAGCATGAACATGAGGGAGAGGAGACAGCATAGCAAACAGAGAGAGACACACCTTGTGTGTGGGAGGGAGAGAGAGCGATGCACGCTGCCATTTTAAGTAAGCTGACCCACTCTTAAGTACATTGTCTTTTTAAGTGGATCAGGAAGTTGAGACAGCAGCTGCTGCCCCAAACTCTCTCTGTCTCTCTCCGTCCATCCGTGTCCCCTCCCTGCTCTATATGGAGAAAAGGTAAGCAGGGTGCAGGAGCAAGGGGGAGGGGGACACCCTGATATTAGCCCCCTCCCTTTCCCCCTGCACAACAAGCAGGAGTCTCTGGGAACAGCTCCAAGGCAGAGGGCAGGAGCAGCACATGGCAGTGTGGGGAGGGACAGATGAACTGCTGATTGATAGCCTGCTGGGTGGCTGCCGCACAGGGAACTTAGGGGAGCAGGGAGCTGATAGGAGGGCTGCTGGTTCACCCTGGTTACAAGCCCCCACCAGCTAGCTGCAACGGACAATTCTTGCAAGCAATGGACAAAGCAGGAGGCTGCCAAATGATGTTAGAAGGGAGCATTGCACATCATTAAATGAGCATGTTCCATAATTGATCAGCAACATAAGAACAAAACGATAACTGGGACAACTTTAAGTGAGGAGTTACTGTAATTAATATGAAAATAGGTGTTTATACAAAGTGAAGTGGTGACTCCATTGTTTACTACGGCTGGTTTCATACTGCTCTTGAACAAGAGATATTTTACTCTTGATTTTCTCCTCTGGGGTTTCTAGTAAACACTCAGGACCTGATTCCCTCCTCACTTACACAAATCAGGAGCAACTCTATTCAATTCAATGGAGTTATGCCCAGGAGAAGCTGGTTGAAAGGAGAATCATATCCAGAGTCCACCAGGTGGCACTGTTTGCACTGAAAAGAAACAACAAGCACCAGTGTGGCAATGGATAGAGGTATAAATATTACACCATGAATTAAAGATACTGGGCCACATTAATCCCTAATATAACTCCGATGGCACCTGCAGAGTTATGCTGGGGCTGAAGTTGGCCCAATCTTTTTGCTCAATTCATAAAAACACTTTAAGCAAAAATATTTGCTTATATTTCCATCCAGCTTAATCAAGCAAATACTTACTGGGGGTTGCTGAAAGGAATTCACGTAACTCTTATTAAAACTGTAATCTGGATTATGACAGCCTGCAATTTTAAATGATTATTCATATATAAAATGCAATGTGTGTTATGTACCAGCTAGGGGAAGGGTTACCACTTAAAACATCAACATTTGAGCACAGCTATTACAGGTCTGAAACTCAGAGGAAAAGTCTGGTATCCTTGACATCACAGTGTAGTAATTGCTGGTAAATGTGGACTTTATATTGGCAACCACTGTTACTTTAAACTTTTCATCCTAATAATAGAATCATAGAACTGGAAGGGACCATCTAGTCCAGTCCCCTGTACTCAAGGCTAAGCATTACCACCCCTGACAGGTGTTTGTCTAATCTGATCGAAAAAATCTCCAACAATGGAGATTCCACAGCCTCCCTAGGCAATATATTTCAATGCTTAACCCCCTGACAGGAAGTTTTTCCTAATGTCCAACCTAATCCTCTCTTGCTGCAATTTAAATCCATTGCTTCACGTCCTATCTTTAAAGGTTAAGGAGAACAATTTTTCTCCCTCCTCCTTGTAATAACCTTTCATATACTTGAAAACTATTATCATGTCCTCTCTCTATCATCTCTTCTCCAGACTAAACAAACTCAACTTTTTTTCAATCTTCCCTCATAGACCATGTTTTCTGAACTCTTAATCCACTTGATATGCCATTCCAGCTTGACTGTTAACTACTGATAAATACTCTCTGGGAATGGTTTTCTAACCAGTTATGCACCTAGCTTATAGTAGCTCCATCTATGTTGTATTTCCCTAGTTTGTTTGTGAGGTCATGTGAGACAGTATCAAAAGTCTTGCTAACATCAAGATATGCCACATCTACCACTTTCCCACATCCACAAGGCTTGTTACCCTGGAAACAGGAGCGGTGCTAGGGTTTCTGACGCCCTAGGCGGACGGCCATTTCGCCGCCCCCCGCAGGTCCGGTGGACCTACCGCAGTCATGCCGGCGGACGGCCCGCTGCTGGAAAGGCTCCGGTGGAGCTGCCGCAGTGATGCCAACAGCCGGTCCACTGGTCTAAAGGCTCCGGTGGACCTGCCACAGCCATGACTGCGGTAGGTCCGCCGGAGCCTTTAGACCAGCGCACCGTCTGCCGAAATGACTGCAGCAGCTCCACCGGAGCCTTTCCAGCAGCGGACCGTCCGCCGGCATGACTGAGGTAGGTCCACCGGACCTGCGTGCCACCCCCCCGGCAAAATAGCGCCCCCTCCAAATTCTGGCACCCTAGGCCATTGCCTAGGTTGCCTAAATGGTAGCGCCGGCCCTGCCTGGAAAAGAAAGCTATGAGGTTGGTTTGACATGATTTGTTCTTGACAAATCCATGCTGACTGTTACTTATCACTTTTTTATCTTCTAGGTGTTTTCAAATTGATTGCTTAATAATTAGCACCATATTTTAAAATAATAGCTGAACTAAGTCAAGATAACCTGAGATCTCCTTGGGAAACAGAACTGATTTTCTCAAAAACAAAACCTCAACAGAAAAGCCATAGAATTTGAAATTGGCCCGCTTTGCCTTGTCTTCATTCACACTACAGTAGACTAAATATGGGGCAGTTTAAAAAAAAACAAAGAAAAAATACTGTGGCCAAAATTTCTGAAACTGGATGCCTAAATCCCAGCAGACTTCTTTTGGTGAAACTCCATGGATTTCAATGGAATTATTCCAGATTTACACTGTTGTGAAATCACATATGAGCCCGATATCTCCTTTGAACATATTTTTTGAAGATAGTGATGTCTCCAAATCTAATTAAATCTAACTCTGCATAATTGTCCCATTCTGCAAAAAAGAAAAGACAATTAGAAATGGATAGTCAAAGGTAATCTTCAAGAATATATCTGGGGAGAGTTACTAAAGCTAGATGGATCAGAAAGAGGAAAGAAGAGAAAAAGAGATATCAATTTTGCATGATTTCTGATGGATTTGTAGGTATTTACCACTACTACATTAGAAAAATTGTGCAATTCATTTTTCTTAACATGTTATTAATGTATATATTGCCATTGCAGTCTGCATTATAAGATGAAGATGTACCTAACATTCTGACTGATAGATGTCCAAAACTTTTACACATCAAAATAATCATGGCATAAAATCATGCCCCAAAGAAAATGGTTCTTTAAGCCTTTTGATGCATAACCAACTCCACTACTGAGCATATCCTAATCAGGAGGGAAAATATAACTGCAGACATGCAGAAGAGAGCTAAAAACAAAACTCATGGACTAATTGTTCTCTTGCCAAAGAATTAGTCAAGTCGATGGTGGTTCCTTATGCAATCTAATAAAGTGCACAGATTATTGGAAAACGAGACAAGGTGGGAGTCCAGCTGTACCACATAATGGTGTCAAGTTAGAATTATATCATGATTTTTATATGAAACATTTAGACTTAGAAATGAAAAATGCTCTTGAAAGGACCATCATAAATCTTTTGACTTTTTCCTTCAAATCTAAGGTGCATTTCTTTGACCTTGCCTTCCATAAAATAAACATAGCGGTGTGCACATTTTAATAAAATCCCCCCAAATAAAAAAAGAACCAAAATAAAATACCTCACTATAGATGCAGATCTCCCTCTAGGGAGAGGAGGCACTAGTGGGAGGCCATCAGATACTATGGTTATAAGGGTGATATAAACCTGTAAAGCATAACATAGAATTTCAAGGAGTTCATAATTCATCCTCACAGCTAAAATATGAGGAAACTGTACTTGTTACAGTGAACTAGAAGATGGAAAATGTCATCTGTAGGACAGCTCCAAATGAAGCAGCCAAATTGCCGCAATTTATCCAGTGATGTGACACCGCTGACCTCTATGCAAAGAACACGGCTGACTAGAAGGATCTATTTCACAATCCTGAAGACCTACCAGTGTGTTCCACTTAGAGGTGGCCTTGAAGGTGAAGCCAGTATAATCTCAGCCATGTAAAGTATGAGCAACCTTGGAAGCAGAGCTCAAAAAAAGAGAAAGACAAAAAGCCAGCCTTGTGGCATTAGAAATACAGTGAAAAAAATCGCAGAGTGGATCAGCAGTACAGTGGCAGTGAGAAAGATAGGTGAGCTGATGATCTGCATTAACCTTAAAGAATGGAGCAGAGTACTAATGTCCTCACGCAATCTCCCTGCAACCCATAAAAGAAGTATTGCTGCAAGTAGCCAAAGCAAAAGGTTTTTCAATTCTTCCAACAGTGGCTGGCTGCAGATACTTCAGAGGGAATGAACAGAACAGGGTAATTAGTGAGTGATCCATCCTCTGTCATCCAGTCCCAGCATCCTGCAGTCACAGGCTTAGGGACATCCAGAGCATGGAGTTGCATCCCTGGCCAATCTTGGTTAATAGCCATTGATGGACCTATCCTCCATGAACTTATCTAGTTCTTTTTTTAACCCAATTACACTTTTGGCCTTCACAATGTCCCCTGGCGACATGTTCCACACACTGTCTGTGCACTATGTGAATAAGTACTTCCTTATGTTTGTTTCCTTATTCTGTTGCAGCCTTGCAATTACAAGTTCAGAGCCTTTCTCTATTGCCTCCCTGCTGCTGGAGCCTTTCATTTCAAAAGGAAAAAACTCAAGCATGTTGGAGGCCATGGGACACTGCACTGCAAAAAAAAATAGCACTGTAGATGTGGGAGGCAGTGCTTGGGTGTTGTTATAAACTCAGGACAGACAGCTGCAAGGGAGGGGTAGGAATCAGTCCCAGAAGGTTAAAAGGCCCTCCTCCTTATCAACTGGTAGGCAACTACAGGTCAGTCAGGTTCAGCTGAGAAAGGGTTACCAAGCTAGCAATTAGAATCAGCTGAGGGGGAGCTACCTGAGGTTAATTAGGATCAGCTGATTCCAACTTAGGGCTGCCTGGGAACTTTTTAAACCCTTCCCTGGGAGGAAGGAGGGGGGAGAGCAAAGAGAGAAGGAGCCCTGCTGCCAAGAGTGTAGGAGCAGCAAGACAGCGAGCCTCACCAGGAGGAGAGGCAGTACTCTCCCACAAGGGAGTAAAAATACTCTAAGCAGGACTAGTGGAGATACGAGGAGCAGACTTCCCCTGTGTCCCAAGGGGGCACCGCATTACCCAAGCCTGTCTCAGCAGGGCTAAAAGCAGCAGAGGCTGGGGAGACTGAGAAGGTGCCTTGCCACAGTGTGTAGAGAACTATGTGGGGTACATACCTTAGGGTTCAGGTGTGTAGGGCACAGCACTCTACTCACCTAAGCAGTGTCTCACCCTTTACACTGCTATTTATACCCATGTTAGCTGGATGTACAGTGTCTGTACTCTACATTGGCACCACAAGTGTAGACATAGCCTAAGAGTACGTCAACACGAGCTGGGAGCATGCTTCCCAGCACGAATAGTTAGATGTGCTCTGTTCTAGCTAGCACACTAAAAATAGCAATGTAGCCTGGGAGTAGTAAAGGTGACGGCTCAGGTTAGCCACCAGAGGATGTATCCAGGGGGGTCCTGAGAGGTCTTTATTCAGGCAGTTAGCCCAAGCTTTAGACTGAATTAGCAGACATTGTTACTGAAGGCCCTGAGCCAAGTAAGTGTAAAGTTCCTGGCACAAAAGAACATGCTAAGGAATATATGAAACTTAGACATAAACACACTTTTCAGAACTCATAAAAAGTTAAACATTCCATGGATCTCATGCAGAGGCAGCTCTGGGTATTTTGCAGCCCCAAGCACGGCAGGCAGGTTGCCTTCGGCGGATTGCCTGCGGGAGTTTCCCGGTCCCATGGATTCGGTGGCAGCCAGCAGGAGGTCCGCCGAAGCCACGGGATCAGCGGACCCTCCGCAGGCATGCCACCAAAGGCAGCCTGCCTGGCGCCCTCGTAGTGACTGGCAGAGCCCCCCCAGTGGCTTGCCGCCCCATGCATGTGCTTGCCGTGCTGGTGCCTGGAGCCGCCCCTGATTTCATGTCTGAAAGTCAAAATGTTTTGTATAATTTGGAGAAGCATGAGAAACATTCTGAAAAGGGCAGTTCTCTGGGAAGTGGGTGCCAGACTTTTTACATCCGATTCCTCACATGTATCAGACTGCTTTTCTGCTCATGTAAAATGCCTACAAATAGAGGACTTATTTAGTTCAATTTTTTTTCCTGTAACAACTACAAACTTTTTCAAAAATTAACATTTTTGCAGAAAATTTTCCTTTAGAAGGAAATGTCATTTGATTTAATGGAAAAAAAGGAAATTATTTCAGTTGTTGAAATCAAGAAGGTTTGGGTTTTCAGTTTCTGGTTCCTCTCTTCCTCTTTTTTTCTCTCTTCCCCCTTTCCCTTCAGTGGCAAAATGGTGGGAAATGAGGACAGAGAGTGCCAAAAGTTAAATACATGTCCAAGTGTTTTGCTGAATCGGGGCCAAAGAAAGAGGTGTTTTCTCTACCCATATTGTGAGTGAGAATCAACCACAATGGCCTGGATTACCACCGCACCCTGTGTAGTCATTTACAACTGTGTAAAGTCAGTGTAAAATGATATCAAGTCTCTAATATCAAGAATGAATATAAGTCAAGAAGTGAAGGAACAGTGAGATCTGGGAATTAATTTCTCAAGTCTCTGCCCTGAGGAGAGGTCATTATTTTCCAAAATCTTCCCTACAACTGTCTAGTACAGCATGTGCAAAACTCCTGTGGGACCTTTGTAAACTAGCCAGGGCTTATGGCCACATTCCCTTCTATATACAAACAAAATGAAGACTAACAGGGAACAAAAAAGCTCTAGGTATTAGAAAGAGCACAAGTAATTAATAAGCGTTAACAAAAATGAACAGAATCAAAGACATACGGAATAACTTATTAAAATACAAACAAGTCAATGATACCTGCCTCAAATAATGAATGAGGCATTTTCAATGTTAAGGTGACAAACTACATCTAACAGAGTTGCAAAAACTGTAAGGCAAATTTGTTACTGCTCAGTCACGTTGCCTGTATGTGGTTCCCTTGCCCACTAATCTTTGTCTCCATGCTTGTCTATTTATATGGTTCTCTCTTTGATTTTCCTACATGTTTGCAAATTTCCTTGCCCACTTTTGGAGAATAATAACAATAACTCAAGAAACAGTTGCTCTTTGAGATGTTCCAGTACAGGACGTAAAGGACAGATTAGCGTGTGGATCCCATGTATGCATGTACACCGGTCTGCTTCTGGCTTCTTTGTCCACCACGGCAATTTAGAGTAATCTACTCCTAGCATCTCTGGCCATGCCCCTTTCCTTTAGTCATGCTCCTGACATACTTCCTATGACAAGGCTAGAGCTGAAGGGGCCAGCTGTATGTTACCTGAGCATTCTCCCTGCTATGGAAATCTTTTAACTGTCCAGTTAGGCCACTTTACAGCCCCTTTGCACCACTGAACGCAATGATATTTGAGGGAAGAGTGCTGAAGGAAGTATGTTGAATGTCTGAAATAGAGGATAAAAACATTTGGAGGGGGCTGGTTGTTTGTTGAGCAGATACTTTTGTAGGGGAAGATGATGGGCTATTTGTTGTTGTGGACAGATAGGAATTTTAGGGAATATATAATTTTGGGGAGTGATGGTTCATTGGAGGGAGTGATTTCAAGGGCCTAATAGTGATGGGGGACAGATATTTGTGAGGCGATGGGATATTACAGTTTAGGCTCCCTTCCCTTTTATCAGTCTCTCTCAGCTGCAAGGACTGACTCCTCCTGTTCCCTGGGCTCAATAGCTTAAGCAAGCTTGTGGGAGGTGGCTGCAATAATCCAAAGGTCTTTCTTCCCTTTGGAGAGCAGACACAAGCATTCCGGCAGATGCTGAGCCAGAGGCTGCAGTTCCACAGTAGGTTCTGGTTTCTGTTGACCTTTCATGCATGCATCTTAAAAATAAAAGGACTTGGTTGTTGAGCACAAGGACTCCTTACTTCTTCAAGAAGAACTGCACACCCAACACCAAGCTCCTGGCAGTAGGTGAGGAAACAGAGCCATCCAGCTCTTCACAGCAATAGTTGCTGCTTGGTCAGGATTCCCCAGCTGTGGACTCCTCTCTCACCTGGAAAGGACGATGGGCCCTCCTGTGCACCATGGATCCCGACTTCTTTCCAGCTATCTCTTCTGGAGAACTGTCAGCAGGGGCAGCTGCCTCCTTCACAGCCAACCACCCCAGGACAACGTGGGACTAGTGGTGAGTTCCTTTCCTTCATCTACCTGGCTTCAATCCTCACCCACAGCTGGGGGCGTTAGTACGTCCCAAGGGTGCTCTTCTTACACCTTCCATATAGAGAGGCCAAAAAATGTTTTCCCACAGACACTCCTGTCCCCACAGGGTGAAAGGGCAGGCCAGTTTTTCCCCAGAGCTCTCTTTTCTTTCTAGGGGAAGGAGAGTTCCACCCAAAGCTTCCTATTTCCCCGCAGGCTGGAAGGACAGGCTCCTCATCTGTGGGAAAGGGAATCCTCCTCTCACACCAACATAGATACATAGCAAAAGCCTGTTTACCTGAAATGCCCTTTTATATGAGTCTTAATTACATTACCCAACAGAAATCACTCAGTAACTGCTCCCAATTATCCTAACACTAGATTGAATCTAAATGACATCCTCCCCCACAAACACCTTACCCAGCAACTCCTCCCTATTGTAGCATCCCCTTTTTTGTCCCACCGTGTTTCATGGATGCACAAGACTGTCTTGTGTGACTCATTTTGAGGTAAACATCTGTGCAAATGTAGCTCTCAACCAAAATAATATTATTTCTGTATAGATTTTATGGAAAACAGAAAAAATACACAGAAAATGCCCTGTATTTATAGAAATAGCTGCAAAGCTGCTAAACCCTGAGGACACTTTTGAAAGTTCTTTGTGTTTGTAGTGGTCTGAGATTTAAAATCACAGTTTGTTTTTCAGTTGATTTGAAGTACTTCTACTAGTGAGTCTCATTTAAATTTGTATAATAATTCTCTGTTGTTTGTTCTTCCTTTAGAATCTATCACATTACTGGGATTAGAGTGGTAGTAATTCAGTAATATATCATTTGGTCGGCAACAGACTGCTTCCTTTGGAAGCATTCCAACTTTTCTAGCTTCATTTAACCTTCTTTCCTTTGATTCAGGAGACTGTCATTGGTTTATCAGCATTTTCCCTGGCTGTCCTTGGACCAGCTGGATGGTTCCTGTTCCACCTTCCGAGCTATAAAAAGAAGTAGAAGATGTGCTTTCCTATTTAAGATCTGGCGCCTCAGATCTGCTGTAAATATTCCTTTATGGAGCATCTTTAAAGCAAGAGTGTCAACCTGAAGTCTAATCAACAAAAAAAAATAAATGAGTTAAATGCTAGTTTCAGGTTCTATATCAACTACGTTGTTACTGTGTGAAAAACTCACACAAGCAGGGAAAATTACTAAGTCAGGTCCTCATCCTGCAAAGCCTCATGCAGGTACTCAAGTTTATGCTCTCTGAGGAGTCCCGTTGACTCCAATGGGCTAAGGTTAAAAGTTAAGCAAATGCATAACTATTTGCAGGAGTGAGGCCTGACCATATATGGAAAACAGTAAAACTGACACAAATTGCCATAGTGTGGCTGATCTAAGTGGATTCAACTACACTGACTTCAACTGAGTTGCACTGAGCAGACCCAGACTGAGTTTGGCCCAGTGTGCTTTCAAAAGTGTAAGCTAAGCTAACTGAAAAAAATACAAAGAAATCATTATTTTTAAACTCTTTTTCTCCTTTACAAATATTAGGGATTCATTTTAATAATAGGAATAAATATTGATAGAGAAGGGTGATTTTTAAGTTGATTGTTTCTCTTTAACTCTTTGTGTCTCTTCTGTGTCAATAGAAAAACCTGTGCATTCCCACTAGAATAAATGTATCCTGCAAATTGCGGTTGGCAGAAACATCAATTTGTTTTAAACTTTTATGTTTAGATTTATGGTATGTGAAGGATTTTGCCATTTTTTATGTTTATAATGGATAGAATGGAAATATTTTAAAATCTAGTCTTCATTTTAAGTAAGTATGATAATGGTTCAATATGTCACACTTACATGGTATTATTCTTGGTTCAAGTCATATCTCTTAATGAGTACATTTCTGGTTTGCAAAAATATAGAGTCCACCCTCTATGATGCTTGATACAAATCATATTCTGCTAGCTGTCTGTCTCCATTAAGGGTAAAACAACTCACTGTAACGTGAAAATACAGCTTCTGAAAACATGGATTTCAGTGCAACTTCTTTCTCAGCTAAGTGAAAGTATAAATTCTTAGTGTGCTTCTAAAATGTAATTTTCAAAAAAGCTGAACTGTCTGGTTCTTCTCCATCACTTTAAATGCTTTTAGACATTTATGAATTGGAGAGAATGGGGGCTCTTTAATAGCTTATAAATAGTGATGCTGTTTTATTCTTTGCAGAAAAATATAGCCCTGTCACTGTAATTCTACCAGCGTGATTCAATGTTCATTGATGTTTATGGAAGGATTCCCACAGATTTCAATGAGCTTTGGATTGGGGCCTAGATTCTTGATCTCCAGAGAACAAACCATGCCAGTACTGATTAGATGAAAACAGAAAGATAGCTGCAGGAAGACACTGTGGAGCACTGATTTTGTAAACATAAGTAGTCAATGGGACTATTCATCTGTGTTAAATTACTCAGTGTGCATATATTCTTGCAGGATCAGGGGCCTAATTTGGTTATTCCTACCTCATTTAATATACAAGAAATAACTTAGTAAGACATGATATATTTTAGTTACTGTATTTGTCCTTCTAAGATATGATAATATCTAGTGAGGTTGTCTGTTTATAACAAAGTAAACAAAGTAAGTCAAAAGCTCATTGAAGCAATTGGAATAGCACTAGATGAAAGTCTGTTAAAAAAATTGTTTAACATTTGGAGACATAAGAACATAGACATATTTATCTTTTAGTAGAAATGCTTCCTAGAAATCAGAGCAGTTATCTGGAGAATTGTTTAAAATATAAGCATTTTTCAGAAATAAAAGAACATTCAAATATCCAGCCCATTTTTAGATGTGTTTCTCTTTCTGCAATGGGAATAGGGTTTCACGGTTCATTAATAATATTCCTTAGCTCTGATACAGCACTTGTCACCAGGAGGGCTCAAAGTCCTTTACAAAGATAGGTGAGTATCATTGTCCTGTAACCCTCATCACAGGGTACGTCTTCACTACTGGCTGTATCGGCGGGTAGCAATCAATTTCTCGGGGATCGATATATCGCGTCTCATCTAGGCACAATATATTGATCCCCGAATGTGCTCCTGTCGACTCCGGAACTCCACCAACACAAACAGTGGTAGCGGAGTCAACAGGGGGAGCCGCGGACGTCGATCCCGTGCCATGAGGATGGTAGGTAACTCGATCTAAGATACTTCGACTTCAGCTACGTTATTCTCGTAGCTGAAGTTGTGTATCTTAGATCGATCCCCTCCCCTAGTGTAGACCAGCCCACAGATTGGGAAGCTGCAGCAAAGAGACTTGCCCGAGGTGACATAACAATTTAGGGGTAGAGCTGGAATTAGAACCCAGGGATAAGATTCTGTTCTGTCTTTCTACAGGGCACAGCACAAATCTCATAGCCCAGTGAGGGTGCAGTGGTGGCTTTAAACCACCTTTGTGCCCTCCCAATCCTAGGCTACTCTGGGGCAGTGGTTCCCAAACTGGGGTTTGTGAACCCCTGGGGGTTTGTGAAATGTTACAGGGGGCTCTTGGGGAAAAATTCCCTAATGGCAGACAGAGCTGTACCTAGGGATCCTGGGCAGCACAGGGCCAGCAGCCCAGAGACCCTGGACTTCCAAGAGCTAAGCAAATCAAAGCAAGCGTATCTATCACATGAAGGAGATTTAAATTTCTAGACTCCTTATAGAAAATGGAAAGGGAAGTGGATATTTTTTGCTGTTTTTAAATGAAATAGGCAGCTAGTATTGTTTTTTAAATTATTATGAAGAACAAGTTTAAGCTTTGTTGTAACGTGTGTTGTTTGCCTGGACTGCCCAAGACCTGAATGCTTGTGTAGAAGGAACTCTTTGAGTTGGCTTCTTAAATACCTTCATGCTGTTTCACATCTGATACTCCTTGATGAAACATAGGAGTCTTGTCTTATAACAAGCTTATTCAAACTGATACAAGGTACGAAAGTGAGATGTTGGAAGGGTGTTGCCATTTCATAATACAATAAAAATACTGTAATGGTAAATAATAATAAATAGTGTGTAATAAGTATGTCATAAAAACAAATTTCATATTTCCAAGATCACTGCTCTTACAGTTTATACTCGGGTAAAGGAGAAAATCCTGGCAATATTCATTTTTAGGAGAGGGTTCATGAGACTTGACATTTTAGTGAAAGGGGTTCACAGGTTGTTAAAGTTTGGGAACCACTGATCTAGGGACTAGTGGGGCCCCTGACAAACTTTAGACAACTGTGGTGCCTGTCCAAATTACAGCAACCTCCTTGGAATGCCTTAGGTGCTGCAGTGCCGCCTGGAATTGTTGCAGAACTGTACACAGTGTGTCCCCTTCCTTAGCCCCAGCTCTGGGATACCCCTATGCCAGGAGTTGCTAGGGAGTCCTCAGAAGGCAGCATTATGGCTGTCTGCTGCAGTTCCTGTGCCAGCAGAATGCGCTCGGAGCTGGGGCTTTTAGTGGTTCTCTACACCAGGGTGGTGCTTTTGCCAGGTGCAAAGGGGCCAGAGCAGGAGTGAAGAGGGTGATTTTTTAAACACTTTCCCTCTCAACTCATAAAATGCACAGGTCTGCTTTTGGTCTATAAATAGTTGGTTTGGCCAATTTGGGGTAAAGAGAGGCATAGAAGAAAGTAAAATGAAATTCATGCTTTGCGGAAAAGTCTTGTGGGTGACATGCATTTGCACAAACATAGCATGGTTAAATGACTGTTCCTAACACTGTGTTCCTTAGGGCTAATCTGTTAATAGTCCAAGTCTATGTTCATCAGGATGGTACTAATTCTCAATGTGGGATGTCACTTACTTCTCTGAACCCCTCTGCCATGGCAACAAACTAAGTATTTTGGTTTTTTGATGGCTAAAGAAATTACTCAATAATTTAGAGTATTTACCATAGCTGTTGGGTATTTTTAGCTCACAGATACTGACATTTCTCCCTGGGTGAAATTCACTCTATGCAGGGAGCCAATATGAGATCTAACCCACTTAAGTCCTATTTCGAGGTCTTAAGTGATGCACAAACATGTGCTGGTCCTCTGCACAGAAGTGAATTTCACTCACTATGATCACTAACAGAATCCACTGCTATTGATGCGTAGGCATTCATCTTGCTGATGTCACATTAACCCAGAGATCATGAGCCCAAAGGAACAATTCCTTCCCACAGCTCCTCCTGAGTCAGCACATATACGTGTTGCCCCTTATTCTGGGCTGAGCCTAATGACTCAGTTTAGCCCTACATCACATGGATGTTTTCCTCAGCTGTAAATGATAATACCTATGTACCTCATAGGCATGCAGTGAAGATTAATGCTTATTTAGGATTTAGGGACAAATAAAATCAAACAGGATCTGACCATTGTTGTGTGTTGTGTTGTGTGTGATGAGGTGTACAAACATTGCACCACAAAGGAAGGGGTTAAGGAGCTACTCTGAGTCCAGCTAATCCCTCCCCACCACACCTGCATAGCATGCCTGGGTTGGAGGAGAAGCTTAAAAGGAGAACAGACTAGCTCACTAGCAGTGGAGGCTAATAGCCTTGTATTCTGTTAGCTTTTTGTAGTGAGTCCTGTGAGGGTGTTCAGCTGCCAGGGATCTCTGACTCTGTGACTATCATAAACAGATAGTTAAGGGTTAATGTCCCCTTTACCTGTAAAGGGTTAACAAACAGGGACTCAAACACCTGACCAGAGGACCAATCAGGAAACAAGATACTTTCAAATCTAGGTGGAGGGAAGCCTTTGTTTGTGGGGTTTGGGTTTGTTCTCTCTGGGTCCTGGATGGGACTAGAGGTGCAATCAGGTTTCTGCCAATCTCCCTGCTAGTCTCTTATCTATTCAGAATAGTGAGTAAGTACAAAGGTGGTTATAGTCTTTTAGTTTGTTTTTCTTTATTTGCAGATGTGTACTTGCTGGAAGTAGCTTAAATTGTGTGTCTACGGGAGAAAGCTTCTTTCTATTGTCTATAAGCTAAAAACCCTGTATATTTATCATCTTGATTACAGAGACAGTTTTTATGTTTTTTCCTTCTCTATTAAAGTTTTCCTCTTTTTTAGAACCTAATTGATTATTTGGGGTTATCTTTTGTAAGACTCCAGGGAAGGGAGTCTGCACTCACCGGGGAATTGGTGGGAGAAAAGAAGGGGAGGAGGGAAGAAAAACCTACTCTCTGTGTTTATCTCTGTATCTCTCTCTGGGGAAGAAGGGAGGGGGAAGGTAACATTCCTCTCAGGGTGAGGATTCAAGGAATTGAATCACAGTGGTCTCCTAGTGTACCCAGGGTGGGAAAGAGCTGGGAGGAAGAAAGGAGGGGGAAGGGAAATGGCTTATTCCCCTTTGTTTTGAGACTCAAGGAATCTGGGTCTTGGGGGTCCCCAGGGAAGGGTTTGGGGGGACCAGAGGGTATCAGGCCCTGGAATTCCTGATTGGTGGCAGCGCTACAGAATCTAAGCTGGTAATTAAGCTTAGGGGAATTTATGCTAGTACCCATATTTTGGATGCTAAGGTTCAGATTTGGGAATTATACTATGACAGTGACCTACTGAGCAAAGGGATTCTTGACACTCAGAAGGTCTGAAATTTCCTTTTGATATATATTGCTTAATGTCTTTGCTTGTGGGGAGAAAGGGACTGGTAGAAAGTAATTCAGGAAAGCAGTAGTACAGCACCCTTGGGTGCTGACTTTAGATGCCTTCCACAGAGCCCTGAACTGGAAGCTGGTGGAAAAGGTGGGCCTGGTTTTCCTACCTACACCTAAGGGGTGCAGAGAGCTGCAAGCCTTCCCTGGCAGGGGAGAATCTGAATGGGCAAAAGGGCTCCTGAAACCAGAGGAGCAGAGACATTGAGGCATAGATTTGCGGGAGGCCAGGTAACTTCTTGACTGAGCCTATGACTATCCTTTGGCTGGACTGCTTTGTATGTCTTGCATGGAGCAAGGCCCTATGTGACCTGGTTGGACAGTAGAATGTCACTGAGCCTCTGAAGCTAGTGTCCTGCCTGTGAGCTCCCAATGAGTAACTACAGCCAGACCCATTGTGACCTGATACAAGGGGGTTTCCTGCTGGTGAATTGCCTACTCCATTGTCACATGCAGTATTGCAAACCCAAGTAAAAAATAATGAGTCAGCTCTACAAAAATCATGAGATTTTTCTCTCTAAGTTCTTTTATTTGCCTCCTTTCCCTGAATCTTTATGGTGTACTGGGGCCTTCAACCATGAGGGTTAGGAATGTACTTTCATTTTTTTTTAATGAAAGTTAAGATTCTCATGTAATCCCATGTTTCTAAGAGCTGGAGCTTTGAGGAAAATACCAAATATTTATGACACTTCAAGGAATTTTCCATACAAGTCAAGGTAAAATGGTTTGATTTGATCTTTTTTGTATTTTTCCATAAGAATTACCTTCCTTAAAGCAGGCTTGCCAGCACAGTGGATTAAAACCAGATAAATAAAACTGCATGTTATGTGGTTGTTCAGAGTTTATTAGCAAGAAGTTGCATCCACTGTAACAGTCAAATAAATACAGAATGTAGCTTTGAAAACCCAGGCCACTTCTTACATCTTATAATGAAATCAAACTTTCCACTGTTTTACCAGAGATAATGTTAAAACAACTATATATGTGGAAAAAGAAACCAACACACACACTAATCAATGGAAAAAAATCTGTGAATTAAATGTGTCTCTTGGGACAGCAAAGTTGAACTTGGCCAGTAACAAATTTGCCTGATAGACGCAGATTTTGCAGCTTTGTTAATTATACTTTGCACCTTAACATCAAGAAAATTTCACTACTTATATGAGGCAAGTATCATTTATTCTTTTGCATTTTTAATAAATTGGTCCAAATGTCTTTGCTTCTGTTCATTTTTTATTACAAATGTCTTGTACTAATTACTTATGAACTTTCTAGTACTAAAGCTTTTCCTGTTAATTTTTAGTTTTCACAAAGCAGTAAAAGGCATGTGAAAGTAAACCATTAACTGTTTTTTAAGAAGTTCCCAAAGGAGTTCTGTGCATCCTATTAGACAAAGTCATGGGGAACTTGCTGGAAAATAATGACCTCTTTTCAGTGGAAAGAGATGAGAAATAAATCCCCAGAGCTCACACTGTTCCTGCAGCTGCTGCCTGCTGATATTAGAGCACAGCTTAAAACATCTGAGTGACCTACTCCCTATAATGACATTAATAAACTAGTCCAACCTAGTTTCATCAAATAACATGTGATCTGGATTTAGTTGAGATATAGACAGTGTCCAGGTTTGCACAAAAATTATGGGTAGCAAAAACTGTCTTCTGTATACATGAATCACAGGCTGATGGGTGTAAGACCTTGTTCAATCATGTAGAAATAGCTGTAATTTTCCTGCACTCTGTGAGGGAACAATTGTTATGTTAGAAGAGGAACACATGTTTTTCCCACCTGCTCCTGCTCACCTATCTGTCTAGATTTCTATAATGGCCCATCACTATAGTATGTGGATACTATATATATTTAAAGGAAATGCTCAGAATCTGTTTTTCTCTGTCCCATGTGCTCCTCCATGCTCTGGAGTTCATAGTTAGGGCCCTACCAAATTCACAATCCATTTTGGTCAATTTCCCAGTCTGCAATTTTTAAAATCTTAAAATTTCATGACTTCAGCTATTTAAATCTGAAATTTCACAGTATTGTAATTGTAGGAGTCCCAACACAAAAAGGAGTTGGGGGGTGGGGCATAGAGGTTGCAAGGTTATTGCCGGGGGGGTTGTGGTACTACTCTTACTTCTGCGCTGCAGCTGGTGGCAGTGCTGCCTCCAGAGCTCGGCAGCTGGAGAGCGGCGGTGCTGGCTGGGAGCCCAGCTTTGAAAGCAGAGTCACTGTCAGGAGTAGCACAGAAGTCAGGATGGCATGGTATGGTATTGCCACCTTATTTCTGTGCTGCTGTCTGCAGAGCTGGGCCCTCGTCAGTAGCCATCGCTCTGAAGACAGCATCACAGAAGTGAGGGTGGCATGGTATGCTATTGCCACTCTTACTTCTGCGATGCTGCTGGTGGGGCGCTGCCTTCAGAGCTGGGCACCCAGCCAACAGATGCCGCTCTCAGGCTGCCCAGCTCTGAAGGGCAGTGCAGAATTAAGGGTGGCAAGTGATTTACTGTTATAACAGGCAGGAAACTCACTCTGCAGATGAAAATTGCCTGAGGTGGCCTGCTTCTGTCAGATTTGCAGTGCATCTTTCTATATGTACGGCCACGTAGGGTTGCCAACTTCCCAATTTCTTAAAATCAGACACTATAGAACCCCCACCACCTCCTGCCTCTGCTCGCTCACTCCTCCCCACTCACATGCTCCTCCCTCCAGGACCCAGCAGAGCTAGGTGGGGAGCTGAAGCGGAGTCTACCCACAAAATGCAGGTAGGAGTCAGCTCTGGCTGAGAAGGGGCTGATGCAGGTTGATGACCCAGCACCTCTGGTCTCCACGCCCTGGGCCAGGCTGGCAGTGGTGTTTGCAGGCAGCAGTTGTGGAAGGGGCATGGGGTGCTGTCAGTCTCTCTGGATGAGCTGGGCCAGGCTGGGGGAAATGCCATTTCCTCCCCGTGCTGTGTGTGCAAGCTGGGTTCCAGACTCCACAATGAGACGCATGACCTGAGTTTTAAGGGCACTCCTCCCCCACTCTCCTGGGCTGGGCCAAGCTTTCATCCAAGTGGCATAGGGAGGGAGGCGAAGCAGGAGCTGGTACTGCAAAGTCACTTCTTCCTAGTTGCGTCTCTGGTGCTGGTCATGCATGTCTTGAAGCCCCTGGAATGGCTTCCCAGGAAGATGGGGGGTGGGAGCAGAGCCAGAGAGGAGGGTGGAAAATAGGATGTGATCCAAACGCAATCCTGCAGCATAGATTAGCACCCCTTGGCTCACAAGGATGCTGCCCCCTGCTCTCTGCAAGTGCCCCGCTATGGTCATGCTGCAGTGGGCGGTGCCTTGGCACCCCCTCTTCTGGCTTCCCTGCGGGCAGTAACTGGACTTTTGATGTCCAGTCAGTATTTCTGACCAGACACTGTACAGGTCCCTTTTTGACTGGACTTTCTATTAAAAAATTGGACACCTGGCAACCCTAACAGCAGGCACCTCCACTATCAAGGGGTCTGTGTCTAGTGGGGCTGGAAGTATCATAGTACCTTAGCAGCTGCCTCCATCCAAAGCTCATTGAAATTAATGGAAAGACTCCCATTGACTTCAATGGGTTTTGGATCACCTCCCAGTAGCCTATTTCTAATAAAAGGCATGAACCTTGCAGCATGTGCTTCGCCTCACTGCGCCCACCCCCCAAACCACACCTCTGGGGATATTACAGAGAGCAGGAAAGGGGAATGATGGCAGATGGGAACAAACCTATCCAATGATCATTATTGTGGAAACTAATTCTCAGGGCCATTGAAAGCTCTCCTCCCCCAATATGCCCAGGCTTTTCACTTGTCACCAACTCCCACGGAGGTAACTGCTGCTTATTCTGATACAGTGGCTCTATTGTAAACAGGTTCCTCTTCCTGTCAAGGGCGTAAAAGCTGCAGGGAGTATGGAAGGAAGAACCTCGCAAGGAGCTGGGGGAAGCTATCAGATAAGGGAGGTGGTGATGGCTGTGGGGGAGGGGAGAATACACTGAGGATTCTGATGTTGAACTAATTAATTGGGCTGTGAAATGGGGAAAATGTGGCACATTCAGTATTTTTTAATTGATATGAAAACAAAAATAACTAGTTAAAGGCCAATGTATAGATCTGCCTATTTACTGCAGCCCACCAGTGACAAAGGCTCAGATCCTCACAGGTAGTTAGGAACCTCCCTCCCACTGAAATTTGAGGATCTGGGCTCAGTTGTCTACTGTTCTCAGTCCTGGGCAGCAGTAAGTTGGATGCACTGGACTCTGTGTCATGCTTCTGCTGCAGTGAGCATGGTGGTGCTGACATTTATAGGGCAAGCCCATATGCTTGTGTTTGGAAGTCTTGAGGGAAGGACTGGTGTATTGACTATGCAAATAGGCTGTTCTCAGGCTCCTCTGCTCCTGTTGCACAGCCCTCTTTGGCTTCCAAGGCCTCCCTATTTTCCTGCCTATCAGCTGTTTGGGGGTAGGCTGTTTCCAGCAGGCTTTTTATATGTAACCCACAGCTCCTCCATGTCCTTTGCAGATGGAATCCTTTTGCTCTGTCACATGGATCTTCACTATGAAGTTCTCCACAGGAGAGCAGCCTAGAGCCCCTAGAGATGTCCTGGATGGCAGAAATGAAGATATGTCCCTAGTGAGCCCAAAAAGATAATGGGAGAGCACCTGAATTTACAGCTCAGGTAGTGACTGTCCTGGAATAACCCAAGAGATACAGCAAGGCACAGGGGTACATTTGCTTTCTGGAACACATCCTGAACTTTCTTACACTACTCATCCAAACCAGCAGCTTCCCCAGTGCTGGAGGAATATCCCTCACCCACCTTCCTCTTTCCTGCCATATAACTGGCACTCCTAGCTGGGAGGTGGGGGAACACTGCCCCCTACCTCCTGGAACCAGGGCCAGATTACGGTTATGAGGGGCCTAAGGCTAATGGGAGAGAAGGGCCTAAGTATTAATTGCATATTGCAAAAAAAAATTATGAAGTTATCAAACATTTATCTGCATACATATTTACATATTATTTATGTAAAATTAACAAGTTTATTCTATTCTCACTACACTCAATTCTTCGAAAAATTTTTTCCCCTAGCTTAGCTGTGGCAAAGCCATGAATGATGTCATCGTAATTTAAAGACCAGCCAATTGCATTCTCAGTGCTGAAGAGGGACAAAGCACTGAGATGCTCTTGAGTCATGGTGGATCAGAGGACATTTTTGACCCTTGTTAGAAGACAAGAGGAACGTTCTCCACTACAGTTAGTGATCATTAGCAACAAATACAGCCATAAAGCAGTTTCAACATTTGGGGAAACATTCTATCACATTGGATTCAGAGATAACTTGGTACATCCAAATAGATTTGCTTCATCATCTTTTCTCTATGTATCTGAGAGCGATGTGAATTCAACAAACTAAAGAAATTCTTTAGTAAAATCTGCTGTGAGATCATCTGGGTATTTCAGACACAGACGTTTGATATCTTCACTGACTTTGGAACTTGAAATGTTAGGCGAAAAATTTGTCAGTACACTATAAAGGTTTTGTCAATATTTTTGTAAGCTTTGATCCGATGTTCTAATGAAGTCTTCAGTTTGTTAATGATTGTAATGAAGGTATTAACTCTGAAGGCCTCCTTGTCACTGAATGAGTGGGCAGTTGCGTCATTGCATGTCTTCTGACTTTTGGGGTGTTTGGCTGACTTATACTCATGGTTAGCAGTCCTTGCAGCCTCCTGAATTTCACATTCATCAAAACTATCCTGCATTTGTTGAAGAACAGTTCCAAGACTCCTCATTAGGTTTACAGTAGTGGAAAGATCAATTTGAGCACTTTGCAAGCTTAGACAGCACGTGCTGAATGGCTGAAGTATATCATTCCAGAGCTCACACACAATGCCAGTTTCCAAAGTGTGCATTGCATCACTCAGGATCTTCGCATCTTTTCTTGTTGATGATTTTTGAGATTCATCATCCTTGATGCTCTCTAGCACTTCAAGGATGTTGGGGTATCACAGAACAACTGCATTCACAGCTTCAGCGCTGGCACTCCACCATGTCCCTGAGAGTGATTTGGACACTGGGCATCCCTTTGGTAGTGAATCTCTAGGAATCATCCAATGACTGGTTGATGCAGAGAAAAAATTGTACAATTCTGGGACAAATCCAAAAAAAGAATCTGTTTCAACACAACAACCTATGGCAGACTGGCCAACAAGGCTGAGTGAATGTGCAGCACATGGTATGTAATCAACCAAAACATTGCATCCTTTTATCTTTGCCTGCATCCCTGAATATTTGCACTCATATTACTTGCATTGTCATAGCTTTGGCCACAACAAAGGCTGATGTCAATCCCATTTTCGGTGAGGAAGTCATGTAGATACGAGGCAAGACTTTCCCCTGTGTGGCTGGTGATGTTTATGAAGGTCATGACATGCTCAACTGGTCTCCTGGGTAGCACATTATGCAAGATGACAGTCAACTGATCTACATGACACATCCAGTGTTGAGTCAATGGACACTGAAAAATATCCCACATCTTTAATCTCGTCTGCAATGGCTGACAGTGTCTTCTTTGCCAGCAGTGCAATGAATTCGTCACAAATAGTCTTTGATAGATATGATGTATGGCCTTTTACACAATTTGCATGTTCATTGATGTGCTGAGCTAAGAAAGGGTCGAACTTAGCGATTAGCTCTAGAATGCCAAGATAATTGCCATTGTGTTTTGATCCAATAGTCTCATCTGAGCCACGGAATGGCAGACCATACTCTGCAAGAAAATCTATTGTTTCAACTATGCGTCTGAGAACATTCTTCCAATAAGCACGAGCATCTAAAAACTGGTTTTCCATTTGGGTATCAATTCTGCCACTTTCTTTCAGGCATTGTAGCTGCTTACTGACAATGTATTCTGCTTACTCATTGCATGATTGGTAATGTATGCAGTATTCTTCCAATCACTGAAGCCTTCATAGAACATTCCCCACTTTTTGGTATCAGAAATCAGGCAGCAATAGAAACAGTACACTTTCTTATTAGAAGGCGAATAGATGAGCCATTCTCACTTGCCAATCTGTTTGCTAGGCTTCACATATTCAAAAAATGATTTGGTCAGATAACAATTCTGATTGGTGTATTTATCAATGAAAAATCAGCATCTAGATTCTGGCATTTCTGTGGGCTCGTCTCAATCCACTATGTAATGAGATCTTGAGAAGTCGTGTCCCACTCACCTGGATCATTGGAGAAGGATATTTTTGTATTACTATCACTGGGAAAGTGTTCAGAGGAGTGGGGTGAGACTGCAGCTGGAGAAGTCACAGGAGGCTGCTCCTTTTCATCAGGCACAGGCAGAGCAGGTTCACTTGGGCAGGTATTCGTCTGGATTTTCTCACCACTAGACTACGGTTTGGCTACACTTGCAGGTGTGCAGCGCTGGGAGTTAAGGCTGTCTTCGTACAGCTGTGTAGGGAAAGCGCTGCAGTGTGGCCACACTGACAGCTACCAGCGCTGCAGTGTGGCCACATTTGCAGCATTTGCAGCGCTGTTGGGAGTGGTGCATTATGGGCAGCTATCCCACAGAGCACCTCGTCCCATTTTGTCACCATTTTGGCGCCGTGGGTTGTGGCAAGGGGGCGGAGGGTGTGGGTCATTCTGCTTCCTGTCCCAACGCCCCATGATGCATCACTTCACATCCCAGCAATCCCTGTTATTCCGTCCATGTTTGGCGCCATCTTGATTCTCAACGTTTCTGTGCCGCGCGATTTCTGTGGGAAATGGAGCCTGAACTGCTGAGGAGTATGCTGACGAGTCTTGCCAGCACATCATGTTTGGCAGTAGAGCTATTCCTTAAGATACAAAGTGATGAGGAGTCTGACGATGATAGTGAGTCACCTGACGAGTATGACACTAAATTGCTTCTGGCATTCACGGAAATGCTCAGCACCGTGGAATGCCGCTTTTGGGCTCGGAAAACAAGCACTGAGTGGTGGGATCACACCATCATGGAAGTCTGGGATGACGAGCAGTGGCTGCAGAACTTTTGGATGAGAAAAGCCACTTTCATGGGACTGTGTGCTGAGCTCGCCCTCACCCTGTGGCGCAAGGACACGAGATTGAGAGCTGCCCTGACGGTGGTGAAGCAGGTGGCTATTGCAATCTGGAAGCTGGCAGCTCCAGACAGCTACTGATCAGTCACTAACCAGTTTGGAGGGGGAAAGTCGACCATTGGAATCGTGTTGATGCAAGTTTGCAGGGCCATTAATTGCATCCTGCTAAGAAGAACCGTGACTCTGGGGAATGTGTAGGACATTGTGGATGGCTTTGCACAAATGGGTTTCCCTAACTGTGGAGGGGCGATAGATGGGACGCATATTCCTATTCTGGCACCACCCCACCTAGCATCTGAGTACATTAATTGGAAGAGGTATTTCTCTATGATTCTCCAGGGGCTTGTGGACCACCTTGGGCATTTCATTGACATTAACAAAGTCTGGCCTGGAAAGGTGCATGATGCACACATCTTTCAGAACACTGACTTGTTCAGGAAGCTGCAGGCAGGGACTTTTTTCCCAGATAGGAAGATCACAGTAGGGGACGTTGAAATGCCCGTTGTGATCCTTGGAGACCTTGCTTACCCATTAATGCCTTAGCTCATGAAACCGTATACAGGGAAGCTTGACAGGAGCAAGGACCGGTTCAGCTACAGGCTGAGCCGGTGCCGAATGACTGTGAAGTGTGCTTTTGGCCATTTAAAGGGGCGCTGGTGATCTCTGTATGGGAAGCTAGACTTGGAGGAAAGCAGCATCCCTGTGGTTATATCCGTGTGCTGGACCCTCCATAATATTTGTGAAGGGAAGGGTGAAAGATTCAGTCAGGCATGGACTTCCGAGGTTCAATGCCTGGAGGCTGAATTTGCACAGCCAGAGAGCAGGGCTACTAGACAGGCCCAGCACAGGGCTTCAAGGATTAAGGATGCCTTGAGGGAGGAATCTGAGGCAAAAACCAACAGTAATGTTTGGTGCCTTGCATGGGACTGAAGTGCAGTGGTTACAATGTTAGTAGGAATCTGTTTTTCCTAAGCTGATTTGCAGTGCTTGTTTCTTTCCTGGGCTAAGGTATCTTTGACTTTCTGCAATAATAAAGACTGTTTTTAAAGCCAAGAATTCATTTATTGAAAAGAAAATAACTTTATTGACAGACACACAACATTTTGGGAACCTAAAAGGGCAGGGTGGTGGGGTGGGGAACTGTACAGTCACAGATTTGAATATGTCCTGTCTGGAGTGCAGTGCAATGACTGCGGCACTTCAGGATGCCCATACTGCAGGGTGATGGAGGTTGAGTGCAGAGGGTAAGGGTCGTAGTTCTCAGGGCTGGTTGGTGAACGTACTGGTTTTGGAGGCAGCTGGTGTTGGTAAGGACCTGGATGCTGGGGAAGGGAGTTTTGAGCTGATCTTGGGGCACAAGGGAAAGAGCTTTGGGACGGGACGGGACGGGGCGGGGGCCAGTGCGTAGTAGTGCTGTGCCTGCATGGCTTCGAGTGCCTGGATGGAGTCCGCTTGGTGCACCAGGATGCTTATCACCTGCTTTGTTCTTTTCTTCCTGGCCGCTGTGTTTTTCTGGCAGATCCTGCTTTCCCTTTCTTTCCAGTTCTGCACTTTTTGATTCTCTGTGGCAGAGTAATCCATAACTGCTTGCAGCAGGTCTTCTTTGCTTTTTCACGGATTCTTCCAGAGGTTTTGGAGTCTTTGAGCTGTTGATAACACGGGCAGCCAAGAACTCAAGGTTGCTTGTGGAAAGGCAAAAAAGGCAACGCTTAACAGAGGTAGCATTGTTTATATCTCAGACAGTTATTCCCACACAGTGAAGGAGTAACATTCTTCACAATAGCATAATTTTCCCATACCAAAGAGAGCGTATATAACCCACAGGAGCCCCGAAATGGTGAGTAAGGGGGACTGATTGCTTCGGGGCTGTACTGTCCTCGGGGTTTCTGTGCATTGGGGAAAGCAAACAGCTGCAGGGGGCACCTACAGTGAACACTCTCCCAACATTTTCCACAGGAGTTGATCCTGGAATATATCTCGCTGCTGCGGGTCACCTGGGAAGAGTGGGAGGGTCTTCTATAGCAATGCGGATTCCGCCCTGGCCCCTATGCAGCTTGCTTGTGTGCAGCGGTCTCTCCACCCCTCACTATTCCACATCTAGGCATGCATGCATGCATGCAGAACCCTCCTTCCTCTCTCAAAAAATTTCCATCCTGAAAATAAAAGCCGCTTAGCGGGAACCCGCTCCTCTATTTGTCCTCCACCAAGTACCGGCTGCTGCGATTGGCTACCTTCCTCCTGGCTTGACAAGAGCTCCTGGCTGCATGCCTCCTGGGACTCCGGGGGTGTCTCTCCCCACCCCAGTACCTTCACTCTCGGTTTCCTCCTCCCCCCCCCACTCTGAAGTGTCCATCGTGGTCCTCGGATTGGTGGTCAGGTCACCCCCAAGTATCGCATCCAGCTCTTTGTAAAAACGGCAGGTTGTGGGAGCAGTGCCGGAGCGGCGGTTTCCCTCGTGGGCTTTGCAACAGGCACGCCGCAGTTCCTTCTCTTTAAACTTGCACTGCAGCGCGTCCCGGTCATGGCCCCTTTCCAGCATGGCCCTTGATATCTGCCCATAGGTATTGTAATTCCTATGGCTGGAGCGCAGCTGGGACTGCACAACTTCCTCCCCTAAACACTGATGAGGTCCAGCAACTCACCATTGTTCCAAGCTGGGGCTCGTTTGGCACGTGGAGGCATGGTCACCTGGAAAGATTCACTGATTGCACTCCACACCTGGCTGAGCAAACAGAAGGGGGATTTTCAAAATTCCTGGGGCATTTAAAGGGCAGGTCACCTAAGACCAGGGCAGTAGAGTTCGAACTGATGAGCAGAGTGGCTGAACAGGTATTCTGGGATACCTCCAAATACCTCTGGAGGCCAATAACAGTGCTTTTGGTGGCCACACTGGCGGACCAGTGCTGCAGTCGTTATTCCCCAGGCCGAAGTGGAGTACAGCCAGCGCTGTAGCCAGGGGGATACAGCGCTGTATATGCCTTGCAAGTGTGGACGGTGAGTGAGTTGCAGTGGTGTAAAGCCACCACCGGTGCTGCAACTCTCTAATGTAGCCAAGCCCTTAGTAGGAGGAAAAAATGTTAGGAGAGAAGGAGTATCTTTCAGCACTACATCTTGTCTTTGCCGTCTTTCTTTGGCCTCTTTCAATTTCTGTCATCCTCCTTTCTTCGACATGGTTTCTATTGTCCAGCATGGGCCTGCTGTGTACAAAGTTCAATACTGCTTGGGCCCACGCTTACTTAGCTGACAAAGACAAAATCACAACCACCATAAATTGAATTCACGATCTTGATGGATTAATTTGTACAAAGCACTATCTGACGAGACAAAAAAATTCGGAATGCCCCGCTACCATGGCTTAGCTGTTACTTCAGTGTGGAATGGACGGCCTAAAAATTAAGGCCTAAAAATAGGAGGGGCTAAGCCTATAGCCTTATTAGCCTATGGGTTAATCCGGCCCTGCCTGGAACTAGTAACTATTGGGGGCGTGGAACACTGATTCATCCACTGAATTAGCCTCTCCTCCGCAAAAAAAAAAAAAATGAATGGAAGGGAGATGATACTCACACACCTTGGCCAGCCCGCCCATCTCCCCCTGGTCCTGAGCTGAGGAAGATTTGGGGGCGCAGAGGTTGGAGTGAGGAACTGAGAAGTAGAATGGAAAGCTGGGGGTCTGGCTGGGAGCTGCCGCGTGGGGAAATTATCCACAGTGGGATGTGGATGGGGCTGCAGGGAAGCAGAGGCCTCCACTGCTTGGGGGAGGGGAGCCAGAGCCCTACAGAAATGATAAAACTAATGCACTAAAGAATGAAGGGCCCAGGGCTGTTCGACTGGGGCTCCTCTGGCCGCGGGAGGTGGGGCCCCGTGCTAGCTCCCGGAAGGGGGGGTGTTCACGCACCGCCCATGTCCAGGGGCTCTGCATTTGTACATTATCCGCACTCAGGAGCTGGGGGCGGGGGGGTCAGAAAGGCTCTGCAGTCAGGTCCAGAACAAACCTCGGGGTGTGTGTAAAACAGCCGCTGCAAGCCTGGGGGCGGGGGAGGGGGGTGTCTGTTGCAAAGCAGCTCTAAAGAGTATGGGGCGCGTTAATTTCCCATCTTCTCCGAGCCCCAGTTTAGGGGCTGAGCAGCGCTTCCCCTTTAAGAGGCTGTTCCTTGCGAATGGAATCGCTCCCCCCCACCCCTCGCTGTGCAATTCTCCAGGGCCCCTCGGCCACGCCCCCTTCTCCGTTCTCCCTCCGCCCCTCCCGCCAGCAGCGCGGGCGCGTTGGGCTCCCAGCTGCAGGCCGGGCCCCCGGAGGGTTGCTCGGCGCTAGGTTTGCCGCCCCACGAATGGTAGCGGCAGAGGGGCGGGAGGGACGCAGCTCGGCCGGCCGCGCGCGCCGGGGCAGCAGGGAGGGACCATCGCTCATCGCGGTCTGAGGGGGAGAGAAGAACCCAAAGGCCATCGATATTGGGGCGAACCACTTCCACCCGGACAACATCATGTCCACCAAAGCGGAGCAGTGTAAGTAGCGGGCGCCCGGGGGTCGGTCGCGGCCCCTTCCCTGGGGAAGGAGGGAGCAGCCAGGGCTGGGGGTGCTGTGTGGGTCCCGGTGCGGCGGGGGAGGGGCGCTGCACTGTCCATGGTCCTGGGAGCCGGGTCACAGGGGCGGATGGCAGGTGGAGGGGGGCGTGTCGGGGGATCTGTTACACTGCGCCTTGCAATTTGCCAGCTGCCTGCCACTGCGCTCGGAGCTGCGTCGGGGTGTCTGGCTGTCTCTGCAGTGCGATTTGCTTCACCCAGCTGCTGAGAAACCCTGTCAAGGGTGCCCAGTTTGTGCTCTGCGTGATATCGGAGTTAAAAACCGGAGGCTTTTCTGCCTTCCTCCAAGACAGGAGGAAGGAGGAGAAGGGAAGCCAGGCCCTGGGACCTAGTTCTGGTTAGGGCTTGGTTTTAGGTGTTTGATCAGTCTCCTTTGCTGTAAATGGCAGCTGTGGGTTAAAACTTCCCAGCCTTTGTTCAAAGCTGTTTACATCATTTTCAGTGCGGGTCCTCTTCCCTATGTAGGGTGACCAGATGTCCTGATTTTATAGGGACAGTCCTGATATTTGGGGCTGTGTCTTATACAAGTGCCTATTACCCACCCACGTCCTATCCTGATTTTTCACACTTCCTGTCTGGTCACCCTATCCCCATGAAGTGTTGCACTTGGTGATTTTTCAATCCTCATACTGATACAAACTGTTTTGGTTGCTTTTAATAGCCCTTAAGCGTTTCACCTATTGCTTTGCATGCTTACCAATGAGATAATATTTACATGCTCTGTTAAAAGGAAAGGAACGTAATTTAGTGTTGGGGGCGCGAAGGGGGGGAATGATTGATTGGCTCGGTTTGGCTTGTGGATTTAGTGATAAAATACAGAGCCTAACAGTTCTTGATCACTAGCCCTGATCAGTGGTGTCCCAAAGTGAACTGACAGCTTCATTGGTTTGTATGAATTGAAGTGAGGGTTTAGTTAGGTCCTAGTGTCTGTATCAAAAGTCACCCAACTAATTGGTCTAAGAGTCTCAACAGAGAGCCCACAGATTGAACTAACATAGAACGTGATCTGCCCTTCACAGTCTTAGAAGTGATCTACCTATGAAGAAGATCATTGATGGAATAGGGAAGCTGGGCTGCTGCTCTGGCTCATGCCATGCATCTTCTGTGCATATACAGAAGTCATCGTTCTCTTACCTTGTCTACTCTATTGTTTCAAACTATTCTGCGCTGCTGCTAAAAAACACCAGAGGAGCTCCATTCACTTACCCTAGAGTGGATGCTAGCAGTCACTGACATTTTAACCACCATGTTTTCTAGATCTACTCTGCCAGCAAAGTCAGATGATGGTGATAAGAATGCAAGCAGCTGGCCCACATCAGCACTCCCACTATTGTTACTACTGTTAATAACTGGCATATTTGCTAGTGCAATAGTGGGAAATTATAAGAAAAATGCCACTGTAGACCAGCACTGAATCCATATAATCTTTTCTTCTGATGCACTATCTTAATGATGTGTTGGGATTGCTCTGTGATCAAGGGCTTAGAGTGCATTTGGCTCAGCTGGAATCATTTCACCCGACATTCTGGATGTTGAAATTCACTTCCCTCTTTGGTCCATGTCTATTGATCTTCAGGTTATAGTACAAAGCCTTTGTGTTTTTTACAGGCCTTTGCCTGACTAGGACAAAGGGACATCTTTTTTTAACTTTTGGAGTTAATCTCTAAGTTACAGTAGCTGATATTTTTGTCTTTTAAGTGTTATGCTGATGGCCTAGGTGCATCCTTTATGGAGGGTGCATTTTTATAAATCAAGGGATGGTGTCCCTAGCCTCTGTTTGCCAGAAGCTGGGAATGGGCAACAGGAGATGGATCACTTGATGAATACCTGTTCTGTTAATTCCCTCTGGGGCACCTGGCATTGGCCACTGCCAGAAGACAAGATACTGGGCTAGACGGACCTTCGGTCTGACCCAGTATGACAATTCTTATGTTCTTAAAAATGAAAAAGAAAATTCTGTACTCCCTCTCTGCACGATGCAATGTTCTGCTCTCGTCCATTGTGCTACTTTTTTCTCTTTCTCTCCCACATTTTCTGAATCTGCTCCTCCTCCTCATGCTACTCTGTGTCTTACCTCTGATTACTTCACATTACTTCCCGGTAAGTCTAACGTCAGTACTGGGCAAATTAGTTGAAACAACAGTAAAGAATAAAATTATTAGACACATGGAAGAACATAAATTGTTGGGCAAAAGTCAACATGGTTTCTGTAAAGGGAAATCATGTTTTACTAATCTATTAGAGTTCTTTGAAGGGGTCAACAAACATGTTGACAAGAGTGTCATGGTATCTTTCCCCAATCTGAACCTTAGAGTCCAAAAAATTGGGGTACCAGCATGAATTCCTCTAAGCTTAATTACCAGCTTAGATCTGATACACTGCCACCACCCAAAAATATATAGTGTTTTGGGGCACTCTGGTCCCTCCAAAAACCTTCCCTGGGGACCCCAAGACCCAAATTCCTTGAGTCTTACAACACAGAGGAATAAACCATTTCCCTCCCCTGCTCTTCCCCTCCAGGTGTTCCCTCCCTGGGCTCCTGGAGAGAGAGACAGATTCAAGCTCCGTGAATCTAAACAAAGGGATTCCCCCTTCTCCCCTCCTTTCCCCTTCCCTGTTAAGTACAGACTCAATTCCCTTGAGCCTCAACAAGGGGAAAAAATCAAACAGGTCTTAAAAACAAAACTTAACTTTTACTTTTTTCTTTCTTTTTTTATTATCTCTGCAATTTAGATGGTAAAAGTTACAGGGTCTGTCAGCTTATAGAAACTGGAGAAAAAGCCTCCTCCAGCAGAAATACAATTTAAAATACTTCCAGCAAACTACACATTTGCAAATACAGAAAACAATCAAAAGACTATAACCGCCTTCTCTACTAAATACTCACTATTCTGAATATGTAAGAGACTGTAGCAGGGAGATTGGCAAGAAACCTGGTTGCGCATCTAGTCCCTTCCAGGACCCAGAGAGAACAAAGCAAAACCCAAAAAACACAAACAAAGGCTTCCTTCCACCGAGATTTGAAAGTATCTTGTTTTCTGATTGGTCGTTTGGTCAGGTGTTCGGTTCACTGTTTGTTAACTCTTTACAGGTAAAGAGACATTAACCCTTAACTATCTGTTTATGACAAAGGGGGATCCAGTTGACATAGCGTACTTAGATTTCCAGAAAGCCTTTGACAAGGTCGCTCACCAAAGGCTCTTATGTAAATTAAGTTGTCATGGGATAAGAGGGAAGATCCTTTCATGGATTGAGAACTGGTTAAAAGACAAGGAACAAAGGGTAGGAATAAATGGTACATTTTCAGAATGGAGAGAGGTAACTAGTAGCGTTCCCAATGGTCAGTCCTAAGATGAATCCTATTTAACTTATTCATAAATGATCTGGAGAAAGGGGTAAACAGTGAGGTGGCAAAGTTTGCAGTTGATACTAAACTGCTCAGGATAGTTAAGGCCAAAGTAGACTGTGAAGAACTTCAAAAAGGTTTCACAAAACTAAGTGATTGGGCAACAAAATGGCAAATTAAATTTAATGTGGATAAATGTAAAGTAATGCACATTGGAAAAAATAACCCCAACTATACATACAATATGATGGGAGCTAATTTAGCTACAACTAATCAGGAAAGAGATCTTGGAGTCATCATGGATAGTTCTTGGAAGATGTCCACGAGTATGCAGTGGCAGTCAAAAAAGTAAACAAGATGTTAGGAATAATTAAAAAAGAGAAAGAGAATAAGATAGAAAATATCTTATTGCCCTGATATAAATCCATGATACGCCCACAACTTGAATACTGTGTACAGATGTGGTCTCCTCATCTCAGACACGATATACTGGCATTAGAAAAGGTTCAGAGAAGGGCAACTAAAATGGTTAGGGGTTTGGAATGGGTCCCATATGAGGAGAGATAAAGAGGCCGGACTCTTCAGCTTGGAAAAGAGGAGACTAAGCGGGGATATGATAGAAATATATAAAATCATGAGTGGTGTGGAGAAAGTGAATAAGGAAAAGTTATTTACTTATTCCCATAATATAAGAACTAGGGGCCACCAAATTAAATTAATGGGCAGCAGGTTTAACACAAATAAAAGGAAGTTCTTCTTCACACAGTGCACAGGCAACCTGTAGAACTCCTTGCCTGAGGAGGTTGTGAAGGATAGGACTATAACAGGGTTTAAAAGGGAGCTGGATAAATTCATGGTGGTTAAATCCATAAATGGCTATTAGCCCGGATGGGTAAGGAATGGTGTCCCTAGCCTCTGTTTGTCAGAGGATGGAGATGGATGGCAGGAGAGAGATCACTTGATCATTGCCTGTTAGGTTCACTCCCTCTGGGGCACCTGGCATTGGTCACTGTCGGTAGACAGGATACTGGGCTGAGTGGACCTTTGGTCTGACCCTGTATGGCTGTTCATGTTCTTATGTTCACATTAATATATGGAACAGTTCCTTCTGCTTCATCCACTCTCTCCATCAGCACCATTTTTGATGTTTTCTCTTTCTGTTATCAACCTTCGTGTTCCCTCACCCCTAATATTCTTGGACTGTTCTACTTTGGGCTTCTTTCACTCACTTTGCTGGCTGCTATTTACTCTCTCTTCCCCCACCCCTTGTGCTGCTCTGGAGCCCTCACACTGGCATTGCCTTCTCCGTTTCTTTTAGTTTTAAGGACCCCCCCCCTTTTATTTTTTGTTTTTTTACAGTTTTGGTATATGCATTGGTTTTAAATGGGATTCACTTGTGGATCCAGATCATGGATTTCTCCTCTGTTCCGGTCCTGAAGCTGGCTTTCTCCTCCACATGATGCTTTAGGTTGGGGATCCAGAAATTCCTAACCCACTGAACTTTTGTTTTATAATATGTTTATCAAGGCTCCTCCTTTACCTAGTTCTTTATGGCATTGTAAAGTATATTTATTTCCTCTTTGCATAATTCCAATTTTCTTTCACTTGCACTTTTTGACAAATGGTGATGATTTCCAGCAAGAATTACACTGGCTTATGCACCATTACCAGGCTATCCCTCAAGCCTCAACTGATGCTGCCACTGCTACTGTCCTGCTAGACTGACAGGCAAGAAACAGATTGTCTCACGTAGGCGTAAAAAGTAATGATGACTCCAGAATTTGCCATGAAACAGCAGAAAAAACTAAAGTGAAAGAATACACTGACCAGATCAGAAGAGCAAAAATTCCAGTCCTAATCATTGGTGGTGTGGAACTCCTCAGGAATACATGGCCAAGTAACAGTTCGTCTCCTACTGCTCTGAGCAATACCAGGTCATCCTAACAAAAGGTATACAGCCAACAGAGGGTCACAGGAGGTCACCTGCCATGCTACTCTTCTTTATTCTCTTCATCCTTCTGGGTACATTCTGAAAAGTAAAGTCAATGATTAGGTCTAACATCACAGCACTCCAGTGGACTTGTTAATTCCCTTTTCCTCCAGTAATTAAAACTGGCATCTGCTCAGGGTAAGTAATGTTCTGGGAATGCCAACTGCCCTCCATTTTCCTGTCCAGGACTTTGAAACAAACAAGGAGACCATCTCCAAAGAATCCAACGCAGCTTTTACACTTGTGTCAAAGAGGAATTTCAGAGTTTAGATGCATGTGCAGTGTGGAGATAGACATTGAAGCTAGCAGATATTTACGTCAACATTTTAAAACATGGATAGCTAAAGCAAGGCTCCTAGATCCATATTTAGACATAGCAGTACAAGTGGCCTGATTTTCTAAAGTGCTAAACACGTGCACTTCCTGTTGAAGATAATAGGATTTATGGATGCTCAAGGCTTTTCAAAATCAGTTATTTATAATCCAATGCCTGCACTGGATTTAGGAGCCTATCTGTAGGTACAAAGGTTTGCAATATGATGTAATGCTTTCATTCAAAAAAGCTCTCATTACCTGGGACATGATATAATTACATTTCTATGGGAGGTATGGTCTGATAGCAAAAGAATATGAAGTGACTCATTTTACAAACAAAATTATTATCTAGCTATTGCATTTATGAATGTTCTTTTATGTTGATTGATTTCATTTGGGCACTAACTCGCTTAATAGAAATAAACAGGTTTCCTACTTTGCACAAAACAGCTCCCGACATGCTTTTCCCTCTCTTGAAAACACGTGGCTGTAAAGATGAAGGAGGCTTTTTAAAATATAGCTTGACTAATATCTCTGGCATCGGTTTTCCTATTTCAGTTATGGACATCTGACTGCGTAGCATAGCACCTGCAATGAACTATAAATCCAGCTGTGAGTTGTACTTTGGCTGGGAAATCTGATTTGTGACCTGATTATTTTACAAATCTACTAGGCTTCATATCCTTTACACCAGGGAGACTGACAACACAAACAACATTAAGTAAATAGAAAAGGCTCTTTCCTAATCTAATTCATGTATTTATACTGTATGACTCTCATTACCATGGAATCTGAGCACCTACGCAAAGGATGTTCAGTAGTCTAGTTGTCTAAAGAGATTTTGGGAACAGGGATCCGTATTCTTACTTATTTGTAAAGGGTCATTTACATCTATAAGGCTGTATCAGTAAACAGTAATAATATACATTATACGCAGGGAGAATACATGGTGTACTAGAAAGCTTTATCCATTTAAATCTGAGGCGCCTATTTTGCTCACAAGTGGAGGCCTCAAATGCACCAGTTCTGCTAACCAGAATGTCATAGATATTGTAGTGGAGGGAAAGAAAGCCTTCCTTGCCTTGCGTAATCACTGAGTAAGATTTAACAGAACTCAGAACATGATTTTTGCTACTGGATTCTTTAGCCTTCTATTTTGTTGGTCCCACCCATCTGTATATTATTTTGAGTCCACTGAATGGATAGGTGAGGACAAAATATGACTAGTATGACCCACAAGGCCATCAGTACCCAGTTGGATGCACAAATGTAGCTTGTTTATGCAAAAACCTTGCTAGTGCAAAGATACAAACATGAAAATTAGCACACTGGAAAAAAAAGGAGACTTTGAGGAGACTTTTTTTTTAAATTATGAAAGTTATCCATAAAATTAGAGAGACAGCCTCCACCTAAGCTCCCCTTTAGGCATACACAATTTTGTGCAGAGGTCCTTGGAAAAAAATATATATGATCATGTAATTAAAATCAGTATAATAATGCATACATCCAACAGGGCTGAATTCAGGTTGCATAGGCAACCTTAATTCTGGCATTTCCTAACTTTTGAGTGCTTGACTTTGCAACTTGAATAATTATAGCATAGTTTTTGTATTTAATAAATATATAGGATTGTTCACTGGGGGAGCTGATCAAAGCAAAATGTATACAGTAAATGTGTTCAAGAGATACCTACGTTTAGCTGTAGTCTGGCATGTTGTGATGGATGGCCTTACCTTGTTCCTAAATTGTTTTATGTATCTATAGGGCAGGATTTTCACCAGTGCTAGCACTGCCCAATTCTGCTTCCACTGAAGTCAATGGGATTTTTAACACTGACTTGAATAGGAGCAGAGTCTGGCCAGTTCTGAGTGCGTGGAAAATCCCACCCATAATGTTCCTCATTGCAGAGAGCATAGTGAACATGCACTTTGAAGTTCTCTTGCTTTGTTAAAGAAGAGTTAAAGCATTTAAAATCTTAAGCTGTGCTGACATTTATTATGTCATGTTGTCCACTGTCAGAGAATGACAACAATAAAGTGACATAAAGAAATAGCATCAGTATTTCATATTAACAAAAGTGTTGACCTTTTTTATAGCTATATTGTATTTGTTTGCTGTGGTATTGTACAGAAAATAGGTGTGCCCTCTAAGCTTAGGCCTATAACTGATTTACATGCTGAGTTTTCTTTGTAATTAACCTTCTTTATAATCAAGGTGACTTTTATGGTAGAAAATAGAAGACCAGCAGTCCATTTGCAGACCAGCAGTCCATCATGAATAGGGAAAGGAACTTATTAGAATAAGGAAAATGCTATTCTTCCTAAAGCTACGATTTCGCCTCCTGCACTTCACTGTAGAAAAGCTGCTTTGAACCATCCCTGACCCCAGCCCACTCTGACCAGGCTGCCTGCTATAGATGTAAATAAACTGTACATATAGTCTTACACAATTGATTCACTGCATGGCCTAGAGCAAACCACTGAGTTTCTCTTTCCCTCAGGTTGTCCATCCATAAATTGACTGTAGTCATACTTACCTATCTCATATGAATGTCGTGTGACTTACTGAATCAATAATTATTGCTCACCATTTTTGACCTGAGTGGCTAGTCAAAATATGGAGCCCTGTACATGTTCCAGTTGGGAGTAGAAATTGGTGGTAGTCAGGTATTTCTTGGATACAGTTTATTTTGTTTACGAAGAATGTACAAGAAGGAAACAAACAGCTTATTTTGCCCACAGTACCAAGAGCACTCTTTTCAGCCTGAGCCTGTGACCCAAAAACCTCTCCCTAGATTTCTTCCAGGGTGTGCCACATGCCTTCAGCTTCTGCTGCAGGTGATCTCTCTCACTCAGTCTGTTCTTGGCTAACCTTAGTTTCTGTGTGATCTCTCTTCCCTTGTACCCACACACCTACCCAAAACAACCTTCAGACAGGAGCTCCCGGAGTTCACACACACCTTTTGTCTTAGGTGGGGCTTATGCATATAGTTATAGGTCACATCTACCAATCTCAAAGAGGTTTGAACTCAATCTATGACAAGGTTTCATCCAGCTCATAACATTATAAGTGAGGCTTGAGATCCATGAATGGAAAAAACGAGACAGGCACTAAGCGTTTGTTTGATCTGTTAGCACAGAGTAGGCCTAAACCAGATTTTAAAATACTGTATACAATTTTTCCTTTTTCTTCCCTCCTTCATCAAAGGATTCAATTCATTCAGCCACTATAAAGATTGGAAAGACTTGTCTCTTAGGTTTAGCTCACTGCATGAATTTTAACAATACAGTAGGGGTAGAAAACTGGTATGGTGTCTTAACCTGAACTAAGCTAAATGAAAGTCTCTGTGTGTGTGTTTTTTTTTAATCCAGTTGCTTCCAAGATCCGCTACCTACAGGAATACCATAACCGCGTTCTTCACAACATTTACCCTGTGCCCTCTGGAACGGACATTGCAAACACTCTGAAATACTTTTCTCAGACTTTATTGAGGTAAGTTTTAAATTATGCTATTCAAGAGAAAAAATGTTAGGGGATAAGTATTGATTTCTTCTTGGTTAATGGATCTTATGGATCAATGCTCAACCAGAAGGAGTCAGAGCTCAATAATTAAAAGTACGGTATGGTATAAATAAATTAGAGCAGTGGCTGTTGCCCAATTTGCCCAGTTGAGCTGCTTATTGAGTGGCTGATTCTAAACAAAACCTGGTTTGCTTGACCCTACTATAAGTTAGTGGAGTGCACACGTGCTTAAAGTAAAGAAGAGAGAAGGTTGCTATAAAATTTCACAAGTTTGACTGTGACCTCTCTGAGAATCCTAAAGCTGTCGGATCCTACTGCGATGAGCCTGAGCAGCAAAACTAGAAGCTGAGCTGTCCCATAGTTCAATGGGCTTTCACATCTGGATTTTTGTCCAGCCTATTATAGCAACGGGCATAAGCACAAAGTTTGGATCCAGATCTGGATCTGAATGACATTAATGGTTCAGAGTTGCTCTGATCTAGTGATTTGGTTTAGTCCACTCTAGTTGCAATATAAAAACCAATAAGTACTAAGTATGATTAGAGAATAGGTTTAGGTAGGTGATATGACCTTTCAACTTATTAAAGAGAGCTGTTATAGGTTTGGAACTTCATTAGGAACATTACTTGTATTCCAATTTTCCCACAGTATAGTGGATTCATTGACCTGAATTTTCAAAGTGGCCTTCAGATGGCCTTTGATATTGCAGATATAATTTTTGTATGCCTACATTTTTGTGGTTCATTTTTCATATGCAGATAGTTTTGAGTTCACGGTGTATTTTTGAGTATAACTATGTGATTTGCACCTAGAAAAATATTTACGCTTAGAAAATTGCACCCATACTTTCAGAGGCTGCTTTGGAAGTTAGACCATTTGTATAGTATTGGAGAGAAGAAACATTCTCTCTTGCTCTAAAATATGTTAACAAGCAAGTATTAAAGTTGAATGAAAAACTCATTGGGAGCCCACATTCAGAGACCATGGAATTCAGAAACACTTCATGTTCTATGTTAACAGGAAAAATACATATGTAGAAATACACATTACCTTCAGAATCCCATTTTGGCTGCAAACTCTCAGGAGCTGTGTTTATACTTCACATTCCCAGATTTCATGAATAAAATCATTTAACCATCATGAAATGTTTAGCTCACTGAATATTTTAGGGTGCTGAACGCACCTGTGTTAACTTAAAAGGCTCTTTCAGGTCCAACAAATGGAATGATGTTCAATTAATATGTTACATTAATAGCCAAAAAATATTTATAGGGATATTGAGAGTAGCTAGGAAGTGTGGTTCTTATTCCATGTCAGTGTATTTTCAATTGGCTAATCAAACAATGAAAACATTTGAAAATCAGGCAAACACTACACACAAGACTCTGTGTGCAGCAAAACAGCCTCAGCATAAGCTGAGTGGACCTCCCAAACTATTCAGCCATGCAAATTGTCCTGGATTCTGGCATGTACTCTCCCTCTCACCTCTCATTAGTGACTTGCTCAAAGGTATACACTAGGATAATCCCCATTTGGGTGGAACTCCATCAGTGGCAGCACCGTTGGAATTTGCAGCATAGAAAAGGTGCAAACATTTTACTGCTGTATCACCTAACTCTGCACAGAGCAGTACATTGCATAGTGTATTCTTGGTGAGAAATTCTTCACACTTTATAAGCATTCAAGTTGCTGGACTGAGTGATGCAGATAGTTTTATAGGTTACAGAAGCAGAATGTAGAGGTCTGCACAACTCCCTTTTCTGTGTGGCTGTTTTAAATCTGCAGAATTGTTAATTCCATATGAAGGGAGCAATTCCATTTAACTTCTTTATTTCATGCTAGAGGTTGGACTGAACCAAAACCCTGGTACTGATTACCCTGAACTTGATAAGGTTTGAGGTGGTACTCACAGTGTATATTCAGATCTGGATATAATTTCATAGATGGCCTCTTTCTTTATAATGGGCAAATCAAAATGCTAAATCTGAACATCCCCCAAATTAGGGAGAGGACATTAGAAATCCAGCCCTGGATCCAGACCTGAATTTCATATAGGCTTTTGCCCGTATCCTTAAAATAGGCCAGATCAAATCTCTAATTCAGACCTCTTTTAACTTTGGAGTGTTTGAAATCTGGTTCTGGACCTGGGTGCTGTGGTGTGAGCCCACCACAACTTCATACACATGTTCACATCTAGACAGGGATTAGACAAAACACCTTACCCTACACTGAGTGTGGCAAGTGGAAAGAGAGAAACTCCTGTCCAGCGCACGCAATTCCCTTTTCAGGGACCTTAAGAAGGCTTATCCTAAACAAACATCTCAATACCCTGGGCTTGCTCAAGATTTTGTTCAAGAGTTTCCCTGAATGCCATGCATCCCAAGTCGTCTTTCTGCCTCTCACACTATGAGCGCGTCCACACTCATTATTGCACAACGGAGTATAAAACACAGCCAGATATATCCCATTCAGTTGTTAGCATACTAGGCCTTAGTAGATGTAGCTTTTGCAACTTGTTGTACTTTGACAGTGCAGTTACTTTTCTGAGTTATAAACATATTGACTTAGTTCTTCCGAGTGGGGCAGTCCCACTGTTTTGGGTCAGAGTCATATCTGGTGTAATACCGGTAGTTTCAGTTTAGTTGCAGCAGGGATTAACTTGGTCCTTTGGTTCATATACATTTGACTATGTAACAGGCTCGGGGTAGGGGTGGGAAGAAGTGGCTATGGTTGAAAAAAGTGAGGCATTTACCTTTTATGAATAAACATCACATAAAATCACTATACACAATGCATAACATATTGATTCATTTAGCTCCTCCTCAATTTTCTCTTTGGGCAGAAGCATTTCTTTACATTACAGCACATGAATTTAAGTTTCATGCATTACTCATTTCCAGCCTTTCCTCCCTCACTTGAGGATTGACCTAGAACAACATAAACCTCTTACACAACATCTGCTTTTTTCTTGTTTTCTTAGGAAAAAACTCCTCAGTGCATTTCTTAACTATAAACAAAATTCTTTATTAAATGAACAGTTATTAATGCACAAGATATTTTTACTGCTTTCTCGAGTGTGGAGAGATGCAATTTGTCTGGCACCATGTCTCAAAGAAACACCTTGGGAAGGTAGTAATTTGGAGAATGGTCTATGTTGTAGCAAGGGAGCCCAAACTTTAACCAATTAAGAGATGCATTGGCAACTCATTTGCATATAGTGGGACAGATTCAGTTTGGAGGTGGCCTGCAGATACTACAGGTCCTAGCGTACAGTGCTCTATATTGAGTAGAAAAGGGAACGAGCTACAGTGGGCAGATCTGAATCTGCAGCCAAACTTTCTCAAAGTTCAGGATTGTTATTGGATCTGGAGTTTTGACTGGTTGCATTATAGAACTTGGCATCAGCTGCATATCCAGATCCAGAGATCCTCTGAGTTTGGGGGTGGTAGGAACTGAGGCTTTGGTAGGGGCACATCCCTAATACCTGAATTGAATAGAAGGCCTCTGTGATCAAGATGGAGTATTGTATGCTGGGACCTGTAGTCTCCATGGCTCCCACCCCTTCATATTAAGGAGAAGGGAGGTGAATGTTAGCCATCACTGCCTTACAGTTTCCAAAACAAGGATTTATTAATGCTCTAATGTCCCTCCTGGAAGTATTGCTCCCAGGGGGCAGCACTTCTGGGTAGTGATGTGTTGGCAAGTGAAGGAACTGGATTTGGTGGGTAGCTGGGTAGAATTTGTTCACAGAGAGGGGTTGACTGTAATTTAATACCTCCACATCTCAAATCAGAAGCTGCAAAATGTATCATATGAAAGTCAAGCAAATTAAAAAAAGCAAATCCAAAAAAGAGGAATCAGCACTCTGATAATTCACTTTTAAAATCCTAATAGATCTTTGTTGGTTTACTGATATGATTTCATAAAAACTGTCAGAACAATCTTATTACCACTTTTCTTAGACTGGACATTGGGTAACAGAAAGCAAAATAATTTACAGGCATCCAAGGCACAATAAGAAAAAAAACAACTACTACTATGCAGTAACTTTTCTTAGGGTAGATTATATTGTATCTATATAACATCTGCATATTTGAGAGATCAGGCATGCCTGACTGTACTTATAAAATTTTTAATAAAATTTATATGGCAAATAAATCAGGCCCTCTCTTGCAAACACATAAGCATGTGTGAAGCTTCCCCATGTGAATTGTCATACTGACTTCTATGGGACAACATGTGAGTAAAGTTACACATGTGTTTGTGTTTGCAAGATTGGGGCGTGAATTCTGTGTAGGGTGGGTGGAATTTTCAAAAGTGCTTTCCATTGACCCAGCTCTGCTCCACTGAAGTCAATGGATGTTTCAGTGCCCCACCTACACTTTACTAGTTTTAACACTGACTTCAGTGGGAGTAGAGGTACGCCAACACTGGCCACTTTTGGAAGCTCACGCTACGTGTACAGTACATGTAAAGCAAGTTGGTCTGTGGTTTAATATATTAAAATAGTATATGATACTTTTATAGGATCATGAAAAAAATTATTAGATAATCCTGTAATGCATATTCATTTTCTATTAGGCTAGCGAAAATATAGCTTTGTTGCTTAAGCAGCAATTTTATTCTATTTTAAAAATTATTAATCATTTCAGAACAACTGGACTAACGTTTATAACAATTTTTAAAAGATATAACAAGCTAGTTGATTTTTAGCCTCTATTTTGATGCCCACGAATTTTAATTTTAATTTTTGAAATTATCTTTCCTTTAGTTTGTAGTGAGTTTTGTTGAATAATAACGTAAGTACGTAGCAGCAGGAATGTATGATAACACACTGTCTGATGTGCAGTTCTATAACTGGTATTGCTTGCTTAGCCCTTAGATTTGGAAGTGACTATTTACCAAAAGAGTGTTTGTATTCATAAAATAAAATGTTTCCTCCCCAAACATGGGCAAAATTAAAAACACACATAAACAACCATTATCATTAGCTCACAAACATATGCTAAAGATCATCTACTATATATTATTTTATAGCTTCTCCAAATGTAGTTTAGTTAACATTTTAGAAATATGATATTATTTCTAAATCCATGTGCCTGTTTAAACTTCATTATCTCAAATGATACTGACGGAATGTCATGAAACAGTATCATAAAATACATACAGACATTATTTTAATGCGATAAACATGTGATTTTTAAGACTATCTTAACAAACCCACATGTTTATTCTTTGCTAAAACATGTTTCTGAAAGTGCCACACCTATATTTTACAAGTTTTCACTCCCTTGGTTCAAACAATCTTACTGAAAATGTATTTTTCCCCCAAACCTTCTCAAAGCAAATTCTCCAGCTATTTGAACACAGCTATTCTTTGCATAGCAAGCAGCTCAATTCCCAAATTTTGCTTAACTGTGAAACATGGGTATGGTACTGAAACATGCATTTTTATATTTTTGCTCCTTATGAACCAGATAACACATGAGATGCAATGGAAATTTTTACAAATGGCAATTTTTAATGTTACTATCTTGAAGCATAGAAGTGAATGGTTGCTAGATTTGCCAACACACTGGTATTGGTAGAAATTGCATCTTATGTGGGGTGTATCTGGTGTTTTATTATTTGTTTTATAGTGTCATTTCAATGTAATGTGCTGTTCTTTGTGTCTTTGTTGTCTCTTTTTTTTCTTTGTCCCCCCAACAGCATTTTGTCCCGCACAGGGAAGAAGGAGAATCAAGATGCCTCCAATTTGACAGTGCCCATGACCATGTGTCTTTTTCCTGTGCCATTCCCACTCACCCCATCTCTAAGACCACAGGTCAGTTCCATCAACCCTACTGTTACTCGCTCCCTCCTTTACAGCGTCCTGCGAGATGCTCCATCTGAACGTGGCCAGCACAGTCGTGATGCTCAGTTATCAGACTACCCATCATTGGACTATCAAGGACTTTACGTGACATTGGTGACTCTGCTGGATCTAGTTCCTTTGCTACAGCATGGTCAGCATGGTAAGCAGGCCTTTGAATCCTTACCGTACACGTAGATCCAGTGCTTTGAATCCATGTGTGGTATGTAAGGCCTGGTCTATGCTACACAGTTACGTTGACGTAAGCTGCCTTGTGTCAACCTAGCTGTGGAAGTGTCTACACGTAAATTTGGCTCCTGCCTACAAAAGTGCCTCTCTACACCGATTTAGTAACACCACCTCCCTGAGTGGCATAGTCACGGTCAATGTGATTAGGTTAACACAGTGTCAGTGTAGACGCTGTGTTGCTTAAATTGACTGTTACTGGCTTTCAGGGGCAATCCCACAATGCCCCACACTGACAATTCAATCGATACAAGCGCTCCTGATGAGGAGGTGAACTGCCAACACAAGGACCCAAATGTGCGTGCACACAAGCGATTTAATAAGTGCAGTGGCTGTATGCTGATGCAAGTTAGATCAACATATTTTGTAGTGTAGACATGGCCTTAATAATATAATAGAGATGGGCCTAAACCTATTCCAAAAATGGAAGTATTTTTATCTGGCCTTTTTGTTTGACTCCATTGAAGAGTCAGGGCCTATTTGCAAATTGTGGATCTGGCTTTGGGTTTGGATTCTGAAGCCCACTAATGCTCAGGGATGTGCAGATCAGGCCCATCTCTGAGTAAAATGTAAAGTAGATTTGATAAAAGATCTTAACAGCATTTTAAGAATGTAATAGAGCAGTTGTTCCCAAACTTGTTCCGCTGCTTGTGTGGGGAAAGCCCCTGGCGGGCCGGGCTGGTTTGTGTACCTGCCATGTCTGCAGGTTTGGCCAGTCGCGGCTTCCACTGGCTGCGGTTTGCTGCTCTGTGCCAATAGGAGCTGCTGGAAGCAGTGTGGGCTGAGGGATGTACTAACCGCTGATTCTAGCAGTTCCCATTGGCTGGGAGCAGCGAACCATGGCCACTGGGAGATGCGATCGGCTGAACCTGCGGACAGGGCAGGTACACAAACCTGCCTGGCCCGCCAGGGGCTTTCTCTGCACAAGTGGCAGAACACGTTTGGGAACAGCTGTGATGGAGACTGGTTTAAAATGTCACTGGGTAAAAAGAAAGGATTGTAAGTCTGAATATACAGAAATAGAGGGTTTTGCACAGTGCTTTGAATCATCTCATCACAAAATATATTAGATTTTGATCACATGTTGTTATTTATATTATTCTTAGTCAACTCCTTCAGTATGCAATTTTGTAGACTGCGGTTATCTTTACTGAAAGCCTGGGGCCCAGTTCTCCCCATCTCAGGATACCAGTGTCTATCTTGATTTCAATGAGCGTCACTTGTACGCTGAGGTGGAGAGAACTGTGCTCCAGGCTGTTAAGCTTTGGTAAGTATATGAATTAATTTTGCAGGAAAGATTTCCCTGTTGCTTTCAGAATTCCTTTGGATAGATAATGTATTTTGATTCCAGTATAGACGTAGGAAGAGATGAGATGATGTCTGTACAGTGGATTAAAATTTGCAATTAAACTTATAGTTTATTCCTTCCTTCATTTTAGTAATTTCTTTAATAAAATGTAGTTATCAGAACAACTTAGATCTAGAACAATGCTGTTGTGCCTTCAGCCACTTGTATTTTGATTCTGTCAGATTTCACAAGCTAGGCCACATCTGTACTTAGTACTTTTCGTGAAAGATGCTGAGCATTTATTGCAAGAGAGAGGCACTCTGCATCCTGCAGTATGTGACCCTTGCATGGAGGACCTTTGAAGACACTAAAATGGAATACATTAATGATTGTTAGAACTTATGGAGTGCTTTTCAGTCATAGATCTCTAAGCACTTTACAAAGGTAGGTATAAATATCCCCAGTTTACAGATGGGAAAACAGAGGCACAGGCTGCCTAAGTGACTTGCCCAAGGACACACAGTGAGTTAGTCACAGAGCTTGGACTAGAAACCCACTTGCTTCAGTAGGAGGTTTTTGTAATTCATAGGAACTGCCAGACTTTACATCAGACTCAAGGGTACCTCTAGTCCAGTATTCTCTGTCAGTGGCTGGCACCAGATACTTTAGAGGAAGGCAAATGTGGGAGAATATGCCTCCCTCCCGACAAGTCTGATCCTGATGTCTAAAGATTGGCTTAAGCCCTGAAGCACAAGTTTTAATATCCTTTCCACAATTTTTGGTATAATTAATTGTAACTCTGAATATACTTGATATCCATATAAATATCCAATCTCTTTTTAAATCTTAGTGAGTTCTTGGCCTCAATGACTTACTGTGGTAATGAATTCAGCAGTTTAATCACGTGTAGTGTTGAAAATACAGTGACATTTTTCCCTCTGAGTCAGCACAGAACCCGTGCCCCAGTCTGATGTTCTGGAGACACTTTGCTCTTTGAATGAGGTTTAAAACATAGGTTCTGATGTCCTGTGGCTATGACAGCTTCTATGGCACTTTTTGCAAGAATAGGTTGGTTAATATACCAATGTCCTGGCCAAATTCTAACTCTGATAGTGGCATTCTCCCTATCTAAACCCACGCCCCTATCCATGTGTTGGTTTCACAGTGTTCATTTTCCCTCTAGACCTGGGGTGGGCAAATGTTTTGGCCTGAGGGCCACATCAGGGTTCCAAAACTGTATGGCGAGCCGGGTAGGGAAGGCTGTGCCTCCTCAAACAGCCTGGCCCCTGCCTTCTCCCACTTCCTGCCCCCTGACTGCCCCCCTCACAACTCCCAACCCATTCAACACCCCCTGTTCCTTGTCCCCTGACCACCACCTCCTGGAACCCCCTGTCCCTAACTGCTCCCCAGGACCCCACCCCCGTCCAATCCTCCCTGTCCCCTGACTGCCCTGACCCCTATCCACACCCTCGCCCCCTGACAAGCCTCTGCGACCCCCTGTCCCTTATCCAACCACCCTGCTCCCTGCCCCCTTACCATGCTGCTTAGAGCACCAGAACTGGCAGCCGCACCGCCCGACCGGAGCCAGGCATGCCACTGCGCAGTCTAGAGCACCGGGGCAGGCTCGCGGCTCTTGCAGCCACGCTGCCTAGCAGGAGCTTGCAGTTCCACTGCCCAGCACAGCTAGCTGAGGCTGTGGGGGAGGAGGAACAGAGGGGAGGGGTTGGGGGATAGCCTCCCCGGCCGGGAGCTCAAGGGCGGGCAGGACAGTCCTGGGCTGGATGTGGCCTGCCAGCTGTAGTTTGCCAACCTCTGCTCTAAACTGTTGCTATTTGCTGTTAAACAGCTGCCTCCTTCTACCCTAGAAGGAAATTCATTATAATGGTTGGTGAAGTGATTCCTGTGTGTTGTTTAAATATCAACTAAATTTCTAAACAATTTTGGGGAGAAAGGCACAATTTAAGTTTTGTTGTTATGATCATTTTGTAAACAGTCCATAAATCAAAAAATACATTGTTTTTTTTTAATAAAATATAATGATGCTCTGTGTATTGAATTTTCTTTGACAGATCTTGGACAGTCGATTTTTTACACAACCACATGTTTGCTTCCTTTTCTCAATGATGACATCCTGAGTACTTTGCCTTATACAATGATTTCAACATTAGCCACCTTTCCACCATTTCTGCACAAGGATATTATAGAGTATCTCAGTACCTCTTTTCTGCCTATGGCTATATGTAAGTGGAATTCATTCTAATAATGTTACATTTCAGAAAGTATGTAGGTTTTTTAAATAACATTAGACCATAATTATCAATGTTTTATTTACCATGTGGATGTGGTTACATGTTAATCTACTTGCTTGCTACAAAATGTAATTCAGTGTGGCTGCTCTTATCAGAGGAAGAAGTTATACAGAATGTCTACTTTTTATGTTGTATTACTAGGTTATTTCTTTTCACTTAAAGGCTGAAATAAAACATCTTAAAGTGATATACTGTACTAATTACACAGAGAGCTTCCAATGGTAGCAATGAGAGTCCTGAATACAGAGCAAATGTACAATATGTTCCTGAAAATACGAATGCAACAGCAATATGTATAACATTTGCTTCGGGATGCACATGAACAACTACTGTCAATATAACGGATGGACATCCAATAGCAGAATTTGGCTCTATTTATCTTATTGTTTTGTACTGAATATTTATGGGTGCCAATGGAATCTGATAGGTAGTTGATTTTCTGCTTTTCTTGAATGGATATTGAATTACTGCATAAAGTTAAAATCCCTGCAGGCTGTGGATCCAAAGCAGTACTGACTAGCTGTGTTTTGAACAGCCATCTATGTACCTGATAAAAGCTTGCTGACCTTTCGGTAGCTGCTGTAAATACATCTTTTTTTCACATTTCACAAATTTGGGGACTGGGGACGACTTTGGAGTCAGTTGCATCATAACCAGCTAAACTCCCCTTTCTTATCAGCCCTATAGACCTTTGTTGCATGCAGTATTGTTGTGTAGCCGTGTTGGTCCCAGGATATTAGCATCCTTTATCTGACAGTATGAACTATTTCTGCATTCAGAGCTCCATTAATGCTACTGGGAGTTTTGCACAGCAAATCTCTACAGAATATCGGAAGAAGCATGGTCTAGTGTCCTAAAGCATAGGACTTTGAGGAGGTCTGTTATCTACTATTCCTGGCTCTCCCACAGATTTGCTGTGTGACCCTGGGCAGGCCACTTAACAGTTCTGTACCTCATGTTCCCCATTTGTAAAATGGGAATAATAATACTTCCCTATATCATGAGGGTCTTGTGAGGCTTAATTCTATAATGTTTTCTAAAGTTCTTTGATATTGTGGATGGAAGGTTCTATAGAAATACAAATCAATATGCAATAGTCTCACTATGGTTTAAAGAATCTTGAACTAAAGCCTTTATCTATCCATTATGCTAGATTGTGAAAAATATATTCAATGTAGAACTTTCTACAGAGTGCTCCTCCAATCCTGTATTTCCTCAAATCTCTGAAACTATTCTCCAGAACAACCTATTAAGCCTAATTCTCCCTTTAGTTAAATGGATACTAGTCCCGCAGTGGATATTGTACATACATAACTGAGAGCAGTAGATAGCCAATTGCCTTTTTCTCACACAGCTTTCTCAAATCACTGTATAAATCAATCCAACTCTATATTTTGTTTCTAATACCGCATGGTACCTTTTCTGTATAGACTATTTTTAAATGCTAGGTCAGAACTGTGGGAGAATACGTATTTCGCAATATAAATTCTCACAAACAGATCGTGCCATAATAATTTGGGGATTATTTTGAACAGCATGTAATTACTGGGCTACTGACGTGGCAGAGAATAGTTCCAGCAGAGCAGTAATTAAATCAGAGGTAATTACACTTGTGGCATGTACACTCAGGGGTATCAATTATATTCATTATCTGAGTGCTATGATCTATGGGTCCGGCCATCTATAGCACATTGCTGAACTGTTTCACAGCTTCTCTTCCACTAACCCCACTTGCTTAAGCAGCTCATAACCCCAGCAACAGGCTCCACTAAACCTTTGCTTTGTAACTCTGTTTCTTCAATCGGTGTCAGGAGATGAATGATGGCAGCCCAATAAATACCCTCAATCTTCAGGTCTTTCCCAGGATCCTAGCTGGTGGTGACCAGTAGCTCAACATTGATCAGCCCACTAGGAGATCAGCAGAAGCTCCAGCTAGGGTCTATTAGGTCTTATCCCCTACAATCAGAATCATAGCTCCCATGTTTAAATACTGCTGTTGGTATCAGTGTTCTAGTATAGTTATCCCAGCTAGTGAGGAATGGGATTTATAGTCTGAGAATAGTGTTTAAAATCATGCTGCCTAGGGACTAATCTATACTGTAGACCAGCAACACCCAGCACCCTATTCCACTTCAGCCCCACCCACCATTCCTCAATACCAGTCCTCTCATCAACCCTGTTACCCCACTCAGTAGCTCCCACAAGCTTCCCATTGTTTCCCCCAGGACCTGAATCCTAACAGCAAAGGATTGTGGGATATGGTGTGTTGTGAGCTGATATTTTGGCCATTTTGTAGGTTGCAGACTGAAAACATTTCAGAGCCATGGTTCTTGAGAAGGGTTTTGCTAGCACAGCTCTCAGACAGAAACCTTGCTATTCAGGGGAACTAGGCTAAAACCCTGGGAGCAAACACCACATCTACAATAGTCTTTCTTTTGCCATCAGAGAACTTTTACCCCATCATGTTTTTTTTTTTAAATACACGCATCCCTATGCATTTTATTTGCATCAGTCAATATCTAAACTGGGTGCAGTTTTTTTCTATTTTTCTTGCTGTACACTAGGAGATATTTTTTGCTTCCCTTTAAGTGGGATCTTTGAGGAGAGAAGGAGTGCCTGCACACGTCAATCTATCTGCATCTTCAATGCTAATGATTGCAATGCAGTACACATCAAATCCCGGTATGTATAAATAAATATGCACCATTGTTTGTATCTCTCTGTCCTTGTAAAGGTATGAGTCATGAAATATTACGTCAGAGAAAGTGTTTGAGAACTCAGCTCGCTGGAAGTTCAGACAATTGGAAATGCTGCTCCTCACCATGCTGGAATTGCAAAAATGGATTTAAAAATAGTCCTTTTAGTTAAAACTTGGCATTTCTGAGACTGGTATTTGAAGCAGCAATGTTTCCAGACAACTAGGCTTTTCAGGATTCCATTTTAATTTTATTTGTTTATAATTTTTATGGATAATGTTGATTACTTGTAAGTAGTTTTTCCTATTTTTATCCAATTAAATGTTCACAGACGTGCAAAATTATGTGTTTTAAGCATATTTTACCAATTTCTATTGATTTAAAGTTCACAGTTGTGGGTATTGGGGGAGTCAGAGAACGAGGTCAGGAGTCAGACCATAAATATTTAGTGACAGTAGATATCAAGACTGAAAAAAAACTACAGCTTTGTAACCATTAAAATATGAATTGTCAACATCACATGTTAAAACATACAAAGTACATATTCTTAAATCCAACTCTAGTAAGTTCTCAAGCAGTATTTTTCTTAACCGAAATTTACAGATAGGAAGATTATTATCAATGAAAATATTTTTTTCATTGGTTTGTGCATGTACAGTGAATTTGAGACTTTAAAACAGTCCTGCTTATTCTAGCTTAACATCAGAAAATGGAACATTCTAACATCCATGTTTAGCAATAATTACTAACTGCTATCAGTCATAATTAAAGGTCTATAGGATCTGTTTTATTGTCTCATATACTGGACTCCTGATCTGCTAGAATCACAATTGTTGTCACTTTTTTTAGCAAGACAGAGATTGCTGTCTACTGGCTCCAAAATAAACTGTAATTAATTTAATTGTAATTAAAAAGCACCTGAAGGCAAAATCTGCCCTCTCTAACTTTGGCGCAGCCCCAGTGAAGTCAGTGAGGTCACACTACTGTCAAGTGAAGATAACACTTGACCCATAGGAATTGTCTCTCTTTGCCATAAACAACTCTCTCCCGTTCTATTTATTTATTAAGTGGTGTAGATATTGAAATGCACTGGGCTATCTGTACCATGAGCATGTGAAGAAGTCTCCCACAATACAAACATAATTAACCAAAGCTTAATAAAAGTAGGCCACAACATAGAAATAAGCTATTTTTATGACAAATTTTAAATATGAATGAGATTTTTGTATGAAGTATTTTGCTTTTTGACTCCCAGATCCCACAGCACTGTTACACCAGAGCTGAATTTGGCATCATATATATTCATATACTGCCATAAAAACAAGATCTAAGTAAATAGGCAGATAAATCAGATGTAGGCAAAGGGAACTACTCCATATCTGTGCAAAGAGTAAGTGCCAAAATTTGGTACACTAGTAATTTACTGCATTCCTCAGCATCAACAAACTACTGATATTTAATTTCTGACTCTCAATTATCTACTCTAACCCCAGGACAATGAGCCCTTAGCAAAGTGTTCACTTTGTAAACACTGAATTAAACAGAATGTAGATTCAATAAACTAAACTAAATGCGACACAAGCCATTTCTTGAACTTGAGTTTCCATTTCAGTGTCATGCTTATATGGTCTTTTCTCTCTTAGTGTATCATTGTCAGTTACTGGAATGCCTCATGAAATATAAGCAAGAAGTATGGAAAGTAAGTTTGTGACTAAATATATCTTATATAGACAATGTTGTTTACAATAATGAAAACCAGATGGCTTGAAAACTGTAGTCGCTTTGAGCCAGAAAGTCAGAAGTAGTGATTTTCATATATGATCCTCCTGCTGAATTTGGGGCAAGCATGTGTTGGTTGCTCAGAATTGGAATTTGTAGATGCTGTTCCATCCCTTCAGATCAGGGCCTGTTTTCTGAATACTACTTAAATGTTGCTCATATTGGGAAAAATCTTGTAAGAGCAAGAGATCTTACTAATTCATATTGGACTGAATTTTTATGAGGATGGTTTGTGTGTAGTATCATTGAGGCCAGAGGTAATTTAGTCCCATTTAACCTCAAATCTGGATTCTTATCCTTAGCTTGAACCAAATCTGGATCCAGTTATGGATCCAAACTCCACCTTTTTGGTTTGTATCTAGATAGAAGGCTTAATTTGCTTGAAGTTATTATATGTTATATGCATTGTGGTAGCATCTGAAGGCCCCAGTCAAGATCACAGATCCATTGTGCTAGGTGCTTTACAAACATATTGGTAGAGTTGCCATCTAAGCTCCCCTAAAGAGTTTGCAAAAGGTGATGGGCAGGATGTAAAATGTATACAGTTGGTATATGTGTAAGTACGTTTGAAAACATACATAAAGTAATGTTATGAAATGAGTTGTGTTTCATTACCATGCAAACTAAACAGGCTACACATGTTGTTCCTTAGGACTTGCTGTATGTAATAGCTTATGGTCCTTCTCAAGTAAAACCTCCGGCAGTACAAATGCTATTCCACTATTGGCCCAATTTAAAACCGCCAGGGGCCATAAGTGAGTACAGAGGATTGCAGTACACAGGTAAGTGCAAAAATGTTTGTATGAACCCAAATAAATACAATAAACGAGGTGGTCTGGTGTGTACTAGTGTTAGCTGTTAGCTCCTGTCAGAGGGATCCTAACTACAATATTCTATAGGCAGATATATTAAGTATAGGCAATGTCTATTTCAGTGTGCTTTCAAAAGGTGATGATAACTGGTAGAAGTTATGGGCAGTAGAAGATGGGATCAGATCCAGTAAATCCAATGTGTCAGTCCCAACGCTCAGTGGATAACCTCTCCCCATAAACCTACAGTGCAAAGTCCCGAACTGAGATGTAAATGTACCCTGTAGGTACCCAGAAGGAATCCATTTGATGTCCCTTTCTACTCTCACGTAGAAAGATGCTACTGACGTCTCATTTGCTATAGCTGCTGCTGTTGCTATGACTCCTCTTCTAGCTATTACTGTCACTGGAGTCAGGTGCAAACACAGCTCAGTAGGAAAGTTCCCAGGGCTGGAAAGAAGGATGTGGGAAAGCAGGAAGAGAGAGACAAAGCCGAGTAGGTAGATGGCACGAGGTCTCATGCTCACCTTCCTCTGTGCTGTTTTGCATCTTATATTGGTAGGGGACTGTGCTTCTGCTGGAATGGTTCTTAAGCATGGAAACTTCCTTTTGCTGCTTGTTGGCCTTAACTCCATCTCTCTGCTTTGAAGAATCATATTTTTAATGTTGTGTTGTGTTTTTGGGTTTTTTTTCCATTTTGGAGTACAGTTGGGCTGGCACCAGAAGCCCACACTCAAATGACCCTGAGCTTTGAGACATTCAGAATGTGAATTTGGGTCTGGATCCACTGGAATGCACTTCTAATATCTGATTACTGTCACTTCCTATGTAGCATTCACTTTCCCTTTTTAATGAGGTCAGATTATTGGGATTTAAATGTTGCTCTGGTTTGTGTATTGCTGATCTCTGACCTTGTTCATTGTATTATTATATTTTAAATTGTTGTGCGGCTCATTTAGGGCTAGATTGTGTCTCTAGGACACAGTATTACCACCCGCAAGAGAGCAAAAATAAAGATTTGAACCCCAACAAATCATGAGATTGCCCCCCAAAATCATGGGCTTTCTAAAATAAAATATTCTGTTCTGTGGTTTTTGGTCTGTCTTCTGGTTTTTGAACTGCTCCTGCCCATCCCCAGTGTATGCATGACAGTGTTGCAGATGATTCGACATTTATTGGGTAAAGTGATTTTTGGCTCCCGCTACAGGAGCTCTCGCCCCTACATTTGCCAGTCCCTCCCTCAGCTTCCCCTCTGCTACTCATGGATTTTCATCTCCCTCTCCCAGGCCTGGAGGACTACAGCAGGGTACCCTCTCCCCCCTTCCAGTCGTGGGGGGCTCCTGCGGAGGAACACTCATGCTATCCTATCCCTCACACTGCTCAGAGGATGGGATGGAGTTGCCCTGAGCAGCTGGTCTGCTTAGCTCCTTCCTTTCCCCTCCCCTCCTGTCAGAACAGTTTTGAATTGCTATGGGGTGGTGGTGGGGAGAGCTTTTCCTGTAGCTGTCCTGATTGGTTGCTCAGCCCCAGGAGGCAGGTGAGTGGGGCAGACAGCTGATTACAGGGAGTTTCCCCCCTAGGCATGGTTCAAATTCCCTAGAAGACTGGAATGTGTGACAAAATCTGAGCATTGAGTACACAGCCCTTAGTAAGGGATAGTGTGTTGCTAAGCTGCCCTAGGATCAGCTCATGAACAGGTCGTGTCTTCCTTTGTATTTGTACAGCAGCTAGCACAATGGGGCCCAGTCTGGATTGGGGCCTCTGGGCACTAGCATAATAGTACCTATGAATAATATTTTTTGTTTGTTAATCAGCTGTGTTTTGGTTTTGCAGCCTGGAATCCCATCCACTGCCAGCACATTGAATGCCATAATGCAATTAACAAACCAGCTGTGAAGGTACTGTTATTTCCGCAGGATCAGAGCTTTGCCCAGTTGAGGGCCTTAATGTAAAATTTCTGTAAGCCCATGGGTTGAAGCTAGGGCCCCATTTTGTCTCCGGTCATACACGGAAGTCGGTAAGACTTGTGTGTAATCAAGGGCTGAGTCTGGCATGGAAATCGCTTGCAGTTACCCATATCTTTAATGGCCTGCTTTTGCTTCTACTGAAGTCAGTTGCAAAACTCCTATTGACTTCCATAAGATCAGATACAGGAACTAAGATGGCAGCGTGGCCTGTGGAAACTAAAGGGCCTAAGAATACATCTTGATCTAGATGGCCTATGTAGCCTGGCTGCTCAGATGAAGATGGAGTATTTCCTCCATGAGCTATGTCCCCATATTAAATATAAGGATGGTTGCGGGCCACATGTAGGGTTACCAAGTGTCTAGTTTTTGACCAGAACTCCTGGTTGAAAAGGGACCCTGGTGGCTCCGGTCGGCATCACCAACCAGGATATTAAAAGTCCGGTTGGTGGCACAGCGGAGGCCCAGGGCTAAGGTAAACTCCCTGCCTGCCCTAGCTCTTCGCAGCTCCTGGAAGTGGTCATCAGCTCCCTGCAGTCCCTGGGTGCATGAGTAGCCAGGCAGGCTTGGCATGCTGCCCCTCCCCTCTCCCTGAGGCCTAGCTCTGCAGTTCCCATTGGCCAGGAACCGTGACCAATGGGAGCTGTGGAGGCGGTGCCTGTGGGTGTGAGGGCAGTGCACAGAGCCTCCTTGGCTGTGTCTAGGGGCTGTAGGTACCTAGTGGCTGCTTCCTGGGAGCCATGGTAAGTGCCGCCAGGACTGCGCAACCCCTCCCGCATCCCAACCACCTGCCCCAGCACGGAGTCCCCTCACACACCCAATCTCCCTCCTGGAGCTTACACCTCACACCCCAAACCCCTACCCCAGCCCAGTGAAAGTGAGTGAGAGTAGGGGAGAGTGAGCGATGGAGGGAGGAGAGATGGAGCAAGCAGACTGGGGCGGGGCCTCAGAGAAGGGGTAGGGCAGGGCCAGGGCCTTGGGGCAGGAGTGGGGAAGGTGTGTTCAGTTTTGTAAGATTAGAAAGTTGGCAACCCTATCCACATAGAAAATCTCTGGAGTGGTCTCTGGCTACCCCAGTGTTATGTTTTCTCAAAAATATTACTAATTATTTTCTCCAAAGTGCTTTAGAAAGGAGATGAATAGCATCATCCCCGTTTTACAGGAAACAGGAATCACAGAGAGATTAAGTCATTCAGACCCCCGGGTCATTCAGTGGGCAGTAGGAGAGTCAGAAATAGAACCCACATTTTCTGAGTCCAAGTCTGGTGCACACTGCCCGTAGTAAAGCTATTTATTTCATGGACCTAACCTATATTCCAGGCACCGTATAAACATTAAAACAATTAAACTGATCAAAATGACACATGATAGATCTCTCTCTCCCAGCAAACTAGTCTCCAGTCTATTATAATGGCAAAAAAAGATGTTCATACTTGACTTCAGATCTCCCAACATTTCCCACCCAGCATACTTCAACCCCAGCCCCTCATCCAGCCCTTCCCAGTCACCCCCCGTTAGGTCCTCCCATCGCCAGAGAATGATAACAGGCAAGTGTCACATTGTGACCTAAGGGTCACCCCATTTGAACTCCAGCCATTCAGTGGGGAGAGTAACTCTTAGTGAGATTTACAGTTCTAAGGTTTGTACATGTAAATACTTAATGCTTAAAGAGTCTCGAATGGACTTTCATTTAAACTACGTTTTGCTGTAGAATGAAGATCCGAGCTATGTAGAGATATATGAATTGAGGCCTATTCTCTCTTAGATACATGCCCAAAACTCTTGTTAATAGAGAGAGGGTGGAAGTTACATCCGAAGAAGAATCTACTCTCTGTCATTCACAGCAAGATGAAGCTCTTGGCTAGATTAAGAAACACTTTAATTTAGTTTAGAAGTGATACTATGGTGTCTGTTAGCGATTGCCTTTTGTCTTTACTGCCCCCTTGTGGTGGAACTGGGTGACACAGCAAGGCTGCTCAGTTTGCATTCTACTCTGATGGATCCCCTCACCATCTAGCCTGCTCATGGGTCCTTCGTCGTGACCCTAGCCCTCCGGCTGCATGGCTGGTAGTCCTTTCCTCCTTTCAGGGTGCTGAAGAGTCCAATGCTTCAGGAGGTCAATCACCTTAGATGAGAGTCCTACAGTCATTGATCTCTTTGAGTGTGGCCCGCTTGCTCAGGGCCTTAGTAAACCCTCCTGATCGGTTTGGTAGGGAAGCCTAAGGCCTGGCCATTTTCTGGGTTCCAGGCTAGGAACCCTGTATAAAGGAGTTTATGTCAATTTCTTTCAACCCTTTACTGTTTCCCTGGTGTGCTTTGTAACATGCTGCTCCTGTAGACTGTTCCTCTAGTTCACATCTTGTGGTCCTCTCCTCTAGAGGGTCTGGTTTCCTCGGTGGCTTCTCATTGGTCTGTTACAGAGACCTCTGTTCTCTGTGGCTCTATAGCCTCTTTGGCACTCCCCAGGCTGTGCTCCAAACTGTCCTTTTGGTTTCCCTTCTGGTTTCCCACATCTAGAGGAGTGTGCCCCCAGCCCTCCTCTTGAAACTAGGTTTGTAGTTCTAGTCATCAGCATGTTTCAGGTTCAGATTAACCAATGTGCACTTGGTTAACTTGCACAAGACCTACCAGAACACAAAACAACACCTTTCCCCACAAATCCCATATTTGATTGGTGCTGCAACCCTGTGTGTCAGGTTGCAATGCTACTAAAATTTGGTCCAGCCACTGTCATGTCCAGGGCCGGCTCCAGGCACCAGCCCAGCAAGCAGATGCTTGGGGCGGTCACGGGGAAGGGGCGGCATGTCCTCCACCAGAAGTCCAGGGGGATGCACCTCCTCGTTTGAGAACCTCTGCTCTAGAGGGTTGGAGCAGGGCAGCAAAATGAGGTTTTGCCTAGAGCAGTGATTGTCCTAGCCACTTACTCCTTTCAGGCCTTGTGTGGCGTGGACACCCCATCACAGGGCCATGCCTTGTGACTGGGGTGGGCTGACCTCTAGGCACCAGTACCCGTAAGAGAAAGATCAACCCGTCAGTATCCATGTCCAGACCTACGACCGTCCTGCTTCTGAGTACTTAAATAGTGTAATGCGTCTGCTCAGATGTGTAATCATGTTGCCATCTAATGGCTAACCTACAAAAAGGATAAAAGCTTCGCCACTAGTGCAAGACAGTGGAGTTATTCTTTTAGCTCTGGTAACAGAAGCCTGCATTTTGAGAGTCAGAACTCCTGGGTTCTATCTCTGTTATCACATATGTGCTGTATAGCGAAGAGCCATGTTGCTTGTATACTTGCAGCATACAGATGTTGCAAGTGACACCACTGAGATTGAAAGATCTAGAATTCTACCTTAGCTTGGCCTAAAAATATTAAGCCAAATTCTCCTGTATGAGAGTCTGCCTCTTAAAGACAGAACTGCAATGACCATGAAATATAATATGTGTTTAGTTATAGTAATGTAACAGAAAGACATACCTGTGTTATTGTGTGTAGACCACTCCCATAGGCCCACTTAAAGCAAGAATGCAGAAAACAGGACTGACAATGCTCTCCTTTTACACAGACTGGTTCCCTGTTTTGAGCTTGTCTTTGGCAGAAACCATTTGGGACACAACACTGGCAGGTGCTGAGTGCCTCCTGCAAGATGATGAGTGCCCTCCACAAACACTGATGCCAGTGGATGCTCATTACCTTGTAGCTTTGGCCCCTTGGATTGTTATGAAACCAGACCACTTTCATGGAGAGAGAAGTTCATTTTGTTCTTCCTGTGTGTTTCAGATGTGCATAGAACCTTCCTTGTCTGTGGCTCTGGGTGATAAGCCACCCCCGCTTTACCTGTGTGAAGAATGCAGCCAAAGGATTGCAGGGTGGGTAGACTAAGACTCAGAGATGAACGATGATCACAAATAGTCAGTTAAAAACAACCACATACAATGAGTATACAACTCCAGATTCTAACACCCTCACTCATCTTGAATAGAATCTTACTCCACAAATAATCCAACTGAAGTTAATAGACCCACCTGTAAAGTAATCTGCTACCTGGTACGAGTAATTGTAGCAGAGTCCGGCCCAAAGTGAACAGCATTTGCTTTTAGTTGGCACATTAGTCTTAAAGATAAGATTTGTGAATGATATGATTTTATGTTATGAATCCATCCCCTTTTTGCACAAGAACAATGTCTCTCCCTGCTCCTTACCATTAAGAGCACTATAGTGAGGTCTCCCTTGCTGAGGCATCATTACATTTATGGAAAATGTACTTCAGAACGTTCTCTAGTGTACACCATGAAGCAACTGCATAAGGAGTTAAAATTAGATCACACTTGTGAAGTACATGCAGAAATACATTCTGACATGATTTATCCTCACATTTTAAGTTTTGTTTGGAAACTTGTTAATTTACAAAATCCACTAATTTGCAATGTGTCTCCCAATCATTAGTGCAAATGAGTGAAGTTCTGCTTAGTTCAGAAGCTGTGCATATTTATTTTTGGCTGTTGTTTAACAGACACCTCTGTATCATAGCAGCTGCAGGGAAAAGTAATTAAATTTCACAGAAGTCATCTTTGCTTTGAAGTCATCCTTGATTTAAAGCTGCAGGGAAAAGTAATCAAATTTAGTGGCAGCCCATGGCTTCTAAACAGATATACAGTGTATGGAACAGGTACTTTTCCTTTTTTCATGTTTGTCTCACACTGTTCACCATCAGTTTTTAATCTCAGGATATACAGAACACACTGTATTTTCTAAATTGCTAAATTAATATCTTCAAAGTAATATTTGAAAGTCTTGAACATGGACAAATATCAGCACAGTGGTAATTTGCAATCAATAAGGCATAACCAAGAGAACTGATTTAAAATAGCCTGCTGTTTATGATGTGCTATTTACAGAAAAGCTTTTTCAGAACAGTGTAGATCACTGACATTTCTTTTGTGCAAAAATAATAAAAAAAGGGATGTTAATTAAATATTTGAATTATTTTAGGGACCACAGTGAATGGTTGGTTGACGTTCTCCTGCCACAAGGTAAGATTTACTTTAAGGATGAATCACAAGTAATTGTGACTTTACAGTCATAGGTTTGTTTATTTTTCTCTGTTATCCGAGGTATTTGTGTTATACTTTCAAGAAGACCACACAGAATCCTAGAAGATAATAATTGTTTACACTTAAATGCTCCTTAGCATCTTCAGAGTAGTGTGCAAACTTTTCTAGTTGTTATTATGTCTATTATGGTGGTCCGTAAGGGCAAACCAAGAGTGAGGCCCTATTATGGTGGGTGCTGTACAAACAGACTAGCAGATGGTCCCTGCCCCAAAGAGCATCCAGTCTAAATAGACAAGACAGACAGAGGCTGAGGGAAGAAGTAGAACACACAAGTGGAATGAACACTGCTAGCAGCAAACATGTTAATTCTACCATTTGGGATGCATATGGATTTACTTGGGAGGGGATCAGCTAAATGGAAAGAAAAGGGAAGGGAAAGCATGGGTGGAGCTGGGAAGAAGAGGGTAAGAGGTGCAGGTGTGGAGTGAAGCTGAAGTGAAGAGAATGTGAAGGAGAGGGAGGTGGAGGGAGTAGAGCAAACAGCCAGTCAGCACAGGACAGAGAAGGTCCAGACAAAACTAGAAAGTTCTCTGAATGCCTCGACATACAAAGGACCCTGCTTTGGCTGCTTCTGCTCCCACCAGCTGCAGTCTCTGGCTGGCTCTTGCCTCCTTTCTGTCTTGTCCCAAGCCCATATAGTGCGGGGATGGGAGTCACCACACTGAGGGCATTGGGACCTAGGTGGAGTGGCCTCCCTGCACAGTTCTGGGTGAAGAGGTATGTTGGGGGAAGGGTAGCTCTGGGTGGGCCCCATTTGATCCCTTTTCTCCAGTGCAGCAGTCAGTATTGCCAACTTCAAGAGATCAAAAATCATGAGCTGGACTCCCAAAAATCATTGGCCTCAAAATCATGACATTTTAAAAAAAGTTTATACTGTGTTTTTTAGGCCAGTCTCTTTATTTCTGAACTTCCCTTATACATTCCCAGGGGATGTGCATGTAACAGTGTTGCCCACTCTCCACATGTAATGGATAAGGTGATTTTTGGCCCTTGCTGTAGGAGCTCTCACCCCCACATCTGCCCTTTTCCTGCCCGACAATTAATCCTGTATCCCAGTCCCCCATCAGTTCTCTCTTCACCCAAACCTCCTCAGTACAACCCCTGCCCTCAGTTCAGTCTCCCAGCCCCCATTATCACCACCCCAACAGTTCAGCCCCCTACCCTATCCACCCCCACTGCCCTCAGTTCACCCTCCTGGCACTCACCCCATCTGTTCAAAACGCACCATCAGCCCTCACCCTCCTCACTTCAGCCCCCTCTGCAGCCTCCAGCCTCACCTCTGCTCCTTAAGATTCTTCACTCTCCCCAGACCTAGGGGGCAGCAATGGGGTCCCCTCTTCCACTTCTTAGGCTGGCAGGGGACCAGCCACCCATGTCTGACAGCTGGAACCACAGCTGTGCCTGGGGCAACTGACAGGATTTCTAAGTAAAATTAAGCCTCACTTTTAGAACACTCAAATGTCAGGATTTTTTTTCAGTTGATGCTTGTTTGAGGTTTGGCCCTCCTCCCCTTCTATCAGATGAAGATTCTCTTCCCTGCTGGGGTAGAGCCAGCCAGCTGTCTCTTGTTAGTTTGATAGCTCTGCTTACCTGATATGTAAATGAATTATCATTGTCTAAGTACTTTGGAATTAACTGCTGGATGGAGAAAACACCTTCCTTTGTTTAGAATGGGGTATCTCCTGTTTGACTGGAAACACATGATTTGTGCCATGGCTGACAAAAAAAAAATCCTGACTTTGAGAGGCCTCTTGCAAGGTGGGGGAGGGATAGCTCAGTGGTTTGAGCATTGTCCTGCTAAACCCCAGGTTGTGAGTTCAATCCTTGAGGGGGCCATCTGGGGATTTAGTTGAGGATTGGTCCTGCTTTGAGCAGGGGGTTGGAATAGATGAGGATCTTCTGAGGTCCCTTCCAACCCTAGTAATCTCTGATTCATGAGTGAGGCTTAATTTTACTCAGAAATTGCAACTCTCACCATCAGTTCACAAGAGTTGGCATGCATGAGCAGTCCTTGCTTCGCCTATTTCAGGACCTACCAGCTCTCGTCTCTTGCACACCCTATAGTTTACAGCATGCAGCTACCTAACTTGGCCGAAACAGCCTGGCACTGGTACTGTACCACACAGTACTGCACTCTTGAGATGACACATCCATGCAGGAGAGAGAGGCAGTTGTGGCTCACGTTTAGATTTCAATGGTCTGCATTTTATCAGCCCTTGTACCCAGATGTTATGACTTGCTGTTGGAGAGAAAGGGGCACTGGTTTAAATTGTGCTAGTATAGAAAGTGAATGTAATTATGAAGAACTTTCCTTCAAATTACAGGGCCTGACTTTGCAGTCCCTAGGCAGACAAAGCTTCCATTAATTTCACTGGAATTTTCGCTTATAGAATTTGGCCCATTGGCTGAGTATAGTTGACATCAATCATCTGATGTGTTCCAGATACAAGTAGAGAAACCTACCATATAGCTGGAGGAAAAGGATAATATTTGGAAAGTCAAGTCAAACCCTGGAGGCTCTTTTTACACATATGTTTCTCCTATGATTGCCATGGTAAGGGAGAAAGTGATAGTACTGTGTTGATATTTTGTATACCTTCCCCTTACAGCTGAAATTTCTGCTATATGTCAGAAGAAGGTAAGACTAAGTTGTTTCTGTGATGGAGCATGATTTGCTGTGTTTGTGCATAATGTCATCCCATTACTGTGTGATATATTTTTTGCCATCTGAAGTTTTTTCATTGTGTATCCATTGCCACATTTGTTAAGGGGAAATGAAGGTGATTTAGCAGTGAGATTTGTTTTGGCTCAGATTGCTGCAGTATGACTCTTGATTTTGAGATGTTTCCATTAAAATGATAGCTTAACAAAGCAGTCTTATTGTTCAATTGATCTTACTAGTCTGTGTATAATACTGCTGTAACCATGTGGGACTCACCTCTGCGGCACCTCTTGCTGGTACTTTCTGGGAATTAGCTCTCCAGCCATTGGAGCGCCCTCCACAGGCCAGTGTCCTGTTTTCGCCAGGCCCCCATGTCCCTCCCGAATCCAGTGCCCTTTGCACACCGGGGTGCTGCCCTCAGTCTCTGGGTCTCCCTTCCCTGGGGAATCCCCACCCCTGCCTCACCTCAGTATATGGCTACTGCCCAGTCCCCATGTAGCACCTGTTCACTGGGGTAGACTGCAGTATGTAACCCACTCATCACAGGCAACAGGAGTTTGGACCTGCTGCCTCTGCCTACCCTTGGGCTGCCCCCTGCAACCTCAGTACCTATTTGGCCTTACTCTGGGCCTGCAGCCTGAGGGTGGGGGGAGGTTTCCAGGCCGGAGCTTCTGTGGCCCTTCCCAAGCCCTGCTCCTCCTTAGGTATGCTTCCCAGTAGCCAGGCCCCTCCCTCTCAAAGGCTAGAGAGAGAGTGTCTCCTGCTCCTAGCCCACTGCCCTCTTATAAGGGCCAGCTGGGCCCTGACTAGGGCATGGCTACAATTGAGGCTGCTTCCCCAATCAGCCTGGGCTGCTTGCCTCCAGCCACAGCCCTCTCCTGGGCTGTTTTTAACCCCTCCGGGCAGGAGTGGGGTGACCACTCCACTACAACTACTTATAAAGAGAAGAGTATGAACTATTAATTTAAAATCCAAGCATTTTATATATTCTGGGCCACAATATTGAAGTACTGAATTAGTCCTTAATTATGCACAACTGCCATTATAGTCAGTGGATTTTGACTTAGGTAAAGACCAACTCAGTCTTCAGTATTGGACCCTACACAGAGTATCGACAAACCAATCTATTTGAAAACATATTAGCAACATTTTCTTAATAGGCTAATATTAAAGGATAGTATCAGAGAGGTAGCTGTGTTAGTCTGGATCTGTAAAAGCAGACTATGCATCCGATGAAGTGGGTATTCACCCACAAAAGCTCGTGATCCAATACTTCTGTTAGTCTATAAGGTGCCACAGGACTCTTTGCTCCTATTAAAGGATAGGATAATATTAAAGGATAATATTTGGAAAGTCAAGTCAAACCCTGGAGGCTCTTTTTACAAGTATGGATAGACATGTTCAAGGTCTCATGTGCTAGAAAAAGCTTATACATTGAGCCAAAATCTCAGCTGGTGTAGACTGGCATAGCTCAGCTGGTGTAGACTGGCATAGCTCAGTTGAAGTTAATTTATATTTCAGAAATTCTGAAAGTTACCCCGAATGAGCTGGTGTAAATTGGCATATCTCCACTGAAATCAATGAAGCTATATGGATTTAAACCAGCTAAGGATCTGGCCCTGTTATGTGTAACTTTCAAAAATTCTGAACTATAACTGATGAGTGAGAGAATTTTGCAGGACACAAGTATTAAATATTCAACAAAGTGAACTTCTTTTCCTTTCTGTATTTCTAGTTTGTTTCATAGGCTTGGTCTACACTGGGGGGATTGATCTAAGATTCGCAACTTAGCTACGAGAATAGCATTGCTGAAGTCGATGTATCTTAGATCGACTTAGATTGACATACTTCGCGTCCTTGTGGCGCAGGATCGATGGCCGCCGCTCCCCCGTTGACTCCGCTTCCGCCTCTCACTCTGGTGGAGTTCCGGAGTTGACGGGGAGTGCGTTTGGGGATCGATTTATCGCATCTAGACGAGACGCAATACATTGATCCCTGATAGATCGATCACTACCTGCCAATCTGGCGGGTAGTGAAGATATACCCTAAGAATCACACTGCTATGAAGAATGAGGGGAATGCTCTGAATCAGAGTATGGGTTTGCTTAGAAATAAATTGGGTACAGGTGAACTGAAAATCAGATGCTGTTATTACCTTTAGAGACTGGCCCAAGCCAGAAAGTTGAGGCATTGATTTGGCCCATTCCAGAGAAAGGAGACTATCCATGACATTCAGGTCTAGGTCTACATATATCTTTCCTTGAAGTTTGGTAATGCTTTGCTCCAGGGGCATGTTTTGGACCCATCTCTAGTGAATTTTAAAAAATGCCAACATATTAGCTAGCTCTGTTATGCTGATTTTCATTCTCGTTTTCAGTTCCACTTATTGCCACATGTGGCATGATAAAATCTGTTTGTTTCCAGAACTGTAGCTCACATGTCAGAAGGGCTGTCGTCACCTGCTTCTCAGCAGGCTGCTGTGGCCGCCATGGTAACAGGCCAGTGCGCTACTGCAAAAGATGCCATTCGAACCATCACAGCAGCGAAGTTGGGGCAGCAGCAGAGACCCACCTTTATCAGACATCTCCTCCCCCAATCAATACGCGGGAGTGTGGGGCTGAGGAACTAGTTTGTACTGTGGAAGCTGTGATCAGGTAATGAGGCAAACAAACACAGGGTCAGATCATTACCCTCACACCTGTACTTGCAAATCCTATGCAAGTCCTAGGGCCAGGTTGTGATCCTAGTTTCACCAGCATAAACTACACTGACTGCACTGAAATCATCCTGGTGTAGCAAAGATGAGAATCAGGCTGAGGGACTTGTACACATGTGTCTGAGTGTCAGAATTTGACCTTGAAAGCTGGGACTTTATCTTATTTCATTATGTGTTTTACCCTTCAAGGACACTGTGCACAGGGAGAGGAATGAAATCTAGTGCTTTAATTTGTAATAGTCACTGACCAGCTAACTACTTTTAGTGCAGAAAGGCTGAATTACGAGCCACATTCACCTTGTTTTGCAGCTTGCTGAAAGAAGCAGAGTTCCATGCTGAGCAGAGGGAGTATGAACTCAACCGCAGGAGGCAGATGGGCCTCTCCTCTTCCCATCATTCCTTGGACAACACTGACTTCGATAACAAAGATGATGACAAGCATGACCAGCGCATCCTGAGCCAGTTTGGAATCTGGTTCTTAGTAAGTGTTCCTTGCTGTTTCTCCCTCTCCCCTCTTTCTTCAGGGTCATCTGTCCTATCATTGATCTCACTCTTAAATTCGTTTAGCTTAATTCAGTCATTTACCAGGACAGGATTGATCTAGTTAAATTGGTGCCATTTTTATCATACAGACAAGCTCTCAGGCCACATGGCAGAGCTGGGAGGAGAATCCAGATTCCCTGACTGAGTTACTTGCTGTAATCATTGGGCTACAAGTGCGCTTCTATATGATGTTACATACCGTATCTTTGTAACTGTTCTACATTGATGTGTTTTACACTATTTCTAGGTAAAGGCAAAGGTATTCATTTTTTTTCTAGTATGCATAACTTGTTTGTAAGAGTTCAGTCTCTAGAGCTTTCTACTGTCTTCAAGAACTTTTATGTTTCTGCTGACACATTCCAGACAACAAATTTTTTACTGTGGTATTATTGCTCCTTTCATTCTGAAGGATGCTCTACCACAGATTTGTTATCTTTATAATAAGCGAATACTTTAGGCTCGTTAGTTCTTTTCTCATAATTTGCATGACTGGATAACAAGAGGAGTTTGTCTTGCTAGTAGAAATCTGTTTTCACTCTTTCTGCTTTCTACAGTCTACCCCTTTCTTCTGTTTCAGACACGGATGTTTTTATTGAAGTGCTCCCAGCACTGTTCACATTCTCTTCTCCCTGTGTAAGGAGGTTTTTCCTTAAGTTTAGTATCCAGAAATTCAGTAGTAGTTTTAGTGACAAACATAACAGGAGCACTTTCGTGTACCCCAGAGTGCGGAAGCACACGATACATATAATTTTAGATACCATTTGATTTTTATTTGTTTTTCATTATTTCTCCATTGCTTGATATCTTGCCACTACACATTTCCCAAATTAATTGTCTTTTTTCTTCACTATCCCCACTCACTTTTAAATCTGTTTGAGTCTTGAAAAGATGCTTTCCAGTCTCTGCCCTGCTTCTGCCAAATAAAGCTCTGGGAATGTTTGCAGTGCACCCTCACAGTCCATATTAAACTCATCCACTTGAGAGTTTTGTTTATTACAAATTTGAAATTCAGCCCATGTTAATTCAAGGTTTGCGAAGGTTCATGCACTGCTTACTTGAATCTGTGCTGATAAACCCCCCAAAGCCAAGTATATCTGGATCAAAGTAATGGGGCATTTGTACTTTAAAGATTTTTTTTTTATCTGAAACCAGGTGAAACAGATTTTGATTGAGTTTCACTTTGAATTTTGGTTTGATTAAAACCTGCAGTTCAGAATGAAACTCAGGAGGTACAAATCCATATTGACTAAAGCTGATGAAAAGGTTTGTATTAACTGCTATAACTACTTAGGGTATGTCTGCATAGCAGCTGGGAGTTTGCTTCCCGTGTGATTAGATAGACATATGCTAGCTCTGCTTCAGCTAGTGCACTAAAAATAGCCAAGTAGTCATGGGTTTACCCATGCTGGGAAGCATGCTCCCAGTTGCAGTGTAGACATGCCCTCAGTTTCATACATCTCTACCATCTGGGCCTATACCACCAGTACAAACTTAGCCAAAAGCTCTTTCCTTGTCCCTTGAGGAGTTCTCAGAATTTTCCATAGCATGAACCACATCTTAAAACAGAAATTATCTTGTGGACAACTCCCTTCTTGTTTGCAATCACACAGGCCTCGTCCCTCCCCATGTGGACTGCATAACATCACTGTGACAACTACAGCAATTGCCCATATGGAAAAGTAACATTAAGCAAATATTTAATGTGATTTAAGTGTCTTCTAATGTGGAAATAAGGATGAGGAGACAGCACCATGTAACCAGCCAGCTGTCTCCTTCTGCTCTAGGCATTTTAGACCAGTAGTTTAACCTATTTTATCTGCAAATTATTTGTAGAATATGAAGTAAATCTTCCTGCCTCAGAGTTCCTTTTGGAGGAGAGAACAAAGGTGGTGTGTTGATGTTCCACTCAGCCTGTTGTGTGTGGCTGTAAGAAGTTGCCTAAGGACTCTCTGCTCTTGTCTCCTTTAGTCCTAGCCATGTGTCTGAGTACCCTCCTTCCTCATGCCACACCTGCCTCTGTGCCTTTTTTTCATGCAGCCCTGTATGTCTGTTCCCCATTTAAGACTCGGGCCATCATGCCTCCACCCACTGTACTGTTGAGTCCAGTTCTTCAAGGCCATTGATAAAGTACAGTCTTGAAATATATGCTTCATATAGAACAAAAGAAATTTAAAAATCCTTGTGGGGCCTGATTCATCTTCCACTGACTCTGGTGAAAAACAGGAGTAACTTCATTGAATCAAATGAATACACTGCTTGTAAAATGGGTGTGAAAGGAGAATCCACACCTGCTAACTCTCTGGGTTTTCAGACCCAGCTAGGGGAAAACTCATAGGCTACCAGGAAGTTGCCTCTGATTGGCTGTTCTTTCCCATTTACCCACCTCTTGGGGAAGGAGATCCCAGAGCTGCTGCATAAGGTAAATGGACAGCTCATTCCGTTAGCCTGGGTGGCAGGCAGAGGTCGCCCCTGGCCTCCCAGCTGGGTAAACAAAAGGGCTGAGCTCTGATGAACTCCCCAGGCCTTTGATCTCTGAGCATGCTGGGATGCAGCTTCCCCCTGCTGGCTCTGCAGCTCCCCATATGCCCTATCCCCCATGTATTTTTAACCATTTCCCAGCATCCCCATATTCCTCTGCTGCCTTCATCCTCCCCATTTACCTCCAATCCACCATGTACCTCTGACCTCCCATGTTCCTGTGATGCCCCCACCTGATCCCCAGCATGTCTCTGACCCGCCTGTTCCTAATAGCAAATCCAGGGGTACCAGTTTCCGCTCTTAATTCAGAGTCTTCTGGGAGGGACCCTGATGGGCTGCCCTCCCCTCCTGGATTCAAGGGGTGCCCAGCTGCCCTTTCCAATCTCTAGCCTTTAGGGGACCATCAGGGGGGAGGTGTCACTGTCCTCCAGCCAATCCAGAGAGCACTTGGGGATTGATCACTAGGGGCAGAGGGCAGGGATGGGACAGAGTCCTTCACTTGTCTTGCTGTGCTCACAGGCTGAGTCCTGCTGGCCTGGGTGTTGTTCCAAAGGGTGATGAGGATGGTGAGAGGTGTCTCCCTTGGGTGGATAGGGATGCCTTGCCCAAGAAGTAGACATGTCCCAAGCCTGCAGGGTAGGAACGGGCAGGGCCCAGAGTGTAAGTAGGGCTGGGACCTGCTGGGTGAGGGTAGAGAGAGTATCTCCCATCCCCTGCTGATTTATCCCGGGGTACTCTCTCTCTCTGAATTGCAGGGAGGTAGTGATCACCCTTGGAAGCCCCCCAAAGTCTAGAAATTGGGGGGCAGCAGGACACCGCCTACAGCCAGAAGAGGAGGGCCACCTACTGAGGCCTAAAGATGGGTGCTGTCCCAGGGCACCCCCACATGCCTTAGTTTCCCACTGAGTTCCCAGAATAATCCAGTCAGAACAAAGTCTTTGAAACTATATCCTCCCTCTTCTGGAGTCTAACTTATTAAGTAGCATTCAGCTCCCTGAATGACCCCTTTCTGCTCACTCCTCAGGTTTAGGGTCTCACAATCCTTTTTGGGACTGTGTTGCCAGTCCTGGCTTCCCTGGCCTGTAGACTCTCTCTCTTCTGGTTCAGGGATCTCACTGCCTCCCTTCCTGGGGTTGTATCCCAGCTGAGCTCTTCCCCCTAAGCGGCTGTGTGACATCAGCTTGTCCCTTTGACTGGGCTTGGAGCCTCTCTGTCAACTAATTACACTCTGGGCTTCGCCCATGTGGGTCAAAGAACCCCAAACCTTTCCGTGCTGGCTGGGGTTGCAGGGAGTCTTGCCCCAGCCAATCTACAAGGCTCCTGATCTCAGGCCCTTAAAGGAGCACTGGTCTGGGATGGCCCTGTACTATCCCTGTCCCCAGCTACTCTCTGGGACCATCTTCCTCTCCCCCAATAACTGTTTCACTTACTTCCCAGGACACGTGGAATGTAGTGACTACCTCCTCGGACCTTAAAGGGCCAGCACCCATTTACACGGCCTCTTCCAGAAGGCTGAGGAAAGGGGAGGGGAGCTAGGGCCCTGGGATGTGGTGTTAGCGTATGGTGTAGGAAGGCAGAGACATTTATGGAAATATATGTAAATGAGAACCTATGGCTTTCTGTTTACAAATGTTGGCAGGTCTGAGAGTTAGGAGGTGTTTGCACTACTGATTCAAATGACCACGTGACTTTACTGTCTTCATCCTCCTAATATCTCCATGTCTAAACTTTGAGTGTAAGCACTTAGGGACAGAGATTCCAATCTTGTTTTGTATGTTATTGTGTCCATCTATGGTGCTTAAAACAGTATTCTTGAAAGCTGAAGATTGCTTTATATTCACAGGAGGTGTAGCATATGGGCAAGAGCAGTACAAGCTTACCTGCTCTGTTCTGTCAGTGTACCTCATCTCTGACCTTGAGAGAACATCTCTAGATGGCAGAGTGAAAAATCAGTGATTTTACTGAATGCCTGTGCAATCCTAGACCTCTCAGAGACTGACAGCAATGGTGCCAGTTAGCATGAAGTGAACACTTTTCCATTAGGAACTGGACAGAGATCAGCAATTCATTTCAAAGAGACTCTCAGATGATAATACTTTTCAGTTAATACATACCTGAGCTGTATTCATACAAATACTGAGAAACAAGTAGCTCCATTACCCCATTATCAAGATGCAGAGTGGAATCTCAGAGAAGATGAAGAATCGTATAGAAAATGGTACAGTCCTCTCCCACCAGCAGTTACCACAGTATCTTGGGATAAATTGAAAATTAGGTTTGTTTTTGCTGTCTTCCAGGTGAGCCTTTGTACTCCCAGTGAGAATACTCCAACAGAGAGCTTAGCTCGCCTGGTTAGTATGGTCTTCCAGTGGTTTCATTCCACAGCTTATATGATGGATGATGAAGTTGGTAGCCTCGTGGAAAAACTCAAACCTCAGTTTGTCACCAAGTGGCTGAAGACAGTTTGTGACGTTCGATTTGATGTCATGGTTATGTGCCTACTTCCTAAACCAATGGAGTTTGCCAGGGTAAGAATATTTTCTGTATTTTGTCTGGAGGTTCTGTGAAAGCCATAAAGCTTGAAGTCTTACTGTGGTATATTTAGAAACTTTAAGGAATAAATTCTGCACTCAAATCAACGCATACAGGCCCAGACCCATAAGGGTATTTAGGCACTTAACTCTCTGAGACAGGGTGCTCTACTCACCACAGGAGGGCACCTCCTCCTGGCCATTTTGGGGATTAGTTTAACATAACCAACGGTCCTTCTTGTGGTTGCATTCCATCTCTCTGTTGCTTGCGCTTAGTGTGCAACCCTTCTCTCACCCCAGGAGCTGCTGCTGCCTCTTCATGACTCAGCCCTCCAGCTAGGTCATTCAACGTTCCTCCCTTCCAAGGTTGTGTACCAAAGTCCCTGCTCACCAGCAGTTTTAGGCAGTCCTCCCACTCACTGCCTCAGATCCCAGTCGCTCAATGGCTAATGGGGAACCTGAGCCCACCCTCTACTCCAGGTTCCTGCTGTGGGACCATCTAAACATCAGCCAAGGTGTGGTTCCCTCCTGTACCTTGCTGCCTTTCCCTGGGCCTCTTCCTTATCTCTGAAGGGCTGGATGCAGAAAAGAAGTTAGGCATAGTTATGCTAAGTGTCACAACACCTAACTTTAAGCACCTAGAAAATCACTATGGTACACAATGCCTGAGTTAGGCACCTAAACTCCTATACAATGAATGTGCAGAGGCAGACACCATAGAATGAAATAAAACAAAAGCCCCAGTATGCTAGACAGGAAGCCAGCTAGCCAGTGGGAGGTGCCAACAAGACAGACGTGTGCTAAGCCCCATCGCACTCCCAGAAGTAGGCACCTATCGCTGCTTGCTTTTCTCAACTGTGAACGCTCCTGAAATTAGGCACCTATGCTGTTGGTGGTGGTGGTACCACTACCAGCCCTATAACTTTTAGCCCAATGGTTGGGGCACTCACTTGTGATGTGGGAGACCCAGGTTCAAGTCCCCATCTCTGCCAATGGGGGAGAAAGGATTTGAAGTGAGGTTTCCCACCACCCAGAAGAGGGCTTTATCCACTGAGATATGGGATATTCTGTTGTGGGGCTCCCTCACTCTCTCCTGTATATCACAAAAAAGATATACTGGCATTAGAAAAGGTTAAGAGAAAAGCAACTAAAATTATTAGGGGTTTGGAACGGGTCCTATATGAGGAGAGATTAAAGAGGCTAGGACTTTTCAGCTTGGAAAAGAGGAGACTAAGTGGGGATATGATACAGGTATATAAAATCATGAGTGGTGTGGAGAAAGTGAATAAAGAAAAGTTATTGACATGGTCCCATAATATAAGAACTAGGGGCCACCAAATGAAATTAATGGGAAGTAGGTTTAACACAAATAAAAGGAAGTTCTTCTTCACACAGCGCACAGTCAACCTGTGGAACTCCTTGCCTGAGCAGGTTGTGAAGGCGGGGACTATAACGGGGTTTAAAAGAGAATTAGATAACTTCATGATGGTTAAGTCCATTAATGGCTATTAGCCAGGATGGATAAGTCCCTAGCCACTGTTTGTCAGAGGGTGGAGATGGATGGCAGGAGAGCGATCACTTGATCATTGCCTGTTAGGTTCACTCCCTCTGGGGTGCCTGGCATTGGTCACTGTCGGCAGACAGGATACTGGCTGGCTGGACCTTTGGTCTGACCCAGTATGGCCATTCTTATGTTTTTATGTTCCTGTTGAAGCTGTTCCACTTTGGATAAATAATGAAAGAGTGACTAAAACAGGTGGACTTGACCTGGTGTCTTCCACCTTCCAGCTAGCTACTCTAACCACCGGACTACAGTCTTTCTCTACTGTGGATAAATACTTCAGTGGTCATTAGGCCGGACAGAGAGAACTGCATTTAAATCTTCAGCTGCACTTCAGTTGCCACTGAATCATATGAAAAAAAATATGCAGTCCCTATTGCTGAATCTGAAATATGCACTGAACTATACTACTGATCAGTCATCATGATTTAATGTCTGTAAGGTGCTATGCAAATATATGATGCTATACAGATAACAAATGGAAGAATTATAATAGCAGCTAATAAACACTATTCCTGGAAATGCCCTCAGGTTGGTGGATACTGGGACAAATCGTGTAGCACTGTGACACAATTAAAGGAAGGTCTGAATCGCATCCTCTGCCTGATTCCGTACAATGTAATAAACCAGCCTGTGTGGGAATGTATTATGCCAGAATGGCTGGAAGCCATTAGAACAGAAGTGCCTGATAATCAACTGAAAGAGTTCAGAGAAGTACTCAGGTAGGTAAATGGGTACTTGAGCTGTAACAATGGTGAGTACATTAATCAACAAGGGTTTTAGCACAAGAAATTGGTGACATTGAATAAAAATGCCTTTCAGAACTGCTGTGTTTATATGCATTATAAGAAATAGTGACTAGATGCAGCTGCATCATTGATAAATTAAAGTTGGACCTTAACTGGAACATTTGATCCAAAGTTCCACAGTATCACTGGATCTGTACCCTGATCCAAAAGTAGGATTAGATTGGCCTTTGCCCTGAGCGGACAACATGTCCAGGGGGTTTGGTCACAGTGGAGAGAGCAGCCTCCAGGGGAGTGCTACTCCTCCCTTACAGGTTGGTCTGGAGTGGGTGTGCAGGGGTGGGGAATGGACACAGCTGAGCTGGCTCAGAAGCGGATTAGTCTGCTACTGGTCTAGCAAATTACTTCCCCTCTGGAGCAAAGGGGAAGCCAGAGTGTGTGCTCTCAGAATCCCAATGCCTCGTTTCATGCATTCTGGGACAGTGCAGCTACACAGTGGCTCTTAAACTTACAGTCAATCCTCCTTGGCTGAGGTCTGTCTCCAGCCTGAAATGCATTTTGTTGGGGGAAAGGTAAGGAGAGAAATATTTCTGTGTGTTGGAGGTAGAGAAAGTCATCACTAACAGATGAAAATATTTCTGCTCACTGATCTTTCCAATCCATCTGCATAGCCTGGCTGAACACACTTTGAAATTTCATTTGAATTGTTATGATGCGTGACAGACCCACCAAACTCTGGAATGACTCCCCGGAGTCAAAATGACAATTGCAGGTGACACACTACCTTTGTGATGCAAAATGAGCATGCAAATGATACACTAGTGAGATGTTAGTGTTATTTAGTTGTGATTGGTATTCTATTAATTGTCCGGGTACAGTCTACTATGTACTGCACGTAACAGCAAACCAGTGATCATGTATCTTTATCCTTCTTTGCAGCAAAATGTTTGATATTGAGCTTTGCCCTCTGCCTTTTTCCATGGAGGAGATGTTTGGCTTCATTAGTTGTCGATTCACGGGCTATCCTTCCTCTGTGCAGGAGCAAGCTTTGCTCTGGCTGCATGTAAGTGACTATTATGGATAGGTCCTGCTGAAGCAGCTTATTGGGGTTGTAATTAGAAATGGGTGAAATGGTTCAGACGTAAAAGAGCTATCTTGAACTTTCACTCATCTCTGAATCAAACCTTTTTTAAGGGTCAGGAAGTCTTTTTCCTCTTCACTTATCCCCCAGTGCAAGCAGCTAGGTAGCTAAGTGCCTACAAGGGAGGTAAGATGGCACTCTCCCGTCTAGGCGATAGGTCTGGCCTTTTGGTGGAAGGCTAGAAGCCCGTTTTCCCTTTGGTTGTAGGTTGTGTCTTGAAGGTAGGCCCGGTGCCCCTGCCTCTTCCCCAGCTGTACGCTAGAGTCTACACCTAATTTGCTTCGTAGACTGCAGAATGACTTCAGAAACACTTAAGCAGTTTTTAAGAGTCCTTTGTTGTGAAGAGCTGGATTGGATTCCCTTTGGAGTCTATCAAAACCACTTATTGCCTTGTCTTCACGGCTCCTATGTACCAACCCCTGAAGCTGGCCAGCTGGAGTGAAGGTGTACACTGCAACCATGTGTGCTTCCCCTGCATAGTGAGCAGCTACTTGGATGAGATTCATCCTGCAGGGTGCAGCTCCCCTTAAAGCCATGTGCATTTTACTATAGTTGGCCTTTTGTGAATAACGCTTATGTCCATTGTTGTTGTTTCTGCCCCGATGAGAGTTATTTGCAGTCAATGCTAGGTGACCTATTTGCAGAGAACAATTTAGTTGATGGCTGTAATAGTTTTGTCTGTTGGCAAATTTTCCACCAACAGATTGTGCCTTTTGCAGATTTGCGTATTAACAACTGTTCGATGACTGAGTGAGCTCAGTTTTGTCTGGTTTATTCATGAAGAGGTCACTGTGAGAATTCCCTCTTGGTGATTTGCTGCATGTGATGGGTCCCTTGAGAAAAGGAAGAGCCTCTGGTCTGTTCACCAATATTTGAAAATGTTTGATGAATCTACTGAGGAATAATGAAAAGAGCTTTTCAGAATGGCCACAGGAATTATTCTGATTGGAGCCTTGGGGCACTACTGCAATACAAATAATAATTAGTACTAGTGGTATCACCTGTTCATGCTAGTAGTTGTGTCATTTTTGCTTCACACAAACATCTTGTGAAAACACCTCACATTGGAATGTTTGTGAGTAAAAGGGGCCTCAAATATCAGCAAAGAGAGTTGTCAGGTTTCAGTTGCAAGCATATTGGAAAGTGCTCTTTGTTATACTCGGACAGATTTGCTTGGTTCTGATTCAGCCAGGTAGTTAGGCATGGGCCTGACTTTAAGCACAAATAGTCCCATTGACTTCAATCAAACTACTCACGTGGTTGAAGTTAGACACATGTTTATGGATCTTGTTGAAATAGGGTCATGGTTAAAGTATTTATAAAGGTAGTTAGTATTTTTGGTCCGCGCTGAAAACTCATGCTTTCTTAATTTTATCTTTCTTCAGGTATTATCTGAGTTAGACATTGTGGTTCCTCTTCAGCTACTGATCAGTATGTTTTCCGATGGAGTTAATTCTGTCAAAGAGTTAGCAAATCAAAGAAAATCAAGAGTCAGTGAACTGGCAGGGAATCTTGGAGCTCGAAGGGTATTATCTTTCATCTTGTCTAGTTTTTTCTTTTTCTCCTTAAAATAGTTTCCCTTTTAATTTGCATATGAAGATTTAAAAAACTTGCTGCCAATTACTCTAACCCTTGATGGAAACAAAGTACAGATTTTGAGAGTGATAAAAATCAACACAGCTTGAGTTAATGCCAGCCTCCCATTTGATCAGTTTTAATTTATAAATTAATAATTTAGTAGATGTGTTGTAATTTGGCAGAGTGTAATTGTGAAATCTCTTTCTGAGTGAACTATTTCACTTGGTGTATGGCATCTATATAATAGCTAAGCATTAGTATTTATTTTGTGGTGTTAACTTTTCCAACAATTTTCATTCTCTGTATCTTCTGTCCACTACCATCAACCAGCAATTTTTGATGGACATCTGGTCATCTAGGGTGAGCTTTCATATTCGTGTTGCACATGTTTGGTAGGATCTAGACACTTATTGGTAGTGATGACTGAGCAGAATTAGTTTCTTTGTCCCTCCATTTTTCCTTGTATTTTACCTAACCTGCCCCTACACTCTTCAATATTTACCTCTGATGGAAGAAGAAGGAAGCAGCTTTCTTGACTTATTGCTAAGTCACTTTGTTCAATAGGCAAGCATGCTTAGAGACTTGCCTATTAAACACTTTGTTCAATAGGCAAGCATGCTTAGAGACTTTTTGAGGGGGCCTTTTTGGTGGCAGATGCCTATTCGGTCATTGCAGTTAAATCCAATCCTGTCTCAATTTCTCTCCTCTAGTCCTTAAAGTGTTATCTGCTGGTAATTTGTCAGTAGACAACATAGACTCTGAATCGCTAGGCTGTCTGCTGTACAAATCAAATGAACCAGTTTGCAGCAGCACAAAGCCAAACTGGCCAATATTTAACTCATGCGACCAGCAGCAATAGATCAGACATTTGATTGAATGCTTCTCTAACAGCTCCTCCATTTGAAATGGATTCCTCTGTCTGGCTCTGGCTTCCAAAATGAATTCACTGGTCTTAAAAGAGAAAATGTGAAAAATGAAGCAAACATATTTATTGAAACCTGTGCATAAATTCTGAAAATCTGTTAGTACTTCATTTCTAAAACACTGTACTGTTTCCTGTGTAACAAAAACACAAGCAAGTGTCATTAATAATGATCAGTGGAAGCATGCCCTTTTGCTTTAATCAGCCTTATGAATTCCGCCCTTGTGACTCAAAACTATAGAGTTTATCCTCTGATGTTTCATCTTTTAACATCACTTCCTTATCTTTACTTTTTTGCTGCTATTCAGTTATTTTTAGTTGAGTTACAGAAAAACAATGGAAAATCCTGCAGTTACTGGGCATGCGATGTTTATGAAAGCAGTGAATGTTTGGTTGCTGGTACTGCAGGTGAGGTGTGGATGTTTCTTTTACATTTTAGCACACCTATATTGGGCCAAATTCTGCAGTAGAGGTGCAGAAATAGATGTAAACTAAAGCCACTTGTTAAAATGTGTTCAGGCTTTAAAATTCCAAATTTGGATTCTGTGGAGCAAAAGAAGATAGGTTGGTGCCCAGAGGCATAGTGAATATTCAGGAGAGAACACACTAGGAGCCTGACTCATAGAGGCAAACAGGAATACTGCTAAATGACACCACGCACACACAGCGCATGTGAGAGTCAGGCAGCTTAAACTGAGAAGGTCAGATCCCCAGCTCCACTAATGGTACAAAGGGGCTAAAAGCTGCCTATTTCAGACAATAGTTGGCCTAAAAGTAGATAAATGTGCGGTTTGACGCAGACTTCTCTGCACCAGTATGGGATTTTGTGTGTGTTACTGGGAGTGATGTGGGGTGCCTATCATTATGTGGGAGGAAGTTTCCTGTGTCTCTGTTGCTTTATTTTATGTTCTTTTGCTAGTTGCTTTTCAGCTATCTGACATATCTGCGGATCGTCTTACATGACACTATTTTCTTAATACACCCTCTTTTTTTCATCAGCCACTACCCTGCTTTCAAAGCATTTGTGGAGTTTGATTCCTTTTGCCTATCATAGAATGTGAGATCAGTGTAACTTGGCTGCTTTATCACCTATATTCATTTTCTGGCCAGTTTACACTAGGAGGCCAAATTCCCCTTTGATGTAACTTTACTGAAATCGGTAGAGTTACACCAAGCATTAATTTGACCTCAACTGTCTTGCATACACCAACATGTACATCAGTGCAGAATTTGGCCCATTGTATTTATAATATATTTTAACGTTTAGTGACATTAAGAACCAGTTGAAAATGTACAAGAAACAGCCCTAACAGGGAACAGTAAAGCAGTTTCCCTCATTTCCTTTAGTATCATACTAGCCAATGCCCAAGTGTTTAAAGTTGACTTATGCATATCCATTTTTTGTTTCTTCAGGTGAGTGTTGCCTCTGACCCTGGACGCAGGGTTCAGCACAATATGCTGAGTCCTTTCCCAAGTCCTTTCCAGAGCCCATTTCGCAGTCCCATGCGCAGTCCTTTCCGCAGCCCATTCAAGAACTTTGGACATCCTGGAGGGAGGACTATAGACTTTGACTGTGATGAAGATGAAATGAATCTGAATTGCTTCATACTGATGTTTGATCTCATCCTGAAGCAGGTGCCAGCAGATAAAGAATGTCTATGTTAAACTGATGCAGAAATATAGTTCTCAATACTACACAATACTCAGGGGGAGGGATAGCTCAGGGTTTGCTCATTGGCCTGCTAAACCAAGGTTGTGAGTTCAATCCGTAAGGGGGCCGTTCAGGGATCTGGGGCTAAAATCTGCCTGGGGATTGGTCCTGCTTTGAGCAGGGGGTTGGACTAGATGACCTCCTGAGGTCTCTTCCAACCCTGATATTCTATGAAACCCACCTATGTTTTTTCTGAATGACCTGAAAGGAAATTAACTATTCCCATTTTTAGATGAACACAAAAGACATGAAAAGTATGTGGATCTAAACAGTGTAATCAGGCTGGTCACTTTATTGAGACTTCTTTGTAGAAATCAATTTACAGCTGTCAACCTGCAGAGTTTCATCAATTTAACTGAACGTGCGATTTTAAACTAATTTAGTTAAACTTGTACAAAAGGCACCATGGACACTTGTTTTAGTTTAAACCAGACTTATTTTAGTTTGCTTTAAGTCAGTGTCATCACTTTTCTGTACAAGAAAGTTGCACAGGTTTAATTTAAGGTATAATTTTAAATTGCTTTAGTTAACCTGATGGAAACTCCTTGTGGACAAGTTGTTGAATGGATTAGGCTGAATCAAAATAAGCCACACTTAAACCAGAATAAAAGTGTCCACATAGAGGTTTGTATTGATTTAATTAAGTCACTTTATAAACTGATTTAAGGCCAGATCTACACTAAAAAGTTAGATTGACCCAGCTAAATTGCTCAGGGGTGTGAAAAAACCACATCCCTGAGTGACGTAGTTATGTTGACCTAACCCCCAGTGCAGGCAGCGCTAGGCTGATGGAAGAAATCTTACCTTGACCTAGCTTCTGCCTCTTGGAGAGGAGGACTGACTGTAGCAACAGGAGAACCCATCCCATTGCTGTAGTGAGTGTCTACACTGGAGTGCTGCAGCAGGGCATCTGCAGTGCTTTTAAGTGTAGACAGTTCTGTAGGTAGACCAGTCCTTAAGAACAGAAATAAACAAAACCAAAATAAACCACTTTTCAATTAAAATAACTGTGTGGACACACAGATTTGCACTAGTTTAGTGAGTTATTTTTTTATTTAAGCTGCTGCACTAATTGCAAATGTATATGTTAAAAACCCCATAAGGTGTATTTTTACTAGAGCCATGTCTATACTAGAGAGCTTACAGCAGCGCAACTGTACCAAGGCAGCTGCACTGCTGTAAGATTTCCCATGTAGCTGCTCTATGCCAACAGGAGAGATCTCTCCTGTTGACATAATTAAACCACCCCTAACGAGTGGCGGTGGCTGAGTCAGCAGGAGCGTGTCTCCTGCCAACATAGCACTGTCCACACCAGTGCTTCTGTCTGTGTAACTTGAGATGTTTTTTCATACCCCTGAGCAATGTAAGGGTACATCTATACTACCTGCCTGATCGGCGGGTAGTGTTCGATTTATCGGGGATCGATTTATCGCATCTCATCTGGACGCGATAAATAGATCCGCTAATCGACGCCCGCACTCCACCTCATCAGGAGGAGTAAGCGGCATTGATGGGGGAGCCGCACTGGTCGACTCGCCACCGTGAGGACGGCCAGGTAAGTCGAACTAAGATACTTCGACTTCAGCTACACGAATAGCGTAGCTGAAGTTGCGTATCTTAGTTTGAACCCCCTCCCCCCTGCTATTGTAGCCCAGGCCTATGTTATACTGACAAAAGTGCTAGTGAAGACATAGTCTAGGAAAAAGGTGTGATTTTAATTTGGGTTATCTAACATGAGGTAAAATCCTAGTGACGGCAGTTTGTGGTTTTCACATGAGTTAGCAAGTCAAGTTAAAGACTGGGGGAGCCTCACTGCTAACTCATGTGAAAACTACAAACTGCCTTGTTTTCAGCTAGGGTTTTACCCCATGTTGGTTAGGAATACTTTGTGCTTTCCACGATCCCTGAGTCTGCAAGGTCCAGTTTGGCTCTCAGCACAAGTTAGACCAACCATCTGGGCTCCTTTCATTTATCCCAATTGATAACAGCCCCAAGGGGGCATTACTCCAACTGAGGATCATCAGAGCACAGCAATGCTATGGTCACATCCTCTTTCCTGCCTACACTCTGCCTCTTTTCCTAGTGAAGACACCTCCTTAATGGGGATACTTAACCAAGTGTTAAATTGCTGTGAAATTCTGAGCTCTGACCTTTGAATATAGAATTTACCAAATGAAGATTAGGAGCAGCAATAAAGATAAAATACAGTCAATGTCTTTCTCATTCTTGTCTTTTTTTATTCTTTGTTGTGTTTTATTTCATGTAAGTCTTTTCCAACTTCTTTTTTTAAATGGCCTTTTTTTCAGCTTCAGAATAGCTACTTATTCAGGATGATTAGCTGAAAATGGCCTATCCCAGTGTAATGCTCTCTAGATATAGGTCCAAATATCCAGAAATGGCCTTTGATTTGCAGTGCCTCCATTTTTGGGTGCCCTCCCATTAACAGCTGATTTGTAGGTGGTCAGTAGCTCTAAAAATCAGGCTCAGATTTCAGATCCCAGCCTCTGCTGAAGTCCTTTTGTACTACTCTAGTGATTCAGAGAGGACATAAAGTTGCCTTGAGTGGACAGATTAGGATGCTCCTGGTTGGAGGAGTCTCAGGGTCACATAGAGTTGTCATAGGTAGCTCTACACAACGTGCTGTCACAGCCACTGAGTTAGGTGGCATGGCAAGAGTGTAGGCAGGAAAGAGGATGTGGCCATAGCACTGCTGTGCTCTGATGATCCTCAGCTGGAGTAATGCCCCCTTGGGGCTGTTATCAGTTGGGATAAATGAAAGGAGCCCAGATGGTTGGTCTAATTTGTGCTGAGAGCCAAACTGGACCTTGCAGACTCAGGGATCGTGGAAAGCACAAAGTTAGTGTAAAGCCATCTTTGTCTCTTCCCTCAAGTCCTGCACCAAACACATCTCTCTGGACCCAATGATGGCGCTAGGGCTGAGATTTACAAAGTGGTCTAAGTGATTTAGATACCCATCTTCTATTAAAGTTAATGGGAATTGGACATGCAAATCCTCTATGTGGCTATGAAAATCCCACCCTAGGTGTCTAAAGTTGGGCACCCAATATCAGGGGCCACTTTTGAAACTGTGAGTCACACTACATGTCATACTCTTCTCTGTCTAGTTAATTTTAATACTGGCAGTAATGTGAGACCAAGCGGAATAGGAAGAGCACTGTTCATTAAATAGTTAATTCCTTACCATTCTATCACTGACTTTCAGATGGAACTCCAAGATGATGGCATCACCTTGGGTTTGGAGAACAGTCTCTCGAAGGACATAATTTCCATCATAAACAATGTGTTTCAGGCCCCTTGGGGTGGCTCTCACACCTGTCAGAAAGATGAAAAAGTAGTAGAATGTAACCTGTGCCAGTCTAGCATTCTCTGTTACCAGCTGGCTTGTGAGCTGCTGGAGCGACTAGCTCCAAAAGAAGAAATCAGGCTGGTGGTAAGTAGTGAAACAAATAGCTTATGTAATTAAATGACAAATTATGAGAGTTCCCCAAAACTCCTGTTTTAATTAGCCTGACATAAGGAAGTGAACTGCATTGATCTTGTGCATAGAGGAATTCTAGAGCAAAATTCCCATTGATTTGTCAGATCTGATAAGCTTGGATGGGAAACCTTCAAAGCACACTCGCTGGCAATGATATTGATACAATAGGTGGCACTCTTCCTTCTATATCAACTTTGAACCAGTGGTGGCAGGGCTCTGTTGTTGGAGGTCATGTCTTTCAGATTAACAAATATGCTTCTTAGTGCTTTTCATCTTCAAAGTTGTTTATATAACTAGTTAAAACCAAGGGCCAAGATTTTCAAGTGACTAGTGATTTTGGGCGATTCAGTTTTCAAGTGTCCCACTTGGGGTCCCTTAAAGGGGCCTGATTTTTAGAAAGTTAGGTTCCTCGAAGCTGTTTCAGGTTGGGCATCTCACATCACTAGTCATTTTTGAATATCTTCACCAAAATTCCTGGCCACTTGTGATCATTAAAGATCCTTTGTTACTTTTTATGAGACTCACTTAAATGTCCAAGTTTGAGAATGCTGACATTATCACACCCAAATGTACGTGTGTACAGTCCATTCATGCTCAGTTTGGGCCCCATTTATGCATGCAGGATTTAATTTAAAGATTAGGATTTGGCCTAGTGTACTGAAGGCTGTACATCAAGAAATGAATTGAATTCCTCAGTTTCCCCATCTGTAAAATGAGGATGATGATAAACTGTTTTTGAGGTCTACTGATGAGAAGTGCTTAATAAGAGCTAGGTATAATCATTATTGTGTTCTTATAGGAGCCCACAGACAACCTTGAGGATAGTCTTCTGTATACTAGACCCGAGTTTATTATAGGAACTGAAGGGGAAGAGGAAAATAAATCTGCAACAAAACATGGAGAAAACCCAGGAAATCATAGAGAGACAACAGAAAATGCTGGTAAGCTATTTGAACTAGGTGTTAAATGAAGCATTGGTTTGGCTTTATTCCTTAAAAAAATACAAAGATTTAAACTAGTCTTGCAAATCCAACAGCACGGAATTGATAGTTTTTCATGCATTTTATACTTTTAAAATGTGTTCATTCTATGGGAAAGTTGCTTTCCATTTATACACTTATATAGCAAAATTGTTGAACCAAGAAAAAAAATCATTAAAAACCCCATTCCTTTGATCACACAGAAAAATGTTATGGGTCAAATTAATTCCTAATATAATTCTACTGACTGCAGTAGAGATATAGCTGGCATGCATTTGCCCTTTGCAGCAATTCCACCTTCCCTTGGTTTATTTTCTAGTTTCATTCCCAACCAGCTAAAGAGATGATATATTAATGACTCTAATGTAACTTGATTTCAGCATCAATAAAAAATGACACTGAAAGAAAATTCTGTTACCAGCAACTTCCAGTAACCTTGAAGCTCATATACACTATCTTGCAGGTACAGCTGATTACTTTTTAAATATATATATTTGATTTAATGACATCCCTGCTTTGAGAGTAGCATTAATTACATGAATTGCTTGCACAGGAAATGGCTAGATTTGAAGAGCCAGACATTCTTTTTAACATGCTGAACTGTTTGAAGATTCTCTGTCTTCATGGGGAATGTTTCTACATTGCAAGAAAGGACCATCCACAATTCTTGGCTTACATTCAAGATCAGATGCTGATTGCAAGGTATGTTTTTAACCCAGGAATTGTCATTTTTATTTATATTACAGTTAGTGCTTCTAAATTCCAACCAGGATCAGAGGTCCATTGTGCTAGGCATTGTACAAACACACAGTGAGAAGCAGTTGTTACTTCAAAGCTCTTACAGTTTAAATAGACAAGATAGACAAAGGATGGGAAGGGAAACAGAGGCACCGAAAAGTGAAGTAACTTGTCCAAGGTCACACAGCGGGTCAGTCCCAGAGCTGAGAACAGAACCCAGGTCTCCTAACTACCAGTCCAGTGCTCCCTTTGCTAGACCACTAGCCTCCCTGATTGCAGTGCAAATTTGCAATAATGGTTCCAGGAATGCTCATATATTGTCAATGAAACTGATTTCTGGACAATAAAAAACCGTTCAAGGAAAAGCAGATCAGAACTATGTACAGCATGTGAATTTTATTTTTAAATCTTAAGTTTTGTTTTGAGTGCTAAGGGCTTTGCTTGTAGTAGTTTATTTGCAAGGAGTTTGGCCATGTGAACAACAGACTTGTCATATCATCATTTACTAAGAAACTGACATTGTGTAAATCTCATTCCTTTCTTTCCTCCCTTCCCTTTTGTCCATTATTATCTCTCCTTATGTCAAGTCTTATTGCTCTGGGGCCCAATCTGTACCCCTTATTAGCATAAGCAATTCAATCAGCTTTGGAGGGACAACTCATGTGAGTAAGGACTTGCAGGATTCATCTTAGACTGTTAAATCTTCAGAGCTTTCCTGGATTTTTTATTTGTCTGTAAGGCACCACATGCACTTGTGGTGCAGTATAAATAATGATAATAGTACAAAGGGTTACACAACATCTCTGTTCAGAAAAGTGCATATAGCAATGCTTGTATTTAAACCTTAACTAAAGCTGATAGAAAAACAGGAAATTCTGATATTTTAACATTTTGTTTTTATCTGTACATGCAAAGCGATGCAGTCTAATTTAGTTGTAACCACTCAAGAAAGAGATCTTGGAGTCATCATGGATAGTTCTCTGGAAACATCTGCTGAGTGTGCAGTTGCAGTCAATAAAGCTAATAGAATGTTAGGAACCATTGGAAAGGGATTGATAATAAGAGAAAATATCATAATGTCACGCCATAAATCCATGGTATGCTCACTCCTTGAATACTGCTTGCAATTCTGGTTACACCATCTCAAAAAAGATATCTTAGAAATGGAAAAGGAACAGAGAAGGGCAGCAAAAATGAGTAAGGGTATGGAACGGATTCCACATTAGGTGAGATTAAAAAGACTCTGACTGTTCAGCTTAGAAAAAATAGATGACTAAGCGGAAATATGATAGACGTCTATAAAATCATAAATGGTATGGAGAAAATGAATAAGGAAGTATTATTTACCCCTAACACACGTAACACAGGAACCAGGCCCATAGGGGAAAAAGGGGTCATGACGCACTTGAACTACAGCTTCCGTGAGGCACTGCAACTACCCAGGTGAATGCAGATTAATGTTGAACTGACCTGAAACAAAATGTTTAATTCAGTTCAAAAAACCGAAAAGTGTTTTGATTCAGGAACACCCAGTCAGAAATGAAATATTTCATTTAGATTTTCCCAATAAGAAATCAAAAACATTTTGGTAAAATTTAAAGTTTTACCAAGGACAACTTAGATTTTCCAGGAACAACATTTTCTATCAGAAAAAAAATTGTTGGAAAATTCCCTGCCACCTCTTAATATTAGCTGAGAAATATGTTGTTTGGCGAGTGTAAAACCAAAGGGGAGTAACCAACTATAAGGAGGTGCAAAGCATCACTGTTGGAGAGAGGACATCAGATGAGATCTTCTTTGATCTGATCAGGCCTACCAGTTGCTACATTCCACACGCCAATTGTTTTACAATGAGTCAGATGTATTTTTTTCATGTGGAGTAATACATTTCTGTTTCAGTTATGCTGGTGAATGTCTCTGACAGACCGTTTCCAAAAACTGCTAGAATTTACCCCAACAAAATTCATTTAAAATGAATATAAAATGCAGGAGTATATGGGACTTCCACATATGTTAACAATTCAATGTTTCTGTGAGTGCCGGATGTAACTCACAAATATACCCCTTTTCTTATGAAGTAAATTCCCCGCAGTCCCATAATGTAGACATTTAGTATGAAGGACGTTCTATGAGTAAAAGACAATTTCTGTGATCAGATTTGCTTTTGTTGGTCCTTCTAGTTTATGGAGAGTAGTGAAGTCTGATTTCTCTCAGCTTTCTTCATTGGCTGTTCCACTCCTTCTACATGCTCTGTCGCTTCCTCATGGAGCTGATATTTTCTGGACAATCATAAACAGCAATTTTAACAGCAAAGATTGGAAGATGAGGTTTGAAGCAGGTAGGTCTGAAAAGTATGTGATATTTGCATGTGGGTTGCTATGGCAGGGAGGAAGGGGTTTTATCACTTGGAGATATTGTAGTTTACATTGGCTGTTTAAGGTAGAGAGGCTATTTTTCTACAGTTTCTTTCCATCTGCTACCCATAAGTGTTTTTTGTTTGTTTCTTTTTAAATTCATTGTGTTCATTGCATGTTCTGGTGGTTGGTTTAATAAAATCAGATATCACATTGATAGAAAAGACCCATTAGATCCTCCACCCATAGTCCTTCTACCTCTCACTAATGCAGGATTGTTCCTTATAGTCCATTTCCTTGTACTCTGGCTAGCCTAGTTTAAATATCTCCAGTAATGGAGCATTACTTACTGTGTACCCCCTTGTAGTGCTCTTTAAAGACTATTTAACATAGCTCTCCAGTATTGGTGTATATTTGTAACATGATAAAATTCTCATAGACTCATAGACTCGTAGGTCAGAAGGGACCAATCTGATCATCTAGTCTGACCTCCTGCACAAGGCAGGCCACAGAACCCCACCCATCCAATTTTATAACAACCCCTATCCCAGGACCGAGTTATTGAAATCCTCAAAAACGGTTTGAAGACCTCAAGCTGCAGAGAAACCACCAGCAAGCGACCCGTGCCCCACGCTGCAGGGGAAGGCGAAAAACCTCCAGGGCACCTGCCAATCCGCCCTGGAGGAAAATTCCTTCCCGACCCCAAATATGGCGATCAGCTAAACCCTGAGCATGTGGGCAAGACTCACCAGCTAGCACCCAAGAAGGAATTCTCCGCAGCAACTCAGTACCCATCGCATGCAACATCTCCCCGCAGACCATTGAGCAGACCTGTCTGGTGGTAATTCAAGATCAATTGCCCAAATTAATGATCCTATCATAACATCCCCTCCATATACTTATCAAGCTTTGTCTTAAAGCCAGGAAAGTCTTTTGCCCCTACTACTTCCCTCGGAAGGCTATTCCAGAACTTCACTCCCCTAATGGTCAGAAACCTTCGTCTAATTTCAAGTCTAAACTTCCTAATATCCAGTTTATACCCATTCGTCCTCGTGGCTACATTAGTACTAAACTTAAATAATTCCTCTCCCTCCCTAACGTTAACCCCCTTGATATATTTATATAGAGCGAGCATATCCCCCCTCAGCCTTCTTTTGGCCAGGCTAAACAAGCCAAGCTCTTTGAGTCTCCTTTCATAAGGCAGTTTTTCCATTCCTCGGATCATCCTTGTAGCCCGTCTCTGAACCTGTTCCAGTTTGAATTCATCCTTCTTGAACATGGGACACCAGAATTGCACACAGTATTCCAGATGGGGTCTCACCAACGCCTTATACAACGGTACTAACACATCCTTATCCTTGCAGGAAATACCCCGCCTGATGCATCCCAAAATCACATTTGCTTTTTTAACAGCCGTATCACATTGGCGACTCATAGTCATCCTGCTATCAACCAGTACCCCAAGGTCCTTCTCTTCCTCCGTCGCTTCCAACTGATGCGCCCCAACGTATATCCAAAATTCTTATTATTAATTCCTAAATGCATGACCTTGCACTTTTCACTATTGTATTTCATCCTATTTCTATTACTCCAGTTTACAAGGTGGTTCAGATCTTCCTGAATAGTATCCCTGTCCTCCTCCGTGTTAGCAATACCCCCCAGCTTGGTGTCATCCGCAAACTTTATTAGCACATTCCCGCTCTTTGTGCCAAGGTCAGTAATAAAAAGGTTAAATAAGATCGGTCCCAAAACCGATCCTTGAGGGACTCCACTGGTGACCTCCTTCCAGTCCGACAGTTCACCTTTCAATACGACCCTCTGGAGTCTCCCCTTTAACCAGTTCCTTATCCAGCTTACAACTTTCATATTCACTCCCAGCTTTTCCAATTTAACTAACAGCTCCCTATGTGGAACCGTGTCGAACGCCTTACTGAAATCTAGGTAAATTATATCTACCGCATTTCCTTTATCTAAGTAATCCGTCACCTTCTCAAAGAAGGAGATCAGATTGATTTGGCACGATCTACCTTTAGTAAATCCGTGTTGCAATTCGTCACAATTACCATTGACCTCTATGTCCTTAACTACTTTCTCCCTTAAAATTTTTTCCAAGACCTTACATACTACAGATGTCAAGCTAACAGGCCTATAATTACCCGGATCACTCTTATTCCCTTTCTTAAAAATAGGAACTACATTAGCAATCCTCCAGTCATACGGCACAACCCCCGAGTTTATCGATTGCTTAAAAATTCTCGCTAACGGGCTCGCAATTTCACGCGCCAGTTCCTTTAATATCCTCGAGTGGAGATTGTCCGGGCCCTCCGACTTCGTCCCATCGAGCTGTTCAAGTATGGCCTCTACCTCAGTTGCGGTAATATCCACTTCCATATCCACATTCCCGTTTATCATCCCTCCATCATCGCAAGGTTCCTCACTAGTCTTATTAAAAACTGAGGCAAAGTACTTGTTTAGATGTTGGGCCATGCCTAGGTTATCCTTAACCTCCATTCCATCCTCAGTGTATAGCGGCCCCACTTCTTCTTTCTTTGTTTTCTTCTTATTTATGTGGCTGTAGAACCTCTTACTATTGGTTTTGATTCCCTTTGCAAGTTCCAGTTCAATGTGGCTTTTAGCCTTCCTCACTTTATCCCTACATGTTCTGACCTCAGCAAGGTAGCTTTCTTTACTGATCCTGCCTTCCTTCCACTCCCTGTAAGCTTTCTGCTTTTGTCTAATCCCCTCTCTGAGTTGCTTGCTCATCCAGTTTGGCCTACAACTCCTGCCCATGGTTCTTTTCCCCTTTCTTGGGATGCAGGCTTCCGACAGTCTCCGCAGCTGTGACTTAAAGTAATTCCAGGCCTCCTCCACATTTAAATCCACTAATTCCTCCGTCCAATCCACTTCCCTAACTAATTTCCTTAACTCTTTAAAATTAGCCCTCGAGAAGTCAAAAACCCTAATCGCAGATCTACATTTGTTTATCCTTCCATCTAGTTTGAACTGAATCAGCTCATGATCACTCGAACCAAGGTTGTCCCCTACCACCATTTCTTCTACGAGGTCTTCACTGCTCACCAACACCAAATCTAAAATGGCATCCCCTCTTGTAGGTGCTTCAACTACTTGATGAAGAAATCCATCTGCTATCACATCCAGAAAAATCTGACCCCTATTATTCGTGCAAGTACTTGTCCTCCAGTCTATATCCGGGAAGTTGAAGTCCCCCATAATCACACATTTCCCCTTTGTGTTTACTTCATTTAAGACATTAAAGAGGTCTCTATCCATATCCCAATCCGATCCCGGCGGTCTGTAGCACTATCCCCCAAGCACTATCTCAGGGGAAGCTCTAGTTGCTTTTTTACCCAGCGTGATTTTTGCCCAGACAGACTCTGTCTTATCCATTCCATCGCTTCTTATTTCGCTACATTTAATTTCATCATTGATGTACAAGGCTACTCCACCACCTTTGCCTTTCTTCCTGTCTTTTCTAAACATCACATAGCCTTCTCTAGTAATCTCCATGTTACCTTTCTGTTATCATTAAAAACAGATCTATATTACAGCCCATTGGATTGATCTTCTCTGGGCTGGTCAATCAAGGCCCCTGATGCTAGTTCAGGTTTGCCAAGAATCAGTGGCTGTTCCCATCTGCTCCTTAAAAGAGGAATTCCTTCAAATCAAAGTGATCCTGATGTTTGAAATAGGGGAATGAAAAGAAAGAAGCAGCTATTACAATCAATGAGCCTTATTTTCCTTTCTTATGCTGGTGTTACACTGATGTCAATCTGTTGACTTTAGTGGGGTTACTTTTAATTTACACTAGTGTAAGGGAGAGGAGACTCAAGCCCACTGGATTTTGTTTTGGAATTATTGGCCCACATCCTTGGCTGCAGACAAGTAGTGCACAGTACAGCTTGGGAAAAGGTGTGGGGTGTAAAGAGGTCTTTGGCCAGCGGTGCACCAGGACAGTCAATCTAAAAGCTGCTCTAAAGTTCTGCTGTCTGCCTGTGCCTCCGAAGTGCCATTATAGCTGCAATTGCCAGGATGCAGAGAACAGGGTGAAATTTTTTGGCCTCTATTATACGGAAAGTCAGGTTAGATGATCGTAATAGTCCCTTGTGACCTTAAAATCTATGAATCTATGAATTTAGAAGATCCTTCCTATAGCCCTGCCAGATGTAGGCAGATTGGGTGGTGCAGAAGCAGCTGTGCTGGCTCTGTGCCTCCAAAAGATCCTCCTGCACTGGAATGATCCTCCTGTGGCTGGTTGTGCTGGCGTTGGAGCTACTTTGCACCAAGGGAATGACACAAAGTAGCTGTAGTATAGGGGAGAATCTGGGAAACCTGTAAGTAATTGGGGTAATGAGAAAAATGTGCACTTGTCTCGCAAAGCTGAAAGTGGAAACAAGTTGATGTTTTGATTATTCTTTCTTGTTTTCTATGAGATACAGGCCTGTGTATATTGTTCAAAACATAGGGGAAAAGGTCGCTGCTTGAATTAATGTGAATATTTTCTTTGTTTGGGGACTTGTCTGCTGCAGTAGAGAAAGTGGCTGTTTTGTGCAGATTTCTGGACATTCACTCAGTGACAAAAAATCACCTGCTGAAGTATTCTTTGGCTCATGCATTCTGCTGTTTTTTGACTGCCGTGGAGGATGTCAACCCAGCAGTGGCAACAAGAGCTGGGCTATTACTTGACACCATAAAGAGGCCAGCTTTGCAGGTAGGTTCACCATATGGAACAAAAAATGCACCAAAGCTAGAAAGTGACAAAGACAGGGTCTTGACCCATTTTTTTCCCCCAAAGTTCAAAGGTGTTCAGATCCGTAGTTTGGAGTTTGGCCCATCACTATAACTTCAGAAAACACAGCATCTTAAGGTTCTCAGTAGCTAACTCGCACAGAGGCAGCATGCCGTTTACAGATTGTAGAGGTGCCAGTCTTCTGGTCCAAAATGCTAGCATCTGATAGGGCCGCCCGGGGGGGGGGCAAGAGGGGCAATTTGCCCCGGGCTCCGCAGGGGCCCCCACGAGAGTTTTTTGGGGCCCCTGGAGCGGGGTCCTTCACTTGCTCCAGGGGGCCTGGAAAACTCTTGCGGGGCCAGGCCCCAGAGCTTCTTCCGCTCCCGGTCTTTGCCGGCGGGGGGGTCCTTCTGCTCGGGGGGAAGGACCCCCCCGCCAGCGAATTACCGCCAAAGCGGGACCTGCCGCTGAAGTGCAACCCGGTCTTCGGCGGTAATTCAGCGGTGGGGGGCCCTTCCATTCCGGGACCTGCCGCCGAAGTGCCCCGAAGACCCGCGGCAGGGGTGCCCCGCCACCGAATTACCGCCGAAGAGCGGGCTGCACTTCGGCGGCGGGTCCTGCTTCGGTGGTAATTCGCCAGTGGAGGGCCCCCGCCACGGGTCTTCGGGGCACTTCAGCAGCAGGTCCCGGAACGGAAGGGCCCCCCGCCGCCGAACAGGGCTGGCTCTAGAATTTCGCTGCACGGGGGGCGCACTGCTGCTTGCCGGTCCCGCGGCTCCGGTGGACCTCCCGCAGGCATGCCTGCGGATGCTTCACTGGAGCCGCGGGACCAGCGGACCCTCCACAGGCATGCCTACGGGAGGTCCACCGGAGCCGCCTGCCGCCGATGGCCCCAGGCCCCCGGAATCTTCTGGGCGGCCCTGGCATCTGAGCTATTACTTGAAAAAATATAATTATTTTTATAATGGTAAAACAAATTGGGGTGATTTTCTTTTTAATGCTGGAAAAAAATATAGTTCAAAAATCTACTGACTCACAAGTAAGACCCTCTGTTTTCAGTTTTTACTGATTTTTTTTTTTAACTGATAAATTCCCAGGTTTTACAAAAGCTATTATTCAGTTTTAATTGATCCAAACTTAGGGTAAAAACCAATCATGTACAGGAAAGTACTGATAATATATTAAGAAAATCTAATGTATTATATGAGGTAAATGTGTTTATGTTAATAATAAATTAGTCTAAATGCAATTGGGAGGTTGTCTGTTAAAGTAAGGCAAAGTAGTGGAAGATACACATATGCACATGTGCAAATATGTACGAACTGTTAGTGTACATTTTATGAAATAAACCACAGCATTAAACTCCTTTTACTTTCAGTATTTTTACTTTTCTCTATATATTGTTTTTTCTGTTCTCTTGTCCCCCAATATTTACCAGAAAATGGTGAAGTTAATTTTTTGCACTGATTTTCACCCATTTTTTATCTTTGTAGTAAACACTGATAAATTCCTAGGAATTTTTAAACCAAAAAAACTTGTATATGAAGGGCCTTACTCACAGGTAAACAGATAGCAGAAAATTTATGAAAACAAAGCTACCTATTGCCTTGATCTCTGAAAGATTTATACACATGTTTACCTTTAAGCATGTGAGAAGACCCCTGATTGGACTACTCATGTGCTTAAAATTAAGCACATATATAAATCTTAGCAGGATCACGACCTACATTTATAAGCAAGATGAAAAAATCTCATTATAAAGTTTAGTGCAATATCTGGTATAAATTATTTCTGGTAGGTAGAACAAAAATGGTATTTAAGTAATAATTCCAGTACAGTTGCCCATAAAATGCAGTTAATAGGTTTGCTATTTTATACGCTATATGAGGCAGATTTTCAAAGCACAGCTCAGGGAATGTGGATTCTGCTGAAGATAGTGGGAGTTGCACAGCTCCAGTCCTGTCTAAATCTTTTCAAATGTGTCCCTAGTGCTTTGACAAATTGATTGCATATGCCAAAGGCTACAAATAACTGCCTAAGCCAGATTTTTCTTTGTGGTCTGGCCAAAGGTTCTTCTTGTTGAGGAAGACAGACTTGTCCCACGTGTGCTGCACTTGTTAAATATTTAATTCCTGTTGTCTTTTTCAAACATGAATGTTTACACCAAGCTCAAAATTCTTATGCTAATAAAACACAGCAGCATTTGTGTGCCTTTGATACTTTTAACCAGGTAATATATCTTCCTCATTTGGGGCTTGAGCCTACCTACCTAAAATGCCTACTGAAATCAATGGGAATTTTGGGTTCACTGGAAGGTCAGGATCAGACCTATACTTTTTTTGATCTACGTACAGCTCCACCCCGATATAACGCAACCCGATATAACACAAATTCGGATATAACGTGGTAAAGCAGTGCTCTGGGGGTGTGGGGCTGCGCACTCAGGTGGATCAAAGCAAGTTCGATATAACACAGTTTCATCTATAATGCGGTAAGATTTTTTGGCTCCCAAGGACAGTGTTATATCGAGGTAGAGGTGTAGTTATTAAAACATTTAAAATAACATTTTTGATTACTTAAAACAGTTGAACCAGTGGAACTGCTGCTAAATTCCCATCGTATTTCATTGATTGAATTAATGGGAGGTAACATACATTTCTAGTGGTACATGCTTCAATAATCTCCACTCTCCATGAACTGTATTGAACTCCTTGGATTCCTGTTAGCAAGCGAAGTCCTTTCCATTAGCTTTCATTCATTTTATTTTATCAGAATATGGTACATGCTTTCTACTTAAGTGCTCTACCCCAGCGCTACTTTTATGGTTCTGCTGGAAATAAATGGCCAAATTCCCTGAATCCTCCTTGGTTTTGAAGACTCCTTGAAAGCAGTGGGTTTACATGAATGAAAATGAAGGCAGAATTTGGCCCAAGAATTCTGAGGCAAAGGGTTTTGCACGGTATTCACATCTGCATTGCTAATACCCACAGTGTCCTTCTGCCTGATAGGTATGTCATAGCAGCAGCGGGGTTTGCATTTGAATCTGTTTCTAGATGCACTGCATTGGTTCCTGTATTCTTTGCTTGTCAGAATTCTGGATTGCTTCCTCCACTTTAAAATGACTTGGGGCCAATACACTGGTATAACTTCACTGAAACCAACAGAGCATCAGGGTATGATCAGGGAGGATTTTGTGTTGCATGTAATAGGGTAAAATTTTGCCCTATACTTACATATTTTTAAAAATTAAAATGAAATATCCCCCATTCAAAATGACGAGGGCCTAATTCTTCCCTCACTTACATTGGTTTTCCATCAGTTTTAGTAGAGTTATTCCCAACTGACATGTGTGAGAGACCAGAAACAGGCCCTTCTTCTCCACCAGCTGATTAGAGAAGTTGAGAGGTTTGCCTCTCCATTTTAAAGAACACTTGTTATACTCTTTCCATCTGAGTTCTGTTCTTTTTTTCCTCCACAGGGTCTGTGCCTCTGCCTTGATTTCCAGTTTGATACAGTTGTCAAAGACAGACCCACAATTCTCAGCAAGCTTTTGCTCCTTCATTTTCTAAAGCAGGACATTCCGGCTTTGAGCTGGGAGTTCTTTGTGAATCGCTTTGAGACACTCTCTCTGGAAGCACAGCTTCATCTGGACTGCAACAAAGAATTCCCTTTTCCAACAAGTAAGCAGACTCAGAAACACATTACCTTTCACCACTGCTGGAATTCAGCTCTCTGAACTAGGGAAGGAGAGAAGTGAAGGCCCCATCTGCAGTGGGGCTTTAACCAGGTTTACTGAACTGATGTAGTCATTTTAAACTAGAAGTGGATAACCCAGTGTAAACATGCCTAGACCAGATTAGGATACACTGTGTTTAAAGGTTTTTGAACACTGTGTTCTACTTTAGTTAAAACATGGGTCTCAGGCTTTATTGAAACATTATTTGGTTCTGTGAATAGTCAAGGTCAAACTGAGTTAGCCTGAATGTTCTTTAGAACTGGTTCCCCCAAACATTGTTCTTGACCCCAGTGTAGACGGTTTTATAGTTTGCCCTCTTAATAATAATTAATACTTAATTTATTATTATTATTATTTATTTTATTTATTATTATTACCAAAGGCCACAGTCATGTTTAGGCCTCATTCTGCTGGGGGCTGTATAAAGATAGGTAAAGAGACAATCCCTGGCCCAGAAGCCATACAGTCCAAAAGATACAAATGGATGAGTGGGAATGGTGATATTACATGACAGGTATTTGGAGCTCATACAACAGTTAATAACAGTTAATAATTCCCACAGTGTCTGTAACGGACTTTTTGTTAACAGAGGTGCTGACGTACCTGGCTTCCTGTTAAGATACCCATTGAGATCCTGTCTTTTTCCATCCTCCAATGGACTAAGACAAAATAATAATTTCAGTTGTCTTTGTAGGATTATTTTTACATGATTTTATTGTAAAAATTACAAATCAATCAGTAACTTAAAGTGAAAAATATTTGGGAGCATTTAATATGTAACTATGCTGCAGATGTCCACCTTTTGCCCCTTTGCTTCTTGGCTTTCCAAACGTAACCATAAGGTGTTTAGGGGATTTGATTATCTGCTCTTGGAACTCTAATTACTGTAAAAATCCAAGGGCTTCAATGTCTCATGTGCCCAGATCATCAATGACTCTATTAAAGCTAATTGAAGTGTACTGGAAGGGCTGAAAGTAACTTAAGGGACTTATCAGTATGCAGGGCTGGGGTCCTGAGCGTGGGGGAGGGCTCAGGTGGAAGGGGTTGGGCCTTTAAATCCTTGGGCCCTTTAAATTGCTGCCGCTACTCTGGGGCTCTGGTGGCAATTTAAAGGCAGTGGTGGCAGTAGTGGGAAAGTGGTGGCAGCTGGGAACCCTGGGCCCTTTAAATCACCGCTGGAGCCCCATGGTAGCTGTAGCTGCGGCGGCGGTGGCCCTGGCACCCAGGGCCAGCTTTATGATCTGTGGGGCCCAATTGGAATGCTTGGCGGTGGTCCGGGGGCTTCGGTGGCACTTCGGCAGCAGGGGGTCTGCTACGGGTCTTCTGCTGTACCGAAGGACCCCCTGCTGCTGAAATGCCGCCGAAGACTGTCGGAGCGGACCCCCCACCACTGAAATGCCTCCGAAGACTGTTGGAGCATACCCTCCACCGCTGAAATGGTGCCGAAGACCCGCGGAGTGGGGTCCCCTTAGGCGCAGGGCCCCCTTCAGCGCGGGACCCGATTCCAGGGATCAGGGGAATTGGCGTAAAGCCAGCCCTGCTGGCACCCATGTAAAGACTTGTTGACTTCAGTGGGACTCGGGGTCTGCCTGTATGAGAGACTTTTCAGGATTGCAGTAAATATGCAGTGGAATGAATCCTAACGTGGTCGATTACATTTGTAAAGCTATCACTGCTGTCCGGACAAATGTCGCCAACCTCAGTGATACAGCAATGTGGAAGATCAAGAGGGCTCGTTTTGCACGTAATCGTCAGAAGAGCGTGCGTTCGCTGAGGGACAGCGTGAAGGGACCTGGGGAATCAAAGAGAGCACTCTCCCTTCCAGAAACCTTCACCACCAAAATCCGTTGAGTATCCATTTATATTTTTGTGATAAGCCTGCATCTTCTCCCTTAAGATTGCATCCTGTTGCTGAGTACATAATGGAACTTTCACTATTCATCCAGTGGGGACAGTTTAGCATAGCTGGGTTACAGACTGACTCAAACATTATTCTGGTAGTTACAAGTCAGTGAATTTTGCAAATAACATGGACCACATTCCAGTTTTGTGTTATACTTGTTTTATTGATAGAATGAAATGCCCTGAAACAAATTTGTAGATAGGTTTTAACCTGCATAAGGTGGCTAATGTATTGGCTACTTGGACAAGAACTAGAGGAGCTTTTGGAAAGTGATTGTTGTTTCTGATTATTATTAATGAATATGTTTTTGTCAATTTATACAACACTATACATGTGCTTGGCACTTTTCAAACAACAAGAAATTCTTTGCTGCAGCCATTCCATATTTTCATATTTCCTTTAGCAGTATAATAATGTGCATACAAAACATTTTTATAACCATCTTACATACGAGGAAATTGATTCTCAAAATCCTTTGGGCTGCATGTGCTGCAAAAATCTCAATGGCTAGAATATTGTTAATGTTCTATAGGAAAAACGATAATTAAATCTATTTTTCATTTTTAGGGGATTTTACAAATATTGATTAGTCCTGTACTTAAAAGATACTTCAGCAACACTTAATACCCTCAACTCGTATAATATACTTGTTAAAATTAGCCTGAGTCATTGGTGCTAATGAACTGCTAAGATTAATTAGAACTTTTCCCTCTAAAATTAGCAGAGAACAAAATTAAACCCAAAATTATTTTGCTTATAGTTTTCTGTGAATCTTATGTAACTTTTATTGATTAATTCTGGATCCTGCACAAGTCCTTCTTGTTTAATAACTCTCGGACCAGAAAAACTGAGTAATAAAGGAAACTAGAGTTAAGGGATACAGAGTATAAAATCACAACTCCACAAAAATAAATCTTCTAAAATGTTACGTTCACTGCATGATAACAATTAATACATGCACTTGAGAATTCTCTTGGATCAAACTTAGCTTAATGCTGAGCATATGTTGAAGTTTAAGTTTTCTCTATTGCTTATTTAAACAGAGTTATTCTTGGTTTTTAGCTGTGAGGTTGACGAGGCATGAGCAGTCTGCTCCTGCACTTGGTGGAACACCAGAGCAAACGCCAGGTGGGTACTTCCTCTGTTGAAGAGAAGGGTGTATAGTGGATACAGGAAGAAGGGAGGGAATGCAATCTCTTTTATCGGATCATGATATAATTTGCATTAGGCACTAGCTTATCAAAAAGGTTCATTCTTAAAAAGTTGAGTGCCAGAAGAAGGGATTATTTTGTCCTGCAAGTTGTTGTAAGTTATACGCTCTTAGTTTGTCAGTCTGTCTCCACTTCTAGTCTTATGTCTTATACTACTGTAAACTCCTTTGGGCAGGGACTGTTCTTTTGTTCTGGGTTTGTACAGCACCTAGCACAATGGAGTCCTGTTCAATGACTGGGGCTCCTAAGTGTCACTGCACAATAAATAATAATAATAATATTATTTGCTGGTCTGTGTAAATCGGTGTGCAGACTCACCGTTAGGGGACAGAAAAATAAAGTCCCAACTACAGGGTCTCTTCATGTCCCTTTCTTCAGGTCTAGCTTTATTTGCTAAAATATAAGCTCAAAACTAGAACAAATCAATTCAAACTACTGGGTGATAAGCTGCAAGGCCTTCCCAGTTTCAGTGACCTGGAAAGGGCAGGAGCACAATCTTGCTTGATGCTAGCTTCCTTTGAACCAGCACCCCCTTCCTGTCATAGCCTCGTGCAGATCAATCATGTGGCAGGCAGAGACGTATGTCTACACTACCCGCCAGATCGGGAGGTAGTGATCAATCTATTGGGGATCGATGTATTGCATCTTGTCTAGACGCGATACATCGATCCCTGAACGCACTCCTCATTGACTCCAGAACTCCACCAGGGTGAGAGGCGGAAGCAGAGTCAATGGGGGAGCAGCCATCGATCCCGCATCGTGATAACACAAAGGGAGGAGAGGGATAGCTCTGTGGTTTGAGCATTGGCCTGCTAAACCCAGGGTTGTGAGTTCAATCTTTGAGGGGGCCATTTGGGGATTGGTCCTGCTTTGAGTAGGGGGTTGGATTAGATGATCTCCTGAGGTCCCTTCCAACCCTAATAATCTATGATTCTATCAATCTAAGATATGTCTATGCTATTCTCTTAGCTGAAGTTGTGTATCTTAGATCAATTCCCCCTCCCCCCCCGTGTAGACCAGTCTTTACATGCCAGAATGCCTTTACACTTTGTCACAATCTGATAAAAGGTGTGATACACAGGAGTGTTGGAAGTGACTATTCTTTATTCCCAGGCCCCAGTCACCTGGCAGAGATCAGGGTTACCAAGGTCAATTCCCTTGTCATATGGGAAGTGTCAGCCTCACATTACCTAACTTACAGTGTTGCCAACTCTCATGATTGTGTCATGAGTCTTGTGATAGTTGATCTTATTCTTAAAGACTCAGCTCCTGGATTCAGGTGATTGTGCGAATCTCAGCTGTTGTTTTAAAAAAAAATCTCCTGATGGTGAAGAAAAGCCTGAAATCATGACCTGAATACATCCCAAAGGCTTGGAAACCTGCAGGCAAAAAGAGCCCAATGTTTATTATAAAAATCTCATGATTTTTGGAGGGCTGACTCATGAATACGTGCGATTAGTGATACTGAACTTGACTGATTTTTCCAAAGAACCAATACGGATCCAAATACTTTCTGCACATCTGCTATCAAAAAACACTCCTCTTTCTTACACTGAGAAAAGTAAAGATTTGATCCTCATCCCCGTCCACTCCATCATTTTAGGTTTAAACCTGTAATCCCAACTCAGTCAAAACTCCTGTTGAAATCAGTGGAGGTTCTGTGGGAATCAAGGACACAGCATCAGGCCCTTATTAATTTTTAACTCTGTTCAGCATTCCAAACCACTTTGTCACAGAAGGCAGGAATTCCACTGATTGGTGTGTACCGAAAGACAAAGAGGTCACGTTTAGTATGAGGCACAGTCTAATCATGGTTTGGTGTTTTATGGTATATGTTGATAGGTCATGAGGTAATCTGAAGGTGAAAGGGACTCAGATTAGAATAATAGAATCATAGAACTGGAAGGGATCTCAAGAGGTCATCTAGTTCAGGCCCTTGCACTCAAGGCAGGACTAAGTATTATTTTGACCATCCCTGACACATGTTTGTCCAACCTGCTCTTAAAAATCCCCAATGATGGAGATTCCACAACCTACCTAGGCAATTTATTCCAGTGCTTCACCACTCTGACAGTTAGGAAGTTTTTCCTAATGTCCTACCTAAATCTCCCTTACTGCAATTTAAGCCCACTGCTTCTTGTCTTATCCTCAGAGGTTAAGAAGAACATTTTTTCTCCCTCCTCCTTGTAACAACCTTTTATGTACTTGAAAACTGTTATCATATCCCCTCTCAGTCTTCTCTTCTCCAGACTAAACAAACCCAGTTTTTTCAATCTTCCCTCATACGTCATGTTTTCTAGACCTTTAATCATTTTTGTTGCTCTTCTCTGGACTTTCTCCAATGTGTCCATGTCATGAACAGACTAGTAAGAGTTAATAGAACAGAAGTTCTTCATATCTCTTTTGCCTGGAAAGGGTTAACAAGTCCAGTGAGCCTGGCTGTCACCTGACCAGAGGACCAGTCAGGGGACAGGATACTTTAAAATCTTGAGGAAGGGAAGTTTTTGTGTGTGCTGTTAGTTTTTGGTTGTTGTTCACTCTGGGGGCTCAGAGGGACCAGACGTGCAACCAGTCTCTCCGATACAGGCTCTTATAAGTTCAAAATAGTAACTATTAGGTAGATAAGGCGAGCTAGGCTTATGTTTGTTTTCTTTATTTGCAAATGTGTATTTGGCTGGGAGGAGTTCAAATTTGTATTTTGCTGAAAGGATTTTAATTTGTACTTGTATACTTAGGCTGGGAGGGTATTCCCAGTGTCTATAGCTGAAAGACTCTGTACCTATTCCATTTTAAATTTATAAAGATAACTTTTACTGTTTTTCTCTCTTTAATTAAAAGTTTCTTGTTTAAGAACCTGATTGTTTTTTTATTCGGGTGAGACCCCAGGGGACTGGGTCTGGATCCATCAGGGAATTGGTGGGGAGAAAGGAGGGAAGGGGGAGAGAGAGGTTAATTTTCTCTCTCTGTTAGGATTACTTTCTCTCTCAGAGAGAGTCTGGGAGGGGGAGAGAGAAGGAGGAGGGAAGGTGGATTTTCCTCTCTGTTTCAAGATTCAAGGAGTTTGAATCACAGTGATCTTCCAGGGGAAGCCTGGGAGAGGCAACGGTGAGGGAAAGGGTTTACTTTCCTTGTGTTAAGATCCAGAGGGTCTGGGTCTTGGGGGTCCCTGGGCAAGGTTTTGGGGGGGACCAGAGTGTACCAGGCACTGGAATTCCTGGTTGGTGGCCGCGCTACAGGTTCTAAGCTGGTAATTAAGCTTAGAGGAATTCATGCTGGTACCCCATCTTTTGGGTGCTAAGGTTCAGAGTGGGGAATTATACCATGACAGTCCATCTTTCCTGAAATGTGGCTCCCAGAACTGGACACAGTACTCTGGTTGAGGCCTAATCAGAGCGGAGTAGAGCGGAAGAATTACTTCTTATGTCTTGCTTACAACACTCCTGCTAATACATCCCAGAATGATGTTCACTTTTTTTTGCAACAGTGTTACACTGTTAATTCATATTTAGTTTGTGATCCACTATGACCCTCAAATCCCTTTCTGCAGTACTCCTTCCTAGGCCATCATTTCCCATTTTGTATGTGTGCAAGAAATTTAGTCTCCAAATCTGACATACCTTAGAACTGTTACATACTGGTGGGTAATATCGAAATATCTGTATATTGAATAAGATCCGTTGACTCTTACACATTTAAAACAAATAACAGACCAAATACCACTCAAATCCCCCAATAATCATTGTTTATGAATTACCGTATAATAGTGGCTAAAGAAGCACACATCTAGCCAGTAGGAGGAGGACAATGTAACTGACATATGGCAGGGCTGATCCTCAGTGGAGCTATGATAATTTACGGCAGCTGAGGACCTGCCACCCTGGAGTAGTTTACAGGGGCATCATAATGGATGCTGATAACAGAGAGAAGTACCAGATATGAGATTTTGCATGCTTGTGAGAGCATAATACTAACTCTGGAGAGTGAAAGCTCAGAAAAAGTCCTTGGAAGTATCCATTAACTCATGCCACTACTGTATACCCATTGCAAGACTGAATATTTCCTTATCTTCAAGTTTCTGAAAGACACAGCTCAGTGAGGAAAAGTAAAAAGAATAATTTTATCAGATTAATTACTCATTTAATTGTATATGGACATTTTGGGATAGATTTAGATCCACATTAATGACTCATTCAGTTCCATAGTTAAATGTTTTTATGTTCAGGAAAAGTCACATAGAATTTAATAGAGATGAAACCAGTAGGGGGCTAAAGAAAAAACTGTAAAATCTTCTGAATGAGACTGATGTCCTTTTTATAGAAAGTATTCAGTAGAATTTAATAGAGAATTGTATCTCTGCTGTGGAATTGTTTGGAAAGGTTATCACTCTCAATTGAATTCTAAAGGACCAAAAGAAGTCAAGGATGAGAGAGACATAATATGGGTGAGGTAATATCTTTTATTGGACCAACTTCTGTTGGTGCGAGAGACAAACTTTTGAGCTCCCCAGTGCTCTTCCTCAGGTCTGGGGCCAAATTTGAGCAAGAGTGGTGCTGAGACCCTGTGTGTCAGGTCACAACGCTTGGAGCCTGGAACTGGGCCCAGCCTGCAGGACACAGGAGCTGCCACTGCCTGACTTGAGTGCAGGGTGGGTTCACTCTCAATCCCCAGCCCCAGTTCCATGGGACACAGGAGCCATTGCTGCAGCCCTAATTCATATCTGAAAAAAAGAATGGGAATTTGAATTATGCAGCAAGTACTTTATTTTAATTAATATTTAAACAGATTGTGTTGGAATTACAGTACATTGCATTCTCTACCAACACTTCTGCTTTATACTTTCACATATTGTTGTTTGTAAAAAGACCCTCATACTTAGAGATGCTGGGCAGCTGCAGCTCCTATTGACTTCACCTGGAGTTGTAGGTACTCAGTACTTCTGATACTTCATCTCTAGTATGAAGGTTCTCAGTAATAAAGACGTACTTATATAGATGATAAAATGAGGATGATATTTCATAGGCCAGATAAAGGGGCTCTGACAGGTTAAAACAGGGGTGCTGGAACAGTTTGTATATGGGGGTGCCGAGAGCCATTGAACCAAACTAAACCTGTATATGATGAAAATCACTCAAGCCAGGAGGTGCAGCGGAAACCCCTGCACACCTAAGTCTAGCACCTATGCATAGGCCCCGACTTTCTAATATGCAGGGGGGTGCTCCCCCCGGCTCTGCCTCAGGCCCCGCCCCCACTCCACCCCTTCCCACAAAGCCCTACCCCTCCCCGACTTTTCCCGCCCCTTCCCATGGTGTGCCTTGCTTTTGCTTCTTCCCCCTCCCCCAGTGCCTCCTGCACGCCACGGAACAGCTGATCACGATGGGTGGGAGGTGATGGGGGAGGCACTGATTGATGGGGCTGCCGGCAGGTGGGATGCATTGGGAGAGGGGAAGGAACAGGTGTTGATAGGGAGGCTGCAGTGGGTGCCTAGCACCCACCATTTTTTCCCATGGTACTCCAGCCCTAGAGGGAGTCGCCACGCTATGAATTAGAAATCATAAGGGTTAAAAATATTCCTTACTTAAAAATGTTACTGAAAAGGTTTTAGATTATGAAAATGGAAAGAATGTTATAAATCTAATTTACTATTTGTTTTTTTTGCTGCTTGTTTCCTTTTTGCATTCATTCAGAATGAGCAATGATGCTTAGTTAGTCAATTTCCCTCTTGTTCAGTTTGTCCTGCATTACTGTTTGGGTTGCATGCACTGCAGGGAAATGATCAAATCCAACTTCTTTCACTGGAAAATAATCATGAGAATATTTGTACTAAATATTTAATGTTTGTAAAACAATCTATATGATATGATATGATACTATCCTATACTACCGTATAAGCAACAATTTGGCTTAGTCTATCAGACAGCATACCTTTAACACACTCTGTGTAGATTTTCGGGATTTACTTAGCAGCATTAGATGATAGTTAGGATCTCTGTGTTCCTTTGGAAGCTGTGGCTTTCCTGGATAAGCCTAAAATGGCACAATCTAATCAGGTAAATCCACTATTCTTCTGTGTCTGGAGAGAAGTATGCATTATGCACATTAGAAGGTAAATCCTTCATTATCTATTTGATCAAATGCAGGATCTCCCTCTCTCATGTCCTCTAAAGCAATGGTAGGCAACTTGCGGCCTGTCAGGGTATCCGCTGGCGGGCCGCGAGACAATTTGTTTACATTGACCATCCACAGGCACAGCTGCCTGCAGCTCCCAGTGACCAGAGTTTGCCATTCCCAACCAATGGGAGCTGTGGGAAGTGGTGGGGCCTGCAGGGACATGTTCCCAGCTACTGGGAGCTGCGAGCGGCTGTGACTGTGGACAGTCAATGTAAATAAACTGTCTCGCGGCCTGCCAGTGGACTATCCTGACGGACCGTGTGTGGCCTGTGGGCCGCAGGTTGCCAATCACTGCTCTAAAATTTTATTGGGATTACCCTTAGCTGGAGTGAATTGTGTTCCATTGAAGTCAATGGAGCTATGAAGAATTACACCAACTGAGGCTCTAACCTATAAAATATTATTCTTCTTTTGCTCACAGTAGTGTAAACCAGGAGTAAGGTCACAGAACGTGGTGGAGTTACACTGTTGTGAAAGGAAATCAGAATCAGTCCCATACAGTATGACTGTTCATGAGGATGTTTGAAGAACTGAAAAGCTTTTGATTTCAACAAAAATATGGAGTTAATTTCATATACCTAAAGTACCCAAAGGCGAGAGTAGATTACTGCCCTCAGAAATGCATGCACAATTCCTACTGACTTCACATGTGCAGATAGAGTCAGAAGTGAGACAAGTCTCTTGGATAGATGTCTCTGGCCTGATTCTTTATTGCCTTGCATTGCAGTCATTCTCATCAGTGTCTTTCTTGTGTTGATAGGACAACCATCCCCAGAGAATGACAATACAATAAAGGACCTGCTTCCAGAGGATGCTGGGATTGATCATCAGACCGTCCACCAGCTGATTACTGTGCTAATGAAGTTTATGGCAAAGGATGAGAGTAGTGCTGAGTCAGATATCAGCAGTGCTAAAGCCTTCAACACAGTGAAGCGCCATCTGTACGTCTTGCTTGGCTATGATCAACAGGAAGGATGCTTCATGATTGCGCCTCAGAAAATGCGCATTTCAACTTGTTTTAATGCATTTATTGCTGGAATAGCACAAGTAGGTGTGATTTATTCTCACTGGACATATGTGATCCATTGAGCTGGCACCAAAATACCTCACCCAGCCAGCTACCGTTGTCTGGGGTTCCTGAAATGTCCTGCAAGGCAGTCGTCTTTACAGTATTAAAAATGCTGGTTGAGTGTTCAGTAAACAAAGGTAATACCTTTAGATATACGCTCTCATTGTAATAAGTGGATGAATTTGAGAGCGAGAAGGGCTGTGTTGCTTGTTCACCCTTCAAAAGCTCAGTCCAGACATATGAAGTACTTTCCTAGTGCTCAGGGCCAGCTCTACAATTTTCACTGCCCCAAGCAGTGCGCTGAATTGCCGCCACAGGCGGCGGGGTCAGTCCGTGTGCCCTTAGGGTGGCAGGCACGTTTCCATGGCGGCGGCAATTCGGCGGCAGCTTGTATGTTTAGCTGTGCCGCTGTGGACAGCTAAATATAGAAGCTGCTGCCGAATTGCTGCCCCCGCGGAAACGCACATGCTACTCTAAGGGCACATGGGCTGCCCCCGCCGTCCGCAGCGGCAATTCAGCGCGCTGCTGGGGGCAAAACAACAGGGACTGCCGCCCCTTGAAGATTGCCACCCCAAGCACCAGCTTGGAATGCTTTTGCCTGGAGCCGGCCCTGCTAGTGCTATTGCTTTGGAGAAGGAAGGAAAGTGGGTAAAGACAGAGATTGCAAGTTAGAATTGATGGGTTCTGTGCCCATTTGCACCATAGACTTGCTATATAACCCCGAGCAGGTTAGTTTTCCTCTCTGTGCATTACTTTCTTCGTCTGTAAAATGGGGTCCACAATAATTCCCTATCTTGCAAGGGCTTAATTAACTCGTATTAGTAAAGTGATACTTGGCTGAAAGGTGCTACATGGTTGCAGAGTATCATTATTGTTTTTTATGACAAAGTCTTTTCATTGCTGCAATGTTTCCCCATAGCTCCTTATTAAAACACCCTCGTACGTGAACTTTAAGGGAGAAAAATGGTCACTAGTTCAAATAACCGTAAAACATTAAAAATGCCCAATAAAGATGCAAGAATATCACTTTTTTTCATCTGCTTTTTTTGTCATACACATTGGAGGAAGCACCCATTTTTTTCAAAGCAGAGTGCGATGGATGAATCTGCAGAAATTCACATGCAGCCCCAGGCAAAACATGCAGACATTTGTACATGCAGATCAGGTACATATATGTGCATGTGGGCAGCTAGATCAGGATGCATTTGTACAAACTGCATGCCAGACCTGTCAAGATGCAATCACAGTGTATTGCTCCTGATTTACCTCTCATTTACTGTGGATATATAGTGGTGTATATGAAAGGAGGTTCAGGCCAATTGTGTTGTGTTTAGCTTGAAGGCTCAGAAGGTGGAAGTTAGACTGTAGAGCCATAACCTAAATTTTCCAAAGTAACTAATAATTGGCCTTGCCTCAGTTTTTTGGGTGCCCAACTTGAGACACCTTTGAAAGGCTTGATTTTCAGAAGTGCTGAACACCCTCTCTCTAAAAATCTGGTCTCTTTTTAAGGTGTCTCAGGTTGGGCTCACAAAAGCACTAATCACTTTTGAACATTTAGATCCGGGGGTGGAATCCACTGAAGTTAATGGGAACTTTGCCATTTACTTTAATGGGGCCAGGATTTTACTCCGTGTCTTTAGTGTGAAAATATTAATTTGGAATTTGTTTTGATTTTTTTTTTTTTTACTTGTGATAAAAGGGAGCATTCTGTAGTGTAGGGAATCTCCTTGGCTATTAGAGTCACACTCTTTATTGTAGCACTGGAATTTGCTCACTAGAAGAGGGAACTTTTGTAAAATACAACATTAACATAATGCAAAATGTATAAATATTTACTTGCTATCGCCAGTTCTGCAAATGCTGGAACTGGATGAATGTGCTGGTTTATTAGCTTTAACTTCCACGAGCTTAAACCTAGAAATTTTAGCTCAAGGAAACATTGTTTCCAAAGATTATTGTTAATATTCAGCTCCTTACACCCTAATATTGCTGCTCTGCTGTTTGTTTGTAAGATAGAGATCTTTTATTCCTAGCAGCAAACCCTGAGATAAGAGTGTGCAAGGTAAAATCATTTAGATGTTTTCCCACCAGGTGGTGGTGTTGGACAGTTCTATTTGGAGGAAAGAATATAGCACAGATGGGCCTTGATAATACTTGGTAAAATTGTGCTTTAAGTCCTATGGTTGAGCTATAGTCAGGATATATAATTTTAGACTTCCCAAATCTTAATATAACGTGTAGAAAAGTGCCATTGGCTCCAGGGCCTGTCTGCATTACAAAACGTACTGCATTGAGACACCTTGTTATAACACAGTTTGGTCTTGTGAATGATTTGGTCAAAACCTAGTATAATCATGTTACAGAACCATGTTATAGCCTTGTTGCAATCAGATGTCAGGCTCTAGAATCATCTACAGAGATACACTATATATTCATCTGACAGTTTATGTATATTGGTAGACAGACAAGATGGGTCTCATTAGCTTGACTCAAGGAATGTTAAATGCTAAAGTAAGAGAGAGATGGAGACAGGAATAGGAAACTCTGCATAGAAAAGCCTAGTCAATCCACTTGTGCAGGAGCTTGGGTGCTAAATCTTGTGTTTGTATATACAGTCTTGTCTTAGGGCTTTGCTACTTTAATCAAAAAATGAATGCAAACCCCAGCAGTGAGTAAATTTGGAAAATAGAGTGTGTGTGTGTGTGTGTGTGTGTGTGTGTGTGTGTGTGTGTTCACACGCGGGTAGGGCTGAGAGTGAGGTGATTAGTCCACCCATTTATATGTGAGGTATTGCTAAACCAAAGTATTTAAAAATCGTAAGTCAGGCCCACAAATTATATTAGATATAATATAATATATATCTATATATATAATAGAACCTTTAGAGCTGACATTTTCAAGCTTTTCTCTGCAGTAATGAAAGCTAGAAACTTACTTTCTCAAAGAGATATGAAAGTCTTGGCTGATCACATGACTCCAAGACCTAGGGATTGAAGAAAAACACCTAAAATCAAAAGACTCATGATAAGATCATGAGAGTTGGCAAATGTAGCTGGTTAACTAACATGGGTATAAGTTTGTTTGGTCCTGTTTGTGCATTCATGATCAAACTGTGTTATAACACACAAGTGTCCGAGCATGATATATTTTGTAATATGGAGAGGCCCTGTGCACACTACAGTTCAGACTGTGCTAGACAGAGCTGTTTTTAAATACACCTCCTGCTAACACACTTTCCCCATCTAGCTAAATAGGGTCTCATTACAGGATGAACCATTTTACTTGATTTTACGTCACTGAGCATTTTTGTTTGGAAAGTGGTTTATAAGATAGTTAGGCCTTGGAGAAAATTTTCAAAAGTGCGTAAGTGATTTAGGAGCGTACATGCTTTTTTCAAAAGTGATTCAGGCAGTTAGGAGCGCATTAACTTTCAATGCTATAAATGTAAAGTTCTATAGATTGAACAATGTATTAAGAGTAAAATGTGCTTGCATCCTTCAGTACTAGGATGGTATTTAAGCAAGAGATGGGCAACATTCAGTTGTTTATAGTTCAACCCATTTGCCTGGCTAACTGATCCCCCCCCCCAATTTTTTTTTTGCATTGCCTCACAATGTAATATGACATAAAGGCCCAGTTTTTGCCTTAATTTGCTCTTGTGCAAACCTGTTGATAAAAATTATTGTAACTGAAGGCGGAATTTGATCCGCTGAGCTACATTTTATAAACAAGTCTGCACTCGGTTGCAAACTGGGCATTTGTGTGAGTAAACACACGTATTGAGGCACATCCTCAGTTTCTACACACGAAAAAGGTATTTAGAAACCACAGCAGACATTGATATGTATATTGTCTCTGCAACTTAATTGGGGAGGTTTGAAAATGTTGCCAATAGTCTGTTTTGAAATGATAAATAACCTAGTGGCAGTGTTGTAGTAAATGACTCATCATGCTGATACCATGCAAAGAGCTAACAAAATAGCAAACTTCCTGAAAGCTTTCTAGGGGATTGTGGAAACTTCGTGCAGGCCCTTATTTCCCTTCACCTTCCCAGTATTTAAGCTGCTGTTGTAGTATGACAATTGCTAACACAAATGGAGCTGGTTTTCTTGTCGGTGCACTAAAATCTAAATGAATATTCATTTCAGGTGATGGACTATAACATTAACCTGGGAAAACATCTCCTTCCATTAGTGGTTCAGGTGCTGAAGTATTGCACTTGTCCTCAACTAAGACATTACTTCCAGCAGCCTCCCCGCTGCTCCCTCTGGTCCATCAAACCTCACATTCGGCAGATGTGGTTAAAGGCGTTACTTGTCATCCTTTACAAGGTTTGTTGTTTTGAAGGGGTTCTGTTATCTTAACATTCACATGTCACTCTACCTTTTGTTTCAAGCGGTGCCTAAGCCTACTGAAACCAGAAGAGATTAGACAGAAACATTTTTCTCTCTTCTTTCAGTTTGTTTACTTTGGGTATTTACTTTCAATTTGTGTAAATTAGTTTCACTGTTCACCCTATATAGTCAACGAGCTAGTCAGTTTCCCCCATTGTTGATGTGGATCTTTCACCTAACAGCTTGAGCAAGAAAAATGTTTTTCAATACAGGAAAATGAGTTGTAAAACCACAAAACTGGCAGGTGGACTCAGATTTAATATCTGATGTTACTTAAATTTATTACATTTTAAGTTAATAGTGTCAATTTAACAACTGGCATTTTTAATTCACATAATGTTTTTATGTGAGTTGTAAAGAACATAACTTCAGTAAAGTACCTACTGGAGCTGAGATCTGAAGCTTTGACAATAATCTGACATACAGAACACAGTTCTAGTGGTTAGATTTGATGTGCCTGAAAATGGAGAAATTGAAAATCAGTGAAATAGCAAATATTTTGCAAATAGATCTGGTAAGACCTCTTGAGGTATCATTAACAGGCTGCTTTATCATATAAAAATCAAGGAAATCGTATATTAAACTATCCTCATAGGTAATTCTTCAAAATGTTTTATTTATAGACCAGTTTCTTTTTATAAAGCATTCTTTACAAAGCGGAGGAATATTTCTGCTTTCTAGCATGTATTTAGAAACATAAGATCACAGGAGTGCCAAGAGCCACCAGAAGACAATATGATTGGCCATTCCTATATTATTACCTAAATATTTATCCAAGAGAAGGACCTACTGTAGACAAATCAAGAGGAAAAGTTAGTTTTTAAGGTAAAATCTTTTTATTTCACCGACTAGTATCCGTACAGAGACTGTGACATCAGCAAGATTGTGCTGCATCTGATCTACATAACAGTCAACACACTCAACGCCCAGTACCACAGCTGCAAGCCACATGCCACAGCCGGTCCTTTGTACAATGACAACAGTAACATAAGCCGATACAGTGAAAAGGAAAAAGGTATTTTAAATATTTAAATTTCTGTATTAGTCACTGATTTAATTCTTTAAGCCGTGGGTGATGAGAGAGTGTGATCTAGCTGTTAGAGGTAGGACTGAGAGTCAGATTCCTGGATTCTATTCCCAGATTTTCCTATCTGCTCTTAAGAAGGTGAGCTAGTTTTTCTGCACCTCAGTTTACCAGTTATGAAATAGGTACGGTAATACAGGGGCATACTTGGAGCTGATTTTCTTGTTGGTGCACTAAAATCTAAATGAATATTCATTTCAGGTGATGGAGTATAACATTAGTGTTTTGGAAAAGTGGCTTGATATCCCTGCGTGAGAACCTATACAATTGCACATTTTATTATTATAAATCAATTTGATAATTTCTTAGAGGGGTTCTATTGATGATGAAACATAACTGCCTTTTAGGGAATCTGAGGGAATCTGTTATTACCTTCTTAACTGACAAAGACTCTTCCTGGTGTGCAGCAATCTGTTTTTCCTGCGTGAGAAAAATACTTACAGAGGGGGCAAATTTACCTTCAGTTTCTAAAACCTTTCTTTTACTGAGTGTGGGCTGGGTATCTAGAGTTTATCCAGTTTAATTGTGATTAAAGTCTACTTAAGACTTTTGTGAAAGACTATACCCGTGGGATAAAAGACAAAACGAGTAGAATTAGAATGTGTTTTCTGCCCACTCCGTCATTTTATTTATGTCAGTACCTTTTCTGCTTTGCTGCATGTTGCTTAGTGCTTGGCATTTTGAAAAGTTGAATGATAAACGTGTCTGTCAAACAGAGGCCGAAATTCTCATTTGCATTAAGGCTACTTTACACCACTCTGCAAGTGTAAAGGGGCCTTCAAATGGTTGTGAATTATATATTTTATATTTACAACAACTTTAAGACACCTTGATGCTGCTGGGGAAGCACAAAGAGGCCTTAGTGTTGCTGAGAATCAGGCTCCGAATATTTTGTTTCTTCATATGACTCTGGACTAATTTCCCCATCTGTTTGTCTTTGCCTTGATTTGTACAAGTAAGCTATAGTGATAGGGAGAACTGGCAATATGCTGGCCTGTAAAATGGAATCAAATTTGAGGGCTGAGATTTAGTAATTCTAAAGGACGTCTTTAAGGTATATCTAGATACTTGTGGCATCGTGGTCTAGGAGAATGGGCAGTTTGTAAGGATTGAAGAAACCCTGAGTTCTAATCTTGTCTCTGCTATGGGCCTAAACCCACTGTGTGGCCTTGGACCACACTTCGTCTCAGTTTCAAGTAGGGAGAATACTACTTACCTACTTTGCCAGGCTTTTGGGAAGTGCTTTGCACTACACAAAGGAAATGATCTTTATATGGACAAACTGTTACTATATTAGCACAGAGTATTATTATTATTAAACTGAGAGATGAATCTCATCCTGTGCTTACTAGTGTGGAAGAACAGGAAGGGGGTACAGGAAGTTTTTTCCCAAACCCGCAAGAAGTAGGCCAGGATCATTCCATAGTGTTTTGGAAAACTGAAGGGCTGGCCCTTTCCCACATCCCCAGGGATGTGCGTCTATGTGGTTGTCTACAGATTAACAGTCATATTTAGCCTCCAATCAGCTAATGCATATGCCACTATCATCAGCAAATGCTAGGCAGGGGTACATTTTGCTCCTGCTCAGAGGACCAGCAATAGGAGTAATCCTATCTTAGTCAGCACTAGTCCTGATGCAGAGGATGCATTTGCCCAGCATCCACCATCTCTCTCAACATCTCTGCTGTACCTCACTGTACTAGTTGTGACAGGTCTGTTGACTTCAATGGAGCTGCACCAATTTATGCCAGCTGAGGATCTCACCATATACTGTGCATGGCGAATGCTACAAGAAGCATTAATTGCTTAGAAAAAAATTCTATTCCTTACTTTTCAGACCTTAATCGTTCAAGCTGTAAAGTGTGTTTTGAATGGTATTACTGTGATACGTGTTTCTTTACAAACCTATAGAATGTTTTGAATTTTCTACTTTAAAAACTGATGTGTAGCAGCTGAGGACTTGGTCCACTGGCTCTGGCTCTTGTGCAAGGCCTGACTCTGAAGAGTAATAATGATTTTCTTTCCCAAGCAGAGGAAGATAGTGTCTTTGATGAATCTGATATTCATGATACTCCAACTGGACCCTGCAGTAAAGAGTCGCAAACATTCTTTGCAAGACTGAAAAGAATTGGTGGCAGCAAAATGGTGAAATATCAACCAGTTGAGATGAATGCCCAGAGAAGTATGAATTTTTTATCAGAGTTAATTTGTGAAGAAATATGATAATCTGCTGCTTGTGTCATACTGAAACCTTAATTTATGTATGCATTGTCACTATGCATCATTTTAATATTCTCATTCACGCACTCATAGGCGTTTGATTTTCAGAGAATGACTGCTCAGTACTTTCCAGAAATAAGGCCTCTTTAAGGCATCTTACATTGGGCCACAAAATCAATAGTTTCTTGTTAAAACGTGACACTACAATATATAGAAAAACTATTTAAAGGTCAGTTTGAGAAGTTTCTAAATTTTTCTCCTTCTACTAATGGCTAAGTTGGTGTTGGTTGAAATTTTCAGTTGAAGCTTCTCTTTTGACAGAAGTTGACTTTTTGATTAAATGGATTTTTTTTGTGGAAATAATCCCAATGTTGTTGAAAATGTTTTGGTTTTCCATTGCTTAAAAAAAATCAGTTATTGTTTGACCAAACCTGAAAAATGTTCAGTTTTCAGTTATTTGGTTTTTAAATTATCCTTTTTTATGTGGCCAAAAATTAATTTTCTGATAATCTCTAGGCTGAACGTTTGGAGTAATTTTTCCTTATGTTTTTGGTGTTGGGTTTCCAAGGCAGAATGATCTATAGTACCAATAATGACCAGGGCTCCTTGGTACTATAGCAGTGCTACAGCAAAATAAAATATTTCTAAAACCGTTTTCCTCTAACATATATGTCATATACTGACTACAGGGAGGTATGGGGTAAAGGTGATATTGATGTATGTTTGGGATGACCCACATAACTACTGCGTGGCTTGACCACTCATAAGTAATGCAGTCGTCCCAAATGGATGCCAATAAAACCTTTTCTCCACACCGTTTTTTATTCAGTATATAGTGCCAAATAGACCCTATCAAGGGCACATCTGGTAGAAGCTAAAAATTTGCTTTTACAATCTAATGGTCTGAGTAAAGTGATCTGGGCAGTGGATTTTTTTGTTGCCTGTGGCAAAATTCTTTGTAGTGTGACGTGGAGATGAAAAGAAATCTCAGATGATTTTGATTGAAGATTAACTGTCATAACACTGGGTTTGTATCTGAAATGTCAGTCGTGTGCTGAACTATAAGGTGATATGATTTCTGCCAAAAATCTCCAAGTAAAATATTACTAGCTTTTTCTGTTTTAATCAGGTGAAATAGAACTGGCTGAATATAGAGAAAGTGGGGCGTTACAAGACAGCATTCTACACTGTGTGAGAGAAGAAAGCATTCAGAAAAAAAAACTGCGCTCTCTAAAACAAAAATCTCTTGATATAGGGAATGCAGACTCCTTGTTGTTTTCATTAGATGAACATCGTAGGAAGTCCTGCATAGACCGGTGTGACTTAGATAAACCACCCACCACTGCTGCTTACACCATGCATAGACAGAATGATTATGGACGACCTAGACAGAATTCTTCTACAAGGACTGAAAATACAGAGACACAAGAGAATCCTTCTGTCATGGAAAGCTTCCAGGAAATAAGGAGACCTGTCATACCAGAAGTCAGGCTAAACTGCATGGAAACATATGAAGTAAAAGTGGATTCTCCAGTGAAACCTCCTGTTCTTAAAGAGGATTTAGATCTGATAGATTTGTCCTCTGACTCAACATCAGGGCCTGACAAGCATTCAATCCTTTCCACTTCAGACAGTGACTCTCTAGTCTTTGAACCACTTCCTCCCCTGAGAATAGTGGAGAGTGATGAAGAAGAAGAAACAACAAACCAATTAAATGATGGTGTCTCTGGAAAAACTGCTGTGTCATCTCCCTCATCTCCCATCAGTGCCTCTGCCCTCAGCCTCAGTGCAACCCGCCTCGTGCAGTTCAGCATTCTGGATTGCTCCAAAGACTTTACATCTAAGGAAGCGAGCAATAATATTTCATTAGGAAAAAAGGAAATCCCCTCCACAGCTCCCAAAGATCAAAAAGACTTTGAAGAGTTAGCTAAGCCAGAGGAGCTTCAAGATGTCTCCTGCGGGAGCCCACTAACACTTAAGCAAAAGCGAGACCTGTTGCAAAAGTCATTTGCACTCCCTGAGACGTCCCTTGATGATAACTCTGAGCTTAACGTGGGAGAAGTTAAACCTAGTGGACCAGTTCCAAGTTCAAATGTAAAAACTGTCCTTATTAAGGTTCCTGAAGACTCTGAAAACCAAACAGAACCTGATAAGCTTGATGCCAACACAGAATCTGATACAGAACAGAAACAGGAGGAAGAAGCTGAGGAGTCAGAATTTAAGATTCAGATTGTTCCCAGGCAGAGAAAACAGAGAAAGATTGCTGTGAGTGCTATACAGAGAGAATACCTTGACATTTCCTTCAACGTTCTAGACAAGCTGGGAGAACAGAAAGAGACAGGTGAGGACAACCACAAACCAAACCAAAAGCTGTTATTATTTAAGTTTTCAGTAATGTATCTGTTTGATCACTCAGTCCTGTTTACATGCCAGACAGTAGGATATAAAATGTCAGAACTGATCTCATGTAGATGTACCCTTCCAGAGTGTCTGCTTCTCAGTGTCAAACGTGTTGGAATCAATTAGGAATGTACTGTCTACACAAGTATCGTGTATGGGTGATGGCATATCTAAAAGACATGCTCTAATTCAACCACAAGTGTTGTTGTTGGGCTTGATATAGGAATTAGTGAGTGAAATTCTATGGTGTGTGTCAGGAGGTTGGACTAGATGATCACAATCGTTTCTCTTGCCTTAAAATCTATCAATGTAATCTATGCAACATTCACTCACTGTTCTTAGAACTTATTTCCTCTGCAGGCTGCAGTCAATAGATAGCAAGAAGATTGTATAGACTAAGACTTTTGGAATCTAATTCCAAGTTAGCTTTGGTTTGAGTTCAACCCGTCTCTTGGAACCAGTAGAGGTTTGCTTGAAGTTGGTTCTTCACAAACTGTTCCCATGAAATACTTTTGTTTTTGCTATAGCTGGGTATCCATGAGCTTTATTAGTCCATTGTTTGTGGTATATTTCAAGTTCAGCCCCAGTTTATTGGGAGAGATCACATGATATTTCTGCTGTAGTCCTGATTGGTTGAACTGATCTCAACACAAAATATTTTCATTTGGTTTCTCCACAAGACAGAAGTTATATGCTCTGATCCAACTAGCAAACCAGAACGAAGACTTTGGAGGCAGTGGCCTAGTACCATCAGTATTTTTCAGTTATTGAGGACTTATTGCTCAGTTGGGGTCACACACAATAATTAATGATATCACAGGTTTAAAAGGTAAAATATCCCTAAGACTAGAGCTATCTTGTTGCATGAGAAGTGAAGTCTAGTTTTTGTGTATGTCTAGCTCCACCTCCTGTAAATGCCCTTCCATTAATGAGAACAGTCTCATTATTTTATGTTATAGTTGATGTGATAACTATATTCCAGTTTTGCAAGGGTAAATATGTTTAACTGCGATCAGTGTTGGTGTTCTGTCAGGGCTGAAGCCTAGTCCCACTTGTGGTTCCAGTGAGCCAAAGAGTCAGTGCAACCAGGTAATAATGAGCCAGCTGATCCTGAGCCCTTTGCACAGGTTTGCAAAGGGAAGTGGCCACAGGAAAACTGGGTTTGTTCAGACTCAATCCCCTTTTCACCATTAGAGCCTGCAAATCAATGAGAATCAAGTTTCACATGTACATTCACAAACATCTGTTGAACTGGAATGGTTGGCACAGCTCTGACACACATCAGAGATGTTAGCATCATACCTCATGTCAAAATATTTAGCCACTGAAGAGCAACATGATTACGCATTTCTGAGTGTATTATTATACAGCCGCATAAAACATTCGCAATGTTCCATTAAATGACCTTGGTTTATAATGCTGTATGTTGCTGGTAGTGACCAGAATGAGTTACATATCTTGTTTCTTTTATCATCCTGATCAGTTTACTAGTTTGTGAATACATTTATTATAGTTTAGGAAAGTAGGCTTGATGTGATTATCATAATTTGCTGGTTACAGTTTCAAGCACCTATTGCAAAATGCTGAAACTTGCATGCTTTAATATCTTTGGAAAGGATTCTGCCATAATTTGTTTCCCAGTGGAATATCCAGATGATCTGTTTCTTCAAATGAGCAATCCCTGGGTTCCTGCTTGAGATTTTTTTATAATAATATATAAGTTCACGTTTTCTTAGTTATTTTGCGCTTGCAGAACACACCTAGTAATGCCTGAGAAACTTTGGGTTTGAGTCTTCCAGTTTTGATAACTTCAGCTGGTCAGAAATCATGAGATTAGCTTAAAAATCATGAGATTTTTAAAAAATCATATATTTGGGATTCTTTTCCAGTTTTTTAACCTTTTAGGATGCATATTTTCAAGCTTTTCTCTGCAACTCTGATGGCAATAAACTTTTTTTTTTTAAATGAAAGTGGAGATTCTCACACAATCAAATAACTTTAGCAAATGAGGCTTCAAGAATAATACCAAATATTGCAAGAGTTATGGCATTCTGTCATTTACACTGGATTTACACCAGTGTTACTCCATTGACTTCCATTAAGTTAGCCCTGATGTACACTTTGTAACTGAGATCAGTCAGGTGCTTTATGTACATTTATTCATTATAGTATGTACTATATATGAATAGTCTCCAAGAGGCTTATCCACAAATCTCCTTTAAAAAGTGATTTAAAAACAATTCCCTGTGCACCTGTAACATCACCACATGTGTATAGCCACTGGAGGTGCCAGATGGCAAATTTAACATTGAAAAGATGTGAAAATGGCAATCAGAGAAGGAAGCTGATGAAAAAATGTTCTCTGATTTTTAAATAATGCACTCAGAGTTTAAGCACCATTTCCATTTGCAGATCCCACTGCTAAAGGACTTTCAACTCTGGAAATGCCAAGAGAATCATCTTCTGCTCCAACACTTGAAGCAGGTGTGCCAGAGACAAGTAGTCACTCTTCCATATCAAGTAAGTTTTCCCCTATATTGAAGAACAGAAATTCAGTTACTGCATTTGTACATCTAATATGCATCAGCATCTGGAACATGATCTTCCTCCAAACTTTACGTGACTGGAAGCATATTTGTGTGGTGCTTGTTAGATTTGCAATTAAGGACTACAAGGTTTATTGTGACATAGCAAACTTCACGGACATTGATTTGCTGCATATGCATTGTACATCCTTAAGCAATAAATGGAATTTGAGGAGGTGGTTGCTGAATGCAGCCTTTTGCTGAAGTTGTGTGGGCACTTTGAATAAGATGTAGCATTATCTAGTTGTCTAAGCACAGGACCAGGAGACAGAAACTCCCCAGAATTCTATTACTAGCTATGTGGTCTTAGAAAAGCTACTTAACCAATTGTAAAACAGAGGTAATAATAACTATCCTGCAGGAGAGCTGTGAGCATTAATCATTTAAATTAGTGAAGTTCTTTGAAGATTTTGGGCCTGATGCAAATCCGATGGAACTGCACTGGAGCCAATAGAGTTATACTGATGAAAATGGGGTTTAAGTGAGAGGAGAAACTGGCCCATAGGGTGCTATAAAAATGCTGAATATTAATTTATTTAGTGATATCCAAGAACCACTGACTTCAGTGGAAGTAATATCGGGCCTATAAAAGGAAGGATGGTCTTGAGGTAAGGACACCAGTCTAGGACTCAGACAGAGCTGGAATCAGTTCTCCAGCTGCACTACCAACTTCCAGTGTGACCTTGGGCAAGTCCAGAGGACCAGATTTACAAAGTATTTAGGCAGGTAAAGATGCAGCTAGACACTTAGGGGGATTTCCAAAAGCACCTAAATTGAGGCAGGTTAGCCACTGAATTCCCACTGATATCATTGGATATGAGGCACTTACCCTGCTGAGATGCTTGTGTGAACCCCACTAGGTACCTTTCTGCATCATTAGGCATCTAAAGACCTCTGTAAATCTCACTCTTTTTGTCTCTGTGTCTCAGTTTCCATCTGTAAAATGGGGATAAAAATGTTTTTGTCTTTCTTGTCTATTTAGCTTTTGAGCTCTTTGGAGCAGGGGCTGTCTCTTGCTATGGGTTTGTTCAGTGTTCAGTACAGTGGGGCCTTGATCTCTGTTGAGGGCTCTACTCATTACTGTAATACGAATACATAATTATACTTAAGATTGTTTGACAATGTATGCATCTAGCGTACATTGTCAAACAATCCTGATCATGAAAAGTTCCCATAGAGCCTGTCTTCTCCCATAGGAATTTCCACGGACAGAAAGAAACATAGGGTCAGATCCTCAGCTGATATACATTGTCCTAACTCCAACTGAATTATGACGACAATTTAAACCAGCTGAGGATCTGCTCCCTAGACTTTTTCAAGTTATTGGTAGAAAACAGATCATGGAAATAATGTTTCTGTTGGTACAATCATACTACATGAAATGTTTTTTCAACGTTTGAAATCACAGCTATCCTTCAGAAACCAGGTAAGTAACTCTGGAAATACGAACCAGCTCAACACCACTGTGATAATGTTGAATATGCATTAAAAAAACCTTTAATTACTATCATAAAAGCTGGTAAGGAAGTTCAAAGAGATAATTTCCTAGATTTTGACAGTCTTCTGCACTCCAAGCAACATTGTCAGTTCTGAAATTAATTGCCATTCTTTCATTTGGAAATTTGGTCTTTGATAAACTGATAAAGCATCTATTTAAAATCCTTTGTACTGGAAGAGATGGAAATTAGATTTTTCTGCTAATTTGCTGTGAAAGACAGCTGCAAAACAAAACAAAAAAGTTAAATATTGAATGGAATCACAGTTCGGTTCAGTTCCAGAAGCTCATTTATACAAGGTTTGGTTTGCTGCAGAGTTGGATAATTTTGTTGTTGTTGGAGTTTAAATGTGATTTGATATATTGAAAGGGTATTGCATAAATGGGGGGAAACCTACAACACATCTCATCCTGATGTGTATGAAATTGTTTTGATGAGCAGATTCCCAATGGATGTTGTTATAAATTTGATACTGGTACTTATTCTGTTAGAAAGTTCTTTAAATTGTTCTCCTTATAAGATGAGATCAGGGAAAGAAGTAATGGGCTTAAATTACAGCAAAGGAGATTTAGATTAGATATTAGGAAAAACTTCCTAACTGTGAGGGTAGTTAGGCACCAGAACAAATTACCTAGGAAGGTTGTGGAATCTCCGTCACTGGATGTTTTCAAGAACAGTTTTGACAAACACCTGTCAGGGATGATCTAGATAATACTTAGGTCTGCCTCAGGGCTAAGGACTGGACTAAGTGACCTAAAGGGTCCCTTCCAGTCCTACATTATCTGTGATTCCATTATTCTATTTAATTTGGGTTTGAATCTTCTTTGTAGTTAGACACTGAGATGGATCTGACTGAAGACCTGGGATTTGAGTGTCTCAACTTTGGGCAAAGTTTGGATCTGAACCTTATGGCTCCAGTTTTGCCTTTTCAGTTAATAATGTCAAGGACTGTTTGATCTTTTTTTAAAGCTTAGCTGGTTACTGTTGTACTGGCACGTGTCACATTAATACTATTTTTACCTATATTAGATTTCTTTTAGTTGCAAATGAAAATGATCATGACAAAGAGGTCTCACATTGATATCATGTAGGCCTGACTTCAAGAAAATATTTAAACTCAGGCTTAAATCTACATGCTTAAAAACATTCAGAATAGGTATGGATTTAAGCACATGCTCGAGTGCTTTTCGGATTCAGGGCCCAAGAATCAGTTTCAGGCTGTGAGTAATGGTCTTGGTTTCATTGGGGGAAATACATTGCTCAGATAGGCTGATAAAGTAGAGGAGCCATCCTCATCCTCCTTGATTGCTTCCTGTTGAAGGGATGGGAAAAGAAGATAGGTTGGGAGCATCCTATCACCTGTTTCTCTGTCCATTTGAGTATTAGGGAAATATGTTACAATACTGGTCTTAATTTCTGGTTATGTTATAGTTTATTCAGGGAGTATTGTCAGCTGGTCATTTTCAATAAAATATACATCAATGTAGGTTAAAAAGTATAGAAATTGGCAACCCGATAGACCAGCAGAAGTTGGCTACTTAAAGGACGAGGTCTTCTAATAAAAGTGGAGGGGACAAAAGGGCCATTTTGTGCTATTTGGATGCTGGCCTGTCTAGAAGGTGGTATGGCGTCACCCTACCCCTGGGGAGCTCCGGAGAGAGTTGCAATCCCTCCCTGAGTGGCAGGGTGTTCAGTGAGACTGTAGGATGCACCAGTCACATAATGTGTCTTGTACTCTGCAGGCCAGTGCAAGGGGTGGGGCACAAGGTCATGATCCTTACCCACTTTCTTTTCCACGAGGTGCCTAGAGGGAGCAGTGCTCATGCTTTCCCAAGTGAAGAGACTGTCATTCTACTAACTGTACAATGGCGTGTGCAAATGAAAGGGGATTGTTGGGGAAGACATCCTCCCCAGAATCAGTCCTGATGTCCCCACCCCCAGCATGTGCACACACGGACTAGTCACAGTCTAACTCGATGTCTGGCAATACTTTACAGTGGTTTCTTAAGCTTTAGGGATGTCTAATAAAGGTGGCATCTTGAACACGTTTCACTGTATTTTAGAATAAAGATTACAGGCCAAGGAATTGCTAGTAGACACTATGCGTGAAATCCTGGTTTCACTGAAATCCACAGGATTTTTGCCATGGACTGAAGTGGGGCCAGAATTTCACCATGTACAACTACGTGAATAGAGCAGATTACTTTGAATAAAATTCTGAGAGCAAGCAGCTGGTCTTTGTGGATGATATCAGTACCTCCTTCATGCTGATGGACAAATTCGAGGGAATAAGAGCAGCTTGTGTGATTCTCTGAACTCTTTTCAAATTCTGCTTTGCAGCTCAGTTCAGACAGATGAAAAGGGGCTCACTGGGAGCTCTGACAATGAACCAGCTAATGAAGAGACAGCTGGAACACCAATCTAGTGCACCCCATAATATCAGCACTTGGGACACTGGTAAGTTATGCTTCTCTATTCTTTATTTCCATTCCCTTAAACCAGTTAGTGTGTCTCTCTGTGGTGATCAATTGTTGTGAATATAAGTGAGCCATTACCATTCTGCTGTTGGAGAAAAGTAACTGAGCTCAGGTCTACAGTGGAATTATACCAGATTCTCTTCTGGTGTGAATCAGGATGGCTCCATTGTAGTGGCCATTACCATTTTGTATACAGCTTGTATACAGATTCTGGCCCTATTGAGATCAAACTGAGTATTGCCACTGACTTCAGCAGGGCCAGGATTTCACCCAGTGTGTGTGTGTGTCATAAACAGATAGCTAAGGGTTAATGTATTTTACCTGTAAAGAGTTAACACAGGGAACCTGAAACACCTGACCAGAGGACCAATCAGGAAACAAGACTTTTTCAAATCTGGGTGGAGGGAAGTTTTGGGTGTGAGTTCTTTGTTCTTTGTCTTGTGTCTGACCCTCTCGGCTCTGAGAGTGATTTTTCTATCTCCTGGCTTTCTAATCTTCTGTTTCCAAGTTGTAAGTACAAAGATAGTAAGACAATAGGTTTATATTGTTATCTTTTGTATTTACATGTGTGTAGTTGCTGGAATGTGTTAAATTGTATTCTTTTGGAATAAGGCTGTATATTCACTTTTTTTTTTCTTAAGCAATTGACCCTGTAGATTGTCACCTTATACAGAGACTATTTTTAATGTATTTTTCTTTCTTTTTATATAAAGCTTTCTTTTTAAGACCTGTTTGAATTTTTTCACTGGTTAAGGCTAAGGGACGAAGGGAGAGGGAAATCTCTTTGTGTTAGATTTACTAGCCTGACTTTGCATACCCTCTGGGTGAAGGGCGGGAGGGAGAGATTAGACCTCTCGGTACTTGTGTTTCCAGGACTGGAAGCAGGGAATCTCCTAGGGTCGTCCAGGGAGGGGAGCCTGGGAGGAAGTAACCAGGAAACAAGAGGAGGGGGTTATTTCCCTTTGTTGTAGGACTCAAGGCATCTGAGTCTGGGGGTCCCCCAGGGAAGGTTTTGGGGAGACCACAGTGAGCTAGGCACTGTATAAATCCCTGGCTGGTGGCAGCTTTACCAGGTCCAAGCTGGTAACTAAGCTTGGAGGTTTTCATGCTAACACCCATATTTTGGACGCTAAGGTCCAAATCTGGGAAAAAATGTTATGACAGTGTGAATCATTTTTATAAAGACAAACCTTTTTTTTTTTTCCAATCATATTGAGACATCAGGCATTTAAACCTTATGCCAAAGAGACTCCCACTTCTCCATCGGCAGACGCTTGGGAGTCTTTTGCCAGTTCATGCACAACTCATGGGGTTTCTGCTCAGGAATTCATACTGGGTTTCCATGTTTCTCCTTAAGAGCGAAATGCAAAGCAGACAATGAAAACTGAATTAAGTACAGAATGTCCCCACTAACCACCTGAAAATAGTTTTAACCTCTTTTCATTCTTTTTCTCTTGTGTGAAATCTTCTGTAGTTCATTGAATTTGTCACAGGATGATGAATTCTGGCATATGTTTCATTGTGACATAATAGAATGATGCTTCCTAGAATTTCACTAGCAAACCAGGAGGTGATGAGGGAGGGACAGAACTGTAAGACATTGACCTGGAATGTAGCACTTGGTTGAACGTTCCCACTGTAAAGTTAGTGGGGAGACTGGTCTCAAAAATTGTGCTTAATTCAGTTTTCACTTTTAAGTCCCATCAGTCCCTTTCCATCCGTGCCTCTGAGGCAATGGCTTCTCTTGTGACCTCCATCCTCAGAATGACGTGGATTGTCAGTTTCCCTTCCTAACCTTCCCCACATCATCAAGCACAGAATTTGTCATGGGTAGCAGGTCCATGGTAGCCTTCTGACATATCAAGTAAGTTTATCTCACATAGAAACGTCAGTTAGCATAACTTATACAATAACCTGGTTTTCCCATTTAGTATTTCAGAACCATATAGTTTATCATTTACCTCTTATGTGACCTATTGAACCTGTCTTCCAAGTGGGCAAGTCAGTATTCTAATCACTATATCTTTGAGGAGCTCCATCTTAATTCTTGTTGGGAATCCACTAGCATTCTTTTCAACATCTGTCACCTTTCTCTCCAAAAGACCCTCACTTCAAGTCACTTCCTCCAGTGACTTGTGACACCAACTGAATTTTTCAAGGGAACTTTTACAATCCTTAATTTCACATCATTTTGTGGCTGCTTTATATTTTCTACATCAGTCCAGCTAAACTGGGTACCATCCTCTCTTTCTTCATCTCTCATTTCAAACTGCTCTGTCCCAAAATCTTTCTCTGAAAAATAAACTCTTTGTGTGTCTATCCTATGCCAGCACAAGCATGTCCATGAACTACTCATCCCTCGGTGTCCCAGAGCATTAACTTTTACTCTTTCTGTGACTCTTTACATATCCATTTCTTGCTGAATCCTTGCAATTAGCGCTATATTTCTTATCAAAAGACCTTGACTTTGAGCTTTCCTAAAAGGCCTCCTTTAATATTGCTAAATCTGGTTCTTGCTTCCTCTATGGAACTATCTTCTACCTTCTTTTCTTCTCTTCTTTTCTGTCTTCATGCTCAGAGATTTAACCCTCTGTCTTCCAGCTGTTGTATATGTGTGTGGTGATGGTGGTGTTTTAATTGTTGGAGTGAATTTATGGTGTTGGTGAGAGGCGCTGCATTAACAGTACCACAGTCTGAAGTCTTCTATTTATCCACAGAACAGATACAGCATGGGAAGCGGCCGTGCAATGTCTCAGTTTGCCTAAACCCTGACCTGGAGGGACCACCACTAAGAATAAGAGGTTAGTTCAGTGTCCACGTTCATTCAAACTTGGTCTCTCTGCTGAGACTACCAACAAGGTTGCCAGTTAGTATCAGTTGTGATGGTGGCTTTGTGTTCTGTTCAGCTAGAATGACACCACCAATTCTTTTTACACGGGACATGGATAGTTGATGGATGGTAATGACTTCCTGTCAGTACCTAGCTCGTCTGGATGTAACTGATGACTTGGAAGTGAAAGACTGTGTGCCCCATTCCCGGTGTCACCAAGTCCCCACTTCTTAGCTATTCAAACACTCATTCCTGACATCCAAACTGCTCAGCCTTCCTTACAGCTTTTTAATGGCACCACAAACTAGCCTTTCTCTAGCTTGAATCACATTCTCTCTCACTTTTCACCACAAGATCAGCACAAGTGTTATTATTATTTGCAGCTTAACTCCCAGTTATGTAGCCATGGTTACATCAACATCCAGCATTTGCATGCTATACTGTAACCTGTAGCTAGAGATGGCATCAGTTAAGCTTCCAGCATAATGTTAAAAGGGAAGGTAAAGTAAATCAGTTTATGAAGCAAAGACTAGCTAACAAACTCTTATTTCTTGCATTCTCGATGGTTTCCTATATCACTGAAGACTCCTCAAGACTCTCTAAATTGTCTGCTGCATCCAGTGCAATCTCAAAGAGACCATTACTCAACATATAGGATAGGGTCTTAGCTTGTATAGAAAATAATTATGTTTCCTTCCAAACTTAGCAGAACAATTGTTTGACACTTCTATTTTCATTAAAGCAGCACTCAGCACCCTCCCTATCAGTCTAGAATGGAATCTCATATAGATCATTTGGTCTGAGCTTGCCTTTGCAACAGCAGCTATTGGGACCATATCAATAGCAACTCCATTTGTACCAGGCTTAGTCAGACAATCCACCTCTTGTTTCTTTAACCCGTGATGAGGATTACAATAGGCTAGTTTCAATCCTAGCTGTGAATTCTGTTTGTGAGGCCTTCAGATTGCTGTTTGTTTTCTTTCTGGCTTCTTCAAATCACCCTCCAGCCCTTCCATATCTGCAAGGGTCAAACTGAAGGGAAAAAGACATAGGTATTCTTCCAAGCTGTAACCACAAAATGAGCTCCACCCATGTGCAACTTCAAAACGAGATGCCACTCAATGTAGACCATGCAAGTGTGATCACATCTATAATATGAGTTCCACTGGGTTCCTTGAGTTTGGCTCTTCTCAGTGGGTCTTAATTAGCTTGGAGGAAAAAGAAGTGGTGCTGTCCCACAAATGCCACTCATTTGTGGCATCAAAATGAGACATTACTCGATAGTAGGTTGTGCAGATCTATGGCCTTTCCTCTTCTTTCTTACCTGAGAAAAGAAATAATTAACAATGTTGACCTTAAAATATCATCAAAGGGCACTTGCATTAACACTTCATTGAGATGAATGGGGCAGTTCACACCTCTCTGTGCTATTGTTCCAGGAGTTTTTTTTTCACAACCATAACATCTTGAGAATTACCCTTAAAAATAAATAAATAAATAAAAATAATAATAAAAAAGAATTACCTTTAAAAATAAAAAGAGAGACAGCCAGCAAGAAAGCTGTGATTCTGGAGAACAAGTTAGCTGTTTCAGAGACATGGTGTCCTATAACATCAATCCAAGAGTCCTGTCTTCCAGGATACTCTACCTATTCAATACCTGTCCTGTGAGGCTCCTTCTGCCTTCAACCCTTCCTGTTAAACAAAGAATCCGCTCCCCTTCCCATCTCCCATGATTTGGGCATAGAAGAGGTACCCCCTGGGCAAGGAAGAGCCACATGTGACTGCACTATTTGTATTCCTCTATGACCAGGTCTATGTGCTGTCAGTTTCTCCTCATCGGTATAGCTTGCCTTTAAAACTTTTCTAACTGAAAATAACAGTAATAATACTTTGCACTTCTCAATCATCTTCCATCCAATGATCTCTAAGCCTTTTCAAATCTTGATGAATTAAGCCTCAACGTTGTGAGGCATTATCATCTCCATTTCACAGATGGGGTGACTGAGGCAAAGAGGATGTTAAGTGATTTCCTCCCCCAAGGTCACACAAAGTTCTGGGGGGGAGGAATCCAAAGTTCCTAACAGTCTCATACTAACTACAGGACCATCCACTCTACGTAAAGAATGAGGGGATAAAAACTTGACAACTGAACACTAAAGCAGTCATCCACCTTGAATTTGTTTCATTCCTGACCTTTAAAAAATAAAATAAGCACAAGTAATTGGAGAAATTTGACAGAACCAAAGAATGTGTTGTATCTTTCTCCAAAGAGAAATTTTTATTTACATACACTGCAAAAGCTTTTTTTGTTTATCTATGTCCATTCCAGATTTCCATTTACCATGCTTCTTTTCTTTTAATGGCTTCAAGGTGCCACCAAATCCAGCTTACTGTCAGCACCCAGTATAGTCAGTATGTTTGTACCAGCTCCAGAAGAATTTACCGATGACCAACCTACTATGATGACTGACAAGTAAGCCAATTTCTATTTCTTTCAAATAATTTGGTAGTTAAAAACCACCGAGTTTCAGAACATATTTAGATGGGCCCTGACTCAGTGAAAGAACATTCTCAAATTTTCTCCTGAGCAGTATAATTTTTTGTAGCAAGGGAAAATTTTCAAAATGTTGCAAACCGAGTGTGCTGTGAATATACTGGGACATGAGTATGTGTGTGCAAAGTGGTGGCTGGGAGTATTATTAGTAGTACTGTTTTATTATTTGAGTGTTGACAGTTTGCCTTGTATGGTATTTAGAGAAAGGTGTGTAGCCTGATTCTCTACTCACTTTTCCCTGGTGAAAATCCGAATTAATGCTATTAAAGGCAAGGTTGTACGCCAGTGTAAAACTGGTACAAGTAAGATCAAACCCATGGTACCTGTTGCACAGAACTCCTCTAGTTTTAAAGGAACATAAACAGGAAAAAGACTGTATCCTTGGGAAAAAGGAGATCTTTCGTTAAAGGGGCTTTTTTAATGATATAGAGATAAGACTGGGACCTGCACTCCAAACCTTTGGATACGAATTCACCGCTATGGTTTTCGATCTGAGTCAGAACCAATGCCTGAAGGAGATCTGATTTAGAAAAGATCCAAACAAAGAAATCTTGTGAGAAAAGCTGACGTCATGAGGTTTCTGAGAACCATTGCCATCTGTGTGGATAGTGGGATGGGAGGAGGCACTCAAGTATTAGAGTTTCTATGGCAGTGATCAGGGAATTCACTAATTCTTCTGCTCCGCTTAATCTCTTGATTGGGTAGAATTTTCTGTAAGCAAGTTTTGGGACTTGGCTGGTTCTAAAAGCTTTTTGCCTTGAAACTGGGAGTGGTTTTTATTTATTTGGCCTTAATCAAACTCAAAACCCTCGCCTTGACCTAAGATGGATGTGAATCTACACGTTGCCTGCATGGCTCATTTTGTTTCTATGGATTTGATCTAGGAAGGGACTTTTATTACATTTGGTTATGTAAATGGATGAAATAAAACTGTATCCACAATTAACAAGACTTTAATTCTACAATTGAGCTTTCTCTGTTTTTTACTGTAAGGGCTCATTGTAATCCACTGAAAACTCTAGTTTTTCTCCCTAAAATGAAAGTTATCATGTTTTTGAATTGCTGTGGCTTTTCCATTGCAATGTAAAGCCATGACTGTAAATCAGCACCTTGAATACTACTGTTACCTCCACTACTGCTATTTTGCACTTACATGCTTTTCCTCTACAAGGATCCCCAATATCTTTTACCAACATTAATTCTTTGATCAAAATCCCATTGAGGCACTGTAATTAAATATGATGGTACTCATTTTACAGAGAAGCAGTGAAGTAGCTGGCTTAAAGCCACCCATTGATTCAAAGGCAGAACTGGAGTAGAACCCCAGAGTTGTGGCTTTCAATCCTGTGCTCTAGACACTAGATGAGCTGCCAAGATGCTTACTAGAGAAGGTCAAGGCTGTTGTGTGAGTCTTCAGTGGAACTGGAAGTTACGTTGTGTAAATGCTAAACATTCCAAGAAGGGGCTCATTTCATGTATCTTCTTTGGCCTTTTTCCAGAAGCTTTGGCCTCAGATGCCAAACCAGACGAGATTGATTTTCATAACCTTGCTAGCATCTTCTTCTCCTGTTGAGACACAAAGGGAGGGAAATTGCTTGTAGAATCCCATTAAGTTAAAATATCAATCTGTTGGAGTCATTAGCGACTGGTTGATCTAATTAACCAAGCCTCCCTATTGGGCTGAGATGTACCAGTTTCCCAGGTTTGTTTATCTTTTTATGTGGTTTTAAAACCCTGCCTCATCTCTCCTGCAGCTGACATCTCCCTTATGATTAGATGTTACAAAGCTATTGCAGAGCTTTCAGAGTCAACTCTCAGCATTGCAGGAGGGGGCAGCAATTCAACAGCAAAACTGGTTTGGAACAGAAAGAGACATCTCTAAAAACAAACGGAATCTTCTTTGGCCTCCTCCCCACATAAAAATCCTATCATTTCCTCTTGCAAGTCTATAACCACAGCTGTAATCTGATCTCATCAGATTATTGTTTTATTGTTCATCGACACAAAGCACGGATTGGAGTAACTGACCACCTGCCAGAGATCAACATTGCCTGTTGATGGAGCTAGTGAAAAGTGTTTTGCATACAGGGTTTAAAGCACAGTGATCTATTTTCTTAGTCATAAAATGTTCAATGTAACATGGATTCTCCTAATTAATTGAACAAATAATATTAGCTTTTAATAACTTTCCTTGCAGATGCCATGATTGTGGGGCTATCCTCGAAGAGTATGATGAAGAAACACTAGGTCTGGCCATAGTTGTTCTCTCCACATTCATTCACCTCAGCCCAGATTTGGCTGCTCCTTTGTTGTTGGACATCATGCAGTCTGTAGGAAGGTAACCTTTGAACCGTGCTCGCTCTCTGTCTCTCTCTCTCTCTTCGCACCCCTCTCTCTTTTATGAGGGAAGGAAGATTTTTGTGCCCTTGAATTGTGCCCTAGGAGAACTGAAAGAGATGTCCTGGTGGCATATCAGATAGCTCAAAAGGTAGACCATGTTTGAAGCAGATAGATCTTGGCTCTAGAGCAGTGGTTCCCAAACTTTAACAACTGGTGAACGCCTTTCACTAAAATATTAAGTCTCGCAAACCCCCTCCTGAAAATGAATGTTTCCAGGGATTTTCTTCTTTACCTGAGTATAAATTATAAAAGCAGTGATCTTGGAAATATAAAATTTGTTTTTATAACATGCTTATTACACACTATTTATTATTAATTATTACATTATGAAAATGGCAACACTCTTCCAACATCTCACTTTCGTAGCTAATATCACTTTCAATAAGCCTGTTATAAGACAGGACTCCTCTGTTTCATCAAGGAGCATCAGATATGAAACAGCATGAAGGTATTTAAGAAGACAACTCAAAGAGTTCCTCCTACACAAGCATTCAGGTCTTGAGCAGTCCAGGCAAACAACACACGTTACAACAAAGCTTAAACTTGTTCCTCGTGATAATTTTAAAAACAATAGTAGCTGCCTATTTAATTTTAAAAACAGCAAAACATATCCACCTCCTTTTCCATTTCTTATAAGGACTCTTGAAATTTAAATGTCCTTAGTGTGATAGATACGCTTGCTTTGATCTCCTTAGCTCTTGGAAGTCCAGGGTCTCTGGTCTGCTGGCCCTGTGCTGCCTGGGATCCGTAGGTACAGCTCTGTCTGCCATTAGGGAATTTTTCCCCAAGAACCCCCTGTAACAGTTCACAAATCCCAGTTTGGGAACCACTGCTGTAGAGGAAGGGGACAGTGCTTTGTGCACCAATCTAGTATATCAGGCCCTGTGCAGTGGTATGGTGGATTTGAGGTGATCTATTTTTTTTCCTGGTCATTGTTGTATAGCTGAAAAATGGCAGCCCAAAATGAAGGTGAAGTAGAGCATGATAAATTCCGCTATTTCCAGTCACATATAATTCAGAGATGAGAATCTCCATGGCACATACTCTGCCGGGATAACAGATGGAAGAAAGCTTATACCCAAAGGCTTTAAAAATGTTAAAATTAAACAACAGCAATGCCCTGTAGAGCTATACTGAGAAGTATAAGTGATTCAGGACATAGAGAGTTGTCTCAAGGCATGTCTACATTGCATGCCACTGGCAGTGGGATGTAGGATACATTGTAGCTACTGCTGAGTGCAAAGCAGGCTGTGTTCACACTGAGTTTTGTAACTACACATGGTAGTGAAAGGCTCTGGCAGCAGGAGGCTGTTGGGGTCTTTCCCTGCCACAGGGAATTGCATGTCAGGGATCAGGGCATAGGTGGTCTGGCCAGGTGGTCACAGCTGGGCTAGAATCCACACAGCCAGTGAGCAGAGGTCAGAGGAATCATTAGAGCTGGGTTCAATAAGCAAGAGTCAGGGTCAAAGTGATGCCAGGGTCGGAGACTGGAAATCAGAGGTAGTACCTTGCTGGAATTAGGAAGTAGGAATTGGGGTCAGGCTGGGATCAGAGGCTGGAGATCAGGAGAGGTCTGGAATCACAGCAGGCCCAAAGTCTTTGCTGTTGCTCAGATAGCTTTCTGGGGCACCCTCCAGGGCTAAATAGGGTGGTTAGCCAGGCAGAGGGCCACAAGATACTGTCACTCTGGCTCCTTTGGGTAGTCCTTCCTCTGGGCCCAACTCTCCCTAGTGCTCCCTGGCTGGGGCTCTGGCACAGTGGGAATGTCAGCTATCCCAGGATCTTTGGACCTGGGTTCTAGACCCTGCATCCTTATGATGCCAGAGCTTTTCCCTGATGCTTCCCCCTGCTACTGAGGCCTTCCCTTCTCACAGGTAGTTGCCAGAGCCTTTACCTGTGTCAGGGAATGTCTCTGGCAGCTCCCTGTGGTGGTGAAAGGCTGTGCGAGCAGAAAGCTGGTGGAGATGGCTTCTGTGCCAACTGCTCTCACAACCCTCAGCATAAGAGGGAAGGAAAGTGTTTGTCAGGGGTATTCCAGGAGTGGTGCCTAAGCAGGATAGTGAAGCAGAGCTCTCTTATATCTGATTCTCCATTGGCATAACACCCCTGAGAAACCTTATGTCCGTGGCTTAAATTAAAGCTACTCCCCTACAGCTTTAACTTATGCAGGGGCTTGGTGGTCAAGGATTCTGAAACTGCAACTGGCTCCCTACAGCCCTCCCTCTCCACCATGTCTGAACTCCGCCTGAAGATAGTGGAAAATCAAGCCCTTCATTTCGATTAATTCTGAGGCTGCAGTTTCCTGCTGTCAGTGTTAATGAACTCCGGAGGTGGTAGAGTTTCCAATCTAGACTGATGCCATCCATCCTACTTGTTACTCATAAATACAACACTAATAGGGCCAGTGAGAAGCAGTGAACAATTAAACTCCTGAAGATTAGTTATCAAAGTGTATGTGGGGGATGTCATACATTTTCCACTCTAAAGTGGAAATACTGCATCCTCAGTGAGACACATCTGAGTCCATTAGCCAAGCAGGTGGTAAGGAACCTGGGGCATTCCAGTATGGCAAACGTACTTTGTCATTTCCTAGCATTCAGTCCTGGTCATCACCATTTTTTACTAATCAAGGTGCAGTTACAGGCCCATGAAGGAATTGCTTTGAATAGAAGCAGAACAAGGCAAATTCCCATAGAAGTAGATATGGCAGTGGTTCTTAAACTTTTGTACTGATGACCCCTTTCACACAGCAAGCCTCTGAGTGTGACCCCCCTTATAAATTAAAAACACTTTTAAATATATTTAACACCATTATAAATGCTGGAGGCAAAGCAGGGTTTGGGGTGGAGGTTGACAGCTCTCAACCCCCCCATGTAATAACCTCACGACCCCCTGAGGGGTCCCAACCCCCAGTTTGAGAACCCCTGAGATATGGAGATGAACGCATTCAGGTGGCCTCAGTGTACTTGCTGTTTTGTTCCTAGTAAACTTTTTTTTTCTGAAGTTATTTTTGTGCATTGCTTTCTTTTATCCAGTCTATTAACACAGATGATATTTATGCCTGTGCATCACAAGTGAATTACTTGCTCTTTTACTGCTTAGAGAAGATAGTGTTGTCTGATGTTTAGATCAGAGGACTTGGAGTCAGGAGACTTAAGATCTAGGGTAAAATTTTCAAAGCACTAAAGCAACGTAGGGCCAGATTGTCAAAGGTATTTGGGAGCCTAAAGTTGCAGATAGATGCCTAATGGGATTTTCAGAAGCACCTTAAGGGCCTAACTCCTGTTGATTTCAGTCAGCATACAATTCCTACGCCATCTCTGCAAATTTCTGCTCTCCAAATTGCCCAGGGTGAGTAATTGTTCTTGATTTATGAATACAAGATACTTTCATTATCATTATGGCGATAAGGGAGTGCAATAGAATTTGTTGGAGCTGGCAAATATTTGTGACAATATTGCAAGACTGACTTTGATTTTGACTTTTATCCTTTACAAAAATGAATTTGAGTCCCCTGTGCATCTGATCAAAGGGTCTCTTGTGACCTTTAAAACATCTTCTCCAAAACGTCTACTTACTAAATTTTACTTACTGGTAATTTTATTGGCTTGATTAAAAAATATTATGAACAGTACTTTTGTTTGATTTGCTGTTTTCTGCTGTTTACTCCAGGTTGGCATCAAGTACCTGTTTTTCTAATCAAGCAGAAAGGTACGGTAACCGCTCACTTTCTCCCAAAAAGTGTGCTAGATGTATAAACAAAGGATCAAATCCTGTGTTTTTTTACATAGGTACAAATATCTCATGTTTTCTAGTGATGGGCCTGGACCAAAAAGCCCAGATCCAAACCTCCTTGAACTTTGGAAAAATTCATACTGGATCAGGGATAAAATTGAGGGCCCCGTAAAGTCAGTGACAAAACTCCCATTGATTTTATGGATGCTGGATTTCACTCCACACCTTCGAAGCTCATTCCCATGGCTCATTATATGTGTGGTTTTCCCATTATGCTGGTGAATAAAATGTATGGCCCTGGAAAGGGTTTTCATCTGTATGCATTTAACTAAGGCTATATCTACACTACCACTGTATCGACACTGTCGATCGATGTGCCAGGGGTCGAAGACCCACCAAATTGACCGCAGAGTGTGTCCCATCGACTTAGCGCTGTGTAGACACCGCAGTAAGTCAACATAAGCTACATCAACTCCAACTACATTACTCACGTAGCTGGAGTTAAGTAACATAGGTTGACTAACCGCAGTAGTTTAGACATAGCATAAGTCAATCATCCATAATTGTGGAGAACACCTACAGGTGATGTCCCATCATGCAAATAGACCACTGTCCTTCTATGGGGACATCACATGGTCTGCATTCATTTTTGGAAATTGTAAAAAGATTGTGCTGCTTAATTCATTAATGATTGGAAAGTGCTTTGAAATCTTTGGCTGGGAGGTGCTAGAGAGGAGTAAATGAATGAGCTTTATGGGAGCTTGCATCCAAATGTGGAAGTTCTCCAGGAAGCTGATTCTGCATCCCTGAAATCAGTGAGAGTTTTGCCATTGACTTCAATGAGAGCAGAACTGGGCTTCAAATGCTGAAGACTCAATGGCAAAAACATTCCTGACACTATGTAGAGAATGAGAAAAAATTAAACTAACTGTTGAGGCCAGAATCAAGCCATGGCACTTCAGCACTTGCCTAACTTAAACCATGTGAATAATCCTGCTGAAGTCATGCAAGTTAAGCCTGTGATTACATGGTTTTCTGGATCAAGACCTTTCCCAGAGCACTCAGGAGTACTCAGAAGGCCTGTGTTCTATTCCTAGCTCTGCCACTAGCTGCTTGGTGATCTTGGCAAGTCACTTTACCTCCTTATGCCTCAGTTTCCCTATCTGTAAAATGAGGATAATGATCCTGGCCTCCTTTTGTGGTGTACTAATGAAAAGTGCTTTATAAGAGCTAGGAGTTATTATTATCACCATCTTCTTGTATTCATAACTGAACTTGTCTTTATCTGTTACTAGAAATAATAGGATCTTCTTTACCTTCTCCAATTTTCAGCTTTCGGAAATATTTTTCATCTACTATGAAATTTCTCCCTTTTTTTCCCTTCATTGCAGCATGATGATCCCTGGTAATGCTGCCGGTGTGGCTAAGCAATTTCTCCGTTGCATTTTCCATCAGCTGGCTCCCAATGGTATATTTCCACAGCTGTTCCAGAGCAGTATCAAAGGTAATGTGCAATGCCTGAGTGCATTTCTTCCACCACCAATCATCTCAAGCATTTCAACACTTATCAAAAAAATGTGGTTCTGATTTCCAGATGGAAGTTTTTTACGGACCCTGGCTACATCTCTTATGGACTTCAGTGAGCTGAGCTCCGTAGCTGCACTGAGCCAACTATTAGAGGTATGTTCACAATAAGGCTGACTGTATTAGGTACTACCAGGTATATCTTTCCGTCCTCCTCTAACATACTAAGAGCTGGATCCTACACTATTAAAGACAATGAGAATTTTTGCATTGACTTACATGGAAGCAGAATCAAGTCATAATATCCTCCACCGTTTTCAGTCAGTCTTACTCTCACTTCTTCTGCCAGCTATTGGGTTCTTCCTTCTTGATGCATCAGACCATTTCATTTCCCTGCACTGTCTCCATTTCTGTTCATGGTTCTTGTCATAGTGCTGTTGCTGCCTGTAAGACCATTTCTCCTCTGTATCTAATGGCAGTTCCTGCTCTGCAATCCTCCTCTGTGGAATCCCTCAAAGTTAAAGTCTAGTCCTCTGCTTGTTCCTTTCTGCTTCTCCTCCCAGCTTAGCTTGTCTCTACCTCAAGTCTCACTTCCTAATATACTTTTCAGCACTAACAGGAACCTGGGGATTGCTTCTTTTTCTTTCAGTAGTAGCCCTGTAAGCAAAGCTTTTGATGATACTTTAGCAGTGCTTACATCTTTTCAGCTCACCCACTAGAGACCAAAACAACTGTAGTCTGATAAACATTTGCACAAGTCTGGGATTCCTTCCAATACAGGAAAATGATAGGTATGTACAAGACAATTTGTCACACATGGTCTGCTGGGAAGTGCTGGTGGCTGGTTCTTATTGGATGTCTTTCAGTTGCCTAAAGCCGATTCTGAAAATATATGCTGCTTTAATCTTTTCCTGACCACTGTCACTGTTGATGATCTGCCTCATACTTTATCAGAGGTAGATGCTGTAGAGAAGCAATGCACTTTAAATTATTTGTGGGAGAAGATGGAAATTGCACTGTTAGTCTGACCTTGGCGATTGTAAGTGTGTTTTAAAATATTGTTTAGATGCTTATTTTCTGATGTTTAATTTATTTTCAAATTCTGCATTTTATTTTCTAGGGTTTAAACAACAAAAAGAACTTGCCAGCAGGGGGTGCAATGCTACGTTGTTTGGAAAACATTGCTACATTTATGGAAGCTTTGCCAATGGATTCTCCTAGTAACCTCTGGACCACTATTAGTAACCATTTTCAGACTTTCTTTACCAAGCTGCCTTGTGTTTTGCCACTTAAGGTATGATGTTGTAATAAAGTTTTTTATTTATAAGGGTAATTTGTAAGTGATCAACCAAAACATCTGACACAAGGGCTGTGCTACTATGGGCTAAGGCATGTGCAAACTATTTGAAAGTTATATACAAACAGAGCATAGTGTGTGATATTTTGTTGTAAATTACCAGACATTTCCAGTAGATCAGGTTGCACTAGAGTGCCTGATCCATCCCTCTGTCTCTACCCTCCATTTAGTAGCCACCATAACTATGGCTGGGGTGAGAATATTTTTCTCCTCCTCACCTTCCACGTCCTCTCTTTGTCAGATTAGGACAATAAATTAGTGATAATCAACATTCTTGGCAATAAAAAGTTCATTCACTGTTACTGCCTTAAGAAGAATTCAATCCCATAGAAAGAAAGCTATATCTAAATAATTCCTTAAAATTAATGAATACATAATAGCCAGCCAGGCAGAGAGGCCTTCAGACAGCAGAAGTTGAACACATCCTGCTTGACTGATCAGGTTATAATCCCATCAGAGGAACCTAATCAGGATATAATTGTAGAGGCCAAGTTCAGCGGCTCTGGGTTCTGCGCTGTGAACACTCCTGGGGCCTGCACAGATGCCTTATTTTCCAGTTAACTAAGTTCCAAAGGCCTCATTCAGAGTCCACTGAAGTCAGTGCAACTCTCTCCATTGACTTCCACTGGTTTTGTATCAGCGTTTAAGGGCCAGATTCTGATACATTTACTTATACTGAATAACAAGTTGCTCCATGAGCGGTCCCATCGAAAAACACCACTCAGGCAGTAAAACACCATTCAATATATCTTTCATTGTTGTAGCCATGTTGGTTCCAAGATTTTAGAGAAACAGGGTGGGTGAGGTAATATCTTGTATTGGACCAATTTCTGTTGGTGAGAGAGGCAAGCTTTCGAGCTACACAGAGCTGAAGAAGAGCAGAGAGAGATACTGGGGCCCAGATCAGCTACAGAAACATAGGACGCTACGCTCCTGTTAATCTGCCAGGAACATGTTCCCATACTAACCAAATTCTGTTGGACTAGAAAAGTTGGGCATTTTCTGTTCTACAGAGGGTAATGGCAGCATCCTTGACAGCAATTTGGAGTGACCACAACAAGCCAAGCCTTCTTGGAGATTTCCTTCTCCGTAGGCTTTACTGCTGGAGAGGACAATGCAGTCTATGATATTTATATTGGCAGCATCCTGTTAAAGATAATTTAGAAGTGATGGTTTTTTGACTTCACCTATTGCATGTTTACATCTGACACCATTTAAAAACAAGAGGTGTGCAGAGGAAGACACTAACTTTTCTCTTTCCACAGTGTTCTTTAGATTCCAGTTTAAGAATAATGATTTGCCTGTTGAAGATACCTACCACTAGTGCCACCCGGGTAAGTTCCAGAAATACACAACTCTTCTGCAACAGAGTTCTCCATCCTTCATTGTATTACAGATTCGTTCCTTATCCCCTCGCTAAGGAAGTATTATATGTGAGCATGAAAATTTGCAGTTTAGTATTCTATAGTGAATGACAGGAGCTTCAGAATCTAGGTTACATGAATGTCTGCATGTGAATGTATAGCTTCCTAAAGGTTTGATGTTTTTCTAAAACAACTGTAATGATAAACTTCCCCAGAGTCTGATCCTGCAGTCTACTTACTAGTGCAATTCCTGTTGAGGTCAGTGGGAGTTTAGTTTTTGTAAGCACTACCAGTAAGCACTGGTATCAAGTAAGCACTGGATTAAAGGTGAAACTCTGTTTTCTATTCCTTTGCTTCTAATTTGTTTTATAAACATGAAAACATATGTCAGAACAACCTTTTGTCTGAAATGGGGTATACCACAGCAACTTATCCTCTGAGTTAAAAATAAAGGTTTTGTTCCATTAAAGCTTTTCAGAACTTGAATGTAATTTATTTTGCTGAATGATTCAGCTATTGATTTCTCTAAAATCATATTTCATTGCAGAGTCTTCTTGAGCCATTTTCAAAATTATTAAGTTTTGTCATTCAGAATGCTGTCTTCACTTTGGCCTACCTGGTAGAACTGTGCGGCTTATGCTACCGAGCCTTCACTAAGGTAACAATGAGCTGATATTTTCCATTAGGGACAACTGAAAACAAGGAAGAAAAATTACTAGTTCCTTAAGTGGGAAATGCATAGGTAAAAGTTGGAATCAGTGTCATGTCTCAGTCATGTCAGCAGTTTTAATAGAGCTTGACTAATCAGTAGTTTGGTTGTTGCAATGCCTATTGATAATATTGACTTTCATTTTTCTAGTACAGGCACAAATAAAGAAAACTTCCTGTAGAGGTTGTGAGTACAGGATCCTCAAGATACACCTTTTATGCCTTTTGAAAATTCATTCCTGTATAGTTAATGTCTGAGATTTGGGCATGATTTAAAAATATGTGAGAACATGTAAATCCCATCAAACATCCCCTAGCATGTGTGTTCAACCACACATCGCTGGCAGTCAAAAAATCAAAATATTTTGAAATTTTCCTATGGTTGGTAGCATGTCTTGACAGTAAAGTTCATAGGGAAGCAGTGTGGACTGATAGTTAGAGCAGAGGACTGGGAGTCAAGAGACCTGGGGTGCATTCCCAACTCTACCCCTGTTTGACCTTGTATGAATCACTCAAGCTTTCTGTGCTTCAGTTACTACACATGTAAAAAAGGAGATGATAGGTGCCCACCTTTGAAAACTCTTTGAGCTACTTGGATGAAAGTCACTCTATATGTACTGTGACAAAGTTCCTCCTCTACCTTGGTGGGTCCTGCTCTTATTGGCAGATTTGCTCACCTCAGTGATCTTCCCCACAGTCTGGATCAATTCCTCCTGTGTCTGATCAGGCGTTGGGAGGTTTAGGGGAAACCTGGGCCTGCCCTCTACTCCGGGTTCCAGCCCAGGGCCCTGTGGATTGCAGCTGTCTATAGTGCCCCCTGTAACAGCTGCATGACAGCTACAACTCCCTGGGCTACTTCCCCATGGCCTCCTCCAAACACTTTCTTTTTCCTCACCGCAGGACCTTCCTCCTGGTGTCTGATAACACTTGTACTCCTTAGTCCTCCAGCAGCACACCCTCTCACTCTCAGCAACTTGCGCCTCTTGCTCCCAGCTCCTCACACGCACTTCCTCTCCTTGGCTTCCCCTCACCTGACTGGAGTGAGCTCCTTTTTAAACCCAGGTGCCCTGATTAGCCTGCCTTGATTGGCTGCAGGTGATCTAATCAGCCTGTCTGCTTTAATTGGTTCTAGCAGGTTCCTGATTACTCTAGTGCAGCCCCTGCTCTGGTCACTCAGGGAACAGAAAACTACTCATCCAGTGACCAGCATATTTGCCCTCTACCAGACTTCTGTACCCCACTGGTCTGGGTCTGTCACAGTACAAATAATAATTAGCCAAATGCATTTTTATATCAGTTATTGACAAGAGGATACGCAGTACACAAACAGCAGAAAACAGACAAAACTTGTAGCAGAATTCCATAAAGTCCGTCAGCTCAGTTGTTAAAGCAATAAACACAAGCCTTATCCAGCCTTAAAGTAGACTATTTCCCAACGTAGTCGTTGTTATCATAACAATAATTAATACCAGGGAGAGCATTTCTTTCATAAGTAACTATATGCTTTACCAATTCAATATTGCACACATACACCAGGGATCACATCACCCTTCATCAGAATACAGCTGCCTGTTGAAAGGGGATGCGGCATCCATAATAAAGGTAACATCAATGCCACTCAGCAGTTTAATGACAAGAAAATAATTAAATCATTTTATCAGCTGAAGTGACGGGGGAACTTCAGATAGATGGAATTTGTCAGACACCCAGGTAAACTCTTGCAAAAAGTTGCTATCTCTAGTAACAAGTGGACAGTACCTTGGTTTTATGTGTCATGGAAAAGATAGGATCTCTTCCTTTGTAAAACCTATATCTGGGAAATCCTGTCCAGCCATTAGAAATAATTACTCCAAGGGCTGTAAATGACAGATGGATGGGTCATGTGGAGTAGAGTCAGGAGTGTTGAATTGGTTCCCAGATCTGCCATAGACTTCTTAGTCAAGTCACTTAAAATCTCTGTGCCTCGCTATGACGGGGTGCGACTTACCACTGCGTTGCCTCCTGCCGGCTGACATGCGTTTAGCTCTGCTGGCCAGTGCAGCCTATTCTGGTGGTGTCTCGCCGCCGTCATGTCTGCTCCAGGACCCATGTCACTCCCAGAACCACAGCGTCCTCTTCATGAAACAACCCCCTGACCGTGCCACACTCTCTGTGCTCCCCCGCCTTCTGGGGGAACGTACCGCAGTCTGACGGTCCAGCCACTTCCTCAGTGATGTGCGGGGGTGAGAGGGAGACCAGGACCGCTCACTACCCCACATCTCAGCCCAGAGACCCTGTAGATGGCAGCCACGCTCTGCATCCCGTCCAACCTCTCAGCCTACTTCCTGGGACCACTTTCCCGCAGCCCCAGCACCATCTCCGCCCTTATATCAGGGCCTCAGCATGTCAGCAGTCAGCCCAGCGCTGGCTCTCACTCCCCTGGTCCTGCCCAGCACTGCTCTGTCCAAAGTGCTAGCTTTTCTCCTCCTGCAAGGTAGGAGCCTCAAGTTCCAGGAAGCAACTGAACCTGCCCTTCCCAGCAGCTATTCTTATATGGACATCTCCTCTTGGCTGCCTTTCACACAGATTCCCTATGACTCCTTTAACCCTTTTATAGGCCAGTATGGGCTGGACGCCCCATCACTCTCGCTTTTCTAGTCTTTACAATGGAGACAATGATGCTTCCCTACCACACGGAGGTGATCCGAGGCTGAATTCAGATACTGTTAATCTATAGATAGTTTCTCATTTTAAGAAATGGCAGGAATTTATGCTATCTGAAAATATTTATCTGAAAATAATACTTGGCACTGTCAATATAGCACACCTGAATCATTTTGTGTTTGAGCTGTGATAAAAGAATTTATCCAGAGCTACTAAAGCAAATCTTGGAATGTATGAAATAGCCAGGTCCCCTCACATATACCCTATTGCTACCTCAACTTCAGTTATTTCAATAAAGTTCTCTTTCTGGTGTGGATCTTGGTTAGCATTTTTCCCTTACGTTTCTCAGTCACATATTCTAAGAATATATTGACTTATTTCATTACAAACAGGAAGCTTGGATTATATCTCTTGGTGAAAATTCCTGCTTGAATTTGTTAATGCAAACTATTGACCCAGAATGGGATAGTTAGCAAATGTTTCTCTGCAATTTATACCCAGAAAATGCTTCGTTTAATAGAACTTCACACTACATTATCCTTGTGATTGCTGAATCTTTACTATATGTTTTTATAGAATTAGCAAATTTATGACTGCCCTTAGGAGAAACTTACCAGTTCAGCCCTCTGTGTTTCTTATATTAGAAATCTCTGTATCTAAAGGACTAATTTATCTGACAGAATACCATGCAGGACTGCATGCTGAACAGAATACAATTTGTGAATCCATAAACTACTCAGATTCACTTGTCCATGTCACAACTTAGTTTTGTCTGTTGGAACCAACCATAGCAACAATAGCTTACTCAATCTATGTGTATGCTTTGGGGTATACAGTGTTATTGTAGCTGTATTGGTCCAGTTTGGCCGATGTACATAGCAGAGGGGCATTGCTGGCATATGATGGTGTATATTACATTGGTGGATGTGCAGGTGAATGAACCAGTGATGGTGTGGCTGGTGTAGATATGTGGGCAGAGTTGGCATCGAGGTTTGTTGCATGGATTGGTTCCTGAGCTAGAGTTATTATGGTGCGGTGTGCAGTTACCGGTGAGAATATGTTTCAGGTTGGCAGGTTGTCTGTGGGCAAGGACTGGCCTGCCACCCAAGGCCTGTGAAAGTGTGGGATCATTGTCCAGGATGGGCTGTCCACACATACCGCTGGCAGGGTTTATATAAGGCTTGCTAAGGAGCCTTTCCGTATATAGGCCCACTGCATTTTGTTGAGGGAGTGAGCTTCCATAGATCAAAGTTGAAACAGGCTGAATTCCAATCTCATTTATACCAGTTTTACACTTATGTAACAGCATTGAGCCTTATTCTCTTTTACATGATGGCCCCTTCACTCCACTTGGCAATGTGTATGTTATTTGTGTAATGTATACCAACAGAGTCGTGTAAAGGGCCTTAGTGAGAAAGAGAATCTGGCCCATGGACTTCAGTGGAGTGACTCCAGACGTAAACTGGAGTAAATGAAAGCAGAATCAGGCCCATTTAGTTTTTAATTCAGATAGCTAAGAACTTTAGCTCTTTAGAGTATCAGTAAATCAGCCGGCATACATTTATTTTGCACTGCTATGCTCACTTTCTAATATTGGGTATGGGCAGAGGAATTTATTTCAGAAATATACTTTCAAATGATGGAAGTTCTCCAGAGTTTATTTGCCTTGTTTGTGTACCTATGCCTGCTTGGTGTGGTGTGGTGTGGTGTGGTGCCTCCTCTAGTGGTACCTAGCCCATCTAAAGATCGATGAGTCTGCTGCAGCCTTGGCTAAGAGCCATGTGGCTTTTAGCTCATGCAGTAGAGGCTCATACACTAAGTGTCAGAGGTACCAGGTTCAATCCCGACAACCAAGGTCTGTTGGTGTTACATTTGCACATCATCCACAGATCTCAAAGTGCTTTATAAACATGGAGGACTAGAGCATGAGATAAAAGTCTGCACTGAGTAAAGGGTAGCGCTTTGTTATATTGTCCTTAGAATAGTTTGGCAGGGAGACTGTGATTCACAGAGACTGTGGTTCCCCCACTGCTCCAGGGAGGGAGTAAACTTTACCAGGTCTATATCCAGAGAAGCATACACTGCCTGAAGTGTCTTTGAGAAGCAAGATGGGTGACATCTTTTATTGGACCGACTTCTGTTGGTGAAAGAGAGAAGCTTTCAAGCCACACAGAACACTTCTTCAGGTCTGGGAAAGGTACTCTGCGTGTCACAGCTAAATACAAGATTGAACAGAGAGTTTAGCATAAGTGGTTAGCACGTATTCTGAGGGACAATTTAATGTGAAGTGGCCCATAAATACCGCTGCAGTCATAGGACAAAAAGGGGGGATAGTGGTCTACAGTTTGTTGTAATAAGCCATAAATCCAGTGTCTCTATTCAGTCCATGATTGTTAGTGTCTAGCAAAGTACTCTGTCTGTCTTTTTATTGTAGAGTTTTATGCTGCTGCTCATTACTTGGGAGGGTGGTGAAGCACTGGAATGGGTTACCTAAGAAGGTGGTGGAATCTCCATCCTTAGAGGTTTTTAAGGCCTGGCTTGACAAAGCCCTGTCTGGGATGATTTAGTTGGGGTTGGCCCAGCTTTGGGCAGGGGGTTGGACTAGATGACCTCCTGAGTTCCCTTCCAACCCTGATATTCTGTGATTCTATGATAACCTGTAGTATCTGAATGCCTAACACATAAAATCCGTAGCAGTAGCAAATCCCCTAGTCCAGTTTATGGAGTCTCTTGTTCTGCTCCCTTTTCAGGGTAAAAACTCTGGGGTATTTTTTGTTTGTTGATGATAGTTGATTTGTTTTCTACAGTTTTTCTTTCCTTTCCTTTTCTTTTTAAATTGTTTTTATTAGTGATAATGGTTTGGGGGTGGGGCCACTTTTGCAAAGACTAAGGTAACAATGCATAGAGCTGGTCAGAACATTTTCAGTGAAATTTTCATATGATCGAAATATGCTGTTTTGTCAAAGCCAAAATGTTTCGGCTTCAACAAGAAAGTTTTTTGGGGTTAAGAGAAAAGGGCTGTTGTGCTCTGTAGCCTGATGGTTAGGGCACTGGTGTGGGAAGCTTCCTGAATCAGAGTGCTCTGGGATGATAAACTCTCCTTTGAATCAGGCAGAGCAGGGAGGTGAACGCGGGTCTCCTGTATCCCAGGCCAGCGCCCTACCCACCAGGACAGACAAACACCTTAGACATTTTGGCACCTCTTCCCGAATAAAAAACAGACATTTTGGTACAATGGCATTGTTCACTGACACGTTCAAAAGGTTTTGGATTTTGTTCCAATAAGAATGAAAACAGATTTTGAAACCTTGAAAGTTGCTGTGCAATGGAGTTGTCATCCACTGGCCAGCTCTACTGTGGTGAGTGTCATTCTTGCTATACTTGGAAAGGCTTGTTCGAAGAGGAAGAGCTATGCAGCCTGCAGTGTTGGGGGGGGCGGGGCAGAGCCAAGACTTTTCCCAGTCCCCAACTCGTTCAGCCGTTTTCCCTCTCAGTTGCACTTACTACCTTGCGTGGCTGCTGGTTAATGAAACCTCACAAGACTTATGTGTGGTAGAGGCAAGTATTAATTTTACCCATTTACAGATGCCATACAGAGATTAAAGCCCTGACTCAGTGAACACTTATGCACGTGCTAAATTTAACTAACATGAGCAGTCCTATGGACTTCAGTGGGGTTACTCTTGTACATAAATTAATCATTTGTGTAAGGGCTAGTCTACACTACTGTGCTATATCGGCACAAGTGCATCAGTGCAGCTGTGCCACTGTGGCGCGTCTGATGAAGATGCACTAGGCTGATGAGAGAGCACTCTCATATCTGCATAATTAGTACACCTCAATGAGGGGTGAAAGCCATGTCAATGAGAGAGTGTCTCTCACTGACAAAGCGCTGATGTGGACGGTGCTTAGGTCAATGTAACTTTTGTCGTTCAGAAGGGGTGGTTTTTTCACGCTCCTGCATGATGTAAATTTCATTGATTTGATTGGTAGTGTAGATAAGCCCCAAATGTTCGTAGGATCAAGGATTCAGTGACATCAAGGACTGGTGAATCAGCGGTGGAGCTAGGGATAGGACTCCCTCATTCAAATTGCACAGTAGTGATCAAACCCCTTGAATTGCTAGTTTCAATAACAATTTACAAATTGGTTCCACATATCCTATCTCTTAAAGTCAGAAAATATCAGATTGAGATTTGTAATATCTTCGGCTAATCTCATCATCTGTCCCATCTCCAGAACTTGTGTTCTTGGCCTACATCATCTAATCTCCATCTCCTAATCTTCCCTCATGTGCTTTAAAATGAGTTTCTGTTGCACTAGCTGTAGCTAAGAGGGTTTTACTGTGGAAGTGGAAAAGTACTGCTTGGCTGATTAAGTCAGTATAGATGTCTGAGCTGGTTTAACAGAGACACTCATTTTGTGCAGAAAACAACAGAAGAATTCATGATCAAATTTGCAGGTTTTATGATAGGCTTAGTGAAAGACTTATGCTACATGAGTCTAGTGCTAATTTTGTTCTGATTCAGACCTAGCCATTGACGTCCATATTCTTTTTTACTTTATAAGGTAGATTTAACCATGTAACTTTATATGTGCATAGATATATCATTTAATCTATCTATACTTTACATATAAAATATACAAACACTCATACAGGGCCTGAGGCAAAATCCACTGAAGACAATAGTAGTATTTCCATTGACTTCAGTGGCCTTGGATCTGGTCCATAGTATTAAAGAAATGAATGATGCGTTATTTGAATGCTTTCTGGGATTCAAGGCCAAAGGTATGCACCTCCATCTTTCTTTTCTCTTAACTCATTTTTTTTAAAGTTCTCAATTAAAAACAAATGAAAAACAAATTGAGGCTATGGGGAGCGTTGTGGTGCAATATTTGGTATCAATGCATTTTAGGTGAATTTCTAGACACCTTCACTTATTTTATTTTTTCCTTCTGTTTAGGAAAGGGATAAGTTCTACTTGTCCCGCAGCGTCATCTTAGAATTACTGCAGGCCCTGAAGTTAAAGTCACCCTTACCAGATACGAACCTGCTGCTGTTGGTACAGGTACAGTAGATATGCCTTTAAAACTATTTAATGCTATTCACATATTGGGAGTGCTCAGACCTCAGTTCAGCAAAGCACAGAAGTAGTGATTCAGTCCTTCACCATTCCAAATAAAAGCTAAGTATGTGACGTTAAGCATGTGCTTGTCCGAATCAGGTCCTTCAGAACTAAGGATGACATCTGAAAACGTGGATGCCTAAATTAGGACACCTAAATTGATATTTATGCACCTAAACAAGTGGCCTGATTGTCAAAGGTGGTGTTGACCCACAGCACTTTTGCTAATGCGCTGGCCTGCACATCCCATCTCAAAGGAATCTCAGTCTGCAGGGTTCATATCATAGCTCCACAGCTGGCCAGGTGATAGACTGTGATTAGCAAGGCATACTAATGAGCGAAGATTCAATTTTTTCCTGCTTAGAGGAGCAGCAAAGTTGTCTCCGCAGCATGTCTGTCCAGTCCATTAAGGATCCTGCCCTAGTTGAAAGCATTCTTCTAACTTTGTAATGTAGACCAAGCCTAGGAACCATTTCTTCTCCTTGCTATTCTGCTGGCTCAAGACAGGATTTAGGCTGGGATTTTCAAAGGGATCTAAGGGAATTAGGCACTCAAATATCATTGAAAGTCCATGGGGGTTGGGTGCCTAACTCCCAGAGACTCCTTTGAAAACTCCAACTTTAATCAAAGAACTCTTCATCTATCCTAGCTACCTATGTGACTGAATTAGAGGTGAGCCTGAGTTGTGCAATGCAGACTTGGATCCAGACTTCTTTCAGGTTCAAGAGTGTGAGAAAGATCCAGTGTCCTACTTCGGATCCCACTTGAACTGAAAATGAATTTTAAGGACTCCTGTGGAAGCAAACTGAAAAAACAAGCCATCCAGCAAATACCATCTACTGAAGACCAGCAGTTTTGAACACAACCAGCTGGCAGTAGCTGTCCTCTGCTGTACAATGGACTGGCCAATGTTTGCATTAAATAGCTTTAAAATGACAAGGAGTCAGGATTGAAGTGACACAAATGGCCCAAAGCAGGATTTTGTGCTCTGTAGATGCCCTCTTTGGGTCATTCACAATGTCCTGCTCATCACAATGTTTCCCCTTTTATCTGGCCAATGGCGCACAGCGCATATATTACCTCTCCTGAGTCACACTGGAGTATTAGTTGTAGAAAATAAACAGTTGCTTATTGACAGAACAGTAAAATCAACAGCTTAAATTACAGAGCCATTAGAAACAACTCTGAAAACAACCATATACAACTAAAATAACAGCAGTATTGAAAAAACAGAGGTTTCTTTTTGTGTGAGGAAAAGTGATTTTATCCACTTTAATTAAAAATCAGAAATGTGCTTTTTAAACAGGGACTTCAGGTAATGTCAGCCAAAAACACAAAGTAATTCAAAAGGAGGAGACTGGATGGCTCAGAGAATTGTTAGTGTTCTTCAAAACACTGATCCAAATCCAGCCCGGAGTGGTAGTGACCAGAGTTACGATCTGATTGCTATTCAGTGCTTAGGACAGGCAAATTTTTTGGCCTGAGGGCCGCATCAGGTTTCAGAAATTGTATGGAGGGCTGGTTAGGGGAGGCTGTGCCTCCCTAAAAAGCCTCTGCCCCCTGCTTCTCGCCCCCTGATGCCTCCCCCCGCTCCCTGTCCCTTGACTGCCCCTGGAGCCACCATCTCTGACTGCTCCCCACTGCCCCATCCAACCTGTCCTCTCATTCCTGACTGTCCCCACCAGGACCCCTGCCCCATCCAACCACCCTTTCTCCCTGACCGCCCCCTGAACCCCTGCCCCTGACTGTCCCCCGCCACCCTATCCAACCCACCTCTCCTTCCTGACTGCCCCCGGCACCCCTGCACCCATTCAAACCCCCTGTTCCTTGCCCTTTGACCACCCCAACCCCTATCCACACCCCTGACCACCACCGCGAACTCCCCTGCCGTCTGTCCAACCCCACCTGCTCCCTACCGCCTTAACGTGCTGCCTGGAGCACCAGTGGTTGGCGGCGCTACAGCCACGCCATCCGGCTGGAGCCAGCCATGCCACCACGCAGCACAGAGCACTGGATCAGGCCGGGCTCTGCAGCTGTGCTGCCCAGAGCATTGTGCTGGTGGGGCGGGGCAGCATGCTGATGCTGTGGGGGAGAGGGAACAGCAGGGGAGGGCTGGGGGCGAGCCTCCTGGAGCAGGAGCTCAGGGGCTGGGCAGGAGGGTCCTGTGGGCCGGATGTGGTCCACAGGCCGTAGTTTGCCCATCTCTGGCTTAGGACCTGCTCCACTGAGGTTCTGCTGCAGCTGTCCTGTTGTAAGATCTCCTGGGTAGCCGCTCTGTGCTGACGGGAGAGAGGTCTCCATAGGCATAATTAAACTACACCCAATGAGCAGCGGTGCCTATGTTGGCGGGAGATGCTCCCCCGCCGATATGGCACAGTCCATACTGGCACTTTTGTTGGTGAAACTTATGTTGGGCAGGAGGGTGTTTTTTCACACCCCTGGCTGACACACGTTTTACCGATAAAAGTGCCAATGTAGACATAGCCTGACTGCCACTGCATCGCAGGCTAAGCAATTCCAACTTTTCCACATTACTGTATCTATGCACTTCAGTCCTGGGGCTACCTTGACCGGTGACAAGATAGTTTCATCTCCATAGCCGATTCAAGCTGGAGTTCCTCTGTTGAGACTGCCGGAAAGGGTGTCAATTAATAACCGTTTTGGTGGTTTAATGATGTCATGACTTGTCCGCTAGGAACTGGACAGCCTATCTTGTGTAAGGTGCAACCACCTATTCAAGTGCCTGATCCAGGTAGGGTCTGAGTGCTTTCTAAGGGCTGGGAAGAGGACCCAAAGCTGCTGACTCAGTCCCATGATCCAGCTGCTAAACAAAACTCCCTCTCGTCTACCTGTAAATATAGAACTACAATTGCTGCCAACCCAGCACTTTCTCCATACACTAAATTCACAGGAACACCCTTGAAAGTAATCTGCTAGTAACATCACATTTATTAATTTTTAATAAATGTAATTAAAATTTTAGATTTACTTCAATATCCTTGAAATGAGGAGATGTCTCATTTCACCACTTCAGTGCAGAGAAGTCTGTAGAAAATTCATATTAATTGTATTATCTTATGTTAATCAAACCTGTGGCAGGGGTAGCATGAAATGAACACAAAGACAGTTTTCATTTTCACAAAGGTTCCTGCAGACTCCCCCCCCCCGCCACCTATTAACATGTATATACACCGCTCCATGTGTGATGCATAGAGTACACTGGGATTCACTCTAGATGATCGAGATAACGTGGGGGCTTGGAACACTTTATTTTAATGATAGAGCAAGCGTGGGCTGAATAACAAAGGAATTACTGGAATGTACATTCAACACCCACATTAATTTCAGATTACTCACTGCCATCAGCATTACTGATGACATACATACTAAATGTGATGAGAATCATTTTTTCACACTTTACTAGGAGAGTGATAACACTTTGGCCAAATTATGCCTGGCTGGGGCACAGGTGTCCTGAGTAGGTTGGAAGAGGTACGGGGAGTCTCTTCCTCCAAGCAGCCCTTGCAAGGGAAAGCTATAATGCGTCTGCTTGTCCTCTCCAGCAGTATGCAAAATAAACACCATTTTAAAAAGCAAATACACACTTCACCTTGCTGATTTAATTGACAAGTAGAGCTTAGTTTGAATGATTCCTTACAGCACTTTGTAAAGGGTGTTCAGCCTAGTACTGTTGTCCAGCTGCTGTGTGCTGCATAGGGATAGACACCACCAACCCCACGCTACAATGCTCCCTTTGGCTTGTGCAGCTCTGCCAGCTCCCCCTGCACTCAGGGCAGGGCTGACATTCACCCCTACTGTGGGGCACTTTTAACTTGTCTGTCACACGGAGCACCCCCTCATGGCCATGTGTGCAATGCCTTGCTCTTGTTTTCCCCTTCAGGGCTCCTTAAACAATAGTCGCACAATCTTGCTCAATCGCAGCACTACCTGGGGTCTGATTTTTTTTTTTAATAAACTAACAAAGTTCCCAGAAAGAAACATTTTAAAATGTTCCCCTCCTCCCTGACATACTGTCCCTTCCTTGGGGACCATTGCAGGAGGCTCTCTCTCCCTGCAGCTTCACTCTGCAGTCCCCATCTAGCTCTGCTTTTCCTTTGAGCTTTCTTTACTCTCACACACAGGCTTTATCTGCCTAACTCCCCCCACCAGTCTCCTAAGTTTCCCCAGGTAACTAGCACCTGCCTCTGGCAGTCTCAGCTACTCTGTCATCTACACCCCTTTCCCCTATCCCCTTCTTCTGTTTTATGGTGAAGCAGACTCACTTGCTGAATCTAAGACTGCCAAACATTGGACACCATAAATAATTCAAGAATTAAAGTCTTTCATCTTTCCCCTATTCTTAAAGAATTGCAATGCTGCTTTTTTTACCAGGGCCCCATTTTCCTGATGCTCTTACTAAGCATTACAGTGAAAATTTTAAGGCCTCTAAATTTTTCATATAAATACCTCCTTTTGATGGTAAACTCTTGGTGTTCCCAAAGGAGATGATCAGCTGTTTCCTGGACCTTGCATCTTTGTTTGTTTGTTAGAAACAAATGACTGTTTAAGCCACAATGGCCAGTTAAAATTATAAATGGCACCACTTTACTCTTTCTCTCAAGGCCTTGGAATAGATCAGCATTTTTGACTCTTGGGTGTATTTCACGGAATCTTTTCCCCTTTGCTTCTTGTGCCTATATTTCCTGCCATTCCTCTCTTAACTCATTTTTAATTAGATTATTAAACTTCAGTTTACTTAAGGGGATTTCTAAATCAACTTGCTTGTGTTTGACAGCAGTTTTTGCCACTTCGTCTGCCTGCTCAATACCCACCACCCCTGCATGCGCTGGGATCCATGCTGTTACTATGATTACACCCGTGTCAATTCTGTTAACAGTAATAATTCATTAAGCATATTATTTCTGCTGTCTGAAGTGCCATTTCTGATTGCCAGGAATCATGATAAGGAATCAGACAGGATGACCATGGTGGCCGGGTGCTCAGCTATGACCCAATTTAATGCCAGCATTATCCATGCCAGGTTAGCTGTCAAAGTGGTTACAGAATTTGATAGCCGTACAGCTTTTTGTGTGAAGGGCCACAGAATGCTGCTCTCACTCTTCCTGTTCTTACGTCTTTGGAGCCATCAGTATACATTAGGCATTAGCATCCCCACTTATCACAAATGAATTGATTTGCTGTATCCTGCATATTTAACACTCCTTTTCCTCTTTGAAATTCATTATACTGTTTTGTATCTACCTCAGGAGGTGTAATTCTCCAGTTAGAATCATAGATTATTAGGGTTGGAAGGGACCTCAGGAGATCATCTAGTCCAACCCCCTGCTTAAAGCAGGACCAATCCCCAAATGGCCCCCTCAAGGATTGAACTCACAACTGGGGGTTTGGCAGGCTAATGCTGAAACCACTGAGCTATCCCTCACCTCAGTTGTAATGTATTTCCCCAAAACTATAGATTTTAATCTCTTTTAGGTCTTTGTTTTCACTAATTCTTTTGTCCACTCTTTAACCCTACTGAGATGAGGCATTTTGAGTTTTTGCCCTACCTGTCGACTCCTTAATACCCAGCATGCATCATATATTTGCTTAGTGTTTCCGTCTTCACTGTTTCCAATGACTTTAGCCCAAAAGGTTAAGTCTCAAACCTTCCCTCTAAACGTTAAGAGGCATTTCACCTGCAGCTATCTGCAGTACATGCAGCGGCACTGTGATGAAGGCACCACAAGCAATTTGCAACACTTGAGCTTGAATTGAGTCAAGCTTTCCCAAATTTGTTTTTGATGCTGCATGGGATGCCTTGCACCCATACTCAATAACTGCCCCCTCACACTTTCAGCTTCCTGTAGCCTTTTACATTGGAATGACCAAACACTTCTCAGCTGGGGCTCATCTCATAATCAGGCTTAGCCCCAGTCTCTCCAACCTGTGGGCAAGCCACTCTGTTACATTCTCATTGACTTTAATGGAAACTGAGGGGAGAGAACCCTTCTCAGGAGTCACTCAGCACCTCTGGGCCCTAGTTTCTTCAGTTGTTGTTCTGCATTATGTTAAGCAGAGATTTGTTTATCTGAAAGGTCCAGTAATTCAGAAAGAACAAATCTGTACTGCTGTAATTCTGCTGTTGTCACTCTTAGAAAAGTTGAAGGTTTGACTTTGGCCTAGAATTTAGTCATTAGCTGAATGTGAAACATGCTTGTCTACTGTAGTGTATTATTACTTTCATTTTGTTACTGGTCTAAGTGAAGAGTTTGGCAGGTAGTTGTGGTCATATTAACATTTCACAAATGATTGTTTGCAGACTCAGAAACTGTTGGTTTAGACTCTCTTAGTTTCCCATATTCTCTGGGTTCCTCAGTATTATATTCTCTTCCCTCTGTTTTTTTGTTTTACATGTTGATCGACATTTATATCCAAATATTCAAATTAATTAGTGAAACTTTCCATTAGGGTTAATTGTATTCTGAAAATTGATAGTTACAAGATCAATATAAGCATCTATTTAAGCATGGTTTTTACATTTTGATGATTTATTTATTGCAAGGTTTCTTGGTGGTTGTTGGTTTTTTTGCCTAGCATCCAAATTTTGTTCAACCGAGGATAACACCGAAATCTTGCCAGGAGCCAATGGCCATGCCTGCTTTGCAGCCCTCACACTATATCTTCTTTATGGATGTGTGGCCCAGGCAGATTGTATAGGAACTGCTGCTTCTACTAGTATTTTAAATCCCAAGGGCTTGATTCTGTCCTCCTTGCAATAGTGTAAACCTGCATTACCTCTGTGGAAGTCAGTGCAATTAAAGCAGTGCAAGAGAGCACAGAATCAGGCCTCATGTTTCATTTCTTTTTAACTTACATGTTTTATTATTTCCCCTTTTTAACAACAAGACCCATGAGAGGGCACCCATTCTGGGCCAGACCGTAAACTGATGTATATCAGTGTAGCTCTATTGACTTCAGTGGAACCATGCTGATATACATCAGTTGAGGATCTAGTCCTCAGAATTTAATCATAAAGCATAACTGACTGAAATGATCAAAGATGAAGGTCACATGTTAAGATATTTCTCGCAAATATTTTTTTAGAACTCTGAGCATGAACAGATGGATATTTACCCACCCAAATTCAGCAGACATTACCCAACCACTTTATCTCAATTAGCAGACAATGTTAGGAAGAGGTCCAATATATATTTCCCATCCTTTTGCAATGTGACCCTACGTATGACTGGTACTAAATCCACTGCCAGTGGCATCTTGATGCCTCATAATACACCTCTACCTTGATATAACGCTGTCCTCAGGAGCCAAAAAATCTTACCGTGTTATAGGTGAAACTGCGTTATATTGAACTTGATTTGATCCACAGGAGCGCGCAGCCCTGCCCTCCCGGAGTGCTGCTTTATCGCGTTATATCCGAATTAGTGTTATATCGGGTGGCGTTATAATGGAGTAGAGGTGTATTTGTAGGGAGTTAATATGAATGTCAGTGAGTTGAACTGGAAATAAGAAATTTTAGTACTGAGCATTGGTTTGGTTTATCCAGCCCTTCTTCACTGCAGTTTAGCTCTGGAAGGATCCTTGCAGCTGCAGGCCAGATGGTAACCAAAATTATAAACTAAAGAGGACCTAATTGGATATTACAAACTTTATGGATTGTGTTAGCCATTGTTCATGTTTATATTAATCTTTGTGCATAACCCACCGCATTGAATACTTTGCATTTAGTATGTTAACAGGATGCTAATAAGGCTTTTTTGTTTTAAGGGAAAATAATATTTAAAATCAACAATGTTTCACTTTAGCAGATGTTCTCAGTTGACTTGAAATTACTGAATATTGACACAATATTTTACCTATAGCAATGCACATAACCTACCATAATGTGTTAGAAATACCAGGCCAGATTCTCTAGTGAGTGCAAAAGGACCATAATACAGCAGGAAATGTTCAGCAGATAATTCCTCTGGCATAGGAGAACTTCCTACTGGCATATATTCTCAGAGTAGGGGATGTGCCAAGGGTATGTTGTGGGGGCATGTCAGGAGTATGCCTGTCCTCCACTGGTATAGGGTCTCTTAAGGTTCCTCCATCTCTGGCATAATTTAGAGCAGCCTAACAGCTATTCTAAATACCACTGCGGCTGGTGCATACCATAACTGCTCCCAGAGGCCTCCTTCTTCCCTCCCTGTGCCAATTAGAGCTCTGGCACAGAATAGATTCTGACCAACCATGACTGAAATGGTATGGGTCACATCATGATCTCTCTTCAATATAAATTGGAACCACTGTCTTTACTCTGGTGTGAAATTAGAGTAAAGGGGATCAGAATCATTCCGTGTATATGGGGAAGACCCTGTCTGAACGTTACCCTACACATATCTTTTTCTCTTTGTGGCATTTATCCCCAAAGAACAGATTGATGTCAAAGATCTAAGTTTACTGGTTGAGTGTTTCCAAGTCTTGGTATGTAATACGAATGTTCTAATTAAAATACATTGCAAAAGATATAGGTCATGGGAAATTGACTAGAAATGCAGCTTCGGGCACTGTAGGGGACATCTGGGGCCAAGATTGAGGACAATCAGTGGTGACAATGGTGCCAGACTTGTGTGTCAAACAGTTAATAGATATATTATGTAGTTTGAAGCTGCCCAAATCAATGAAACCACAACATACACTGAGGAAGTCCAGGTTGACACCTCAGCTTGGGAACCTTGCTTCTGTGTCTGCTCTTTGAGGGATGACATACTGCATCTCTATGGACAGAAACTGCAAGAATTGCTCAAGTGCAAGGACAATGTTTGTTAGGATAGTAAAAACTCTCTTGGGACGGGATCTCATCATCTTGTCTGAAAAGTGTCTAGCACAGTGTTGGAGATATATAAAGAATAAACAACAACATTAAAAGGCCTGGTGTATGAATATTGTGGACATCAGTGGTTTTGGGGCCAGGGGAATTAAAAGTAAATGGAAGTGTGCAAATGGAATCAAGAAAAACAAGGAAAAATTAAGCATGATAATGTTCAATGACAGCTGCTCTAGATTAACAAGAATTTATTGGGTTTGATTCAGGGATCAGTGGGTGAAATTCTATGGCCTGTGTTATGCAAGAGGTCAGACTAGATGATCATAATGGTCCATTCTGAATTTAAAATCTGTTAATATAATTCATCCTTAGTGTAACTCCAGTGATAGAGTTCTCCAGTAGAGATTCATGAAAGTTGAATATTGCCCATTGATCCATCCTCCTTCTGAAATCAGTCACTTAAGAAGAGCCCATTGAGGTTATTTGGAGAAATGCAGAAGTGTCCTGTTGATTACAAATATATTTAGGTTTGATTGAAAATTTCCTATTTTATCTTATATTTTTCTTCAAACCATTAGTGCACAAATCAGCATATATATGTCAATTCATATACTTTAAAGTCAGTTTTTCTATCTGATGAATTAACTTGTTTATAACTGACAAACTAGCTTTTTAATAATGGCAGGAGCTCTTTTGTAGCCAAAAGCAAGTTGCCACAAAAGTCAGCAAAAAGAGATCTGAGCTGAGTTTAATAAAATCATAAATTACTTTTTAATGTTTTCAGGCTCCTACAAATATAATTCATCTTTAATTTCTTATTAGTTTGTTTGTGCAGATGCTGGAACAAAACTAGCTGAGTCAACAATCTTGCATAAACAGATGATTGCATCTATGCCTGGAGTAAGTACTGAACCACACTCCATCTCTTTGTTTCTGCTTTTTTTTAGAATGATGTCTCACACAGTTCTGATGTTCAGATGGTTTCATGGAAATGTCCTTTCTCTTACCTTTGTTTCTCTTCTGGCTTACCAGGGCACTGAAGATAAGAAGCTTGGATGATTCATTTTTATAGAATGTTGAGAAAAATTTAGAGTAACACAACATAATCCTGCAGCCTCTACTTTATATGAGTAGTTGTCATAAACAGATAGTTAAGGGTTAATGTCTCTTTTACCTGTAAAGGGTTAACAAACAGGGAACCAAACACCTGACTAGGGGACCAATCAGGAGACAAGATACTTTCAAATCTCGGTGGAGGGAAGCCTTTGTTTGTATTTTTGGGGTTTAGCTTTGTTCTCTCTGGGATCTGAGAGTGACTGGATGTACCACAGGCTCTAATTTTCTATTCAAGTAGTAAGTGCAAGTAGAAAGGCGGTTTAGTCTTTTTAATCGGTTTTCTTTATTTGCAAATGTGTATCTGGCTGGTAGAGGTCTAATGTGTATTTGGCTGGAAGTATTTTAAATTGTATTTCTGCTGGAGGAGGCTTTTTCTCCAGTTTCTAGAAGCTGACAGACCCTGTAATATTCCATCTTGAATTTACAGTGATTTTCTTTATTCTTTTTTTCTTTTATTAAAAGTTTTGCTTTTAAGACCTGTCTGATCTTTTCCCCTTGTTGAGGCTCAAGGGAATTGAGTCTGTACTTAACAGGGAGGGAGAAGGATGGAATCCCTTTGTTTTAGATTCATGGAGCTTGAATCTGTATATCTCTCCAGGAGCCCAGGGAAGGAACACCTGGAGGGGAGGAGAAGGGAAGGGAAATGGTTTATTCCCCTGTATTGTAAGACTCAAGGAATTTGGGTCTTGGGGTCCCCAGGGAAGGTTTTGGGGGGACCAGAGTGTATCAGGCACTGGAATTCCTGATTAGTGGCAGCTTATCAGATCTAAGCAGGTAATTAAGCTTAGAGGAATTCATGCTAGTACCCCAACTTTTGGACTCTAAGGTTCAGATTGGGGAAAGATACTATGACAGTAGTCCTTACTCACATGACAAGTCCCATTGACTTCAGTGGGGCTTCTCACTCAAGCAGGGGTTACCTTGCTAGTCTCCAGAAAACTGAATTGGAGAGCAGACCAACTGAATGCCCCAAAAGATGTCATAGGGGAGGGAGAGTTCAGACAATTGCCCCAACTTTCCCAAAAGAAAGACACAGGTAAAGAAGGAAGTTAAATAATCCTGTAAGGTATTCAGATTTATCATTCTGGATGTAGCACAAATTCCAGTAGATAGATGGGTCTTGGGCATGTCCTTAGTCATCCCAAGTCTGCTCCAGGATTTGCAGACTGCTTTTCTATGTGCAAGTCTCGCCATCTCTATAGATGTCCTAACAGGTCTTTTCTGTATCTAACTTCTGTGATTCTATGACTTTTAACTCCAAGCCACAATGATAATTAACACCTCTCCTAACAGAAACTTTTAATTGTATTTTGATCAAAGTAGCCAGATTGCTGTCGATATAACAAGACATGGCATAAATTGATCACTTTAGAAGAACTAACAGAAGAGAAAGTTGTTCTGCTGTTTGAATGCAACATATCTCCCAAGAGAAACTGAATAAATAGTAGCAGAGATGTCTCTTGCAATACAGGTTTATTATTCAGGAGGTTTGAGCACAATGCCTTTTAGAATTCCATCACTCAGTTTAAAGAACCAATGTGGAATCCTTAGTCCACAGAAACTGGATGGAGGACACTCTGACAGGGCTGCCAGTGACCTTCTTTTGCTGTTTGTTGTCCTGTCAAGAGAATTGACAGGCTTAGCATTTGAACAGGCAGGAAGTGTCATAGTTCAGCACCATGTAGATTTATATTAACATAGAAAAATGAGAAATACTTTGGTCAGCTGCTTAAATATAGCATTTGAGCAGATTCTCAAATTTCAGCAACTAAAATTCACGGCTGAATAATTTTATGAACAAAAACAACACTGGCTGTTACTCGTGCTCAGTAAAGGGTGATCGGTTCATAGATCATAGAATATCAGGGTTGGAAGAGACCTCAGGAGGTCATCTAGTCCAGCCCCCTGCTCAAAACAGGACCAACCCCAACTCAATAATGTTTAGGATGTAGACCATTTACTAGAGGGGTCAAAGAGGAATATTCTTTCCCAACATACAGTATTGCATTACAGGCCAGGTGCATTACGACTTTTTGTCTTCTTTTAAAGCTATAGGTGGCTATTGGCCACTCTTGGAAGCAAGATATGAGATTTGATAAAACAATGATGTCATGTAGTGCAGTAAGTGTATTGGACCCAGCATAATCCTGAATTTATAGAAGTTTGATTTTCAGAGGTGCTGAGCAGCCACAGCTCCCACAGACTTCAGCTGTGCTCACCACTCCTGAAAATCAACCCCTTGGATTCAGAGGATTCTGCCTTTGGAGTAAGGTGAATACTCCACCCATTGTATGCACCTTCTCACAAAGCTTTTATGAAGAGCTCTCTGGTATGACCTATGTTTAGCTTGGTCATTTAATTCACTGCATTGTTCGCATGTGCCTTGCAGATCTTTTACTAACTGAGGGCTAGACTGGCATCTGGCAGTGTGCCCTGAGTAAGGGGCCATGCACAACTGCACTTCCCAGGAACAGAGCCCAGGCCAAATTGTGACTCTATTACATCCCAGTTTGGTCCCTGCTCCCCGTTTGCTCTATGGGGGAGGTAATGGAAGCTAGCCATTTTCCTGGCACAGATTACTTCTCCCTGTATGCTGGCACAGCTGATTACCCACCTGTGACTGAAATGCAGATAGCTCATGCAAGAGGATAGGGAGATGTTTTATACCCCCTAATTCCCCAGTGCTGCTGGTGTGTAGGCTGGCTCATGATTGAGCCCAGTGTGCCATCTGTCCTCTCCATTTAAATAGGAGTTGAAGGAAAGAAACTGTCTTTATTGTGTCTATTTCCCTAAGGCTATTTGTAATTATGGAGTGGGGTTTGTTGCAGTTTCTTAAAAAAAAATCTTACACAGTTTTGCTTTGTACAGTTTGGGCTCCCAGAATTTTGCATGTTCCCAAAGTGTTGTGAAAACAGCACTTTTGTTGCTACTCTGAAAACACTTACATTTTTTAAACCCTACCTGTTGTGAAGTGAAAACTATTGTGATCTAGATTTAGCATGTTTTTAATTTTTTTTAAGTACATTTGAAATGGCAGCAAAGTGCTGATCTTTTGAGTACTGTGTCAATGAAAATATTCCACTAAGCTCTGCTTTCAAAAATTGTGGTGCACACATTCATCTCTGTTAACAAGTGAAAAACATGAGAACAGTGATTAAAAATAAATTTTTCTGGTGCCATTTTCACTGGGAATTTGTGAGCAAGGAAGAATGACCGTGTTCTTTACATAAGCTTCCTGAACTGGACTCATTCATATGAACACAGAGCGTCCGTGCCTGTGGTTCTATTTCAATTTCTTAGGGCTCAGCCCACCAATTTGCCTCAGAGGAGAGCTCAGCTGCTTGAAAAGTTGTGGGACTAGGGGTCTTATCCAGTGCCCATTGAAGCTGATAAAAAGGCTTCCATTGACATCAGTGGACTTTGATTCAGGCCCCATGAAACGTTCAAGGAGTACACTGTACTAATATTCTTAAAGGTCTTCACTTCACTTTTTATTACAGTCACTGATGAAAAATTCTGTGATGGATGAAGTAGGTACTGAGATTGGCTGCTTTTTGTGTAATGGGGCAAACTACACTGCAAAGAAGACTCCCACGGAATATTTCAGATTAAACGGTACACCACTGGAAGCAACCAAGAAATAGGCAAATCCAGAACCTGAATATGTCAAAAACCAGATGACTGAATTCAGTTATTTTGTACTTTTTTTTTTAGTGTGGAACAGCAGCAATGGAGTGCATGAGGCAGTACATTAATGATGTGCTGGATTTTATTGCCGATATGCATACCTTAACCAAATTAAAGGTGAGTACGTTACAGGGATATGTTGACCCAAATTGTATTTGCTAAGTATGACTTTCATCTTTTCTGTAAATAGCACAGTTGGAGGCACCTCTATGAAGATGACCAACAGAGAGATTTCTGTTTTAAAGCTAGTGTTATCATAGGTTAGTCACTTCCTCAGGGAGAAACAAGAACAAGCTTATGGAAAGGGTTGAAGTTAGGGCTGGATTTGAATATGCATAGCACACAAATGAAAACGCAGGTTTCATTTTTTGAAATGTGGCTGCTGATAAAATAATATTATACAAAGATTGCTTTGGAAGGGACAGTCAGGTTAGACAATCATATACAGAAATATTAAGTTCCGTATCCATGTTACTAATTCTGCTTTCATGAACCAATCCTGCATCCCTTATACACACACACACAGACATTACTTGTCTTTGTTAGGGAAGTATGATTTAACCATGTGTTATTAAAATTGTAATAATTTTAAAATTCCAGTTTTCTTTTCCTCATGTATGATGATGCATTTCACTCAGTTTGGACAATGGAAATAGACTAGTTAGTTTCTCTTTGGTTTCTAGTCAGTGTTATTTTCGGATTCTTATACATTAATGCTGATGCTGCAAACATGTTTGGACAGCAAACATGCCAGAGAAATGTTTACATCAAAATACAATATTTTAATTTTAAAAAGCCCATAAAAACAGTTATACTCTTATTAAGTTTTGTAAAATAAATCATAATATTTTAATTTATTAAACTACTAATTTAATTTTATTTATACAACTTAAATTGTAACATTGTCCCTCTAAACAAGTGTGAGTATAGTTTAGAGCTGAAAATACATGCGCAGTGGTTGAAATTCACCTCTGAGCAGAGGAGAAGCACAGGTATATCAATAGCACTGCTTAAATACCTCCTATATCCTCAAAAAAGGTGTTCAGTGGGATTGAAATGGTCTGTTGATCTAGTGCTGCTTCCCTGCACAGGAGTGGATTTCATCCAATTAGCACATAAAGTAAAGCAGGAGGGGATGTAAGCAGGTCTTGCTACTTGTAACCCATACAAAGTTTGCAAGACAAATTGATGGTGTGGTAGTATGGAAGAGAGGTCATTCCAAAGTACAAAAGAGAGTCCAAAAGTTGTAAAAGATGCAGCCAATGCTAAAATCTGGCAAAAGGCCATTAGTGTTTGAACAACAGGAACTCAGTGACCCAAGGGGAAGTCCATGAGCAGAATCAGAGGTCACTCCATCACTGAACACAGACAAATCAAACAGTTGCCAAATTGTATTTTTGTGATCTAAAGCTCAGTTAACAGATATAGTACAGCTAATGTTGCCTAATTCTAACTAGCAAGAAAACATATTCCCGTCATTCACACATTGCACCCTGGGCTCTGACATACACATAGTTCTAGGGAGGCTCCGCTACTAATCTCCCACGTTCACTTCTAGCCTGTGGCTAAAGAGCTGTTGATTTGCTCCAATGCATTTTGCAGCACAGGTCAGTCTGTAGGGGATACTGAAAGGCTGCACAGCAAACACCGGCTCCCCTAGAGAGGAGTGTGCTGCTGCTTTTATAGGCCAAGCTTTGGAATGTATCAGTCTTTTTCTGAAAAGTAGTGGCAGTGCGACTAGATCGCCTCGTGCTACCAGTTCATCTTTTGTCTTCACACGAACATCTTGCAGGGAGAGAATGTCAGCCACATAAATGAGGAGGAATCACGCATAAAACCTGAAAAAATGCTTCTGTTGAAACCCACAAGAAATTTTTTTAAGAGAGAAAAATCTCTGCTTCCAGTGCCTGCCCTATTGAATGTCTGTCTTGAGCCCTATTCAGAAATGCTCCAGTAGGGGAAGCTGCTTTTTTCCTCTTTCACACTGGAGTAGTAATCCACTCTAAAGCGTGAACTAATTCATCATTTTCAACTGAACTGAATTCCCAGCCCACTCTTAATTTTTCCCTGTTAAAAAAATTATTCACACATTCTAAATTACTTTCCAAATATACTAAAAAATGAACAGTGGTGACACTAAGAGACTCATCCTGTACACTTATCCCACAGAAAACATGAATTTGATTGAAACCATAAATGGAAACCATATCTTTGTAAATATATTCAGATGACCTCTGTCATCTGTGAAATATTCCTAAAAAGAGCTCTTTCTTGCATACTTTTTTTTTAATTCCCCCTTCTTCCCTTTTCTTTTCCCGTTTTACTAAATTGTTTCTATCTCTTTAAGGCTCCAATCCTGCAACAGCTCACACTTGGTAAGGCAACTCCCGTCCTTCCATGTATTTATACCTGCTCCTGTATTTTCCACTCCATGCATCCGATGAAGTGGGTTCTAGCCCATGAAAGCTTATGCCCAAATAAATGTGTTAGTCTCTAAGGTGCCACAAGGACTCCTTGTTGTTCTTGAAAATGCATCACTCCAGGGCTGGAGCAGCCAGGGAAAAAAACTAGTGGGTGCTTAGCGCCCACCAGCAGCCAGCTCCCTCTCTCCCAGCCAGTACCTCCTGTCCTCTGGCGACCCTGCCGATCCACTCCTTCCCCTCCCTCCCAGTGCCTTCTGCCTGCCTTGATCAGTTGTTCTGCAACGTGCAGGAAGTGCTAGGGGAGGGGTGAGAGGTGCGGGGATGGGGCGGAACTGGGCAGGAAGAAACAGGGTGGGGGTGGAGGTTTTGGAGAAAGGGGTCAGGTGGGGATGAGGCCTGGGGCGGAGCAGGAGTTTGAGCACCTGGGGCCTGGAGGAAGCTGGTGCCTGTGGTTGTGTTGGTCCCAGGATATTAGAGGGACAGGGTGGGTGAGGTAAAAGGTCCAATAAAACAGCCAGCTTGTCTCTCTAATATCCTGGGACTAATATGGCTACAACAACACTGCAAACAACATGGAAGATATGGAATTTTTCCATCTGAAATGGAAACTCCACTACATGAAGAAAAAGGAAGAAAAAGTTAATGCAAGGAACAAAACATCTTTCCCAGAGGTCTCACCATCTATAGCCCTCTGACCACTACATATAACAGAAGTTGGTCCAGTAAAAGATATTACCACCTCGTGCACCTTGACTTGCTTAAATTACACAGCTGCATAAGTCTTTGCAGAATCTAAAAGTTCTTCATGTTTATTGTTAGTCTTTGTATAGCAAGCGATGGACCTGAACTAAGCCCCCTGCTCTGTTCTTCATATATCTTTCATGGGGCAAAATTAAACCAGGGAGCAGAGTTCTAAGCTTTGTGATTTGGAGTTGAAATCTGGATCAGAATCAAAGCATGAGATATGGGTCAGACTGCTTGAAGGAATACAGTAGAAAGCCAACTAATATGATCATTATTTTAGTTAATGGTTTATTGAAGTTCTGGTTCAGTTTGGAAAATGTAAAGGCAAGTATATATTTAGTCTGGAATGTTTGTATGTGGAAAAGCTGTAGCCTCTTCCTTTTTAGATTTACCTTTTTAAGGGATGCAGACAGAAACACACTGTATGTCTCCAGTATGGGTAAATACTGGAAAAGCTAAACCAAACCAAACCAAAAACCCTACAAATGTTCAGTCAGATTTTTAAACAAGTCCACATCATCCATGTTCATGCGCATTCATACTCATTTTACATGAATGTTCATATTGACTGGGTTTCACTAATGCAAATATCCCTGGAAAGTGGATTTTAAGTTTGTCCACATTGTATATTTGCTTTCTGCAAGTATTGCCTCCAGAGGCCTGTTGGTCAGAGTTACACTAACCAATCCAGGTGATGGGAACAATATCATGTGACTTATATGACCAATCACAACCTAGGAGCACAACTTGATTTGGGATTTCAAATTGTGAATAACAAGGCTTTGAGTTCAAAAAGGGGGAAATTGTTCATCAGCTAATGAATAAATCTAAGGAAAGCACTGTTTGCAGAAATTCAATGAACAGAAAAAGAGGTAAAGTTTGCTGAATAAATATTTAGTTAAAAGTTGTTAGTTTAGCTGAAATAAAGTGTTTTATTAGACATTAATTGTGTATTTCTTTCTCAGCCCTGTATTAGTAACTAGTGCATTATGTTAGACTTGCACAATCTTATTCAATTTATTCATAAATGATCTAGAGAAAGGGGTAAACAGTGAGGTGGAAAAATTTGCAGATGATACTAAACTGCTCAAGATAGTTAAGACCAAAGCAGACTGTGAAGAACTTCAGAAAGATCTCACAAAACTAAGTGATTGGGCAACAAAATGGCAAATGAAATTTAATGTGGATAAATGTAAAGTAATGCACATTGGAAAAAATAACCCCAACTATACATACAATACGATGGGGGCTAATTTAGCTGCAATGAGTCAGGAAAAAGATCTTGGAGTCATCGTGGACAGTTCTCTGAAGATGTCCATGCAGTGTGCAGAGGCACTTAAAAAAGCAGACAGGATGTTAGGAATAATTAAAAAGGGGATAGAAATAAGACTGAGAATATATTATTGCCCTTATATAAATCCATGGTACGCCCACATCTCGAATACTGTGTACAGATGTGGTCTCCTCACCTCAAAAAAGATACACTGGCACTAGAAAAGGGTCAGAAAAGGGCAACTAAAATGATTAGGGGGTTGAAGAGGGTCCCATATGAGGAGAGATTAAAGAGGCTAGGACTTTTCAGCTTGGAAAAGAGGAAACTAAGGGGGGATATGATAGAGGTATATAAAATCATGAGTGATGTTGAGAAAGTGGATAAGGAAAAGTTATTTACTTATTCTCATAATACAAGAACTAGGGGTCACCAAATGAAATTAATAGGCAGCAGGTTTAAAACAAACAAAAGGAAGTTCTTCTTCACGCAGCGCACAATCAACTTGTAGAACTCCTTACCTGAGGAGGTTGTGAAGGCTAGGACTATAACAGCGTTTAAAAGAGAACTGGATAAATTCATGGTGGTGAAGTCCATAAATGGCTATTAGCCAGGATGGGTAAGGAATGGTGTCCCTAGCCTCTGTTTGTCAGAGGATGGAGATGAATGGTGGGAGAGAGATCACTTAATCATTGCCTGTTAGGTTCACTCCTTCTGGTGCACCTGGCATTGGCCACTGCCGGTAGACAGATACTGGGCTAGATGGACCTTTGGTGTGACCTGGTATGGCCGTTCTTATGATAACTTCTCAGCATAGCCATAGTCTCATTTATTGTCTGTGTTCAGTTATTTGTGGTCTTTGTTTTCTCTTGGAATAAGATGTAAATTTCTGGAAAGTCAGGAAAGCTGAATTTATTAATTTCACTAGCTGTACATAAGCAAAAGATCTATCTATCGATCGATCTAATCATCGGTGCTGGAAGATTTTGCACTTTTGAAACAGGAGTTCAGTTAAATGATTTTCATTTGGTAGAACTAAAATTACTGGGGCCAGATACTCAGCTGATGAAAATCAGCATAGGTCCATTGACTTTCATGCCATTATAGCAATTTATTCCATCTGATGACATGGCCTCTGTTGTGCAAAGGACAGTCTGGCGGTTTAAGCAAACCATACAGCAATTGGCACTGTCATCATCTGCAATAGCAGTAGACAATTCAGAGTTAGCACATTTGGGAACATGGAGGAATCTCAAGAAGCACCAATTAAGCATGACAGCTCACAACAGTGTTTTATAAAATACGTTTTCAGGGATAAGCATATGCCACTCAATAGATACAACACTGCCCTTAGATTTTCAGGGCCTAAATGTCTTCACAATAAATGAGCCATGCAAAATGGTCCCTCACCCACCGAAGAGTCGAAATATTGTATTTTTAAAGGCAAATGGCTATTTGCCTGGGTAAAGCTGGTAATTTCTTGTGCAGATTGTATTACCGTGTGAAAAGATTGAGTCCTTCGATGTGCAATTAAATAAATTGAGTATGCAGAAGCTAGTTTGCATACATAGTTACAGGGTTTGCTGATAGAAAGGATGCCTGCACATGTTGCCTAACTCTCTCTTTGTGTGGGTGATTGAAGGTGAACAGACAATATGTGAGAATTTGCATAAAGTGGATCTAGTGCAATACCCTACTGGATAGAAAATCAGATCTTTACTTTGCAGAGTCACATGAAGACATGTTCTCAGCCGCTGCATGAAGACACATTTGGTGGACATCTCAAAGTTGGTTTAGCTCAGATTGCAGCTATGGAAATTACACGAGGAAATCACAGAGATAATAAAGCTGTGATTCGTTACTTGCCATGGCTGTATCATCCTCCTTCTGCAATGCAACAGGGGTAAGAGCACTTTTGTCCCCAAAAGAAGAGCAATGAGGCAGAAATTCCCACAATAATTCTGGGGTTCTTGCCAGATTAAAGGGAATGCAGTTAGTGATGACAGTGGGTGTAATTTGATGATGGAAGTTGAAACAAAGATAATTCAAGGTTAAATGTTTGAACAACCCCAACTTTATGACTCAGTAGTATTGCATCATGGTCTCAGATGAATCCATGATGTAACTCCATTGGCTTCAGTGAGGTTACATGAGGAATGAATTTGAATAAAGATTTTAGAATATGAGCTCATAGTAAAACAGAATGAAAGTGTTAGATCAGTTCTGGTTGTAAACCTAGCTATATAGGGCCAACTTCTAACTACTTACTCATTGCAGTTTGCTTGTGTAAGGAGTGAATGTAAATGAATAGGGGCTCCAGGACTGGGTCCATTCTGAAGGTGATCTGTTAAAAAAAGACTTCACAATATGAGAGGTTTGTTGGATTTAATCTGTGAAGCTATACATATACTTTAATTTAAATACATGCTTAACCCTCCCCAGTCAAGGTAAACGTGAGAGATCCTGACCTATAGTATTTCTGTGTGGCTGCAGGTTGTGTAGGATAATGGGAAATGATGGCGGTGCAGGTGAAGAGAACTAAGCCTTGTTTTACAATTATTTTTCATAGAGAGAAAGGATGGCTGTGTGGTTAAGACACTGGCCATAGCCTCAGCAGATCTGGATTCAATTCGTGGCTCTAGTACAGATTTCCTATGGGAGCTCAGCAAGTCACTTTGGGCCTGATTTTTCAAGGTATTTAGGTCCTTAAGGTGCAGATAGGCACCTAGTAGGAGTTAAGCACCTAGGCATTTATGAGAATCGCACTAGGCACCTATCTGCATCTTTAGACACCTAATACCTTGAAAAATCTGGCCCCCAGCCCCTAGTCCTGCGAACACTTATGTATATGTGCTTAATATTAACCATGTGTATGTGTGTTTGCAGCATCGGGGTTATCATCTCCCTGGGCTTCAGTTCGCTACATGTAAAATGAGGCTAATATGTCCTGAGGTGAGGATAACTAAGGTTTGTGAAGTCCCAGGTCCTGGGTGCTGAACACCATAGAAAAGCCAATGAATAAAATAAATGTATTATCGTTATGCCTCCTTGGTGTTTTGAATCACTGATGATGTTAAATTAATAATGAAAAATGGCAGTGAGAGGTCTGCTAAGCAATGGCTTTCTGACCTGAAATCAGTTTCTTCTCAGTGCCTATGAATTCAGATGAGTAGGTAATCTAAATTCCAGGCTTTGTGAAAGCCAGGGGATCTTGGATTGAGATGAAAGCAATGGAAATTATTGTTACTCTTGTGTTACACTAACACTTAGATGCTCCAGCGAAGATCAGGATCTCATTGTGCTAGGTGTAGTATGATCTTTTAATTAGAGACAGTCCCTGCCCCAAAGAACTTACAAACTAAATGAACAAAGACAGACAAAGGGTGGGAGAAAGGAAGTGTGATTAACCGTATTTTACTGATGGGGAAGTGAGATCCCGAGAGATCCAGTGACTTGCCCGTGGTCACACAGGAAGTCTCTGGCAGAGCTGGGAACTGAATCAGGATCTCATGAATCACTGCCCAGTGCCATAACCACAGTCTTTAATATACAGAGGAATCATGATATAAAGCTCCTTTGATAATTTATATCCAAATAATCACTGTGTGTGGCTCTGAGTTTGCCACATCAGCCTTATGCAGAATCTCAGCTTTGCAAGGACAGAACAAATGCTGCTCAGCCAATCTACATGCGGCTCTTCCTGGCATTCCCACAAGCTACCTGAATGATTTAGACTCTAGCAAGCACAGGCAGCATTTTGCAAACGTGGGATTTTCAGTTAATGAGAGAGAGCAAAGTTTACATGCATTATAAAAATCAATTGTTCTCTGACAGGCCCAAAGAATTCATCGAATGTGTATCTCATATTCGTTTACTCTCCTGGCTACTTCTGGGGTCTCTGACACACAATGTCATCTGTCCGAATTTTCCCTCGTCTTGCATGCCAATTCCTCTGGATGCTGGCTCCCACATTGCAGACCACCTTATTGTTATCCTGATTGGGTTTCCAGAGCAATCAAAGGTAAGGGATTCCTTGGGTTTAAGATGATACACCTTATGCAACGCCATTAGTATTGCAAACACTTAACCAGTTGTGTTTTTTTTCAGGGAGGTGAAATGCATCTTACGGCTTTTCCTTCTCTGGATATTATAAAAGCAACTTCATGTTAATGCCTTATTTAAAGTGGTTTAAACTCCCAGATGGTACCACTTGTACAAGTAAAATATTCCAGCAGTATTGTTTGAATGTTTTAAAATTACACTGCCCACTTTCTTGTTCAATAATGGTCCCACCATACTAAAACGAAAACTGCCCAAACTTAGCAGGCTGCTGTATTCATAAGATATAGGAAATTGGAAGCATAGTAAAAAACTTATGATTATAATTCAGAAAAGAAACCCCAAACCTGCCCAGTCTTTCTTAAGGTAACTGCCCCAATAGACACAGAAAACCAGTGATAAATTCACTAAAAATCAGCTTGCTAGAGATGTTTTATTGTCCGAGAGCATCACTGTCTAGTGTTCTGAGCACAGGAGTGGGAGATGGGAATTCCTGAATCCTAAGCCTACCTCTCTCAGCTCGACATTGACTCTCCCATTGACTCAAGTGACTATTCTATTCTAGTCAAATAAGACTTGCTAACCTCCATCACAGAGGTAGTATGAGGATTAAAAAAGACTTAATATTTGCAAACAGAGATGGGCTCAAGCACAGCTTGATTTGTCAAGTGCTTTGAAGATGAACAGTACACATTGTTGCAAATCATAAACCATTTATGACAATAATTAACATAGATTCAGCAGGTGCTATGTGTTCATTTAATAAATAATAAATAGGAGTTTATTAACTACAGAAGTAGAATGATCACATGCTTGTCTAGTATTGGCCTCCCCTCACCCATTCAAGACTGATGCTTCCCATTAATTCCTTCTAGCTCTTTTTGCTCTTTCAAATACCTCCCTCCAGTTACCAAGCAACCTTGGCAGTGTTTGGTGCAGTCATACTGGCATTGGCCATGAATCACTGTTGCGCTTTTAAACTGAGAAAACATCTATGACCTGAATTACAGTAGAACATTTCTTTTATAATGAACTAGTGACATGTCTAGGAGTCGTGACAGTTCTTTGGTGTGTCTGTCAGAAATCACTACACCTAACATTTATTGTTAAAGAGTCATGCTCAGGTGCATCTGTAAAATTACACAGTGAGCCTTGCAAAGTTCCCATTATGGGGCTGTACCATGGAGGTGTTTTAGGGCAATTATATTCTGGTAAGATGCAACTAGGTTGCAGATCAAAAGAAGTTGATGTAAAATGATTTATTTTGTGTGGATACATGTTTCCTTGGGACACTCTCACTCTCACTGACTTGGGTAGTAGCATGTTCAAGGTCATGAGTCATAAGGCCCTTCTCCTACAGGCCTCTCATTGATGGCAATGGGAGTTTTACCTCAGTGAGGTCAGCAGGATTGGTTCCCAAGGACAAAGTGGTCTTCACGCTCTGACCTTTACTTTAATACCCCTTAGTGCATCTGCACAGGTAAGGGCCTGTATGTGCAGATCTGTTTGCAGGATCGGGCTCTTAGGCTGTAAATATAAACATGTTCTTTCAACATGCATGAGCTGATAACAGCATGAGCATGAGCTGTTATCAGATGCCTTTCACTTACTGCATCCTAACGAGAGAAACACTTTGATAGTTGTGGATTTGATCAGGGAGTACCTGATGGGGGAGAATTCCTTGGAGGATTTAATTTGATGGAGGTTTATGTTAATGGGGGATACTTTGGTGGGGAATGTACTTTATACTATTTCAAGAAAACCCTTTTTCTTCTTGTTACTCTTTCCACAGACATCAGTGCTGCACATGTGTTCCCTCTTCCATGCATTTATATTTGCTCAGCTCTGGACAGTGTATTGTGAACAAACAGCAGTAGCTCCTACGGTCCAAAATCAAAACGAGTTTAGCTTTACGGCCATCCTTACAGCTCTGGAGTTCTGGAGCCGAGTGACACCTAGTATCATACAGCTTATGGCACATAACAAAGTGGTGAGTCAGACACTGTATACAGATTTGTTTATTACAGATTTATATAAAGCCAAACCTTCTAGGTTTAAAGTTTAAAACTGAATACATGGGACTATGCATAATTTTGTGAAGCAGTTGTGCTATTTTTGGAAGTGCAGTATATGTTACCTTTGACAGTTCAAAGGGGAAGATAACTAGTAATAATTTTACCCTGTGGGGATCTGAACAAGGATCTTAGTGCTAGTCAGTTCTATTGGATCCTAGTGCTGTTCAGTGTTAGAGCGCCTGACTTTGCATAGCAAAAATGATCACATACTTCAGAAGGGTTTTGTAAATATTTGTTTGAGTTTTTACCCTGTGATCTATGTGTTCAGTCAAAACAGCTCAAATGATCAATACTGAACTCTCACAGTTAACTGGTTGCAAAGAAGTTATTGAGCAAGCATAATCCACAGAGATCATTCAGCAAATAGTTCTGAGTAATGAATGATTTGAGAAGACCGCAGTCTGTTCATAAACATTTCACAAACAGAAAATGAGCCAAATTTGTTCAGTTAATTATTTGTTACGAATTATTAATCCAGTTCCACTGCTTAGTGTGCAGGATGTAGGTGCAGTTCACTAAGGACCCAGTGCTATGCAAATTGCCCAGTGCCTCCTGATGTGTGCCGAGTGCTCTAAACTCCCATTGACTTCCATTGCTGAGTGCCTCAGAGGTTCAGGCCCTAAAGCATGCACAGTGCTAGAATAATAGCTTTCTCTGTTTGCATGCTCAGGGTTGACAGCTTGCTTAAGATGGGCAAGGTACATAGGGGTCTTGTCTCTCACTTGCCAGACTCGTCATGAGCTTCTGGTTCTACTAATGTGATCGATATTCTCCATTAGCTGAAATGGTAATTGTTGGCTTTGGCTCTGAAGGTTCTGATTCTAGGCCCAAGACAAAGAGTCCTCACATATAGCCAGGTCCTCTAAGCATGTGGCTCTCTACATTTTCTAGAATGTAGGCCACCTATTTATGCAGAGACTGCTTTGTGGAGCACCTCCCTGCTCATGTATGATCATGTAGACCACCTCCCATTCCCCCTATGTTTGGGCATTTTCCATTTCATTTGCAGTCACATGGATTGCAGTTGGAATATTTTTGTGCCAACTACAGCAATTGTTTACATTATAGTCACATTAGGCAAGTACTTAATATATGTATAGCTGTCCTTTAATGTGATTTTAACCTCTGGAAATGTGGAGAAGCCTGGGTGACCAGCCCGCGTCAATGGACTATTAGTTAAGTGCTCTGTGACCCACTTGTAGTCCACTGAACACAGTTTGGAAACTGCTGCTGTAAGCCTGGAACTCCTAGTGAAGTCAACTGGAATTCTGCGCGACCTCTGTCTCTGACTAGCCTCAATCTAAGGGGAAAGGTGTGGGACTGGGAACCCCTGAGTTTTAATCTCATTTCTAACAATGACTCATTATGTGGCCCTTGGCACAAGTTATTAAACTCTTTGCCTTGACTACCTGCTCTGTAAAATGTGGATTATATTTATTCTCACAGGGGTATTTTGAAGTTCAATTAGTGAGTGTTTGTAAAGCTCTTCGAAGAAGACAAACAATACTGAAAAGCTAAATTTATTGTTATATAGGGGAATCCATGCATAGTTCAGACAGGCATTGCAAATACCCACTGCCATCTCAAGAGATTTGTCTTGTTGTACCTGTGCATTTACAGAACATAAAACATAAAATGCCGTTTACTACCAAAAAGCTAATATTTGCATATGCTGTATTTCATGCTATAAAATCCAAGAATTATATATTCATGGCCCCCTGCCAATTCAGAACAATAAATCACCTTCAGATGGAAAAAATAAAATCTGATCTTTTATTTTAAAAGGAATTCAGTAAATAAAAATACCAATTTCTGACTCAGTGATTGATGAGAACGACCCAACAGGGACATGTAGAAGGAACAATGACTGAGAGAAAGAAAACTGAAGACAGTTGGTCTTGGTGTGCAATAGGAGATAAACAAAATATATAGAGCACTCTAACAGATAGATGCTGCTGCATCAGAGAAAGACTTAGTAAACAGAAACGTCATCATGAGATATTTAACCTGAAATGTCAGTGGTTACAAAACATACAGCTTATGTCCTAGTGTAGCTGCCAAGAAAATGGAGCAAGCCTATCCCTAGGGACTGTTGGCTGTGTGTGGTGCCATGCATCCAACAAAGTGGGTATTCACCCAGGAAAGCTCATGCTCCGATACATCTGTTCGTCTATAAGGTGCCACAGGACTCTTTGCTGTGTTCACAATATTATTACACTGGATATTTATTTAATATTTTTTCTTTCAGATGGTGGAAATGGTGTGTCTACATGTGATTAGTTTAATGGAGGCTTTACAAGAATGCAATTCCACTATCTTTGTCAAGGTATGTGAATCACATGCTGTGAATATTTCTTTAAGGGTTCGTAGGGACCTTTTTTTCCACCAGATTTCCTAGAAGGGGAAACTAGAAGGGGCTGAGATTAAAGGTCAGTGTGGGAATATAGCCCTTTACAACATTAAAAGAGTAAAATCCCTAACATAGAGGCACAGACGAAAACGCTGAGCCCAAACTGCCCTTGAATTTTGACTTTGTATCTTATTTACTCCTAGTTTCTAGAACAGAATGAACCCAAAGTCTGCATTCAGATACCCCTGAACTTTGCAAGGAGCAGGATTCAAAATCTGGATTTTAAGTTTCCATTTTGGACCAATCTCTAATTCCTAACAATGTTGGTGTCACACAGCTTCCTTTGCAGATCACAGTTATGTCCTGGCACTCAAATTCTTTCAGGGTGATAACACAAGACTTGTGCCTGAATAACGTCTGGTTTTATTAAATGCCTATGTGTGTGTGTTTCTTACTTAATATAATTAGATGGTGAATCCTATTCTTTTAGGGAAGCACAATAGGCTATTCACCAGTCCAGGACCAAGTCCTTCTTGCCTTGCTTGTACAAAACTCCTTTGGAAATCAGTGTCCTGCAGCATTTGGTCCAAAATTTAAATAAAGTAGTATTTTCGCCCTTGTGGATGACCACATTGTTCCCTGCATTGATCTGAGTAAAACCAAACCAAACCAAAGAAGAAATGAAAAGAATTGGGGTGGTCACACAGGATAAGTCAAGTCTTCTAGCATTATAGATGCTTTCCCACTTTGTCCTCTGGGTAGCTGTTTTTCAGATGAAATAACAGCAAGCAAAGCAGTCCTTAGTCCTATGAGTCTAGATGAATTGTGTTCCTTTGTATTTTGAGCTGTTGCATTGCATTCGAGCAAGCCACTGTGTGTTATTCTTTTCTAGCCTCTTAGGGTATGTCTACACTGCAACGTAAGCGCAAGGTTAATGGGACTCTAGTCATCTGACCCGTGTTAGGGAACCCTGGGCTTGACCTTACGTTAAGACTTTTCTAACCTGTGTTGAAACCTAGAGCTCTAGTGTCCATATTGCAGTGCACAGACCCAAGTGAAAGTAACCATATCCCAGACTCCCTAGCATCCCCTCTCATCCCCCCAAAATGTGGCTGCTCTAGCACTAGGACCATGATGCACTGTGGGAAAACTTTACTGCCCTCCCTGCACATAACCAGAAAGCAGCTCGCTTTGCCAAAGACTTGATCTGTTCGCTCTCCATTGCAAATCCAGGAGGCTCTCTCAATATGTTCTTGCAGATTGGTGATCATGAGAGACTAGGTTAACGCTGAGCTGCTGCCATTTACAAAGGGGGCATGGCTTCCATTTTCAATACAGTGGATTGCAGATTGTTGGGATAGAGAGTACTACAGCCATGGTCCCATGGAATTGTAGGATATGTCTGGCCAACTCCCAGGTCCTGAGTCAAGCGTGGCTGCATCTACACTGCAAAGCAACAGGGCTCAGACCCTGGGTCCTGGCTTAACTTGAGCTTGGACCCTCCAACCATCCAGGGTCCTGGGACCGTAGGTTCAAAAGCTGGGTTAGCACAATTGCAGTGTAGATGCAAGAGGGGGTTAGGCTTGAGCCTGGGTTCAAGCACAGACTTATGTTGCAGTGTAGACATACCATTAGTGTCCAGCAGTAACACAATAGCTAAAATTGAAAGGCAATCCCCCTGTTACCATGCCTTCTTTAAAATTAATGGCTGAGAAGAGTTATACTGTTGTAGTATTGTGGAGAGCTACTTAAACATTCCCTGCATGAGGATATCAATCAAAGAATGAAATTTCTGAAAAAAATTCAGACATACTCTCTCACTGCCTCACTTCATGTATTTCCCTTCAGTAAATAGGGTGTTTTGACCTTTTCTAGGCGGGGGTGACATTTGAATGAGATCACATTTCACTTCCTAATGGATGACTGAGCATGAGGCAGATTGGTTTGAAAAGATTCAGGTTCTATTAGCAAATGTTAAAATTCAGATTTATAATAAGGTAAAGAGCTCAGTTCAGTACCTCAGCTCTGCAGGCCGGGTCCCTAAAAGTGGGCAAGGCTGTCCCAGGATGGAACATGGACAGGGTTCCCAAGACATGGACTGATTCAGCACCTATGAATCAGGATCTTATGAAGCCCAGGGTGGATTTTAAAGCTGCCTTCCCACCCAAAGAAAAGGCAAACCTGGCACAAATTCTGCAGTAAATTCCCAAGCAAAAAGTATGTACAATGAAGTTAAGATTGAGAGTATGTGTCAGTAATTTATAGTAAAATACACTAAGGGATGTTGTAATTATTGCAAAAAAAAGAATGATAAATCTAGGAAATTCCAGATAAGCTTAAAAGAAATCCAAGTATGTTAAGGTTTGGAAATGCATAGAGCAACCAGACAACCTTAACTCTCCCCTGCAGTGACATCATGCATTAACCATATGTTTATAATTAAGGCTTTTCCGTGTTTAAAGTTCCAGATTTGTAGAAACACAGTATTTTGCATTGTGTTAGTGTTCAATCTCTACTTTAAAAGTAAGTTCTGTAATTGTGGGGAGGATATGCTGTATTTTAAAAACATTCCAGAGAGACTGAATCCCTGCTCTAAGTTCAGAGCTCAGCTTTAACTATGGAGCCATGACTTGCACCTCCATAATTTATAGCAGTGGTTTTCAAGCTGTGGGCCGCAGACCCTTGAGGGTCTCCTGACCATGTCTAAGATTTGCAAAGGAGGCCACACCTTCATTTGAAATTTTTTAGGGGTCCACAAATGAAAAATGGTTGAAAACCATTGAGATACAAACAAGAAATTTACCCCAAATCAGCTCTGAAACTGTCTTATTTTCAAGGGTTGCAGAGAAGACTTGAATTTTCACGGCCCTAACCTACATGAAGAGGCTGCAGAGATAACAGCTCTCTGATTGTTGGCTGATTGTTGTTTTTTATTATGTTTCAGACAGTTTAGAAAATCTTGTATTGCCGCGACCTTGTTGGTAATTAAGTGTAGGGGACAGAATATATTTTATATTTCAAAGCACCTATCCTTTATGTAGATGTAAGCCTTTCAAACAAAAATAAGTTATCACTAAAGAATGGTGAGGAGGGGAGAGTGGAGTGAAAAATAATCATTTTTTTATTCAGTTTCAGCACATTCTTAATATCCTTTTCCTGAGCTTTCTGCATTGTGCAAATCAAATCATCACCACCACCAACCCCACCCCTTCTTAACACAGTGGTTGCCACTAATCCCTGCACACTTACCGTCTTCATTAATTAAGTTTATTTCTTATTCTAAATAGGGAATCAGATGTGATTAAAATGTTCAAGAAGGCCCCTGTACAACTTCATCACAGCAGACACAGGAAAAATGTGTAATTGTAATGATCACCACAACAGGGAGTCAAGAGGGTCATACATTGCCAGGTGGATTATGGGAAGTGTGTTTACTTGGATGCTGAGGTGGTGGGGAACCTTATTAGGAATGAGATGCTGGGAGGGTAAAGCCAGGGAAAGTAGAGCAAGATAGGGGACTGCAGATCCTCCTAAACTAAAAGCAGAGGAGGAGTTTTCTTTCATCTCACTGGCAAGGAGCAGCACTTTCTCTCAGCTCCCCTTCCTCTTTGACTGGTAGGGTGAGAGTTCCACCTCCTGATTTCATCTACTTTTAGCCATTGGTGTTCCCCACCCACGTGTGCTGTGTATGCTTCCCCCTGGGGTAGAGCTGCTCCCTTTTACTGCCAGATAGCACTTTTTGGCTGGATTTTTAAGCCATATTCCTCCTTTTGGAGAAAAGCCTGACTGGGAGATGGAAAGAAAAAAAATCCAAGAGTTCCAACTCAATTGCTTCCTCCTCCACCCAGCTAGGTGACAGTGCGGGGAGTGGGAGGATTTACCCTCCTCTAACATCCACCCCCACCAAGGGTTCAGTCCTCCTAAATCTTGTGTGGATCTTGGGGTACATAAGAGATCCTGTGTTTCTGCACAGCTTTCCAACCAGCTTCCCTTCCTCTTTAGCAGGAAACATTCTGCCCCTGGCTAGTTCCATAGGAGCAGCATGAACCCCTTATCAGATTTCCACTGGTAAGTCTGTGAGGTTAGCAGGGGGAGCACGCCATGGAATGTGGGTGCTCTTTTAGCTGTCCTATTTCTGCTTCTCAAAAACCCCACATAGACCTGAGTCATCAGAACTCCAGTGGAGGAACTTCTGCAAGGTCCCAGGGAAGGAGATTACAGAGCTAATGCTCCCCTATTCTCTGGCTGGGTTCCATCTGTTTTGGCATCCATCTGCCTGCAGAAGCAGAGGATTGAATATGGTTCTTTATTTGGTGGACCAAGTAATCAGTACTGACAGAGCTGCATATGATACACTAGCAAAACAGCACTGAAATTTATGTTATGTAGCCAGACAAACAATTAGCATTCTTTAAACAGGGGAAATGGTGCTTTATCTAATGCTGTCAATACTGATTAGGTTTAACCTACAACTCTCAGTAGCATAATTGGTAAATTGCAAATTCTGATGCCATTTGGAGAAGCATTTCAGAACAATATGCCCAGTGGTTAAATTAATATTGGAGAACATGGATAGAAATGGTTTCCGTAGGCTTGTCATGTAAAGTTACTCTCAAATAAAAGTTCTGTTAAGAGATATAGCCAGAAACAAATATCAGCTCTTGGATTATGGATTCCCAGATCCCTTTTTGCCTCCCCTACTTTGTTGGTGTCTGGAGTATGACCACACGAAGCCCTGATCCTGCCATTGCTCTGCAAACAGAGTGCCCGGGGAAGTCAATGGGAGTTCTGAGTGCTGATTGATGATGTGCTGTCCTGGAGAAAATAAATCCAGGCGTAGATCAGAGCCTAAGAGTTACTTTTTCATCCTGATGAGTGAGCCTTCTATCTCTTGGGAGTAGGGTGCACAGAGGTCAGTTGGAGATGAGGGATTAGGACATGGCAAGGCAAGGGTGAAGCTGGAAGATTCACTGTTACATGGGTTCACCCATCGCTCCCATGGAGGGCTGCAGTAAGAGCTGCACAGCAACTCCACAGCCGCTTGGCATTGAAGGGAAAATTCCTTTTCCACTGCCCCAGCACTAAGATACCCTACTCACAGTTTGCAGTACGTGCTGTATGGTGAAAGGAGGTCTTGGGCCTAAATTAGATGTGTGAGTATAGCATGAATGTCTGCGATTGTTGACCTGTAAAACAGTGGTCAGTGATCAGAATATAAAATGTTCTGCATCATCATGAACTTCTGCCTCAATCCTTTTCACTCTTCACCATCTGCAGCAATGTGCACCTTTGCCTTAAATAGTACCAATAATTGCTCTTTATTGTAAAATAGGATACAAATGATCAAAGCTGGCTTCTTAACCTCTGAATGCCACATGTCCAGCATGCCCATCTTTTACAGAGACATTTCCATATTTATGGATGAGTCCTTTCAGCATGTGTAACCATCCGTTCAAAGGGCTCAATGAGTTAGACATTCCCTGCTCTGACTCACTGTAACTGGAACAGATTCATAGACCCATATAGTAAACTAACAAAACATCTGTTGTCTCTTCGTACAGCTAATACCCATGTGGTTGCCAATGATTCAGTCAAATCTAAAGGTAAGTTATTTTCTCTTGTTCTTTCATGCTTGTTGGTATTTCTGTTCTGTGCTTTGTCTGAATGTACTCTAGAAATAAGACTCACACTCCCAACATTCTGACAATGCATCATAAAAACTCCATATTATTTTTTCAACGTACATCTTGTTATAATATGCAAACTGCTTGGTATTTGGGGATAATCAGTGGCTCAGCATTGAATATGCCAAATTTGAATGGGCAGAGGCATCATTTAGGACAGTAGTTCTCAACCTTTTCTGTACTGAGACACTGTGCCACCCATGACTTACATATAACTAACTAGGATCTAAATGGGAAGCCCTCCCCACTCCCATCTAACTAGCTAAGCAAAGCAGGGTGGTCCATAACCCCCTGACATCGATCCACAGGTTGAGAACCCCTGATTCAGGGGGTGGCTTTCAGTTCTGCAGCACCTGATGTTGACCTGCTGTGGTCTGCTGGTTGGACGATAATAGTGCTAAGTGGCCTTGTTTGTGACAGAAATGAGGATGAGGTGTGCCAATGGGTCCTGTCAGTCAAGAGTGGATGGGAATAAAGGCTGTGCAGAAAGCTCCACTATAAAGTTGCTGTTGAGAACGTAGTGATTTGGGTTATGGTGGCCTGAAATCAATGCCCCTTATGACAACATCTTTGTCAGTGGTTGGAGATGAGGTAGAAGGAGACCTGGGATGGAGGGGCGTGGGGCATGCATGGGAAATCCTCCCCTTCCAAGATCAGCTCCTGGCAAAAAGTCTTACATAATCCTGATTTAATGTATGTATTGAATAAAAGAGAGAAACTCAACCTTCTGCTGGTTTTAATAGCATTTATCTGCTGGACTCCAACTGCGCCTTCAAGCCATTCAGAATAACGTGAACCACCACAGCCTGAGGATGTTACAGGGGTCAGGACAAATGAACAATAGCTCATCCGCACTCCGCAAATGGCTACAGTGTACCCAGTTTAAAATGGCTCAAGTGGAAATTCAGTCATCTGAAGCTGCATCTCAGTTTTATCCTCTATGAATGATGTAAATTGTTCCACATCCTCACTTTTGGTCTAGCAATAAAAGGGTTAAAGCTATAAGATAAAAGCTCATTTTTGTATATATTAGTACTTTATCTATGCTTTGTAGCCTAGGACAATTGTGCAAAAGCTTAAGCAGGGCAAAGCTAAGAGCCTGATCCTGCCAATCCGTAATCACACACATAAATTATTGCTTACACGAGCAGGCCCAGTGAAGTCATTGAGATTGCTCTCAAGAGTGTTTGCAGGGTCGGGCTCTATCTTTCATGCTAAACATATCTCTAATCATTGAAATATTTGATTCTGAAATGGTTATTTATATTATTTTTGAAACAAAAACAAAACTCATTTTTCTTTAACTTCTTTTTTTTAAAACTAGACTAGTGCATATTCACCGACGTGTGAAAGTACTATGTTGCTATTTTGGCTGATAACCAAAAAAAAAAAAAGGGTGGTGGTGCTTTTGGATCCTTTCTACAGCTTTTTCTTTAAACTCACAGTTGGCAATGCAATAAAATTTGTCACTGTAAAACAGTGATGGTACAATGAGGCTTTTTGTCATTATGTTCTGGAAAAACAGCAGCTTGGGAGGAGCATTATTACAAAGCACACTTAGAAATGAGGTTGTTAAACTGTGGCAGTTCATCTTTTTGTTTAATGTTTACCACACCTATCAAGTATGGTTTATTATTTTTTGAAAAAGTTACTTTTCAGTTCATTGATTTTGTGCTGTACTTTCCTGTGAGCTTCATGGAAACCTCTTTAGTTTTGTGAATACTTTATTTTAGTCTTATGTGAATATTTGTATACAGTGCAATTAAAAATGTACAGCCCAATTCTGCTCTTTGTCATGTCTAGGGAAGTTTTACCATAAAGTTCAGTAGGAGCAGGTTTGGTCCTGAACTTTTGCATTATGATGATAACAAATTATAGCTATGGCATAAAATTGCATAGAAAGTTTGTTTAATAACAAATTAATTTTAACAGCATTAAAGGACTGATCCAGAGCCCATTTAAGTCAATGATAAGACTTTCACTGTCTTCAGTGGCTTTTGGTGAATTCCTAAAAAGACCAGAATTTATCACCTCGTGTAATTAACATTTAATTCTGTTCATTCATAAATTATATCTCTCATATTTATTACTGTAATGCACTGACTAGAATACTAATAAATAAACATGTAAGCTGTATATTAAAATCCTATTAAAAACATGCCCTTTACTACCACTCTCAGCATTAACGTGTTTTTCCCCAGCTCCTTTGGAGGGGAAGAGAGGTCCTGAAAATAATTGCTTGAGTAAAGATTTTATTTCTTTTTCTCCTATTAGCCTTGCAGAACCAACACAGCTGAGAGAGAGATCTAGATTCTGTTCCCTCATACAGTTTAAGACCAGAAGGGACAAGGATATCATCTAATCTGATCTCCTGTATATCACAAGCCATTACATTTCACCCCCCGTAACTTGTGTTTGGGTAAAGACTATCTTCCAGAAAGGTATCCAGTGTTGATTTTAAAACATCAAGAGATGGTAGACTGTTCCAGAGGTTAATCAACCCAGTGTTGAAAATGTGTGCCTTATTTCTAATCTGAATTTGAGCAGTTTCATGCCTAACCATTGGTTCTTGTTATGCCTTTTCCCTCTATGTTAAAGAGCCCTTTAGTACCCAGGATTTTCACCCCATGATGGTACTTACACACTGTAATCAAGTCACCTCTCAATCTTTTTTCTTTGATAAACTAAACACAATAAGCTCTTTAAATCTCTCATTACATGGCATTTTCTCCAATCCTGGACTCTTCCACCCTCTCCAACTTTTCAACATCCTTTTAAAAATGTGGACACCAGAATTGTATGCACTATTCTAGTATCAGATTCACAATACCATATACAGAGGTAAAATCACCACCCTGCTCCTACTCACTACTTCCCTGTTCATACACCCAAGGACTGCATTAGCACTTTTTACTGTATCACAGAACTGAGATATTATATTGAGTTATTTATCCACAGTTACCTGCTAAATCCTTTTCAGAGTCACCACTTTCCCGGCTAGAGTCCCCCATTCTTGCATTCCTTGTTCCTAGATGTATAACTTTACATCTGGCTGTATTAAAATTCATTCCCTGTGGTGCATTATCAACAGCATAGTTTATACCTTTGTAACCCCACTGAAGATAATGGGTGTAATGAGGGAGGCTTGGAAGACATCTCCTGCCCCAACTTTCATACGGGGGGGGGGGGGGGAAAGGGGGAGGAACAGCAATGCCTTCCTCCAACTTTTGGCAGACTATGAAAGGGAGGGAGGGAAAGGGATTCTGAGGTGGCTTAGTGCAGCTGGGCTTGGCATCCTATTTCTCCCCCCTCCCCTTTTCCTCTTGCAGGGTACTGATCAGTTGTTACAAGCTCTAGGAGCAGGAGAACAGGGCTGCCATCCTCTTGCAGGATAGACAGGAACCAGCTGTGGTCTGGTGCCTGAAATGGGCTCCTTAGGGTTCATCCCAGGCCGCAGCTGCTGTAGAGCCGGAGGGGCCTGGATGTGCAGCAATCATTCCCTCAGGGGACAGGCAGGGAGGAGCTGTGAGGGGCAGGCAGGCACCTGGGGAGGACAGCTGGAATGGGCACTAGGGGACACCTCTGTGGGGCAGGCACTATGGGCTGACATGGGCACTAGAGGGAACCTTTGGAGGGGCAGGCATTAGGGGTGACATGAGCACTAGGGGACACCTCTGGGGTGCAGACACTTGGGGTACCTTTGGGAGAGTGGTCACTGGGGGGACCTCTGGGTTGACATGGACACTAGGGGGTAACATGGGCACTAGGGGCACCTCTGGGGGGTGGGTACTGTGGGGGCAAGATGGATGCTAGGGGACACCACTTGGGAGGCAGGCGGGTAACATAGGCACTAAGGGGAAGTTATGGAGGGACGGGCACCAGAAGTAGGGTTGCTAAGGGCTTGGTTTTCAACTGGAAAGTCCAGTTGAAGGGGAACTTCTAGGATGTCTGGTCAGAAGTACTGACCGGACACCAAATCTGGTTACCGCCTGCAGGGATGCTGGAATGAGGTGGAAGTTGCTGCCTGCAAATGCCACTGCCAGCCTGTCCCCTAGTCCCTTCCAGCCTGGCCCTGGATATGGGGCTGGGGAGGGGCCGGGGTGGGACCATGTCATCAACCTGTGCCAGCCCCTTCTCAGCTGGGGCCGCCTCCTACCTGTATCTTCTGGGCAGGCAGGCTCTGCATCAGCTCCCAGTCCAGTTCTGTAGGCGGCAGGTGAGTCCTGGGGAAGGGGGAGTGAACGAGTGACCAGCAGGGAGGAGCTGTTTTAAGAAATCTGGAAGTTGGGAACTGTAACCAGGAGACAGCTGTGAAGTCCGAGGCACACAGGGGAAAGAGTCTAAGGGGTAGCTCTCAGTGGAATTGGGAAAGAAAGAAGATGATGGCAGAATATAGAAGAGGGTGAGTTTGGGGAAGTGATGCGGTGGGCAAGCATGAGGGGGATCTTGGAAAAGAGACTGGGTGTGATTTGGGGGATGAGCATCTCAGAAGCAAAAGGAGAGAGAGGTGGCTTAGAAGAGGAGGAGGAGGACACATGGTGGGAGTTTGTGTGAAACAGGAGAGTGAGAAGATTTCACACAGACAAATCTGTAGGGGAGAGAGGAGACAAAGTAGGTAGCAGAGTGGGAGAGTTGAAACTCAGCTTAGCACCTAGAGCTTGCTACCACACAGGACAGGAACAATCAAAGGCAGCAGCAGAGGAAGACCGGTAGGAGCAGAGCAAAGTAAACACTGTGAGAGGAGGGCATCTTTGTTTTTTGTTTAAAGGAACGTGAGTGAAAGGCACTTGTGTTGGAACTCTTTCAGTGGGTTGTAGTGCAGGGGGGATTTCATGACCAGGGGGGAGGGGAAGTGTCTCTGCCCCTCCCCCTGCAACCTTTTGGAGATAATTACTCCGCTGTGCACAGGTGTGACCGAGGGCAGAATGTAGGTTGCAGAACCTGTATTACTGGTGATAATGGGCAAGATAGAAAGGTTCTCAGTTTGACTTAAATTCCCTGGTGAGTTTGTGATTTGGACAGCTAGGAAAAACCCTACAAGTTTACTTGGAAAGGGAATATATTTGATCTGGAGTCATTGAAAGACAACCATTGAGCTCCACAGTGTTACTTGTACAGAGTTACCTTCCAGAGCAGAACCACATTTGCTCAATCATTATCATTGCTGTTGTGCGGTAAGTGTAGGCAGCACTGTGCATAACCTGCCCCAGAGGCCTAACCACCCAGAGTTACAGTACAGAACAATGTAATGCAAAATGTGCTGGTGGACAGTCCATAACATTAGAAATGGGTCAAAGCTGCAGAGTTTTCATCCAGATTCACATCCAGGCTCTTCCAAAGTTTGGGGGAATTTGGATACAGTTTTGGCTCAGCGCCCTAGAAAGGTAAGATCTGAATGTCAGTATCTTAAGGCTTTGGTATTGGTCCATCTTTAACTATAATCAAAATGCATCATGGAACAAATGGGTCTTTTTGAAGCAGTGAAGTGAGGACTGAATATATTAATTGGAAAGCTATATTCATTCCAGCATAAGGGACAGCTTGGAAGAAGGCATAAAATCAAAATGAACAAATAACCCCAAGGGGGATGACAGAAGTGACAGATTATTCAGGATATTTGTAATAATGCCGGCTAATACTGATAGTTCATACATTTGACTTGGCTAGAGGTGTGCTTTAACATGTAGAGTATACAAGGTGCAATTTTTTAGTGTAATATAAATCTCTGGAAACAATGTAGGCAGCCTTAAGAAGAAGAGAATGATCTACTTTAATTGTGTTTAAAGAGCTTAAAATATATCTTTAGGCTACTTGACGGTAATATGCTCAAGCGAGTCATTCATATTATCTCTGAAATAGCTCAGAGTAGCAAATTTTTGTATTTTGCAGGCAGATTAGGAAGTAAATAGCGTTTGGTGTTCAATAAAAATGCTGCCAAATAACACAAACTAATCTTCTTGCTCTGTTATGCTCCCAGAATTCGTATCTCTTTGTGTGTGTGTCAAGAAGTCAGTTTGGATTGCTTTGGTCTCTCTTCTGGGTACTCTTAAAGAGCTGGAGCTTAGAAATAGCATTTGGTCATATGTTGTCATAAGCTTCTTAAATCACTGGCTGTTACCACAGCTGACCTAGTAAAAGAATCAATTTATTTTGCACTGAACTGTGAAATTTTAAAACACAAGACAAGGCACTTGGGATCAAATGACTGTTAAAAACCACAATGTAGGCAGCACAACTGGCAAATTACATAACACTGTGTCCTGCATGGCAAGGTTATCGGATGCACTGAACACCTTGAGTTACTTACTTTTCTGCACAAGTGTCTTTAAACACCTCACAGTTTTATTCACATCGAAAAATACACTTCAGCTAAAATGGTGTTTCAGTTGATTTTAATTTATATTCTGACAGCATATCTGGCCCATTCAGTGACATCTAATTACAGACTTGTCACTGGTTATAAATCCTAACCAGGGGCCATAGTATGTCATCATTTTTTCAGTTCTGCTTAAAACGTGATGATGCAATATGGCCTGATGTGCCAGGGGAGTGATAAACCTGTTGTGGGGCCAAATGCTTCTCTAAACTACAGCCTGTGCAGCCCCATTAAAGTTGAGAAGGTCACAAGAGCCCAGGGATTGCAGTTCTTCCAGGCCCTTTTTCAGGATGTGCCAGGGTGAGGCAGGAAGGCTATTTTCACTTTGCTCTTCCATTGTGCACCCCTATAAAGTCCCAAGAAATCTGACCCACAGTAGTGGGCTCTCCAGTTAGGCTTGGATTGTCAAAGGGGCCAAAGGGCATTCCATACCCAACCCCCATTGACTTTCCCTTAAACCCCTTTAAAAATCCCAGCTTTGGTGAACAGAGTGGATCTTCAACTTGGTATTAGGCCTAAAACCAGGTTAGGACACTGTCAAGCAGGTGCGCTGAACAATTTGTATAGTGGAGATGCTGAGAGCCATGGAACCAATCTGTAAAGTAAACCCTGTCTCTGATGGACACCACATCAAGCCAGGGGGTGCTCCTGCTAGTTCCGGCACCTATGCTGTCAAGACTATGGCCCACAATGTCACGTGTTTAGAATGTGGGGGACAGGTCCCTGCTTAGGTGGAGAGGTTGTGTGTGCATGTTTAGGAGGAAAGGCTGTGGGGAGACACTTCTTAGAGCTACAGTGATATACATCTAGAATTACTCTGTTCACTTCTGGTGAAAGAGTTTGGATCTGAAAAAGGATGTAAGATGGAAGCAGAGGGAGATGAGATGGGCAAGGTGTATGACTGGCAGGTGTAGGCTGGGATAGACAGGAAGCAGAACAGCAAGTGATGGTGTGCAAAGTTAAGAGAAAAGAGTTCTAACATTATCCTAGGCTGAAGAGTGCCTGGTGCTCCCCCAGTTCCAACTGCAGCTGCTGCTCCCTGTTGTGGTTGCTTCTGGGAGGTTAGAGACTGGTGTCAGAAATGCATTTGGTCAGGTGGTGCGGGACCAAGTGGGAGGAAGGAAGGTCTGCTGGAACCGACTAGCTCTAAGGGGTTCAGTTCCAGTCCAGTAGGAACCAGGGTGTGGGGAAGAAGTGCTTAGTATTTTTTCAGTAGTGAATAAGCCATATTTATTGCCCTCTATGTACCAAATAGTACAGACAAAAATACTATTTTCGTAAGTGACTTGTTTTTCACTCACTGCTAAGGAAACTTAACATAAAAAAAATCTGTGATCCAAATGGTGGAAAATTATTCAATTCATTGCCAATATTTTGTTGCGTTTGATAAAATGTTACTAATATACTAATTCACTATTGAGCGATCTGTGAGTGGCACCGGCTAACATTACACTCTAGTATTGTATTTAACCAGTTGCCCATCAAACCTGACAAACCATGACTGTGGGCTGGGAAGCTCTGAGTTTGATGGACGTAGTGTAACTCTAGGTCAGTGTTGTCTATGTATAATTCAGTAGCGGGGCAAACACAAACGGTTAGGCTGTTTGATATTTTAGATCCTTTCAAAAAGGTACAACAGCGTGTCTGTAAAGTTTTACACGCACAGTAAAAATGTCATAGGTAGGTCTTTCTTTGGGCAGGTTTGCTTTTCTGACAGCTCTATGGCTTTCCTGTGAAATCAAATTACTGGCAGTCAGGTTCTTTACAAAAGCTTTTCCGAACCTGAGAATTTTTGCCTCATAGGAAAATGTCAATAAAGCTGATTATAAATAACCCATATTTAAAAAATTGTTATTATTAATTGAAAACTTTCCCTGTGTTATGCTGTTGGACTCGAGGAAATTGTGTATAAATGCTGACAAAGGTTTAGATCTTCAGCTGGTGTAAATCAATGAAGCTACCCAGATTTACTCCAGCTGTGGATCTGACCCAGTACTTTTAGCTTGTGAGGGATAAGGACTGTCACAGTGAGGATGTGATGTAGGCAAATGATATCAGAGCATATATAGGTTCTAGCATTAGCCTATTATAGATGTGCATTATGTTGAATGCTGTTTAACAAATGCTGCCATGCCTTAGGCTTCCTCATGCAGATGTGTTTGTTAAAGCAGAGACTGTGCCATTAAGGAACAGGACAGTGCTGGGGATGATGCAGTGCTCCTAAGGGCATAGGATCAGCCCTGCCAACATTAGGAAGGGGTAGCATGCCCCCATGCATCCTGCCTCCTTCACTTCTTCTGTGCACCGCACCCTACATGGCCCTGCCTCCTCCTTACTCCCTGGGGCGGGGGTGGGGAATATCCCTGGATGGCCAGCAGTCTTGAGCTATGAAGAACATGGGATCTATAACTAAACCTGACTACTGAGTAGGAGTGCAATGGGAGCCAATTGTGGCTGGCCCTGTGTGGGTGTATGAGATGGAGGACAAAGCAGAGGGGAAACCCCTTTCCTCCAGGGCACCCATGCTGGAGCCAAAGCACCCACACAAAGGGGTGGGGTCGGCCAGTGCTATGGTGCACACTTACAGGGTGTAGGTGGGAGGAAAAGCCAGGCCTGTGCCCCCCCATGTGCCCATGCTAGCACTTGGTGCCTGCCACTGCAGGGAATGTGCTTTGAAACTTTCAGGAGATGTACGAAGAGCCATTGTTGGGTACATTGCTCTCAGCAGCCCCAGCCATTAGGTGACCAGGCTGCTGAGCCGCTGAACTTTCTAGGACTGTCTTTATCTGTACTAAATACTGTATCACTTAATCCAAGCGCTTCTTAGGGATTTTCAAAGCATTTATAGAAAGTGCTCCGGGGGCAGCTACGTTATTATGCCAGCTGATTTCCGAGTGACAGCTTTCAAACTTTGTAACATTCTTCTTCTCGTCCTTCCTTCCTGTGCCCGTCCACATCTCTGCTCCAGCAAACACTATAGCTTTCTGGACGCTGATCGGAACCTTATACCTCAGTCCCATCGCTAATGAGTGGTTATGATCCAGTGAGAGTTGCACAAACCGAGAGCAAAAACCTGCTCCAAGAGTTCTATACATCTTCAGTGATTTGAACCCTAGAGCTTAAGAAGAGCAACTTCTATCTGACAGTTCCCATCCCCAAACCTTTTCAGCCACAATCTTTTTAGATATAATATTTTTTAACATTCCGGTCAAAAGTGAATTGCGTCTGATTCACCTAATAGATACTAATTTGCACATTCATTATATTATCTAAGGTATGCTTAATTGATCTGTATTGTCCAATTATTCATTCGATTTGCCCATCTACATACTGAACAAACAGCCCTAGTGGGTAATTATTCTGTTCCTCTTGAATTACAGGACAGCTACTGATTTTCCCTATTTGTGATGCTGAGATCAAACATTAAGCTGCTGAAGATGCTTTGCTTCAAATGAGGACATTAGGAGTAGGGAATTTAATAAAATTGCCTGAAGTGTCACAAAGCTGAGTGGAATGATGTGGCTGCGAAACTAAATCCACAGCAACACAACATGGCTCTGTTTGGCCCAAAGCTAATCCTCTGTTTACCGTGTTACGCCTCGGGCTCATCTGTGGCTGAGTGCTGGTTAGAATATACAGTGAAACCCCGCTATAACGCGATGTTTGAGGTCCAAAAACTTCCATTGTGCTAAATGTGGGGTCACGGTATAGCAGGGTTTCAAGCCAGTCAGTTTGTCAGTGGTCCCCAACATGGTGTATTGATGTGCGCCACCTAGTGCCCCTAGTGCCCAGCAGGGGAGAGGAGCCGCGGCCCCCTGCCTGCCGGGGACAGAGAGCACCAGCGTCCACAGCCTCGGAGTTCTCTGTCCCCGGCAGGTGGGGAGCCGCGGCTCCTCTGGAAGCAGGAGAGAAGCCGCAGCCCCGCACCTGCTGGGGACAGAGAGCACCAGTGCCCGCAGCCCCGGAGTTCTCTATCCCTGACAGGCAGGGAGCCGTGGCTCCTCCTGAAGCGGGAGAGAAGCCGCGGCCCCGCACCTGCCGGGGACAGAGAGCACCAGTGCCCGCAGCCCCGGAGTTCTCTGTCCCTGGCAGGTGCAGGGCTGCAGCTTCTCTCCCCTGCCATGATGTTGGGGACCACTGGTACAGTACTGTATTATGCCTTAAAGGGGAGCCAACTTATTATCGTGTTATATTCAATTTCGCGTTATGGCGGGGCACGTTATTGCGAGGTTTGACTGTATCTGGAGCCAGTGCCCCTCTGCCCCCTGTTTATGGGCCAAACACAACTGGAGTCATCGTACTAACACTCTAAAAGCAGGGTGCGGTGGAAAAGGCAGGGAGACCCTGGCTTTGCCCTCCCCTGTACCTCACAGCTGCATGGCCAAAGAGGGGCCAACATCTGTATCCTTGTGAAGAGTGGTGCCATTCTTGTGCCTCACAGGATCTCTGGAAGCTTTGTGTCTGCTTGCGATACAATAGTTCCTGGAGATCCATGTGAGGTGGGGCACTGCCAGTAGTTCCAGCTAGAGCCTTAATGGAATTGTTAATTTTTAAGGTTTCTAGCCAATTGTTAGTTTTTGGAGGAAGGTAGGTAATGTTTCAAACCACAGTCAGGTAAGGTTCCAATGTAGGTTTGTTTAACATAACCACAATATCGTTCCAAAGACTTGAGATGAAAGCATTGGAAAGAAAGACACCTGGGTTAGCCAACATTGTGCCATTTTTGCAGGTAAGTATTGCTCCTTGTAAGGAAATGGCATTTGAAGTTGCTGGGAGTCCTAATGTAGCTCTGGATCAGATTGATGTTCATAGGCCCATGTACTTCATGTCATTGCCTTACGCAATGGGCTGTGGACCTCTGCATGGGAATGCTCAAAGCACTGGGGGCTGTACTTTTTAGCTTTGGTTCCATCAAAGGGAAAATTCCAGTGATAGAGGAGAAACAGGAGCATGCTGAACTGGTAGCAGCTTTCCAGGAACAGTGTGTCCAGTCCTGCAATCCTTCTTTGGGCAAAACTCCTTTATGAAGGCAACAGGTTGTTTTGCCTGAGTAAGGACTGCAAGATTTAGACCTTTGCACACTTGTGCTGATTTTACCACTCCCTCAGGGTGCTAACTTTACAGCTTTATAGAAGCTTTATAATTGCTTTATAGAAGCAATTACCCTCTATCACCAGGAATGTACCTGCTAGCAAATGAAGATGCTCTGATTGTGATCTATGTTCCCTGGGTGCCCTCTGAAAAGGAACGCAATGATTCTGACTCTAATTTTTATTTTGTTGTTTAAGGGGATGGGCTGGTGATTTCCAGGGGAAAAACTGACTAGAGGGAAAATTAAATCAGCTGAGCTCCTCACTTCTCTGTTCAGATTTCAGCAGGTGAAAACTGTAAGCTTTGCACAGTTCTGACCTCCAGAGAAGGATTTGGCAAGCACTGAGCCTAACAGTGACTCACTCCCCTCAGTAATGGAAAGTTTTGGAGACTAGGGACTGACCTTTCACAAAGCTTTGATCTTGGGATGTTTACATTCCTATTAACCCTTGCACACTGTGTAACAGAGGGGCTAGCAGGCTCGGTTCTCTGTGTTAAGACATGTTGCTCACTCTCTTTATTCAAAGCTTTGGCTTGAAAGGGATACAGCTGCTGATACAAACAGCATTGAAGAGCCAAAACTGGAACCTCCAATCCAAAACCCTTTGAATTTTAATAGGTTTCATATTTGACTCTCCAGATCCAATTCATCCCTGTGGTTTTTGGTTGCAGGCTGGATCTAAAATTGGAGGGAGTCTACTTTTTGGTTCCCATTTGGATGCAGAGAACAGCTGAGCTTGTGAAATTTCCACTATTCAAAAGTAACTCACAAGATTCTGCTAGAATGATATTTGAAACCTAGTGCTGTTTAAACTTAATACTTCTAAATTGATAACATTTAATCTGAACCTTATTTTCAGTCCAATATGGACCTTGATCCTACACAGCCTCCTTGGTCCACCCATATTAATATCAATAAGGTATTAATGGTACTCACAATACCGCTGTCATAAGAAAAAAAATTGCCATTGAAGCATATTAATTTTCTAGTGAAAATTTAAGTCTAATGGGTTGGGGAGCTGGATAGCTTACAGGATTGTATAATATACTGGGGAGCGTGCATGAACCACTGCTGCTTACTGGAGAGAATGTCAGGCCACATGTGTATGATGATGCTTCCTTTTGGCTGGATCTCAGGGGATAAAGGCCCTAAAATTACAAACAGATAATCAAGAGTCTCCTTTTGAACAACTGGTCTGACCTATGCTTTTGGAGCAATTGGCTGGGAATGGAGGGAAGCAGAGTGTGAAAGTAGAGTTGTTCCCCCTTCCCAATCCTTTTAGGAAGATGGAGATTTCATCTCAAAATTGTGCTAACATTTAAATCGTCACCATTAGGTTTCAAAGTTAACTATTGCATTGCTGATAAAAGCATAAAAGAAAAAAAGGATGATTATCATTTTCAAAGCTGCACAATTTGAGGGGAGGGGTTGAGACTGGAAGGGATTGTCATTTTTTTGACCCCTGGTTTGGATTAAAAGTTAATAGGAGTACAGAGGTCAGTTGATCTGAAACTGACTAGCAACTAATTTGGTAAAAACAGATAAAAGCTAATAATTTCAGTTCTGACTATTTCAGCAGAAGCTCCTCTTATTAAAAGTTACAGCTAGATATCTAGTTGCAAGACTTACCTTGCCAGAAAAAACTCTTATTGGCTGATCATTCTCTGAAGGCATGACCTTGTAGCTAGCAGCTTGTGGCCATATATGAAGTAATCATCCGCTAGATATCACATGGAATATAGCGTGGGAAAGGTAAGCTTGCTGACATCTCCTGGGGAAAGGGCAAACAAGTGGGAGATTGTTTTCCTCTAGTTAAGGCACAAAGGGAAGTTAGATATTCAATTTTCATGAAAAAAAAAACAGCTGGAGTTGGGCATCTAATTCTCCCATATGCTTCTGTAAGTGCAATATCCTGTCTGTAGGTGCACTAATCTAAAATGGGTGATCTTTAAAGTATTGCACAAAGATAAACATAGTTCCAGCATGGAGAGGATTTTCAAGGCCGAAAGGAAATTTCAAGTCTTTTAATTGGTTCTGTGCCTCAGTGTGGATAAGTGATAGAACTTCCGAAAAGCTCCGAGGGCCAATACAAGTGTCCAAATAGTCTGAATTGCAAAGCACACTTTTTTGCACTCAAGGGACATGAAATTACAGCAGAAGTGTTTGGCATTTTAAAACAACTTTTAATTAAAGCAATGAAACATGGCACCCACCGCAGATTCAAGTGGTCTCCCCTTTGTCTTCTGAACAGTAGCTGTAATTTCAGCTACTTTAAGACCACTTATAATAAACAAGAATCAGAAAGCAATCAAGCCTAAAGTACCACAGAAATCAGATTAATACAATCAATGTGGCAGCAGGGAGATTTATTTTTTGTGCTGCTTCTTGATAGACAAAAATAGGGGACATAAATGCCGAGTAGGTCCCATATGTCGTATTGCTTCTTGTTTCACACCAGTAAATGTTTTGGAAGCAATGTTCGGTAGCTTCAGCTATTACAGACAGACCTTAGATGAATGTGCCTGTCAAAAGCTAAACGAAATCCTATATCACTTTACTTATGTTTTTTTCCCCATTCTAAATGAAATTATGGAGAATTAAATTTCTGAAGCATGACCACTGCACAAGAAATTATTCAAGGAAGCTCTGGCCACCTGCCTGAGATTCTTTCCCCCTAGCTTGTTTGTTCATTTTCTCTGTTACTAATTAGGTTTCTGACTTAAACTTAGTTTGCAGATGATGGATTTTAAAGATTATTATAAAGGACAGGACATCGAGGTCAATTTTTTGAGCTGGCAGTGGAGAAACTTTCAGAATGCTTATGCTTTATGATATCCTGGGAAAAGGAAGGGCTGCCATGTCTGCTAAGCTGATATTCTTGTTAGGGATTTAAAAAAAACAACAAACAAACCCCACAGTATGCAGCAAATAACATTGACACAACAATTATGGATGATAAAAGTATTATAATTCATTTACAGCAGTGACCACTATATGTGAGCCACTTTGTAAACATTAAGGATTTCAAAGGGTTTTAATGGTATAACTATTTCACTGAAAACTCACACCCCTAACTGACATACTAATACCAGTGCAAATTCTTCCTGTGCATAGACCCAGCCTTTACTTTGTGTATTGCTCCACTGAGACTTCTAGGAGAGTAAGGGGCTACTCAGGCCTGGTCTACACACAGTTTTTGGACTGGTATAACTATAATTTAGGGGTGTGATTTTTTTTTTAAACCAAAATAGTTAAATCAGTGCAAACCCAAGTGTGGATACAGTTATATGCATATAAAACTGCCTTTTACTGATGATGCTTATTCTCTTTCCCATTGTGGTGGGGTACTCTGTTTTATCTAACCACCAAGGTAAGTGTATCTTTGCGATAGCTAGTTCCTTATACCAAGAATCACAGCAATATTCAGTTTACTCCAAGTCCCAAAGGACCAGTCACTTACCCCAAGTCAATTTCACCTTCGATCTCACACTGAAGACAATGCTCGTTGACAATCCTATAATAAACTATACAAAGATTTATTAAGTTAAAAAAAAGTTATTTACAAGATTAAAGTGGTAAACATGATGAGGTGTACCAGGCTCAGCCGCCCCTTGCTGGAGGCATTTCAGAAAGGAGCAAAGGAGTTGAGTCCTCCAAGCAGCCAAGAGAGGCTGCATGAGGAGCAGTCAGTTGGAGAAAGGCAGGGTCCAGGAGGGCCATATAAAAGGAGCTGCAAAGCTAGCAACGGCTAGTTCTTTGCTGGAGACACAGGAGTGCAGATGTTGCTCCTGGATGGTCCAAGGAAGCTATAATACCATGAACAAGGACTGTGGGAATAAGGAGGAGATTTTGGCTGGATGCTGGGACTGAGTACAAGACTTCAGTCCTATGATAAGGGTGAAGTATATGTGAGTGAAGGTGCTGTGGCTTTGGGGAAGTGGTCCAGGGAACTGTAGTAGCATTGTGAGTGGTCAAAAGAACACAATGGCATGTGACTGTTATTCATAGGGTCCCTGGGCTGGGACCTGAAGTAGTGGGTGGATCTGGGTGTCCCCCACTGGCTGCAGGTGGAGTGGATCTACTTCCTGAGAAGGGAGTTGAACCTAACCCCAGAGAGGGGACTGAAGCTCCTGAAGAGGGTCAGCAATTTACTGAATATTGAACTAAGCTATGTCTCTGGAAGGGGACTGAACTGCTTAATGGCTCAGCTAGAGAGTTGAGGCCAGAAGGACCCAGAGAGGGTGAAAACATTGCCTCCAGGGAGGAAGCCCTGGGAGTATGGCTTGATACCAGGGCTGGGACTGTGTGAAGACTGAAACTGCTTGAAGACAGGTATTGTCACAGACCTCTGTTAGACTGTTTACTCTGGAAGGGATCTGCTTTGTTTGTGTTTCACATGGACTCTGTGTGAGTCAGCCAAAGGGCTGAGTTAGCAGAACTGCTGATGGGGTCACCATAAATTGTGAGAGGTGCAGCTGTACACCTGAACAAGGGGGTGCTCACGTGAAGTGAGTGCCACCCTGTTACATGATTGATACACAAATAAGTTACTCTTAAATTTCAAAAGGTAAACGAAACTTCTATAATCTTCAAGCTCTACATCTTCTTTAGGGCTGGCCCAGGCTAAGCAGCTGGGATCTTATGCTTTGAAATAATTTGTGCCCCAGGGTCCAAGCAGCATAGAAATAATCAGTTTCTTCTTGTTAGAGGTTTTATTCTCCTCTTCCCACATGCTTTTGGCTGCAAAGCTCAGCTGATGGGAGGAGTCACTTGCATGACTCCTCTTCATGGGGAGGAGGCAGAATAACAAGTCTCACAGTCACAAAGGCTCACAATACAACCTCTCTAATGCTATCTTACAACATGGGATATAGATGTTAGGGGTGAGATCAATGTATACAGCGGCTCACAAGCATTTAATGAACTCTATATACCTAAACAAATTCTTATAATTCTAATACCCATATTAACAATACTAACACCTCAGCAAGCAAGACTTCTGAACATTGACAAATACATAGTTTGAAGTTAAGATATGGGGATCTTGGCATGAGCTGGCACCTGGCCTGGCAGAATCACAGGTGAGTCCTGAAACGAGGCCAGGTTCCAGGGAGACGGTGGTAGGCCCAGTGTTCTGGAAGAGGAATAGGGAACTGACAAGGAGCCCACAAGAGATGGGGAGCCCAAGCCTGGGGAGGGGCAAAAGATGCTTTGGTAGTCTTTAATTTTGTATGTGGTTTTGAGTTCTGCTGAGGGGCCTGGGGAGAAGCTGGCTTCTCTCGGAAAGAAGAGTGTGATTCTTGTTTGATGGGGTAGCACTTTACTGCAGGTCTAGTGGGGAGCTGGGTGAAGGGTCTCTGCAGAGACCAGATGGGAGAAGCCAGGTTGGGGCCTGATCAGTTACAGCTGGACTTAGGTACCCTGAAAGGGGACTTGACTTGGCCAGCCAAGTCAATGAACCAGACACCCACAGGGTCTGAATAGCTATTGGGAGAAGACAGTCAAGAGAGGCCCAGCATCCCCACATCTAGTCATGAGATTTGTTGGCTGTAGAATCATTTGTATGCATGTGGGGCTTGCTCTGGGGTAGGACCCTACAAAGACAGTATAAAACTCATTTATATCTTTATCTCCTTTAGCTGGGTTGTACTGCATTAATTACACTGGTATAGCTAACGTGATATGACTTTCTAGTATAGCCAAATCCTAGTATGACCAAAAGTTGCAGAACCTGGCCATTAATAATTGATCTCCTGAACCCACTTTATAATCACCATCTTCAGAAATCTCTCATACCCTGGATGCTATTAAATTGGTGCATTAAGGCACTAAAGAATACAGCTTTTTACTAGGTGCCAACTGTATGGCTTCTTGCTGCCCTTGGCAAATGAGAATATTTTTCCCTTTTCACAGCTCCGAGTCACTCACACAAACAGCCAAGATAGATCTTGCTTTCCCAATTCTTTTGCTCCTTTAGGCAATGGCAGTGGGGTGTGATAGAACTGAACAGGTTCAGCAGATCACTGTGAACAAGACCTCTGCAGTCCATACCATATGCTATGGCAGAGTTGTTTTAGGCAATGTTATAACAACAAGTAATGTCTGGAGGAGGCACTGCTCCTGCATTGTGAACTTGTGACGGGGTATCTGAAATTCATCAAGGCCATTTTGTCAGCACTGTGTACTGTAACAGAAATAGAGAACAGTGGACCACATCTGTGAAGACTGGTGGCTGATCTGAATTTCCCCATCATTGAACCTGGGATTTGGGACCTATCTCTAATAAAGAGGGGGGATGTATTTGTCATGACTAATTTTAAGACTTCATATGCGGAAATAGTACCAAGGGTGAAAACCCAATACCAGCTTCACATCACTTCCAATTGATTTACTAAGTGTTTTATTAATTCATCCAACACTGACAGCACAACCCAGTCATCTCAGGCCATTATTCTTCTGTAGCTTGTTGAGATTGCTTGGTGTTTAAATATGCAAAGCCTCATTTTCTCATAGCAGGATTAAGTGTTAGGACTCACTAATTTCAATCAGTTTCACATTTGTAGTAATTTAGCTCACTGCAGCATGTTGATTAGATTCATTGGCTAAGACAGCTGCAGAATATCCTGTGGCAGGAAAGAATTACTCTTTGCAAAGCACTCATGTTGATGGAAGAGATTATGATGGGTAATGCCAACAATAGAATGATTTATCCCTAGAGGTTAAAACATGATTGTGGATAGCCTGGTGGGAAAGAGGGAAGGGTTTGGGGATAGTGGGTTTTTGTTTTTTAAATGATTGGAGAATATTGGATTTGTTGAGTTAAAATCCCTTGTAAGTTAATGCTCAGGAACAAAAAAATTGGGAATAAAAGAAATAATACTGATTTGTTAAATTGATTTGTTCCCAAATTCTTTGATCTCCTTTATCATGGACAGCCCTATTTTTTAAAATGTGTATACTTGATAGGATTTCTAAATCCTGCCTATAGATGCTTAAATTGACCCTTAGGCACTGAAAGAACCATTTTATGGGAGTCACTCTGAATTCCAGGACTTAGATGTGCCCTTTGAAAAATAGGCCCAGTATGTGATAACTTTAAATGAACAATCTTTTTTCCATTTGGGTAAGTATTCATTGAGAAAGGTACCATAGTTACACGGATTTGAGTAACTATTGGCAGCCTGGGTGAGACGTCTTGTAGCTAACTCACATGGCTGAATTAGAAGAGCGGAAATAGGGCTGATTCCTGCCTCTGCTCTAAATTCTCTGTGACCTGAAGCAAATCATCTGTGTTCCAATTTTTTCATCTGTAAAATGAAGATAATGAACTTTCTATAGTGGAAGGAGGAGGGGGAGTTCCCACTGGTACTAAATGGGTTAACTCAGCGGTCCTCAATGCGGTGCCCTGGCGTCCTGGCCAGCGGTCAAGCATCTGCTGAAATACTGCCAAATTTCGGCAGCATTTCGGCATCACTGCCTCTTGCTGATGCTGCTTGCTGTCGACAAGCAGCGTCATCGAGAGGCGTCGCAAATTCAGCGCCATTTCGGCGGATGCTCAACTGCTGCCATGGTCCTTCGTCTGGCACCCGCCAGACAAAGGATGGGGACTGCTGGGTTAACTAAAGCTGGCTAAGGTATCTGGTTGCACCTGGACGGTGGCTCAGGCCCAACTGAAGATGCAGCCCAGTTGAGGGTAGTGAGCATAAAGGAGGAAGCCCAGATGAGAAGGTGGCTGCAGGGAAAGAGTTTGGCAGCCTCTGGTTTCCAAAGTGTGAAGGAAGAGCCTAGAGGCAGAATTGCAGTAGCCCAGGAAAGGGCTGTAGGAAAGGGCTTGAAGGAAGACGAATGTAGCAAGGAGTCTGAGGGAGCAGACATTAGTTGTTTGTCACAAGGTCCCTGTACTGGAAACTAGAGAAGAGAGGGTCTGGATTCCCCTACTGGCCATTGGAAAAAAGTGGTGCAGAAACACCCTGCTACAAGGAGAAGGACAATTGAGTTTGGAACTAGTAATCACTGAACAAAGCCTTATGAGATGCCATTCTGCATAAGAGAAGGAGGATGACTGTGCTGCTGCAGGAAGGGGTGGAAGGATTGGAGGAGTGAGCCTGGGAAGGGGTGAAGTTATGGGTGCTTGAATTTAGTTTATTGGATGCCATGTTTATTCCAGAAGGGGAGAAACTCTACAGTGCTCTGGCCAGAAGGCTGAATCCTGAAGAGACCACTGCAGAGCGACTGTCAGCAGAGAGTGTTAGATGAGGAAAGGGGTGCTATGTCATGCCTAGCCATGAGGGTGCATGCCAATGGTGAGCCAGCTCTTTTCTACTTATCCCTTATAGTGGTTTTGTGAGGCTAATTGTCATTTTTGCAAAGCACACTGACCGCTCCAAAAAGGAATGCCCTGCAGAAATATACAATAAGTATTGGCCCTTGGGCAGTGCACTAGATGTTCAAAGCACTCTACAGTCATGATCCCTTCATTCACTCTCTAGTAATCAAGCAGGAAAACTTAAAACTTTAACTAATTCACTTAAACTGGAATGTTTTGGTGAGTGAACTGGTAATGGGCTTGCTGAAAGCCCTTGTGTTGGGTATAATGTTTCTCCCCCCCTCTTTTAAAATCTCTCTGCTGTGGCACATGACAGAGTTTAGTCTCTTCAGGACTTTGAGATAAATATAAATAGAGTTAAATCTCTGATAGGAAAGATACAAAAGCACTTAAGGAAGACATTTACTGGTACTAAATTGGTATATAGGCATATATAATAGTTTACTTAACCCTTGAAACAGTTGTGAATACTGTCAATAACTTGCATGTGGTACATGAAATGAGCCCATGTGCAATACAGGATCTGTAGGAAAATTACAGGAACTTCCATTTTCCCTCACAGCCATCAGTGAAGATGGATGCACGTTCTGTCTCAGTTTTCATAGTAGCTTCCATTTTTTTTATTTCAGTGCATATTTCTGCTGCTGATCTTCAGTTATCTCTGAATAGTGAGGGAGAGCAAACTGCTGTTGAGACTCTGTTTAGTTTCTAACCAATGGGATGTGAAGGGGCTTAGGGGACCCTGCTGCAGTTGCTCCCCACCCTCACAGCCCTGGGAAGTGGGGGCTGAAGGACCCCTGGACGTACAGGCAGAGCAGATGCAGGGTGAGGGGCATAGTTGCTGTGGGAGTTGGGTGTGTGCATAATTTATAGCTGGGCTGGGGAATGGTCAGATGTGGGGGAAACACATTATTAGAAACTTGTGGGCCGGAGGGGTGAAGCTGGAAGCTTTTACTGTGTAACCTGATTTCTGGGAGTCTTCCACTGAATGCCAAAATCACCTTACGCTAAATTTGGGAGAGATGGCAACACACACTGGGATGGGCCAGGGGAGTTTAAATATCAACACAGACCCAAAACCTTTCTTTTTTAAAAAAAATTTTTTTAATACATTGAGTTGTGAGGTCTGACTTACGGTTTTTCTTGGAAGGGAGGAAGGGTTGGCAGTACTGCTGGAGTAAGATACTACTGAAATTGAATAAAGATAGCAGAATCTGGAACAAAGATGTTACTATGATCCAGGATATGTTTTTCAGGCTAAATGGGAGTAAATGGTGTCGTGTGGTTTTTTTTGTTTGTTTTGTTTGTTTTTGGAGCAAAACAAACTTTACTCAAATGCTTTAAAATTAATGTAGCTGACAAGATTAGTAAATCTTGTGGTGGGTTTTTTTTGGTAACAAATTTTCCAAGCCTACAGCATTATCAAGTACATACCTGCTCAGCCAGCAAACTTTTCCAGGTCAAATCCAGTTTCTTCCTCCTCTTTAGCAGATGAACTTGGGCCTTGACATTTTATTATGAGGCAAGGACAGATTAGCTCAACAAACATCAAAACCCCAAACACTTGCAAACTACCGTTGAGTAGCAATTCTGAAGCAATTAAAATCTAAAACAGTCACTTTGTGCTCAATGCCAAAATACTTGCAGAACATTAAATTGTCGAAAGCAAGGTCTGCTGGTTCATTTCTGTAATGGCTTCAATAAAGCAGGATAAATGAAAGAAAACAACCTCCCCTTTTGGAGGCTTTTGGAAACATTCATTTTCCTTCCTGCCTCTTGTTTGTTCATGTCCCTTCCACATGAACTCCTGGAGGCTGTAAGGCCTGCACTGGAACTTTACCAGAAGCTTCATGCAGCTCACTTGGGAGAGAAGCTGTGGGCTGGATATTAGCAACTGTCTTTCCTAGTCTAGTGCTTAGAGACACAAAAAATTGTACTCTTCTGTGCTCACGTAGAGCAGTGGTGGGCAGCCTGTGGGCTGCAGGTCACCAGGCCACTTGTTTATATTTGCACAGTCACCCGCAACTCCCAGTGGCTGTGATTCACCGTTCCTGGCCAATGGGCGCTGAGGGAAGCAGCGCGGGCCTGGCTATCGCTTCCTGTGGCTCCCATTGGCCAGGAATGGCAAACTGCAGCCACTGGGAGCTGCAAGTGGCTGTGCAAATGTAAACAAACAGTCTGGTGACCCACCAGCAGCTTGCCCTGATAGGCAACCAGCGGCTTGCAGGTGGCCCACCACTGATGTAGAAGGGTCAGGAAACATCACTAATGTGATCACACACAGCTTCCTTGGGGGAGGCAGGGGGATTTGGCTGAAGAGGTAGTGGGTACAACTTACAGCATCACTAGGTTCTATGGGGCAGGGAACACAGGGTCAGGCTTCCACACTGTTGATCAGGCTCCACCTCACCTGGTTATGTAGTGTAATCTAGGCATGACACATAGGAGTACTAGTATGTTTATTTCCTGGCCACTTTCTATAACACGAATCAGGGTTACCAAAGATTATAACCTAGCCACATGGCAAGGGCCACTCTCCAGCAGCTATAGCTACATGGGAAGGGGGCAAGGAGAGGAGAAATCCTTAAGGAGCCATGGTACCATTGCAAGGCATAAAACTTCATGCCCTTAGTGAACATGGGCAAAGAGGCTCATGTTATGTTTCTCCAGTTGTCTGTTTTCTGTGACATGACTTGTACTTGTTATAGAAAGTGTCTGATTTTAATATTTGAGTATAGAGTTATGCTACATTTGAAACCATACTTCCATTTGCACTGTAATGAGCAGAAAAACTATGTGGGGAATGAGACATTTCATTAATATTTTGGAGACTTTTTTGAATAAACTTTTGCTGCTTCCACATTAGCACTGCCCACTCAGGCATATTGCAAAAAGGGAATGAAAAGTTTTTTGTTCATGTGAATGTTTGTAGGAAGCACTCTTTGGACCCAAAGCAGACACTTGGTAGTGCTTGGAGGCCTCTCCAACTGAGATTTTGGTCTTTGGTTAATAAGAACTAGGTACCTTTTAGAGCATGCCAGCAGTGGCAGATTAATGCATGGGACCTGTGCCCATGGGCCCTGTCCAATTTGGGGACCCCCACAGGACCACCAGAACCTGTGGCAGTAGGTGGCCACCAGCACCAGGACTATGGCCCTGGCTGGGCTGGTGTAAGAGCTGCTCAGGGAGCCTGGGCCACTGTGGGGAGCCCTGGACTCTCTACCTGCCCTGAGTGGGGTGCCTGAGAGCAGGTGGGGACATGGGCTGCTCAGGACACGCCACCCAGGACAGGTGGCAGGTCCAGAGCTCCTCACAGCAGCCCAGGCTCCCTGAGCGGTTCTTACACTGGCCTGACTCTGACTGCTAGCCTGGGCAGGGGCTGGGGCCTTGGGGGGGAGGGGGAGGGGGAGAGGAGGAGTTGGGAAGAGGCCCCCTCTGGCAAGGGAGCGGGCTAGGGCCCACCTTAGCCCCTCACTTATTAGATCCCCTTCCGCAAAGTGCAATCCCTGCTGCTCCATGCCTGCCCCAGGTTACTATGTCCATGTTAAAAAGTGGACAGGCATGGCCCCCCTGACTCTCTGGTTCCAGCACCCCTGGTTCTGTTCACCCCAGCATGGCCACTGGGATGATCATGGGCTAAGCTTAAGAGCTTCCCCCGGTACTTAGTTGGAACCACCAACTGTTTTTGCGGCTGCCATTCTTCCCGGTGTCCACCAGAAAGAATTTCCTTGTATAAAAGTCCTTGGTCTATAACAAACCGGGATCGATTAGAAGAGCTGAGAGGCGGTGGGGTGCTCCGTGCCGCCGCCCAAGCTTTCTGAAGGCTGTCATCCGCTTCCTGCTCAGCCTGGAACTGTTCCCTTGAGGCTGGGGTCACCAGTTCTTCCTCAGACTGTGGACTTGGTCCCTCTGGAAGCGATGTAGGTGAGGGGTTTGTTTCCGTTGCTGGTGAACCGCTCTCCGCTGGTGCACCTGTGGGTATTTCAGGCTCTGGCTGAGCCTTTTGGGTATGGCTGTCTTTGGCTTCTGCCAGTTCTGGCTCGCTGGCGCCCTCTGGCGTTGAGTTTGAAGATGGGATTGCACTTGCTGGTGCTGGTTGCTGTTCCAGTTCCGGGCCTGGGACTGGAGGTGCTGTGGCTGTTTCAGTGGTTGGCATGGAATCCGGGTCCACTACCTCTGTCTGGGTCTCTGGTAACCCAGACGGGGCGTCTGTGGACGGTTCAGGAACAGGAATGGGTCTGGAAGCTTGCCTGGTTTGGCTACGTGTAACCATTCCCACTCTCTTGGCCCGCCTCACCTGGTTGGCCAAGTCTTCCCCCAGTAGCATGGGGATAGGATAATTGTCATAGACTGCAAAAGTCCACATTCCTGACCAGCCTTTGTACTGGACAGGCAGTTGAGCTGTAGGCAAGTCTACAGCTTGTGACATGAAGGGGTAAATTGTAACTTTGGCCTTTGGGTTGATGAATTTGGGGTCAACGAAGGATTGGTGGATAGCTGACACTTGTGCCCCCGTGTCTCTCCACGCAGTAACCTTCTTTCCGCCCACTCTCAAATTTTCCCTTCGCTCCAAGGGTATTTGAGAGGCATCCGGGCCTGGGGATCTTTGGTGTGATGGTGGTGTAATGAATTGCACTCGCATGGTGTTCTTTGGACAGTTGGCCTTGATATGTCCCAGTTCATTACACTTAAAGCATCTTCCATCTGATGGGTCACTGGGCCGAGGTGAGTTACTGGAAACTGGTGAGGTTGAAGGGTAGGGTATCTGTGGCTTTACTTGGGTGGTATGTGGGGTCTTTGGCTGTCCTCGGTTGTAGGGTTTATGGTCTGTGTGCCGCCTGGGGTAATCGTTCCCCTTGACAGTAGCTTTCTTGCTTTCTGCTAGTTCCATCCATTTGGCTCCAATCTCCCCCGCCTCAGCGATATCTTTGGGATTTCCATCTTGTATGTACCGTGTGATGTCTTCAGGAACACCATCCAAGAACTGCTCCATTTGTATGAGGAGGTGCAGTTCTTTCAAGGTTTGAATGTTGTTTCCTGTTATCCAGGCCTCATAGTTTTTTGCAATGTAGTAGGCGTGTTTGGGAAATGACACCTCTGGTTTCCACTTTTGGGTTCTGAAACGCCGACGGGCATGATCTGGGGTTATCCCCATTCTGTTTCTGGCCTTGGTTTGAAAAAGTTTATAGTCATTCATTTGCTGCTTAGGCATTTCAGCTGCCACCTCTGCTAAAGGTCCACTGAGCTGTGACCTCAATTCTACCATGTACTGGTCTTCAGGAATGCTGTACCCAAGACAGGCTCTTTCAAAATTTTCCAAGAAGGCCTCGGTGTCATCCCCTGCCTTGTAGGTGGGAAATTTCCTGTGCTGTGGAGCAATAATTGGCGCCGGGTTGTTAGGGTTGGCTGGCACATGCAGCCCAGCTTTGGCCAACTCCAGTTCATGTTTTCTCTGTTTTTCCTTCTCTTCATTCTCTTTTTGTTGTTTTTCTATTTCTTTTTGTTGTTTTTCCATTTCTTTTTGGTGCTTTTCCATTTCTCGGCGGTGGGCCAACTCTTCTTCTTCTTGTTTCCTTCGGTGGGCGAACTCTTCTTCCTCTAGTTTTCTTTTGTGTGCTGCCTGTTTGATTTGTTCTTCTCTTTCTTTCATCTCCATCTCTTTTTGTTTTATTTCCAGTTGTCGCCTGTGTTCAGCTTCTCTGAATTGTTCTTCGGCCTCAATTTTTGCCTTAGAAGTCATGGTTCTTGTTTTCTTGGGTTGGGGTGCCCTCCGGTGTTTATCTTCTGCACTGCAGGCTCTGTTGCCTCCTGAAGTCTGCCTAGCAACAGTGCCTTTAGCTAATCTTCAATGTTAAGTAAACCTGAAAAACCACTTTATTTGCATGCATATAGTGCTGGAACTTGCCTCCTAATGGGAGGGCTATTGCATGACAAAAGACCCTTAACAGTCTGGTAATGGCTTCTTGCTTAACATGCAAGCCACAAACTGCCAGAGAGAGCAGAAAAAAAAATTCTCTCTGGTTCCCTTTTAAAACCAACTGTTTCTCTCTGCTAAAAAGCCCTTAGCAGAGAAAAGAAAAATATAATATTCCTACTGGCTTCTGGATTCTGTCTATATCCCACCTGCTGCCACTCATATCATAACCTTAGTCCCAGATTTGGACCTTAGCGTCTAAAATATGGGGGTTAGCATGAAAACCTCCAAGCTTAGTTACCAGCTTGGACCTGGTACCTGCTGCCACCACCCAAAAAATTAGAGTGTTTTGGGGCACTCTGGTCCCCCTGAAAAACCTTCCCTGGGGACCCTAAGACCCAAATCCCTTGAGTCTCACAACAAAGGGAAATAATCCTTTTTCCCTTCCCCCCTCCAGGTGCTCCTGGAGAGATACACAGACACAAGCTCTGTGAAACTACACAGAGTGACTCCCCCTCTCTGTTTCCAGTCCTGGAAACAAAAAGTACTTTCCTATTCCCCCAGAGGGAATGCAAAATCAGGCTAGCAAATCCAACACACAGATCTCCCCGATTTCTTCCTCCCACCAATTCCCTGGTGAGTACAGACTCAATTTCCCTGAAGTAAAGAAAAACTCCAACAGGTCTTAAAAGAAAGCTTTATATAAAAAGAAAGAAAAATACATACAAATGTTCTCTCTGTATTAAGATGATACAATACAGGGTCAATTGCTTAAAAGAATATTGAATAAACAGCCTTATTCAAAAAGAATACAAATCAAAGCACTCCAGCACTTATATTCATGCAAATACCAAAGAAAAGAAACCATAGAACTTACTATCTGATCTCTTTGTCCTTACACTTAGAAACAGAAGACTAGAAAGTAGAAACTACTTCTCCACAGCTCAGAGAAAGCAGGAAGACAGACAAAAGACTCAGACACAAACTCCCTCCACCCAGAGTTGAAAAAATCCGGTTTCCTGATTGGTCCTCTGGTCAGGTGCTTCAGCTGGAAGAGACATTAACCCTTAGCTATCTGTTTATGACACCTGCAGTATGGGGGACCCAAATGTTCTTTGAGACCAGGGTACCAGTAAATCTTAATCTGCCTCTGCTGCCATTAGGCTTCATGCAGGGCAATGAAAGTGCAACACATTTAGAGTACTCTGCAAATCTCTCCCCTCTAGAGCACTTTGCCACAATGTAAAGGCAAATCCCAAGGGCGCACCAGAAGTCTGTGATGGATTGGGAATTAAATTAAGCTGTCCCAACCACCAAAGGATCTGAATGACTTCTAGGGGCAGAGGAAGTAAGATACATAGAGTTTCTTTTGGATCTGCAGTGATGAACTACTGGCTAAATTTAATTTTTTGGACCAATCAGGTTCTTAATACCTGAAATCCTCTACTGAATTGTTCTTGTACAAAACAGATGAGCATTATCTAATACATGAAATGCAATAATACTTTTGTTCCACTCAGGACTATGAAGGCATAAAGGCTTTTGCTTGGCCTCTTGAATAAAATTACAACTTGACCTTTATCTGCTAAGGGATCTGATATACACCAAATAGGTTTGATAATCTCTAGGGTAGATTATTTTCTGAGGCACCTCTCTCTCATTTTAGGAGTTTTCTCCTCATTTACTAATTAACAGGAGCCTTCTAGCTCTGACTTGCTCAAATTACCACAGTGAACCATAGATGTTGAAAGTGATCACAAGAAGCCACTAACAAATGTAACCTCTTTTCTTCAGGAGAGACAGCAAGTAACTGAGTACCTGCTTTAATCAGTAGAGGGGGATTATACATTGAGCTACATGCAAGCTGTTTTTTGTTCCTCCTTCCCTCCCCCAAAAAAAAGAGTAAGACGGAAAAGGAGAATGAGAAGGGACGTAACCTATTATCACATAAGGATGGAGGAAGATTGATTCAGGCACTGGACTGGGACCAAGAGATATGGGTTCATTTCCTGGCCATTCTACAGATTCCCTGTGACACCTTGAACAAGACACTTAATTTATCTGTGCCTCTGTTTTCACATTTGTAAAATGAGGATAAAATTTCTTCTTTTCTCTCAGCCTGGACTGGTCAGCTTTATAGAACAGGAACTGTCTTTTATGTGTAAGTGATAAATGAGGGGTGGGGAGAGGGTAGCTCCCTTTTATGGACAGCCAGCCAGCCAGCTATAAAAGCACTGTTAGTAGCTGTTCTCTACTTGCTTTAACCCTTTACAGGTAAAGTCCATAGGTAAAAGGAAGGGAGTTGGCACCTGACCAAAAGAGCCAGTGGGAAGGGTAGAACTTTTTTAGAACTGGTGGGGTGGGGAAGAACTTCCCCCTTGTCCATTGTTCTCCAGAGAGAGGGGACGGGGCTGGAACTATGCTATAAAAAGCTTTGGGCCAGGTATGGAAAATCACCAGATCGTGCCTAGAAACTACTCACTGGAAACCCCAGATATGTAAGTAGATCACAAAATGTCTAGGAAGACATGGCTAGGTTTATCTCTTATTTCTTTATGGCTTGTGAACTCCTCTGTTAACCCTAAGTGCTTTTGTCTTGTTTGTAGCCTTTAAGCTGGATCTCAAGAGCAGGGCTGGCTCCAGGCATCAGCGCACCAAGCACGTGCCTGGGGCGACAAGCCACGGGGGGCGCCTGCTGGTTGCTGTGAGGGCGGTAGTCAGGCTGCCTTTGGTGGCATGCCTGCGGGAGGTCCGCTGGTCCCATGGCTGCGGTGGCAATTTGGCAGCAGGTACGCCGAAGGTATGGGACCAGCGGACCTCCCGCAGGCATGCCACTGAATCCGCATTACCAGCAGACCTCCCACAGGCATGCCACTGAATCCGCGTTACCAGCAGACCTCCCGCAGGCATACCACTGAATCTGCGTTACCAGCAGACCTCCCGCAGGCATGCCGCCAAAGGTTGCATGACTGCTGTGCTTGGGGCGGCAAAATACATAGAGCTGCCGCTGCTCAAGAGAGCTATTTTGATGCTTAATCCTTGTAATCGGTAGTTGTCATAGTATAATTCCCAAATCTAGACCTTAGCGTCCAGAATATGGGTACTAGCATAAAGTCCTATAAGCTTAATTACCAGCTTAGATTCTGTAGCGCTGCCACCAATCAGGAATTTTTAGGGCCTGATACCCTCTGGTCCTCCCAAAACCTTCCCAGGGGACCCCAAGACCCAGATTCCTTGAGTCTCACAACAAAGGGAAATAAACCATTCCCTCTCACCTCTTTACCTCCTCCCAGATCTTTCCAGCCTGGGTACACTAGGAGATACTGTGATTCAATTCCTTGAAACACAACACAGAGAGATCAAGTTTCTCTCTCCCCTTCTCCCAGAGGCAATACAGATTCAAGTTCTGTGAATCTAACACAAAGAGGAAATTTACCTTTCCCTCCCTGCATCCCCCTCACCCAGAGGCAATACAGATTCAAGCTGCGTGAATCTAACACAAAGAGGAAATTTATCCTTCCCTTCTCCCCACCAATTCCCTGGTATATACAGACTCAATTTCTTTGAGCCTTAATTAGGAGAGAAAAATCAATAGATCTTAAAAGCAAAACTTTTAATAAAAAAGAAAGAAAAAAGTAAAAGGTTTATCTCTGCACTTTAGATGGTAAAAAGTTACAGGGGCGTTCAACTTATAAACAATAGAAAGAAACTTTCTCCAGCAGAAACACAATTTAAGCTACTTCCAGCAAGTACACATATGTAAATGGAAAACAAACAAATTAAAAGACTATGACCGCCTTTTCTTACTTACAATTCTGAATAGATAAGAGACTGTAGCAGGGAGATTGGCAGAAACCTGGTTGCACCTCTAGCCTCATCCAGGACCCAGAGAGAACAAAGCCAAACCCCAAACCCACAAACAAAGGCTTCCCTCCGCACGAGATTTGAAAATATCTTGTCTTCTGATTGGTCCTCTGGTCAGGTGTTTGGGTCCCTGTTGGTTAACCCTTTACAGGTAAAAGAGACATTAACCCTTAACTATCTGTTTATGACAGTAGTTTCTTTTTAAACCTAGCAAAAAGCCTAAGTTCCAGATGTATTCTTTCTTTTTGTTTTTAATAAAATTTACCTTTTTTAAGAACGGGATTGAATTTGTGTCCCTAAGAGGTTTGTGGATGTTTAATTAGCTAGTGGCAACAGCTGATTTCCTTTGTTTTCTTTCTCAGCTCTTCCCTGGAGGGGGAGGTGAAAGGGCTTGAGGGTACCCCAGAGGAAGGAATTCCCAGGTGTACCGTTCTGGGTTCCAAAAGGGGTTTTTGCACTTGGGTGGTGGCAGCATCTACCCATCCAAGCTCAGAGAAAAGCTGTAATCTTGGGAGTTTGATACAAGCCTGGAGTGGCCAGTATTTTTAAAATCCTTGCGGGCCCCCACTTTCTGCACTCGATGTGCCAGAGTGGGGAATCAGCCTTGAAAGTGTATGTACAGCACCTAGCATAATAGGACCTTGATATTGGTTTGCAGTGTAGGTGTCCTAATAATAAAAATAAAATATCAACGTCCAAAAGGAGGATGCAGAGTATAGTATTATAAAGAAGCTTGCCTGTGGATCAAAAGAACAACTAACATAGATTATCGTTGTAGCTAGGAGGATTTTTTAATGAAAAATGGTGGCATTGAAGTTTGCTGTTAAGCAGCAACCCCCATTCATTTTTACTCTCCAAAAATATTGACCACCTCCACTTCTTAAGGATCTGGGTAATGTAGTCCTACTCTAAAAAGTATACCAACTAGAACTACTACAGGAGGCCATTCCAAATGTTATTTACACGTGACTACATTACAAGATTAAATGTTTGAAAGGCTTTCCCTCAGTGTGTGAAATTTAGGACTGTATTTCAGAGGTCCTATCTGTCCTGTTTCTCTTAACTCTGGAAATTAAAAGAAATAATCTTTTTTTTTTTTAAGGCCTTGAACATGCACAAAATTAGTTGTCACAGGACTTGTGTACTATAATGTGGGTTTATGGGTTTAAATTTGTTGAGTTAAATGATTCTCATCTTATTTACCATTGTGAGCCGCATATGCAGCTCTGTGTTATATGGGCCCCATCTTGTGTGTGTGTGTGTGTGTGTGTGTGTGTGTGTGTGTGAGAGAGAGAGAGAGAGAGAGAGAGAGAGCGAGAAATACCTGGTGGGATTTGCACAATTGGAATGTTAAAATAAATGCTTATAAAGTATTTAGGAAAGATCCTCCCCCTCCCAGCACCTGTTGCCTAACAGCTGGTTGGCAGGGCTTAGGACTTTCTGTGAGGGAGGGGGAGAAGTGGGGACGTGGTGTGCTTAGGGGAAGAGGTGGAGAAAAGGCAAGGGTGGGGACTTGGTGGAAGGGGGGGTCGAATGGGGGTGAGGCAACGGCAGTGCAGGGGTGGGACCAGGGTTGGGGGAGGTCAAGCACCCTCCACACAGAAGGAGAAGTCGGCATCTATGCCAAGCTCCATCCTTTTTGGAACCCCACCTTCAGCTAGTTGAAGGCTATCAAATCCCCTACCACTCTTCTCTACTGTAGACTAAACAAGCCTAGTTCCCTCAATCTCTCCTCATAAGTCATGTGCCCCAACCCCCTTATCATTTTTGTTGCCCTCTGCTGGACCCTCTCCAATTTGTCCACATCCTTTCGGTAATGGGGGGCCCAAAACTGGGACTGTAATCATGACTTGATTACATTTATAATGTGCAAGCAGAATAAAGTCCCGACCAGTAATGTGTGTATACTAGGTGCTATAACAGCCATTTTCATGAAGCTGAACATAATTATGAGCCAAATCAGCTGGGATGAAGAATTTAAAAAAAAAATTGGGAATCATTTAAGAACACCTTATTAGATGCCCCAAAAGCCATAATCCCACAACTGAAGTAGAAAGATGTAGATTTTTTTAAAGTTTGATTTAAAGGGGAAGTGATGGCAACTGTTAAAAATAAATATATAAGAAATGGAGGAAAGAGGAAGTTGATACTATAAAGCAGAAGTTAAGAATTGTAGAAAACAGATAAGGGAAGCCAAAAGACAGACAGAAAACTCTATAGCTAGTAGAGTTAAGGATAAGCCTGTTTGCCTGACATCAATCCCAGGCAAGATAATGGAGCAGCTGATATGAGAATTGATTAAGAACGAACTAAAGGAAGGTAATTAAAATCAGCGTAAGTTTATGCAGGCAAGTTAAAGAAGTATGGGCTGGATGAATGGACTATAAGATGGATAGAAAGCTGGCAAGATCATCGGGCTCAATGGGTAGTGGTCAATGGCTCCATGTCTAGTTGGCAGCCGGTATCAAGCGGAGTGCCCCAAGGGTCGTTCCTGGGGCTGGTTTTGTTCAATATCTTCATTAATGATCTGGAGGATGGCGTGGACTGCACCCTCAGCAAGTTTGCAGATGACACTAAACTGGGAGGGAGTGGTAGATATACTGGAGGGTAGGGATAGGATACAGAGGGACCTAGACAAATGAGAGGATTGGACCAAAAGAAACCTGATGAAGTTCAACAAGGACAGTGCAGAGTCCTGCACTTAGGATGGAAGAATCCCATGCACTGCTACAAACTATGGACCAAATGGCTAAGCAGCTGTTCTGCAGAGAAGGACCTAGGGGTTACAGTGGACGAGAAGCTGGATATGAGTCGACAGTGTGCCCTTGTTACCAGGAAGGCTAATGACATCTTGGGCTGTATAAGTAGGGGCATTGCCAGCAGATGGAGGGATGTGATCATTCCCCTCAATTCGACATTGATGAGGCCTCATCTGGAGTGCTGTGTCCAGTTTTGGGCCCCATGCTGCAAGAAGGATGTGGGAAAAATTGGAAAGAGTCCAGCAGAGGGCAACAAAAGTGATTAGCTTACAGTGGGGCTGACCTTTGCCCAAAGTGCTATATAAGTGCTCAGTATACTTATTAATAATCTGTCAGACAGTTCCCAGACAGATTAATCCAATTTTCTTTCTGCAGTAGCTCTGGTCTTATTTTATTCAGCACATTCATTTTATTCTCTACTAATTAAATGTGATTTTTTTTTTCTCAGCAGAAGCCCTTTTTATTTGAATTTTTGACTCAGCAAAGCTGAATAACAGGCCTCCCATTCTCAGTTAGCATTCCATCTCTGTCTCACAGCGAGCACCGTGTGCAATGTGCTGCCAGCCTCCAAGAAAGTCAGAGCTCCGTAAATTCACTGGAGGGAAGATCTGTCATGTTTCTACGAGCCCTACAGCACAGATAATGTCCTCATGTCTGGATTTATAATCAAATGATAGTCACAAAGACAGACTGCGCATCCTTAACATCACTTTTAGAGAATCAATCTTACAAATGTGATAAATGCAGGAGGTTACTGGATCTTTGAAAATACAAAGAGAAAAATCTAGGAGGATTCTGTTTGCTTTTTCTTTATCTTGCAAACCCCAACTATCTTCAGGCACTATCCTTGTAATTTTTTTTTCCTAGTAAGTCTCCCTTATCTGTATTCTGGAGGACCCAGCCTTTTTAGAGTGAAGGGCTTGATTTTTATCTCTTTGTAAACTGCTGGCTTCCTGAGACATCTGGGAAAGCAAAACAATAGTGCCTAATTATTCAGGTTATTATTCACAAAGGCTGGATTGCAGCAAGTGCCCCATTCATTTGAGTGAGTTACTCATCAAATGTGTAAAACAGCCTGGATCCATTAAGCTGATCACCTCTGGCTCCTCAAATGGGATATTTAAAAATAAACTAAAATGGCAAGTGGCAAGATGACTTCATAATAAAAATAAAACAAAGCAGTGAAATGTAACTGAATGGGCTCGAATGAAGAGGATGGCACATCTAGTACTGTGTAGCATGCAAATTCCATTATCTACAGAACTTAAATTAGTCAGTGATTGATTTTTAAGGAGGAGTTGAATCCAGTGGATAAAGGGTTATTATTGCATTAATGTTGATAAAGTGGCGCCCTGGAACCTGTCTAGAGAAGTGCTCTGCCTTTGTTTAAATAATGGAGATAAGGTAATAAAATGCTTAGGGAGCTGGGAGAACAATCTCAAACTTTACAGGGAAGGCATAGTGCTGTGCAAAAGCACACATTTCTACACTTCCACCACTGAGAGTAGCAAGGGCCCAAACCTGTCTCAACTGAGAGCCAGATGAGCAACTTGATGAACCAAGGCCTCAGATAGTGAATTTCGCTCATTTGCACTATGTTAATTTACACTGAGGTTCTCATGCAATTTGTAGAAAAGGGAGCAGATTGTTAGAGCTACTTTCATCATTATTAAAGGAATGAAGCCCCATGGGAATGAAAGATCCCAGCATGTGATGAGCCATCTGAGAAATCTGGGGTAAAAGGGAGCATTGCTCACCCGCTGTATTATAACAACTTCACCAGCTAACCATAGGCCACATGTTGAGCACCCCATGTTTGGTACACGAATTGTAGCAGCAAGGAGGATGTGGTGGAAAGGAGGAAATGCAAAGAGAAATGCGGCACTAGAGAGAGAATCAATTAGTAAATATTTAATGCTCTGAATGAAACTGTTTTTGGAGTAGGATGCCAAATTTCCCATTATGTCTTCTGTCCAATGAAATATGTGACTTGGAAATGGGATAAAAATAATGGCTTCTCTATTTTATGTGTTTATAATATGCCCATCACTGTAATGTCTTGATACCAATGATGTTCTCTATGTTTGGCAAAGCAGAAGGCTCTAACCTCAGAGCTACTTTGACCAAGTGGGAAATGTTCAATGGGTATTGAAACACTTATTTTGCCTGTGTGTATGAAAACAGCTATTCCACGTGAATAAAACCTTCTGATACTGGTAAGTGTTAGGTGAGTCCTGAACTAATTGCCACAAATTAACTGCCTGAGGTTACCCTAACTATAAGGCTAAGTCCACTGAAGCTGGTATAGGGAGATGTCCGTTACAGATACTACTAATGCTGGATGGGCAGGAAGTAGGTTTTATAAAAGAATCATAGGACTGGAAGGGATGTCAAGAGATCATCTAGTCCAGTCCCCTGCACTCATGGCAGGACAAGTATTATCTTGACTGTCCCTGACAGGTATTTATCCATCATCATCATGTTCCTATTATTCCTCTGGCATTTAGGGCAGTGATGAAGCTCCTCCACTCCTGTCTGTTTCTGGTAAGTCTTTCAATGGTTCCCCAGCTGTACCCCAGGCTCTTCAAGTCAGCTTCCACAGTCAACAGTGTGATACTGTTGCAAAAAAAGCAAACGTGATTCTGGGATGCATTAACAGGTGTGTCGTAAACAAGACACGAGAAGTCATTCTTCCGCTTTACTCTGCGCTGGTTAGGCCTCAACTGGAGTATTGTGTCCAGTTCTGGGCACCGCATTTCAAGAAAGATGTGGAGAAATTGGAGAGGGTCCAGAGAAGAGCAACGAGAATGATTAAAGGTCTTGAGAACATGACCTATGAAGGAAGGCTGAAACAATTGGGTTTGTTTAGTTTGGAAAAGAGAAGACTGAGAGGGGACATGATAGCAGTTTTCAGGTATCTAAAAGGGTGTCAACAGGAGGAGGGAGAAAACTTGTTCACCTTAGCCTCCAATGATAGAACAAGAAGCAATGCGCTTAAACTGCAGCAAGGAAGATTTAGGTTGGACATTAGGAAAAAGTTCCTAACTGTCAGGGTAGTTAAACACTGGAATAGATTGCCTAGGGAAGTTGTGGAATCTCCATCTCTGGAGATATTTAAGAGTAGGTTAGATAAATGTCTATTAGGGATGGTCTAGACAGTATTTGGTCCTGCCATGAGGGCAGGGGACTGGACTCGATGACCTCTCGAGGTCCCTTCCAGTCCTAGAGTCTATGAGTTTATGAGCTCTTCGCTATGTTTTCAGGTGTCCTCATTTTTGCTTGCCTTCAGGTGTCCATCTTATTGCTACTCTGGTGATGGAATCAGTTTCCATCTGAAGCACATGACTGATTCATCTCCAACACCCTCTGGCAATGATGGTGCTCAGATCCTCTTGGCTGCACTGTGTCAATAGATCTTGGTTTGAGATTGTTCTGGGCCAAAAGATGCAGAGGATTTTTCTGAGGCAGGTTGTATGGTATTTGTATAACCTGCTCTTAAATCTCCAACAATGGAGATTCCAAAACCTCCCTAAGCAATTTATTCCAGTGCTTAACCACCCTGACAATTAGGAAGTTTTTCCTATTGTCCAACCTAAACTCCTCTTGTTGCAATTTAAGCCCATTGCTTCTTGTCCTATCCTCAGAGGTTGAAGAGAACATTTTTTCTTCTTCCCCCTTGTAACAATCTTTTATGTACATGAAACCTGTTATGTCCCCTCTGTCTTCTCTTCTCCTAACTAAACCCAATTTTTTGTCTTCCCTCATGGGTCATGTTGTCTACACCTTTAATTTTGATTGCTCTTCTCTGGACTTTCTCCAGTTTGTTCACATCTTTCCTGAAATGTGTCCAGTTTTGGGTGCCTCAATACTTCCAGTTGAGGCCTAATCAATGCAGAGTAGAGCAGAAGAATTACTTCTCAGGTCATGCTCACAACACTCCTGCTAATATATCCCCAAACGATGGTTGCTTTTTTGCTGTTGACTGACTCATTTTAGTTTGTGTTCCACATGACTCCCAGATCCCTGTCTTCAATAGTCCTTCCCAGACAGTCATTTCACAGTGTAACTGCTCTTTCCATAGTACAGTACTTTGCATTTGTCCTTTATTGAATTTCATCCAATTTGCTTCAGCTTTTTTTGAACTTTAATCCTATCTTCCAAAGCACTTGCAACCCCTCCCAACTTGGTATCATACACAAACTTTATAAGAGTCCTCTCTACGCCATTATCTAAATCACTGATGAAGATATTGACCAGAACTGGATACAACTGATCCCTACAGGATTCCCACTCGATATGCCCTTTCAGCTTGACATTGAACCACTGATGACTACTCTCTGGGAACTGTTTTCAAACCAGTTTATAGTACCCACCTTATAGTAGCTCCATCTAGGTTGTATTTCTCTAGTTTGTTTATGAAAAGGTCACGTGAGACAGTGTCAAAAGCATTACTGAAATCAAGATGTACCACATCTACTGCTTTCCCACCCATCCATAAGGCTTCTTACCCTGTCGAAGAAACCTATTATATTTGACAGTTTGTTCCAGACAAATCCATGCTGACTGTTACTTATCACCTTATTATCTTCTAGGTGTTTGCAAATTGATTGCTTAATTATTTGGTCTTTTATCTTTCCAGGTACAGAAGTTAAACCAAGTGGTGTATAATTCCTTGGGTTGTCCTTATTTTCTTTTTTTATACATTGGCACTATATTTGCCTTTTCCAATCCTCTGGAATCTCTCTTGTCTTCCATGACTTTTCAAAGATAATCGTTAATAGCTCATTTCTCCTCTGTCAGCTCCTTGAGTATTCTAGGATGTATTTTGTCAGGCCCTGGTGACTTGAAGACATCTAACTAGTCTGAGGCCTTGGCTACACTTGAGAGTTACAGCGCTGGTGGTGGCTTTCCAGCGCTGTAACTCACTCCCCGTCCACACTGGCAAGGCACATACAGCGCTGTATCTCCCTGGCTACAGCGCTGCATGTACTCCACCTCGACGAGAGGAATAAAGAGAACAGCGCTTGTGCTGCAGCGCTGGGGTGCCAGTGTGAACAGTGATTAATCTTACTATGCTGTATCTGACCTCCGGAAGCTTCCCATAATGCATTTAAGTAAAGATAACACTCTGTTTTGTTGTGATGCCTCTCTTTGTTTTGTTGTGAACTCAGGGCACCCGGATATGCTTAGCTAAAAAACAAACACAGCTACTGTTTGCTCTGAATGAGGCAGGCAGGGGGGATCTCTTTGGAATGTCCACAGCTAGTGTTTGCTTGAGGAGAGAAGCAGCATGGCGTGCGGGGGGCGGGTCCGTTTTGGAGCAGCTGCTTATCTGGTCTGTAAAGAAAGAAACAAGGCTGTTTGCATTTAATGAATGAGAGAGAGGTGGGGGAAGGGGTCGGAACTTGTAAGGCAGGGAGCTGATACAGTGTCAGCTCCAAAAATCCACTCTCTCTCTCTCTCTCTCTCCCCCTTCCCCACACTCCCTTTCACACCCCACCCTCCTCTTTTGAAAAGCACGTTGCAGCCACTTGAACGCTAGGATAGCTGCTCATAATGCACCACTCCCAACACAGCTGCAAATGTGGCTATGACAGTGCACTGGTAGCTGTCAGTGTGGCCACACTGCAGCGCTTTCCCTACACAGCTGTATGAAGACAGCTTTAACTCCCAGCGCTGTACAGCTGCAAGTGTAGCCATACTCTAAGTAATCTAACTTTTTTCCCTATTTTAGCCTCTGATCTTACCTCATTTTCACTGACATTCACTATGTTAGATGTCTAATCGCTACTAACCTTTTCGGTAAAAACCAAAACAAAATAGTCATTTAGCACTTCTGCCATTTCCACATTTTCTGTTGTTTCCTCCTCATATTTGAGAAAGTCACTGCAGTGTTTGAGGCAACAGGAACTCTGGCTACAGCTAGGCAAGACTTGCTTTCCAGTAATAGATGGAGTACCTTAAATGCTGGACAAATGGGGAGGGCCTTGTGGCATGACTGGCCAAAGTAGAACCATTAGTAAAAACGTTGCACTGTGTTATACTCCAAAGTGTGCTGTGTGCCAAGTTGGGTAGTTGAAAGGTGTGGAGACCAGGATGAAAATAATAATTTTAATCAGAGCCTCCTCAAGTCTGCAGCACAGACTATTTTGTGAGCTGGGTGCTGAGTCCTCTGCAAACCATAAAGATCTTTTTTTTCCTCAGTGCTGTCTCGGTAAGGACACATCATTGGCACACATATGCAAGCCCAAGACTTATACATGCAAATCCCAATTTGTAGTTATGAAAGTCACGTAGAATGATGCTCAAACATGCTGAAAAACAAGCCTCTGGAGAGCTGCCTTTGTGTAGCAGTCACTTCACTGAAGCCAGGTTTTAACAAGCTAGCGCAAAGCAAAAAGTGCCACCTTGCTCACTAGTAACAAGAGGTAAATATTATTACAGACAAGGACTTTCTCTCTATTAGCTGCCACTTGTCTAATAAATTATCTGGAAGAATTAAGCTTGTATTATATTAAATGACAGAGAACTCTTTATTCAGGCACAAAATTCAGCAAAACAAAAAAAAAGTTTGAAAAAGTCAAACAAAAATGATGTGGTGAGGAGGGCTTAATGTCAGATTGGAGATGATGCAGCAGTAAGGAAGAGCATAGAATGAAAGTATTGTACATTTCCACTTCAGCTGGGTACAGAACTTCAACACTCCAAGGTGGTCTGCCAGCATGGTCAGTGACTGAACAAAATTTCAGTGTGAAATTGCAGCTAAAAATATCACTTCCTTCTGTCCAAATGTCTAGTAATCTGAGTATCTGATATCTTGCCATTTAGATAAATGCACTTCTGTGTTTTAATTCAGAAACTTTTCATGTACATTTAAACACATTGGAACTAGACTGATACATTTGAACCCACAGTGGTAAACTTTTTTTTTAATCAGGTGCTTAATCAGATGCTTATGCAGCATATACAATGATCAGTAACTGATATGCTTTCATTAGAAAGCAAACACCTGACGATCCCTTTGGCCCCAGAAAGTGCCCTGTTGCCAACCAAGATTTGGACATTTGCTTTAGCCAGCCCACCAGAAAATGTAGCTGAATACCACTGTACTTTCAAGTGTCTTTCATCTGCTCAGTTTCCATAGATAAAGGCATATCTCTCCAGCACATACTGAACTCAGAAGACATTGACAGATTGCAGCCATCAGAATGGATGAGTTTGCTTTTTAGGCATCCCAGGTCATTCTTGTCTATGGCATGTAGCCAGTCAACTTGAACAGAGGATATACTAGGTTACTTTTGAGGCAGATAGGTTCAAAGTATTCTGCATGATGTGACTAACTGCTCCAAAAAAAATATTGGAAAGCAAAGTTTCCTACAACTGTAGGACTCTTATCACTCAAAAATAAAATGGATTTTCACTGTACAGATTTAGAAGTCTGTTCATGATATTTATAATTCTATGTTCATTTATAAGTACTCAGTTTAAAAGACAGGAAGGATGGTCTTGTGGATCAAGAACTGGACTAGAATTCTGGATTCAACTCCCAGCTCAGGTGTAAACTACTTGTATGATTTTGAACAAATCATAAAGACCTTGTCTACATGGGAAAGCTTCCGTCCCCCTCCCCGGTTGAGGTTTTTTAAGATGAATTGCCTTGTATCTAAACATAAAAGTTCTATTTTTGAATTATCTGGCATCCTATTCTACATTAATGTGCTTTTGAAGTGTAATAATCCTGTTCAGGAATGAGGGTGGGTTTTTTTGGGGTGGGTAAATAAGGTTTGTGTGGTTGCATCTGTATTTTGGATTAACTATTTTTCTTCTAGCAGTCATCCACTGCTTTCCCCACACTGCATTGCTTCACACCTGGATCAGTCACATTAATATTGGTGGACCTTCCAAGGTGATCAACCAGGTTTTTCAGCATGATGGAGAAATACTACTTTCTGCCTGGTATTGGGGCAAATAATAATCACATGGATCTCATCAATGGCCTCTACAGTCTGGGAACCGCAACTATGCAAATGCATAATTTATCTACTTTACAACTTGGCCCAGCAACAACCTCTTAATAACAATGCAGATGTCCATGACAGCAGCCTTGTCAGATGATCTACCAACATCAGAATGCCACTGGGGGTGCTGAACTTCCAGATGGCAAGGGGAACTCTCATGTTGTTGTTCCACCACCACAGTTCCAGGGTGAGCTCTGCACAGATCTCAAGGAATGGTGCCTTCTGCCTCCTGACGTTCTGTTTCCACTGCTAATCATCCCCAATCTGCCTCACTATCCTGTCCCACCAGTCGGTGCTAGTTGCCAATCCCAGAAGCATTTCACTCAGTGAAGTGACTCCAGGAAAACATCCTGTAGAAGTGACTGCTTGATTTCCTCCTCCTTCTCCTCTCCCTGTATCCGTGTGGCATTGCTGTGCCTGTCTCCCAACCCATCCAAAGTCAACCAGCTGTATGACTATCAATCCATGTGGCACATCCTGTTCATATTAATGGCTATCAGAATTGTGGCACCAAACTATGCTGGCTAAGAGCACTGGACTTGTGAAAACCAGATGAATAATGAGATACAAGGATAGGAATCATGGGATCAACCTAAAACTCTCAAGTCCTAGAATTCCAGTAGGTTCTGATAGGCATCACACAATGCACTGCCAAAATAAATTCCAGAATGCATACAATGGTAGAACATGGTGCCATGAGCTATCTGCCCAGGATCCTGTGTTCATTTAAAAGAAAATGCAAAGCTGGCTAGATGCAGTGATTCACAAGGTAAGCATATTAAGCTGGCATAAGCAAAGTGGCGTGCATGCGTTCTTTCAGCACAGTTATTCTGCTTTCGTTATAGCAGAAAAACACATTCTGAAAACCATTCCTTTCTCCATACTGTACCTGAGTACTCCATCTGTAAAAGAGGCATATTAGTGCTTCCAGTCTCTCGCCCCTTGTCTACTTAGACATTAAGCTCTGTAGGGCAGGAACTGTCATGTGGCATGCCTAGCACAGTGGGGCCCTGATCTTGGTTAGAGCATCCAGGTGTACTGTCATACAAATAAATGGGATTATGTCACAAGACATTATAATAAATTAAAATTATTTTTCAAAGCAAATGTTAGAAATCAAACATCACCTCAAATGTATGGTGGATGTGTTTACTGTTTCTGCGGTAAGTAATTGAAGGATTTTGGTGGTGAATTAAAGTTTTAAAAGTATGGCTTTACTTTGAAAGGTGACACTGTAAATGGCACTATTTTACTCCACCAATATGTTTAGTGAATTCATAGTCACTAAAGTCAATAAAATAAATCTATGATGTTTCCTACCGCTTTTAGTCCAGCAGAGCCCACACAGCTATGAGAGCTATATTAATTCTGTCCCTTCTCATGCCTCAGCTATGGAATTGTTTACTAAATTCCAATCAGTTCTACCTGGATAAACTCATTGAATGCGTAGAGGTCACAGAGGCCATAATCTCAAAACATTGGGGTTGCACAAGTGTAACTGAAGGCCTACTTTGGTCCCCAGAAGCTGTATTACAGCTGATGTGTGAGAAGAAAAGAACAGAGGGATTGATCCTGCAATTTGCATCTCAAAGGTGGACTCCTGCACCAATGTAGAACCTTGTTCACTTCAATTTTGCACAACTGGGGCAATTCTCTCTATCAGAGTTCAGATTGGGTTTGCGGGTCTGGCAGTTACAAGGCGGGGGGAAATCTTATAAACTGAACAAATTCGTTATGGAGTCAGTAATAGGCAAATATGGAGCCCTAAGAGGCTGTTTTAACACAGCGACTTTTAAAGTAGAACCAGATGAGGAAAGATTCTGCTATAGTGATCAGGGGCATGGGAAGGGATTTGCTTTGACAGATTTGAGATAATATAAATTATATCTTATATGTTGCGGAATTTTAGAAATACTTGCCTCCCACTCCTAAGAATCTGTGCAGGTCTGCAAGGGAGTGTGGAATTTCTGCTATGTACGAGTATATGTAATATACATGGTACTCTGCCTAAGATTATGCTTAAATATCAGAGACCGGGAATGTAATTATATATAGCTGCTGCACAGAGGGGGCAAGGCAAGGGAGGGGTGTTTTGAGTCCAGTCCACTCTTGCACACATCTGGAGCAGATCAAAAACTGGCCACTTCATCAAGATGAAAAAAATGCTATGTACATGTATGATTAATAGCATTTGTTAGCCTGTATGCTGCTTAATTTTTAAAATTCCTTCATTTTAAGCCCATTGATGCATTGAGTTATGGGGTCTGCTGGTCAGAGCAGTTGCTCATAAAAACCCAGAGCAGTGGGTAGTTAATGAGTAGCTGCTGTGCACGCTGGACCACTGCTGGCATTTCTTTGTGTCAAGATTAGGGGACAGGGAAGATAAATAGTTTTTTTTTAAATATTCACTGCCTTTTATCATAGCCTGTGCACCCAAAAATTTACCAACAGGGAGAAGACAGCAGCAATAAATCTTTTAGCATCAGTCACTATTGCTGTGGTAATACATTAAAAGGGAGTAGGTAAACAACACTTCATTACACTCATTGTTTTAGTCAGTGAAAGACAAATGTTACTGAGATAAATGGTGCTGTGGTTGCAGTTCCTGCGTTGTGTTTGTATATCCACGTGCTATTTGAATTTGGACAAGCCACTAACCTCAGTGCCTTTAATCTTATCTATCTAAAAAATTGGGTTACTTTTGTACCCATAACACCAGCTGTGTAATATTTCACTTGTGTTGGCAACAGGGGCGGCTCTAGGAATTTTGCTGCCCCAAGCACGAAGCTGCGGGACCAGCGGACCCTCCGCAGGCAAGCCGCCAAAGGCAGCCTGCCTGCCGCCCTAGCAGCGACTGGCAGAGCACCTCCAGGGGCTTGCTGCCCCAAGCACGCGCTCAGCGTGCTGGGGCCTGGAGCCACCCCTGATTGGCAAAACACTTTGAGATCATTAGATAGGCGGTGCTGTAGTGATGGTGCATGGACAGTCTGGTCTCAGGAGGTGAGGGGATGGAGCATGCTCATTTCAGATGGAATCTTCAGAGAACTTTGCTGCCAAATTCCTACAAGTGTCTACTTATGATATGCAAACTGCAACTTCTCAGAGGTTTACAATGTAGCCGGATTTGGATATTTTTTTCACATGGCAGCAAACGGCATCCCTGACACCCCGCTGACCTGCCTGCCAAATTTCAAGTCCCTTCTCTAAAGCATGAAATTTTACAGAATTTTAAATGAAATGGTTGTAAGAATTATTTTAACATGGACAAAACAATGTATTTTTCCCCAGTGTTATTCTCACAAATGGCTGCTTCATTTTAGCAGCCTGAGGCAGACACCCAAACAGTTTAAATTTTGGCAAAGTAATAAACAACTGAAAATGGTATTATAATGAAATGTGCTGGGCATATAAATAAAATGTATTTAGTTTAGTGTCTTGATCATTCATCTTAACTTGGTCCAGCATAAAAATGGGTGCCAGTATTGTACATCCTTGAAAGTTTTTGCATGTACCTTCTCTGCTAGGGAAATTACCAGTTAGCAAGATCTGCTGGGTTGGCAGCCTGTTTTTTCATCAGTGGAACAACTCAAAGGGGATATAGCCAACCCAAGAATTGGGCCTTAAGAATCCAAGATGCTTTTATCAGCGTTGTCTCCAAATGACCTTAGCCAAAATGAATGACTTTGTTCAGCGAAAGGTTGAGTCCACCAGAAGAGGACTTTGCCTGGCAGCCAGCCAGTCAGTAGGTTAACATGACCTTGTGCTCCCAGTACAGCTGTATTGTGGAGGGGACAAATAGCTTCTCTTCAGCTAAATTCAGAGGTTGTAGGCGATGCTATATTTTAAGAAAATAAGGACTCGGATCCTTCTGGCTTTTAATTCTGTCACATTATTGATTTGTTGCGCATGGTGCTTTGTTAATAGTTGAATAGGCAAAAACATCCACACTCATTAAGGAAGTTTTACATGCAGTTTTTTCATCAACCATGCCAAATGATCAGTAATTGATTTGGTATTTCAGAATAAGCACCTCTCTTGTCCATCTTGCCAGTAACACTGCATGTTGTGTGTTGCTTGACTTCTTTCAGTGTTTATGTGCAGAAGTTATTGTGCAAGCTGCTGCCATCTTTGCTTTCCGTGAACAACTTAAGTCTTGAATTCAGCAATGCTTAGGTTGAATTATTCAGACCGTAGAAACTCAGAATTACAAACTGGTCAACCACGCGCTTCATTTGAAACCAGAAGTATGCAATCAGGCAGCAGCAGAGACCAAAACTAAATAAATACAGTTTTAAAGTACAGTACTGTTTAACTTTTGTTTTGTAGTTTACATTTAATTTTTTTGCCAAGGTAAAGAATCTGTTTCTGTTTTTCATTTAAATTAAGAGGGTTAAAAGCAGCATTGTTCTTCTGCATAGTAAAATTTCAAAGCTGTATATATTAATGTTCTGTTGTAAACTTTTGAAGAACAGCCATAATGCTTTGTTCAGAGTTACAAACATTTCAGAGTTACAAGCATTTCAGAGTTACAAACAACCTCCATTTCCACAGTGTTCATATCTCTTGAGGTTCTACTGTACAAATAATTCCACTGAAATGCTACACAATATGACTGAGGTTTGCAGAAAGGAAGGATGTTTTCTTTAGCTCAAGCACTGGACTAGGATTTTGGAGTTCTGGGTTTAATGCTTGCTTTGTTAGAGACTTCCTGAGTGACCTTGAGCAAGTCACTTAATCTCTGCCTCAATTTCCTGCCTGTAAAATGAGCATGATACCTCGTCGCCTCCATCTTTTCTTTCTGTTTAGACTGTAAGCTCTTCAGGGCAGGGACTTTCTCCTGCTATGTGTATGAACAGCGCAATTGAGCCTTGATCTCAATTCTTAGGTGCTTTGGTAAAACACTCAATAACAGTAAGAAGAATCAGGCCTTTAATGAGTTGCTACAAGTCCATTCTGTTTTGTTTTTCTAAATGCCTGCCTCTCGGCTATCATTAGAAGAGGTATAACAGATGGGCTGTCAGGTGCATTTGTATTTTAATCTTCCTCTGAAGAGAAGATACAAGCCCTTGAAGTATTCTGTTAAGCAGATGACTGCAAATGAGGTGTGAACCCACTAATTGGAATATACACTTCACACTGTCCTTTGCATTTTTTTCCCCAGGAGGCATTGATTAAGTAAGGGCTTTTCTGGGATTTTAAACACTGGGATTTTTACTTGGCCTGCTAATGCTGTCAGGTCTAGTTTGCTGCTGAAACAGTTCATGCTTTGATACTGGACAATGCGTGAATGTTTAAATTGCTTGAAATGTCTAATTGAATTATCCTCAAATTACAAACCCAAATGGGAAAGGCTGTCTCTAGCTTACAGGCTCATTCACTTGGACGTGTGTGCCATACTGCTGCTTTTCTTTTCACTCTCTAGTCGCTTCTGACTACGTTTGTGTTAAATGAAACCTTAAATACTGAAAGCATTTCTGGGGGGATGGAGGGAGTGACGCTGAACTTCTACCATTTAAAGGGAAATGCACCCACAATTCCATTCTAAGTCTTATTACCAGGTCCAAAACCTAGTTCATCATACTTCTATCAGGTAATGTGAATGCAAACCAACCAGTTCCTTTTTACAATTAGCCTTCCTTTCTCTAGACAGGTCACAGATAATATATTGTATATTCAGACATTCATAAATGCCCCTTATCCAGTCCCACTAAAGGCATGTAGGTTAAAGAAACTAACAGACTGGAAAGAAGGTGTGGCATGTGTCAGTCATAACAGGACTGGTATATTCTAGTACTACTATTTCATACACAGCTGTAGAAGCTAAAAGTCTGACTCAGTTTCCATTTTAAATTGCTAATGGAGGGGGAAATGAATCCTAGATATGAATATGACCCTGTTCCCCTTGCACACTGGCTGCACTGAAGGGAGTTCTGACTAGAAAATTTTGTCATGATAAAAATGTCAGTTGGGGTAACATACATATGTAATATTTGTATATTGGCAAAAGCCCTTGTATAAACAGTTATACCAACAAAATCCTTTTGCTGAGAGAGCTTATTTCAGCCAGAGAACTGGTATAAGCTTTACAGCCAAAGCATATTTTTTGCTGTCAGAAGCTGTCTACAGGAGGAGGTTTGCTGGCATAGCTATACCAGCAAACCTTTTCTAATGTAGACTAGGCCTAAGATGCATTTCCCTCCAGTGCCACACCTTTCACACACTGCCTCCCTGCCCCATCTTTGTGTGCTGCTGGCCCTCTCCCCCGTTACACACCTTTTGGCTCCCATGAGCCATAATTTAGCTCATCATGTAAGGAATTCCTGCTGCAGTTAAGTGGTATATGAATCAGTTAATAGTAAAAGGCTGAGGAGTAAATACTCCGGCACTTTCCCTCCTGAGACTGAGGCCATGTCTACAAGGGAACAGCCCTTCTGTGTACAATGCTATAAAATCCCTCCTTGCCAGAGACACCAAAATCCTTTTACCTGTAAAGGGTTAAGAAGCTCAGGTAACCTGGCTGACACCTGACCCAAAGGACCAATAAAGGGCCAAGATACTTTTAAATCTTGGTGGCAGGAAGGGTTTTGTTTGTGGTCTTTGTTTTGGGGGTGGTTCGCTCTTGGGACTAAGAGGAATAGGACATCAGTGCGTGCTCTCCAAATCTTTCTGAACAAGTCTCTCATATTTCAAACTTGTAAGTAACAGCCAGGCAAGGTGTGTTAGGTTTACCTTTGTTTTCTCAACTTGTAAATGTTCCTGTTTGCTAAGAGGATTTATCTCTGTTTGCTGTAACTTTGAACCTAAGGCTAGAGGGGGTTCCTCTGGGCTCTATGAATCTGATTACCCTGTAAAGTTATTTTCCATCCTGATTTTACAGAGATGATTACATTTCTTTAATTAAAAGCCTTCTTTTTAAGAACCTGATTGATTTTTTCCCCTTGTTTTAAGATCCAAGGGGATTGGATTTGGACTCACCAGGAATTGGTGGGGGAAAGAAGGGGAGATGGTTAAATTCTCCTTGTGTTAAGATCCAAGGTGTTGGATCGGTGTTCACCAGGAATTTGGTGAAGAAGTCTCTCAAGACTATCCAGGGAAGGGAGTTAGTATTTGGGAGTGGTGGCAGCAAAACCAGATCTAAGCTGGTAGTTAAGCTTAGAGGTGGTCATGCAGGTCCCCACATCTGTACCTTAAAGTTCAGAGTGGGAAAGGAACCTTGACATGTTGACAAAAGGCAGCTTTCATCAATAAAACAGTGGGAGTGTACATTGCTCAGAGTCACAGTCCTTCGTAGGACGAGGTGATCAATGGGCCTGCACGCTTGCATCATTGCAACTCCCATGGTGGAGTTCCCAGTTCCAAACTGGTTGGTGACTGATTGGTAGCAGTCTGGAGTTGTCAGCTTCCACACAGCGATTGCCACTTGCTTCTCCACTGTGCAAAAACAGTTTAATGTACAGTGGTGGATGATCATCAACATAAATTAGGTTGACTTAAGTTTGTGGTGTAGACATAGCCTGAGTGTGGTACCAGCACAGAGTTCTCAGCCTCCACGTAAAGACTTGTCCATTTTCATATGATGGCAGGGCAGTGTCACAAAACCAGACTGATGTGCTCTCATTCTTGCTAATGTAATGAGTCTGATTTGTAACACTAAAGAGAATCATTAATCTTTATTTCAACCTGTGCTGAGGTTCAGAATAGGAACTTGACATGGTGCTTTCTAAAGAGATGGGAGAGGTTTCTAAATCTGACAATGAATGTTATTCTTTAAATATGACTCAGAATAAAAAGTTTGTAACACACAAATATAAAAAACCCTAAGTATTTGTCAAGTATCAGAGGGTAGCCGTGTTAGTCTGGATCTGTAAAAGCAGCAAAGAATCCTGTGGCACTTTATAGACTAACAGAGGTTTTGGAGCATGAGCTTTCGGGGGTGAATACCCACTTCCTCAGATGCATGTAATGGAAATATCCAGGGGCAGGTATATATATGTGTGCTAGCAAGCAAGCTAGAGATAACGAGGTCAGTTCAATCAGGGAGGATGAGGCCCTGTTCTAGCAGTTGAGGTGTGAAAACCAAGAGAGGAGAAACTGGTTCTGTAATTGGCAAGCCATTCACAGTCTTTGTTCAATCCTGAGCTGATGGTGTCAAATTTGCAGATGAACTGAAGCTCAGCAGTTTCTCTTTGAAGTCTGGTCCTGAAGTTTTTTTGCTGCAGGATGGCCACCTTAAGGTCTGCTATAGTGTGGCCAGGGAGGTTGAAGTGCTCTCCTACAGGTTTTTGTATATTGCCATTCCTAATGTCTGATTTGTGTCCATTTATCCTTTTCCGTAGAGACTGTCCAGTTTGGCCGATGTACATAGCAGAGGGGCATTGCTGGCATATGATGGCGTATATTACATTGGTGGATGTGCAGGTGAAGGACTGTCTGGATATATGGACTCTCTACTCAGACCCTATGCCACCAGCACTCCCAGCTATCTCCGCGACACCACTGATTTCCTGAGGAAACTACAATGCATTGGTGACCTCCCAGAAAACACCATCCTAGCCACCATGGATGTAGAGGCTCTCTACACAAACATCCCACACGCAGATGGAATACAAGCTGTCAGGAACACTATCCCTGATGATGCCACAGCACAACTGGCTGCTGAGCTCTGTGCCTTTATACTTACACACAACTATTTCAAATTTGATGACAATATATATCTCCAGATCAGTGGCACTGCTATGGGCACCCGCATGGCCCCACAATATGCCAATATCTTCATGGCCGACCTGGAACAACGCTTCCTCAGCTCTCGTCCACTCACACCCCTTCTCTATCTACGCTACATTGATGACATCTTCATCATCTGGACCCATGGGAAGGAGACTCTGGAAAAATTCCACCATGATTTCAACAGCTTCCACCCCACCATCAACCTCAGCCTGGATCAATCTACACGGGAGGTCCACTTTCTTGACACCACGGTGCAAATAAGTGATGGTCACATTAACACCACCCTATATCGAAAACCCACCGACCGCTATGCCTACCTTCATGCCTCCAGCTTCCATCCCGGGCACATCACACGATCCATTGTCTACAGCCAAGCACTGAGGTACAACCGCATCTGTTCTGACCCCTCAGACAGAGACCAACACCTACAAAATCTCCACCAAGCATTCTCAAAACTACAATACCCACACGAGGAAATAAGGACACAGATCAACAGAGCCAGACGTGTACCCAGAAGCCTCCTACTGCAAGACAAACCCAAGAGAGAAACCAACAGGACTCCACTGGCCATCACATACAGCCCCCAGCTAAAACCCCTCCAACGCATCATCAAGGATCTACAACCCATCCTGGACAATGATCCCACACTTTCACAGGCCTTGGGTGGCAGGCCAATCCTTGCCCACAGACAACCTGCCAACCTGAAACATATTCTCACCAGTAACTGCACACCACACCATAATAACTCTAGCTCAGGAACCAATCCATGCAACAAACCTCGATGCCAGCTCTGCCCACATATCTACACCAGCGACACCATCACAGGACCTAACCAGATCAGCCACACCATCACTGGTTCATTCACCTGCACATCCACCAATGTAATATACGCCATCATATGCCAGCAATGCCCCTCTGCTATGTACATCGGCCAAACTGGACAGTCTCTACGGAAAAGGATAAATGGACACAAATCAGACATTAGGAATGGCAATATACAAAAACCTGTAGGAGAGCACTTCAACCTCCCTGGCCACACTATAGCAGACCTTAAGGTGGCCATCCTGCAGCAAAAAAACTTCAGGACCAGACTTCAAAGAGAAACTGCTGAGCTTCAGTTCATCTGCAAATTTGACACCATCAGCTCAGGATTGAACAAAGACTGTGAATGGCTTGCCAATTACAGAACCAGTTTCTCCTCTCTTGGTTTTCACACCTCAACTGCTAGAACAGGGCCTCATCCTCCCTGATTGAACTGACCTCGTTATCTCTAGCTTGCTTGCTAGCACACATATATATACCTGCCCCTGGATATTTCCATTACATGCATCTGAGGAAGTGGGTATTCACCCACGAAAGCTCATGCTCCAAAACCTCTGTTAGTCTATAAGGTGCCACAGGATTCTTTGCTGCTTTTTAAGTATTTGTCTTGACAGTTAATTAGATTTGGGTCACCTTTAAGGGCAGCTATTGTATTAGTTTGGAATTAGATGGCCATTTTTGTTCCATAAAAATTATTAAAGGCATAATAGCCATAGAAAGGATATTAAGATGCCAGATATGATGCTTGTTAAATAAAAGACTAGATGTGTGTATGGGATAAATATTTTTGGTGGTCAGAAGAACGTTTAAACTAAGAATTCCAGCAATTTATTGATACTTCATAATTCTTCTTTTTTTTTTTTTTAGATCATGTCCTCTGTCTTTCAAAGTGTGACCACTTTAAAGCATCTGTCAGACACAAAGGAAGTTGTAGTTTAAAAAGTAATTGTAGTGGACATCTTCCATTAAAATGCTGGGGTCCTCAACCGAACTTGTCTCCAAATGAAACCACTGAAATGCACTTGATCGTGATTATGCAGAGAGAACCAAAATCACATACTACACTGCAACACCGTTCATTATAACGCTCTCTATTTCTCGCGCTCTCTCTCTGAACAACATTAAAACTCAGTAATCTGGTTACTCTGTTGGTATCACACAGAAAGCTAGTGACTGGCCGATAGGGACAGGCACACCATAAGTCTTTCTGGAGATGTTTTGACTTGCCATTTCCTTTATTATTTATAATGCTTTCAGTTATGCTCAAACTTTGTTTATACTTTGTTACAAGTATTGAGTCAAATTCTTCTCTGCAGTAATCTAAGCATATTTATACTATATATTGATTTGGCTCATTTTAGTCTACTAGTAATTTTATTGGAAGACTGAAATTTTCACTCCTTTGGTTAAATGATCATTTCGCTTGCACACTTGACCAAATCATTAAAAGTCTAGGCAATTGATCAAATTAGTGACAATTATGGATTGAATTTTTTTTTTAGTAACATAGGCAAACTAAAGAATAATGAATTTTTGAATTTTAAATGGACATAAGTTATGAATCTTTTTTGTAGTTTCACTATAACTGTGGCTTACCTTTTTAGTGACTGTTCTCCGGAATCACCACCTGTTCATACCAGGAGCTTCTCTTCAATACTACAGCATCAATGTTCCTTCTCCTTCTCCTCCTCGGTTTGAGCACTGGCCTGCTAAACCCAGAGTTGAGTTCAATCCTTGAGGGGGCCATCTGGGGCAAAATCAGTACTTGGTCCTGCTAGTGAAGGCAGGGAGCTGGACTCAATGACCTTTCAGGGTCCCTTCCAGCTCTATGAGATAGGGTTATCTCCATTTTTTTTTCCCACACAGACTGGGAGGTGCTGGCAATGTATCAGATCTTTTCTTTGCCTCTGGAAGCTGCAGTGGGGCTCTCCTGTAGTCACATCTTTATCCCCCTTGACTGCAAAGGCTTCTGACACGGATGTGTATCTTCTTCACAATATAGGCCACTTCCTTTCTCACCTGAGCGGAGGCGGAGGTGCCAGTCCTCTAATTTGCTTTCAGTTGAGTGCTTCACATTTCACAATCCTCAGGTTCTTATACCAGGAAAAAGCATTATTTTCCATATTATTGAAACATTTAAATGTGTTAGCAGCAGGTAAGATACTGAGGCCACGTCCAGACTACCCGCCGTATTGGCGGGTTAAAATCGATTGCTCGGGGATCGATATATCGCATCTAATCTAGATGCGATATATCGATCCCCGAGCGCGCTTATATCGATTCCGGAACTCCTCAACCCCAACGGAGTTCCGGAATCGACAGGGAGAGCCGCGAACATCGATCCTGCGCGGTGTGGACGGGTGAGTAATCCGATCTTAGATATTCGACTTCAGCTACGTTATTCACGTAGCTGAAGTTGCGTATCTAAGATCGATTTCCCCCCCGTAGTGTGCACGTGGCCTAAGTATGGGAGTACAGTGTGCTGTCAAGGACAGTGTCTTAGTGAAAACTAGCAATATAACATACTAGTTCACAAGGGGTTTCTATTTTATGCTCTGGTCAGTTGCTCAATTTGTTTTCCTTCTTTTTTTCTCCTTTTGTTTTCAGTCAAGCTTACCTCTGTATTTCCTGATTTCAGTTTGTCCAATTTCCTCAGATCAGATTGTAACTTTAGCCCCTTCATCACCCTTGAATTTTAATTAAAAAAAAATCTGAGAAGGAGAAGAAATCAAGTGGATTGCAACAGCAAGCTAAAGAAAGCTAGAACAGCTCGATAAAGTGGGGGAAGTGTTGTAGGATGATCGGGAACAAGGCAAAATGGCAGGGAGAGAGAGTTGGACAGAGGAGGTACATGGGTCTAGGTGATGTGCAAGGAGAAACCAGAGAGGTGGGTGGCTAGGAAACTTGCATGATCAAAGAGGCAAGCCCTAATCAGACAGTTCATGCAGTTTTATGCCTAGAGTATTCATTTTTTAATAGGTCTGGGGCAAAATCTCCTCATCCCCACTGAAGTCCATGGGAATTTTGCCTTTAATGTCATGAGGGCTGAGATTTCACCTCCTCTCTACAAGTGGTTTAACACTCTTTGGTTGATGTACTGGCCCTATTGAAGTAAATGGCAAAACTCCCATTGACTTCAACACACACTCCTTTGTTTAGAATAGGCCTGTTTAATAACTTTTGTGAACGTGTGCTAATAACATCATAAAATCATACAAGTGTAAGACTGGAAAGGACCTCAAGAGGTCTTCTACTCCGGTCCCCAGCACTTATGGCAATACTATGTAATAACTAGATCATCCCTGACAGGTGTTTGTCTAAGCTGTTCTTAAAACCCCCCAATGATGGAGGTTCCACATTTTCCCTAGGCAATTTGTTCCAGTGCTTATCTCCATAACAGGACATTTTTCCTAATGTCCAACCTAAACCACCCTTGCTGCAGTTTAAGCCCATTGCTTCTTGTCCTATCCTCAGAGGTTAAGGAGAATAATTTTTCTCCCTCCTTGTAACAAGCTTTTATGTACTTAAAAACTGTTTTCATGTCTCCCTCAGTCTTCTTTTCTCCTGAGTAAGCAAATGCAATTTTTTCAATCTTTCCTGATAGGTCACGTTTTCTAGACCTTTGTCATTTTTCTTTTCTCTGGACTTTCTCCAATTTGTCCATAGCTTTCCTGAAATGTGGACACAGTGCTCCAGTTGAGGCCTAAGCAGTGCAGAATAGAGTGGACCAACTGTTTATGTCTTGCTTACAACACTCCTGCTAATACATCCTACAATGATGTTTGCTTTTTTTTTTTCCCCGCAAGTGTTCCACTGTTGACTCATGTTTAGCTTGTGATGCACTATAACCCTCCTTTTCTGCAGTACTCCCTCCTAGGGAGTCATTTCCCATTCTGTATGTGTGCCACAGGCACTCAGCAGCAGCCTGGCGGATCAACTTCTCCCCCAGAATCTCCATATTTGCCCCCTTACAAGTCCTCTGGAATATGTCCCGTCTTCCATGAGTTTTTGAAGATGATCACTATTGGCTCAGCTATCTCCTCAGTCAGTTCCTTGAATATTCTAGGATACATTTCAGCAGGCCCTGGTGACTTGAAGTCACCTAACTTGTTTAAGTAATTTTTAACATATTTCCCTTTTCTTTCCCCTACCATCATACAGTGGTAATTTACAACTTTACATATAAAGTTGTTACATACATTTCACCACGATATTATTGATCAGTGAGTTATTAGTTGTCAAATGCTACCTCACAAGGCATATTTTGTACAAAGATTACTGCAGTATAGGGTGCGAATAGTGGTGCTTAGTCACAACTGTATAATACGATATGATTTATTGCTAAACTTATTAAATTGCAGTCAAGAATTTTGCATCCATATTGGATTTGTTTTTTTTTTCAATTCAGAAAGTTCTTTAATTAAACTGGAGTATGAAATCATCTTCAAAGAGCCATTGAAAGCTATTCAGTGTGAAGTAAGCCTGCTATTATATGTTTTTGTACTGCACAAGAATCTTCTCTTGGGCATTAAAATCAACCAAGACCTTTATATATTTGAAGATAAGTCCCTATGCTTCCATACAAAGGGCCAGATTCTGAGCTGGGGTAAGTTGATGTAGTTCCATTGGAGCATTGGCCCAAACTTGGCAGAACTTTTCCTTTCACTGTTATGAGTGCTAAAATGTTAAGTTATGCTAATACAAATATAAATTGATAATGGTGTGATGGGTAAAGAACATACTCTCAAGATAAGCAGTATTTTTATTAGGCAAGTTTCAGTGGTAGCCATGTTAGTTTGTATCAGCAAAAAAAAAAGTGTCCTTGTGGCACCTTAGAGCCTAATGAAAGCTTATGCCCAAATAAATGTTAGTTTCTAAGGTGCCACAAGGACTCCTTGTTTTTTTTAATTAGGCAAGTTAGAGAAACTCAATTGAATTTATTCATATTTTCCCCCATATATGATACCATTGAGCCTAATAGATAGAAAACGCCAGGTGCTTTTTTAACCCTTTTGAGCAGCTGCAACATTTTACTAGTTTCATTGCTTGGCTCTGCCAAAAAGTTACTACTTCACCACTTTTCCCTGAAACCAAAAACGTACAAAGTTCCTAGTTCCCATTCGTATGCACCCTGCAGCCTCCTAGTCTAAGATCTGTTGGGGATTAGAGTGTGTAGAGTTGAAAGGTGAGGTCCAGCACAGAAGTCACACTATGGGTTCATCATTAAGGCAAGGGAGGGCGATTTCAGTACTAAGCATCTGGTATCGGGACTACAAATAGATTTTTGGCTGATGCAGTGCATGTATCTATGACTAGGAAGCACAGGTGAAGAGGATGTAACTGGAACTCCACTAAATACAGGATGTGGACAATAGCCACAATTTGTTTTGAAATCATAAGGCACTATATTTTGAAACAATTGTAGTTAATACAGGTGACATTAGAAAAGCCCTTAAAAATGTACTTACTTCATTCTGTTTTTCTGTTTCCCTTTGATGCATATAGATTCTCAGCTACTCAAATGACAAGACACAGTAAACTTTTATAAGTACATTTTTATTTAAAATAAAAATTAATTATAGTGCCTTTTTAAATAGGGTACTGCACAATCTTTATATGCAACACAGTTTTTGGTACAGAACATACTTATTGAGCAATATCCTTAAATTCTAAATATACATTAATGGCTTGTTTGAGAAACATGACAACATTAATTCTGATTTTTTCTCTTTAGTCATTTACCACTGATACAGATTTCCCATAAAGAATATTTGTTTTCGTCTGTACATGTGGTACACAGTCAAGAAGGCAGATCTCAGAATATTTACATTCATGCATTAATTTTAACACATTATCTTTGCAGTATAAAATCATATTTTTGTTTGTACAGATGCAGGGAGTATTGTAAATATATATATATATTTATAATAGGTCTGATTTTTTCCATTGCTTTACACTATGTATAGTAATTTATACCTCTACAAAGTGAGTGGAAAATGCCACCAACTCAGAACAATAGGTTTCTACCCACGTTGCAGAGTGTAAATGACAACACACAGTGCAAGGCTGTGGAGAATCAGGTCTGTACATGTATAATCTATACCTTAAACCTAGAAGAACTGTCTGTCCTTTATAGTCTGTTTTTGCAGCTTCTAAGCAGGGTCTGGGCTCTATGGTACTCATGTGTTTGTTGTGTCTGAATTAGCAAGGCCCTAAGCACCTTCAACTCTCTTGATGTCAGTGAGGGTTGGGTGCTCAGCACTTGCAGGATCAGACCCTTTAGAGCTGGTCTCAGCTCTGAGTCCTCTAATTGCAAATATTTATTTAAAATTAGATTTAAAAAGAAAAATAAGTTAATCCATTGTCTCAGACATAAAATATTCAGGTAGTTTATGTGCAAGTCTGACCGTGATTAGGGGGTTAAAGCTATAATCATCAAGTAAAGTCTTGTCTTGGTAACAGAGGAATGCAAATCTAGAAACTCATAACTCTCTGAGCCAGATCCTCAGCTAGTGTAAATCACCCTGACTTCACATCATGAGCCAGATCCTCATCTGGTGTATCTAGCTGTACAGAGCCTTTCAACACTTTATCATTTTAGAGGCTAAAAATATACTTTAAATCCTGTGAATTTCTCTTTTGAATCACCAATTCCTGCTGTACACAGTCACTGTTATAGTTCAACACTTATCTCTCAAGACTGCTCTGTTCCTTTTATATTTAATTAAATGTGTAATAAGGGAGCACACAATCCTCTTTTACTGAAGCTCTGCAGTTTTAAACAAAACCCTGAACTCATCAGAAAGCTTCAGAAGTCGTCCCCCAAGGCATTACCTCACTGGCCTCTCTTTTCTGAAGATTAGAATCCACTTCCAGTATATTTCTCCCAGTGCCCCTCTCAAGTTCCCTTTAAATTTTGCAGCAATGTATTCAACTGCATGTGGGGAAGTCAGGATTCTAAAAGCAGAATTATCCCTGCAGAATTTTCTACCTATTCCAAAAGCATGATCCGTGAATGTTCAGAGTAAAGTCTCTTTGGTAAAGCAGAGAGGAGAAATTGCTTATTTTAACTGGTGCTGTCCTAACTTGGCCAGCGAACAAAAAACAAATTTTAGATTTGTTTGTGCACTTCAATGCATTTAAAAAGCATTCAGCAATAAGGGATCAATATTATGGTGAACAACAATTTACAATTCATGTGCCTTAGTATGCTTATAGAAACTGTCCACAAATCTGGCTCCTACTTAGCTCCTATCTAGTGCTTGTCATTGTATCTCAAGCCACTGTCGTAAGGAAGGCAAGTATCATTATTCCCCTGGGGAAACTGAGGCACAGAGAGGCAAAGTGACTTGCCAGAAATTACACAGCAGGTGCATGGCACAACTGACAATAAAACCCAGGTCTCCAGAGTCCCTTTCCAGTGCTCTTTCCATTGACACATGCTGCCTCCCCATTCTGTGTTCACTGTTTAGGTCACACATTCCACTGTAAATAGTTTAGGGAGCCTGGGTTAAATTTTGATTATATCTTAGGTCATGGGTCAGAGTCTCTCTCCATTGAAATCAATGAGATTAGGATTAAGCCCGTATGGTCTGTGCTTAGATTTTTTGCAAAAACATACATTTTAATAGATGTAGTGATCTGCAAACCCCTTTGTAATCTTGCCCTTACAGAGCATGTCTTTAAAGCTTTACTAGGAAATAAAGAAAATCAGCGCACATTAAGATAAGGTGCTAATTGGGAGTCTGGACCATGATCGTACTATATACTCTCAGCTATGCATGTAACCAGTCTCAAACTATGGCACAGTTATACAAAAAAAAATAAAAAAGACAAAACATAACTACACCAAAATAATCTTATGGATTGAGAAACCCTGGAAAGACAGTAACATGTTTTTATTATAGTATTTAGGGGGTAATTGCCTTAGGCAATGAATATTTGCGACAGTGGATTCAACTTGTAAATTCTATTATTGTTAATTCCACCTAAAAACATACCGGTGTATTTTGTGCAAGCATACAATATAAATACAGCAGGGAAATATATGATCATGTTCTTGAGGTGAAGGGTTACTTATTTCTTTTCACACGTTGCATTTGCATTCACTCCACCTCAAGAAAGACTTGACATTTAAAAAATAATATTCATGTACCTAAATTGCTATATAGGGGTGACAGGCTGAAAAAACAATCACATAACTCCATAGATTCCTCAACAACAGTATATAGCAGCATTTTGTTTTGTCAGTGAAAGGATACATATATTTACATATACCCTATCCATTCATTAGGTAATAGAAAACTAGAGATGTGTCTGAACCAAAACTCTTGACCTGAGTACCCCGGAACTTTACTGGGGAAGGGCTTCAGAATCCAAATTTCACAGCTTCCCCATATCTATATAACTGACCAAAGACTAAACCATGAGACATGGAAAAGCCTCCAACAACGGGGTGTTCGAAATTCAGATCCAAGTTTTGCAACTCAGGCCCATCCTTGTGTAAAACTGAAAATATTAATATGTTGCAGTACTGACATGCTTAATGCCAACGTGCAGTTACTTAGTTAATGAGACTGCAATGGCTTGTTTGAGTTTTTTCAAAGACACAGTGACGAAGCATTATTGAAGCTTGACAGCAAGATGAGAAGCCAGCGTGTGGTATAACTTTCTTTTCACTGCATTGCTACTTTCAGCACAGTGATAAAGGGAGACATACAGACTGAATGACAAAAATAAAATTTCCAAACATCCTATGTCAGAAGGGTGGGGTGGGCAATACTGTAGACTAAACACTGGCCTTTACCCTAGGGGATTACTGATTAAATCTAACCTGAGATCCTAAGTGAAATGAGTCTGGTGGATTCAGCTTCACTTTTAATAATCTGCAATCCATGTCACAAAAAGGTACAACACAAGCTATCACATAGAATTTGGCACAACTGGCAGTCTCTGCCCAGGAAATGCAGAGGACTGAGCTAACACGGGCACACTGATTTACTAGTCACTAGTAAATAGTCCTCTAAGTCAGGCCTATAAAGTCCTTGGTGGGCCAGCTCAGGAAATGAGAAACCTTCAGGAAATGACACTTGTTTTCTGCCCCAGCAGCTGATCAGTGGATAGATAAGGAGGACTTCAGTTTCCAGCCTGCCAGTCCTTTCAACATGGTCAAGACCAAATATTCACTCCAAACTGTAAACAAAATCCTTTCTAGAGGGATTCTCTGATGGATCTGTGTGGTGCAAATACAGTAAATGTGCAGAACGTCACGCAGAGGAGAAATCTAGAACTTGTTTAAAGCTAGGAAATAAAGGATATGCAGGGGGAAATAGAGGTTGATTATGAAGTAACAGTATTCAAAGCACCTTTTAATATTCTCTTCTCTTTAATAAACTATGCTAATTGCCAATGATCATACCTTGACTTCTTTTGTTTGAAAAGTCTTCAGCTATGGAAATTGCATAGTCACCAGACTGCAGCTGTATTTCCTGGGTTAACTCTCAACTTTATGCAATTTTTGGTTGCTTGGTGGATTAATGGAAACCTTTTTCCTTCTAATAACATAATAGTTAATTAATACTATGAAGCTTCTAGCTTGTAAAAGAAAACACTGCACAAGCTGGAGAAGCATGCAGGTGAAGACTTCCACCCTCTGAATCTCAGACTCATTTATAATAAGTTGCTGCAACTCTGAACTATCACCTTCACATCAAAGGACCCTATTTAAGCAGCTCTTTGTGGACAATCAAAAATAAAGAGAGAGGGGAAAAACAGAAGCTGGAGGCATCATGATGTTGCTTTCAACAGATGTGGCATGCAGTGATTATGCCTTTGTGAGGTCTTTTTTCTGGGTAGCCCGGATTGGCAAGTTTATCTTCCCTTTGACAATCAGCAAGGCTGAAGAGCAGTCTGCTTTTCTTCTCTGAATAACTGATATGTGCACTATTCCCGAAATGAAGTCCATGGCCACAGAGCTCCTTTCATTTCCTTATTTCACCCACCTTGCATACTTTGTGTGTGTGCTTTTAAAGTTTACCACCTCCCATGTCTTGTGGGGGTCCCGGGGATTATACCACTGCATTATCAACTGTTTTGTTGTTCTGGGAGGACGTCATTGCATATTCAGCTCGACTTGTTCCATTCTCTTCTTTTCTCAGTGGTTTCCTTGGTTGATGACAAGTTCAAGGGAAGGGGAAGGGAAGAAGAAAGGACAAAGAAATATCTTCATTATGAATATAGACTGAAAACAAGGACATTTCAGAAATGTCCTAGGCTAATAATAAGAATGTCTTCTAGATGACAAAATGTTTTATTTTACCCCTTTCTGAATACAGGTCAAATCAGAAATTGTTTTCCTCCATCCTTTTGCTCTCCCTAGAACATGTTGATTCACTTATTTATGTTGTATCATAGACTCTTTGGCTTTTCAGTCCCAATCAGTATCTAAATATGTGAGTGAATTTGCTTGCTGGAAATACAGCCTTTGGAAAAAGAATTCATGATTTAGCTAGCAAGCAGTACATCCTGGTTAGGGGCATTGTAAGTTTTCTCACATCCCCACCACCACAGTGCTTCAAATTTGTCCTGGAGAGAGCGCATCATGGGTTGAGAAAGTAGCTCTGTCTCCATGCTTGTTCAATCCTTGGCCTCTCTCTTGAAAGGACCAAGTAATGCAAACTCTGAAGATGGAGAAACAGGTCCATGAAGAACTGAATTTCAACTAATTTCACATAACCCATTGAACAGTCATAATGTGACAGTTTTCAGTTGGTAACAAAATGGGTTAGATTTGAACCAGTGACTTGAAGGTGAAAAGCTGGGCGTACTGTGAGCCATTCCATCCGGTCAGGTTAACAGTTGAACCTGCCACTCTCTTTTTGCCAGTGTCATTAGTTGGTAACAGTCTACTACCTTAAGCTCTGGTAGTGGTGCACTTCCAGAAATGTGCTTCAGGGGTAGAAATCTCTAACAATAACTGAAACAACTGAGGAAACACATGGCTGTTCTGTATTTCAAAGGGTCCCTGCAGAGATAGACTTGAGTACAAGTTTCATACCTGAACATTTCCCATAATGTAGGATAACCATCTGTGATGCATCCTACCTCCCCCATGAATCCTCTCCTCCAAAGTGGTATACCCTTCATGTAAACGTGAATGTAAAAGGTACATCATACCGCAAGGGCAAAAGCACTAGTGGTTTTCATAAAGATGTTGGCCTTTAGCTTAAGGCACTTCTACTTGTTTTGTATGGCCAAGAAGACTAGAGGAGCAAACATAATATACCATTAAAATATCTGGTATTGTTTTGAGATGGTTTTGCAAGGTAAAGCACCAGAAATAAACTGTTAATACCAAGACAATTCAATACAGTACAGTTTCAATGGAGAAAAAAAAGTTAGTTGAAGGGTTTATGATGGCTGATTAAAAGACAACAAATTTGTTCCAGTAATAATGTACACACAGCACCTTTTTGCACTGCCTAGCTGCTGAGTGAAGGCTTGTTAATATTAATTGTGGTTCCAGCTGTTAGAGTCAATAGTATTGGAAGGGAAAATTACAAAGCTTTGTTGAGCTCTTTTTTGGTGATTATGTGCACACTTGTCTGTAATTGAAACACATTTGCTCTGGTTCTATACCTATATTTAGTTGTATTAAAAAGCACCCAACCCATCTGCCATCTCTCTCAGAAGAGGAATGAAGAACCGAATGGTTCCAGACCTTTTCGCTCTTCCTCTCTCCTTCTTATTAGAAACAGAGGAACAATTTTGTGAATTATTTTTAAATCCTAATTTTTTCAATATTCAATTTTTTAAAAATGTCAAAATCTGAAATTCAGCCCTATAGTTGTTGAAAAAATGGGGGAATTTTGACCATCTTTCTCTCTTATCTATTCCCCATATTTTTCTTTCATTCATCTTTTTATGTCCAATACCTTTCTACTTTTCTCTGATTGAATTCTCTCTTTTTACGCCTTCTGCGTCTTTCTTCACTTCTACATGGGCCTTTTTCTTCTAATCTATCTACTTTCTCTTTTTCTCTGCATTACTTCCTTTTTTGAAGCTCTCTTTTTCAGATTCTCTTGGCTCTCTATTCTCTTTCCTCCTTTTCATCATCTCCCTATTTCTCTTTTCCTCCCTTTTTGCTTTCTGTCCTCCTTCACTACCATCTCATGTTCACTGAGCGTGAAGCCTATATAGATCTGGCCTATCCGTCTTAAAACTTTCATTGGGAAATTCAGAAAGACCTACCTTCCAGTGGGTGAGGCCTCTCCAACATCAGTAGAATAGAGAGGTCTACAGAGACACTCTATGACTGGCCTTAACACACACTTAAACGTTGTGTTGCTAAGAGCTTGAAAATAATGAAATGGGATGGTATCAAAGTCATGATGGCTTTCTCCAGTCACAGCATCCTATTTTGCCTCATCACTGCTTTAGGGTTAACATTAGTAAAGCAGAACAGCTATATTATTGAATATCAATGATATAGCAATTTAAGACCTATACATTTCAGAATTATATTTTTGTTCAGGTATGGAGGAGTGGTGTATGGTTCACAAATTCAGGAAACCTTACCATTCTCAAATGTATTGCAGGTATATGAATTGTATGGGTCAAATTCTCCTCTTAATTACATCAGTGTAATTCCATTGACTTAATAGAGTTACACGAAGTGACCAGATTGATGAATTTGACCCTGTGTGTGTTAAATGCTATCATCCTTTTCCTACAATACTTAAACTGCCATTATATATGAGGCCTAAGATCATGGGCTCTTGTTTTTCTAGACATTATTTGCTTAATTCCATTTTTTTAAATAGTACGCTATGGGGAGAATACTTTTATCCCATTTAGTGTCTGATAAGATTGTCTGTTCCTCACCTCGCTCTGTACAAAACTCTTTGAATCACCTTTAAGATGATGTTCTAAACCAATGATACTCAGACTGAGACTTGTGAGCCACAACTGGCTCTTTAATGTGTCCCCAGCAGCTCTTTGCAGCACATGATATTAAAACTCTGTGTGATTTTAATTATTAATCAATATAAGTTATTAACCAATCAGGATGCTTTTGCTATGTTATTAACCAATTGTAGTTGATAAAAAAATACTTGGTCAGTCATTTTGTTATGAGAATAATATATAAAAATAGTAACTGAAGCCATGAATTCACACTACTGTGGCTCTTTTGGGTAATGTTGATGCTAATTTGGCTCCTGAACCACTGAAGTCTGAGTATCCCTGTGCTATAGCACTGTTATTTACACACTGCCACCTCAGTACTACTTTTCATGGGGTAGGTGTTCCAGGATTAGTGAGAGTGTAAGTGGGGAACTCTTCACATCCATGATACTCACTCAGTGGCAGAAGAAACAGGCGGTTCTCTAACAAGTGGTTTGCATCTCTTTAAAGTGCAATTTACTACACACAGAGCATTGATGTATAGCAAATCGATCAGTGTACTCTTCATAGAGAACAGTTTCAAATTAAATGTACATGCAGCTCTGCATAGCTTAAAGCAGGTGACTATGGCTCCCAGTACATGCGTGTAATGGTGCTTCAAAATCAGAGTCCATAATAACCTCTCCACCATGTATGCTTTAATGTGCATGTATCCTAAAATCAAGAGAGCATCAGAACAGCCATTTAATGGATACACTTCACATGTTTATAGAACCTCATGTTAAATAAAAGCTTAACATTGAATGGTAAATCATGTTTGTCAGATAAATATACATCCTATTCTCTGCTAGCTCTCTGCAACACTGAAATGCAACCACAACAATGCAATGCAAGTGGCCTTTTCATGTTCTTTCTTCAGCAAATTTCTTAAAGGAAAAGCATTTTGAGCACTTGATCTCAGCTAACCAGTGAAAATAGTTTGCCTGTTTTACAAAACCCTTTAGGCCAGATCCTCAGCTGGTGTGCATTTGGCATAGCTCCACTCACTGTCTTCAGTAGAGCTATGTTGATTTTACACAGTGGATGGTCTGGCCCTATTTATCTCAGTGTGACAGGACTTTGAATGGGTGTGTAAGACCTGCTGGACAAAAATAATAAAAGATCAGTGGATAATTATTTTAAACAAGAGATTATCATGCTTTGTAACATTTGCCACAAGCAGGTTTATTAAAACTTCAAGAGGCTGGGACCACCTAGAAATGGGAATAAAAGTTTAATTCAGAATGGGAACATGTAATTTACAAATTTAGGGCCCAAACCTGTGAGATGCTCAGCAGCCTGAATGGGAGTTAGTGTCTCTTTGTACATTGAAGCATCTCCAGGCCCAGTGCTGAAGAGGCTCCATGTGTGAAATTCACAGCAGCTAAAAGGATCAGGCTCTGAAATTCAATATTCCCCTAATACTTCAAAAAATTTTTTTTACTGTAGAAACACAGAAATGGAGTTTTCAGTGCCTCTGTGAAGTGAAAGCCAGTTTTATTGAGTTCAGCATACAGGAATAAAAAAATGCAGTAGTATTTCAATGTGCCACAATTCCAAAATATGGTTGCTTAAAAAAATATTCTCTCTTTTTCCTTTGAGAGATGTGGATAAAAGTAAGAGCCAGCATAAGTGGCTTTCTGCTACCTTTCTTCCACCCCGCCACTCAAGCCTGGAGGCAGCTAGCGGGTCATTTCAGTCCATATAACAAATTCAAGCAACCTCAGTAATGACCCATTTAGGGACTGTTCTGTTGGCCGAGTGAACTCCATGTGAGCTTTGGGCCAGGAACTGGTGGAGTAAACCTAGCCAGTGGAATCCCAAGCTGTCAGCACCATCCCTTTTTGCCATTGGTGCTGTACAAAGGGGGCAGAGCGAACTCGAGGATCAGGCCCTACATGAAAACTGCTCCCAAGTGGAGAGAAGGCCAAGGGATTGAACATTCCTCTGCAGTGTTAGAAAACCAAGCACAGACGAGAGCATTGTGCTAGCACATAGCAAGTGAACAGCGAAGTCTATAGACCCCAAAACCACTCTGCTATCAATGGCCAAAGTGAATGGAATGGAAAAAGTAAACAAACAGCCCCAATAGTGAAAAACACATACAATTTTTCATTTTCTTTCAATACTAACAGTAAAGGTGTTCTTAATAACACAGAAATGTGCACTGGACTTAATTCTCCTCACAGCAATTTTACACTGGTGGAGTTGCTAACTTTGATGAAGTTCCTAGCAACAGACATTGATATAAAGGAAATAATTAAGTCTATAATTTGTAAATTTTGCCAGGTCTCTTTAAATAAAATTATATGCCATAGAAGGAAGAAAATGGAGTAGACAAATACAAGTATGAAGAGAACGGTTCTATGGGTAGCCCATATAAACTAGAATTGGAAATTGTAATTCTGGGTTGTCTGTTTCTCCTGTGTTCCCAGTTACACCTTTCTTTCTTTCTTTCTTTTCTTTTCTTTCTTTAACCAGAATCTCTGTGTTATCTGTCAGGCATCAAATGGAAAAGTAAGGAAAGAGACAATATCAGGAAATTAACTGATCATTTATATACAAGCACTTCAAAGAATTAAAACTTCTTGCTTTGATTTAGAGAGAAAAAAATAAAAATAATTGACTTTCATTGGAATTATGCAAAATAAAGCCATTCACTTCTTCGATTGCTGACAATTTTGTTATGGGCCTGCTTTAAAACATCCTGATTTAGCAGAAGCAGGACAGGAATGGAGGAATAAGTATTATACCATTATTTAATGATGTTACTTTTATTGGACAATCTCTCTCATTACATATCAGTGACCTGTACAGTTATAGTAAGTTTAAAGAAAACAAAAGGGAAGCCATCTAAATTTCAGCAAAGACAAACAGTTTGAGTGCTGGATGTGAAAGCAATCATCCAATGTGCATGAACTGATAATGACTGATGGTGAGAAGTGAATTTTCTTTATAAAAATGATCTGTGAATTACAGGACCAGCTGATGAAAGAACTTTACTGCACCAAAGACAATTATTTTCTATGACAACAGTAAAACCTAGAACAGGGATTGGCAACCTTTGGCACGCGGTCCGTCAGGGAAAGCCCCTGGTGGGCTGGGCTGATTTGTTTACCTGCTGCTTCCACAGGCTCACTGCTCCAGGCCAATGGGGGCTGCGGGAAGTGGCGCGAGCTGAGAGATGTGCTGACCACGGCTTCCTGCAGCCCCCATTGGCCTGGAGTGGCAAACCACGGCCAATGGGAGCCGCGATGGGCCGAACCTGCAGCTGTGGCAGGTAAACAAACTGGCCCGGCCTGCCAGAGTGCTTACCTTGGCGGGCCGTGGGCCAAAGATTGCCGATCCCTGACCTAGAATCTTCAGCTGCAAAAATCTCAGATGTCTTCCATCACAGCTAAAGGAACTTGTGCAAGCTGTAGTAGTATTAGGACTTGCATGTAGGGCAACCATATTTCAAATTTTTTTTAAAGATACTTTTCTGGCAATATTTTTCAAAATTAAGAAATACTCAAGTGATCCGCATTCTGGCTTCTTCTTTTGATCTGTTTCATGGGAGTCAGAAAGCGCCACCTGAAGCAAAAGAGCAGATCCAAAAAAGCTTGACCTTAGCTCCTGCACCCATGCTGCACTTTCTCTCTATGGTTCTGATGACAGAGAACTGGCAGGTACCTGCTCTCAATCTCCCCTCCATCCCCAGGGGCTAGAGCAGGAGGCTTGCACTGACCAGGCTGGCTCACTAACTCATCACGCTCATATTGCAATGTGTGAGGTTAGGCCTTGAATAATGGTTGATGTGAAACACACACTTGCTATGTGATAAGCATAAAAGAGGCTGCACAAAACATTTTACATCAGTACTATCATTAATTTGTAGTTTATAAAAAAACTGAACATTCTGGTTGAAGAAATTTTTTTTAAAAAACAGGATATTTTAGAAGTTCTTGGGACATGATATGGAAACCTGGGACTCTGGAGTAAAACTGGGAGGAAAGGTGTTTTTACTTACTTGCTTTTTAGGCCTCCAGCCATTAGAGGAAAACCACCACATAGATGACAGCAGGTTTGAATTCCTCCCAGTGGAGAGCCGTGCTGATACACAAAAGCCAATACCTTACTTTTACTGAGAACTTCATAGATTCAAAGGCCAGAAGGGACCAGTGTGATAATCTAATCTGACCTCCTGTATAACACAGGCCAGGGACCTTCCCCCAACTAACTCCTTTTCCTAAAAAACCAAATCCAATCTCCATTTAAATATTGCCAATGATGGAGAATCCACCATGATTCTCGGTAAATTATCTCATTGACTTCAGGACTGGTTCTCTTACTTGTATGTTTGGTATCTTAGAAAGCTTTGGGGAGTCAGATTTCATCTGTGCTGCTGGAATTTCTTTTCCAATAAATGTCTTGATCTTGGAGTTTAAGGCATTCAGTGGCCTTACAGGGAGTTTCTCTTTGGAACAGCTGATGCCAAGGAAGGAGAAGGGCAGATGTACTATAACTTTACCACCTCTCTACTGACTCTAAGACATCATCAATGCTGCAGGCTCTGTAGAACGCTCCCGGAGGTGTTATACTAGGTCTTATGCCAAAAGCTTGTGATTAGGTAGATGTGGCAAGAGGTTAGGGTATTTCATGCAGAAAATTATACATTAGTGAGACAGATGCACACACACAAGTCTGGCACTAATGCGGCATTTGTGAAATTCTGGAACATGAACAATTCCACCATGTAAAAATACTGTGCTGTATGTACACAGGGTTGTGTTACGTGAGACTGCAGACTTTGTGAAGGTCTTTAGAGAGAAATCGAGCCAAGTGGGAAGGAGATTTTATGAAATACTAAGATCTTTTTATTAAATGTTATAGTTAATGACCAATTAAGTGCCAACAATATGCATTCACAGATCAACAACTCAGTTCTTAAGGTGTAACAGTCCTACTATTAATTACTCATAGGAAGTGGTTACTGGTTTAGTCACCTCCCACTTTCACAGAAAATGCTCTACAATTGCCATAAAAAGCAGCTATAGCTGTGCAAGTTTCAGAAGCACACTCAGTGCTGTTCAATTTTTTGTCAATGTCCAATCTTCTGAATTTCCCAAGGCTTTTGTACATATTCCAAGCAGTCCAGTTTTCCAATTAGGCTAGCCAAGATGTTCTAGAGATTTAGGCTTCTGTACCTAAAATATAATGTTGTTCCAGTATTTATCATTGCAGTATATCACCCTGTTAGTTTACCCTCAAATTAGAATGAAAATAGAAAAGAATGGATGGTCTATGAAGAAAGATTGAAAAAATTGTGTTTGTTTTGTCTGGAGAAGAGAAGACTGAGGGGACATGAGAACAGTTTTCAAATATATAAAAGGTTGTTACAAGGAGGAGTGAGAAAAGTTGTTCTTGTTAATCTCTGAGGATAGGACAACAAGCAATGGACTTAAATTGCAGCAAGGGAGGTTTTGGTTGGACATTAAGCAAAACTTCCTAACTCTCCGGGTAGTGAAGCACTAGAAAAAATTGCCTAGGGAGGTTGTGGAATTTCCATAATTGGAGATTTTACAAAGCAGGTTAGACACATACCTGTCAGGAATGGTCTAGTTCAGGGATTGGCAACCTTTCAGAAGTGCTGTGCCGAGTCTTCATTTATTCATTCTAATTTAAGGTTTCGCGTGCCAGTAATACATTTTGTTTTTAGGACTCTTTCTATAAGTCTATAATATATAACTAAACTATTGTTGTATGTAAAGTAAATAAGGTTTTTAAAATGTTTAAGAAGCTTCATTTAAAATTAAATTAAAATGCAGAGCCCCCTGGACCGGTGGCCAGGACTTGGGCAGTGTGAGTGCCACTGAAAATCAGCTTGCGTGCCGTCTTCAGCACACGTGCCATAGGCTGCCTACCCCTGGTCTAGTTACTACATAGTCCTGCCTAGAGTGCAGGGGACTGGACTAGATGACCTACTGAGATCCTTTTCAGTCCTACAACTTCTATGATTCTATGACATTATCTGTATGATTTAGATGGGTGTACATTTCAACTACATTCTGTTTTGGACCATGCGGCTTGAGTTCTGAATTACTTATATTAAGGCCCCTTTACAACCTCTGGCAGTGTAAATTAGGCTTTCAAAAGGGGCATAAAAGTAATATACATCCACTTTAAGGCACTTTTAAACTGCCAGAATAGTGAAAGGGGGTCTTTGTGTACAAGTGAATTTGTCTATATTTTTATAAATTTTATCTTGTTTAAATCTGATTTCAGAGCTCACCACACTTGAGTCATTAATGAAGATACATTTGGCCTGATTCTCTTCTGTAATATCAGTGGAAATCAGGAGTGACTTTACTAAAGTCAGTAGAGTTACACTGCTGTAAGTAAGAGGAGAATCAGTTCCATCAATGGAATCTTAAGGAAGATGATCACATTCTTACCCTAACTAGTGAATACCTGTTATCAAAACTGGTATACACGTTATATTCCAGCAGGTAGTTTGTAGGTAATATTTACACTGATTCTGATCTCAGTTTTCCAGTGTACAGTAATACCCCTATTTTACACACTGATTGGGGATGAAGGAATTCATAAAATTGAATATCTCATAATGAGATACACTAATTGAATCTATTCCCCCATGTTAAGTATCCTCACACCTTCTATGGGTCATCTCAATTATCACTTCAAAAGTTTTTTTTCTCCTGCTGATGATAGCTCATCTCAATTGATTGGCCTCTGACAGTTGGTATGGCTACTTCCACCTTTTCATGTTCTCTGTATGTATAAATATCTTCTTGCTGTATGTTCCAGTCTACACATACAATGAAATGGGCTGTAGCCCATGAAAGCTTATGCTGAAATAAATTTGTTAGTCTCTAAGGTGCCACAAGTACATCTGTTCTTTTTGCAGATACAGACTAACATGGCTGCTATTCTGAAACCTGTCATAATGATGATAGGTAGAGTGCCTAAATTACAGTATGGTATGCGGCATCACTTTATTTTTGTTCAGACCATGACAAATCAAATTCTAATGCACCAAAGACATCAGAATGTGAAAAGACGTTGACTTGTTCTTCGCCATCACTTTTCCCATGTGACATTTTGTTCTCCCCAAAATGCTTCATATAACTGATTGTTCATAAGATTGATGTTTATAAAATTGAGGTTCTTCTTTAATTCCATTAATTTATAACTTCATTCCCAATTTACCGCAGAGTAACAGAGCAGATCAGGCCCTCTGAAGACAACAATACTCTCTGTTCAAGGTTCATTCATTCAGCCAAAAGCAAATTTATGTGTAAAAATCTAGAAGATAGTTATACAGAATCTTCCTTATTTAGGTCTGTGTGTCATGTTAGCATATTGTGCCTGAGCTACAGTTATACACCTGCTTGGCCCCAAAACTTCCCATTCACAGAGGTCTGGTGAGTAACTGATATTCTTGTTCAAAACCATCTTCCAAATTGTTAAAGAGAGATCTCACTTCAGCTGCCCTGACCTTGCCCAAGCCTTTATGTGACAGATCGGCTTTACAGAGGAAAAGCAGCACACATTCTATGTGTCCACATCTTTTCTATCTCTCACAGATTAAATTAAAAAAGAATTGCATGCCCCTATTCTATTACGCTGTGAGGAAACACATTTTCATACCACTGCAAGTCACACTGGCATCAATGGGTTTTGGATTAGTCCTCACTTGCCTTATTTCTTAGGTCAGGCTTCTACTCTCTTTGAACCTTAGAGCCTTGTTCACACATTTTCAAATCGCCAGCATTTCACACTGACCTCTGCTCTCTCTGAAGGATGTTCTTAGCTGGCTAATTTCTAGGGTAAATTTTAGCAGACCCTGAAGGCTTGTGGGTTATTTCCACTTTTGGATACATCACACTCTTCAGTAATGGCCAAATCTCCCCTTCCTGTGCAAAGACTGAATATGCTGCCTTCACCCAGGGGCTCTCTCAGGGACAAAATATTCTTAGCTGAGCAGTTCATCAGCTGTTCATCAGCATTTACAAGTTCCCCAACCTTGTGTTCAAAGGTGTTAGAGAGTCTAAAATGTGATTGTCTACGCTCTTCCTTCTCAGATCTACCTAGTTCAATCCACTGAAATCAATAGGTGCACCCAAAAGGAAGATCTGGCCTGTTTAGATTACAAATAACATTTCTGAAACCTAAAAGAAATTAAAAGGTTGGGGAGCTTATTCTTACACCATTGTAAAGCATGAGCAACTCCACAGACTTCAATGGAGTTGATCAGAATTTAATGTGGTGTAACAGCACAATCTGGACCAGACAGCCAGAGATAATTCAATCCTATTTCTTACTACCACTAAGTATTCTTCTTTTAAAACTACTGATTTAACTTCTGTTCCTTGCTTATTGTCCACAGGATACCAGCCTTTAGAAAGAAAGGCAGCATTATCGTAATACTGGACTACTTTATAAAGCCAATTTAATTAAAAAAAATACTCATAGCAACCCAACCTAATCCCACCCTACCCCTTTCACCTCCTAATTAAAAAAAAACAACCTCTAAAGAGAACTTAGAAAGTAATTCTGACTAGAGAGATTTGATATACAGCATTATACCTCAGTTGTTAGCAGTGCAGAACACATCTTTGATAGATTTTTTTGACAGTAGATAATAACTGAATGGGCCTAAGGTAAAAAATGAACTCAGTTTATTGACCGGTCCCACATGGTAAAAAGCCACTAAATAAAAGAAATCAGCATTCTCTACTAAGGGAATCTGAATCAAATAAGCTTGAGCAGTGAATTAGGCTATACTATGTGCCTAAGGAAGGGCAGCCTCTCTGGAACAGAAATGAAATGTAAGCCTCACAAACAACACTGAAATCTAAAGGGATCCCACACTGCAATTTTATTTATCCTTTTGGAAAAGGCTGGGCAAAACAACCACCCATTACTGGGAAGAAAGATGATTTTGTGACTAGGGCACAGGAGACCTGGATTCTATACCCAGCTCTCCTCTAGACTTCTGATGTGATCATGGGCAAGTCAGTATTATCGCTGTATGGTAGCACTGAGATCAGGACCCCAATGTGGTAGGCACTTGACATAACATAGTAAAAGACAGATCCTGCCCTTAAAAGCTGACAATTCAAATAGACAAGACAGACCAAGAATGGGGGGAATTGTTGTCCCACATTTAATAAAGAAGGGATGGAGAGATTAAGGTTCTTGTCACCAGGTAGATAGGAAACGTGTGGTAAAGCGAAGAATTCCATCCAAATCTCCTGAGTCTCAGTGTCGTACCTTAACCACAAGCTCATCCTTCCTTCTCAAATCCTTTACTCTTTACTCAGTTTCTTCAACTATTAATTAGCGATGAAGGTTTTCATTCATGCTGGTGCATTATAACTTGTGGCAAGTCTGACTGGAGCAGGAATGTAGTGAAGAAAACTCCCTGTAATATCTTCAGTCTTAATGAAGCTGAGTCTCAGCTACCTAGGCCTCATCCGATCCCTAATCTCAGCCAGACATTGGATGAATCCCATAGCTGCACTATCTGGATCTTATGAACTAGAGATGTAGAGCTGGCTGACATCTGCATACTGAAGCCACCATCTCCCCTAGTGGTCTTGCATACATGTTGAACAGAAGTGATACCCAGAAAAGAGTTTTTGGTGTTCCCCATGTGCAAAATCCCATGGGGCAGAGAAGCACAAATTGGGTATTTCATTTGCAATACTGGAGGCAGCATTGACAGCTCAGCTCATGAAAGTCGGAGCCATGGTGTGCATGTAGTGGTGGAAGAGGCTTTACAAGAAAACAAGCCCAACCACAGGTTCTGATTGTGTGTACTCACTGTTTTGCACCAGGCAGGACTAGTGGCCAGAGGACTCATTGCCATGCCCAAGCCTGTTTCTGGACACAGTTAGATTCTTCAAATATAAGAACGTAAGAATGGCCCTACTGGATCAGACCAAAGGTCCATCTATCCCAGTATCCTGTCTTCCGACAGTGGACAGTGCCAGGTGCCCCAGAGGGAATGAACAGAACAGGTAATCATCAAGTGATCCATCCCCTGTCGCTCATTCTCAGCTTCTGGCAAACAGAGGCTAGGGATACCATCCCTGCCCATCCTGGCTAATAGCCATTGATGGACCTATCCTCTATGAATTTATCTAGTTCTTTTTTGAACTCTGTTATGGTCTTGGCCTTCACAACATCCCCTGCTGCCTATTAATTTCATTTGGTGATCCCTAGTTCTCGTGTTATGAGAAGCAGTAAACAACACTTCCTTATCTACTTTCTCTACAACAGTCATGATTTTATAGACCTCAATTATATCTCCCCTTAGGTGTCTCTTTTCCAGGTTGAAAAGTCCCAGTCTTATTAATCTCTCCTCATACAGAAGCTGTTTCATACCCCTAATCATTTTTGTTGTCCTTTTCTGAACTTTTACTAATTCCAATATATCTTTTCTGAGATGGGGCAACCACATCTGCATGCAGTATTCAAGATGTGGGTGTACCATGGATTTATATAGAGGCAACACAATATTTTCTGTCCTTTTATCTATCCCTTTATTAATTATTTCCAGGATTCTGTTTGCTTTTTTGACTGTCGCTGAACATTGAGTGGATGTTTTCAGAGAACTATCCACAATGACTCCAAGATCTCTTTCTTGAGTGGTAACAGCTAATTTAGACTCCATCATTTTATATGTATAGTTGGGATTATGTTTTCCAATGTGCATTACTTTGCATTTATCAACATTAACTCATTAAAACTGAGGTGAAACATCAAAATAAAAGCAGGTCCTCTGCCAATCCTGTGCTACAGCTCCCAGAGGCTTTCTCCCTTGCTTATCTTGGTGCTGGAAGGAGGAGACACCAGCCCTGCTCCAGGGTATACTGCTGGAACCCACCTCTCTCCTGCAGCTCTGCTCACCGGGCTCTTGTAGCCCTTAATAGGGATCACCTGACCCCTTCTAAACTGAGGCTGATAACTGAACAGGGATGGCTGGCCCCAGACTTCCTGGCCCTTGAAGGGCAGACCACCCTCTTACTCATACCCACACAGCCAAAGCAGGTTCCTAACTCCCTGATCTCTGCAGGCAAACGTAGGTTTTGTGGGTGCGATCAGTTGTATGCACAACAATAGGTGCACACACACAAGTCAACTTGAAGGTACTGATAATTTTGCATTTGCATCATACGTATCAGTAATATGGAAACTCCATTACATTATGCATTATAAAGCAAATGCAAAAATGTGGCTAGAAGCCAAAAATGAGAACCCTTCTCATTCTGTTCCTGTAACATTTTCCAGCCCCATTCCCTCCCGCAGTACAGATTGAACGACGGCTACTGTTCTTTATTATTTAGTAATTATACAGTGCTTTTAAGCTTCGAAGTGCTTCACAAACATTTACTAATTAAATCTGAAAAATAAACATTACACAGACCATTACAACTTATCAGTATTAATTAGTGCTTTGCTCGTTTCTTGGATTTATGTGGGTGGGGCACATGAAAATGTAGGTTGTACAAGCGTTGAGAACAGGCTTTTTCTGCTCAGTGAAAGTAAGCACAGTAAAGGCTATTTATAAGCAGGATTAGCACTTTGTTGTTCTTTTCTTTTTCAAAAAAAGTGATTTATTTTTATTTTTGAAAGGGTGAAAACTACAGAGACTTGTGGTCACTCTGTACAGAAAATAGTCATTAGTATTTAAGTTCCGGACCTTTGCTCCTCTTTATAGACCAAACGCATCAATCAACTTATTGCGTACGTTTCCCAGGGTCTGGTCCCTTCTCAGTGGGCAATGGAATGCCATGGGAGTTACATATGTGCAGCCAGAGGCCTAGATCTCTAAGAAATACAGAACTAGATTGTACCTCAAGGATCACAGTTGTGCTGGGAATGGGAAGTACAGTGACCAAATGGCATTGTCTGGAGGCACTGTGCCTGCCTATGGCATAATGCTTCCACAATCTCAGTTAGGAGTGAGCTAAGGATCAGACCTTGCTGCATCTTAAAAAGTGTAACACTTTCCCCTCCCCAACTGCTGCCATCCCAGTGCTGTCTAAAGGGGCAGGCTCCTTCTATATCCCCATGGCCATTCAGGACTGATGGCAACACTACGACAGTAGCCGAAATCCTGAAGCCCTTATTCAGGGTTTACTCAGTCCTTCTTCAAGCAAAAATTCCCACTGAAGTCAATTGTTTTCTTCAGGAAGGACTTGGTACAAATCAGGGCCAATCTGCAAGGAAACTTAAAAAAAAACAAACCAAAAACCATGGAAGGAGAGAATTTAAGCTTGTTACATATGTCAGCCTTTCCTACCAGGAGGAATACTTGGCATTTTGGGGGCAAACTCACTCTTATACCAGCTTTATAATAGTGGAACTCCATTGACTTCCATGGAGTTAAAATCATGGAATTCTGTGCCAGGGAAGATAATGGAGCAGGTAATCAAAGAAATCATCTGCAAACACTTGGAAGGTGGTAAGGTGATAGGGAATAGCCAGCATGGATTTGTAAAGAACAAATCGTGTCAATCTAATCTCATAGCGTTCTTTGATAGGATAACGAGCCTTGTGGATAAGGGAGAAGCGGTGGATGTGATATACCTAGACTTTAGTAAGGCATTTGATACAGTCTCTCATGATATTCTTATAGATAAGCTAGGAAAGTACAATTTAGATGGGGCTACTATAAGGTGGGTGCATAACTGGCTGGATAACCGTACTCAGAGAGTAGTTGTTAATGGCTCCCAATCCTGCTGGAAAGGTATAACAAGTGGGGTTCCACAGGGTTCTGTTTTGGGACCGGTTCTGTTCAATATCTTCATCAACGATTTAGATGTTGGCATAGAAAGTACGCTTATTAAGTTTGCGGACGATACCAAACTGGGAGGATTGCAACTGCTTTGGAGGACAGGGTCAAAATTCAAAATGATCTGGACAAGTTGGAGAAATGGTCTGAGGTAAACAGGATGAAGTTCAATAAAGATAAATGCAAAGTGCTCCACTTAGGAAGGAACAATCAGTTTCACACATACAGAATGGGAAGAGACTGTCTAGGAAGGAGTATGGCAGAAAGAGATCTAGGGGTCATAGTGGACCACAAGCTTAATATGAGTCAACAGTGTGATACTGTTGCAAAAAAAGCAAACATGATTCTGGGATGCATTAACAGGTGTGTTGTAAACAAGACACGAGAAGTCATTCTTCCGCTTTACTCTGCGCTGGTTAGGCCTCAACTGGAGTATTGTGTCCAGTTCTGGGCACCGCATTTCAAGAAAGATGTGGAGAAATTGGAGAGGGTCCAGAGAAGAGCAACAAGAATGATTAAAGGTCTTGAGAACATGACCTATGAAGGAAGGCTGAAGGAATTGGGTTTGTTTAGTTTGGAAAAGAGAAGACTGAGAGGGGACATGATAGCAGTTTTCAGGTATCTAAAAGGGTGTCATCAGGAGGAGGGAGAAAACTTGTTCACCTTAGCCTCCAATGATAGAACAAGAAACAATGGGCTTAAACTGCAGCAAGGGAGATTTAGGTTGGACATTAGGAAAAAGTTCCTAACTGTCAGGGTAGTTAAACACTGGAATAGATTGCCTAGGGAAGTTGTGGAATCTCCATCTCAGGAGATATTTAAGAGTAGGTTAGATAAATGTCTATCAGGGATGGTCTAGACAGTATTTGGTCCTGCCATGAGGGCAGGGGACTGGACTCGATGACCTCTCGAGGTCCCTTCCAGTCCTAGAGTCTATGAGTCTATGGAACCATAGGGTTAGAAGGGACCGTAAGGGTCATCTTGCCAAGATGCAGAATTTGTTGTGTCTAAACCATCCAAGACAGATGGCTATCCAGACTCCTTTTGAAAACCTCCAGTGAAGGAGCTTTCACAACCTCCCTAGGCAGTCTGATATAAATGAGTTACTTCTCATTTACATCAGTATTGGAAGAGAACTGGGCCCGTGAATCTAGAGTCTGCTCTCACCTAGTTTGGTGTAAATCTGGAGTAACTTCTTTGGAGCCAGTGGTGTAACTGTGGATTTACATCACTGTGACTGAATGCAAAATGTAGCCCCTAGTCTAGAAAGATAATGGGGAATTTGAAAGATTAACAGCTGGACAATCTGTGAACTTCTAGGTTACTGACCTGAATCCAGCCCAGATGGGTATCAAGAGTTTGGGGCTGGCAGTTGTTTGAGGGTCTGTATAAATGAGTTGCCTTTTCAGTGCTTATATGTCTACTTCAAACCTTTTCTCTCTACTTAGACCCTTCCTGACAGCCTAAGCAGAAAGGCAGAGGACTGAATAAACACAGAGGTTTTGCTTCCACCTCACATAGAGCGTTGGTTTGTTCAGATCATGAATAAAACAGTTAGGCAGAGGGTAGTGTGATGAACCCTGCAGTTCCAATGCCCTTTATTATTGTTACTGATTGCTTATTTGTATAGTGTAGCACCCAGGTGCTCCAGTGTGCTAAGCACTGTACTAACACACAACAAAACAGTAGTGGCCCCAAAGAATTTATAATCTGCTGGGATGTTTCTGTGGTTGGAGAGAGCTTCAGTCTTTCAGGGATTCCAGACCTGCATTTTTCAACAGCACTAAACCCACTTAACATGTTTATAGACAAGCATAGTAGACAATGTGTGTGGAAGAATTTGACTGCACTCAATCATGATGCTGTTAGAACGGATATAAGTGGGGAGGGGCACAGGGTTCTTCATGTCACAGCTAATGAACAGCAAGCTGAGCTTAGCTTTCTGTTATTGTTTCCTAAGAAAATGGCCATCCTTCATACTGCTGCCTCAAAAAGCAGACATCAAAGAGAGGAACTCCATTATTTCCCTATCTGAGCCACTTCACATGATTAGTTTATTGCAAAGGCCCAGAATGGGAAATGACCTTTTTTTCCCATTCTTGCCTTTTTTCTGGCTAACACACAGTTAGTTCCAGAGTCTTTACTCCTTTTGTTAGCACTTTATCCCATCACAGGGATTTAGCGTGAAGTGTGGCTGTTGCGTGATATTATAAGGACAGTGAAGCTCCACAAATGCTTTTTGACATGGGCATTTAATACCCTGCTCTTCAGAGCCAGACAAAATGGAGTTGATTCTCCAGTTGCATATACCAATGTAAATTGGGAATAAATATATGTAATGCAGTGGAGTGATACTAGTGTAAAACTGATATAAGTGTATGGAGAATCATGGCAAATATTAACACGCTCAAGCTCCCTCCACCCACAATTCTGCCAATACAGCAGGATCGCTCTTGAGGAGAGAACTATCAGCTGTTAGCAATACAGTAACACTGTAAAATAGTTGGGAGTACATACTGTAGAGGGGAAGGAAGATGTGGCAACAAAAATAAGATCATGTGGCTACATAGGTAGCTACTGTACAATTTGATGGTTGTTGTGGGTTCCAAATCATCATAATTCCACAACCCATATAATGGCCAGGCAGAACTGCAGCCTTTGTGCTTTGGGGATCACATGGGCTCCTTTTCTCTTGGTGCTCCCAAAGGAACAGTGGGCATGAGGTGACACTCTGGCTTCACACACCTTATGCACTGGCCAGTATAACTGGTCAGCAGCATAGTGGGGAGTATAGTAAGTTGATCCTATAAAGGGCTGTAACAGTAGGCCTGCAGAGGCTGTGTTCCCCTTGGGGTAGTGTGGCTCCATACCACCCATTCCTAGGGACTGTCCCTAAACAATGCCACTGGGCTCTTTATCAGCACATTTTGGTTTAAACTGGGATATGTGTAAATTAAGAGGATCCTAGTGTCCTTGCAAATATGACTGTATTCCTGCCCTTGTAAAAAGCACAGGACCTCACTGTAGTCAACAGACCCGCGCAGATGTAAAAGCAGCCTTACTGAGAGACAATTCAGGCCCATGGTATTCTACAGTGTGGTCCTGATTTTTAGACGTTCTAAGCATCCACATCTTCAGCTGAAACCAGTGGGAGCTGCAGTTGCTCAGGCCCTGGAGAAATCAGGCCCCAGTGGCTCCATTCCAGATGTTCTGTACCTCTTCAGCGGCAAAAAACCCAGCTATCAAACCAGCTTAAGTGGCTCTCTCAAGATTCCTTTGTGTGAGGGGAATCTCTGGGTGGTGGACAACCAAAGTCATTATTCTGTGTCATGCTCTTCCCATGTCAAGGAGTATTCCTGGGAAAAAGAAAGTATGTCTAGAGTATCTCAGTGATCATTGACTGCTGGAGCAGGATCCTGCCTGTAATGAAGAGTAGCTCTGAGTTTTCTGTAGTCATACCAGGGACTGGACTGAACCCAGGATCAGGGAAAGATCAGGTTAAATGCCATCTTGGCTCTTCCTACAAACTGTGCTGAGTGTATCTCAGGCACTCAGCTGTGCCAGTACTCTCAACCCCAAGTGTTCAAAAATCATCGGGCCCCCAAAACACCTGAGATTGGCTTAAAAATGAGATTATTACAAAAATAACATATTGGGGTCTTATCTGCCTTCTGATTTCGGAGTCTTTAGGGTACACTCATGTCATGATTTCAAGGTTTTCTCCACCATCATGAGGGCTACAAACTTACTTTAAAAAAAGAAAGAAAGCCCTATTCCCATGTATTAACATGATTCCAGGAGCTGGGGGTTTAAGAAAAACGCCATTTGTGGTCCCCAGGTAAAATTATGAGAGTTGGCAACACTCCCTATTAACCTCAAAACATTACTATGATCCTGAGTCTCCACTTAACTGTACAGGTGCAAATTGGAAAGTGGGATACCACTTAATAGGTTACGGGGGAAAAAAGTGACATTTTCCTTTTTATGGCAGCACTCTTTGTCCTTAACCACATGTTTGTGTAAGTTTGTGTACTCTTAAAGGAGACAAATAGAAGATGTAGCCTACTTCTTCCCCCTCCCCCCATACCAAATAGCTATGCACAAATGAAATGTTTATACAAATTCCAGACTGACAGTCCTGGAGGACAGAGTCCAGTGCTGATTCACAGAACAGATACTGTGCAGGCAGCAGCAGAGCCAACTTTCCCACACAGGACTGCTGATGTGCTTCAAACTACCATTTTTAATTTGCTATGCCCATTCAGTCCTTAATCTGTCCAATGAAACGGCTAACAAGTGGTAGCAGTGATTTTTGATGAGACAGTCACTTATCTATCAGGACCACCAAACTCATGTCACATAGACAATTAAACAGCCATCAGATGGCACCAACTTTCAGTATGTGCAGACTAAGACACCATTGTGCCATTGAAGTCAATGGAATGGGTCTCATTGTGTCCAGTGGGATTTAGATTAGGCCGTTAGTGCTGGGTTATGCAACACACTCTCGCAAGTAATCCCATGGAAGTCATTGCACAGTAGAGCCCATAGTCTGGACCTGAACTAAGAATTTAGAGCTAAAAGGTATTTATACCATTACCCAATGCCCTGAGATAGCCAGTCCCCTTCATTCACAGCTTTTATGTAAATTAAGAGTTGGATTCCACCACTCTTATTCACAGTGGAATTAATGTGTCTACACATGAAATATGATAAACGTAGGTTGGGTTAGCAAAGATGTGGGTCCGACATGTTTTAATAGTCAAATTTCATGGATTGCTGGAAGTAATGATAATTTTCTTTTTAGCCAATACTCAATTTTAATTCAATTTGGTTAAATTCAGGTTCAGTAAATTTTGGTCAAAATGAAATTACACAACAACAGGTGACCTGGGGAAGAGCTCTGAGTAGCGTGAAAGCTTGTCCCTTCCGCCAGTAGAAGTTGGTCCAATAAAAGATATTACAAAAATTACCTTGTCTTTCTCACGTTTCTTCACAGGTAAAAATGACACTTCATGAAGTTTCATGCCGAGAGTAAGACCAGTTGTTCAGAATATTTAGTATGTGATCAGTGGGTCTACCACAAACCTCACTACCAGGTGCAAGAGGAGACTAACTCCATAGTGGTGTGCTTAGAAATACAAGCCAAGCAACACATTCATTGGCCTCTGTGCTGTGATTAAAGATGGCAGAGCACTCAGCCAATCCATTTATGATGACCATAAAATTATAGATGAACTTTGTGTGGAAAAACTTGAGGTACTCAGGTTATATGTTTTTTAGGACTTACTGGTTTTTTTGATTTTCTGGCCACTTCGAAATCCTTCCAAATTCCTTTTCCACTTCCTTTTCCTTCCAAATTAATCTCTGAGTCAAAGCACTACTCCTTGAGGAACTGCATTTTCTATGGGCTGACTCTCTTCCATGTTGGAGGGACCAGGTTTTGGGTCCTGGAAATAGGGTTCTGGGTGGCAGTGTATATTGAAGCTCCTTTCATAAAGGCTTTGTCTTCTGCTTACACAATGTCCATCATCACAGTCCTATGTCCCAGTCTTCTAGCTAGATGAGTTAGCTTGAGTTTCTTCCACACCTTGACTAATGATATTCCTGCACTGGCCACATTGTTGATTAATTTTAACCCTCTCATCAACCTACTAAAAGCTATTCTAATAGATGATACATATTTTTTCCATTGCACTTTAGCATACATTCTGCCTCTACCAAGAGAATACATCCTGCCCCCAGGCTATGTCATTTACTCAGTCCAACTCATAATAAGCAGTGTTTTTCCTGTGAGTACCACTGGTTCATTTAGCTAAATGTAGAAAGGCAGTTCAAGGTTCCCTTGATTATTTAGTACATCCTGAAGCCACCCTGTGCCTGGGTACTGCAGCATGTAAGGTATTTAATGTTATATGTTGGATATTAGACCCTCTGGAATACCTAATTTATAAATTTTCTTGTTTGTCGGTTTAAATCTGACCAGTCACTTTATTTCAACATAGTGTTTTCTTCTATTAGAATATGATTTGAAGGTGAATGTGCTAGTTATTTAAGGAAATGCATATGTAAATATTTATGGTATCTTTCCCCTGTGCTATGGAGCGTATATGTAACTGTTGTAGCTTAGCAAAATTACAAGAATGAGCAAAACATCTGTTATGTGAAATTGTTAACCAATAGGGGCTTGCTTTTTCCTGCTGATTTAGCAAGATTATTTTTTGTTCGCAAACCCTTTGATATACAATTGAGAACAGAGTTATTCATCCTACCACAAATCCAGCAAACCTGAGAAGTCACTTCCTTGGGAAAAATGGGCTACTGAAAGGTCATCTCAGAGAGTGAGGATGTGCTGTAGATTTTTAATACAGACTTTTCACACAGAGAAAAATAACCTGAAATAATCTTCTAGAAAGTCTAATACTTGGAGCTTCCAATGGCACAGACTTGGGATGTTCAGGTTGACTATTTCCTTCATGTCTCAAGAGACATCTGCTGTCTCTTAACTTTACATCAGCAGTCAGGAGTATTTTTTTTAATTTTTATATAAATATCTTAGTCCTCTTATAGTAAGATAATGACATACTAGTGAGTTACAGAAATAGGATTATGTAATGCATCACCCTCCTTCCCTCCCTCATCTCATCTGTTTACTTACCAAACAACATCTAATCCTCCTTACTTGTCTATTCTCCCCTCCCCCAATCTCACTGTTGTACTATGATCTAGGTATTTACATTGTAAGGGAACATAGAAATGAGTTTAAGAGACAACAAGAGCCTCAGATGATTTAAATGGGCATAGCTCCACTTAATATCTTTGAAATTACATTGATTTACACCAACTGAGGATGTGGGCCACATAGTACTGTTTAGACAACAAGCTCACATTGAATTATCTTGAATTCTACCAGCAATTTGAGTAATTCCAGGAGAGCCCCAAATGTCCATTCTCCCTCTCCCTGCATCCTAAGCTATTTACTGATTTTTCTTGACTCATCTGCATTTACTAAACGGGATGCACCCGCACCCATTCAAGGGACAGGGAAGGAGTGACAGGACTTTACAGAGACATACAAGAAAAATAACTACAAATGTTTTTGAATTTGAACTGTTCATTTTCTCAGATATGCTGGTATAGCTGTTATAATACATCACTAATAATAACTGGCTGTGTGACTAGCTAGTCTCTTAAATGCTCTGTGCCTCAGTTTCCCCATCAGCAAAACTCATAGAATAACATGTTCTGAATTCAAACTAGTGTTCTGTACATTTCTTAGAAATTCCTGAATGAAAGATCTTGCAGATTATGGCTGCTCTTGGTACGTAAGGGCCAGTCTTTAAATTTGGCCAGTTCTTAAATAATTTTCATGTGCCATTGAATAATTTCAGATGATGAATATCTTTCATGAAAAAAAAATCTACCACCCTGTCAGCAAGAAAATAAAAAGAAACTAATAGCAACTTTACATTCCTGAGGTGTCCTTTCTGTCTAAAATATGAGGGTGCTGCCACAAAATATATAACCGCATTACAAGCATGACACATCAGTGTGTGAGCTCTCCTGGTGCTCAGTGAATGCCAAGAATTCGTGCATATACAGATAGGGTACTGACAGCCAGTCATTAGGTGTTGAACATCACAATTTGCATGCACAAATACTATTTGTATGCACAAATATAAATTTCTCAGGTGCACAACTAGGCTGTGAAAAACTATGTGCAAGATATCCAATCTGCGCTCACAATTTTTGAGGCCCCTTTGGAAATCTGTCACATATATGTCCTTCTAAGCATATAATTGATCTAGCATGTCTTTTTAAGCATATAATTTGTCTGGCACATCTCGCTGGTGTTCTAAGCATTAAAGCTGATTGATACAATTTGCTATTAGAAATGAAAACAGAGGAACTGATTACAATCTTCCTTACATCAAATTTACACTGGTGCAACTCCACTGATTTTAATGGAAGCCAAGAGACAGCAACATGTAGATTTGGCTCTGGCAATAATTTTTCACATGAAAAGCACTAATACACTGTATTATATGTTGCGAATTGTAAAGCTAAAGCTGATACTCTCATGAACTTCCAGCATTAAAAATAAAACAAAAGCAAGAGATGCAGTTTTGAGCCAGATTCAGTAAAAATGTTGTTGAGTTACTGTTGCAGTGAGAATGGTCACTCCCCCGCTTCTCCTCACAGAAACATGCAGACACCAGACTGAGTTTGATTGAATCTGGCCCTTTGAAACCACCAAATGAGATTTAAGTCTCAATACAACATAATTTTTTTCTTTTTTCTGCTTTAAATTTGATTCTTATGAAAGTGAGGGACTGATACAGTAGAACCAAGTGCTGTGCAAATAAATCTCTGTCCAAGCTTTCCTGCATATAACTTTTAACTCTTACTGCACCTGAGACCCATCTGACCCCTGTTATTTCATTGCTCAGCTTCCTCTTAGCACCAATACTGCTAACCATGTCAAACTGCATGGTACAGACAAACATGACATAGCAACCATTGATGGTGAAGGCTGTACAACTCACTTCACTTGTGGGCCCAACCAAACGTGAGCCTAAGTTTCCAGAAGGTTCTTGCAGTAAGAGTACTTGGAACAATGTCCACTGGCACAGCGACACTAGTGGGTCTGCTACTGACTTTTCCCTTATTCACACTTTGAGGGAAATATATATCTGTATTTTTAATTCATATTGGGCTGCACTGTGGTGGCTGATCTCATGCCAGATAGGCTTGTCTTTTAAGGAATCAGAGGTTAAATTGCTGTGATGTTTTTTATGTAGACTTTTCTCTTTTTTTCTGTAACTGATGGGTTAGCTAGAATTTTTTAATTTTGTGCTAATTGCACAAAACAAGGAATGTATGGTGATAGTGTAACCCACGCACCTCGTGGGCGTGGTGTTCTGTCCCATCTAGTGGCACCCAGACCACTTAGAAAGAAAGAGAGTTAAATGAGTCTGCTCTACAGCCTTAGCTAACAGCCAACTGGCTTTTAGCTCATGCCGTAGAGGCTCATGCACTAAGCTCCCGAGGTCGAGGTTTGATCCCGCATGCCGACAACCAGGGTCTGTCGGTGTTACAATGGCAAGACTTATTAGTGTATAATAGCAGTAGTGGTCCATGGGCTTGGCTATACTTGCAAGTTAGAGCGCATTAAATCAGTCCCGGGTGTCCTACCTTCTGAGGTGTCCACACTGGCAAGGCATATAGAGGACCGGGACTCTGCAGCTGGAGAGCTAGTAATCCACCTCCACGAGAAGCATAAAGCTTGCTGTGCCCTGGCTGAAATGCCCGGGTGTCAGTGTGGACGATGTCAGTGTTGCATTACTGCGCTGTGACTGGATTCTGGAAACATCCCATAACCCCCTGAAGTCAAGTGGCCACTCTGGTCATTGTTTTGAACTCGGTTGCAGGCATGTGGATATTCCCTTTCAAAGCTCTGTTTCTGACAGCCGTATGCTTATCTGCTCCAGGACAAAGCAAACCATTATTGTGGAATGCGGTGAGTGTATGTGTGAGAGAGAGGCGGGGGGAGAGGGGGTCTGCTGCTGTCTGAACTTACAAGACAGCATGCTGACACACTCTCTGCCCCCCAAAACACATTGTCTCTCCCCCCACATACACACAACACATTCTCAGTCACACTCCACCCCCACATTTGAAAAGCACGCCGCAGTCACTTGCACGCTGGGATAGCTACCACAATGCACTGATCTTTGTGGCATTGCAAGAGCTGCTAATGTGACCACGCCAGTGTGCTTGCAGCTGACAGTGTAAACACATGGCGGCGTTTTCCCTGCTGCGGTCTCCGAAGGCTGGTTTAACTCCCAGCGCTCTACATCTGCAAGCGTAGCCAACCCCCATATTTATATTGCCATAATGCCTAGATGCCCCAATCAGGACCAAGATTCTACTCTTCCTGGTGTTTTACAAACATGACCCCTCTGCCAAAGAGCTAACAATCTAGGAATGCTAGAGTGCCATAAGCATGTGCAAGATTCTAAAGAACATATGAAATTATAATAATACTTGACACTTGTACCCTTCAAATACATTAATAAGCATCAGGTAATGCATCCCTATGACACCCCTGGGAAATAGGAAAATTTTCTTATGCCTGTTCTACAGACAGGATTGGCTTTAGGGTGATTCCCCCGATTCCCAGGAAGAGGGGTCCCGCATCCTCTGCCGAAGTGCGGCCGGAAACAGTGGCAACCGATTGAGCTGCCGCCGAATTGCCGCTGCTATCTTTGGTGGCTGCTCACTGTCTTTGGTGGCATTTCAGCAGCAGCTCTTTCAAATTGGGCCCCGCACATCCTAAAGCCGGCCCTGTCTACAGATGAGAAAACTGAGATGTTAAGGGCTAGAGAGAGTGTTCCTAATCCCATCTCAGGTTCACAAGGAGAAATAGTACAAGGAGCCTCTGCTCTTTCCAGCTTGACTGTAGAGGGATCAGCTACACTACGACAAGGAACAAAGGCCATGTCTCTCTTAGTGCCAGTACAGGCTCTAGCTGCCTGAACTGGCATGAGGAGGGAGGGCCATAATCATGGTACCAGCCAGGCATGGAGTGGAGAGCACTCATGTAGCGGTCACACCGACATGCACTGCTTAGAAACTCATAGGGTAACTTCTCCCGGTATGCCTGGCTGCAGTGCATCCACTCCACAGCCACTCCCGTTCAACTCAGAGAGACTAGGGCACCAGTAGCCTCTTGTCGCTCATCCAAACCTACAGAGAAAGTCAGTGTCAGAGCAAGGATTGGAACTGGAGTGGTTCTGATTTCTGCGCCTCTATCTGAAGAGAGGAGGTTCATGCCCCAATGAATTCACAATCTAATTTAGCCACAGAAATATAGGATACATTGATCAAATGAGAAAGGAAGCAGGCTGCGCCAGTGCTGGAAGGATTAATGAAGACAGGTGTGGATGGGAATGAGATTGGTTGGTGCACAAGAAGTGGGCTTCATTTCCCGGTATAGGGTGTGATGTTAAAGGAGGTGCCAAGTGAAGAGTAAGGGAAGATGAATAATGATACAGAGTGAGGAGGGAGGCTTAGAGGGACTAGCAGCTTTCGAAAGGCAAGTAGCATGCTTTTCATGACATGAAGACCAAGACAAAACACATTTACAAAGTGTCACTACGGACTGAAAAGACATTGCTAGGAACAGAGAACATATTAGAATGGAACCTGCCTCAGAGGGTCACCTAGGTTCATTCCCTTAACTTCCTTTTGCCTACCCCAAAATATTGTGTTTCTCCTGTCTGGGCAGATGAGAGTAATGGAAACAGGAACAAGAAATACAGTTGGGGATTTCTCAGACTTTCCAAAAAACAAGCTGTTTAATCACAACAGATGATTCTCCATGTTGAAAGTAATATCTTTTACTGGACCAACTTCTGTTGGTGGAAGGGACAAGCTTTTGAGCTCCACAAAGCTCTTCAGGTCATATTTTGTCTCATTTCCTAGGGCTTACCAATAAATATTCCTCAAAAAGGATCAAGGCAACAACTCTTGGGGAATACTGCCAACAGCTCTAGGGCATCCATTCAACATAACTTTACTGAAAGGATTCATTGCAGAGGACAAATGCTCTAGTTACTCTGAAAAACACCCAATTTCAGTTAATGAGATTCTCTTTTATAGACATTCATCCCCCTTTGAGCAGTTCTCAGCTTAGTGTTTGTCAATAATGTAATCATCAACATAAGACTCAGCAGCTAAACTAGCATTTGGCTCAGAGAAGTAAAAACGCCTGTCAGTTCTTCCTGCTTAAGTTGTCTTTATCTGGTAGCTGTATTGTTCTTTCCTGCAACAAGATGCACCATAGGCTTTCCACTGACCTTCTGGAGGCACGCAACAGCTCTGAACTCAGGCTTGGTCTACACTACCAAGTTACGTCAGTATAACTGTCGCTCAGGGGCATGGAAAATCCACATCCCTGAGTGATGCAGTTATGCTGACCTAGCCCACGGTGTAGACAGTGTTATGTTGATGGGACGGCTTCTCCCATTGACATAGCTACCGACTCTCGGGGAGATGGAGTACCTACACTGATGGAGAAGCTCTCCAGCTGACATACGTAGCATCTTCACTAAGCACTACAGAGGTGTGGCTGCACCAGAACAGCACTGTAAGTGTAGTCAAGCCCTCAGTTCGGTGAACATCTTTTCTACACCCTCCCAGCCAGCAGAAGATAACTGCTCTGAAGAGAGCTCCCTTGCCTGGTGAATGTAGAACTGAGGAGTTGCTTCTGCCTTGAGTGTATTTTACAACCGCAGAGTTTCTGCCAGTAACCATTAACAGAATATTTAACGTTATCTAGCCCAATACAATGGGTGTTTGTGTGACATGGACACCTATCCACTAGAACTAGACTGAGACGACCAATGCATTTCACATGAAGCCACTGAACAGTCATGAGAGACTAATAGCTTTCAGACCGTTGAGGCTGGTTTAGAACGATGGAAAACTTTTTACCAATTATCAGTTCCATTAGCCATCCAGTCCTCTGCAAATTCTCATTTTAAAACAGTTCAGCTATTTAAGCTGGAAGTTTTAAAAGTCCTTGAAATTGATAAAAATACAAGTTTTGGCTAAACTATAAAAAGAAAAGTTGATTTCTGTCTACTCACTAATAAAGTAAATTAGCTACAGAACATTTCATTCCACCCTCTGAATCCTCATCCTCCCTTTGGCTGCAAGTGGTTATATTATTCTTTATTTCTTGTCCTGATCCGCTGGATAGGTTTTATGGATGCTCTTAAAACATGTACAATATTCCAACATTGACATGTCTGTACCTGGGCTGATTTTCCATCTGTTTTTCATGGAACATTGAGTTTCTGACTAAATGAAATATCTTACAAAAGTATTTTCTTTCTGCCGAAAACTTCTACTTTTGTCAAAAAGTATAAAAACTTTTTGTTCAGTTTTCAGCCAAAAGAACAAAAAAATCCCATTCAGAAATGCTGCTGTAATGCTTCATGCTCCCATTCTTCTCTATGGGCTGGGTCTCCCAGCCAGATCATATGTCCACGGCCAGTGACTTCACTGAGGCACCGTGATAGCTCAGTAAGAGGGAAGACTGTGGTTTACCATGGGAAACATAATTCAGCCTGGGAGTCTAGCCCATAGAGAAAAGCAGGAGCGGGAGGCACCATGAAGGCATTTCTTAATCTAAATTTTTGGTTTTAAACCAGAAGGTTTTGGCCAAAATTTTTCAACTTTTGATTTTTTCACCCAAAACTCCACATTTTCCTTGGAAGATGAGACAAAAATGATTTTTTTTCAAGTGGGCAGGGGGTGTTTTTTTTGTTTTCCAGCTAGATCTAGTCTGTACCAGTGGCAGCCGGCATGGCAGAGACAGGTTGTACTAGTAGCAACTGAAGTGATTGCTACACACAGTGTGTGCATGGAATTAAATGAGGACACCCAGTTATGCATTTGGGTTTCAGGGTGACAATTTGGAGCCCTGAATTAGGGATAGTTTAAGAGCCCCAAATGAAGTATCTTAGGGTTTGGGTTGCAGGGTACTGTATCTGTCTAAGTGATTGTTATTATTATTAGTGGCGGACAGTAACCTCAAATCTGAATACCTTTGAATTCTGGGCAAAATCTTGGACTTGGATCCAGACCTGAACATGACAGCTGGCTCCTACTTCTATGATGGGCCACACCAAAACCTAGATACATATCCCAGCACCCAAACTATGGAGGAAGTACCTATTCAAATCTGAATTTCACAGATTTTAATCATCATCAGGACTGAATATTTGTGCTTTGAAATTCATCCTTTACACAGGAAGAGAGTCAGGTTATAAAAACTGGCTTTATAATGAAAACACAGACAGGCTATTAACTGCAATGATGTTACAGGCTGCATTAGGGAAAGAAAACCAGGACGCAAGATGGCAGCCAGATATCTAAAAGCACTTTGAGGAGTTGATCTGCCCTAGGCACAATCAGGGTGCCCCCAGTCTTACCTTTTTATGGCTTTGTAGCAAATGATGACAACTACAAAAAGGAACACTAGTGTGGTGCAGCATACCGCAATGATTATAACCAGGCCTGGCCACCAGGTCTCTTCAGTGGGGCAAAAGGTAGACTTGGGAGCTGTAAAAGATAATGTGAAAAACATACATGAGTCCCTCCCGATAAGTAGTTTATAATCAGATAGGCTTCATTCAGCCTGAATATAGAACTGCACCAGGGCCTAAGACATGTACAAAGAGGTTATTTCACATCTGGGACCAGTTTTCTGAGCAGTAAACTCTACTTGCTGAGTACTGGATGGATATTGCTTGAGAACCATGTGACGCAGCAAGTCATCAAGTGCTGGCCACAGTTCTTTGTGTTGCTCCATCATCCACCACATTGCATTCAGATACAAAGGGAAAGGTAGACAGCTCTGCCTCTGAGAGCAATGTCTTTTCTCTTGGTGATTGCCCATCTACAGCAGGATCAGTTTTAGTTTTCCAGAGAAACATCATGCTGATAAGTTCAGGCTTTTAAACAAAATTAGGAAAGGTTTATCTGGGAGAAGTAGCAGTATCTACAATCAGGGATGGAGCGGCTATCATATTAACCTTGGATGGAGGATGGTGAATTAATTTAAAAGAACGCAGGAATTGTATTACAGTTACTAATAGCTTTTACAGGACTTTACTCAAAAAACTTTTTTCTACCATACTGTCACTTTTTTAATGCATTTAATTAATATCCATTAATTTATGCAGTGCTTATGAAAATATAAATTAAAAGAAGAAAAGTGTATTTATTTCTAAGGGCTAGATTGTGCCCATAGGCACTGCCCACAGCAAGGAGTAAACTGGACCAGAAGTAATCATGGGAGACATTTAACTCAGAAATAAACCTCTGCAGCAAATTTGCCTTGTGGCTTGAGAGATAGAAACATGCTGAAGGTCTATAGGTAGGCTTGGCAGAATTTTTTTTTTAATTGATTTTCACAGGCATCAATGTTTATTTTTAAGCATTTTTTTTCAATTTTTATCAATGTAAATTTTCACAATGGCACAAAATTGTGGGTTTTAATCATTGTTTCTGATTTTTATCAATTTCAGTTGTTCACGGTTGTGGGAAATTATGGGCATGTTAGACAATAACTGTTTAATTATAGTAGACGTTGAGATTCAAAAAGTCAAAGCATTGTGGTCATTAAAACACAAATTGTCAACATCATATGTCAAAATTGCAAGTAAATATCCTTAAAACAAACTCTAAATTCCCAAATAGCCTTTTCCTTATTTTTCTGATCTGAAAATTTTGACTATTGATGGAAATATTTTTCCAACGGGTGGTGATATGGTGAAATCTGTGTTTACCGACATCTACTGATAAAAGTGTAATCCTTCCAACTATCTATAGGGCAGCAAATTATGAAATCAGGATTGGATATTTTTCTAAAAGATCTGCTTTAGAAATTATTTTGGGGAAGTTCTATGGCCTGTGCTATACAGGAGGTCAGAGAAGATGATGACAATTGTCCTTTCTAGCTTTGGAAGCTATGTATCTATGACATCCTCTGCGCCAACACAGCTGGGACTAGGAAGACCACTGAACCCATTGCACTTGTGATCTGACCAAGATTATAATTCATGTCTCCATAAATAAATACTAGCAATGGTTTCCGTTGTTCATTTAAATAAACAACTCAACAAAATGTAGCACCAGATACTTCTTAATGTCTTTTGACCATGCTGATTTGATCTGGTGCATTTCACTCTCTGAGCCTAATATTATATCAGTCACTGACATTTTACAAATGTGAATCAAACCTTTCCCTCAAAATTGTTGTGATCAGATTTTTTGCAATGACATGATCTGTAGGACAGCTGGGCACATTCATCCTAAGAGGGCTGCACAGAGATTCATAAGAAAGACACTAGGTGTAACAAAGAAATCAAAATGATAAAGTCAGCCGGCTGCAAGGGTGACAGTGACTTACAAGTACGCCGCAGTCCTGAGCGGGGGCGTGGCCTCACCTGGAAGAGGCGGGGCCTTAACCAGAAGAGGTGGGGCCTTTAAATCCAGATTTAAAGGCCCCAGGGCTCCGGATGTGGCTGAGAGTCCTGAGGCCTTTAAATCACCCCTGGAGCTACCAGCCCTTTAAAGCGCCACCCGAGCCCCACTGCCTGAGCCCCGGGGTAGCGGTGGCAGGGCGTGGGCAGTGCTTTAAGGGACCGGGGCTCCCTGCAGCAGCAGGAACCCCAGGCACTTTAAAGTGCTGCCCGAGCCCCGCTGCCTGAGCCCCCACATAGGCAGCAGGGCTCGGGCAGCCCTTTAAAGCACCAGCCTGGGGAAGCCAGTCCAGTCCAGCACGGCCTACCAGCTCTTACCGGTATGCCGTACTGGCCCGTACCGACTTACTTTCACCTCTGGCCGGCTGGTAACTCTACTGGTCAGTTCATCAACTGGTGCCATTGAGGAAGTGCTACCCTTACCACAGACAACAGTTGTCCATTAATATTAATGCACAGCACTTTCATCTTCAGAATACTTCACAAATATTAACTGTGAGATAGGTAAATATCAACTCTGCTTAACAGCAGAGAAAACTCAAGAGTTTTCTCCTCCGTTTAAGTAACTTGAAGAGCCCAGGGTTCCCAGCTCCCAGCCCTGCACTGATTCTACTATATCATGCATCTTTCAACTCATATCCACAGCAGTTGAATTTCTATTTTATTACTATAAATTCTATGGAACTAGTTCTCACTAAACAGTGAACATGGGAGTTGTGTCATGAGATGGGGCGGGAGTCAACTTCAAATATTTGTAAACTATTTTAAATATTATTTATTATTTTATCGCACCCCAAAGTGGACTGGGCATTTCAAAGAAGATATTGAAAGGTCTCAGCCTGAAGGAGCTTACAATCTAAGGGCCCCATTCTATCACCACTATGCAGTACTTGCTGATGTGGATAGTTCCACAGAACTCAGTAAATGCTACACAACATGAAAAAGAGGGGCAGGATTTGGCTTTTAGACGTGACATGATGAGTGAGGGTAACAAATAATAGGGAGAGGGGATCCAGCAATATGAAAATGTGGCAACAAGCCTTGGCCAAGTGCCCATCCACCACACATTTCAGTGGTTCCACTATAGTATTATTTTTTAATATGGAAAAATACAGAAGATGAAATGAGATAGTGAATATTACTGCCAACACTGAGTGAATCATCATCTTCATATATTTATTGATGATAAGAACCATAGGAACTGCCATAATGGAGAAGCCCACCGGTTCATCTAGTCCGGGGTGGGCAAACTTTTTGGCCTGAGGACCACATCTGGGTATGGAAATTGTATGGCAGGCCATGAATGCTCATGAATTTGGGAGTTGGGGTGAGGGAGGGTGGGAGGGCTCCGGCTGGGGGTGTGGGCTCTGGGCTAGGGCTGTGGATGAGGGGTTGGGGTGCAGGAGGATGCTCTGGGCTGGGACCAAGGAGTTCGGAGGGTGGGAGGGGGATCAGGGCTTGGGCATGGAGTTGGGGCATGGAAGGAGGGAGGGGGCAGGCTCCAGGTGGTGCTTACCTCAAGCAGCTCCCAGAAACAGTGGCATGTCCCTCCTCTGGCTCCTATGCAGAGGCACAGCCAGGCAGCTCTGCGCACTGCCCTATCTGCAGGCACTGCCCCTGCAGCTCCCATTGGCTGCAGTTCCCAGCCAATGGGAGCTGCGAGGGCAGCACTTGGGGTGGGGTAAGTGTGCAGAGCCCCCTGGCTGCCCCTACGTGGGGTAGGAGCCAGAGGAGGGGATGTGCCACTGCTTCCGGGAAATGTGTGGAGTGGGGCAAGACCCCAATCCTGCTCCCCAGCTGGAGCAGGGCCAACCCCAGTCCCTGCTTCCTGGCGGGAGCTGAAGGGCCGGATTTAAACATCTGAAGGGCCGGATGTGGCACCTGGGCCATAGTTTGCCACCTCTGCACTAGATGATAACTGTGACATTGTGCAGTTTATATGGTTTTATAAAAATTTTATAATAAGTGAATATAATGTAACTGAGATATGCTTCATGCAAAAGGTGTCCTGTAAGGTATCATTACAAAGCTTATAATCTACTGAGTGTAATCATCCCATTTGTACAAATGTACCACTCTTGTATCTGAAACCAGAAATATGAAATATAACTCTGAGGGCCTATTGTAATTATGCAAAGTGTGGGCCATTAATGGTTGTTTGGAATCTTGATGACTCCCATTAACCAGGACCGTTGTCTGCAGATGGCTCTGTTTTACCTGTAAGTCTTCCTGTATATGTGTGTGCTGGAAAGTGGGTAATGAAGTCTTGCAGTGACATGTGATCATGTCACCTGAACTGGAATCCATCTTTAACCTGGTGCTTTTCCAGTGGGGGGGGGGGGGGGGTGGAAACCCAGAAGGACAAAGGGTTCCCGCCTTATGCAAAAGATATATAAAGGGGTGGAACAGAAGAAAGGGGAGAGAGAGGAGCCATCATGAAGAATCCCCTAGCTATCACCTGAGCTGGAACAAGAGCCCAGGCCTGGAAGAATTGTGCCCAGGCCTGGAAGGTGTCCAGTCTGAGGAAAAAACTTACTGAAGCATCTCTAAGGGTGAGATTATCTGTATTCAGTTTGATTAGACATAGATTTAAGCTTTTTATTTTATTTTGCTTGGTGACTTACTTTGTTCTACCTGTTACTACTTGGAACCACTTAAATCCTACTTTCTGTATTTAATAAAATCACTTTTTACTTATTAATTAACTCAGAGTATGTATTAATACCTGGGGGAGCAAACAACTGTGCATCTCTCTCTATCAGTGTTATAGAGGGCAGACAATTTATGAGTTTACCCTGCATAAGCTTTATACAGGGTAAAACTGATTTATTTGGGTTTAGACCCCATTGGGAGTTGGGCATCTGAGTGCTAAAGACAAGCACACTTCTGTTAGCTGCTTTCAGGTAACCTGCTGCTTTGGGGCAAGTAATTCAGACCCTGGGTCTGTGCTGAAGCTGACGGGAGTGTCTGGCTCAGCAAGACAGGTGCTGAAGTCCTCAGCTGGCAGGGAAGACAGGAGTAGAGATAGTCTTGGCACATCAGTTGGCAGCTCCCAGGGGGGTGTCTGTGATCCAACCCGTCACAATAACAATGGTCCCTTATGGCTTTTAAATCTATGAATATATGAAATACAAAGTATTATTAGGTTTATTCTTCCTGGGCCAACTTCTGTTCTCAGTTACAGGAGCATAAATCCAAAGTAAACACACTGACTCAGTGGTATTACCTCAGATTTAACACTGGTGTAACGGCATCTGGCCTCATGAAAACAAGCTTATAAAAATAAGTACAATTAGATCAAAGGAACTGCGCAAAATAGTTCACTGTCAGAAAAAGCACACACAAGTTCTTTGCTTGACCAAATTATCCTTGCAACTCTTTTTGTAGAACACTGCAAGGAAATGTTCCAAGCCTCAGCTCCAGTTCTAATTTTATACTCCCAGCCAGTGAGTATTTGTATTCATTTGGCTCCCTTCAAAAATTAACACACCATGGAAGACTAACCCAGCTACAGAATGTTAGTGTAAATGGTCAGTTTCAAACTCTTCAGTGATTATTAGAAGTTGAAGGTTATCTTAGGAAAGGAAATTTCCACAGAATCACAATGAAGTTTCAATTTTCACTTAACAAATCTCAGAGCTGATTTATGACCTCAAATCCTTGCTAAACTGCTAGGAGCAGAACATCCCACCACAGCATTGAATCAGTTTCTAGACATGTCTTCTGGGTCAGAGTTAAAGTCATTGTGTATAAACTAAATTGTCACATGCTAATACTGTCCCTAATGGAATGTAGGTAGTTGTGAGGCTAACTGAATATTTATAAAAATTATCCTAACTGGTCATTACTATTACTTTATAATGCTTAGGTTTTGTAATTCTAATGCTCCTGTTATTTGCTTTGCATGAGGGTTATACTGTATTCACTGTTACAACACTGGCTGTAAGCTAATTATGTTTGAGTGTGGGAATGTGCACTAAATGTGAATGTAATGTAATCAAACTTTAAGGAAGGAAGGAATACTATGTTCCATGTGAGTGTGATGCAGAGGAATATATGACTTTGAAGCTGTACTACATTCCAGCACTGTACAACTGTCATCAGTCTACTCATACGCAAGGCTAATGGAGGAAGTCAATGAATCAGAACACTGCTTATTCTCTGCCTGTCAGTTCTATTGCTCATGTTCTGAGGACACAGCTATCCCAATAAAACACAAGATGGGTCTGATTCTGAAAACAGATCCACATGCACTAACATCATTCCCACACAGAGTCTCATGAGATGAGCTCTCAGAACTATAGGTGCGTGCATGTGGGTCTTCTTACAGGATCAGACCCAAACAACTGGCAGTTGTGCACTGACATGATGTATAAAGGACGAATGTAGCCTCTCTCACCTCTTTACAACAAAAATGACTCCATGCCTTAAAGAGGAAGAACGCTTTTAGTATAAATCAGAACTGATTGTTGTTTTACTCTTGCTTTTATTTTGCTCTTACAAAAAAGTCAAGCATGCTAGAATAGTCATCTCTAAGGAAAATGTGCATGTTTTTAGCAGTGTACATTCACTATGGGCTGAATCATGCGGTCTTTATGCCTGCAGAACTTCTATTATCTGAGTAAGGATGGCCAGGTTTGGCCATATGCTTTGAATTAATATGCTTTGAATTATACTGTGTATATTTTGTTTAAAAGGCACTTTCATTTGTCTCTAAGGAACTGGAATGTTTTCTTAGGCAGGTTGGAACTGAAAGGGACCTGTTGTGGGATGGAGGCTATGTATTTCCTCATTGCCAATATAGAGCAGGAGTTTGAAATCCCTTGTTGGTTTTACTGCCGTATTTTCAAATAGCCTTCATCAATTCAAGTAATCTGTCTGTTTCTTGGTATCCCGTCTGTGACGTGGGATAAACAGTACCTTACAACAGGGATTGTCTTAATGTGATGGACTGAAGGTCAGATAACTGATGAATGTGATAGCTGAGGGAGTGTTAAATATAATTGACAGATCCTGACGTGTCAGAATCTATGGCCCTGTGTCAAATCACAGGAATGCCAGGAGAAGTGATGTACAGAAAGGTGGATTTTGAACACTGAAATTCGAGACTGTTCTGGGAGGGGGAGGGGAGTTGGTTCATCTCATGATAGTGAAAGGGGACAACTGTGAAAGTGAAATCCTGGTTTGAATTCAGAACCCCCTTTCCCAACCTAAAATTTGGGGAGGGAGTTTGTGTCCTTAGATTTAGCTCAGGCTCCTCATGCTTCCCCCCACCCACATTCACCTACTCCACAGGGGTGTTTGGACTTAAGATATGACAGAGTCATAACATTCAGATCTGAAGTCTGAGGAAGTTTCAGTGGTCAGGGATGAAGGGTCCAGGGTTCTAGTTTAGACTTCTCTCTAGTTGTGAGGGTTATTTATATAGCACAACTTGTATTCTGACAAAATGAGCCATATGTATACGTGTATACAATACCTGTCCCTTGAAATACAATGATGAGTTTATTCCATACTGTACATGGTCAAAGCCTTAAACTCTGTATCATCTTGACCTCAGATTTACTAATGGATATGCATTGTGGTCCCATTACTAATGCAGCTCTCTACATAATTTACAAAATATTGCCAGGCTGACACTGCTGCTCAGTAAGAATGATTTAGAATCCCTAGTGAGTGTCCTTACCCTCTCAAGTCTGAATTACTGTCATTTTTTTACTTTGTGTGTCTTCTGATCAAATTAGCTCAAGGATTCTGTTTATCCTAGAATGTTGCAATCTGTATCTTTACAGCTATGCCAGGCTGGCTCAGTGAATCAATCTCATTCTAAACTTCTTACGCTGGCTTCCTATAAAGTTTAGTCTTGAACAGGCTGGAAGAACTTACACTGACTTTCAGATTCTTGAATTGATACAGGCCAGCACATATAAATTATGCCTTCTGATCATACACTTTTATGTACTCAATAAAACTATAATCAATTGGTTATTTAATCTGGTCAAATTATAATTTCATGACAGTGGATGCCATACTTTTCTGTTAAATTGCTCTGTGTTGCACTTTTCTGTTAATTTGCACTTCCTATTACCTTTCAAAATGTTCAAGCCATGCTGACATTTTAAACTAGTTTAAAGGAACAACATCTGCTAATGTTTATACCTGTGCAATTGCTGATCATTTTATAGGGCTGCACTCTCAAACAGCTGCATGGTGATTGAGTGGTCCCATTTGTATATGTGCAGCAGACTGCACCAACCAAGTGGGTGCATACCATTTTGCATGTGTGCAAATCTCACATATTTGCATGCAAATTATTCATTTGTCTGCCCAGCTGTCCTGTTGGGACATGCATGATAGTTGCACACACAAAACTGGTCTCATGAAATCAGAAACCAGAGTGGAAAATGTCAGCCACAGTGTTTATCCTATGGTTTCCTGACACACTTTCCAAATTTCTGCTCCCAGTTATACTGGTGTAAATCAGAAATAATTCTACTGAAGTCATGAGCTAAATTTGTTTTTTTTACTGCACATCTGCTGCAATTCCGTTTATATGAATGGGGTTACTCCGATGTATGCTGGTGTGAATGAATACCGAACTTGTCTTGGTGTTATATTTAGTAAAACTGGGGTGAGATCAGGATTAAATCGTAAGATCCTGAACCATGGAGCACAATGGAAAGACTCCCATTGACTTCAGTGGCCTTTGGGATCTAGCTCCTATATGTGTAATTTGTTGATGTATGAAAGCACAAAAGAGAAGAAGAACTCCCCGAGGGCTCTTAAAAAAGCTAAATTCAGGACCAAGTCTGATTCTCATTTATACTTACAGTATAAAGCGATACAGAGACACTGCTTCCAGAGGCAACAGGTGGGGCGAGGCATGCAGGGGTCACGTGCCTCCCCAGATTTCTGCCAAGGTTTACTGGGTGGCCCCCTTCCCTGTGTGACAGCTCCTGGAACTGGCAAGCTGAAAGCTGTGGTGGCGGGGAGAGGCAGCAGCAAACAGCTGGGAGCTAAAGGGAGGGGCTGCTGAGAGTAAGGGGAGGGATAACTCAGTGGTTTGAGTACTGGCCTGCTAAACCCAGAGTTGTGAGTTCAATCCTTGAGGGGGCCATTTAGGGATCTGGGGCAAAAATCTATCTGGGGATTAGTCCTGCATTGAGCAGGGGGTTGGACTAGATGACCTCCTGAGGCCCATTCCAACCCTGATATTCTATGCCTGGAGTGTGTGACTCAAGCTGTTGGGAGGGAGGCAAACCTTAAAAGCGTGCCCTGCCACTATCAGCAGGTACCAGTCATCTCTGGCTGCAGTAGTACTTCCCTGTAGACACTACCTACGCCAACAGGAGGGGTTCTCTTGCTGGTGTTGCTAATCCACCTCCCTGAGAGGTGGCGGCTAGCACTATCCACACTGGGGTTAGGCTGGTATAGCTATGTCTCTCACTTCCCTGAGAGAGGTAATTATACTGATGTAAATTCCTAGTGTCGACCAGGTTTTAGACTGCTGCCTACCACTCTAGCAGTATAAAATAGCCTTAAGTAGGCCTAGGTAAATGAGCCTAGGTATAAATGAGAGTCAGGCCCTGAGTGTCTAAGAATAAAGGGCCTGATCCTCAGCTGATGTAAATTGGCATTGCTCCATTAAGTCATGCTGACTTATATCAGCTGGGGATCAGGCCCAGAATAGTTTATATTTCCATAGGTGGTGTATAAACATTTGCAGAACTGGTTCCAAGCTGCAAAATTCAGCTCTGGATCTAAACCGGAACCTCCTCAAAGATCTGGGCTGTTCGGATTCAGGTTTTTTTATTTGGGGTTATTTAACCTCTTGTAATAATGGCAGTGTTATAATGCGTTCTGTGACTCAACGTTAGCTCAAGAGTCCTTGAGTTGTTTATTGTATTTCGTTATATGGAAACATTTAGAAATGTGGTTGGAAAATTCATGTAATAAGAACATGCAGTATGTATCCAAATTTGCTCTTCCAGAGAAAGATAGCCAACATAGGGGAAAACAACCTTTTGCAAAGTGCACTGGAATGAAATTTGTTACAAATACAGATCTTCAAGTGTTACTTTTTAAAATAATTTGCGACAGCAGGAATATTACCCATGTTTTGCTTTGGAACCCCGGAGCCTAAACTGTTTAATTCATAATATCTCACAGTCCTTTCAAAAAAGGATTATACTGGGCTAAATCAAAGCTCAGGTAAACATTCACTTCCAAACCAAAGCAAGCCATGGAAAACAATGCTAAAACTTTTCAAAATATACATATATATCTATATGTTTTAAGGCTAACCCCTCCAAGCACATACAACCAGAGTGGACTCCATTGTTCCCTCAACAAACAAATAAAAAGTCTATTAATATTAGAGTTAAGTGTGCTCATTGAGGGGAATCCTCCCCAATTTTGTGTGTATGTGTGTGTGTGTTTGTGTGTCCTACCTACAGTATATTTGAGAGGTACTTTCTCTTTCTCCTTTTTATTTTTCTTTTCTTGCCAGAAGTGTTTTTATGTGGGCTGAAAAGTTGAAGAAAAATATTTCAGATGTAAGCATTTAAATGTATGTTTAAGATTATCCATTTTTAAGATACGAGTAATAAAATATTAATGGATGTGCTTCAGTGTCTTTCTGGCAGGTCCAGGGTGTCACCTCATCAACTTCACTTCACAGTTCTTTCCCCCTAATACATCAGGCGACACTTGATCTGCCAAGAGAGACATGCAGAATCACATCAGACTGAATACTAAAGGTGATGCTGATAATGGCAAAAGGTACTCAGTCAGGTTTGTTAGATTCCAATCCTCTTCACAGCCTGGCAGGCGACTGCTCTTGGATACAACTTGCAAATGGCAATAATAACCCATAGTATTTCTCTTCAAACCATTTTGAAAACACTAGCTAATTAAACCTAATGGTATCAGTATGAGGCAGATACTATCAATCCCCATTTTACAGATGGGGAAACTGAGGCAAGGGATATTTAAATAAAAAGTCCAAGTTCAAAAGGGGAGTGAGTGGAAGTCAGAACTATGGGGTGTCAAGAGTCAGGATTTGATCTCTTTGGTTCCTAGTGCTCAGATTACTGTTCTCACAGTAACAGTAACAGAAACAGAATCACAGCAAAAGACAGCTCTGAACACTACAATAATATTAAGAGATGCCTCAAGGTCAGTGGGCTCAATAAAATATGAAATTTCTGAAAGACCTTTGATTGCAAGAGAATCTGCTCCCCTGAATTAAATGAGAAAATATCCCCAATACAGCGAGATGGGCAAGTTGTGCAGACAAAAGACAGATTTCAAACAAAAAGCCATTCTAGAATGTCTGTCATCATTAACATGAAGGACTGATTTGATGCTCCTGGCACAGGAATATAAAGTAGGCTCGGATGTAAGGGTCAATAAAAGACAATAAAATAGAAGTCCACGCCAGACAGGTTCATACCCACTGAGCCATGTCCAAACATCATGGCAAGGATTTCGGCAATTGTGAATCCTCAATATCATAGTGTCATAACTCTGCTTCACTTGAGCCCACTCCCCAAGATTATATGATCAAGAACATGGCAGTTGGGGAAGCAGCAAGCCCAGAGGAATCCTGCAAATCGGAAATATCACCATGCATCATCATCCTGCCAGCTGTGCTCATCTCTGGGGTATGGATGCTACTGCGTGAGCTTTGCAACAAACAAAGTTCAGCTAAAATAAGAAGCAGACTAAACTTATCTCAGAATTTGAACCCAACCAAAGCCAAACTTTTGTGAGATTCAAAAAAGTTCTTTTTTCTTTCTTTACTTTATCACACACCTCAGAACTTTCTGTAGATTTGGACTGAAGCCAAATCAGAAATCCCATGAGATAGACTACTCATACTATATATCCAACCCAACCATAGCCAGGAAATATGACAAGTTCACCAGAAAGTCTGTCCTGGTGAGATTTACAGCCTGATTTCTTGACCAGGAAATGTCCTGGTAATGCTTGTTTAAATACAACTGGTGGAAATTTGCAGAAGATACTTCTGTTTGTTACACTGTGCTTAGAGTTGCCACCTTTCTAATTGCTGGTAACTGGACCCCCCAATGCCCCACCCTTTCCCCGCCTCTTCCCCAAGGGCCTTGCCCCTGTCCCATGGGGATGATGCCTGAGAAAGTCCTATCCCCATGACTTTGAACTGTAGATGTTTTTCTGCACTCTCCGTTTTCCCTTTTTTCTTTGGCTTTTATTTTTTCTTTCTAAAAATATTTTCAAGTGAGGAACATGCTTAGTTCCAGGAAGTGGAGCTTGCAAGAGGGGTCTGAAAGGAGTGGTTCTGCAGGAGTATTGCAAACAGCAAGGAAGGAGGTGAACAGTTCAGCATAAGATTGGAAGAAGTGGGACTGTAAGTGTTGGGTGAAGAGTGGCAGATGCATGTAGTATCCTGAACAGGGGGAGTGCAGAAACATGGAAACTAGTAAAAACTGAATTCTAGAGGTTGACGAATCCCAAAGATGTTTGGATTCAGGTTTAACCACACATTTCAGTAAACCCCCATATTGCTGTGATATATGGTTGTATAGCGCTTTTCATCTGTAGATCTGAAAGCCCTCTACAAACAAAGGTTAAGGATCATTAGCCCCATTTTACAGAGGAGATAACGGAGGCACAGAGAGGTGAAGTGACTTGCCCAAAGTCATACAGCAGGTTAGAAGCAAAACAAAGAAACAGATCCAATGTCTTCTGACTCACAGCCAGTGTCCCATATTCTGAACCTCACGGCCTCCCCTTGTCATTGAGATGCAAACATTATATTTATCCATAACTACATTACAGGCATGGAGGCAGAAAACTTCTACTGACTTGGGGCTTAGATGCAAATAGGGATTCTGATAGCATGACCGTGATCACAGTATAAATGCCTAGACCAGACAGAAGGAAGTAATGTGTTGCCTTGCCTGGTGTACGGTGGGTCTGGTGCTAGGCAATTATGGTGACTATTTAATCTGTTTTAGAATTACTGGAGAGTAAGATTTTATTTCCGTTCAGATTATCTTTTGTCCTTATGAATGTATTACAATACGGACAGTATAGTACCGAGGAGCTTACAATGTAAGGGTCAGACTCTGCCTTCCTTACTCATGTTGGGTAGTGATTGAAATTAGGGGAACTAGTTGAGGAATAAGGTGTTACTCAGTGCACTTAAGAGTAGCTGAATATGGCACCACGTCTCTTGTTAGTTTTCAGTTCCGGGGTTTGATGGGTAATTTTGCTGGTTTTGAGGTGATTTGTGGGGAGAGTGGAGTGAAGGCCATTTTCCAGCAAATTGTTTGGGGAAGTATTATGGAATATAGGCCTCATGGAAGAAGTGACTTTTAGGGAAGGTCACATAATATTGTACTTCTGTGTTTATATTCTGCTATGGCATTTATCTTCAGCAATTTCACAATGGATGTTCATGTTGAGTTCACTATCAGCTATAACCCCCAGATCTTCCTCCGTCAGACACTTTCCTAATCAGCAGGCTCTCGCTGAGAATAGTCCATACCTATCCATCAAATTCTCTCTCAGCAACTGGACCACCTTGGCTTTTATCCTGATTAGATCACTCTCTACTGATTGCTGTCCAGAACAAATTAGAATGTACATCAGCAAAGTTCAGAGCCAGGATTCAGTTGCCTCATCACAGAAATACAATAGCTTTAGTAAGGGCTTGTCTACACTGGCAATTTACAGTGCTGCAACTTTCTTGCTCAGGGGTGTGAAAAAACACCCTCCTGAGTGCAGCAAGTTACAGTGCTGTAAAGTGCCAGTGGTGTTTTTCCATTTCTTTTTGGTGTTTTTCCATTTCTTTTTGGTGTTTTTCCATGTCTCGGCGGTGGGCCGCCTCTTCTTCTGCTTGTTTCCTTCGGTAGGCCAACTCTTCTTCTTCTAGTTTTCTTTTGTGTGCTGCCTCTTGGGCTGCCTGTTCTCTTTGGAAGGCTGCCAGTTTCATGCTTTCTTCCTTTTCTTTCATCTCCATCTCTTTTTGTTTTATTTCCAGTTGTCGCCTGTGTTCAGCTTCTTTGAGTTGCTCTTCGGCCTCAATTTTTGCCTTAGAAGTCATGATTCCTGTTTTCTTGTGTTGGGGTGCCCTCCGGTGTTTATCTTCTGAACTGCAGGTTCTCTGTTGCCTCCTGAAGTCTGCCTAGCAACAGTGCTTTTTTCCTTTTCTCTCTCTAGCTAATGTTCAATGAAAGGAAACCAGAAAAACCACTTTATTTGCATGCATATAAGTGCTGGTACTTGCCTCCTAATGGGAGGGCTATTGCATGACAAAAGACCCTCAACAGTCTCTTAATGGCTTCTCGCTTAACATGCAAGCCACAAACTGCCAGAGAGAGCAGAAAAAAAAATTCTCTCTGGTTCCCTTTTAAAACCAACTGTTTCTCTCTGCTAAAAAGCCCCTAGCAGAGAAGAGAAAAATATAATATTCCTACTGGCTTCTGGATTCTGTCTATATCCCACCAGCTGCACACCATGACATAACCTTAGTCCCAGATTTGGACCTTAGCGTCCAAAATATGGGGGTTAGCATGAAAACCTCCAAGCTTAGCTACCAGCTTGGACCTGGTACCTGCTGCCACCACCCAAAAAATTAGAGTGTTTTGGGGCACTCTGGTCCCTCTGAAAAACCTTCCCTGGGGACCCCAAGACCCAAATCCCTTGAGTCTCACAACCAAGGGAAATAATCCTTTTTCCCTTCCCCCCTCCAGGTGCTCCTGGAGAGATACACAGACACAAGCTCTGTGAAACTACACAGAGGGACTCCCCCTCTCTGTTCCCAATCCTGGAAACAAAAGTACTTTCCTATTTCCCCAGAGGGAATGCAAAATCAGGCTAGCGATCCAACACACAAATCTCCCCTTGATTTCTTCCTCCCACCAATTCCCTGGTGAGTACAGACTCAATTTCCCTGAAGTAAAGAAAAACTCCAACAGGTCTTAAAAGAAAGCTTTATATAAAAAGAAAGAAAAATAAGTACAAATGTTCTCTCTGTATTAAGATGATACAACACAGGGTCAATTGCTTAAAAGAATATTGAATAAACAGCCTTATTCCAAAAGAATACAAATCAAAGCACTCCAGCACTTATATTTATGCAAATACCAAAGAAAAGAAACCATAGAACTTACTATCTGATCTTTTTGTCCTTACACTTAGAAACAGAAGATTAGAAAGTAGAACTACTTCTCCAAAGCTCAGAGAAAGCAGGCAGCCAGGAAAACAAAGACAAAAGACTCAGACACTCAATTCCCTCCACCCAAAGTTGAAAAAATCCGGTTTCCTGATTGGTCCTCTGGTCAGGTGCTTCAGGTGAAAGAGACATTAACCCTTAGCTATCTGTTTATGACAGCCATGCTCTCAGCACTGGTAGCTACGTCCCTCGTGGAGGTGGTTTTTTAGAGCGGTGGGAGAGCTCTCTCCCAATGCTGCACCACGATCACACAAGCCATATTAAAACGTTACCAGTGTAGACTAGCCCTAAGTCTAATGAAGACTATGGGCCTGATTCATCACTCTATTACCCAGTTTTCCATCATGGCTGCATCAGTGTAAAACTGGAGTAATGCAGTAGTGACACTATGTTTGGTGCAGGATACAGCAGAAAGGGGACAGGTTGGTCCAGTGCATAGGCTGTGGGAATCAGACCAGTGTTTTGTTATCTGCTCTGTCATTGATTTGCTGTGTAATCAAGTTATTTAGACTAAAATTTCCAACTTGGTGGCCTGATTTTCAGAAGTGCTGAAAACCCAGCAGCTTTCATGGACGTCAATCAGACCAGCAGGTATCCAGCGCCCTTCAAAATCAGGTAAAAAATGCCTGATGTTTTGCTCTTAAATTTAAATTCAGGCATGTAAATAAAAGTGGCCTGGTTTCCGGAAGTTCAGGGCATGCAGTAACCTGAAAAATTAATGACATTTTAATTTTAGTGCCTGAATATGGGTATAGGAACTTAACTTTAGCCCCTAAGTTTGAAAATGCAAACTTTAATCTCTCATTACTTAGGCAGCATTGCCTAGTGGATAGAGTACTGGACTCAAGTTACCTAGGTTCCATTTCCAGTTCTGCCTCTGGGCTTGGCTACACTTGAGAGTTACAGCGCTGGTGGTGGCTTTACAGCGCTGTAACTTACTCCCCGTCCACACTGGCAAGGCACATACAGCACTGTATCTCCCTGGCTACAGCGCTGGATGTACTCCACCTTGACGAGAGGAATAAAGAGAACGGGGTGCCAGTGTAAACAATGATTAATCTTACTATGCTGTAACTGACCTCTGGAACCTTCCCATAATGCTTTTTAAGTAAAGATAACACTCTTTTTTTGTTGTGATGCCTCTCTTTGTTTTGTTGTGAACTCGGGGCTCCCGGAGCTGCTTATCTAAAAAACAAACACAGCTCCTGTTTGCTCGAGCAGAGGCAGGCAGGGGGATGAATCTCCACAGCTAGTGTTTGCTTGAGGAGAGAAGCAGCCCGGAGCTGGGGAGGGGAGGTCCATTTTGGAGCAGCTGCTTATCTGGTCTGAAAGCTATTTGCATTTAGTGAAGGAGAGGGGGTGGGAGAAGGGGTCGAAACTTTTAAAATGATTGAAGGTTGGTGCTGTGTATCTTCAAGTCCTTAGAACTTGCAAGGCAGGGAGCTGACACAGTGTCAGCTCCAAAAATCCACTCTCTCTGTCTCCTCCACGCTCCCTGTCACACTCCACCCCACCCCCCTCTTTTGAAAAGCACGTTGCAACCACTTGAATGCTGGAATAGCTGCCTATAATGCACCACTTCCAACACCGCTGCAAGTGCTGCAAATGTGGCCACACTGCAGCGCTGGTAGCTGTCAGTGTGGCCACACTGCAGCGCTTTCCCTACACAGCTGTATGAAGACAGCTTTAAATCCCAGCGCTGTACAGCTGCAAGTGTAGCCAAACCCTGTCTCAGTTTCTCCATCTGTAAAATGGAGATAATGATACTTATCTCTGCTGTAGAATGCTTTGAGAGCTACTGATCAAAGGCACGATAGAAGAGGTAGGTATTCTTATTATTTTCCTCATTTGTAAAATGAGGATAAATGATGTTCACCCCATTGTGTAAGTGCTTTCTATTGATCTATGTACCTGCCTGGGTTAAGTATTATTACTTTTAATAAACTCTTTTTTCCTTATTTTTCTGACTTTCCTGGCACTTAACTATTAGATAAACACAACAGTTGGGTAACAGTATTAATGCAAAAGAACAGTGACACATTGCTGACCCAGGGACAGTAATTCTCAGTGCTTTAGAACAGTAAAGCTACTAAGATATAGTACATGAGGTAGCACATACAGTGCCATCCACTCCATTGCACGTATACACATTCTCACATTTAAATGGCAAGTCACATACTCGGAAAATGCATATACCCCTCTTCACTACTAAGAATCAATGGATGGTATTATCCTGTGATCCCATCGAACTATGGGCATTGTTCACGCCACAGAAGTGAGAAGAGCATACTGAAGAAGAGCCATTAAAACCTTCTCACTAAACATGCAATTGTAATTTTGGTTCTCTGCTTCCTGAAAATGTATTAACGTGTTACCACAAGTCACTAGTCAGCAAACAGTTGTATTTATATATTTTCCCAGTTCTATTTTTGTCAGCACAAGTCCCCTAGGCAGGATCTACACGATACACGGAGGTGCACACACAATTTTTTAAAGGATAAATTAAACGCATGTGAAAGGTGCCCGACTGACAGCCTGGGAGGCTGATCCTCACTGTTCACAGAACCAGTACTGCATGGGTAACTGTAGTTCAAGTTTCCCTACGTTGTCCTGACAGTGCGCCCAGGCTCTGCTTGGGGATCACCTCTGTGAGAGGATAGTTCAGTCTCCCTGCTATTTTCAGTCCTGGGCCGCTCTGATGAGATTGCTAACAAGGGTAAAAATGAGTGCCAGCTGTTTTGGTGGTTTCCATGACATGCCACCTGTCCACTGTGAATTGGACTGAGACCTCACACAACTCATTATAGACAGGAACAATTTTAAGACAGGAAGTGGCTTTTCAGAAGTAGGCTTCTTGATACAAATCATTGTGTGGACACATATTTTTAGACTGCAGGTAAGCTCCCTGGGGAAGCGTCTCTGTTTTCTGCACAGCACTAGACACCGTGGCACTTAACAAATATGAAAGAATAAGAACAATAATGGAAGAGACAGAGGTTCATCACCAAATTAGAGATCACTGCTGACAGGAGTGGAGCTTTCCTAGAGATCTTTCCCACTTCAGCATGTATCCATATTACCCCCCACATATCCAGTTGCATCTATACATTGACTAGAGCAGGGCTAGGCAACCTATGGCACGTGTGCCAAAGGCAGCACATGAGCTGATTTTCAGTGGCACTCACACTGCCTGGGTCCTGGCCACCGGTCCAGGGGGCTCTGCATTTTAGTTTAATTTTAAGTGAAGCTTCTTAAACATTTTAAAAACTTTATTTACTTTACATACAACAATAGTTTAGTTATATATTATAGACATAGAAAGACACCTTCTAAAAATGTTAAAATGTATTACTGGCACGCAAAATCTTAAATCAGAGGGAATAAATGAAGACTCGGCACAGCACTTCTGAAAGGTTGCCGACCCCTGGACTAGAGATTTGGAAGTTTTTAGAGACCTGCATTGTTTGCTGTAGTTCAATGACGTCTTTGTTTTTCTTACACTGTATAGTGGTACCAGAAATCAGAACCCCACACTACGGACCCAATTCAGCCCAATTATGAGGCAAAAGCAATTGCATAACCAAGACGCTGGGGCTTTGTGTACAATTTACTGTAACAAAACAGCAGGAAGGTCTGAAGTGGTGCTCTGTACTCACTCCTTAGGTGCAACTCAGCTTTGCTGTGCAGATATCAAAAGGCATGGGTGAAGATAGTAGGCCTCATGCTCCCTGTGTCATGCAATCAGGTGTGCACAATGGCTGCTCCAGCCCAGAACACTTACTCCAGACTCTGAATAGCAGTAATAGGCATTGCTCAATAATGAACAACCTCCAAAACACATTGCTGGGTTCTGTGGTTTACATACCAGCCTGGAACTTTGAAAACCCTGGTTCAAGTCCCTCTGTTGCCACAGACCTCCTGTATGACCTTGAACAGATTATGTAGGGCCAACTTTTAAATGTATTATTTGCCTAAAGATTCCGTTAGGCATTTAGTGTGATTTTCAAAAGCACCGAGATCCTCACTCCCATTGGTTTCAAAATCCCTTTGAAAATCCCACTATCTGCACGTTAGGTGTCTAAATACCTTTAAAAGTTGGCCTTAGTCACTCTGGGCCTCAATTCCCCATCTGTAAAATGGGAAGAATAGCACTTTCCTACCTCACAGGCTTGTTGTAACGATAAGTACATTAAAGATTGTGAGATGCTCAAATACTATGGTAATTGGGGCTATATAAGTACCTTAGATAAATACAGGGACATCCCTTCCAATCTTCTAATCCCCAGGCCCTCTGATGCCCGCTCCTCTCCCTGCGAGGTGCTATGGGAAGATGTGACCTCTGGTTGCCTTGGCACTACACAGCATTATTGCTAGAGGCAATTGTCTGTACAAAGTGTTCCTATACAAACTACCAGCAGGTGATTGGCTGTCTCCGCATCGTATGTGGAAGAAACTGACCATTACCACAAGCTTAAGGTCTTCTCCCCCAGGAAATCCAAATGCTACATCCTCTTTTTTGCTACATGTCTACGTGACCTGCATTTTGATACTAAATACTGCACTGAATAATTAGTGCATTGTGTGCCAGCTACTCCTTGTTTTTGACAAAAGCGCTGGATTGACCCCTATAATAGAAATCCTTAGTCCTTGTCATCCATATGCCTCAGAACAAAACCTTACAAAAGTGGATAAATATCCCTGTTTTACAGATAGAAAAGCAGTCACAGACAGGTTAAATAACTTGCCTAGTATCATACAGCAAGACAGTGGCAGAACCAAACAGAGGACCCAAGTCTCCGGACTCCTAGTGTACTACACTGCCTCTCCTTTATATGAGTCATAATAAATCACAGTGAATTATTTAGAAAGCCTATCAATCTTTGGGCTCTGGCAAAGAACTGTAGAGAAGTCAATAGCCTTTCAAAAGAGGGGTGACATAGGCTGAAAGGGAAACAACTAAAAATGACACTGAGCCCCTAAACTCCTACTCTGATGTTCAGAGCTTTTGGCACTGAATGGTTAATTATCCCCTCCTAAAAGGAGTTCAGCCTTGTTGAATCAGACATCTATGTATTTTGTTGGGATAGTTTTCAATATAAAAAACACCGAGGGCTCAATTTTGTAAACTTTACTCAGGTTGAGTAACACTCACATATATTGTCCCATCAAAGCCACTGGGACTACTTAATGCGAGGATTCCAGGGCTCTCAGTGATACTCACCTGATTAAGATGTTACCTCTGAGATATTTAACAGCTTGTTTCAGGAATATGCAGAATCCCCAGCTATTACCAAAGATGAGCCAAGCTTCAAAGTTTGAAATATAATTTTTCTCAAAGTCAGGGGCTCAGGGGTGTTCAGATCTGGGACTTGGTTAAGCCAACTGTAAACTAAGAACTAGCCATGAAGCTCATAACTTTCTAACGTTCGGGAATACTTGGATCTAGGATTTTGGTTTGGGTGCATCTCTAGCAAAGGCATTGTTTAGATTATGGGGCATTTAGAGACTATGGGTGATGGTTTTAGTATAAAATAGCAGATAGATTACATTGATAATCACAGGCAATTTTAAAATGTTAATTTTGGAAAGAAAAACCTGGAAATCTGTGTACTTAAAATTGCTTAGCAAGAATTGACACACAATATATCAGGAAATATGTCTCTAATTCACAGTATTGCCAGTTAACTGTGTAGCATCTATCTCTGTTAGTTTATAGCAACTACATAAAAATAATCCTTTTAAATAGTATTTATTTTTACCTTCTGAAAATAGACTAGCTCAATATTTGCTGAAAGTAAGGCCTACATCTGTCGTCTTTAAAGTATCTCTAAAAGTGGCCAGTTAACAATGCTAATGCATAGCACATTCAAGATACTTTTCCAAAGTGCATTCAGGTACCATCTAAAGTAAATTTTCTGTATTTTAGCTAAGAGAAATACAGCTAAATGACAAACCAGCTACAGTGAAATGGACGTGAAACCTGAAAAGTTCAATGAACCAGAGTTGTAATTAATCCTAATAGTATTACATTGTATTTCCATGGCACCTATCTACTAATGGTTTCATATGCAAGTCCATAAAACCTAGTATAGTTAAAACAGCAACTGAATCATATTAAAATTTCAAGCTATTGCACCATGCCAAAAGCCCCGATATAAAGTCTTTATTTTCCATTTAAAAGTAGCTACCTCCATGAAAATTTTAAGGTCGAGAAACTGGATACTGCATAGGCCCAGGACTGTGGAAGAAAGAATATAGGCAGTGACTGCTCTACCTCTGCACACCCCCAGGATTCCCACCAACCATTCTTATCTAAAAACCAGAGCATCTTCAAGTATCTGAGAGCTTTTGTAAAGGTGCTGGTCACCCTGACCTCCCACTGAAATCAATAGGAATTGAAGAGAATCAGCACATTGCAGGATCAGGCCCTAAGAGGCTGAGCTATTGTACAGTGTCCAAAGCCTGCCAAGATAAACTAAGAGTCTGACCTTTGCTTTGCTCCATTGATAAAGTCATTTCCTTAAATATGGGCTATAAAATAAGATTAAATACTGCTTCCAGTCTGAAAGGAAGGTGTGCAATGTAACCCCAGTGGCAGTACAATAGAATATGCTCCACCGACTCCCTGGTAAATGCCCTGCTTAACTGGGGTGTTTTCCAAGGAAGAGATTCAGTGTAAAGCAATTCTAACCCATGGAATGATGAAACACTAGTCCATTTTAAAGTTGCACTTCAGAGATGTAAAATACTGCATTGTTTAATGGCTCATTATTACTTGCCAGAATATATATTTAATTATAGCATGATATTTACTAGTATAAATATGAAGTTATTAGTGACAGCAATAATTGTAACTGTCATAAATTTATTGTCATTTGAAAAATTGCTATTGGAGAGATTATGTTGATATTATTATCAGAGCTTCCCTGCTCTATGATAGCTGCTTAAAAATTACCCTTATATAGTTATTTTAAATACAGGCTTTTTACAATTTTTTTTAAAAAATAATGCTTTCCAGGAATGGGGGTCTTGTGAACAGAGCAGATGCTTCCTTTCTTTTTCCACAGGGATTTGTGCCAATTAAGAAATAGCTCCTGAATTGTCGAAATGAGGCACTCCATTGCTGGCCTTGTTAGACAGCCTAGGGATTACTCATCAATAACTTCATTGAAGAGTTTTAACTTCTTAATCAGTAGAGTGAAATGCGTGAACAAATGGACTGTCATTCACACAGGGGAAGAAACACCTTCATCTTAGCCAAGTAACTTTAGTAAAAAGATAGACATTTGATCCAAGTCACTGAAATATATACCTCAAAGCAGAAAGAGTATAGTTCCAGTATAGAATCAGTTTAATGCTCGATACACCTTCTGTCAGGGTTATTCAATCTGAAAATGGTTGAAGACTGCACCTTCTGCCATTGATAACAGAACTCCCATGACTTTAGCAGTGCACAATCAGGCCCTATGTTCCTACCTCCAAAATAATGTAAAATTTATAAAAAGCTGCATTTTCAAGATAAAATAAGTTTTATGAATATGGATTTAGCTGCTACCAAAGATTTAAAAAAAAATCATCTGTAAGATCCTAATAGCTGTAAAGGAGGTGGCGACGTATCACTTGACTAATTATAAACTGGACTGGACAAAACACTTCAAAATCTACTGTACCGAACAATCCTGAACAGGGAAGGTGATGAACAACATGAACTAACAAGGCTTTTAGATAGAGAGATAGTGTTACACAAACCCCATAAATGTACAGACGTTAGCCACATGATCAATTGCAGAACCACATGATAAATGTATTGTCATGTACCTTTCATGGCCTCATCTGCTGCCTGTCCACTAATCCATCTCCCTAGGATTCAGCAGAAAATCCCAAAGGCCTGAACAGTTCAAGCTGCTGCGTTTTATTCTGAATCCACCTGCCTGAGAAATCTTTCCTCTTTTCCCACCAAATACAGAATTTCCTCCTGCTGAGGTGAGGATTAGCAGCATTCTGTCCTGGGCCTGAGACAGCTGTTCTATACATAAAATGTCTAATATCTTATAGCCCTGCAAGGATAGAAAGGGAGCCTTATGCTACCTAGGGGAAAACTTTGCATCTTCCAAATGAGACCCAACTTCTAGCCCTCAAAGATCCTCAGATAAAGGACTTTGAATGCATGGCATTTTTATGTATGAAAAAGCCATTATGGGTCAACTTTAGAGTTATTTATAACTTCTTCTGTATCCTATACAGTTGGACTCATAATAATTAAGACACCTGCCTTTACAGGTGGAAAGATACCAAAGTTTGATGCTAAAAACATTTTTTAAAATTCTAAAACACTTGTAAAATAGTTTTTTTTCTATATCACACGAGACCCAAATACGTGGTGGTGCTCAGGTTTTATTTAATATGGCATTTTTGCTTGACAGTCTCAGGCCTCTGTACCAGACTTTCTATAAGCTGATCTGTATCACTACCTGTTTGCAGTATAGAGCAGCTTTCAGCCTAGTGTTTCCAGTTCTAGGCTTAACCCAAAGTAAAGCCTGAAGACAAAAATTTCCACTCTGTTTATACCAGTGTAAATCCACACCAAATCTACTCCAACTTCAGTGATGTGATTCTGAGTGTATTCCAGTACAAGATATTCTGCATTCACATCCCTGTAAGTGAGAGAAGAATTTGAATCTGAACCTTTTGAGGGCTTTTTGTATGGAAAAAGAATTCCCACTATCCTTTGCTGTTTTAAAGGCACACTCCATATTTTTAATACTGTTCACCTGGGATTTTTTCAGATTATGTAGTTGTACTCTCTGCTTTTTCTATCATCTGCCATGCACTTAAGATCAACAATGCAATAAATAATGATGTATTTTTCCACCCAAGTAAAAAATTTGACAAGTTTTTGTCCCAGGGCTTGTCTATACAAACAATACATGGGAAGCTGGGGTATAAACCTACCCTGTGCTAGCCTACTGTAAACTAACTGTCCACGTGGATTCTGCTGCCACGCACTAGAAATTCCCCTAGTGTGCTTTGACCTACCCTGCTTTGTAACAGAAGTAGATCAAGGCACACTAGGGAACCTTCAGTGCATTGCAGCAGGGTCCACACAGGCAGTTAGTGTGTGACAGGCTAGTGTGAGGTGGATTTACACCCCAGCTTTTTGCACACTAATTGTTCATGTAGACAAACTCATAACTGAATCTAAAGCTGAATCGTAATGTGTCAACCAAACTTCAGTCACTAGCCTAAACTTGAACCAGATGCCAATGCAATCACCTTGGACCATCTCTAGCTAGAAGTATAGTTTGCAAAAGAAAATATTCAGTGTTAAGTGAATTCAGTGCTGGCGGAAGCGGACAGGTTGAAAGCTCTGGAGACCAAAGTATTCCACACTCATAACAGATATAACAGGCAAGTTTCCTCACAAAGTGCCTTGTCAATATGTGCTGGAGAGATCATCTCTAGGAAGTCAGAGACTAGGGGCCAGATTTTCAAAGTTAATTAGGTAACAACAGATGCAGTTAGGTGCCCAGTAGGGTCCCCAAAACTGCTTAAGCAGGTTAGGCACCTAATTCCCATAGCTTTCATGGGAGTTATGCCCCTAACCTGCTTAGGTGCTTTGGAAAATCTCACTGCATGCTATTTGCATCTTTCAGGAGCTAATACCTTTACAAATCTGGCCCTTGGACCTTACACAGGGAGTAAGGCTCCCCCGTTGTGACATCCTAATGGCAGGTGATTGAACACTTCATGATGGTGCAGTGAAATAACTGCTGAATTATACTAGTAGGTGGCTCTTATTTGCTCCAACCAGAATATCAACAGGCCTAGAGTCCCTCCTCCCCCCCCCCCACCCCAGAAGAGAAAAGTAAGGTCTGGAACAGAGAGGTCTTGTACAGAAAACCACAGGGGAAAAAAACAAGCATGGGGATAAATCTTAGCATGATATTTATGTTTGGTTGTAATCTGAATTGCCAATAATATCAAACATCAGGAAGAGGGGTCAGTCTGGGCTAAATACTGAGGGTGTAGATTCTGTTTAGAATAGGGTAAGAACCACACGTGGTTACAAGGAGTTTGGCCTCTTTGCCTATTCAGTCTTTATTGTCTCTGTTGGATCTGCCAGCAAGGGCAGAATTTAGTGCCAATGGAGATGGTGGTTTCTGTCATGTGGAAACCTGATTCATGGTTTAAGGTCACCAAGCTAATTGCACCATACCCTGTGAGTACTGTTTCCTGGGTTGGGTTTTAGCTCTACATGTTAAAGTCTCTGAATCCTGTTACCACTTCTTGGAGCTGTCAATCCCCAGAGTAAAGGAAATATATTCTGGAGAAAATAGGATGTTAATTTTGTTTTGTAAAATACGAACACCGCTCATCAACATAAGTCTATAATTCACAGCTGTGTTACCCAAAGTGAAATGGCTTTTTTTGGTTTAGCATTCTGCTTGTACTTAAAAATCACTGTTTAGGTCTTTTTGTTAGACCAGCCTTTGGCAAAATATATTCTCTCAATTTAATTATCGCTACCGGGACTTTCTAGTGGCATGAGTTTATGTTGACTCACCCATCCTTCCTACCATGCCACAGTTCTGCACCATTAAGTCTCACTTCAGAAATCTTATCAGGTGGTAGATGTGTTCATCCCTGCAATGCCGGGTGCAAGGTGAAAGAATAACATCGTTCCTATATTAAAGTAACAATGTATTTGCTTGAAATTCTTTTGGAGGCCAGTCTCTGCTAAAGTGTACATCTGAGATTTTCCTGATACGTGCTCTTATATCAAATTAGCCTCTAGCTCAAAACTGTTCATTAAAATCAGAATTTTGCTGGGCTGGGTTTAATATTTTAATGACACTATTGAAAACAATATAGTTATGGTCAGAATAACTATGGAGTCAGATTCACCCAAGCTGTGTAGGGAGGTGAATTCCCCTGCACCCCAAAGGGATTCTGTCTAAGAGATGACGGACACTGGGACCTTGGTGTTTCACTGGGGAAAGGAAGCTTTAGTTAAAAGGCAAGGCTCTGTAGATGGCTGCTCAGGGCATATGCTGGATCATTACTTACTTGACTGCCCTAAGCAGGCCTCTTCCCTCCACAGCACCTCCTGCTTTTGCAGATGCAGGAGTCCTCATTGGGTCCTCCAGCAGGGAGGTGATTGAACTTGTTTCTGCAATTGCAATATCCCTCCCACCCCTGAGAGGATTCTCTCACATCAGAGGCCTAGGCAGGTGGAAAAGCATAAACCAAACTGTTCCTCAGTCTTTTGCCTCACAGTAATTTAGATTTCATCTTGCAGTTTTTCTCTACAGGAAATGACTAGTAAGAAGGATTATGCTATAAATGACTGAGCAGCCCAAACTACAATATTTAGCTGGAGCTCTGCATTGAAACTTCCTCTGACACTGGAGGGGGTTCAGCCTAAGAGTTGCCTTTCAGATCCACCTGGGCTACAAATGCCTATTGTGACAATCTGTACTGATGTGGCCAAATCTATTTAGCCTTCCTAAAAGCCCACTGAATGAACTGTGCAAGCTTTCACAAACTGAACTATATGTTTGGGCTGACACAGATGCGAAAAAGCTGCTCCATTTCTAGAAGGGTTTGTGGTTGGTTGTTTTTTTTAATAGGATTTTCACTAGCTCAACTCATTAGTAAATTAGGCCCATTATTGTGGCCGGAAATTCAACTCCAGGGGTTCCAGAGAGAAAGGAGAAGATTTCCCGTTGAAAAACAAAATAGTACAATTACAGCCTAGAGATGTGGAGTCCCCTGCAAATGATGTAATTCATTTTGGCTTTGGGCACTGAACTGATAGTATTGTTATCTCATCTGAGAGCTTGGGACAGACTTTTGCTGAGTTCATGAGCTGTAAAGAGCTAACCATTTATGCACATGCAAGTGTCAACAAATCAATCACTGGCATACATGGCTTCAGTTCACACATTAGCAATTATTTCAGCTAATTGTTAACCAGTGGGTGTTTAACTAACTGAACATCAGCCAAACCAATACACTCACACTCCCTTATAGGGCTGTCTGGCTCTACTACTGGGGCACGTGTGGTGGTGACACCTTGCCACTCCTTTTGGGGGTAGCTAGATGAGGGACAGCAGATGTTGCTGATGCTGAATAAGGGGTGCAAACAGAACAAAGAGCCTTTTTGCCCCCTTTCTCTTCCTTGCACATTCTTGCAGGAGTCAATCACAATGTGAACCTTGCTTTTTAGAGAGACAAGGTGAGTGAAGTAATATCTTTTATTGGACCAACTTCTGTTGTGAGAGAAACAAGCTTCTGAGCTACACAGAGCTCTTCTCCAAACATGAACATGAGCTCTGTGTGAGCTCAAAAGCTTCTCTCTCTCACCAACAGAAGTTGGTCCAATAAAAGATATTTCCTCACCCACCTTGTCTCTCTAATATCCTGGGACAATCCTGATTACTGCAACAATCTTGTTTTTCAGTCAGTTTTACTCAAGAAAAACTCCCATTGACTTCACTGAGCATTTTGTAGCAGCTGGGACTTAAAGCCTTGGTCCTCAATTTGTGAATTCTTCCCCCAGCATCTCAAATGAAGTGTTATATTTACAGCAATGCATCACTGAGAATCTCCCATGCTTCCACAATATTCAAGGACTGCCGAAAGGTGTGTTTTAGTTTCTGCTCGGTGAACATTATCTGAATTATCTTAACTCTTTGGGTCTGTAAAGCTGTGCTAGAAACCTTGCCCTGATTTTCTGTGGAGGGAGTTAGCTGATCATTACTCCATCAGAGAAAATACAACATTTGTCTGATATTGGGTCACTACGTTTACAAACTGACTGCAGAAAACGTATAATTAATGTAATTATTCAATCAGAAAATGGTAGGCGGAGCTTAACATTTGCCACATTGACCTGATACCCAAATGTCTAAACAGACACTAAATGCAAATCTAATGCTCACATCATCCCCTCAAACACTCCTACCATTAACCATAATAAGGACATTCAAGGCCCACAATAACTGAATGTATAAAGAACTTAGTACTTACTGAACTTTCACAAGCAGTCTCTCAAACCACAATAGCAATTTTAGAATGATTTGGGAGTTACTTAAAGCTCTAGCAACTAATAGTTCTACTGCAAAGTGCTTTTAAGAACTGTATCTAGTAGTTTGTGGCCTTTGCGTGGGAAGCTTGATAAAGAGCTTTAAGAATCAGGACCTAAATCTTTTCAAAGTGCCTGAGGGTTCAGACTCGTTATCTTGTAAACATAAAGATCTTGTAATCTCCCTGGGCTGATGCTTCTTGCTGAGGCCTCTCTAGTCTTTCAACTTTAATGATTTCACAGTGATTGCACACTGTGCAATTCTAGCATCAACCATTTAATAATAGCTTGTCCTGTCCCTATACTGTCCTCTCCCCCCAGGGCTGGCTCTAGCCATTTCGCCACCCCAAGCACGGTGGCATGCCGTGGGGGGCGCTCTGCCGCTCGCCGGTCCCGCAGCTCGGGTGGACCTCCCGCAGGCGTGCCTGCGGATGCTCCACTGGAGTCGCGGGACCAGCGGACCCTCCACAGGGATGCCTGTGGGAGGTCCACCGGAGCTGCGGGACCGGCGGACCCTCCACAGGGACGCCTGCGGGAGGTCCACCAGAGCCGCCTGCTGCCCTCCTGGCAACCGGCAGAGCGCCCCCCGCGGCATGCCGCCCCAAGCACGCGCTTGGCGCACTGGGGCCTGGAGCCAGCTCGGTCTCTCCCTGAATGTTGTGTAACCCCCAAGGAGATTACTTAGATTCCTGGGGCTCTGTCTGCTGGCTGCTCAGGGAGAGGCACCCTGTCCCTGGTAGGGAGGGGGGGTCAAGGCAGACTCAGAGTCTGCCCGGCAACCAACAGGGAGTGAGATGCCCTTCCCAGGGAGATCAGGAAAGGGGAGAAGACATTTTTGAGTCAGTCTGGAGCCAGCTAGGGCAAGGCTGGACTGGCTGTGTGGGGAGCAGGTGAGTCCCAGGCCTGCAGGCAGGGTTCCCCCTGAGAACTGGCCTCTAGGGACCTGACAGCAAGCTCCCTCAGCTGGGCTTTTCCTTCTGATGACTCCCAGTTTGTAGAGTTTTACTGGGAAACTTCCCCAGCCAGGCTGAGTTAGCCCTCCAGCTCCCTAGGTGAAACCAGTCACCACATGGTCAACTCTGCTCTGGCTGCTGCTCCAGGGCTGCTGCCTGCTGTGAGTGTGTCTGGATGCTGAGCTAGAAAACTACAGTTTGGATTTTAGTATAGTTGTGTAATCTGCACCTTGAGCCCTGCACCCCTTTGTGGTGAGGGGAAATCCTGGGACCAGAAGCAGCCTGACTCCTGTCTGAAAAGGATCCCTGTCAGTAGAGATCAGCCCCTCTTCAGTGACTGAGGAGTCCAGAGTCATCTCTGAACCTGAGGATCATTCATGGAATTTGTGAGTGCACCATCTTTTAGTTAGTCAATCAGGGAACTTGTTTTGGGGACCTCCTACTCCCTGAACTATGTCCTCAAGCCAGGGAGTGAGGGTTTGGGGATTTTATAACCTGCTGCATATTAAACCTATAAAGGGACTTACACCTTCTCCTATTGTGAGTCCTTTGGGCTGTACTGAACCCAGTCAGCACACTGCTAGACCGCTGCAGAGAAGAATTTTGTGGCCATAAATCAATAAGGACCCCAACAAAGTATGTGTGCCAATGGGACACTAATCTTATATTTGCTATATCAGGTCACGTGACTGGGGAAAGTCATGGGTATTATCAGCATGGGCACTGGTGACCCTAAAAATAGTGTTTTACCCTGTTATGTTATATTTGTCTCTTGTTTAATATAATTATTGTGTTGAATATATTGTATGTGTTTGTGTTATTTCTTGGAAGTCTCCAACTATCTGGCAAGTAAGTGGGAATTAACCTGTAATTAAAAGTTTCCTCCCAAACTGCCCTGGTAACCCTGCCAGCAAAGAGCGAGAGGGGTGAAGGCATGGCCAAATAAATTCATAGGAAAAAATAAAGAAGACACACCCTGCTAAGTGGGTGGTGGGATCCAGAAAAACCCAGACCTGTCCATCAACACCTGTAAGGAGATCGGCATTAAAAAAGATAACCAGGTGGAGAGGGGGCACTACAGTTGTTCAGAGGAAACATCCATAACACTGATATTTAACAAGAATATTTGCACACTGTTGCAATAGAGGGATTGCTGGACGCTTATGTTAATTCATGGCACTGAAGGTTTTGGTTTAGTCTTTTGCTAGTCTAAAATGTACTAGGGAATGGGATGTGCAATTTATTTTTTTGATACATTTAAAACACAATAACTTGTTAAAAAAATTAGTCATTTGGGGTTAGGTCGCTCAGGGAAACAGGGTCAGTATAAATGTACACAGTGTCTTCTCAAATGCTGACAAAGATTCCTCCTGATATTTAAAACCTTGATCTCCCTTTTTCAAGTTGTCAGTAGACAGTATATTTTCCAAGGGTTCAAAGCACTATTATTTTGTTGCCTTAGACTCCTGTGGCATGCAGAGATACAAGACACTCTCCTAACTGAAGATACACTGGAAAATTCTGCTTCTTTTCTCCTCTGCAGTAATAAACTTATGAAATACCCTTCTTCACATGTTCAGTAAATGCCTTCTCACCCCCAAGTGCAAGAGCTGGTCTTCTTTGCATTAGAAGAGGGATTTGGGAAGTAAGGCACCAGTAGAACCTTTGGGGACTGATAAATTGAGTGATAAATAGTCAAGAGACACAACAAAATGGTTACATTTCCCTTCAGGTAATAACTTGAAGGGTAATAGATGTACATTGCAACACTGACCTCCCAGGGAGTTTATTAAAGGCAATGGTAGGAATTAATAGTGTAGGTTGCCTTTTTGGAGAGACTAATTTGCAAAAATATAGACAAATTAGATAGATACTCTGGAATATGGAACTCCTTTCTGAAGGAACTAAAAGCATCTAGGAGAAGAATCTAAACATTGCTGCAAAGGCCCTAAAACAGCCCTTATATGGAGAAAACCCATGAAGGAGCTTGGGGATGCCACAAGAGATTTTCCTTCACATTGTTCACCTAGCCCAGTCAACATAGTGTCTGTTTTGTGGGGTTTCACCTTTCAAGGAACTACACTGCAAGGAGAGTCTGCTTCTGGGTGCTGCCTCGGAACTTCTTGGTGTCAGAACTGAGAAGTGGATGATCAGGCCTAGTGGTTCGGCCAGGGACCAGAGCCAGGGGCAGAGCAGGAATCAGGAACCAAGAGTAGGGTTGGAACGAGGCTGGAGCAGGAAGCAGCTGGGGCTGGAACAGGAGCAGTCTGTCAGAACCACCAAGTGGCAGGGGATACTCCTGGTGAGGTAGCAACATTGAGCAGACTGGTGTGGCTGCTCTTATGGGGAGCCTATATCCCTAGCCTTGGGATCACCTGGATAGAGCTTTGCCTGTGGATTGGCTGAGCCCTAGTTGATTGATGTGGAGCCCCGAGGCAATCATACTCAGGGATGGTTCATCAGGCTAAGGCTCAGAGAGCACTCATTAGGCTCAAAAATGACTCATTAAATTACCCCCTCTTCAAAAGATGCCTACCAGGTGTCTTTGAACCAAGTTTATCACGGTGTGACCAATAGAATTCTTGAAGCAGGTCAGGTGCATGTATATATTTGGCTGGCTCCCATAACCCTCCCAATCAACAGAGTACATGGGTTTTCCTTGAGAGAATTTTGGAGGCCTAGATCTGCTTCACTAGATATTCCTCAGGCCCCTGGACTACGAAGGGTGGAGATGGCAGTTGTACTCATCCGATGGAGGAGCAGTCAGTGTAATTTTTCAGCAAATAGATGTAAAATACTGGGTGCATTTTCATCGCCCTAGGCAGTTGGAGTTTGAAGGCCACAGGGCTGATCTGCTGGATCACCCAGAATTGGACAAGATATCAGTAATCTAACTTCCTTGAAGGCTGGGTAGAGTCAAGGTATTGTGTTGGAGCCATACTTTATCTCCAACTGTGATTTGAGGGTTTGCCCACTGATTAAGGTCAATGTAATGCTTCTAATCTCTTTTGGCTAACTCTAGGTGGGGTTTCAGTTCTTCCTGGATGCAGTGAAGGTCTTTGAGAAGGTTGGAAACTGCAAGTACCTAGGAGGCTTGCGGCACGGATGGGTGAAACCGAGAGTGGAAACCATATTTGTCATAAAAAGGACTCTGGCAGGTTGATCAGTGGCCAGAATTATTGTATGTGAATTTGGTGAAGGGAAGGAGTGAATCAGCAGTGGAATCAGAGCACCAAGATGTTAGTGTGGGGGAATCTTCATCTGAGCACACACATCATGGGAGTCAATATAGGACTTAACATACAGATGTAGTTTTGGCCACCAGAAATATCGAGAGAACAGCCTCAATATTTTCCAGTGACCAGCCAGGGGCAAATTGTAGCAGACCTGGAGTATTGCTGGACATGGTTCACCGTTAGGGACATAGATCCAGTCCCTACATGTGAGAAGCCTATTCTTGGAAGAGAATTTTGAGTCAGGAGCTAAGTCTGTACAGGTTGACATAAGCTTGACATTTACTACAAATGGATTGTGGAGTAGGAAGGGCTTCACAAAAGAAAGCAAGTCATTGTTCACCATCACATGGGTGAAACGGCAGGGTTTCAGTACTCTGGTAAGTTCAGAACCCTTATTTTTCTTGTCCAAGTACTCACTCTTGCAGTCCAGTATATCTGATTTACCATTCTGGGTATATGGATGACAGGTAAGTGTTAATCTGAACCAGAATTAAAAAAAGGGACCACTGGATGCTGGTTGAGAGCCCTTGAAGTTCATGGGTAGTCCAAGTTCTTATGATCTGTATATATCTGGACAAGGAAATGTGAATCTTGATGATGCCATTCCTCAAAAGCAGCCTATATGGCCACTAGTTCTTTGTCACAGAATTCATAGTTTTCTTCCATGGCCATGAGTTTCTGGAAATAAAATGCACAAGAGAGGAGTACATTCTGGTGCCTGTGCTGTTGTGACAAAACTGCTCTGATCACATAATTGGAGGTGTATCCTCCAACAATGAAGGATTTTGCCAGGTCCAGATGTACCAAGATGGGTGCTGATATAAATGCTTCCTTTGATCTATTAAAGGCAAATTGGGCCTCCCGAATCCAAGTAAATGTGGTATTCTTCTGGAGCACCAGAGTAATTGGGGTCACCGCCTTCAAAAAGTCCTTGATAATTTTTTGGTAAAAATTGGCAAGCCCCAGGAAGCACAGGACATCACAGACATTCCTTGAGGCTGCCCAGTCCACAACTGTGTACATGCTGCAGGGGTCCATACCTAATCCATTAGAGGAAATGACACAGCCTGAGAAGTCAAGAGAAGAGCTGTCAGACTCACAGTTCTTGGGTTTTCCATGCAGGCTGTACACTTGGAGACATTCGAATTTACATCTGGAAGTGATCATGAAGGGTTTGACTTTCCAAGAAGATGAGGAGGTCATCTAGGTAGATCCCCATGAGCTGGTCTAAAACATCCCTGAAAATATCATTGACAAAGTGCTGGAATGTGGCTATGGCATTGGAGAGACCAAAAGGCATAATCAGATATTCAAAATGTCCATAATGGGTGCGAAATGCTGTTTTTCATTTGTTGCTCTCCCAGATATGGACTAGGTTGTAAACCCATGAAGACTGAGTTTGGTAAATACCTTGGTGAAACAGATCCTTTCCAACAGCTCTTTGATCAGTGGCAAATCCTACTTGTCCATATAAAGGTACAAGGCACCATCCTTCTTTTTCACAAATAAAACTGGGGCCTCAGCAGGAGATGTGGTTGGATGGATGAAGTTCTTTGCAGGATTCTTGTCAAGGTATTCTTGTAGGGCCCTGAATTCTGGCTCTGATAAGGAGTAAATCCAGCCAAATGGAATTTTAGCCCCTGGGTGGAGATGGATGGGACAATTGTAGGGTCTGTGCAGGGCCAAAATATCAGCATTCCTTTAATCAAATATGTCAGCAAACTCTTGATATTTCACAGGGATTAATGAGCTGTTGGCTCCTTGAATCTGCTGGGCACAGAAGGCAGTAGGCTTCCAGCACTGGTTCTTGTTTCCTTGGCCCTTGACTCACCTAGACATGATTGTCAGTAGTAGCTCAACTCAAATCATATCTTGAGCTTCTTCCATGAGATGTGTGGATCATGCACTGAGAACTAAGGAATACCAAGCATGATCAGAAAGCAAGGTGACATAATCTGAACTGCAGAATCTCTGATCTCAGATTTCAATTTAGATCCAGAGTGGGCTTCCATTTCACCAGAAGTTGTGTTGCCTTAGTGAATCAAACATCTACGAAATTACTAGATGCATCAGAATCCATTAGTTCAAGTTGAGTGAAATTCACCCCAGATGTAGCTGGGACCCAGAGACAGAGCAAGACCTGATGGTTTAGAGGATGAGAATTCATGGCTGCCAAGAGGGGACTTGCATGGAGGACTCAACTCTGAGGTTATGTCCACCTCTAATGGTGCTGGACATGATCGTTTCCCCAGGTCTGCCAAAGGTCTAGATTTAAGGAGGCACTCATGGAAAAGTGGCCCTGCCTCCCAAAATACAGGCAACGATGGTTCTGCTGTCGATATGCCTTCTCCTGATCTGTGAGATATCTTTGTGTCACATCAATCTGCATAGGCTCCAGCTCTGGGACAGCTCAATGGGATGGCTGGAACAAAACAGGACGAGGCTGGAGTTGTGCGTATTACCGCTTCTATTTTTGGCATCACTGGAACAAATAACTGTCAGTCTGGAGGTACTGCTCAATATATGAGTCCAAACTAATGGGAGATTCAACCTGTGCCAATTAATCTTTTCATGTCATAGTTCAGAGCATGGCAGAAATAGTAAATCTGTGCTGCCTCATTCCACTCTGTATTGGGGACCAGATGCTAAAAACAGGCAGATAGGCTGAGACGGGCTGATGGCCATGCTGGAGAAACTACAGGGTGGGCTTGGTGGTACAGGTGTGATTTGGATCCTCAAATATTACAAAGAAGCCTGGATGATCTTGTTGACTAGATTAGTCTGTTCCAGCAGCAGTGAGGCTCCCACAGGGTTTCAGCAGTCAATAAACTGATAATAAGCCCCAGCTTGGTCTGATCAGTGGGATAGATCTCAGGATGCATCAGGAACAAAAGGCAGCACTGGTTATGAAAACCACAGAACTATTGGTGGTTTCAATCAAATCTTTCTGGCAATGGAACCTTCAGATTCTGTAGCTGGCAGTATTAGGGTTACTGTGGCTGCCAGGATCTATGAGCAGAGGGAGGCATTCTCCAGATGCAACTGGGCAACTTGATCCCAAAGGCTCTGGACCAACTCTGTCATCTCTGGAGCATTGCCAGCAGATCGAGGGAAGTGATTATTCCCCTCTATTCGGCACTGGTGAGGCCACATCTGGAGTATTGCATCCAGTTTTGGGGCCCTCACTACAGAAGGGATGTGAACAAATTGGAGAGAGTCCAGCAGAGGGCAGTGAAAATGATTAGAGGGCTGGGCACATGACTTATGAGGACAGACTTATGAGATGCGTGAGAGGAGATTTGATAGCAGCCTTCAGCTACCTGAAGGGGGGTTCCAAAGAGGATGTAGTTCGGCTGTTTTCAGTGGTGGCAGATGACAGAACAAGGAGCAATGGTCTCAAGTTGCAGGGGGAAGGTCTAGGTTGGATATTAGGAAAAACTATTTTGCTAGGAGGGTGTTGAAGCACTGGAATGGGTTACCTAGGGAGGTGGTGGAATCTCCATCCTTAGAGGTTTTTAAGGCCTGGCTTGACAAAGCCCTGGCTGGGATGATTTAGCTGGGGTTGGTCCTGCTCTGAGCAGCAGGTTGGACTACATGACCTCCTGAGGTATCTTCCAACCCTAATTTTCTATGTTTCTGTCTCGGTGATGGACATTCCAGGGGTCTCCATCTCAGTTGCTGGAGCCAGCACAAAAGGAAGTCGTCTGCACAAACTATCAGAAACTGAGAAGTGGATGGTCATGTCTAGTGGTTGAGGCAACAGCGATCAGGTCTAGTGGTGGAGCAGCAGCTATCGGGCCTAGTGGTCAGTCTCTGGAATGAAGCCAGGGGTCAGAGCAGAAATCAATAACCAAGAGATGGGTTGGAACAAGGCTAGAGCAGGAGCAGTCACAAGCTGGGACTGGGGCAGTCTGTCAGAGCCACCAAGCAGCTGCTCGATGGTAGCGACGTTGAGCAGACTTGGAATGGCTGCTCTCATTGGAAGCCTGTATCCCTGGCCTTGAGACCATCTGGTTAGACCTTCATCTATTGGCTGAGCTCTGGCTGATTGATGTGGAGCTCTCAGGTAATCAGGCTGAGCGATGACACGTTACATGAGAGTGTATGAGGGGAGTTCCACAGCACAGAAATGATTCATGTAAAAATTAAACTCAGTTAAAAGTTAGATTCAGTTCCTATTAAATATTATTGTGGAACCTTTGCACGGTTAGTAGGGGCCCGTTGTGCCCCAGCCTTAGGTATGCCATCACCGGCCCTATGCTCTCACTCAACCTCATGTTGTCTGGAGATCAGGAGTTCACAGAGGCAGCACTCTCCATTTTTACACCTCCTGGCTGGAGATCCACATTGTTTTCATTCCCTCTGCCTGACCACCCTATTCCTGGCAATGTAAGACTCCCAAAACAGTGGAAACAGCACATTTCTACTGTACAATGGTGCAAGCTGTAGAGACCATTCAAGAGATTCACACTGCATACTCTAGAAAAATCTCTGTGGGAGCTCAGAAGCAATGTGGTGTGGGTGGGCTGAGCTACTGTATCCTTTCATGGATGGGTCCAGTGGTCCATAAACCTGTATGTGATGGGAGAAGTGGCCTCCAACTACTACTCCTGCCTATAGCTTTTAACAGCAATGGCATAATGAGTGTGCATGAGCAACATTTCACTGGGCCTAGGACAAACTCATAACACAAGCCTCCATCCCAACCCACACAGATAGAGAAAAAGGTACAAACATACGAGATTATATAAATAACATTTAGTCGAATTTAAACATCTACAATTTAGCCTGATTTTTTTCCCTCATGAGTGATGGCCTTGTGACCGGGGCCTGGTAAAATGTATCCATTTCCTCCCATTTACTTGGAGTTTGAATGCACCAGTTGGGTGGGGCTGGGAATATGCATTTTGTGTCTCCGCACTTCATATATATACGGCTGAGAGCACAGTCTGCTTGCCTGGGCTTTTCATTCTTGACATGTCTCTCACCGTTACTGTACTTTTAAATAATCAAGTTACGAACAACAGGCCAGGCTGACAGCTGGTTTAAACTGGCATAGCTCTATTGACTTCAATTGAGCAAAAACCGACTCCAGTCATATTGTTCGGCTTTTAGTTTATTCATGGAGACTGATTTGTTTGTGGTTTATGTAAGGGAAGCTACATAAAGATCTCTAAGCTGCAGACCCAGTAACAAGTGAGTCATAAAATATTTTTAAATGATCATGCAAATGAGGGGAAAATATAGAAAACAAGGTGGGGAATACATTCCCTGAGGCTAGGTCATTAGTGAGTCATTTAGCGCAAGGGAACACAAAGCTTAATGAAGGGAAGGATTTTCTCTGGCTCCTCTACAAAAACAGAACATTATTAATTAATCAGAAAATACATTTCTACTTTTACCAAGAACTTTTTTCCCCATTCACTAAGTGAAAAATTACAACCAAGTTTAATTGTGCTCTCTCTCGCATTTTTTCACTTTCCATCTGTCCAAATGCCCCCCATTGTCCACTCCTCCCTCTGACATACGGCAGCAGTACCAATCTTTACTTACTTGGGACCACAATCAACCTAGGAGGTGGTGGAGGTGGTGGGGGTGGTGGTAATGGAGGAGGTGGTCTACACTGGCAGATTTGCTGGCAACTTTCTGTAACCTTCTCTGCTCCAGACTTGGAACATGACTTCTGGGGTTCACCTTGAATGATCTGTAAAGAAAAATATGAATTATTTCCTGGAAACGTATCTCAAGCTAAAGAGAGTTAATAAACATTACAAGATGCCTAGGGCCAAATTCTGCCCTCAGGCACACACATACAACCCCATTAGCTTCTGTGGGCAGAATTAGGTTCCTTTTCCTTATGGCAGAAGTAGGTAAAAAAAAGTACAAGCAAATTTGTGAGATCTGATGAGGTGACTTGGCGTCTTTGGGAAGAGAATGTTATTGATAGAAGAGCTCTGTAATGGAATGGAAAGCTGCATTCAAGTCAATGGCATGCACATGGCGTGGTTTCCTATCTCCTCGGGAGTTTGGCAAGGCTGTGGTCTGTCACCATTGTTGTTCAATATTGATACCGCGTGATTGATGGAAAGTTTGAGGTGACAGCTGTCTGTGGCATTGAGCTGATCGCCATTCTGCTTCAGTTGTCTTGTTGTCATAGTTTGGTGAGATCACTGCAGCTGATGGCTGATCTGGTTGGTTATTAATCCAGATAAAACTAATTCCCTGGCTGTTACCATCAATCAGCCTCTATCTCCAGATTACAACCATCTCGGTATTAACTGTTCAGGTGGGACATTGAACAGATGGCAACTGTCAAATATTTGGGCAGCATCACAGACAGTGCTAGAGGATGCTTGAAATATTTGGACACTTGCATATCAGCAGCTGCTGCCATGTTTTGGGCCCTTCTGTTTTCTCTCTGGATACATCGTGATAGCAAGCTAGCTATGGTGCCGCGGACCTGTAGAACTACAGTTATACCAACTCTGTTGTAGAGAAGTGAAATATGGGTGCTGAGGAAGGCTGACGAACACTGTTTTGAGGTTTTCTATTCTCATGGTCTTTGTCAGCTGCATCATATCAAGTTGCTGGACAAGATCAGAAATGAGGCTATTCCAAGCCAAACCCAGCAACTGCCTCCATCAGTACTGTTTCAGTTTTGGCAGTTTTCTCTGTATGGACATATTATAAGAATGGAAAACCAAAGAATTCCTAAGTGTGTATTGTATATCAAGGAACGCTGCTACACAGCCAGCAATCAAGCAGGGCCGCCCAAAGGGCGGGGGCAAGTGGGGCAATTTGCCCTGGGCCCTGTAGGGGCCCCAATGAGAGTTTTTCAGGGCCCCTGGAGCAGGGTCCTTCGCCGGCTCCCGAGGCCTCGGAAAACTCTCGCGGGGCCCGGGCCCCCGGAGCATCTTCTGCAGCAATTTGGCAGTGGGGGGTCCTTCTGCTCCAGGACCCACCGCCGAAGTGCCCTGAAGACCCGCGGTGGTGGGTTCCAGGGTGGAAGGACCCCCCCACTGCAGTGCCAGGTCTTCGGAGGCAATTCGGCGGTGGGAGGTCCTTCCGCTCCGGGACCCGCCACCGAAGTGCCCCGAAGACCTGCAATGGAGGGTCTTTCCACCCCGAGACCCACCGCCAAAGTACCAGGTCTTCGACGGCAATTCAGCAGCGGACCCCAGCCCCCCTGAATCCTCTGGACAGCCCTGCAATCATGTGGGCATCAAAAGCTTCAGTGGCATGACAAGATGTTGCCAGTGGTGGACATAGATTGAGTATACAACCACACCTAGGGTGACTAGATGTCCCGATTTTATTAGGATAGTCCTGATTTTTGGGTCTTTTTCTTATATAGGCTCCCATTACCCTCCACTCCCTGTCCCGATTTTTCAAACTTGCTAACCCTAACCACACCACCTTAGGCAACTTTGCCAGAGATTGACCCAGATGGTGCTCAGTTTGCAAGGAGGCCAAGTCCTGTTGGGATTTGCCAGGATGGTGATGATGGTGATTTATGGCAGAACTGAGGGCCAAATTAGATCTCTTTTCTATACTATGAAAACAACCTTTTCTTTATGTTCAGAATCTATTGTGTTAGTCCTTTCACTTCTGGCTATTGTAAACATAAGACAAGACAGCCCAAACTTTGTTTATCTGAGGACCACATGAATCACACACTCATTTCAATCAAGATGGAATACCACATGCTGTGACCTATAGCCTGTGTGACATGCACTCTGTGCTAATGATAAAGGTGGCGGTGGACCATTGTGGGATCCTGTAGGCATCAGTTGCCTCATGTTTTTAATTTGGTGACCCCTGGTATAAAATATACTCAGCATCTTGATACAGTCAGGACAACTAGTTGTAATGCATTACAATAGTAATATAATATTTATACAATTATCAACTTTTAAAATATAGACAAACCCTAAAATAACTCATCTGAGACCACAGAAAATGTAGAAAGATTAAGCAAGAGAGGTGAACCTCTGGTAAAAGTGAAATTATGCAAGCATCCCAATAACTTCCAATGAGTATTCAGTTCTAGAGGTCTCGAAGTCAACTTCTTTTGAAATTAATGTAAACTCATATTTAAAATAAGAATCTATGCAAGATCCTATTTTGAGGAGATAAGACTCAGAAGTTAAGAAAAAATGTCTAAAATGCATTTTTAGACCTTGATTTAGGAGAGCATTTAAGTCCCTGTGAAGTATTTAAGCATGTACATAAGTGCAGTCTTGAATAGGAGTGCTTTACTGAACCAGGGTTTTATAGAGGATACTGTGTGGAAGTAATATTAGTAATGGTCTATTGAATAATTTTTGATTAACTGTCATTTGATTATAATAAAATGCATTGATCCTTGCAAAGGGAAGTGTGGTTTATGCCATCTTCTGGCCACATTAAAGTTACATACATTGTACTCATATTTCTGATCATATACAAAAACTGCAGTTTTAACAAATGTACCACTGGTGCACACAGTACAGTTCACGCACACTGTATACCTAAATACACCCTGTGGCTTTGGTTATTTGGAAATAGTATTTTGTAGCTCAAACAGCAGTGAGTGCAAAAGGGAAAAGAAAAAGTGATGAGTTGGAGAGAGACTCCGAATAGCAGGCCTCAGAAGATTCAGTACCTTAAACAACTTATCAAAATCTATTACCAAATATAGGAAAAACCAGATTTAATCACAAATCCTTTCCAACTGTCTTCCTTACAATCAGGAAGTAATAAAGAGAAAGTTATAGACCATCCCAAAAAGTTTCCAGGAACTTACATGGACTCTTTGAACACTCTAATGAATCAAAGTGACTCAACTGTATAATCCTCCAAAGCTGGTGATAAATCTGATTGCTAAGCAGGCTTCTTTTTCTCTCTAAATTGAGCTTCCAGAGTTCACAAGCCTCAGAAGAATCTATATGTCATGTTCATTATTCTTACACTGCTTATATATAGTATCTTTGTATTGATAGTTTCAGCAATAGCCAAAACACTAGCTTGCTACAATGCTGAACTCTAGTGACCTGTGCTGGGCTGTGACCTGCGGTCTTTCATGGCTTTGGTTGATAGTGATAAAATTTATACTCATCAGGGAGGTTGTGGGGCAATATCATTCCAATGCGCACTGTCAGCTAACTAAGGAGGCTATCAATTCATAACAATATAGTCTCTTGTCCTGGTATTCAATTTGGTGCTTACTTTAGGTCACTAAAATTACTTGGGGGCCAGGGAAAATGGAGGTGACTAGTGATGGGATGAAATAACACTGGAGGGATTTGGAGCAAACTGTTCATTTACCGCCTAGAAGAAGCTCTGTGTATAAACATACGATGATAGTGATGGTATGGGAAAGTTAGATTGACTTATTACTCTAATTTAATATCAGCCAAGGCCAAAAGGCTCTGTCTATTTTTAGAACTATTGACTGCCTTTTAAATCCCCAGAGGCTGTCTTACTGTGGACTGGTAATAGCATGTCCTCAGAAGCCAGTGGACATTTTTCTCAATTATTTTGCAGACAAGATTAACCCTATATGTGTCCAGCCATACTGCAGTGGAGCATCCTATTTCTGTTTAGTTTTTGGGGTATTTTTTGATGCCTTAGTCCATATTGGCTATGTTTCCTCACACTGATTTATTCTCAGCAAATGGCTGAGATTCAAAGGGGTGGGCTTTCACTCCCTTGGCTGGTTTGTCACACAGCAGAGCATCTGGAAATGTTCAGTAATTATGATGAACATTGTAGATTTCACCCTTACTCAAGGGGTTGTCTTAAAGGGAAAGATCTTTAAAAACTCTAAAGATGTATAGGTTAGCTGAAAGAGGACTAACCAGAGAGGAGTGAAAGCCTTATAATAGGAGAGGATTAGTTAAATATTATTACAAGGGGATTAACTAGGAGTAATGAGATAGAATTAAGAAAAAGAATATGAAAAATGTTGGCTCATTCTCAGGAAAATCTTTACTTCTGATGGTGTCTATTAGTCTTCTGATGAAAGGCCATTACTTGAGTCTTTTAAACCTAAATGTAGGAAATGTACTGTAGGGAACAATCCTGCACTGGCAGAGACTGATGAAACACATGACCTAATAGATCTTTTTCTGTACAATTCAAGGTCAGCTGCCTTTACAGAAGATGACAGGAGTGAAAGGTATGTTGAAAAAGTCTAGACCTTTTATGGAAGATTCTGCTAATTACAGACCTGTCTCAAACTTTACTGTTTGTTCATTTTGACAAATGTTAATTTAGCCACAGAAAAACTTCAGAAACACTTCATAAACAAGGAATTATCAGACAAATATCAGTATGGCTTCCATTCAGTTTATTGCCCAAAGATTGTCTTTGCAAGAGGTCACGAGTGTCTGTAGATATTTTTTTTACCAGGATTTGTTTCCTTGTCCTTTGAGCTTTCAGTGACACTTCCTATTGGTGGACATGGCTGACAAGTTTTGTCTCATTGGCCTAACAAAATTAATTCTTTGTTTTGAATCTGGTTTTCTCAATACAGTCAGTAATTTGTCACGTCAGCCTCTCAGGTTGCCTGGACTTAGAACTAGGTGAACTATCAGTGGCAAAGAATTTACTCCTTTCTCCATTGTCAAATTACCTATAGACAGAGCTGATTTTTATTAATGTTTTCATTATTCATAATTGTTTGAACAATTTAAGTGAATGTATTTTGCATAAAGGTCACACATTTCCTAATACTCAGGTAAATAAAAATCTGTTTGCATGGAAAAGCATGGAAAAGCAAACAAAAAGTGGTTTAAATACATTCAAATTGGAAAGCAATTGCTTCCTTGTATAGTCAGTTATATAAAGTCCATGTCTGTGAGGTTGTTTCTTTTTAATCAAGGATTTTCTACAGAAAGTCTGTCCCCAGTTCTGCATTGCATAGCACGTGGGTGGCAAAGGTGCACCTGTGCAGAGCCCCACTGACTTCAGTGGGACAGTACATGATCACAGCAATTCATCTGCACGCTACGTAACGCAGGATGGATTCCACGTTTGAGAATAGAGGATTACAGTGCAGTCCCCAACTGATGGTCTCTAGAGACATTCTGAATCGAGTGCAAGGATGATAGTCTGAGCAAAAAAAAAGTGCTATCGACTAATAGAGAATCAAGAACCCTTACTGCCTACTTGATGTGACAATAACTTTCTGTCATGACAGTTGTCTAGCAGTCTGATATCATTTCCATTGGTGTAGATCCCAAATAACTCCACTGAAGCCACAACAGAGTCGCTCTAGATTATACATCAGTGAGATAAGATTTTTTCCCCAATAATTTATGATGCCCATTTATTATTTTCAATTATTTGTATTATGGTGGCCCTCAAAGGCCTCAAGCAGAATTGGGGCCCAATGGCGCTAGGTTCTATACAAATAAATAGAACAACATGGTCACCGCCCTGACATGCTTATAACCTAATTTAAAACAAGTCCCAACAATTGAGCAAAGCAAACAACAGGAAGCTAAAGGGCGAGAGGACCAGGGCAGCAGTAATAATTCATGCAAATAGGTGGGCCAGCAAAGTGTACAACTTGATGCTTCCAAATCATTTAATAGTATTGTGAGGTTTGGTGATTTTTGTTTTATTTTGTTTGTTTTTTTAAAATAAATTAACATCAACTGCTCCTCACCTAGCTACCCTTATCTGGCTGATTTCTTGCGGATGTTTTGAAATAGGTCTTGGGGAGGGAATGAGAAGAGGTAATACCCTGACAGATTAGTTCACGGAAAGTAGTCCATGTGTGAGGAGCAGCATGCAAGGAAGAACGAAGAGAGTGGTGGGAACAGAAGATAAATGAGAAAGTCAGATGGGTATCATTGACAGAACAGAGAGAGAAAGGGGGCATTGCAGTGAGAGAACAGTGAGGGCCTGGAAAAGACTTTTAGCTGTGTACACCACATGGAAAGGTTAAGTCTGGAACATGCTATAGAGGAAAATTTGGACTTGGACTGTACCTGCACCACTGCAATTCACTATTTCTGGCAACTCTTCCACTTCCCTCAGGTGTGGGTAACCTAACTGGAACAGTATTGACAACCTGCTCATGGAACCCAGGCTCTCTGGGTATGTCCTACTTTTTTTTCCTGAGAGTGTTTCATTAATTTCCTGAAAAACAGAAAAGTTGCTACAGAATTATTCTGGTTAGTCTGGGCAAAGTTATGAGGCTTGGCTTATTTAGTTAAAGATTATGGATCGAATTCATCCCTTCTTAGTAAATGAAGTTACACCAGGGTTGAATATGACCCAAAATCTTGGCCCATTTACTTATAAGAACTTGTACCTGGGATGATTTTCCCTTTGAGTCTAATCTGTGATGGAAGGGAATTCATACTGGTTAAAGAGCTAGGATCATATATGGAGAACACATGACTCAGTTTAAGGTTTAATACAAAGAATGTGCAAACCTCAAGCCTCATTAAGGACACTCTTGGCTATTCCTTGCATGACCTTTGCATTACTATATGCATATGTGAGCCTAATACTTTTATCATTGGGTGGGGTGGGCAAGTAAAAACTTTAATATGAGCAGATTGATTGACTGGACTCATACAAAACACTAAAAATGTTGCAGTTATCAATCAAGAATCAGGCAGTAGAATTTCTAAACTATTGCAGAGGAAGGCTGGGCAACTCTGGTTTGCCTGTTTCACAACCTATTTAAAATATTATTGATTTATTTTTAATTAAATGGCCTGAGTGACTTGTTTGGAGGGTGCTCATGCAAATTTTGGTGACTGCCTGATCTTTTGAAGGAGATGGTTTTCAAAATGCGGCTCTTTTCACATCATTGTATTTTCCTTAACTGTACACACTTTCAATTACAGAAACTAGTTTAGCCATCTGAATTCTAGAGCAGGACAGTCAACAGAATGAATAAATTATTTATTGCAGTTGGAGAGCTCACAAATCTTATAAGAGACAAATGTTAAAACAAATAAAAAAAATTCAGTGTAATCTTTTGGAGTCCACTAAGTTTAGAACAGAGAGTAAAGGACATTAAGTTTTTGCTATGTTTTCGCCAAAAAAGAAACTGCAGTTGCTCTGTGCTGAAACAGTACTCAACTAGCTCATCAATTACTGCTTTGAAGACATATATTATAAATAAAGTCTAAAATATCAAAGGGATGTGTTTTAGTTAGTTTTGCTGGTTTCCTGGTTGCCTGAATTGGAAGATCACTGTCCATTTTAGTCTGCTTTTTTCTCCGAGTCCATCTGCAGAAAGGTCACTGGTCACCCCACATTACAATCAAGGTCACACCACATAACCGTCAGAGGCTACGAATGGACAAAGCTGATTCAGCTTTTATCCAGTGAATTCTCAGTTCAGAGGCACTTCAGACACCATGCCAAAAATTACCAGAATGAGGCTTTCAGCACTTCCCCAATGTGTTCCTTGTTTTGTACATATTGCCACCTATAGTAATTACACTCTAAACCCTCTCACTGTCAACATGTTTAAAAAGGTCAACCACATCTTGCTCAGAAAGAACAACTTGAGTTCTACAGACACCAGGCTCTCTAGGGTGTTGATCAGACTCCCTAGAAAAGCCTCTATGTCTCTCTGTAATCAGCAGTAATCAAAAGAAATTGGAATTATAACTAGGCAAGCAACAGCTACATATATTGGGCTATTCCTCCCTGCTACATGGATGACTATCAATTTCCAAAGTCAACAATTTGCAAAAATTAAAATCTGAACAATTCTCTGTGTGTACATACATAGTCTGTTTTATACATGCAGAAATCCTGGCCCCATGGAAATGAGTGTGAGTTGTCCCTATTGACTTCACTTGGGCCAGGATTTCACTCCTCATATAAAATACACGCACATGTGCATTCCATCTCTCTCTCTCTCTCTCTATATATGTGTATATAATTTTAATATTTATTATTAAGACAGCACCAAGTGTGATCGTTTCTTTGCAGACAGAGATGGACACAAAGTATGTCCCTGGATGAGTTTACAAATCGCTGTAAGTAATGAATGACAGTATTGTTTTTTGAACTGTTGTTGTAGCCCTGTTGGTCCCAGGGTATTAGAGAGACAAGGTGGGTGAGGGTAATATCTTCTATTGGACCAACTTCTGTTGGTGAGGTGAGCTGAAGAAGAGCTCTGTGTAAGCTCAAAAGCTTGTCTCTCTCATTAACAGAAGTTGGTCCAATGAAAGAGATTACCTCACCCACCTTGTCTCTCTAGTATTGTTGTTTAACATTCGTATATATCACCACGTGCATGCCGAACTGTTTGAGAGGTCACTGAAGTTCTCCGTAGCACATTCAAATATTCAGAAGAATATGAAAATAAGGAAACAATTTAAAAGTGGGGTATATCTGAGATGCCAAAAATATAAAAAGCCATTTAAAACCGCACACTTTTGAGTCAAACCCAAGCAATTAGAAGTTGTTCTAAATGCACCATTTTGACCTGTAAACTAAAAACCATCTTCAGCAGTGACGACAGACAGACTTTAAAGGTGTGGGGAATGCAGCATTCAGAGATCTAAATGGCAGTCTGGATTTTACAGGAAGTCTTAGAGTCTCTTTCTCCAGCTCTGGGTGACAGTGATCTCCAGTTTCATCTTTTTTAACAGAACAGGAACATGTATCTGTCTCTAAACATTCTCCTAATCTAGGAGTTGAAGCTATCAGACACCACTTATTCCCAAACCCCACCAGAAGAGTATGGGGCAGGAAGCCCCAGGATCCAGGACCCCAACCAGCAGTGATTATTTCCAGCTCAAGAGAGTCCTCTCCCTTCTCCCACTCCGGGCTACGGTCACGGGCCATCAGTAAATAACGCCAGAGGTTCATCTGTGCTGCCTGCCCCCTCCTACCCAACTTCTGAGTTAAAGGTGCCCGGCGCTGGGGCAAGGTTGGAGTTACCTGAATGAAGCCCCAGAGGGGGTGGAGGGCACAGTGCAGCAGCAGGGAAGGCCAGCAGCAGTGGAGGAGCAGCAGCAGCTCTCTGATCAGCATCACTCCTCTGGGCGAAGGGGCTCGACAGCTCACGACCTGTGTAACCGAACAGGGAGAGCGCACAGCAAAGGCGTTTCCGATCGCACTCCCACCCGCAGAGGACGGTGCCTCCCTCCCCGAGATCTTCCCAACTTTAGTTCTAAAGGGGTGCGGGGGCGGGAGGGGCCTTTGGAAAGCTTCGCAGCTACAAGCAAGTCTGGCTTCCCGGGTCAACAAGACGTGCACCCCACCCCCCAGCTTCCCCCTCTCTCCTCCCCTTGGGGCATGCCAGCGGCGGGGACCCCCCTCCCCAAGAGAATGGGTGTTGGTGATGCTCGTAGCGCAGCTCCTGCCGCGCAGGGCAAGCACCCAGATCGCTGCTGTTTTCCTTCTTACCCTGGGGGCGGGCGGGGGCTGGGCTCTGGGTCTCAGGTGAAGCAGGACGCTGCTGGCGCTTCCTTTACATGCTGTGGCGGGGCACTGGGTGCAGGCAGAAAAGTTTGCGGCAGGATCAGTCGCAGCTGGTGCGCCGCCTGGTTCCCCCCTGGCTTTGCCTCCGCTCGTTGCTGAGCCGGATCCCTGGAGCCCAGCAGCCTCTCATCGGGGGGAGGAGGGGCGGAGGTGAGGGGCTCCTTTCTCAGAACAGGAGCTTGCCCAGCAAAAAGAAGGAGCAGCAGCAGCCCGGCCAGTCCTGTGTGTGTCTCTCTGGCTCCGAGGAGGGAGCCCACCGCCCGAAAAGGAACCTGAGCTCCAGCCTGCAAAACGCCACTTGGTCTCAATGGCTGTAGGTAGGATGCGAAGCCCCAGAGGATAGTCCAAGTCTCGGAGCAATCCCCACCTCTTTCTCTCTCTGCAATTGCAACAAAACTGCAGGCTCCCCAAAGAAAAAGTGCCAGACAGGGTGCGCAGGAGCCCAAGCGAAATCAGCTGTGAAACCCGCTCCCTCTAGCCCCTCTCCTCTCCAAAAGCGAAGAGATCAACTGCTCCCGTCCGCACAAAGCTCCCTTCCTGCAAGTAGTAGGGTTGGTGTCTAGTGCCTTGCCACTTCCTTTGGGTACCAGATCCTCAGCTGTCCATCACCAGAGCCCCAAGAAACAGCAGGCTAGAGAGAGAGAGAGGTCGGCTGTGCAGAGCCCATGGGGAGGGAGCAGAGCGGACGACGGGGCTGGAGAGGCGCTCCACATGCAAAAGGAAAGGGAGGGGGGAGGAATATGAGAGCAAAGCCAGAGGCTCCTGGCTCGCCTGTGAATTTAATCTCTCCCCTGCCTGCTGCTGCTGCAGTGATTTTTCATACCCATCTAGCGAGCCCATTGTGGGTTTGGCACTTGGCTCGGTGCTTTTTCTTCCCTCCTAGGCTCGGCTGATGACACTCGATCGGGGATTTCTTCTTGGGAGGCTCAGGGGTTTTCTCCCACACTCGTTACAAGATCATTGCAGGTTGGAAACTGACAAGGTTCCCCTCTCCTCCTCCTCCCCCCCCCGCCCGCCCCCGTTGCTGCTGGAGGCAAGTTAGCAGCGTTCTGGGAGGCGAGTGTGACTTTGCAAATACCCCCCCCCCATGGGGCACCTCAATGGAATAAGTGAAGCCCAGGAAAGCTTGCAGGTTTAATTGTTTTACTCTTTTCTATACAAGTGGCTACTGTGGGAGACACAGTTATAGAAAATACAATCAATTAGTATGAATGTTTCTACAGCACCTGCCATTTGAGGATCCCAAAGCACTTTACAGTATTAATGGATTTAGCCTCAGTGTGCCCCAGCAGGTTCGGGAAAGTATCATCATCCCCGTTTTAAAGAGAGGGAAACAGAACGAGAGTGGTTAATGGCTGGATTTTCAAAGGCGCTAAGCACCTGCTGCTCCTATTGCAATCAAAGGGGGCTATTGGATGCTCAGCACGTCTGAAAGTCAGGTCTTAAGTGGCATGTTGATGGTCCCACAGCAGGTGTGTGACAATGGTGGTTGTAGACCCCCAAGTTTCCTGACTCCCAGGGCTGGGCCTTCCCTATCTGAGATTAAAGCACATTAATAAAACCAATATTGCAACAAAGACAAACAAAAAAGTCACTCAAACCTTAAACATAGTCAGCGCCCTGACAGCCATGCGACTTGAAGCCCTGAAGGTTTGATGGGCCACAAAGGGTACAAATGTTAGTCAGATGCCTTCTGCTGGGAAGCAACATTTCTTTCAACCTGGTGTGTGGGATTATCCTGTCATGTGAGTGAATTATTTGCTGTATGGGTTTTTTTTTTGGTGTTTCGTGAGATGTAATAATGAAAGACACTTTGAGACATTCGTTTCTATTGTGTTTCTATGTGATAATGAAGCACATTGGAACATTTAAGAGCGTGTGCAGGGAAGTGAATAAAGAATCCTTTATTGTAAGGGTGGCACAGTCTTGCCTCTTTACAAAGAAGAAATAGAGTGGAAAGATGAAAATGGGTTTAGTTTTTTTAGTGAGCCTGATAATGAGCAGAGCTGTGGGAGGGCCTGTGAATAGTGGCTGTTTACGTTAGTTAGATTTATCATATGTCAACACGCTAATAAATATTTTTGCTGTGTCGATAGCTTGAGTCAATTTGTAGTGTCACACTCTGTTTCTAATTATGGAGAGAGATGGGCCTAAATCAAAATGTCTCATCTGAACACCTCCCAGACTGTGGGGGTGTTTGAAATCCAAATGTGGATCCAGATCCAAATTTTGCAAATTGGTCGCTGTCTTTATGATGGGCCAAAGCAAAATCCTGGAGCTGAACATCTCAAATATTGCAGTGCTTGGGCTCCAGATGTGAAGTCTTAAGCCCAACTCTAGTTATGTATTTTATACACGGGTTTGAATGAGGGAGCGCAGGGATGCGAGATTATTTTTTTTCTCTACGTTTCTGGGACAAATTCAGCCTAGTTAAGCAAAATTACAGTTTCACAACTCCACTTTGTGAAGCAAGAATAAAAATATGTCAACGCTATTGCAAATAAGGGCTAGAATTCTTCTCTTACACCACTGTTACATTGGTGTAACTCCACTGACTTCAGTGAACTTACCCCTGATTTATACTAGGGAATCAAGCTCAGCAACGTCTTATAAATGTACACAATGCAGCTGAACTTAATGGACCAGGATGAATTTGTCCCAATAGAACTACGCATTTATTTGTAAATGAACGTGCGTGTATGTGTGTTTGATGGAGGGCAGAATAAAGAGCGATGCATAGCTGATGACCTTGGATACAGTCAGTAATTGTACAATAAATATATTTTCTGTAATGATGCTGAAAAAGCTGCACTCCTTTTCCGTAGGTCTACTGCGTAACATACAGTACTTAATATATTGTCCTTGTTCAATTATAGTTTTTCCGAGCTGGAGTCACAAGAGACTGCAAGCTTTTCAGGCTTTCTGGTGATTTCCTGAAGGTATTTCAGCACTTGATAGCAGTACAGAACATAATAAATTGCACCATCTGTATACATAGTTCTTGGTTCCTGACAGAATGAGAGATAAGGCTTAAGGCATTGTAAGCCAAAAAATACAACACAGATTTCTTTTCTTTCCATGTTTACAGTGACTTAATGTCAAAAGAACTGTGGATTCTCCTGCCATTAGCAATTGTCCCAGTACCAGCTCTAAGTGTTGTTCCTTTGGCCCAAAGACACACCAGGGAACTAAGGGCACAGTGGACCAAACTCTACTCCCAGTTCCATGAGAGCAGCCACAGTTGGTGTTGCGGCACTAGTGTAACTAAGAGCTGGTCCACACTGGGGGGCGGGGATTGATTCGCGTAGCTGAAGTCGAAGTATCTTAGTTCGACTTACCTGGCCGTCCTCACAGTGGCTAGTCGACTGCTGCGGCTCCCCCGTCGACAGCGCTTACTCCTCCTGACGAAGTGGAGTACGGGCATTGATTCACGGATTGATTTATCGAGTCCAGACGAGACACGATAAATCGATCCCCGATAGATCGATTACTACCCGCCGATCCAGTGGGAAGTGTAGACGTGGCCTTAAGAGCTGATTTTGGCCTACCTGACTGGCACATTTTCTGCTTTGGGGTGGTAATTTGGCATTAATGAAACCACTGGACTGCAAATATTTTAAATCAGATGTTGAACTGTGGGTCAAATCCTGCACTCTTTACCCAGGCAAATCTCCCATTAAAGCGAATGGGATTTTAGCATGTGTAAGTGCTGAGTATGGACCCTGTTCTCCTCCACATATGATACCAGTGTCCTCCATTAACTCCAGGGGGACTTAGTTGTTTTCTACATGGGGAGAATAGGACCCCAGAATTTTACCTCTGTGAGAAAGGTAAATGATATGATTGGGTCATTTAAAGAATTATAGACCCTGATTTAGCAGAACTTAAGAAAATGTTTAACTGTAAGTGTGTAAAGTTAAGTACATGCTTAAGTGCTTTTCTGAATTGTGACCTGATCAAAGGACAGAAGCACAGGTTTAAAGTTAAGTTAAATTAATTTTAAGCACTTGATTAAACCCTTTTGTTTAATGTTAAGCACATATTTAAGTGTTTTGCTGAATCAGAGCCAAAATTAAGAAGGACTGTGTGATTTTCTGTGGCAGAGATGCTATGCGTACACTGAGAGACAGGCAATGGCTGAGTGGTTTGATCTCAGGACCAGTAACCAAGAATTCTTGAATTGTAATCTCTGGTCTAACAATGACATCCTCTGTGGCCTTGGTCAAATAACTTAAACTCCCTGCCTCAGTCTCCTTATCTGTTAAATGGCAGTGTAAAAACGCAGCTACCTGAAAGTGGTGGTTTGAGGTTGAATTAGTTAATGAGTCCTGTCCTCCAACGTGTACTTAGCACCATGCAACATTGGGCATTATGAACCTATAAATCAACATTGCTCCAGATTCTGGCTCAGTGTTGGCAAAGTGAGCCTGAAAAGTGCCATGGAAATGTGGTTTGAATTCTAAACGAGATTTGTTTGAAAAAAGTTTAATATCTTTCAGGAAAATGCTGTTTGCACTGTATTACTCAGATGATCTAGCAAAACACCAACCAACGCCAATATTTTACTCTTGTGATACACCCAAATAAATTGGCAACAACTTCATGTAAACTGACAGTTACTCCAGATTTACACCAGAGTAAGAGAAGAATGTTACCCCAAATGACTGTTTTGTGGGATATTTACTTAGGTCTTTGGTTTGATTAGCATTGATCAGACTAGTTTATTTTGTTGGGTTATAGAAACATTTAGTGATAAACAATACAGTCATGGTAACATTCTGCTTTTCTGACTATTCAGGGAACATTACAATAACTGGAACGCTGATTAGCAATCAGAATAATTATTGCTATTCTTATATTCCAGGTAGCCATTCTGGTTAAGATGATCCATAAGAATAATTTATTTTTTTCAGTATAGACTGATTTTATGATATTATTAAAGTGCTTTGGAGACTGGGCCAAGAGTTGTAATGCTGTACATCTGGAGTAATGTCATGGAAATCATGAAGTTACTATGAATTTACCCCCATGTAACTTTGTCCCCACCTCTTCTGATGTAGCAAGCAGGCTTTTAGCTGGAGCGGAGACTGAATCAAAGAAAATGAAGGTTACCACATCCCAAGGAAGGGCTTCGTGGTCAGTCAAGGCTTGGAAGCTGCCATTTAACATTCTACTGCTTGCTAATGATATTTCTGGACATATGCCAGTGAACTCAAGAAGAATTTAGTTAGCTTCTTCCTGAACCACTGAGATACCTAATTTTCTACCTGGGGAAAAAATTAAAGAATACACAAGCAAACAAAGAAAATAATGATTGATATTTCAAAGCCTTGTCATGCCCCATAGCATAGTCTCTCCATCAGTCTTACAGCTCTCTCCTTTTTCAAGAATATCATCGCCCCCTTTCAAGCCAAGAAGCTAGTCACTGTTTAGGGCCCTGGGGATGTTCCATTTGGGAGTAGAAATTGGGGACAGTCAGGCATTTCTTTGGTGCAGTTTATTTTATTTACAAAGAATGTACAAAGTCCCATGTCTCTGAAAGTCAATGGAATCAAATAGCAGGAACAGCTTCCTTTGCTCACGGCACCAAAAACTCTCATTTTTTGCAGCCTGAATCCCTGACTCAAAACCCTTTTCCCAAGTTTTGTCCAGAGTCAGACACCATACCGTCAGCTGCTCCTTCCAGTTGCTTGCATTTGGGTGTTCTGTCTTCCCTCTCTCCAGTGGTGCAAGTAGAATTCATTTCTTACCGGTATGCTGCACTCATGGGAGGTACACAAAGGGAGGCACCACCTAAGGGGGGGCACGTGACCGCCCCATGACCACCCCGGTGACTCCTCCCCACCCTGCCCTCACCCCGTCCCCTCCCCAGGATCCATCCTACACTACCTGGGTGGGGGGAGGCCCTGTCCTTCTCCTGCTGTGCTGGAAACTTCTGAACTGCAGCTCTCTCTAGAACCATGGTGGCAAAAGGAGCAGAATGTGGGGCCACCTGGCACAGCTGTGCTGCCACCAGCCTCACCCCATCCTCCAGCGGGGTTGCAGTACAGATCCCAGACAGGAGGTGCAGCTGCATGGAAGGGTTGAAGGTGGGGCTAGGGGTGGTATAACCGCACCGGAGGAGCTGACGGCGTGGGGCCACCTAGCGGTCTCACGTTCTGCTCCTCCTGTGTCTTTCTGGTATGGAGTACTGGCTATAAATATTGTAGTGGTACGACGTACTGTATTGTACCACCCTACTTGCACCACTACCTCTCTCACCCCCGCCTCCCTAATACTCAGCAAAAGCCCTCCATTCTCTCTGTCCAAACTCCTGTGTGGGTACATAACCTCTTTTATCTTAGATGCGGGCCTTCTGATTAACTCATAATGACCATTATGTTAATTGAAGGGTGCGTTCACACCCAATCTCAATGTGGTTTTAACTCAACTCATAACACAGTTTCACCCAGCTCGTAACAATGCTATCAGGAGAACTTCACATATAACATTATCTTTGTTATTTCTAACTTTCCAATGATATGGAACACATTAGGCTACATCGACACTAGAAGCACTACAATGGCACAGGAGGGCCACTGTAGTGCTTCTGGTGAAGACGTGTTAAGCTAACGTGAGAGAGCCCTCCCTCGGCTTAATAACACCACTCCGCCTCCTGCCGACATAACCCTGTCTACACCAGTGCTTAAGTCAGTATAACTTACATCGTTCGGGGGTGTAGATTATTCACATCCCTAAGCGACATAAGTTATACCGAAGTAAGGTCTAGTGTAGACAAGGTCTTACTATTCTTTTTAAAAATTTCTTTTGATCTATCTATCTATCGATCGATCATTCTAATTATCTTTGGTATTTATAGGTCTCCAAACTCCACAATATCGTAGTTCTTTTGGGCTTTCACCTAGAGGATCTCAAAGTATTTTGCTGCCCATGTCCAAAATATATATATAAAAAAGGATGCCTAAAGAGAGACTCCTGAGTCATATTTAGGCAGCTAAATAAATGGCCTGTTTTTTTCAAAAGTTCTGAGCATTCAGTAGCTCCCCTTGGTTCAGATATATAGGGATAAGATCCCCAAAGTTGTAAGGATCTTGATTAAAATATTTGAACTGGAGTGTGATTTTTAACATGAGGGGTTTCAATTAAACCTCTCTTGGGTTTCCCCCTACATAAGTCCTGGAGCATCATGATGTTAATAGAAATCAAAGTCAATGAAACTGTACTGGTTTGAGTGAGAATAAAAACAAGACCTATGTATGAAGCTACATGACATAATCTATAGCTCGTGTTCATATGTGTGTTCTTTTCTCTGTGTGCATGTTAAATCACAAGACACTGCAAGTGTATGTTCATGGTGAAAAATGTACTGTGCTATGACTACACTGCATGTAATTAGTGTGGTCTTGCATTTTCCAATTTGTTGTTATGAAATGTTGCTAGGTTAAGTGCAAAAACACGCATCCTGCTTGTCCACCTTCAGTAGTTTGTCACGATTTGTTGTCTTCAGCAAATGGATCCGATTAGAGCATCATTGTTCTTTATTTATTAAAGGGAAAATATTGTGCCATTAATTATTAAAAGCACCCAAAGAAGTCCCAATATCTTGAATTACTTCCAAACCAGCAGATCATGTATAGTGTGATACTGTCTTTCTTTTCTGCGTGTTAGTTCTTGCCCAACTTTCGCCTCTTTTTACTTTCTAGGATTGAATACCCACCGTTTGCACTTGTAAATGATTGTACACATACACTGCTTGCACTCACCACACTCTATCTGCAGTTCCCTTTCTAAGATCTGACATCAGATAAAAGTAACATAGGGCTTGATTATGTAATTAATTTTCAGGCAGAACTCCTAATTAATTACATTGCAGACTTCTGCTTTAAAAATTGATAGTACATAATGGCCTGTACTTATTCCTCCGTCTATGAACATGCCGTAATTAGCTGATATAACTTACTAAACATCAGTTAGTTAAATCTTTCCCAACCCTAAGTAGAAATACCTATTTGTTTATTTTGCATCACTCTGTTAAAGCTTTCATTTGTCTATTATATTTAAGGCTGTTGTAAGTGAAAAATAAAAGCAGGATGGTCCTTGGCTATATTATTATTGAAACTGATAAGGCTAAGACTGAGTAAGCTTAATCACGTGACAGTGCAAATAGAACTGTCCAGACATTGAGCATGAACAGGGAATCACCTTTCCCCAAGGAATAGATAATGATCTATGTGGCTCCTTTTTGAGAGATGAGGTGGGTGAGGTAATATTTTTTATTGGACCAACTTCTGTTGGTGAGAGAGAGAAGCTTTTGAGCTACACTGAGCTCTTCCTCAGGTCTGGGAAAGGTTCGACCTTGTATTTAGCTGTGATGCTCTGAGTACTTTTCCCAGACCCGAGGAAGAGGCTCTGTGTAGCTCGAAAGCTTCTCTCTCTCACCAACAGAAGTTGGTCCAATAAAAGATATTACCTCCCCCACCTTGTCTCTCTGAGGATCGACACGACCCAGCAACACTGACTCCTTTTTGTTCAGTTTCACCTGCACACATCACGCATGAAGCTCTGCACATTTGATTGCGGATGCCACAAGTGTAGAACTCATTAAAAGGAAATGAAAGTCTCTAGTCTTACTTTTCAATAAAATCCTTTTCCTGGCTGTCTCTTCACTGAACCCCTAGGAGTCAGAATCCTCTCCAAAACAAGCCAGGGGGATTTCTATCACCAGCATGTATATGATTGAGCTATTTGAGATGGTTCCTTTCATATCGCTATGAGTGATTGTTCTAGAATCTAGTGGAGAATTTGGTCTAAAGCCTGTTAATGTGACATGACAGCAGCACTGAGGGCCTAATCCTTATTGAAGGAATGTGGCTCAGGCCCTAAGGATCCTTAGGATCTGACTCTCTCATCTGGAACTCAACATGCATTGGATGAAAAGAGTGAAAGTGATGCTCTGTCCTCTCAAAAGACAGCAAATTACCTGGTACTCTATATTCTTGCCATTAGCTAGAGGGGAGATTACTTGGCTTGATCACTTTTCAGATGTATTGCAGAAATAATGGCCATGGCCACTGTAAAAGTAGGAGTAGCAGCTTCCATGGTGAGCTGCCTCTAAAGACAATGGAGGAAGCAAAAGGAGAATATGTTAATCTCATCTGTCCCTTGCACAGTCATATACGTCCAGGAAACAGAATAACATTTCCTCATTACTATGTTTTAAAGACAATCTATTTCATAATTCATTTCTTTCCCTTTCTGTCCATGTCTTCTTTACACGTTACTTCTATTTTTATTAGAGAAGGGGCCCAAACTGTAAGGTTAGAACCCAGATTTTAAATACCCTCTTCCCCTTCTGCAAAGTTTAGAGATAAATAGTTCAGCCCATCATTGTGATTGGGGCCAACCAAACATCTGGATTCATAGCCAGATTCCAAACTGTGCGGGGGTCTTTGGCTCTGGGTGCTCAGATAAAATGATGAGGGTCCTGGAATAAAATCCTGTAAAGATACACAGAGAAAGAGTGAGGAGGGGGTTTGATTTGTGTCTATATATGTCTGATTTATACTGCTTTTAATTATATACCATACTCCTGCTAAGCAAAGTTAGAAGAATTACTGGGAATAACCCAGGAAGAGTTGTTCAAAGAGAGCTGGTCGAGACACAAATAAACAAGAAAAATAATAGCCAGTGGAATAGAGGTTCAACACAGAAAAAGACTCCCTTTCTTTGTACGTACATCCACACCATTTATACAGGAGGCAGGAACACATTGTGGTGGCTGATTGATTCTACTGTGTAAGGTTTTTTTTGATGATACTATAAACTACAGGAAAAGCTTGAATAATGTATGAAATTATTCAATAATTAATAAAAGTAATCAGAAACACTCGATTGAAAGGCAGCTTTGCAAATTATTTCTCACCATTCTTCGTTCGTTTCATTTCACAGCATATGCTTGAAATGAACAATTTCAATCTGTCCATTTTGATGCCTAGTTCTGTGTGTCTCTGTGTTAGAGACGAGATGGGAAGGCGCCACTTATTGCTGGGGAATTGTTACTTCTGTTACAGGTGTGCAGAAAGCGACTGAAATCATTTCCGGCAAACCAAGCAGACTGTTTCAAGAGGAAGTAATTTGCTACAGGATGGAAGAAAGTGTGGACTGTTGTGTTCAGTAAGGCTCTGAGTCTGGCTGCACTAGAGAGCTTACAGCGGCACAGCTGCATTGGTGCACTTAAATTGGGGCATAAGTTATGTGGTGCAAGGTGGTGGCTAATTTACACCCCTGAGGGACATATGTTGACTCAAGCTGTAGTGTAGCCATAGCCTAAGACAGTGGTCCCCAAACTTTTCACGATCACGACCCCCTTGCCCCTGTCCGTGCGCCTCTCCCATGGGAATTGGGGCCTGGAGCAGGGCCACGGCTCCCATGGGGAGAGTGAGGGGGGCGCAGGCAGGGGTGAGTGGGCCTGGTCTGGGGCTGGGCCAGGAGTGGAGCCACAGCTGGGGGCCGAGGCTGGGAGTGGGGCTTGGGCCAGGATCAGAAGCTGCAGCCAGGCCGCAGTCAGGGGCTGAGGCTGGGGCTTGGCCTGGGAGCTGGGGCCAGGGCTGGGGGTAGGGACTGGAGCAGAGCTGGGGGTGGGGTGTGACTGGGAGGTGCTCCCACCCCGCCCCCATTGGGGAAAGGCCTGGGCTATGCTACAACCCCCTGCACGTTCCTCCGTGCCCCCCTGGGGGTCTTGCCCCACAGTTTGGGGACCTCTGGCCTAAGATTTGCTGAGCAATAATGTGTCGCTATATTAACTACCATTAAAGAAAAGATTACAAAATTGCTTTGCACCCATCTTGCAATTGTATGTACGCTGTCTTCTGCAGTTCTTCCAGAGCTCATGCACCTGAGTCATTTATCTCTGGCTGATCTGCACAAAAGCCACCATGCTGCAAAATTGCCACAACTACTCAGTGTGGTGGGGCTGCAAGAGAAATGGCCAGATGCAGGGAGGAAGGGGAGAGCTGCACACCTGTGCACCAGAGAGCTAGGCTGTGCTCTGTGTCTGATTAAGCCAATCTCCAGCTGAGCTGTTTGATTTGCCTGAGGGCAGAGGCTGCTATTCCAGGTTATAGGTAGGGACAGTGGCTGGGACAGTTGCAGAGGTGCTAGGCTAAAGCCCTGTGGCCTGCTGCTAAATTGTGCTGTATGCAGATTCTCTCACCCCAAACCCTGTCCTAAGGCCATCTCTGTTACCTTGTGCTCCTCTGCCAATTTGTCGTATCCAGCTGTTGTCTCTCATCTGATACTTCTAGTGTAAGTGCTTTGGGACAGGGGCTATTATTGCACTATGTAGGTGTACTGTTCCTAGCCCAGTGGGACCCCGATCCTTGAATGGGGCCCCTAGGCACGACTACAATATAAATAACAATACATTGCGGACGTGGCGGGGGAGAAGGGCGTACATCACCCTCAGAGAATTGCCAAGTTAGGTACGAGAGAACTAAGAACAACACAAACGCTTTGTTTTCATAAATCCTAGAAGCCAGGGATGGAAAAGACCCATTGGATCACCAAGTCCGTCCCATGCCAATGCAGTGTTGTTTCCTCGAATGCATTGTTGTGTGCGGTGTCCCATTTAGTTCTAAATGTCTCAAGTGAAGGATTCTGGCTATTAGAGCTCACAGCCAAGATGTTTGTCCTGCCATTAACTCTAGTTTTTACTTTACTGACTCTCATCCCATTACCGCATTCCTGTTACTACCCAAGTCTGACTCTCCCATCTTAAGACTCAGTTTTACCATCCTTCCTCCTATTAAGAAGTATCTTATGAAACAATTATTCCCACTGACTTCACTAGAACTGAATATGGAGGAAGGTGCTGTGCAGGGAGATTGAGCCTGTAGCCCTGTCTTTATCAAATAGTTCCTTCTGTTGTTAACACCGGCCTACTGTAGACACAGTCTTTGCGCCTACACTACTTTAGGCAACTATCACGTCTCCATCACTTCCTTATTTGTCACTTAGCCCAGATGTATACATCAAAGGCCAAATTCTGCCACTTTTACCCATATCAAGTAGTATCTTACTTTGCAACTATCCTCACTGATTCCAATGGGACTACTCACGGAGTAAGGTACTATTCATTGTGAGGAAGGGTGGCACAATCAAGTCCTAAGTTAGTCTCTCTTCATATAGCCATAGAATCCACAGTGTATTTTTGTTTAGACAGTGGCATCAGCTCCCATTATGTTGCTTCCATTACAACATGAGCAACCAAAATTACATCTGTTGTAGTCAGCAGTGACATTATATATAGTGTTGTAGCTTGATGTTAGTTAATGGCAGAAAAATAAATACAAATTTGATCTTGTTGCTCAGCTAGAACTATGGTTAATACTTTACGTAGACCCAGGGTGAGAGTTAAGAGCCACATATCCAAATAGCTGGGGTCATATGTAATTACAAGCTTATAACAGACTATTGATCTGTTATTACTGCATATCTAACAGGAAGATATTACAAAACTAATGCTAGGCCACTGTTGGCAGCACAGCTCATTACCAAGCCGTGCTGCAAGGTGGTAGAGGTGGGAGTAGTGTGGAGGCGACCAGCACAATATTTGGAACTCTCAAGATCCTAAGGGATTGTCCTGTGCATTTTTGGTCTGTATGTGGTTAGCAGGCCAAAGCCAGGGCCGCACGTGGGGGGGAGGGGAAGTGGGGCAATTTGCCCCAGGCCCCGGGCCCCGCAGGGGCCTCCACGGGAATATAGTATTCTATAATATTGCAACTTTTTTTTTATTGAAGTGGCCCCCGAAATTGCTTTGCCCCAGGCTCCCTGAATCCTCTGGGTGGCCCTGGCCAAAGCCACAAACCTACCTACTGCTCTGCTTCCTCCATCCACATAGCTGCTAGTTCCTTCCTCAAGGAGATAAATGCATCTGGAACCACACTGAGTTTACTGAGTCACTTTTTCCGCTTCCTCAAGTTTTGGCGTGGAAGGGGATGATATTTCTCTATAATCTGACATTATCAAACTCTTAGCATCAAATTCAGCCCCATGTAACCAGACACAACTTTCACTGATTTCAGCAGCAATTGTGCCAACTTGCTGCAGCCGGGCTGAATTGGTCCTTAAAGCTGGCATTTCTTTTGTCTCAGAAATATGTAGCACTTCTGTTCCATTCAGAAAATATATTACAGAGTTCTGTCTGCATTCGGGAAGGGAGACCCATCTGTTTTCCAGCTGTTAGTAATGGAAGCTGTCACAAGGTGTTACCTCTCTATAAGTCACTGCATGATATATGTTTGAACGTGCCAATGTCAATACAACAGAATGTTTTTCAATCCAGTTGGCCATTATCAACATTTCAAGGGTATTTTCTCAGAGTCTGTGTGTTTATCTCAAGAGAAAGGAGAAAGATACCAAAGATTTTCCAGCATACAGAAGGCTATATTTGGCCATATCTCAGTGTTTCCCTTTTGTCCTGCCCCTTCTCTCAGTACATAAACTATCTTTCCTGGCTGTCTAATCCATTACATTTCTGTTAGTAGTGAGAACCCCATCACTATTTCTTTACTCGGGGAAGTCATGCCAGTAGCATTTCAGAATAAGATTCTTTATGGACTAATATGACTTCTGTAAAATGATGTATGCGTGCACACATGCGCACACACACACACACACACACAGAGTCACCTAACCTCTTTTTCCATATTTCACTGTCTGTGACATAGATCTAAATAATTACCTACCTCAGGTGTGACTTCCTTCATCAGTGTTTGTAAAGCACATTGAGGTCCCTGGATGAAATGTGCTACAGAAGTTCAAAGCATTGTTATGTTATAAAATACTATAAATATTTAACTAGTGGTGGAGAAGTGAAAGGTTCTTTCTCCCACTGCCAAATGCCTGAGCAATCTGGGTCCCCAGACTGGTTTTATAAACCAGCACATAGTGGGCCTGATCCAGAGCCCATTGAATTCAATGGAAAGACTCACCTTGCTTTGGATTAGGCTCATAGTGTGTAGATAGTGCCGTATATGTGAGTTCTATGCTAACGCTCACAGATGGGCACAGAGGCTGAAAGTTAAGACAAACAGCCAACCTTATATAAAGATTCCATTGCTTTTCTTATTGTTGTTCAAGCCAGATGTTTCATATAGTTTTAAGGGAGTTTTCAGTGAATCTAGGTTCATCTTTCACCCTTCGGATCAATTGCACTTGCACTCCCCAGTGCATGTACACAGGATACAGTGTGCCCATCACCAATTACATTCTCGACGAGGCTTGACAACAGTGTGTTTGGAAAAGTAGAAGTGTAAGAAAAAAAGCAAAGACACTGAAATGCTTTACACTGGGTCTCTGCTTTGGATGTTCTCATGCACCAAGACATAAATTACAGAGACTGAAACATCACTCGTATCACACATTGTCACAGTAGCTCAAAATCACTTTCAGGGCTGTACCTCAGAGAAGTAGGTATGTAAATACTAGGACCTTCCCACTTCAAGTCTCTCTCCATTAATGAGAATTCACCGTCCTACAGTTTTGACACACCATTGGCTTTGATCCATGCACCAGCCATTGGAATCTTTTGCATGTTAAAAGTATATCTTCTGCTTGAAGAAGCTAAGCCTCCCATCTTCAGCCTTTTAAAGCAGTTCAGTCTGCTCCCTATTGTGTTACAAATTTTTTAAAAGTTCAGATCCTGCTCTCTTCGTTTCTCGGTGCTATCTTAACAAACTAGTATGTTTGGTAGAAGAGAGTAACAACTTACATAGGGACAGACTGAGCTTTTTAGATCAGCCCCGAATAAGTGTTTGTGTGTAACTGCTCCACCCCAGGGCCAGACACCTCAGAGAATCACAGTTCCTCCTTATACACTATGGGAAAGAGAGGAAGGCAAATACTGTAGCTCTTAAAAGGCTGCAGTTTCCTTCCCTCCTCACACATGGGCATCTTCACGCACTTTAACACCTACCTGCCCACTTGCTCAGAGTGATGAGTATCCAGAGAGCCAGGGCTGCGCTTTGCTATAGACTCAGACTGAAGATGTGGGTAGGCGGAGCAACCGAGTTACCTGTGGAGTAAGGTGCTCACTCCTCAGTGTGAGTGAAGGAGTCAGAATCTAGCGCTTACACTGTAAGCTCTTTGGGCAAAGATTGTCTTTTACTCGGGGCCAGATTGTGACTCCTTGTTCACAGGGCTGAGCATCACAGAAATAGTTGCATTGAGGTCAGCAGGACTACCCATAGGAATAACTGTTTATCAACGTAAAGCGTTCACAGTCCAGCTCAATGTGTTTGTACAATGCCTAGCTCTAGAGGTTACTGTGATATGAATACATATAATAATAATAATAATAAGAAGAAGAAGGGTAAAGGTAGCAGAATCTGGTCCTATAATTACCCAGGGATTAAGGTGCTACTTAATGAGAGTAAAAGCAGCAGAATCTGGTCCTTACTAAAGACAATCCATTATATTTTACATATGCCACCCAAACACACACAAACTTTGAAGTGTAGTTTTGGAATGTTCTCTAGCAGAGAGATAATGATCTAGCAGAGTGCTCATCGTTATATTGCTGACTTTCCCTCACAGAGAGTTTAATCTGTTCCCATCTTTCAAAAGCCAATCTTATTTTATTGATCACCAGACCTAGCTTTACTTTTATCATGCCCCTTAGATTATTTCTTCTCTTAATTCCCAGATGTATTACCCACTCCTCAGCTGCTGATCTGAGGTTTGATGCTGTACAATACACCTTGACGCACCCTTCTGAGACTGCCATTATTCTGAATTCATCCCAGTATATCCTAAGCAGTTGGAGAGCCTCTGATGAAAAGGCATTAAATAAATGCAAAGCATGATATTATCAGCACTTTAAATCATGACAGATTTGTCAGGTTTGGAACATGAATACATTTTTTTGTGATTCAGTGTTATAAACAGATAGCTAAGGGTTAATGTCTCTTTCACCTATAAAAGGGTTAACAAACAGTAACCTGAAACACCTGACCAGAGGACCAATCAGGAAACAATAACAGTCTGGGTGGAGGGAAGTTTTGGGTGTGGGTTCGTTGTTCTTTGTCTTGTGTCTGTGCCCTCTCGGCTGTGAGAGTGATTTTTCTATCTCCAGGTTTTCTAATCTTCTGTTTCCAAGTTGTAAGTACAAGGATAATAAGACAATAGGTTTATATTGTTTTTTTTGTATTTACATGTGTGTAGTTGCTGGAATGTGTTAAATTGTATTCTTTTTGGATAAGGCTGTTTATTCATTTTTTTTCCTTTAAGCAATTGACCCTGTATATTGTCACCTTAATACAGAGACCATTTTATGTCCTTTTTCTTTCTTTTTATATAAAACTTTCTTTTTAAGACCTGTTTGAGTGTTTTTCACTGGTTAAAGCTAAGAAACGAAGGGTGGGGGGAAGTCTCTTTGTGTTAGATTTACTAAGCCTGACTTTGCATACCCTCTGGGTGAGGGGGGAGAGATGTTAGATCTCTCGGTACTTGTGTTTCAAGGACTTGAAGCAGGGAGGGTGGAATCCCTTTGTTTAGATTCACGGAGCTTGAATCTGTATATCTCTCCAGGAACCAAGGGAGGGAACACCTGGAGGGGAAGAGGGAGAAGGGAAGTGGGTTATTTCCCTTTGTGGTGAGACTCAAGGAATCTGGGTCTTGGGGTCCCCTGGGAAGGCTTTGGGGAGACCACAGTGAGCTAGGCACTGTATAATTCCTGGCTGGTGGCAGCAATTACGTGGTCCAAGCTGGTAACTAAGCTTGGAGGTTTTCATGCTAACACCCATATTTTGGACACTAAGGTCCAGATCTGGGAAGAAATGTTATGACACTCAGCCATGAGTAATCTACATTTGCATATAATATTTCTCTGTAGTCAACACACCTTCCTTCTGGTTTTTATCCTTTTGACTTTTGCTGCTGCAGTGGAATCTAAAACTAAATTATAGAAGTCGTTATGGACTAGTTTACAGAGTACTTGGCGAGGAGGAACCTTTGGGATATACATGGAGGCATCTATAGACATGGACGGCACCTAGTCATTTTTAGCAAGCAGGCACAGAAATGTTCACCAAAGCTAATTTTTCCCCATTTGCAAACAGATGCTTCCAATTTGCTCTCTCTGAATCCAGAGTTAACACGGCAACTTTATGTGCCCTTTTAACATTGTTAACCGAGTTTATTATAGTAGCGCTGAGGGACCAACCAAGACTGGAGCCTCATTCTGCTTGGCACTGTACAAACAGAGAATAATAGACAGCCTTTGCCCCAAGAGCCTACGGTCTAAACAGACAAGACAGACAATAGGGGAGGACATATAACATATCAGCTGTAATTAGTATTAATAAGATCTGTAAGTAATCTCATGTCAGAATAGCTTTCCTTGGAAAAATCAGCCTAATTTGGCTCGGAGATTATGCTGCTTGTCTAGCCATCACCTTAGCAATTATTTTACAGTTCATATTAATAAATAGGATGATAATGACAGCAACACAGCATCTAGGTTTTGAAATGACTGACATAAATGTATTTCTTTATGCCTATAGAAACTTTATTGAGTATATTAGAAATCCTGGGCTTGATTCTCCACTGTTGCACCGGTTTTTCAATAGGATGAATCCACTGTTGTAAATCTGGCATAACGGAGTGGAGACAAATGCCCTGAATGCCTTTCTAAGCTAGAGCTGTGAACCTGACCATAGCTGGGACCTGATCTTGCGATGAACTCTCCCAAGGCAGACCCCTGCACCCATGCAGAGTCCCATTGCCTTCAGTGGGACTCCATGGAAATACTTGGGTCTGCCATGTGGAGCTGTTTTCAGGGTCTCTTCCCTTTGGGTTGGTATCTCAGACTAGCAGCCATTCTAGCGCATAGTATTCCCTGTGCTTCGTTTTCATTGTGGGAGACCTTAGTCAGACAAAGAGTGGTTAATTTCCTGCTTTGTGGGTGATTACTTTCAGAGCATATAACTGAATAAAATAATCACAGTAACTCAGAGATGTCCTTACCAGAACACCAATGTCTTTACTGTACCCTCATCCTGCACTTGAATACTGTAAATGCTATTTTTATGTTGTTTTGAGTTGGCACAACTTCACACTAAGTCTGCTCAGAAACTCAGAGGACACTAATGTTCAGAAGGAATGTTATTCCTGCCCAACCATATCATGTTAATACTACACTTTCCTATTTGTCCTGGAGGAGAGGTGGATAGACAGAGAGAGAGATGCACTGATTTCTGTGTATAAAGATCTTGTTCTTTCATTTTATGCTTTTGGACCATGGTTACAGATGAGATAAATTTAGCCACTAGAGTCCTCAGCCCTCACCATTCTTCAAAAGTATTTTAATTATCATGATTCACTGGTTTCAGTGAGGTAATTCATGTGTGATAGGTTACATTTATGTATAGGTGTTTGCAGGGTTGGTGTTTTCGCATTCCCTTAATGATTAATTTAAGCAGTTCATCACATTTTAAACTCATTTCTATAACCACCTAAAAATGGACTCAACCTACTCATCTAACTTACACCAGTTTTACACTTATGTGACTTCACTGACTTCAATTAAGTTGCTCTAGATTTACACCAATGTGTAAGGAGATCTCTATCATTGTGACATGAGGTCCTACACTCTATCATTTGTATAGCAGAGATCTTTTCTGTTAGTAATTTGAATTTCATACAATCTCCCAAACGGGGAGCTTTTGTGTTTAAAACCTATATCTCATTCCTCTGTAATAATATGCTTCAATGCACATTTCTTATGTCAACCTCCACCACTGTAAGATCTCTTGTGTAGCTGCTCTATGTCAACGGGGAGAGCATTCTCCCATCAACATAATTAATCCACCCCAAAGAGGGGCGGTAGCTATAGTGGCAGGAGAAGCTCTCCTGCCAACATGGTGCTATCCACACAGTGTAAGTGTCAGTGCAATTTATGTCACTTGGGGGGTGCAAAGGATTGCCTCCCACAATCACCAATAAAAATGAATAGCCCACTGGATTTGGCCACACTTGATTTGATTGTGTTGGCCTCTTTCTTTTGTCTGGAGAAAATCTGTTTATCAACGTTCCCATTTTAGTTATAATTTCAGCACAGCTGCATACTCCTTTGTGGGTTGACTGTACATCCATCACACTATAATTTTTCCAATGACACATTATATGACACATTTTAGACACATATGTGATGGAGTAGGGAATAGGGAGTTTTAACCTGGTAATTTACATGGGAGATTTACTAGTTTACTGTCTAGATGGTGATGGAAAATAAGGGTATGTCTTCACTGAGGGATGACACTTGACGGCCAGCATGTAAAGGATGGCGGCTGCCCTTTGTAACTTGAGCCCAGGAGGGGGTTGGGGCCAGGTGACACCTTCTGCCTGGGAAACTGGACAAAGGCTGGAGGAAGAGCAGGGGTGTGTGGCTGGGTGAGGCTGCTGGAGGGAGTTTTAGTTTGGAGCTGATTGGGGATATGTGGGGGAGGTCCAGAACCTGGGTCTGGGCTCTTCTCCCCCCAAGAGGGACCTGACTTGAGTGGTCCTGTTTTCTGTACCTACAAGCTCTGTTTTAGACTGTGTTCCTGTTGTCTAATAAACTTTCTGTTTTACTGGCTGGTTGAGAGTCACAGTGGAAGTGGTGGCTGCAGTGCCCTGACTCCCACACACTCCATGACAACATATTACAACAATAGTGAGTTGGGGTACACTGAGTGAGTCAGGCCAGCCCAAACTCATTGCTACATACCAGGGACCCCCTTGTCTTCTGCATAGGGATGCTCTTAGGGTCACAACGTGCTTATGTACTTTGCTGAAATAGGGACTCTTTCAAGAAATACTTTTGCGTTAGGAACAGCAAAGTGATGTCACCATGTTTTATAATCTAATATAAAAATAATTACTAAAGAGCTCTAAAATATCAGTGTATTCTCCATTCCTTCTCCTTCCTACTTTTGCCCCACTGCCTCCCTAAATCTTAGAGCTATATTCAGCTTTTGCTTATACTAATGCAAATCTATCAACTACATTGGGGCTGTGCGTGTTTTAAAGAAATTCAAATTAAGCCCTACCCATCTAGCTATGCTGGAGGTTCTTCGGACTAAACTGAAGATTCATTGTCAGCTGAACAATATTGACCTTTTACCCAACAAAGGAGACTTAGTGCCAGTTATTTATAGAAGACTTAAATAATGTAATTCTCCCAAAAGGCTGGATGCATAAAGCTAGAGCTAGCATAACTCACACATACCATAAACATATCTATGACTCATACAGCAGACAGTGGATGAACGCACTGGATTTCATTGAACTGTAAGACCTTACGATAAATCTGCTGCTCCTTTCTCCATGTTCCACTCCCCTCCCTGCAGTGACATACTTTTTTGCCCCATGGTGACAAAAGGGTTGAGTTTTACTACAAATCTCCTCAGAGTGGAAGATGGTGATAGTTGTTCTCCACAGTTGCTTCCAGGCAGGCACTGCCAGCAAGAACCCTGAAGTTTTATATGCTACCAGATAAATGTGACCTAACTGGGAATATTCTCCAGGGCTTTTTAATTTCTGAACATGAACAATATTGTTGTGACAGTTGGCCAGGTGCATGTCCTTTGTGATGGAGTGGTTGTTTTCAAAATCTCTCAGCTCTGATTCACTTTTGTTCAATTTATTGTTGTCTTCAGTAGTTGAGATTAATGTGGATTTTATTTTATAAGTGAATATGAAGTTCATTTGCAGGATATTTATTGCTCTAGCAAAGCAGCAGAGATAAATCTTTTTGAAACAAAATGTTCTACTGCTTGCTCTGGGTTCATTAAGTTTGTCTAAACACTTAAGAAGTTAACTTTTAGTCCCTGCCTAGCATCAATTCCTGTGAAGCTAGGACTTAAAAAGTAAAGTGCATTGAGCACAGTGTGTGGAGATGTGATATCCCCAGAATCCTGGTCATGCAGTCTCCTCACCTACTGATTTTCACTTCAGAATCCAGGGCCATTATTAACAAATGAAGCTTGTATCTGTGCTTGGTCTTGTGCACATTTTCATTCAACGTCACCAACATTTTAAGTGGAAGGGTAGGTATGTGTAAGCAGGTACCTTGCCCAACATGCTCTGTAACCACTGTCACAATATGTCAAGTTCAAAATCACTGAGGTTATTTTCCTGAGGTTTGGCATCATTACAAAGGAGAACAACAATAAGATAATATAAGAAACAGTTTAAAGTTCTCCCCAAGCCTGCTTGCTCCTTCAGGTCCTCCTTTAGGACTGCTCACCCCACACCTAAAATCTTCTCTCCACAGAAAGCCACTTCACCTCCCCTATATCAAGATATGGTAATAAATCACTTATGCCAGCGAGTCAGCAGAAACAACTTAAGCCTTTCCGAGCAGGATCAACAGGGTAAACACAGAATGGCTACAGTTCTCTACGGTAAGAAATTGGGAATACTGGTCACACTGCTCTAAGATTGATCTTCCACATGTCTGTGTCTGATACATTACGGCCAATTTTTTCAAAAGCAACTAGTGATTTGAGGTTCCTCAATTTTTGAGTGCCCAACCTGAGACAACTTAAAAATGCCTGATTTTCAGAAAGCGTGGAGAACCTGCCCTTTGAAAATTAGGCTCATTTTGAGAACCCAGAAATGGAGGAACCCAGAAACAATAGTGACTTGGGAAAATCTTAGCCTATCTGTATAGAATTTTACTTGACATTTTATGTCCTGTGTGTAATCTGCATAGTTGAAGCTAGAAAATATAATTCTGAACACATAACTAGACCTATAGCACAGTTATGACAGTTTCAAAATGCCATGTGACAGGGGGCTATTTATGGTTGCTGCAGCACTGGGAAGTTTGTAGGTTTAAAAGAAGTCAAATAATCAGTTTCTGTTGGGATCAGTGATCCTTGGGTGTCAGTTGCTGGGCTAATGAGGCAATTGGCTCAATAACTGGGAGGAACAGGGAGGTAAAGAGTGGTCTTAGAGAGTGAGCTGGGAAGAGGAGAGAGAGTTGTGTGGAAGCCTCTGTCTGCTGTATACCTAGGGTTCCTTCTTTGCAGTCTTGTAGCTCTGTTGGTCCCAGGATATTAGAGAGAAAAGTGTGGGTGTGGTTCTTTCTTTTGTGCTTGGAAAATGAAGATTAAAAACACACAGGATGAAAGGGAAATGGCCTGTGTGTGTTGGTGCCTAGGAGACCACAAGAACAGGCTAGTCAGAGGTACTTATAAGTAGGTGAATGGATGCTCTATGGCATGCAAATATTTAGGACTACCTTTGTTTTTCATTAGTAATAATATATTTGTTCTGAAGCTCCTGCAATTTTACCTTATGCCACTGTGCTCTCACAAAACACAAGCTCTTGGAGTATGTAGTTTTATAAAAGACTTTAATACAAATACTTAGGCCTTGTCTACACTATGGGGGAGATCAATCTAAGTTACACAACTTCAGCTATGTGAATAATATAGCAGAAGTTGATGTACTTAATCTACTTACCACGGGGTCTGTCATAAAATTTTTCCCAGATTTGGACCTTAGCGTCCAAAATATGGGTGTTAGCATGAAAACCTTCAAGCTTAGTTACCAGCTTGGACCTGGTAAAGCTGCCACCACCCAAAAAATTAGAGTGCTTTGGGGCACTCTGGTCCCCCCAACAACCTTCCCTGGGGACCCCAAGACCCAAATTCCTTGAGTCTCACAACAAAGGGGAATAAACCATTTCCCCCCTCCTTCTCCCTTCCAGGTGTTCCCTCCCTGGGTTCCTGGAGAGATACACAGAAGCAAGCTCCGTGAATCTAAACAGAGGGACTCCACCCTCCCCGTTTCCAGTCCTGGAAACACAAGTACTTCCCTCTTCACCCAGAGGGTATGCAAAGTCAGGCTTAGTAAATCTAACACAAAGAGATTTTCCCCCTGACTTCTTCCTCCCACCAATTCCCTGGTGAGTTGCAGACTTAATTCCCTGGAATTCCCATTAAAGAAAAACTCCAACAGGTCTAAAAAAGAAAGCTTTATAAGAAGAAAGAAAAATACATAAAAATGGTCTCTCTGTATTAAGGTGACAAATACAGGGTCAATTGCTTAAAAGAAATATGAATAAACAGCCTTATCCACAAAGAATACAATTTAACACATTCCAGCAACTACACACATGTAAATACAAAAAACAAACAATATAAACCTACTGTCTTATCTCGTTGTACTTACAACTGGGAAACAGAAGATTAGAAAGGCAGGAGACAGAAAGATCACTCTCAGAGCCGAGAGGGTCAGACACAAGACAAGGAACAAAGAACTCACACATAAACTTCCCTCCACCCAGATCTGAAAAAGTCTTGTTTCCTGATTGGTCCTCTGGTCAGGTGTTTCAAGTTACTGGTGTTACACCTTTACCAGTAAAAGAACATTAACCCTTAGCTAACTGTTTATGACAGGGTCCACACTATGCTATGTCGATGGGAGCATCTCCTGTCGACTCCCCTTGCACTTCTCGTTCAGGTGGAGTACAGGAGTTGACATGATCTGCGGTCGATTTAGCAGGTCTTCACTAGACCTGCTAAATCAACCGCTGATGCATCGATCGCTGTGCATTGATCCCCCAGTAAATGTAGACAAGCCCTTATTTTTAAGTTAATAAATGATTCACTTCAACTTTACAGTATGAGAGATGCTCAGGCACTCATGTTCTATGTGTCAAGTATCAGGGGGTAGCCAACATGATACAGTTCTACGGCGATCTGGAAGCCTACTTTTGCAGTCTCCGACTCAAAGAATACTTTCAGGACAACACTGAACAGCACACTGATACATAGGTACCCTCCTACCAACAGCACAAGAAGAAGAACTCCACATGGACTCCTCCCGAGGGTCGAAATGACAGTCTGGACCTATACATTGAATGCTTCCGCCGACGTGCACAGGCAGAAATTGTGGAAAAACAACATCGCTTGTCTCATAACCTAAGTCGTGCAGAACGCAATGCCATCCACAGCCTCAGGAAACCACCCTGACATTATCATCAAAGAGGCTGATAAAGGAGGTGCTGTTGTCATCATAAACAGGTCTGACTACCAAAAGGAGGCCGCCAGACAACTCTCCAATACCAAATTCTACAGGCCACTTCCCTCAGATCCCACTGAGGAATACACTAAGAAACTTCACCATCTACTCAGGACACTCCCTACACTAACACCGGAACAAATCAACATACCCTTAGAGCCCCATCCAGGGTTATTCTATCTACTACCCAAGACCCACAAACCTGGAAATCCTGGATGCCCCATCATCTCGAGCATTGGCACTCTCACTGAAGGACTGTCTGGATATGTGGACTCTCTACTCAGACCATCTGCCACCAGCACTCCCAGCTATCTCTGTGACACCACTGATTTCCTGAGGAAACTACAATGCATTGGTGACCTTCCAGAAAACACCATCCTAGCCACCATGGATGTAGAGGCTCTCTACACAAACATTCCACACACAGATGGAATACAAGCTGTCAGGAACAGTATCCCTGATGATGCCACAGCACAACTGGCTGCTGAGCTCTGTGCCTTTATCCTCACACACAACTATTTCAAATTTGTTGACAATATATATCTCCAGATCAGTGGCACCTCTATGGGCACCCACATGGCCCCACAATATGCCAATATTTTTATGGCCAACCTGGAACAACGCTTCCTCAGCTCTCATCCGCTCATGCCCCTTCTCTACCTATGCTACATTGATGACATCTTCATCATCTGGACCCATGGGAAGGAGTCTCTGGAAAAATTCCACCACGATTTCAACAGCTTCCACCCGACTATCAACCTCAGCCTGGACCAATCTACATGGGAGGTCCACTTCCTAGACACCATGGTGCAAATAAGTGATGGTCACATTAACACCAGCCTATACCGAAAACCTATCGACCTCTATGCCTACCTTCATGCCTCCAGCTTCCATCCCGGGCACATCACACGATCCATTGTCTACAGCCAAGCACTGAGGTATGACAGCATCTGCTCTAACTCCTCAGACAGAGACCAACACCTACAAAATTTCCACCAAGCATTCTCAAAACTACAATACCAGCACGAAGAAATAAAGAAACAGATCAACAGAGCCAGACGTGTACCCAGAAGCCTCCTACTGCAAGACAAACCCAAGAAAGAAACCAACAGGACTCCATTGGTCATCACATACAGTCCCCAGCTAAAACCCCTCCAACGCATCATCAGGGATCTACAACCCATCCTGGACAATGATCCCACACTTTCACAGGTCTTGGGTGACAGGCCAGTCCTCGCCCACAGACAACCTGCCAACCTGAAACCATATTCTCACCAGTAACTGCACACCGCACCATAGTAACTCTAGCTCAGGAACCAATCCATGCAACAAACTTCGATGCCAACTCTGCCCACATATCTACACCAGCGACACCATCACAGGACCTAACCAGATCAGCCACACCATCACCGGTTCATTCACCTGCACGTCCACCAATGTAATATACGCCATCATATGCCAGCAATGCCCCTCTGCTACGTACATCGGCCAAACTGGACAGTCTCTATGGAAATGGACACAAATCAGATATTAGGAATGGCAATATACAAAAACCCATAGGAAAACACTTCAACCTCCCTGGCCACACTATAGCAGACTTTAAGATGGCCATCCTGCAGCAAAAAACTTCAGGACCAGACTTCAAATAGAAACTGCTGAGCTTCAGTTCATCTGCAAATTTGACACCATTAGCTCAGGATTAAACAAAGACTGTGAATGGCTTGCCAATTACAAAACCAGTTTCTGCTCCCTTGGTTTTCACACCTCAACTGCTAGAACAGGGCCTCATCCTCCCTGATTGAACTAACCTCGTTATCTCTAGCTTGCTTGCATATATATACCTGCACCTGAAAATTTCCATGCCATGCATCTGACGAAGTGGGTATTCACCCACGAAAGCTCATGCTCCAAAACGTCCGTTAATCTATAAGGTGCCACAGGATTCTTTGCATGTTCTATGTGGATGGATGTGGTAAAACTCCACCACCACCACTGCTGGATGTATGTCTTGATGTAGAGGTAATATTTAAGGCCCCAATCCTGAAAAACTTACACACATGCTTAATTTGATGCATTATCAGTAGTCTCATTGAAGCTAATGGGACCTATATCAGGTCAGGTATTATCCTTCATGCATCTTAGTCCATTAAACCCTACATAACATTCTTTTAGGATATCCTTTATGTCCTTGTAGCAGGGTGGTCCCTTGCTCTTGCCCTGAAGGGCTTAAAACAGCACAGGAGGGGGCTGTGGCTAGGGCAAGAAGCCTGGGCTGATTGGGGAAAGTAGGCTCAGCTGTGGCCATGCCCCAATCAGGCCCCGCTGGCCCCTATAAGAAGCTGTGAGCCAGAAGCCCAAGCAGTCTCTCTCTAGCTATAGAGGGAGATGGGCCTGGCTGCAGGGAGCTGGACATAAGGTACCTGAGTGAAGCAGTGCTGGGGAGCAGCAGAGGAGCTGGGGAGCTCCAGCTTGGAAAGCCCCAGGCTGCGGCCTAGCATTGGGCTAATAGGTACTGGGGCTTGCAGAGGGTAGGCCAAGGCAGCAGGTCCAAACCCTCCTTGCCAGTGATGAGTAGGCTGATACTGCAGTCTACCCCAGGGCATGGGGGCTAGACAATGACTGGCAGTAGCCATAGACTGAGGAAAGATGGGGATAGATGGTGGGGAGTCCCCCAGGGAGGGGAGACCCTAAGACTGAGGGGTTACTGCCAAGGGCAGCACCCAGGTAAAAGGGCACCAGGTCCAGGGAGGGACACGGGGACCAGAGGACAGGTGGATCACCGACCTGCAGAGGGTGCTCCAGAGCTGGAACGAGCTAATTCCTGGAAGTCACCAGCAGGAGGCGCCACAGGGGTGAGTCCGCTGTCTACAGTCCTATTTAGTAGACAAGTTATATACCTGTTTGATCATGTGCATTTGCAGACTTTACTTTAACCCAAACACATATGGAGCTTCCCATTCCACTATTTCATTGTCTGCTGTGTGGTATCTTTCCTTAAACACACATGCCAGTCTGGCTTTGCTACATGAATAATCCTAATATTTTTTACTTTACCATTAGACAGTTACTAATAGTATTGCATATGTTTATTGTGGTTATGTTACACGCACTTCTAGTATCTGTTTTGAAATTCACTCTGTGCTAACTTATTTCCATTGCTACAAACTAATTTGTTGTAGAAACTGCATTCTCATCAGAGCTTTGTCCTCTAGCTGCATGTTTATGAATGTCTTTTGCTTTTGCATTTTTTTCTGGTTTGAGCACCTAGGGACATGCTTTTTCAAAATGGTTGCTTTTAGTGTATGTGTGACATTCACCAACTCCAGGGGCTGCTGTTATATATAATGTGAAGTCTTTATACCAGTGGTTCTTAACTTGTGGCCCAATCACTACAGAGCAGAAGCCCATGTGACATCCTCAGAGCCATAGAGGTAGTATTAAATGCAGTCCAGAATGGTAAATAGGTTGAGAACCACTGCTTTAAGAACATAAGAACAGCCATACTGGGTAAGACCAAAGGTCAATCTAGCCCAGTATCCTGTCTCCTGACAGTGGTCAATGCCAGATGTCCCAGAGAGAATGAACGGAATAGGTAATCATCAGGTGATCCATCCCCTGTCATCCATTCCCAGTTTCTGGCAAACAGAATCTAGGGATACCATCCCTGCCCATCCTGGCTAATAGCCATTGATGGACCTATCCCCCATGAATTTATCTAGTTCTTTTTGAACCCTGTTATAGCCTTTCTACAAAAGCTGAAGAGATCAAAGGGATCTGCAGCTTTTGAGTATACTACATTGCTTCCTATTAGACTGCTACATATATACAAGTTTTCAATACAACTTAACTGATCACTTCCAGCTGGAGGCAGGATATGATGGAAACCTGATGGCTTGTAACTCCCTAAACTTGTCATGTCTCCCGTCTTGAATATTGAAGACATATTGGTTTTATCCTCAGACATTCATTTTATTCAACTGCTTTTGATGAATACTCCAAAATGGCATGTTTCATTTTGTTTTAAGACAGTTGCAGAGAAAGCCGTCTAGTCCTGGAGACCTGTTGGGATTAAGTTAATTAGCCATTACATGAAAGATTTGTTTCACTGCAAGTTAGCAAAGTAGAAGGATTCTTCTCTTGCAGCTTTTCAGGAAAGAATTAGTCTGTGTGCTAGGATTGTGTGTACGTGTACATATACACTGGGGTGCTGAAGCAGTTTTTATAGTAGGGTTGCTGAGAGCCATTGAATCAAACTGTAAACCCTGTATATCATGGAAACCATTTCAAGACAGGTGGTGCGGCAGCATCCCAGAATCCCTAGTTCCAGCACTTATGCATATACATATTATACACACACAAAATAGGAGCCTGTAGCCTTACTTGTTCATCACCTAAGTATTTTTGATTTCAGCTCATTTGTCTTCAGCAGAATGATTGGGAATGTCTCCTGGATCATCAGATGACAAAAAGACATTGATAACATATGATTTGATAAACAGGGGGTTCAGGTGGCTCCTGCTCCAAGATGTGCTTAGAGTAAAAGTATGGAAAGAAAGGCCTCCCTCTAAAATAAAACCACAAGGAAAACACAATAAGCATGAGCTGAAGTGATAAATTATAGAGGATGTTATGTGGAGAAATCAAACAAATCTCTCCAAATATTTTTAGCTTGCTCAGTTTCCATTCAGTAGCTCAACAGGAGGTTCTGCAATCTCACCTGGCAGCTTATTAATACTCTACTGATTGGTAAAAGTGTAGGAAGGACATTTTGGTTAATCAGATCTTTTAGAAAGTTATGCAGAGTGACACAGGAGACACTATATGAAATTGGGGTTTACATTTTGCTACAAAATAGGATCTCTTTTTTTCAGGCTCAGTAATCTGCAAGGACTAGGGGACCATAAATCCAGCACTCTTACACAAGAAGAGAGTCTGCTCACAAAGGGTTCCAATGATACACATAGTATATTCACGTTTAGATTCACATTACAAATCACCCTTGCTGCTAAAGGAAAGACAGGCTCTTTCCTGTATCTGAGTGTATGTGGGGTTTTGTTTTTTTTAATCTGAGAAAATCTTGTCTTGCTGTCGTTTCATTAATGGCTCTTACCTGAACTTTTGTTTGGATCCAGCTATTTTAGAATATTTTGGATCAATGTTATCATTTTCTTGTCTTTTGAACCAGAAACTATATTGAACTATTTTGTATGTAACTCCCATGGCAAACTTCCTTTCAGTGAACAATTTGGATCTTTCTTTGCTGATGGCACTTTATTTTTCCTTTCCAATTCTCTTTAAACCATTGACACTAATGCTTTATAAAACTTGTTGAAGGCCCTGCTCTCTGTCTAGTATATATTCAGGATTAGGGAGAATTTATTATCATGTGGCAGGAAAGCAGCTTTCTTATAAATCTTGAGTGTACTATCTCATCAGGTGAGCTCTGAGGATATATCATAGGCAAAAAAAAAAAGTTAAAATAGAACTAAGGATGGAAAAATCACTTTATATATACTCTTAAAAGAACTCTGTATCTCTTTTCAAAAGCACAAATTTTGGCCTGCACATCTAAAGTGGACTCTTAACCGAAAGGGCCCAATTGTCTGTTAGGTTATGGCAGTGGAAACAGGCTGTATTCTGGCATACTTGGCCACTAGTGAATGCTTCTGTCATAGAAGGTAGCACAGAGCTGACATAATGGTTCTATGCCATCATCCCTTTCATGGCACCTTGTGTGGGAAGTGTGACTAGGGTAAAAGGTATGTGTCCAGACTGGTCCCTTGGAACCATAGTCAATCAAGTTTTAAGAGAAATCAGATCTGAGGCTGCTGTAATTTATGGTAGAGGCCAGATCCAGAATAGGAAAAACACAAAGGTGATAAACGTCCCTCTGTGCCTCCTTCTCCCCCCAAGATAGACTCATAGACTCTAGGACTGGAAGGGACCTCGAGAGGTCATCGAGTCCAGTCCCCTGCCCTCATGGCAGGACTAAATACTGTCTAGACCATCCCTAATAGACATTTATCTAACCTACTCTTAAATATCTCCAGAGATGGAGATTCCACAACTTCCCTAGGCAATCTATTCCAGTGTTGAACTACCCTGACAGTTAGGAACTTTTTCCTAATGTCCAACCTAAATCTCCCTTGCTGCAGTTTAAGCCCATTGCTTCTTGTTCTATCATTGGAGGCTAAGGTGAACAAGTTTTCTCCCTCCTCCTGATGACACCCTTTTAGATACCTGAAAACTGCTATCATGTCCCCTCTCAGTCTTCTCTTTTCCAAACTAAACAAACCCAATTGTTTCAGCCTTCCTTCATAGGTCATGTTCTCAAGACCTTTAATCATTCTCGTTGCTCTTCTCTGGACCCTCTCCAATTACTCCACATCTTTCTTGAAATGCGGTGCCCAGAACTGGACACAATACTCCAGTTGAGGCCTAATCAGCGCAGAGTAAAGCGGAAGAATGACTTCTTGTCTCTTGTTTACAACACACCTGTTAATGCATCCTATGCTGTATTTAGTTTGGATGGAACAGAGAGTTTAGCCCAAGTTCATCTTAACAGCTTTAACTCTGTACCCATATCACCTCCCAGCTAGCCGCCAAGCATGAAGGGACAATGGAATCTTCTATGAACACACTATGTTAATGATTCAAATAATGCAAAGATCTCTTAGTTATACAATGAGCATACAGTATACATAGTTTGCAGCAGTGTCACACTCTGCTGTGATGTGATCCTTGTATATCTCACAGATTAAGCAGGGATGCAGGGTTGGATTTTGTTTGTATTTGGATGAATGACCTACCTGAAAAACCCAGGCTGCTTCAGAAAATATTCCTGGTAATTCAATAGGTAACTCTTTTCCCCCTGAGTCATCTGAGGACCAGTGCCCCAGGAAATCAGTAGGGGAGCTGGAGGTTTTAACAACTCTCAGATAACATGTAAATCTATATTCCATCCATCACTAGAGTTTAGGGGTGTTCAATCTGGTGTTTTGGTTTTGTTCAAGATCAGAAGGAAAGAGATGTGATATTTAGGTCAGGATCCAGATTCCTATTCTGGAATCTCACAAAGTTCAAGAGTGTTTGGTTCTGGGGCTTCAGTTCAGGCTTAGCTCTAGTCTGAGTGTGAGCGTATTTTTATAACTTCTACACAGTATACATGCAGACTGTACACATAAATACATACAATATAGTTTGAAAGCCCAACTTGTTGAGCACCCGTTCTCTGAAAATCACACCCTTCTAAGGCACCAGCAAGTGAGGCACACAGAGTTACTTATCAAATCTTGGCCATAGAATTTGTGCTGTTTCCAGAAGAAGGGCTTACAGTAGAGAACTCCCCTGGTACTGAGGGGTCTCTCATACTGTACAGTTAAAGTGATTTCAAAATCATTCTTTTCAGAAAACAAATGCTCCCGTTACACAATCTCTTAAAGAGCTATAAAATATGTGTGCCCTGAAGGATGAATCTCACAGATTAAAGTGGCAGGGTACTAGGAACAGATAAATTCATTACCAGTAAAAAAAAGGAAGGATCATCCCAAGTATTGACATCTTGAAATTGGTATGGCTATGCTGAAGGTCTAGCTATTTGTTCAGAATTTATAACCTGTATAACTTCAGTGACAGCAAAATGTATGTAAGTGGATCAATTTTTTTAATACATGTAACTGCAAATCTGACAGAGAAAAACCCTTAGATGAATCACAGGTTAAACCTCTGGTTTGATTTTGACAGTCATTTAATTAGATTTGACTTTAAAAAAACTCACAATGATGTAACGTTATAAATGATGAACTCCCACTTAAATTTCTCACTGAAAACATGTAATGAAATACAAGAGCAGTCAGATGCATATCGGCTGTATATTTTACAAGTTACATTGGATTACCAAGAGATGTTTTCATACTGGGAAATACCACAATTACATGTTAGTTTGGTCTAGTGGTTAAAGCTGGAGATAGAACCTAGGAGTAACCACTCATTCCAAAGCCTGGATGGTTGGACACGGAGCAAAACAGAGTCTTTGCTTTGTTTCTTCCCTTGTAAAATGGGGTTAATACTTAGTCATCTCTCTTATGGGGGTTGAATTTATTAAAGTTTGCAAAGCACTTTGACAGTCTCAGGTGAAAAGGTGTCAGTGTGAAGTATTATTGCTTTACAGATGTTCTTCGCAATTCTCTTTAAAATAAGGGCCCAAAGCCTCAGCCCAGATGCGGTCATTTTGTGCTTCTTCTGTGGTGCAAAGGGACTATAAATCTGCCCTTCAGTCAGCTTGGGGGAATTCTTGTACTGTGTAAAGCTGACAGTTTCTTCTGTTTGTTTCTGCTCCAGTCAGGTCCACACAGACATATTCAGCTCACTTTTTCCCCTTAAATTTCAGAAGGAGATATGTAACAGAGGGAGTTTAGAATGAAACCGCAGTAGGAAAACTACAGTCTTACCTTCCTTGTATAAATCAACCTCCATGTGTATCATCTCACGAACTGTTTTAACCAACACTTTGTCAGTAGCTTGGCTCACTCCTATTGCTTTATGAAAGCATAGACTTGCTAATTTTCTGGGTACATAAGTCTTTGAATTTAGTGACTGGCATTAACAACTCTGCCACTGGTTGTCTCGTGAGTTGACTTTCATTTCATGCTTATGCTGACAACCTTGAAAAACATTTTAACGTTTTTAACATGTTCCCCCTTCCCAGCCTTTCAGGCACCAGCTGTCATTTCCTTTCCTGACTGTGCACAGCAGAATTTCCACCTTAAATGTTGTTTCTCTGAAGCCAAATTGCTGTAGATGTCAGCTGCTGGCTGTAGAAAGCCTTATGTAGTATTTAGCTTCTCTTAAAAAAAATTAGCATTGGGTTATCTTTACATATCTCTAAACATGAGGCCCAGAGTACCAACCTGCAAACACTTGCTACCAGACATGCTTATTATCTGGAAGTCTCACTGACTGTACAGGGCTTACTCACAGATCTATGCCTGGTAGGAAATCTTTGCTCAACTCATAGGGCTGGATTCACCCCTTCATTAGTCCATTTATATGCCATTGTAATGTAACTCCACTGACTTAAATAGAGTTATATTGGAGTAAAATCATGGTGGGTCAGGCCTATTGATTTCAATGGACTCTTCAAGGTTCAAGAGTTTTGGGATTAGGGTGGGTCAGCTCCAGGCACCAGCATTCCAAGCTGGTGCTTGGGGCGGCAATCTGCAAGTGGCGGCAGTCCCTGTTGTTTTGCCCCCAAGCAGTGCACCGAATTGCCGCAGCGGATGGTGGGGTCAGTCCGTGTGCCGTTAGGCGGCAGGCACGTTTCCACGGTGAGGGCAGTTCGGCAGCAGCTTCTATATTTAGCTATCTGTGGCAGCTTCAGCTAAGCTGCCGTCTAATTGCTGCTGCTGCGGAAACGCGCCTGCCGCCCTAAGGGCACACGGACTGCCCCCGCCACCCACGGCGGCAATTCGGTGCGCTGCTTGGGGCAGTGAAATCTGTAGAGCCGGCCCTGGGATTAGGTTCTTAATTTGTACCTCTTTGAGTTCATTAGAGAGAAATTGTTTTTAAAGAGGGATGGGTCCTACAGGCAAGTGTATATGATTGTTAAATAACAGGTACTTGATTCTGCTCTCACATACGTACACTGGTGAAAATCCAGAGTAGCTCTACTGTTGTAAATGGAGTTTAAAGCTCGTACAAGTGAGTGACAGGACAGTCTGGACTCAGTTGTGCCTCTCTCATGCAACCCAGACAAAGCCTGCATGCCTCTGGAAAAGAGTCACAATAAACATTAGCACAGCCTGCTAATACAGGTTTCACTGTGGGTTTGGTTTTTAGGTCCCTGGGTTGGTCTTTGCAAGTGCTTCAGGGTAACAGATTATTACAATCACAGTGGCATTTCCACATGTATGTATGACAGCTGATGCATTCTTTTCACCTCCAGGCCCATTTCTATATCCAGTTATGCTCCGACGAAGGTTTGTGTCTCTGGGAAACAGTCTTTTGCCTTCACAGGCCTCTGAGAACTGGAACCTCTGTAATAGGAGCTTAGATTCCTGTTTTAGTGTGGACAAGGCAGAGATCAAATCAGTCTCAGGAAGCTTGGTGCTCCCAGACATTCTGTGGTAGATTGTGACTTCAGGCACATCCCTGAGCAAGGAGTGGTTCAACTGCATTGGGGGCATTGTGACAGAGTCATAATCCTTGCTCTGCTTCCTCCTTGCTTCAGGTAAGAGGTTGGGGGGTGGGGGTGGGGGGAAGGAAGAATTAGTAATTGTCTGCTGGTATACACCAGCAGACAATTACTAACACCCCCTCACACCAGCTCACTTGTGCTGGCCAAGGAATAGGCTCCATCCATTCCCTTCCCCTCCCTGCCCACCTACTTCAGAGGTGGGAGCAGGGAAAAGAAGTGTGCATACAGCTATTGCTTACCCCTGGGCTCCCAGGCCCAACATCTGGCTGGCCCATGTGAAAGGGGAGTTCTTGGTCCTTACTCCCTTGCGTAGCTGTGTGGTCCAAGTTTCACTCTAGTCCTTTGAACTTTGCTAGGTTTCAGGAAACTTTTTGCACTATCTATAGCCTGTACTTTATCATTTATTTTTTTTCAAAGAATTAGCAGCTCATTATAAATAAGAAATCCAGCTGTGCTTAGTCAGTGCTGACCTTAATGAAGAAATCTGGTAGGTCATATGCTTTTTATTTTGTCACCTCTTTTCTTTTTCCAATCATAAAAGACCTTTCAGAAAGGAAAAAATGGCAACTCATTGCTGAAATGTAGGCTAACTCGCATTACATAATTGTAACCTCTATCTCAGGGAGTTATTAGCTGCGGTGACATGCTTTGCATTTATTTATCTTTCCAGTGGCAGCCAGAACTTCAAAGAGCACACATCCTTATGGGACTACCCTATCTAATTCCTAATTGGTGTAGTTATTAGTTGCTACCACAGGCTTCTTATGGCTGAATGTGCCTCGTTTAGTATGATTCTGGAATTCAGCAAAGTGACTGGCAAAATCTTGTCTTTAATTCAATGGCCCAAGGGTTCTGGGATAAGGAGTATAGCATAAACATGGCTTAGTACCCTCTCTAACCGCCTCTGACAGAGCTGCAGTACCAATAGAGCCCAGGATCTGGACCTAAGTGTTAGATTAGGATGAAGGTTTGTATTGTACATACAAGAGAGCAATCAAAATTAGGTCTCCTCTTATAGAAATGAATGCTCCCTCTTTGACTCTTACTTGAGACATGCTGTCAGCACGTTCTGTGGATCTATTTCAGCATAATCCTGCATGGAAAATATCGGTGATCGAATTCTCTTACCAAAATACGATGTGTCTCTAGGGGCCTTCATCACTCTTGCAATGAAACCAGTAGTGCTTTGTAGCCGCAGAGCTTCAAGCTCCCTCTTATTTCAGTGCACTATCAGACTCTTAGCAATGTAAATACATTCTCTGATCAGAATGTGGTGTCTGCATTTGAGATGGTGGCTTTATAGTCCAGAGTTAAAAACATGCCTGAAAAAGGTGGGGGGAAAAGTCCAAATTCTTTGAACTCCTCCAAACACTACTAAAGACAGGAATAAATATTGTCCATTGACTATCTAAGACTTTAAAAAGATCACAGTGAACAAGGCTTTCATCATAAGTTCCAGATGCTTTTATTGAAAGGTGAACTGCAGAGGGAATAAAAACATTGGGCTTGTGCTCTTTTTTACTTCTTGATGCTGTATGAAGGGATTTAATTTTTATTATTTCTAATTATAAAAAAAGCTTTATTTCTTGTTGCACTGCTGTGATTATGAAACATTTACCATGCAGGTTAATATGTGGAGTTATCAGCTGAGACATTAAAGTCTACCCACCGCTAGGGTTACCATATTTCCCAAAGGCAAAATGGGATACTGTGTGGGGCTAGCCTGAGCACCCTCCTTCCCCGCCACACTGCCGTGCAGGGCTAGCGTCGCTGCTCACCTGAGCCCCTTTTGCCCCCTGTGCAAGGCTGGAGCTGGTATCGCTGCTTGCCCAAGTCCTGCCTCCCCCATGCGTGGAGCTGGCATTGCCACTCACCGCCCAGAACGTTCCTCTGGATCCCACTTTTTTTGACAAAGTGGCCATTTGTCCCATTTGCCCCAACTGATCAAGTTGGCAAGAGCAAATGGGACAAATGCCCCCATTTGCCAAAAAAGTTGGGATGGTCAGTACCAGGCTTAAAAAAGGGACTGTCCTGGCCAAAATGGGATGTGTGGTCACCCTACACACAGCAGAAAGGTTTTTTGTAAAGTATCCTTCACATTTTGTGAAAAATGCCTGTGTCCTTACCCAAAATTGCCCCTTTGCAACATGCTGTGTGCTGGCTGAGATCTGAATTTCAACAGCCTTGTGTTATTGCAACTGAAGTACTCTGGGAAAGGCTGTGTATAAATACAAGGAACTGCTATTAAAAATATTGGAGGCGATCCCAGCTTTGTATTGTTGCTTATGTCTGCATCTTCATCCCTTCTTCTTCCCCGATCTCTACAAGAGCCACAGTCCAGGTGTTAAGTATTCTAACTGGTCACTTTCATCTCAAGTTGCTGTTCTGTCCTCTCCTAGATGCCATGCCAGGTTTTACTGGAGTGTAACTGAAATCTGAGCCCATGTCAGAGACAATTTACTGAAACAATGAGGTCAGGTGAGAAGTCCAAGTTAATAACTTTAAAAGAAAAATATGTGCAGCATTAACAGTATAACAAGCCTCACTGTCTCCATGCTGTTGATCATCTGAGGGAAGGAGAGCAAATTAAGGGCTAAATCCTGACTGCAACAGGCAGGAAATCCCCATATGGCTGAGTAAATCAGCTGCACACTGACCCAAAGATGGCTAGGCTGAAGCCATGATTCAAATCACATTGAAGTCAATGAGAGTTCTTCTATTGACTTCAGCTGGCATTGGATTGGGTCCTAAATATGAAAGAAGGAGCTGAGACCCGTGCTTCTCTGGAGCTGCTCAGATGGTAGGAAACTCAAATAAATGAGCTGACTTAAGCATACCTGAATGCACCCTCTCTCTGCAGCTCACAGAAGAGTTACCGCGTGCCTGCTGTTTTTCTCTATTACCTTGTCTATTGTGACGTTAACTAGGGGACAGGCTGGACCAATGAACAGCTGTGACCTCTCCGTTCTCCACCCTAGGGTGCCTTTTACACTGCTTTGCTGTGAGACTACCACTCCTGGTCTGCTCTCACATAGCATCCAGCATGTAAGTTACTCCCCATTATATTGTATGAGTGCGGTAGCCAGCCACTCATGAATTACACTGCAGAGCAATACCAGCAAATTCCTAGTCCCAGACTTTCCCCCAGAAATGTACATCTTGTGCTGCCCAGCCCTCTCCTGGACAATACAAGCTCATATGAAGTCTGTCATTTTATTAATAGAAAATGATATGCACAAATCCTGTTATCTCAAATGGAGTTTCCCAAACACTTCAATCCAAACACACTGTTTTAGATAAAACAATAAACAAGTTTATTAACTACAGAAGAATATATTTTTTTTAAGTGACTACAAGTAATGAGACATAAGAATCCAAATTGGTTACAAGAAAATAAAAACAAAATGCAATTAATGCCTAACTTAACAAGCTAAGTGAATTCAAAGCAAAGGTCTCTCTCACCACATGTTACAGGTAATCATACTGGCTGAATTTCTTTCAGTCAGGATCCCTCCCCTAGTCTAAAAATGCTTCCTTTGATCATCAAGTGTCAATGCCACGAGTAGAGATAAAGGGGGAGATAATTTGGGGGGTCTGCTTTCCCTTCTTATAGTTATTCTAAAAGAATAGAGAGCATCTCCAGCTGAGGCTCAGGAGACAAAGTCTGTGTGGACTGGAACCCCGAGCCATTTCGTTTTCAAGATGTGGATTTATCACTCACACCCTCTTTCCTGACAAAGGATGGTCACTTCATAAGGTGATGGTCCATTTGATTTTGTCTCTGGGGAACTGGTTTGTGACTGCTCCCCAGATTTGGAACATGTCTTAGTAACATCATAGAGTAGAATCTTATAACTTTACATACAATGATGCCACACATTTTACCAGGACAATAATGATCAGCAAATTATGAGTTTTCAAATGATCCCTCACAAGGCATATTTTGTATAGAATTTATCATAGTCCTGTAAAAAGGGCGAACATAGGGGTACAGACAGTCACATATGTAATCATCCTTTCTTGAGAAGGAGAATAAGGTGAAGCAGCCTCAGTGCTAATTAGAATTGTCTGTGTCCCACAGCTGGGCTTTGGAACTGGTTTTAGCCAGATCAAGGATCCCTCTGACAATGGACAAAGATCAAGTGTCCATATTGATTCTTCTACATGTATCAGCTGCCTTTAGTGCTTTACCCTTTGAGATGGGGCTGATAAAGCTTTGGACTCTTACAGAAATAGATTTTTGAAATGGCTTCACTGATTTCCCCCTGTAAACATTCAGATTAGCAGAAAAAGGATGATTGCTCATCTATCCAGAATGCTCTGTCTCTTGTCATTATTATTAAGACTTCAGTAGCACCCTCAATGGGGTCGTGCAGAGTTCTTCTGTCACTCCTCAATGTCTCTGTGACATGGCTAGAGGAGATAATGAGATGTCTTGGGGGTACAGAGCTACTAGTATGCTGATAACACTCAGCTCTACATCAGTCCCTGACCATATATCTGGCATACTTTTTCAGTGTTAGGCTAAGATCAGGATTTGCATGGGAATGGCCATATTGGTCCATCTAGTCCAGTATCCTGTCTTTTGACAGTGACCAGTGCCAAATACTTCAGAGGGAATGAATAGAAAAGGGCAATTAGTGAGTGTTCCATCCCTGTTCTTCAGTCCCAGTTTCTGGAAATTGGCAGTTCAGGGACACCCAGAGCAAAGGGTTGCATCCCTGACCATCTTGGAACCAAGTTTTACTTTTGGCCTTCACAACATCCCACGGCAATGAGTTCCACAGGTTGACTGTGCTTTGTGTGATGAAATACTTCCTTATGTATGTTTTAAACCTGCTGTCTAATTTAATTGGGTGACCCTTCATTCTTGTCTTATGTAAAGAGAGAAATTACACTTCCCTATTCACTTTCTCCACACAATTCATGATTTTTATAAACCTCTGTCATATTCCTCCCCTGCCATCTCTTTTCTAAGCTGAACAGTCCCAGTTTTTTTCATCCTTCCTTATATTCAAGCCATTCCATAGCCTAGTCATTTTTAGTTTCCCTTCTCTGCTCCTTGTCCAATTCTAAAACATCTAGTTTTGAGATGGGGCAACCACAACTGCACACAGTATTTAAGCTGAAGGCCTACCATGGATTTATAGAGGCATTATGATATTTTCTGTTTTATTATCTATCCCTTTCCTAATAGTTCCTACCATTCTGTTTGCTTTTTTGGCTGCCGCTGCTATTAAGTGGATATTTTCAGGGAACTATCCTCGATGACTCCAAGATCTTTCTTGAGTGGTAACAACTAATTTAGATCCCATGATTGTGTATCTATAGCTGGGATTATGTTTTCCTATGTGCATTACTTTGTACTTATCAACATTGAATTTTATCCGCCACTTTGCCACCTAGTCACTCAGTTTAATGAGATCCTTTTGCAACTCTTCACAGTCAGCTTTGGACTTAACTATCTTGAGTAATTTTGTATAGTTGGCAAACTTTTGCCTCTTTGCTGTTCACCTCCTTTTCCAGATAATTTATGAATATATTGGACAGCACAGGTCCCAGTACAGATCCTGGGGAGAGGGAGGGATTACTTCTATTTACCCTTCTTTTGTGAAAACCTACCATTTCTTCCTACTCTTTGTTTCCTGTCTTCTAACCAGTTACTGATCCATGAGAGAACCTTCCCTCTTATCCCATGACTGCTTACTTTGCTTAAGATTCTTTGAGGGACCTTGTGAAATGCTTTCTGGAAGTCCAAGTACACTAATGACTGAATCACCCTTGTCCAGATGTATGTTGACTCCCTCAAAGAATTCTAATAGATTGGTGAGGCATAATTTCCCTTTACAAAGGCTGTGTTGACTCTCCCCTAAAATAGCGTGTTCATCTATGATTCTGATAACTCTCTTCTTTACTTTAAACCAATTTACCTGGTACTGAAATCAGGCTTACTGCCGGTAATTGCCAGGATCACCTTTAGAACCTTTTAAAAAAATAGGCACTACAATAGCTATCTTCCAGTCATCTGGTACAGAGGCTGATTTAAGTGACAGGTTACATATCACAGTTAGTAATTCTGATGTTTCATATCTGAGTTTGTTCAGAACTCTTGGGTGAATACCATCTGTCCTGGGGACTTATTACCAGGGGGCGGAGAGAGGCGTGAGTGGCAGGTGGGGGTGTTCCTTGGGGGAGGGGGAGAGAGGCATGGGTGGGCAGGGGGCTCTATGGGGGGCCAAGTGGGACCAGGGCCTGAGGGCAGAGTGGGGATGGAGTGTGGATGTGGCCTTGGGGGAGGAGGCTGAGCATGAGCGGGCGTTGGAGTGGAGCAGGGGGTGGGGTCACAGTCCTGGTGGCCACACCCCATTTCTAGGAAGCTTCTGATGCTCAGGCCTAGCCTCCCCAAATGTGGGAGACACGCGACGTCCATGGGCACCACTGACTGATTGATTGGCAAGCTTCCTGCTTCTGATGTAATTTTAAAAAATCTTGTCTTTTTTGCTTGTTGCTTTTCAAATTCTCTCTTGATTAAGATCTCACTGGCTGAGGTTTAACCCAGATACACTACTTCCTTTCCCCCAAATGATCGCTGGTCTATCTGGTGTGTCCACCTTTTGATGATAAAGTTTGCAATCTAGGGCTCATGTTAGATCCTTGACACCTTCATGCTGCCCAAACAGCAGCAGTACCCGAAGCGCTTTTTTTCATCTTCACCTGACTAGGAGGTTGCAGCTGCTCTTCTGTGAGGCAGACCTAGCCTTTGTCACCCCAGATTAGATTGCAGAAGTGCACTCTGCTTGGAACTACATTTGAATACCTTCCAGAAACCTCCATATAGGATAAAATGTCCACTGCTGCCCACTTACTTAGCAGGGTCCCAAACATGGGGTAAGCTTTCTGTTTTATTCAAATGACCCCCATATATTACCATCCCTGACCACTTCTAAAAAGTGGTGCCACTTTTCCGATGTGTTTCGGTTTGTTTTGTTGTTTAACTGAAGTGTATTCTGCATTGTTGTGCAGCACCATAAGTGCTAGCCAGTTACTTTTTAGATGATGATGATTACATAAGAACCGCCGTACCGGGTCAGACCACAGGTCCATCTAGTCCAGTATCTGTCTACCAACAGTGGCCAATGCCAGGTGCCCCAGAGGGAGTGAAGCTAACAGGCAATGATCAAGCAATCTCTCTCCTGCCATCCATCTCCACCCTCTGATGAACAGAGGCTAGAGACACCATTCTTTACCCATCCTGGCTAATAGCCATTTATGGACTTAACCACCATGAATTTATCCAGTTCTCTTTTAAACACTGTTATAGTCCTAGCCTTCACAACCTCCTCAGGTAAGGAGTTCCACAAGTTGACTGTGCGCTGCTTGAAGAAGAACTTCCTTTTATTTTAAATAAACATGGGATAATACACATGATTGGAATGTTGGTGTGGATGGGTACAGCTTGCTCAGGAAGGCTAGACAGGGGAAAAAGGGAGGAGGTGTTGTCTTATATATTAAAAATGTACACGCTTGGACTGAGGTGGAGATGGACATAGGAGATGGAAGCGTTGAGAGTCTCTGGGTTAGGCTAAAAGGGGTAAAAGACAAGGTTGATGTCATGCTAGGAGTCTACTACTAACCAGGTGGAAGAGGTGGATGAGGCTTTTTTTAAACAACTAACAAAATCATCCAAAGACTAAGATTTGGTGGTGATGAGGGACTTCAACTATCCAAATATATGTTGGGAAAATAACACTGCGGGGCACAGACTATCCAATAAGTTCTTGGACTGCATTGCAGACAGCTTTTTATTTCAGAAGGTTGAAAAAGCTATTGGGGGGGGGGGGGGGAAGCTGTTCTAGACTTGATTTTAACAAATAGGGAGGAACTCATTGAGAATTTGAAAGTAGAAGGCAGCTTGGGTGAAAGTGATCATGAAATCATAGAGTTTGCAATTCTAAGGAAGGGCAGAAGGGAGTACAGCAAAATAGAGACAATGGATTTCAGGAAAGTGGATTTTGGTAAGCTCAGAGAGCTGATAGGTAAGGTCCCATGGGAATCAAGACTGAAGGGAAAAACAACTGAGGAGAGTTGGCAGTTTTTCAAAGGGACACTATTAAGGGCCCAAAAGCAAGCTATTCCGATGGGTAGGAAAGAGAGAATGTGGCAAAAGACCACCTTGGCTTAACCACGAGTTCTTGCATGATCTAAAAAATAAAAAGGAGTCATATAAAAAATGGAAACTAGGTCAGATTACAAAGGATGAATATAGGCAAACAACACAGGAATGCAGGGGCAAGATTAGAAAGGCAAAGGCACAAAATGAGCTCAAACTAGCTATGGGAATAAAGGGAAACAAGAAGACTTTTTATCAATACATTAGAAGCAAAAGGAAGACCAAGGACAGGGTAGGCCCACTGCTCAGTGAGGAGGGAGAAACAGTAACAGGAAACTTGGAAATGGCAGAGATGCTTAATGACTTCTTTGTTTCGGTCTTCACCGAGAAGTTTGAAGGAATGCCTAACATAGTGAATGCTTATAGGAAGAGGGTAGGTTTAGAAGATAGAATAAAAAAAGAACAAGTTAAAAATCACTTAGAAAAGTTAGATGCCTGCAAGTCACCAGGGCCTGATGAAATGTATCCTAGAATACTCAAGGAGCTAATAGATGAGGTATCTGAGCCTCTAGCTATTATCTTTGGAAAATCATGGGAAACAGGAGAGATTCCAGAAGACTGGAAAAGGGCAAATATAGTGCCCATCTATAAAAAGGGAAATAAAAACAACCCAGGAAACTACAGACCAGTTAGTTTAACTTCTGTGCCAGGGAAGATAATGGAGCAAGTAATTAAGGAAATTATCTGCAAACACTTGGAAGGTGGTAAGGTGATAGGGAATTGCCAGCATGGATTTGTAAAGAACAAATCGTGTCAAACAAATCTGATAGCTTTCTTTGATAGGATAACGAGTCTTGTGGATAAGGGAGAAGCAGTGGATGTGGTATACCTAGACTTTAGTAAGGCATTTGATACGGTCTCGCATGATATTCTTATCGATAATCTAGGCAAATACAATTTAGATGGGGCTACTATAAGGTGGATGCATAACTGGCTGGATAACCATACTCAGAGTAGTTACTAATGGTTCCCAATCCTGCTGGAAAGGTATAACAAGTGGGGTTCCGCAGGGCTCTGTTTTGGGACCGGCTCTGTTCAATATCTTCATCAACGACTCAGATGTTGGCATAAAGTACGCTTATTAAGTTTGCAGATGATACCAAACTGGGAGGGATTGCAACTGCTTTGGAGGACAGGGTCATAATTCAAAATGATCTGGACAAATTGGAGAAATGGTCTGAGGTAAACATGATGGAGTTTAACAAAGACAAATGCAAAGTGCTCCACTTAGGAAGGAATAATCAGTTTCACACATACAGAATGGGAAGAGACTGTCTAGAAGGGAGTACAGCAGAAAGGGATCTAAGGGTTATAGTGGACGACAAGCTAAATATGAGTCAACAGTGTGATGCTGTTGCAAAAAAAGCAAACGTGATTCTAGGATACATTAACAGGTGTGTTGTGAGCAAGACACAAGAAGTCATTCTTCTGCTCTACCCTGTGCTGGTTAGGCCTCAGCTGGAGTATTGTGTCCAGTTCTGGGCACCACATTTCAAGAAAGATGTGGAGAAATTGGAGAGGGTCCAGAGAAGAGCAACAAGAATGATTAAAGGTCTTGAGAACATGACCTACGAAGGAAGGCTGAAAGAATTGGGTTTGTTTAGTTTGGAAAAGAGAAGACTGAGAGGGGACATGATAGCAGTTTTCAAATATCTAAAAAGATGTCATCAGGAGGAGGTAGAAAACTTGTTCACCTTAGCCTCTAATGATAGAACAAGAAGCAATGGGCTTAAACTGCAGCAAGGGAGATTTAGGTTGGACATTAGGAAAAAGTTCCTAACTGTCAGGGTGGTTAAACACTGGAATAAATTGCCTAGGGAAGTTGTGGAATCTCCATCTCTGGAGATATTTAAGAGTAGGTTAGATAAATGTCTATCAGGGATGGTCTAGACTGTATTTGGTCCTGCCATGAGGGCAGGGGACTGGACTCGATGACCTCTCGAGGTCCCTTCCAGTCCTAGAGTCTATGAATCTATGAATAAACCTGCTGCCTATTAATTTCATTTGGTGACCCCTAATTCTTGTATTATGGGAATAAGTAAATAACTTTTCCTTATCCATTTTCTCAACATCACTCATGATTTTATATACCTCTCTCATATCCCCCCTTAGTCTCCTCTTTTCCAAGCTGAAGAGTCCTAGCCTCTTTAATCTTTCCTCATAGGGGACCCTCTCCAAACCCCTAATTATTTTAGTTGCCCTTTTCTGAACCTTTTCTAGTGCTAGAATATCTTTTTTGAGGTGAGGAGACCACATCTATACACAGTGTTCAAGATGTGGGTGTACCAGGGATTTATATAAAGGCAATAATATATTCTCAGTCTTATTCTCTATCTCCTTTTTAATGATTCCTAACATCCTGTTTGCTTTTTTGACCGCCTCTGCACACTGCGTGGACATCTTCAGAGAACTATCCACGATGACTCCAAGATCTTTTTCCTGACTTGTTGTAGCTAAATTAACCCCCACAGATTATTAAATGTCACATTGTAAAACAATAGCCCTTTAATTTGACTTCATTAAGCATCCTGTATTATAAATCTTTAATTCATAAACCTCAGCATTGTCAGCATGTTGCCAGTGTCAGATTCAACCTACTCAGTGTTCTGAAATGATAGATAAGGACACACTTCACACTGGGTTGTCTTCTAGTGCACCTTTTAATTGCCTGTTAAATGCAATAACTGCCATTCCAAATCTTATTTATCAAGGAAAGGACACTTCGCATGCTGAAAAAAGAAACATATACATGTGTAAATACACTGCTCCTGACTCTGCAAGGTGCTTTGGATGGGTGAAAGTGAGCCAACTGCCTGGAGCCCACTGCAGATTCAGGCTTAATACAGATAACTGTGCATACATTATTGTGTGCTTAAAAAGATGAGGAGCAGTGTTAACCCTGGACTGTTATCAATAATTCATTGTCTATCTGTGGAATAATTTATTGCCTTTTGAAGTCAGTGGAAAGCCTGCCATTGACTTCTTTGGGCTTTGGATCAAGCCAACACTCTTAGAGGAAGGTGGATTCAATTTTCTTAAAGGTCCATTTCATCTCTAGCTACTATGATCCTATTTTCTGAGAAGCAGGAGAGAATTTATAGTCAGGTTTGTCACATCACAAGCCCTTCTATACTCTTCAAACTCAAACTTTTCATATAATTATTGGACAACAAAAAGAGGTATAAATAGCATCAGAACAGCAATCCATAAAGCCTCTTACATTTCTTAGGTAGCACATTTTAGCCCTTTGATATGTAAAGGCTCTAACTACTTCAGGGCAACAAAAGAAAATGAAGGCATGAATTCTGCATTGTGGACAAGCTTTGGCAAAGTTTGTCGGTAACGTCATTTAGATACCCATTGCCAACATCATTCTTGTCCCCCCAAAGAGTAGCCAACCCAAAGAGATCCCAGTGAAGTGACATGGAGCGTGGCATGCTATGGAAGCTAGCTGCCAGGAGAACAGCTGCCCAAGAAATGAGGCAGGAGTTAAAATAATTACAGCAACCAAACACGCTTCCTTGCACTGCAAAGTGAAAGTGGAGGATTAAGGGTGTCTTTGGTGAATTTGGTGAATTTATTTTCAAACAGGGTTATAGAAAAGGAATGAATTATCCAGACCTCCATTTAGCAAGCTGCCTTTGTTTATAATGAATGTATTTCTTACAACCAGCAGGCCTGATGCTAGTAGAAGACGAGCACCAACCATTCCATTGCACTCAGTAGGAGCTGTGGGTCCTTGGTACCTCTCATGATGAGCTCAATTAAATGTCCCCATGACAATTTAGCAGTGATCATGTTTTAAGTGTTACTTTGTGTGTTAGGTACTTCTCCATTGTGGTCACGTCAGGTTGAACCTGACAGCAGTACATCTTTTATGAAGATGTATGCTGGGGTCATACCTGACTTTTCTACCAGCTTTGGGCTAAGTGAACATAAGGTGTCCCAGTGTTGAGTGTTAATCAGTCTCTCTTGACAGCTAATACCTTCAGTGCAGGTGGGAACACTCCATGCTTAGGAGCATGTCAGAGTGGGGTGGGACTACTCTAAGTGGAAATAGCCTAGTCTTGTCTATAGGTTGGGATTTACTGATAAGAGAAAAAACAATGAGGAGTCCTTGTGGCACCTTAGAGACTAACAAATTTATTTGGGCATAAGCTTTCCTGGGCTAAAACCCACTTCATCTAATGAGAGATCCAGTTACAACCTGTGCATCTGAAGGTGAGAAAAGGCTGTGAATAATATTCAGCACTTCCAACCACACAAATTTTGTGTGTGTGATTTCACCCTCTTTCACCCCATAGCCTGACTAGCCAATAAGGGTACACTGAGGAGGTCTAAACTTAAAAAGCTGCCATGATGCAGCTGTCTGTAGTGCTTCAGTGAAGACACTACTATGCCCATGGGAGAGCTTCTCCCATCGGCATAATTAATCCACTTCTCTGAGAGCCCTCCCTTTGACATAGTGCTGTCCACACTGGATGTTTGGTTTGATTTTTTCCCACCTCTGAGTGATTTACAGATGTAAGTTTGTAGTGTAGACCTGGCCTTAGTTTATGCATTTACTGACAGGGGATTAATTGTGTTTAAATAGTAAAAAGGTTTGTGTTTGGTTTCAAAAGTCCTTGCCTCTCCAGAAGTGATGGATTTTTGTAAGTAATATAACAGACGTGAAAACATCAGTACTCCCCCCCGCGCACACATACATTTTGATCCCAAAACTGTTCTCTATCCAAGATACACACTGAGAAATGAATAGCTGCTTGTTGACAATATCGTGTTAGGAGGATCAACAAGTTAAAAAAACAATGACTTTACTGGTTGGTGCTAAGAGGCATCCATTGGGATGCCCACTCAACAGATTTCATTAACTCCAATCACTGTCAGACAAGCACTGTGTGAAGGGCTCTCCATCTAAGTATGCATTAACTCTTCATCATAATTTAAAATTATGCCCTATTGCAGCTATCAAGGTATTAAATGACGGTCTAATGATTTATCATAAATATGAATTATAAAACTGTAACATATCACTGATAAACAGCTCAAGTATTTACAGCTATCAGTAATGGGCCTGACTCTGACCTCACTCACTTTAGTGTAACTCCACTGACTTATGCAGAATAACTCTAGAATATAAAAGATCAGAACCACACACTCAATCTCCCTGCACCACTTACCTACAGCCCCACTGATTGACTCCAGTTTAAATCAGCTGAAGACTTGGCTAAAGTGTATTTTAGGTGAATAAAAGGTTGATCCTGCTCCCCTGAAATCACTAGCAAACCACTCAGTAAATCAATAGGAACAGGATTAAGCCATTTGGGGAATCTCTAGTTATACAGGGCCTGATTCTTTTCTCTCTTACTCCAGTTTTACACCAATGTAACACATTTACTTCAAAAAAGTCACTTCAGATTTACAACCATGTAAACAAGAGGAAAACCAGACTCTAGAGTAGGAAGTAGAGAGTTACTGAATAGGTTTCTTAAAGGAAGGTTATGGAAGGGAGATATATATCAAAACCTGTCATCTTAGAAATCTATTCTACAATTTTCTAAACCCTTATATGGCGGCTTCACATCTCGGCTTCTCATGAGCTTCTTCCCTTGTGTTTAAATATACCTCTCTCTAATATTCCTAATACCAGTAAAAACAAACAAAAAGCCCTCAAGCTAAAGCCCAAGATAAATAGCAAATACACAATGGCATCTTGGGAAGAATGAATGATGTGAGCAGAGCAATCTGAATGTGACTATGGGAGACAATTAGAGTTGGAGTAATGAGTGACACATGCAACACAACCAGTATTGCAAGTGGGGCTCTATTGCTATTGCAAACAACTAGACCAAGCAATCCAAGAAAGTATATCTAACCCTTTCCTTATTTTCCCCACAATCAGATGACATTCATCATGATAAATCTGTTTTCCTCTAAAATGTATCATGCCAAAAATGTATCCCCAGTTGTAATACACTCTGCACCAGTGATTCTCAACCTGTGGCCCATTGGCTGCTTGTGGCCCAATGAGCACACAGCTGCAGCCCATGTGACAACCTCACAGAGAGCTGCATATGCAGCCCGTAATGGTAAATAGGTTGAGAACCAGTGCCGCTATACTGTGGCATCCTCAGTAACTCCTTTTTTAAACTGGCTCTTCTGACATATATCCTCAAAATCCATTTCCTACAATTGTAACATTTCTAGATAGATATAGAAAACACTTATTACTGAGAGTGTTTATGAACAAATGATTAGGATTGTATAACCTAAGGCATGAAATGCTTTGTTTCAAACAGTGTAACACTGTTGCAAAAAACCCAAATATTTTCTGGGATATGTTAGCAGGAGTGTTGTAAGGAAAACTGGAGAAGTAATTCTTCCGCTCTACTCTGCACTGACTAGGCCTCAACTGGAGTATTGCATCCAGTTCTGGGTGCCACATTTCAGGAAAGATGTGGACAAACTGGAGAAAGTCCAGAGAAGAGCAACAAAAATGATTAAAGGTCTAGAAAACATGACCTATGAGGGGAGACTGAAAAAATTGGGGTTGTTTAGTGTGGAGAAGAGAAGACTGAAGGGGGGAACATGATAACAGTTTTCAAATATGTAAAATATTGTTAAAAGGAGGAGGAAGAAAAATTGTTTTTCATAACCTCTGAGGATAGGACAAGAAGCAATGGGCTTACATTACGCCAGGGGCTGTTTAGGTTGGACAATAGGAAAAAATTCCTAACTGTTCAAGGTAGTTAGGCACTGGAATAAATTGTCTAGGGAAGTGGTGGAATCTCCATCATTGGAGACTTTTAAGAGCAGGTTAGACAAACACCTGTCAGGGATGGTCTGGATAATACTTAGTCCTGCCATGAGTACAGGGGACAGGACTAGATGACCTCTGGAGGTCCCCTCCAGTTTGACAATTCTATGATACAAACAGCTGTGTATAGGAAGAACTGTATAGAGAAAGCATAGACTAGTGGCTGGAGCAAGACTGGGAACCATGTGATTTGATATGTTTGTCACTCTTCCATACACTAGTTGTGGTACCTTGTACTAATTACTTCTCTCTATGCCCCAGTCTTCCCATCTCTACAATATGGATACTAATACATGCAGAAGAAGCCATTAAAAAGTCAGAACTTGGCAGCAGATATGCCCTGTTATTAGCATAGCAATAACACTGCATGGAAACTATTGACAAATGCTGACTCCCTAATAGTGATGACTGTACCTAGTTCACAAGGGGGTTGAGACTGAATCTGTTAATGTCAAAGCACCAGGCCAACATTTCATCTGGAAAGTGCTTCTGAAATGCAGAGTACTGGTATTTTAGTAATTCAGCTCATGTGCCTTGGTGCCTTTTTACTGACTTAGCTCTCATGAAACATTACTGTCTGATTCCATAGGGATCTGGGTACCATATGTTGAATTATCTTGATGGAGCTGAGGCATGTGCTTTTAGTACTTCTAACAACATTTCTTTTTCATGCATTAGCTCTGTTATTGATAATATTGGATCAGACGTTTAGCTGATGTAAATCAGTGAGATGCCATTGGCTTCAATGGAGCTATGCCAATTTACACCAGCCACCTAATGACCATAATAAAATGTGTAACATAATCAGCAAAGTGTTTAGAAGCAATATAAGTTAAACCAGTGTGAGAGGAGAATGAGGTCTCTCACTGCTCAACAATCCGTGGTATCAGCTCCTCAATTCCCCAGCCACATCTGCAGCTGTGAGCTTGTGCTGAGAATTGACTATTGCAGATGTTATCCAAAAATCTCATAAATGAGACTTGTGCATGACTTTGAAAAAGGGAGCTTGTATTATGACCTGCCTCTGTTTTTGCTGATAGGCTCTGTGGACTCAAAGGGTCGGATTTTCCCCTGTGGTGCATTTTGGGTACTCATTTACATCTGTGGAAAGGGAGTGCCAAGTGGCTGGAAATCACTAATAAATCAGAGTGGTTGCATTTTACACCTAATTTGCATGGGTGTGACTCCAGAAAATGCAAAGGAATGAAGAATCAGGTCCAAGATACCCTTCCAGTTTCTTCTCTCCCACCATTCCCCTGCCCCCCCAAGAGGATATGGTATCAAGATGACTGGTGTATCTGCATACTGGGGAAGCACAAGCTAAAGGGGAGGACATGTGACCTCCCCGCCCTCTCTCCGCCCCATGTTACCTGTGCAGGGGAGGGGCTCAGTCCTCCTGCTGCACTGGCTCCCCGCCTCCCCTGGCACATTTGGCTGCTCTCCCTGGCAGCCAGGCCCTGGCAGTGAGCAGGATGGTGCTGCTCCCTGTTGCTGCTTTGTGCAGCATAGCCAGTTGCAGGGGAGAGAGCCTGACTGGGGAGAGGTAGCCAGTGGCAGGGGGAGGGAGGGCTCTGGCTCACTTGGCCGCTGTCCCTGGAAGCCAAGCCTGGGCAGGAGGCAGCTCACTGCTGCTGCAATGCAGCTTTCTCCCAGACAGCTGCTGTGCTGCATCAGGCAGCATCCCAGCAGGTGGAAGAGGCTCTGGCCCCGCCCCTTGCGCTCTCTGACTCTGGCTACTCCCCTTCTGCTCTCCGGCTGCTGGGAGGGACACTTGACCCTGCATGCCCCCCCGATGCATCGCCTTACTGTCATAGAATCATAGAAGATTAGGGTTGGAAGAGACCTCAGGAGGTCATCTAGTCCAACCCCCTGCTCAAAGCAGGACCAACCCCAACTAAATCATTGCAGCCAGGGCTTTGTCAAGCCAGGCCTTAAAAACCTCTAAGGATGGAGAGTCTACCACCTCCATAGGTAACCCATTCCAGTGCTTCACCACCCTCCTAGTGAAAGTTTTTTCCTAATATCTTAATAACTTGAGACCATTGCTTCTTGTTCTGTCATCTGCCAACACTGAGAACAGTTGAGCTCCATCCTCTTCGGAACCCCCCTTCAGGTAGTTGAAATCTGCTATCATATTCTCCCTCACACTTCTCTTCTGCACACTAAATAAGCCCAGTTCCCTCAGCCTCTTCTTGTAAGTCATGTGCTCAAGCTCTCTAATCATTTTCATTGCTCTCTGCTGGACTCCCTCTAATTTGTTCACATCCTTTCGGGGGAGAGGGAAGGGAGGGGAACTGGATGCAATAAGCCAGATGTGGCCTCACCAGTGCTGAATAGAAGGGAATAATCACTTCCCTTGATCTGCTGATAATGCTCTTACTAATGCAGCCCAATATGCCATTACCCTTCTTGGCAACAAGGGCACACTTCTCGTCCACTGTAATCCTCAGGTCCTTTTATGCAGACTTGCCCCTTAGCCAGTTGGTCCCCAGCTTGTAGCAGTGCATGGGATTCTTCCATCCTAAGTGCAGGACTCTGCACTTGTCCTTGTTGTCATCAGATTTCTTTTGGCCCAATCCTCCAATTTGTCTAGGTCACTCTAGACCCTATCCCTACCCTCCAGCATATCTACATCTCCTTCCAGCTTAGTATCCTCTGAACTTGCTGAGGGTGCAATCCATCCTATCATCCAGATCATTAATGAAGATGTTGAACAAAACTGGCCACAGAACCGACCCCTGAGGCACTCCGCTTGATACTGGATGCCAACTAGATATTGAGCTGTTGATCACTACCCATTGAGCCCGACGATCTAGCCAGCTTTCTATCCACCTTATAGTCCATTCATTCAATACGTACTGTGGGAGATCGTATCTAAAGCTTTGCTAAAGTAAAGATATATCATGTCCTCTTTCTCCATATTCACAGAGCCAGTTATCTTATCATAGAAAGCAATCAGGTAAGTCAGGCATGACTTGCCCTTGGTGAATCCATGTTGACTGTTCCTGATCACCTTCCTCTCCTCCGAGTACTTAAAAATGGATTCCTTGAGAATCTGCTCCATGATTTTTCCAGGGACTGAGATGAGGCTGACTGGTCTGTAGTTCCCTGGATTCTTCTTCTCCCCTTTTTAAAAGATGGGCACAATATTTGCCTTTTTCCAGTTGTTCAGGACCTCCCCTGATCACCAGGGGTTTTCAAAGATAATGGCGAATGGCTCTGCAATCACATCAGCCAACTCCCTCAGATGCATTGCATCCGGCTCCATGGCCTTGTGCATGTCCAGCTTTTCTAAACAGTCCTGACCCTGTTCTTTCACCACTGAGGGCTGCTCACCTCCTCCCCATACTGTGCTGCCCAGTGCAGTAGTCTGGGAGCTGACTTTTTCTGGGAATACCGAGGCAAAAAAGGCATTGAGTACTTCAGCTTTTTTCACATCATTTCTCACTATGTTGCCTCCCCTATTCAATAAGTGGCCTACACTTTCCCTGACCTTCTTCTTGTTACTAACATACCTGTAGAAACACTTCTTGTTACCCGTCACATCCCTTGCTAGCTGCAGCTCCAATTGTGCTTTGACCTTCTTGATTACACCCCTGCATGCTCTAGCAATATTTTTATACTCCTCCCTAGTCATCTGTCCAACTCTTCGCTTCTTGTAAGCTTCCTTTTTGTGTTTAAGCTCACCGAAAATCTCTCTGTTAAGCCAAACTGGTCATCTGCCATATTTGCTACTCTTTCTGCATATTGGGGTGGTTTGTTCCTATGCCCTCAATAAGGCTTCTTTAAAATACAGCCAGCTCTCCTGGACTCCTTTCCTCCTGATGTTCACCTCCCTGCCCATCAGTTCCCTGAGGGAGTCAAAGTCTGCTGTTCTGAAGTTCAGGGTCTGTATTCTGCAGCTCTCCTTTCTTCCTTTTGTCAGGCTCCTGAACTCAACCATCTCATGGTCACTGCTGCGAAGGTTGCCACCCACTTCTACTTCCCCTACCAATTCGTCCCTAACTCTTCTAACATGTTGTTCTGCTGACTGCTAATCCCTACCCAGTGCAGTTGGCCAGATATGCCCAGTTATACTTGTACAACCCAATCGGCAGAAATTGGCCCTCTGTGTTTAGCCATTTAGTGGTGGCTGTACATTGCATTGTACTCGGATTACAAACAGTCCTATTAATAATTACGTAAAATTGCTGTATAAAGTTAAATAAGCACACTCCATATTAAGTAGTGCAACTTTTAAGAATTCTCCCTACACAATGTATTTATTATAATAGTATCAAATGTATACTAGGCACTTTACAGATGAGGTCTGTTCTGAGTCGGTTACAGTGTAAGACCCCACTTCCTGCAACTGGATCCTCACAAGTTGACCCTTGTACCTAGACCTGGTTGGAAACTGAGCCAGAATTCTTTTTCATTGAAAAATGCAACTTTGTAAAAGCCAAAACCTTTTGTGAAAACACATTGATTTTGACAAATCAGTCAACAGGAAGAATTTTCAGGTCCAGGGTGGACTGTCAAGAGGGTGCAAAAACCTGACCTTTCTGATCCAAAACTGGATGTTTGGCACAATTCCGTTTCATGAAAACATTCTGATGTGAAACAAAAACATTTCATAACCTCAAAAGTGGTCATGAAATGGAATGGTTGTTCTCCAGCCAGGTCTACTTGTATCCACATAGAGCCCCACTGATTCAATTTGGGGCCTTGTTTGGGGATGGGGGATATAGTTGAAACCTGGCTACACTGCCCAGTGGCAAGTCAACAGCCATGTCATCCAGTGGGGAGGGTCAGTGGCTGAAAGTAGGGGAATCCAGGACCTCCCAGCTCCACTGAATTCCTACCCAGGGCCCTGTGAGTAATAGTTCAACAATGCAGTCAGGGAGAGAGCGCCCCTATGCCTACTGCCTGAGACATTTTCTACCCCAGCTTCCGTTCCTACACTGACACCACTGATCTGCATCTGGATTCTCCCTGGAATCCTATGATCATGCTCTGGAGGGTTTTACTCTCTGTTGTGACTCATTACTCCCAGCCTCCAGGGGTGAAGAGCCTGTGGTGGCATTGTGGTGGGGCCTGTCCCAGCCACATGAAGCCCCAGTGGCTTCTCTACGGGAACTTGCAGCACATGACTACTCCCCTGCTCGGACCACTTAGACTTAGCTTGGAAAAGAGGAGACTAAGGGGGGATATGATAGAGGTATATAAAATCATGAGTGATGTTGAGAAAGTGGATAAGGAAAAGTTATTTACTTATTCCCATAATACAACAACTAGGGGTCACCAAATGAAATTAATAGGTAGCAGGTTTAAAACAAATAAAAGGAAGTTCTTCTTCACACAGTGCACAGTCAACTTGTGGAATTCCTTACCTGAGGAGGTTGTGAAGGCTGGGACTATAACAATGTTTAAAAGGGAACTGGATAAATTCATGGTGGCTAAGTCCGTAAATGGCTATTAGCCAGGAAGGGTAAAGAATGGTGTCCCTAGCCTCTATTCATCAGGGGATGGAGATGGATGGCAGGAGAGAGATCGCTTGATCATTGCCTGTTAGCTTCACTCCCTCTGGGGCACCTGGCATTGGCCACTGTCGGTAGACAGGGTACTGGGCTAGATGGACCTTTGGTCTGACCCGGTACGGCCGTTCTGATGTTCTTATGTGCATTTTGAACTCAGTCTCCAATGTGAGCATGCGCAGCAAGTGTGGCTGGGCAGCTGTTCACTGACCCCTAGTTCACCACTGTGGGGCTCATGCACCCCATTACACCTTCCCCCTCGGGCTAGGACCTGGCAGTGCATCTTCCTCCTGCTCTCCTTCTCCACCCCCATTTTATAGCCAGGCCTGCCTCCTCAATTGTTGAGTAATTCATCTCCCATGAGAACAGCTTTCTACTCAGAAAATATCAGATGTTCCTCATCTTATACCTCTTGGGATAATGTGGTCCTGAGATCCATGGTTCCAACACGTTTGTCTGAAGAATGAAAGGCTTTGAAAAGTCAGAAGGGAAGAGAACTGGCCCATGGGTTAGCCCAGGGGTGGGCAAACTTTTTGGGCCAAGGGCCATATCTGGGTTGGGAAATTGTATGCAGGGCTGGGGCAGAAGGTTGGGGTGCGGGAGGGAGTGTGGGGTGTGGGAGGGGGTTTGGTGTGCAGGAAGGGGCTCAGGGCAAGGGATTGAGGCAGAGGAAAGGTGCGGAGCATATGAGAGGGCTGAGGGCAAGGAGTTGGGGTGCAGGAGGGGTGCAAGGTGCAGGCAGAGGGCTTAGGGCAGGGAGTTGGGGGCTGGGGTGCAGGAGGGCTTTGGGCTCCGGGGTGGCAGCAGCACATACCAGGGTGAGAGCAGGCTCCCTGCCTGCCTGCCCTGTCCCTGGCCCCACGCCGCTCCAGGAAACGCTGCAGCCCCTGGGAGACAGGGGACGGGGGAAGGAGGGCTCCATGTGTGCTGCCCTTGCTGTGCCTCCAGGTACCTCCTACGAAGCTCCCATTGGCCTCGGTTCCCTGTTTTTGGCCAATGGGAGCTGCAGGGGGCGGTGCCTGGAGGCAAGAGCAACGCGCAGAGCCCTCTGCACCCCCCCCGGGGGCCATGGTGCCGGCCACTTCTAGAGAGCGGCACGGGTCCTGTGGCACCACAGGGGTCAGTCCCAAGGGCCGGATCCAAAGCCCTGAGGGGTTGGATCCAGCCCCCAGGCCGTAGTTTTCCCACCGCTGGGTTAGCCGGTTCTTCAGTGTTCTGAAGGCCTTGTCACGTGCCTTGGCCCTTTGCACCTTCCTGGGACAAGTGCCTTCCTCCAGGTTGGTAAGGAGGGGGCGCTAATGTGACAGTCAGGTACAAACTGCCTATAATAGTCGGCCAGTCCCAGGAAACATTGCAGCTACTTCTTGGTTGATGGGATTGGGCAATCACTTAGTGCCTGGACCTTATCCACAAGAGGGTGTAGTTGGCCTAGCACCATGTGTACCTAAGATACATCACTTCTCTCTGCCTAAAGTGGCAGTTGGCAGGATTTGTGGTAAGCCCCTCCTTCTCTTGGATTTGGATGACTGTGGTGATATGCTATATATGGTCTTCCCAGCTGTGGCTATAGATGATTGCTATCAGTGTAGGTGGCTGCATACTGGTCATGGGGCTGCAGCAACTGCTTCATCAGTTGCTAAAAGGTGGACCCGTTTAGGCTGAAGGGCATGGTTACAAACTAAGAGGCTGAAGAAGTAGGGAAGGTTGTCTTTTCCCAGAATGCCTTCATCAGGGGAATTTGCTAGTATTCTTTAGTTAAATCCAGTATGGAAATGTACTCAGTGTTCCCCAGTCTCTCTGATAGCTCATTCACACAGGGCATCGGGTACATGTTGAACCTCGACATAGTGTTGACCCTTCTAAAGTCTATGCAGAACCTCATTGAGCCATCTGGTTTTGTCACCAGCATGAGATGGTCCTCCACTCACTGCTGGACTCCTTGACACCCCTCTCCCTTGGGTCAGCGTAGTTTGGACCATCTCACACACCTTTTTTTTTGGTGTGGTGGGGTCGGCCATTCTCGTGTACCCTCTGTCTAGGCATTGTTGCAATGTAGTGGTAGGTGAGGTGTGTCCTCTCTGGGAGAGCCAAGAACACTGCTGGGAAGGCAGAGTCAGCTGAAATATTTGAACTTTCTGCACCAGGCTGAGCTCTGACCTCACTGACATGGGGCTGGGTCCAGAGATGTCATAGCTTGAAGATACAGGGCTATCAGAAGGTCCTTCTGAACCTTCCAAGCCTTCAGGAAGTTAACATGATAAATTTGCATCTTTCTGTTTCCTGGGGCTGAAAGATCTCATACTCAATTGGCCCAACCCTCCTTACCACTTCAAACCTCATTGACTCGGACATCAGGAGTAACAGCAACATCTGGTCATCTGGTTCAAACATCTGCAATAGTACCCCTTTGTTGTACATATGTTCTTCGACTTGCTGGGCTTTCAAAAAGTTTTCCTTAGCTAAGCCCCTTAGCGTTTTCATCTGTTCCCATAGTTGGAGAATATAGGGCATTGAGCCCATGACCCACAGTTCCTGCTCTATCCAGGAAGCCTGGGAAGAGGTTCAAAATCCCTTAGGGCTGTCTCCCATATGGAAGCTCAAAGCTGAGAACCATGTGGAGGCTTGGAGGACCTCCAGTATGGTGAATAGCAATGATAGCGGTACTTGGTCCCAATGCTGTGGGTTTGTGTTGATAAATTTCCTCAACATGGCCTTCAGGGTCCCGTTGAACCATTCCACCAATCCATCTGTCAAGGGATGGTAAATGGAAGTCTTGAGGGCTTTGATCCTCAGCAATTTTCAAAATTCCTGCATTAGTTTGGATGAGAACTTGGATCCCCAGTCAGGAGGCTCAAGCTCATAAAGCCTCCAGGAGAGACCATTATGTCAGTACATTGGAAAATCATATAGCTAATACACACATCTCTGAAACTGGGAGTAAATCTGAAATGAGGCAGGACTAGAAAGGTGCGTCCTTCTCAAACTTTGGATCCAGTCTTAGAAATGAACTTTCCCAAGGTTCAAGGGTGTTTGGAGTCAATGTTGGATGCATCTGTATCAGAACTCCTCCACAGTTTAGGGATTGAATCCATTGCTCCAGACTGGAACAAAACTCTAAGCCTAATAAGGGTGAGCAAGTCTCCAAGGACAGCAAACCAAAATGGCAGTACACTTGCAGCATTTCCTAACACAGATTTGAGTACAGGAAATGTTAAATTTCTCACTTAAGGTCTACTCAATTGCATAACTGAGCTATGCTTAGTTTTGTGTCAGCCTTTAATTCACCATGGTCTTGTTTAAAACTGACAATATTTTACTGAGAATGGATAAGCCAGACATATTTATAGGCATTTGAAAGCCATTGAATTGGTTATGCTGGTTGCCAATTGGCTCTTCATTACATTACAGAGTAAGATATATTTTTGTAAATGCACAGTGCTTGCTGCTTCTGTTTCAGAAAGCCTTATGGTTCGGCAAGACTAATGCCTGATAAATAGATTGTCCCTAAATTTTGGCCAGACCCCAAAGATCTCTGCACTTGAAGGCTTTTAATGTAGTTTTCTCCAATTCTTGATCACTTTACTTTCCACTGTCTAGTATTCTTGGAGTTGGTCCCCCTGTAGTTCATTCTGGCAGTGAAATTCTCCCATGCAGGGTTTTTATTTTTTTTTTTCAAGCTGTAACGCTTAAAAATCATGGCAAGGAGTGTGATCAAGAGATAATCACCCCCCTGTGGAGATATGAAGTACAAGGTGTAGATGAATATCTGAGATTCCTGGGGTGGTGTTATCCATCAATAACCACTCTCCCGGAGACATCTCAGAGTTACTGTGAAATGTCTTATTTAGAAAAATAAATTACCATGATGGCTGGAAACCACCAGTTGATTTTCTGTATCACTTAAATGAATGGTACAGAGAGAACAAGAGCATTTCAGCATTTCCCATCAAGCCGTGTTCCATTAGTGATGGGTTTTTTGTTGGGGAGGGGTAGGGATTGAGAAAAGGACATTGAAATCCTTAGAGCAGGGCCAGAGCTACTCCAAGTGCCATAGCTAGGCCACTGATCTACAATGCTACCTGCAGCCACACCCTATGTAGTAGATGCTTTGTCTTGATCAGAGCGTTCTCTGAGATGGGCTGTCACATGTTGGGTTCCATGGTCCCTGCATTAATGGTCATGGTGATGGCAATCTGATCTGTTTTTAAGCAATGTATGTGTAGCCCTCCAACTTCCAGTACGTTGGTAATGCAGAACGTTCCCTCCCCCACCTCCCCCAGGTGAGAGTTGCCACCACCGTATTTTTAAAATACAGGGCAGACCTCAGAAGTCCCCAAACTTCTCTCTCTCTCTCTCCCCCTCCAACTCTGAGTGCTGCCTGCCGGATGGAACAGTGACCCGGCCACAGCTGAGGGGTATTGTGACCCGTGCAAGGAAGAGGGGTGACTGGGCCAAATTTGAATGCACCAGGTTGCAATGCCACTCAAATTTGGCCCAGCCACCTCTCTGCCCCGGATGCCCCTCCATTGTGCTAGAGAAACTTGAGTGGCATTGTGATGCGTGTGCCAGGACAAGTTGCCAACCAGCAGCACTTTGTCAAGTGAAGTCCCAGAGCATGTTTCAGTCCTGGACTTCAGGTGCTAGAGCAATGGTCTGGAAACTCCTGGCCAAAAAAAGGCATAAAAGGTAGCCTGTACTGATTTAGTATGGGACAAGGCATTTTAAAATTAAATAAGGACATCCCTTATAATACTGAACTGTTGGCAACAGATGCCTCTGTGGTTGGGCAAAGTTTTAGAGCAGGGGGCTGTTTAAGATTAAAGAGACATTGTTGCCAAATTTGGTTGGTGTTAAAAGTCTTAGGCTTGTATTTGTTAGGAGTAGGTCATGATATCTGTGTCTGGGCCAGTATTATTTCTTTTGTCAGTCCCTATCATCAGAGCTTAGATTCCACATTTAGCTTTGAATAAGCAGCACTGGAGTTTGATTTATGGCTGATTGCTTTGCTTGTCTGTAAACTTTGTGCTACCAGTCTGTGCACTCCTGTTAGCATTTGTAATGTACAAAAAGAGTGTAAAAAGTTGACAAGAAGCCAGAGAATTATTGTGATCCTATTTTAGTTCAAAGCACAGAAAGATTTAAGTCTCATCAGTTGAGGCTGGAGAGAGATTCACTGTGTTTGAGCTCAACTTTTTCTCCAGGTTATTTAGAGATAGGCACAAGTCACAAATGTTGGATATGGTACTGGATTCTGAATGCCTCAGATCAGGGGCGTTTAGATCTGGGGATTTAGTCTCTAATACTAGTTTAGTCCCTAATACTAGTACCTAAATATTTAGTACTTTTGAACATGACTCATGATTTATGGCTGCTATGAATCATTTAATGGCATTTTCTGTAACTGTTAGTGAGTCTCTACAAATTCATGCTTCATTCTTATGAAATAGAGGATGGATTTACATAACCAGAAATGCCTCTGGAAAGACAGTCTTGTTAATAAACATCGTAGTGAACCTGCTGGTTCATTCCTGGGCACTCTGTTACCACTCAATATGACATCCATCCAATAGAGGGCATCAAAAATCCCATCACCATAGGGAAGGGAAATACTTCCGGAGGCCAGGAGGAATCTTGGCTCAGGCAGAGGGAAGCCAGAGGCTGTGTGTGAGCTGGAGCTGGAGCAAAAGGCTGGAAGCAGCTAGATACCTGGGAGCTGGGGTTGCAGTGCCTGAGAGCTCAGCTGGGACATACCTTTTAATAGGCAGGGGACCGCAGGAGCCATAGCGGGAGGACACAGGGCTGCAGCTTGTAAGCAGGAGGACAGTGCAAAAGGGTTACACTGGGACTCTAGTGCTTTCATGCTCCTGGACTGTACAACTCCTAGGGGGCTGGGTTGGGAACTGAAGCAAGTGGGACAGGGGTGTTTGCACCTTTAATGTCTGGCAGCCTGACTAACAGAATCCTCTTCTGTCACTCGAAGGGTGCGAGTGCACTTTCCTCAGAGTGTGTGGTACACAGAGTGTGCTACAGGCAGCTAGGGGGAGGTGAGCCACAGCACAAGCAGCCACTCCCTGCAGTAGGGTTGGGTACAGCGGTATCAAAGCTACCTTGGACCTCAGTTCTCATTCCACTGCACACCAAGGGAACTTCATGGAGGCTGTGGAGCTAGGAGCCAGATCTTGTTGCTTCCAAACAAAGGCCCCTCCCACTTGAGGGAGGACCTCTGTCTGCCTGCAGTTTAGGGCCTAATATGCGATAGAACAGGTTTTATTCTATCCATCAGGGTGCAGTGTTATACATTGGCCCACTCATTACAGTACATGAATCTGACATAATGATTTAATACAAGATGTCAAACCAACTTATAGTTATAAATGTCAGTAAGTATCATGACACCCTGTGAGCTATTAGCATGTAAATCATTGTCACCTACCACTGGCATGCAGACACCTCTGGGGAGGAACAAAGGGGCTATTTAGCAATGCATAGCAACAGCACCCAAGATTTTGGGAGCAAGAAATAAGGAGGATTGTATCCAGCTAGGAAATAATACTGTGCCGAATAAATTCCTGAGTTGGCCAAGCCACCAGGGCTAACACACCTGCCCTTGTCAAAAATGTCTGGGGACCACAAATGAACAGGATGTTTTATTGTACACCTCATTGGAAAGAGATCCCTTCCAGCAGCACATTATCTTCTAACACCATAGCGAGACACTGGTAAATTATTGACTCAGAGGGAAGAGTGGCACATACTAAGCTATGGACATTACATCCTGCAACACATACTTGTTCGTCGGCAGTCTCCCACTAAAATGCTAATAAAGCAAAATTCAAAACAAAACTTACAGCACAAACTAATATTAGCTGCATTTCCTAGAATGGTCCTGTTCAAGACATTTGGAAGAGACCAATGGTCCCTTTCATCCTGTAACCTGCCTGTGAGCTGCAGGGGAATAACTACTGCTGGATTTGCTATATTGCCATCTAAATGTCTCACTAAGGAATCTGTAGTCCTGGGGGCTCTTCTAGTTAAATGGAAATTTAGTTATAAAAACTTTTGGTCTGATTCCCTCTTATTTACCCTGCTGTAAATCAAGAGTAACTCCAGGGTGGTCAGTGAAATTCAGAATCAGGCCCATTATGGTTACACACTGATCTTGAGATCTAACCAGCTAGTTTTGATTATCCTGTGCTATAAGCTGTGCTATAAACTGGTATTTGTGGATATACATTTTAGATTGTCAATGCCTGAGTGTAAGCCGGTGGTGTCGGGGCTCGTCCCTCTCAGGCACGGCAGGGAGCCAGGGCACCTCCTTACACACAGCAGTCCGGGTAGGCCTAACACCTCAGCAGGTGTTGAGGGAATAAAGGGTCTGCAAACACAGTATATCAGCCCAGGCCCTTGGGCAGGGCGGGGCAGTAAGCAGTTCAAGCTCAGGCCTCCAGCAGGCTGAGCAAACACAGTATATCAGCCCAGGCCCTTGGGCAGGGCAGGGCAGTAGCAGTTCAAGCTCAGGCCTTCAGCAGGCTGAGCAAAGGAAGTATATCATATGTCCACACAGAAGGCCTCCTCAAGCCAGGGAGAGGGGGAGGCTACCGCCCTTTGGAGGGTGGCGGGGGAACGCAGGCCCTCCCACTCCACTGCGTTCCGACCCGGGGTCCTAGCAGCGGCAAAGGCACGCTGCTGCCAGTGGGGATCCTGGCCGTAAAACACTGACATGGGTTCTGGCTCTTCAGGAGCCAAACCAGGGTCAGCTACCCCCGGGCCACTTCCGACCTCCCCCTCTCTGGGTACCTGTCTCTCGCCAGCTTCGTCTGGGGGGTCCCAGACCATGGGCTCCTCGGGATACCGGTCGTAGGGAAGCTCAGGCAGCTCCTCAGGATACCGGTCGTAGGGAAGCTCAGGCCGCTCCTCGGGGTACCGTTCGTAGGGAAGCTCAGGCCGCTCCTCGGGGTACCGGACGCAAGGCAGGTCAGGCCAACGTCCTCAGGCCGCTCCTCGGGGTACCGGACGCAAGGCAGGTCAGGCCAACGTTCCTCCAGGTACCGGGTGTGAGGCAAGTCCGGCCAGCGTTCCTCTGGGTAGTGAGCGCGGGGCAGGTCAGGCCAGCGCTCCTCCGGATACCGAGCGCAAGGCAGGTCAGGCCAGCATTCCTCCAGGTAGTGAACACAGGGTAGGCTGGGCCCAGCGGGAGCTCGGGCTCCAGCGTCTGTCCTCTCCGGCAGCTGGCCGCCAACTGAGCGCTTGGGCCAGGCTTTTATACTTCTTGTCCTGCCCCTTGACTTCCGGGGGGCGGGGACAGGCAGCGGTGGCTCCGCCCACTGAGGCACCTGCTCTGGCTCGTCCCTCTCAGGTGCGGCGGGGAGCCAGGGCGCCTCCTTACATCCCCCACCCCCCAAGGCTGGCTCCCGGGCAACGGGGCCAGGCTCATCCATACCTCCCAAGCGGGAAAGGAAGTCAGCATTGGCGTGGTCCTTTCCAGCCCTGTGGCGGACGGTGAAGGCGTAGGGCTGCATAGCCAAGGACCACCGTTGAAGTCGCATGTCGTGGGCCTTCATACGGCACAACCATTGGAGGGCGAAGTGGTCAGTGACCAAGGTGAACGGGGCCCCAAGGAGGTAGTAACGCAGGGCATCGCAGGCCCACTTCGCTGCGAGGACTTCCTTTTTGACCACTGCGTAGTTCTGCTCTCTGGGGAACAGCTTCCGGCTGATGTAGAGGACCGGATGCTCCTCCCCATCCACCTCCTGTGAGAGGACAGCCCCGAGCCCCACTTCCGACGCGTCGGTCTGAAGGACGAATGGTCGATGGAAGTCAGGGCTAAACAAGACCGGCTTGCTACGGAGGCTTGCCTTAAGCGACTGGAAAGCCTCGTCACACTCGGAGGTCCAGCGTACTTGTCGCGGGCTGTCCTTGGTGAGGAGCCCGGTCAAGGGGGCGGCCATCGCCGCAAACTGGGGGATGAACCGTTGATAATATCCCGCCAGCCCCAAGAACTGACGGACTTGGCGCTTTGTGGTCGGCGGAGGACAGGCTGCGATGGCCTGAACCTTGTTCACGAGAGGTTTCACTTGCCCATTTCCGACGGTATACCCCAAGTAGGTGGTCTCCTGCCAGCCGATGCGGCACTTCTTAGGGTTGGCCGTTAATCTGGCCGCCCTTAAGGACCTTAGGACGGCGGCGACCTTTTCTAGGTTGGTCTCCCACTGCCGGCTGTAGACGACTACGTCGTCTAGATAGGCTGCAGCGTAGTCGTGATGTGGTTGGAGGAGGCGGTCCATCAAGCGCTGGAACGTGGCGGGTGCCCCATGAAGGCCGAAGGGCATCCGCGTGAAGTGATACAGGCCGGTCGGAGTGGCGAACGCGGTCTTCTCCCTGGAGGCCGGTTCCAGGGGGATCTGCCAATACCCCTTGCTTAAGTCCAGGGTAGTGATATAGCGGGCCTCCCCCAACCGGGCCAGCAGCTCATCTATCCGGGGCATGGGGTAGGCGTCAAACTTGGAAATGGTGTTAATGCTGCTAAAGTCAATACAAAATCGCTGGGAGCCATTGGGCTTTGGCACCAGGACAACTGGACTACTCCATTCACGTTGCGAAGGTTCGATTACTCCCAGGTCTAGCATCGCTCGCACCTCGTCGTCAATGATCCGCCTTCAGTGATACGGCAGGGGTCTGGTCGCGGCCCGGATCACCACCCCTGGCTCCGTCTGAATCTGATGATAGACCATGGAGGTGTGTCCTGGCTGGGTCGTAAAAGTACGGGGGAACGCTTGAAGGAGACAGCGGGTCTGCTCGAGCTGTTCTTCCGTCAGCGTTTCCCCAAGCTGGGGTCCCTCGGGGTCTTCACTGGGGTGTACCTGGGGCCCTAGCTCGGGTTCCGGTGGATAGGGATTGATCAACAACCCTTCTCGTTCCCGCCAGGGCTTGAGGAGGTTGATGTGGTACCATTGGAGCTCTTTCCACCGGTTAGGCTGACGAATTTCATACGTAACGGGGCCCACCTTTCGAACCACCTCATAAAGGCCCTGCCATCGAGCCAGGATCTTGGACTCCTTGGAGGGGAGGAGGAGTAAGACCTGGTCTCCAAGTTGGAAGTCACAGGTGCGCGCATCCCGGTTGTAAGTCTGGGCCTGCATTTCTTGGGCAGCTTTCAAGTTTGCCTGTGCCAGGGTCCCAGCCTGTTTGAGATACTCCTGGAGCTGGATCACATATTGTAGGAGACCCTGGGCGGGTGATGGGGTTTGCTCCCAGGTTTCCCTCATCAGGTCTAAGAGGCCCCAGGGTCGGCGGCCATACAATAGTTCGAAAGGCGAGAACTTGGTTGAGGACTGGGGACCTCTCGCACCGCCAAGAGCAAGGGTGGGAGTAGCTGGTCCCACCGGCGGAGGTCCTCTGGGGAAAATTTGCGTCACATGTCTTTCAGGGTTCGATTGAACCTCTCTACCAACCTGTCGGTTTGGGGATGATATACCGATGTCAGCAGCTGCTTGATCCCTAGGAGCCCGCACACCTGCTCCAACAGCCACGAGGTGAAGTTGGTCCCCTGATCCGTGAGGATCTCCCAGGGCAAGCCGACGCGGGTGAAGACCTCGACCAGTTTGCCTGCAATGGTGCGGGCGGTGATGTTACGGAGTGGGATCGCTTCGGGGAACCGGGTGGCATAGTCCAGCATCACTAGGATGTACTGGAACCCCGCAACATGCTTAGGGAGGGGCCCCACCAGATCCATGGCCACAAGCTCGAAAGGGGTCTCGATTTAGTGGCATCGGGACCAGCGGTGCCTTGGGCATCCTTGCCGCAGCGGTCAACTGGCAATCCAGGCACGAGGTACAATAGTCCTTCACCTCGCAGTGTATCCCCAGCCAATAGAAGCGTCCCAATATTCGGGCCAGGGTCTTTTCGGTACCTAGATGTCCGGCAGCTGGGACATCATGGGCTAGTTTCATGACCGCCCGTCGATGACATCGGGGCACGAGGAGTTGAGTTCGGGGCTTCCTGGTGTGCAGGTCCCTCTCGACCCGATACAAGCAGTCCTACCGCAACTCAAAGTGCGGCCACTGGGCTGCTCAACCTGGATCGAGGATAGTCCCATCCACGGCGACGAGCTGCTCATATGCCCCGCTGAGGGTGGGGTCAGCTCTTTGGTCCTGGCAGAAGTCCGTGGGGGCCGAGGGACCCCTTGCCTCCCCTAAGGAAGCATCGTCCCCATCCTTTTTCTTGACGGGGTGCTCGAGGGGGTCCTGCTCATCCTCCTTTGTTTCGGGGGCCCCCCACTCATGTTCCTTCCCTTCTGGGGTCTCTCCTTCCAAGGCCGGTACAGGACCCATGCCGCCTCTGGTATGTTGGCACAGGATGGCTGGAAACTCGGGCCAGTCCCGGCCCAGGATCACTGGCCTGGGTGCGAGGCCTACTATCAGCTGTCGGGTCACCCCGTCTATTGTCAGTTGGGCCCAGGCGCTGGGGTAAGGCCGTATGTCGCCGTGGATGCACTGCAGGTGAATTTCCCCCAGGCGTGCATCCGCCTGGGGAACTAAGTGTTAGCGGATTAACATCTGTTTGCAGCTGGAGTCGAGGAGGGCCACGGTCGGGTACCCCTCAACCACCACGGGCGCCGTAATCTTGGCGGGCTGTCGGTGACGGGCCCGAGCCTCCCCGGAGCAGACTTGGCCAAAGGTGCACTCCATGTGGGGGCAGTCTTTCTGGAGATGTCCTGACTTGCTGCAAGAGAAACAAGGCCCCTGGTCGGTTCGTCCCGATCGGGGCCGAATCCTGGGGGAGTCCCGAGCAGGGTTCCAGGGCATCTTCTGGGGAGCGGGCGTTGGGGCTTGGGCTGGCCTCGCAGGTGGGGCTGCAGCCCAAGTGGGCTTCGCCTTCTTCTCGGGGTTGGGGCGCTCCGGCCCAAATGGGGTTGTTCGGCCAGTTGGGCCCACCAGGGCTTCCGCCTCTAGGAAGCCCTCCATCAGGGTGACAGCAGCGGCCAGCGTTGCCGGTCGATGACGGAGGACCCAGGCTCTTCCTCGCGATGGAAGGATGTGAGTGAACTGTTCAAGGATCACCTGCTCTGCCAGCTCTTCTGACGTTCGGGCTGCAACCACTGCTGGCAGGTCTCCCGGAGCTCCTGGGCCACCATACGAGGCCGGGCCCTGGCGGGGTACGTCAGGCCCCTGAACCGCTGTCGGAAAGTCTCCGGGCTTACGTCGAAGGCGTCCAGGATAGCGGATTTCACCTGACTATAGTCCTGGGTGGCCTCGGCAGAGAGGCCTCGATAGACTGCCTGAGCCATTCCTGTTAGGTATGGGGCCAGGATGGAGGCCCATTGGTCAGGGTTCCACCCCGCGACGGTCGCCACCCGCTCGAAGGTGACCAGGAAGGCCACGGGGTCATCGCCGGGGCCCATCTTGGTCAGTCGGATCGGTGGGCGGGGGCTCGGGCCCCCATCGGTGCCTCCCAACTTGGCCCCATCTCGGAAGGCCCGCTCCGCGGCAAGGTGCTGGAGGCATTTCAGCTGGAACTCCTGCTGCTGCTTAACCAGGTCCTGGATCAGCTGGCGCTGTTGAGTCCCCAGCTGCTCAACGAGCTGCTGCTGCTGTGGAGCTGGGCGGCCTGCTGCTCCTCTTGCCACCGTGACTGAGCCGCTTGCTGCCAATCCTGGTTCTCGGTCAGAAGGGCGATGAGTTGGGACATGTCCATCTCGGGGGAGGGGGCTCCCTCTCCGCAGCCCCCCGTTCACCGGCGTTAAGTGTCCGCGCCCACATCCTGGGTGGAACTCCCCTCTTCTGGTACCACATGTAAGCCGGCGGTGTCGGGGCTCGTCCCTCTCAGGTGCGGCAGGGAGCCAGGGCGCCTCCTTACACACAGCAGTCTGGGTAGGCCTAACCCCTCAGCAGGTGTTGAGGGAATAAACGGTCTGCAAACAAAGTATATCAGCCCAGGCCCTTGGACAGGGCGGGGCAGTAAGCAGTTCAAGCTCAGGGCTCCAGCAGGCTGAGCAAAGAAAGTATATCATACTTCCACACAGAAGGCCTCCTCAGGCCTGGGAGAAGGGGAGTCTGCCACCTTTGGGAGGGTGGCAGGGGGAACGCAGGCCCTCCCACTCCACTGCGTTCCAGCCCGGGGCCCTAGCAGCGGCAAAGGCACGCTGCTGTCAGTGGGGATCCTGGCCGAAACACACTGACATGGGTTCAGGTTCTTCAGGAGCCAAACCAGGGTCAGCTACCCCTGGGCCACTTCCGACCTCCCCCTCTCTGGGTACCTGTCTCTCGCCAGCGTCGTCTGGGGGGTCCCAGACCATGGGCTCCTCTGGGTACAGGTCGCAGGGAGGCTCAGGCAGCTCCTCGGGATACCGGTCGTAGGGAAGCTCAGGCCGCTCCTCGGGATACCGGTCGTAGGGAAGCTCAGGCCGCTTCTCGGGATACCGGGCGCAAGGCAGGTCAGGCCGACGTTCCTCCGGGTACCGGGTGTGAGGCAAGTCCAGCCAGCGTTCCTCCGGGTAGTGAGCGCGGGGCAGGTCAGGCCAGCGCTCCTCCGGATACCAAGCGCGAGGCAGGTCAGGCCAGTGTTCCTCCGGGTAGTGAGCACAGGGTAGGCTGGGCCCGGTGGTAGCTCGGGCTTCAGCGTCTGTCCTCTCCGGCAGCCGGCCACCAACTGAGTGCTTGGCCCGGGCTTTTATACTTCCTGTCCCGCCCCTTGACTTCCAGGGGGCAGGGACAGGCAGCAGTGGCTCCGCCCACTGAGGCACCTGCTCTGGCTCGTCCCTCTCAGGTGCGGCGGGGAGCCAGGGCGCCTCCTTACACTGAGTAACATTGCATTTGTGAACTCAGCAGGATACTAATTTTAAATGATTAAGATGGTCTTGGTGAAGGGAATTCATTGGTTGTTCCCCACCTCACTGAACCCTCCTAGAGTGCAAACATCTCCTTTCACATGAGTTTTCGTAACAGGAGCTGTTTGAGATTTCATGTTCTGATTCACTGCTGTGGGGGTGTAAGAAAGGCCTGTGTTGGGCTAGCTATGGCCACAACCTTCCTGTGTTTGGTTTCTATTTGTAAAGAAAGGAGAGACAGAAGCAGAGCCTGATTCACCTCTCACCCCAGTTTTAGGTCAGTTGGCAGAGACTCAAGATTTTTGTAGCTGAAGGTTCAGGGTAGTAGTCCCAGCAAGTGTAAGTCTGTGCCGCTAATAATAATGGTGTTTGTGTGCCGCAGATCACAATTCTTTACAGAAGTGTGTGTCCACTGAGACTTCAGCTGACTTGAGCCTAAGCCTGGGCCTTGTCCTTGGGTAAATGAAAACCCTTTTCATGTGACAGATTCTATTTACTTCCTGTTACCTTTATAAACTATCCTTATTTGAAACAGAGCAACCGTGATCTCAGGACTCTGTTAATGATCAGGGCAGCCTACTCCATGTTCTCCAAGAACCATTCTTTTGTTAGCAAGCTGCCAATTTAGTACTTTAGTACACAGATATTTTTGTTGGGTTTTGATTATGCACTTAACTGAGATCTCAGCAAACACCTCTGTGCCTTTTGGCCCTATTACCTTTTCATTGGCAATTAGAACAAAAGGTTATTAGAGCATAGAGAGCCTTATCTACTATAGTGCTCCGGGGAGTGTTAAACTGATCATCAAGCTATAGTGGTAGCAGAGGTAATCAGTCTGTTGCCGATGACTATGCACAAGGGGAGCACAGATCATACCATACTTACAAATGTGTTCCTATTTTAAATAAGATTTGATTAAGATCTTAAGCTGAGATGTTCAGAAAATTAAGGGTAAGAGGTGGGGATACTCTGGTTGTTTACTGACTGACTGTTTATTTTTCAGTGCAGTGGGAGTTGAGGTTGATCTGTTTTTGGAGGTACTGTGCTTTTCCTAATTGTTATGGCGCCCAGAGCCCGGGATATATTTAAAAATCAAAAGAAATAGAAACAGTAAATAATAATGAATGGAAACAGTCTGCATATACAGCCTGATTCTCCAGAGGTTCTTGCAATAGTGCTGGCTACAGTTGTTCACACATACTTTTCATACATACTAGTGATAGTGTGTGTGTGTGTGTGTGTGTGTGTGTGTGTACTGCCTGGGGTGGAGTGGGGATCGAGCACCCTCCAGGGAAATTAGAAAGTCAGGGCCTCTGCTTCCATCAGCCAAAGTGAACCATATATTCTGTTCTTGGGTTCAATGGGGATCCATAGATAGATGGATGAATAAATGGATTGAGATGTGGTGCTAAGAAGCCTCTTTCCTCCCCTATTTTAGAACATACTGTAGATTATCTGGATGGACTAGCCCCAAGCCTGGAGGAGTGTAAAGGTTGCTTAGTCGTCAGTCTTGACTGATAGCACAGTTTAGAAGGCCATATCCTCCTGTCCTGCCAAAGATGAGTGAGAAAATTATATTAAAAAAGAGAATGAAAGTGAAAAATAAAATCTTGTGTTTCATTCTGTGTTGCACCTCTTTGTCTGCATACTGTATTTTTAGACTAGACTAGGTGCTTCAGAGGAGTTAAAACCTACCTTATTTGAATTTTATTTTTAATATATTTTGGGGCAAGATTATGCCTCGTTTGAGCTCACAGGGAATTCAGAGGGATTAAGGTATCTCCTTTCTCTTCTGCATGGACTATGTGCCTGGCAGTCCCAGCCTGGGGTGAGGGAAGCAACCTCTGTGTGGCCCCTACTTCCCTTCCTCCACAGATAGGTGGGGAGTGGGCTAGTAGGGGCAAGGAATAGGCAGAGCCTTGGCTACTCCCCCACAATGCACCAGCCTAGATAGCTAAACCAGCCTGGCAGGGATGTAATGTTACTGGTATAGAATCATAGAAATATAGGGCGGAAAGGGACCTAGAAATGTCAAGTCCAGCTTCCTGTACTGAGGCAGAACAAAGTAAGCCTAGACCATCCCTGACAGGCGTTTGTCCAACCTGTTCTTAAAAACCACCTCCTTTAACAAGGTAACAGGTCTTGTGAATGGAATGGAAGCAGTAGATGTGATATATCTCAACCCTAATAAGACACCTGATAATGTCTCACGTGAACTTTTCATAAGCAAACTGGGGAAATATATCCTAGACAAACCTAGTATAAAGTGAGTGAACAACTGTTTGGAAAAGTGTACTCAGTAGTTATCAATGGCTCGCAATCAAGCTGGAAGAGCATATTGAGTGGAGTCCTGCAGAGATCTGTCCTGCATCTGGTTCTATTCAATATCTTCCAAAATGATTTGGATAATGGCAGAGAGTACCCTTATAAATAAGATCCTGCCAAATTCACAGTGGTGAAATCTGGTCTCACCTATGAAATACGGCTAGTATAGGGGATGATCAGGGCTGGGGGCTCTGACCATGCACTGGTCTCCAGATGGTAGTCCTGGCTGGGCTTGGGAGGGATGGGACTTATTCTTCTCCTGCAGGGGCTGCTTCTGAGGCTGGGTCAGACCCATCTCTAGGGACCTTTGCCAACTGCAGGTAGCTCCAGGGCTGCCGGCTGGGAGCCCAGCTCTGAAGGCAACATGGTTGCCAGCAGCAGTGCAGAAGTAAGGGTGGCAATACCGCAATCCCCCTAGAATAGGCTTGCAACCCCCCCTACAGCCCATTTTTGGGTTGTGACCCCCACAATTACAACACTGTGAAATTTCAGATTTAAATTATTTTTTAAATCCTATGACCATGATATTGATCAAAAGGGACTGAATTAGGTAGGGCCCTACTTATAAAATTTGTAGACAATATCAGGTGCTTTGGAGGACAGGATTAGAATTCAAAATGATCTTGGCAAACTGGAAAAATGGTCTGAAATAAACAGGATGAAATTCAACAAGGATAAATGTAAAGTACTAAGCAAGAAATGACTGCCAAGGAAAGAGTACTGCAGAAAAGGATCTGGGGGTTATAGTGGATCACAAAATAAATATGATTCAACAATGTAATACTCTTGGGGGTGGGGAGAGAAGCAAACATCATTCTGGGATGTATTAGCAGGAGTCTTGTAAGGAAGATATGAGCAGTCATTGTGGGCACCATGCTTCAGAAAAGATGTGGACAAATTGAAGAAAGTCCAGAGAAGAGCAACAAAAATGATTGAAGATTTAGATAACAAGATCTAAGAGGAAAGATTTAAAAAAACTGGACACAGTCTGGAGAAGAGAAAAGGGGGGTGGGGAGGGACATAAGTCTTGAAGTATGTAAAAGATTGTCATAAAGAGAAGGGCGATAAATTGTTGTCCTTACCTTCTGAGGACAGGACAAGAAGTGATGGGCTTAAACTTCAGCAAGGAAGATTTAGGTTAGACCTTAGGAAAAACTTTTTAACTATAAGGGTAGTTAAGTACTGGAACAAATTACCTGGAAGGCTGTGGAATTTCTGTCATCGTAGGTTTTAATAACTAGTTAGACAAATACTTGTCAGGGATGTATAGATAATACTTAGGCCTGCCTCAATGCAGGGGACTGGACTAGATGACATAACAAGGTCTCTTGTAGTCCTACATTACCATGAGTCTATGATGGGGATTCCACCCCTTCTCTTGGAAGCCTGTTCAGAGCTTAACTACTCTTACAGTTAGAGTTTTGTCGTAATATTGAACCTACATCTCCCTTGCTGCAAATGAAGCCCACTACTTATTGTCCTGCCTTCAGTGACCATGGAGAACAATACATCACCATCTTCATCACAGCCCTCAACATATTAGAAGACTTATCAGGTCCCTCCATCATTCTTTTTTCAAGTCTAACAGGCCCAGTTTTTTTTTTTTTTTTTAAACCTTTCCTCCTAGGTCAGATTTTTCTACACCCTTTATCACTTTTGTTGCTCTTCTCTGGGCTCTCCAGTTTGTCCACATCTTTCTTATAGTGTGGCACTTGGAAATGGACACAGTATTCAGATGAGGCCTTACCGGTGCTTTATAGAGCAGAATAACTATCTCCCTTGTCTGTCTTAAAACACTCCTTTTAATAGACTCCAGAATATTAGCCTTTTTCACAACTCATAGACATTAAGGCCAGAAGAGACCATCATGATCATCTAGTCTGACCTCCAGCACATTGCAGGCCACAGAACCTCACCCACCCACTTCTGTAATAGACCCACAGCTTCTGGCTGAGTTACTGAAGTCTTCAAATAATGATGTAAAGACTTCAAGTTAATCCACCATTTACACTAGTTTAAACCTGCAAGTGATCCATGCCCCATCCTGCAGAGGAAGGTAAAAAACAAACAAAGTTTTTCCTAGAAGGTAGGCACAATCTCTGCCAATCTGACCCAGGGGAAAATTCCTTCCTGACCCCAAATGTGGCAAACACTTAGACTCTGAGCATGTGGGCAAGACTACACTGCATTGTTGACTCATTCAATTTGTGATCTCAGATCCTTTTCAGTCATACTGCTGCCTAGCCAGTTATCCCTCAGTTTGTAGCTGTGCGTTTGATTTTTTTTTCTCTAAGTGAAGTACTTTCCACCTATCTTTATTGAATTTCATCTTATTAAATTCAGATCAGTTCTCCAATTTGTCAAGGTCCTTTTGAATTCTAATCCTGTTCTCCAAAGTGTTTGCAGCCCCTTGCAGCTTGGTGTCATCTTCACATTTAATGAGCATGTTCCCCATTATCCAAGTCTCTTTAATGAAAATAGTGAATAGTACCAGACCTAGGACTGACCTGGCTGGACCCCACAAAATACACCCTCCCAGTTTGACAGCAAACTACTAATCATTACTCCTTTAAGTATAATCTTTCAACCACTTGTATGCCCACCTTCAAGTAAAAAAATTTTCAAAGGAGCCTAAGGGGCATAGGAGCCTAAGTCTCACTTTCAGAAGTAATTAGGCACTTAGGAGCCTGCATCATTTTCAAAAAGTGGCTTTCAATGAGACTTCAAACTTAATTGCCTAATCACTTCTGAAGAATGAGCCTTAGGCTCCTATGTCCCTTGGGTGCCTTTGAAACATTTACTCTAGCAGCTTACTTCCCCCCGAGAAGATTGGGTTTCTCACTATTCACTTCGATCCCTGTGTCACACCCTGGTTTCTCTATAAATAGACCAAGACTTATTCAGGTCTTACTCAAGCAAAAGTCCCCACTGACTTCAACATGTTATCTGAGTGAGGACTTCACAGTACGGCCCATTGAGAAATCTCCCCCTTTGCGTTGGCACTCCATTTCCCTGGTGTGTGCCTTACAAATGTCTCTCTACGGGGTGAATTTGTAGGAACTTCATTAAAGCCAGTGGACATACTCTTAATTTACAGTAGTGTAAATCAGATTGTCTCTAAATAATTTACTGCTTGACTTACACAGTGAAACAGATGACACTGCTAACTTAAGACTTAAAAGAATAGAGTATTAATGCATTTAAATGATGTAGGGTAGTAGCTTGGAATCAGGGCCGGCTCTAGTTTTTTGCCGCCCAAAGCAAAAAAACCAAAAAACCCAAAAACCCGAAACCCTCCAAGAGCGCAACTGCCAAAGTGCAAAAAAAAAAAAAAAAAAAAAAAAAAAGCCTGAGAGAGAGCTCCTATTAGACTGGTACTTCTATAGCTATCTGTTTAATGATCTGAATAAAGAAACTTTCTTTTGCTGGATTTTTCACAGTGCACGGTTTACAGCTGCAAAGCCCTAGTTTTTTGGGGGATGTACTTTACAAGGAGATACAAAACCAGAGCAGAATGCAATAAAAATATCTTCAGCCTAATTTTACTCTGAGTTGCCGGTCTGTAATTTTCCTCAAGGTTTCCAACCTACCACATATATTAAAAGCAAACTCTGTCCTGGCTTAGGGCCCAATCCTACCTACTCTATTATTTACTTATTTATTAGTAATACAGTTGTATTACCATAGCAACTAAGAGTTCCTATTATGCTGCATGGAAAATGGTAACCTCTCTGTATGTTCATAGATTTTAAGGCCAGGAAGGACCACTATGGTGATCCAGTGTGACTACCTGATCTACTCCAACTACTTGGTTTGTTTTAAAATCATCCTGCAGAACTTAATAGAATTTTTTATCCCTTGCTGCTACTTTAATGAAATGGCCAAGGAACAAGGGAGCCAGTAGCAATGTGTACATCATACCTCAAGGGAATGGAATAGGACTACATTGTTTTCTGAGCTACAGCCAGCAATGGAGCTTGACTCCTTCCTTCTTTTTACTGGGGCCCCTGGGTTTATGGAGGTGAGTGACTAGACTTTAGTCTCCATCCACTTGCCTCTTTAGTGCAGGGCTATAACCATTCTCTCCTTCAGCTGTTTACCGTACATTGTGCACCTACAAGTAGGAGAACAAGCATGAGAGTTTTAGCTGAGATGGAAACAAATCCCCCTGGCTAGATGCAAGTATTGTCTCCACAAACTCTTACCTGGAGATGAATCACACCCTTATGTTCAATGACCGTGACTGAACGATCCCCTGCATCTCACTCGGTGCAGCTTATAGATTTGGGTCCAATTATTTCAAATCTGACCCCACCACCTAAAGAAAAGATATGGGGATTAACTTCAGCCCATTAGCGATGAGGGTTGTTTGCAAATCTTAGACTTCAGACTGTCACGGTGGGTGAAAATCACCGTTGGGCAGAAGGCTGGCACAAGGTCTATTCTGAGGATCACATAAGCTATCAGTGTAAATGCTTATATGGCCCTCACTGCCATGGTGGCTGAGCAACTCAGATTATTAATGGGGATTTTAGCCTCATAACACTCTTGCATGTTCGGGAAGAATTATCCCCATTTTACAGATGGGAAACTGTGCAGGAGGATAGATGGCATGACTTGCCCAATGTCACAGCTGTGCAGATAACTGATGTTCGTTTGTTTGCTCATAATTGTGAAAAATGGCTTCGGGTCAACCTGAAAAATTTGGGTTTTTTTGACAAATCAAAAAGTAAAAAAACATAGCCTGCTTTGGTGTGAATAATGTTTTTTCAGTTTTGCACAATTAAAAAAATTGAAGGAAATTTTGAAAGTCACTTTAAATTGAAATGTTTCATTTAAAAAATGTCAACAAAATCTTTTGCCTCTTTTCTGTTTGTTTATTTTTTTTTGGACATGAACAATTTGTCAAAACTAACATAGGTTCACAATATTTTGGGGTGGCCAAATCTGCATTTTTCACTGAAAAACTTCATCCAAAAATGTTGGCCCAGCTCTACTCCTGAGTCATAAGCCAATGCCCTAGCTACTAGACTGGGGTAGTCAAACCATGGCTTGTGAGTAGGATGATGAAATGTCCCGATTTTATAGGGACAGTCCCGATTTCTGGGTCTTTTTCTTATATAGGCTCCTATTACCTCTCACCCCATCCCAATTTTTCATACTTGCTGTCTGGTCACTCGACTTGTGAGCCACATGTGGCTCTCTTACAACTTGCAGCTTGTGGATCCCTCCATGTCTCTCCCCTCATGCTTCACTTACCAGAATAGGGGTGGAGGAGCTTGGGGTTTCTGCCCTACAGCAGAGTGATGCAGCTTCAGCCCTGCAGGGCACACCTTCCCAGGCTCGGCGTTTCAGCCCTGGCAGATGCCTTCTGTGGGGCTGAAGCCTCAAGACCCTCCTCCCAGCGGGGCTGGAGCCCAGCAGGTGCACTCAGCTCTTGAACTTCCGTATGTGGCTCAGAGGTCAGTAAGTTTGGTCATCCCTGTACTAGACTATCCTTCCCACTGTTTCCTACCTAGACTTTTTGTGCTGGGCTTCTGCACAGGGGTGAATTTCACCCATAGCTTGTGGGTCCACCTCTAATTTTAATAGTTTTATAATTAAACGAGCAAATTAAAATACTAATATTTCATGGATGGGTCACTTATTTTTACATTAAGTAAATCCCCAATCTTCCAGTTTTTCCCAGGCAAGTTCTTGACTTGGTCCCAGATCAAGTTAGTTGAAAGTTAAACATTTCAAATCCTATTTGCAAGGACTGTTCAGCCTTCTGGATATTCCCAGATGTAAATAGTGCATTTTAAAGACAGACTTTTGGTTCTAAGAGGGAAAGGTTATGAATATCAGTAGCTGTCAGATTCGGAAGGCTTAGTCTTTTTAATTAGGGAAGTTAAATCTCTCTGACTGTTCCCAGCAGCATTTTAGCGTCGCTGTGACAGAGCTGTCATTTTTTTCCCCACTAATGGACTGAAAGATTAGTTTGCTGATCTACGTGCCATACCTACTTTGAGCAGGTTTGCTGCTAGAAGAAATCCCATAGAGCTGCATACCAGGAAAAGGGTCACTCTTCCCCACGGTAAGATTTAAGTCAAATATATCAAGATGAAGAGATTAGGAAATACAGGCCCACATTCAAGGATCAATCTCCCAGCATGAAAAGGGCACTAAAGCATCTACTGCCATGCTGGATACTGCTGAGTCATCTTTTTGCAGCACCAGAGAGAACTAGCTTCCAGATAGCTGCACTGCATTGGCTTGATCACTGGTAGAGCTCTAACAAACCCTTTTCTTGTTTCCCCCTATATTTTTAGAGTCAATTTTCCATTCTCAGTCAATGTGTACAAAGAATGACCACCTGCCAAACTGCCTGCCTGGTATGTGCAAATTGGTCAGCTTCAAGCGGCAAAGTAGGCAGTTTCCAACAGGGCCTCCATGTCTTTTCTCTTAAATGGAAAGAGGTGTGGTGAAGCCAGAGCAATTACATATTTGTAAGGGGCAGGGAGGTACTAGGGAAGTGCAGAGTACAAGTCAAGCCTAGCTTGCAGGGAAAGGCTGGTTAAAGAGCTAAGACCATGGTTCAGGACTCAAGAGATTGGATTTTTTCCTGCTCTACTACAGACTCCTTGTGTGTCCTTGGGCAAGTCACTTACTCTGCCTTGTGTGTCTACCCTGTCTTGCTTACCCTTAAGCACACATTTTACTTTCCCTCTTATAAACCCATGGCTAGGCCAGATTGATACATATGGGGGTAATTCCTGCTCCCCCTCCCCCCTGAACCGTGAGGTATTCAGAGGCAACAGAATGAGGGCAACTAGAGAGCCAAGGTGGGGGTGAAATTTGGGAAGTGGGTGCATGGAGCCTCACTCCTTGGAGTGTACCTTGCAGCCTGCCATGCAAGGGGATCTGAGAACAGAGCCAGAGAGAAGCAGAGAATGGTCCTGGTGGATCTACCAGTGACTGTCTCTGCAGTCCCAAGGCATTAAAGCCAGCCACGAAGCAGCTCCACTGTGGTGCCACAGCCTGGAGGGTCATATAGATTCTTTCCCTACTACTAGGCAGTCACCACTCCTCAGCACCTAACAGACAGCCCAGCACATTAAGCTGGGCACTGGACGGAGGATGTACCCCAATGTGAACATGGAACTGGCCTTTTGTGATTCAGTCATTCCAGTTATGCAATGTCAATACTCTGCCTCCTGGAGTTTGGTACATGCCCTGGAGGTGTGTGGTGTCAGGGGGGAAGGGAGAATAAGAGCAGAAAAATGGAAGGGCCTGGACTGAAAAAAGCAAGATACACAATTTCTCCATTGTCCTTTAGTGGTGTTGTGTTTAGTCAGCTGGAGGGTGTAATACTTTGCTCTGTCTTTGGTTGCTGGGTTTAGTGTGTGGGTGCTGGGTGGCCTGTGAAACAGAGGAGGTCAGACTAGATGATCTGGTGGGCCTTTCTGGCCTTAAACTCTCTGGGTGTAGAAGGTAGACATGCCCCGGGGCATCTGTCATTTGCCCGACCATCACTTACTCAGCACAACAGAGCAATGTCTGTCTCTTTGACCATGGCAGCATGAGGGAAGTTTCCCATGGAAACGGATGGGAAGTTTCCGTGGATGATCTGTTCCTGCACAGCTTCTCCTCCCATACAAGGCACTAGCAGCCTCTTTCCTTCCAGCACATGTATTCTTTCTGACCCGTTTCCTTTTAGCCAGTGGGAATTTGGGGCATGTAAGGAAAAGTCCATTGTGTGAGCATGCTTGAGTAAGGGCTTGTCTACACTGGCACTTTACAGCGCTGCAACTTTCTCACTCAGGGGTGTGAAAAAACACCCCACTGAGCACTACACGTTTCAGCGCTGTAAAGCGCCAGTGTAGACAGTGCACCAGTCAGTGCTAGGAGCCACGCTCCCAGGGCTGGTAACTACGCCCCTCATGGAGGGTTTTTTTTTAAGAGTGCTGGGAGACCTCTTGCCCAGCACTCTGCCATGACTACACAAGCCATGTTAATGTGCTGCTGCGGCAGTGTTTTAATGTTGCCAGTGAAGACATGCTCTTACAGCAATATGGCCACTGCTACCTACTTGCAACAAAGAACTTTCTCTTTAGGGAAGTTTCCCGTTCAAGTTGTGCTGACACTAAGAAAAGAGAGGAAAATTCAAAAGCTATAGTAAAACCAGAGACTCAGTTACAGCATTCCTGATAGTGAGATACTGACACTACCAGCTCTGCTGACCTGACAGACCCTTTGTTTTGGCTGTCCAGAGAACCTCCTATTGCAAGCCTGCATGCTCCTCAGCTCTGTTTTGGGGGTTGTTTTTTGTTTTTGGCTGCATGATATGGATAGCTTACATGCAACAAATTGATGTCTCTTGTGACTGAAGCTGAACTGTAATACTAGTAGAACAGAGGATCTCCTGACAGACGGTCATAGTCTACCTTGCCCTATGCTGGTACAATTTACATCTTTTCAGTTTCCAGTTTCTTAGGGCTTGTCTACACAGAGACATGCAGGAAAGTTATTCTAAATTAACTAAAGGTGTAAATCTGAAGTGGATTAGTTTAATTCTGAGTAACAGCATCCATGCAGTTTAAAGTGACCTCAGTTTGGTTTAGCTTAATTTGTTCTGGAAGTGAATTAAATTAAACTAAATTGAGGTCACTTTAATTTTGACTGAGGGTGTTCACACAGTAACTTAATGAGGTTTAACTAAGCCACTTCAAATTCACACCTTTAGTTAATTCAGATTAGCTTTCCCAGACAACCCTGTGTAGACAAGCCCTTATACTCACCTGCTTTCCTGTGTTTCCTCTACTTCTGTCCATTTGCCTTTACATTTAAGCTACTCAGCCGTAGCAGCTTTATCTAAGCTATTTCTAAGGGCCCCTAACAGTAGCATTCATATAGAAGCCCAGAAGTCCACACTGATTCTTCCTTTTCTGTCCTCAAATGATTTCTGGGTGTTTTTCTTTTCCTTAAGGAAGGAATCTGTTTCTGGAGGAAGACTTTCTGGAAAAGGTAAATAAGAGCACAGCTGAGCTTAGATTCAACCTGGTCTTCTCTGGCAAGGAGCTGAGTGACTGGTGTCTGACTGCTAGAAGCACTTTGCCTCCAGTGCTTGAAACTTGTATCTTCAGTCTCTCCAAATGCATCATCCTGTGGAGTGCAGCCCTCTTCATGGATAAGTCAGTCCCTGAAAAAACCAAGTCCCAGATTGCTAAAGCCCTTATACATTAGGCATATGGACTTGAATTCAGTGTGGAAACAAAGGGAGAGGGTGGAGTTTGTGGTGCTGTTGTCTTTGCTGGGGCATTAAGATACTGGCTGCTACATGCTACATCAGCTCCAGTTTGTATGATGATTACACTCAGCTCCAACTGGAATGAGTGGCAGAAGTCTAATAACAAATGTGTAGGTCACTGTGGCTTTTTCCTTGTCTGAGAGGAAAGGGCAGAGGCCCCACACCAGCCAGAAATAGAGGAACGCATTCTTCAACACACTAATCCTACGTATGTCCAAGAGTAGCGAGGAATCCAGCATCCCACCAAGGCTGTGTGTGTGGTCTGGTCACCCAGTCAATGGTGAGGTTAGGCTGCTGGCAAGGTAAGTGCTTTCCCTCTGCCAACCACCATTACGTTTTTCTTCCCAGGGTTAAGTCTGAGCCAGCAGCTCTCTCTCTGCTTTCCCTCCTCTGTGCTCAGCAACCGTTAACATTGGCTTTATTCAGTCCTTAACTCACCAAGGATGCAGTTTATGTAACACTAATGTAGAGCGGCAGGGGTCCATATTGATGGCATTATGGTATGGGCCGGATTGCTTTTTGCCACAGCCCTGCACAGGGGCAGTGTGGAACCATCTCACTCAAGGGGACATTGGGTAACTTAAGCTCAGAGGCTCTTGGAATATGCAAGGACTAAAATTTCAACCTCAAAGTAAGAGCTGATAATAGATATGAGACCAAAAAAATGAAGGCTTCTGCCATCCTTCTCCCCTTGCCCTGCTCAACACCCACTCTCTTGGCAACCATAGTCTGGGCCTAGATTGTTAAGCACTGCTTCACTCACTAGCTTGGGTTAATGTTCTGAGGTCTCTGGTACAGCATTGCTCCATCCATAAGACTGAACAGCCTGGATTTGTGGGAAGTTTTCAGCAACATCCTCAGTGTGATCTTGGCTTAGTTTTACTTGTGTTCATTGTTATATGTGTTGGTTCCTGAGCTGTGTGGATCCAATTATTTTCTTTCAGAAAATGGAGACAAGCCAATGCACTGGTCTCTGCAAGTAAAGAATAAGCAAGTTCCAAACATGAGCCTTCATCTCATTGACATTTTTGTCTAGATGAAGCTCGGCAGCAGCCTCAATAATAGGCTTCTGAACTTCTTGTATTCTCCAGGCATTTAAAGACACTGCAAATTAAGATGTAATTGAAAAATGAGTCTATTTCTAAGAAATGAAGTGTAACCAATAGCCCAGGTCTGCTAACTTAATAGAGAAGCTTAACATCATTATATCTGTATTAATAACAAGACCAGTCAGCCATTAGCAAGAGAAGTTCATTCATTGCATCTCTTGACACTTTCCAGCCTGCTTTTTCTTGGTAAATGAAGGCTGTTTGTGCTCATCTTCCATTCGGCTAATTCTCAGTAGTAAGATAAACATATGGGTGAAAGATCTTACTTTTCTCCCCCTCTATCTAAGAGCTGCTAGCAGGATAATGATGGAAATAACATTAGCATTTGTAATGGAGGCAAATACAGAAACATGAAGGACCAACAGAGAAAGTATCAGATTGAGTTTTGAAGGCTACACAATCAGATGGATGTGACTCTGTAATAAAACAACAACTATTTAAAGGCCCTGCTATACATTGTCATATATCACTTGGGGGGCAGGGGAGGGGTAGCTCAGTAGTTTGAGCATTAGCCTGCTAAATCCAGGGTTGTGAGTTCAATCCTTAAGTGGGCCACTTCAATCCTTGAGGGGGATCTGGGGCAAAAATCAGTACTTGGTCTTGCTAGTGAAGGCAGAGGGCTGGACTCAATGACCTTTCAAGGTCTCTTCCAGTTCTAAGAGCTAGGAATATCTCATATTATAATTATTTGTTTAGAATGAATAGTTTAGTTTATGTAGTCAGGTTCATGCAGTAGCTGGCTAATACCTGAGCACAAGGTGGATATTAACAGTCTGCCAAGGCTCAAGGCATAAATACCTTCTTAGGATGAAACTAAGCCACAAACACTTGTACTTATCTGTAAAATGGACATAACAGCACTTGCCTACCTCAGGGATTGGGAGTCCTAATTCACTAAATTCTGCAAAGTGCTTTGAGAAGACATTATTGTAAGAAACCCATGATCACCTAGCACTTCATGGTTGTTGCTATGATCATTCAGAATTTCACAGAAACAGCAGAATGTCCTCCTGTGCCAAAAGCACATGCTCCTACTACTGAGTTGAAGGAGAATCTTCATTAGCTGTAAACCATATGTGGGCTATGACACAGAAAAGCAGTTCTGATTCTAGGCACCAGAAAGCAGTGGCATATATACCCTAGCCAGGTCCTTACAGTATCAATATTTTCACATTTTCCTTGTCATCCCCTGTTCTTATTGTTTATATTACAATAGCACCTAAGGGCCCTAGTCATGGATCAGAGTCCCATTGTGTTAGGTGCTGTACAAACACAGAACAGTCCCTGCCCCAAAGAGCTTACAATCTAAGTATAAAACAGGAGATGATATATGGGTATAGACAAGTGGGGCAGTGCAAGGAAACAATCAGTCAATATTGGTGAAGGACTGCTGGTGTGCTGTGACCACTGTGTAACCATTGTTAACAGCATTGTGGCAAAGAAGTGTTTTGTGGAGGAAAGTGAAGATGGATAATGAGTTAGCTTTGCAGATGTTGTAGGAGGCACTCCCTGTAAACCTTTCAGTAAGGATGCAAGAATGAGATTCTTTTCTTTCAGCAGACTAAAATAATAAAGACATTCTACACTTGGCTTCAGTAAAGCTGCACTGCACTGCACCAGCTAAGGGTGTAGCCCATCTTCTCTTTCAGAACAGACAGTATACAAACAATTAATGCATCTGCCTAGGGCATATAACCGATTTATAGCAAAGGGGAGTTTTCAAGAGAACACTACTCACTTTCTCACATAGAAAATGCACATGCAAGGAAACAAAGCACAACATTCTTCTATGTAAAATATGCAGCAATCATAAGGCATATTCTTTACAAACATCTCAGGAAATAGATTGTCTAAATTTTATGCATACAAATCAATATTCTAGCTGAAAAGTGATGCTTCCTAAGCCAAGAAGCATTCACATTCTTAATGCTTTTTTCTAAATACCAACTGAGAGCTTTTATGCTGGCAATTAGAGCTGATTGAACTCTGCAAATAGCATTTGTAAATATTTGTGCAAATTCCCAGTCATTGTTCAACTCAGCTCTGGTCATGACCCCTTGCAGGTCACTACTTCAGACATTAGTTTGAACCTTCCGCCCCTCCCAATGGCTGTTTGAGAAATGGCTTTTTTTGCATGAAATTCACCCCTGTGCAGAGGGCCAGCAAAAAGCCTATGATTAAAACTGGCTAATAAAATTTCATGGATTTTGAAGTTTATTAAAAACCTGTTTTAGCAAACAAAATTTGATCTGTGTTTTTCAAACCATGATTGAAAGATGTCTATAGCAGTTTCATTTATTGAACTCCATTTTTGATTTTTTTTTAACCATGACAGATTTTGATTTTTAAAGTGATTAAAAGGTTGATTTTAAAATGTCACCTTTTCCCCAAAAAAGATTTGATAATGTCAGCAATTTTTCATGAGCTTTGTTTTTGCAAAGGCTGTCTTTAAATGGGATTTTTTTTAATTCAGAACACTGCTACCAGCTCTACTGTGCATCACACTTAAGCCCAATTCTGACTGACTGAATGAATGTACAATTCTGAATCAGAAAACAATGAGTATTATACTCAGCAAATATTTGACCAATTGTATTGGGTATGTACACTAGGACAGTCTACCCCTTTAAAGGCCTGGGGGGCCAGTGAACAGCTGCCCCTTTTCTGAAGGGAAGCTAGACAGGCAGGTGCTGGGAATCAGCCTGACAGTATCTAATGACTGGGTCTGAGTCTCAGCTAGAGGATATAAATGAAGCTGCCAGGGCTGTGAGAGAGCCTGGGACCAGGAAAGAGCTGAGAATATACTCTTGCTGTGGCTACAGCAAGAGGGCAAGCAGGCTCTGTAAACCCCTGGGCTGAGGGAATTGCAAACCCTTTAGCTATTGGAGACCAGAGGGTCCTACAGTCTCAGTCCTGAACAAGATTATTGCTTATTCCACATTTCCTTTTGTTTGTTATGTGTTTGAAGAATAAACATAGCCCCAAAGAAAGGGCTACAAACAGAACTGGGCATGGCTGATGGATCTGACCAGCCTAGGACAAACAACCAGCCCATAGGAGATGTTTCCATTCATGTAAAATTAAGGATATGGAAATGAGAGGAAGGAGGATGGTTATTTATACATCTGCAAACCAATAAGGCAACCATTTTGGAAGCCCTGAGCTACTTTTTATTCACTTTTATTCCTTTATTGAAGGAGGCAGGGCATAAGGATGCCCATTCTGCTTCTCCCATCTTGGCTGTAATAGTACACTAGATTGCACAAATACTGGAAGAAGAGACTCTTGAATCCTTCCCTCCCAAGCTTACCCCAAACATATTGGCCTGAAACCGGGTCTACCCTTCCTGAGCTCCTTGCAGGGCCAAGGCCTTTAACACCACCTACTAGTAAATTAACCCACTGAGAGTTGCAGGAATTTCCACTGAAAATGAAAAGGCTGCTTGAAAATAATCTTCTTACATCATCTAAAGACTTATTCTGTGAGAGTCATGGCCAGTCCCACTAGTAACGAATGCCAGGGTTGCCATATCGTTTCTCTGTCATACATAGGACAGGTATATACATATTGGGTCATTAGCATTACTCAGTTACTCTCCTTTTCTTTCACTTTGCTGGATCATTGCATAATCATTCTCACCAACATTTGTTTCTAGGCCCTGTCAAGGTGCAACTGCAGAAACAGACAAGCTTCTGAGTGCTACCGTGTGTGTGTGTTTGGAAGAAGATCTGACAGCTCATGAATCATTGGGGCATGAAAAGCTGACAATTGGTTTTTAATATCTGAAATGAATAAGGCCACAGTTTAATCACCAGATAAATCAGAGGAAATGTTCCTGGGAATTGAAGGGAAACTTCCTTTTGCGGACAATATTCCTCCCACTTTCCTGGCTTTGCATTATTTATACCTGTCTCATACTGTACCTCTTCTGTTGCTGGAATGCATTTATTAGAAAACTGAGAAAGGTTACTTTCTATAATAGCTTTTTCATGTTGTGTGAGAGCCATTTATATTATGCAGTCAGGAATGACAGCTCCTTGACAGGAGACAAACAACATTTCTCTTCTGTCACAAATCACTCTCTGTATTTTATAGCATTATATAGCCTCAAAGCTGAAGTAAAGTATATGTATTGTCCTTTTTCAATTACGTGAACAGCGCTGACAATGATTAAACAGCCATTGATACACAAATTCAGAGCTTAAGTGGAGACATTCCCTCGCTTTCATTTTCTATGAACAAAACAGATACTTTGATCTGAAATTAGTTTTATTTTAGATTTTGTTATTTCTTGTTTTCCTTAAGGTCTCTATGGGAGACCACAGTGGGTGCATTGTAGGCCTGGCATCTTCTCTGTAACTAGCTGCAGCAAGTCTGGGAACAAAATGGCTGGTAGTTGTGCACATTGAGGACTGTCATGGGGTTTGCTACTCACCACCGAGGTGCCTCTCTCAACTCTATTATTCCCTCTTCATGGCTTGCCCCTCCAGCCAGCTCACTTTGATAATCTACAAGTGTAGGATTAAAGTTCTACTGGACAAACAGTCTCAGGCAGTCTTCAGCTCCACTGCCCAGTCTGTGCCACTTCCCCAGTGGCTGGCAGGGGAACCTAGGCTCACCCACTACTCCAAGTTCCAGCCCAAGGACTCTAGGCCCAGCAACTACTGTCTGCTCAAGCTCTGATCTTGTTGCAGTTCCCCGGGCTCCTTCCTATCTTCTGGCCTCCCTCTGGATTATTGTTGCTCCCTGTGGCTATTTCACCCCCAATCAGGTTCTTGACAGAGTCTGTATTTTAAGGCAGGATCTCAGGGCTTATGTGTTGTAGTCTGTTGCCAGCTCCCCACCTCTCTAGGGAACAACTGCAGAGTTCTTCCCTTATCACCAACTTCCTTCCTTTATGCCTATCCCAGCTGGGTTTCATCAGCCATTAGGCCTTATCAACCCAGTCTCTTCTCCAGGTGCTTCCTGCCACAGGGTTAATGGGCCCTTTTTACCTATTCAGTCTGTGGAGGGGAAGGGGGAAGAGAGAAACCCTATGGCAGGGACCAAATTCATCCGTGCTGGATTTCCACTGTACATAGATTTCAATTTTAGCTGAAAATAGGCATCTACCTTTATGCTGGGTCCACAGCAGGGATATTTTGATCCTGAGAAAGATCTTAGAAACATAAAGGTGTAGTACACTTAAAACAGAGGTGTAATAATCACAGAGCTATAATACAGATACTTCTTTCTAATCCTAATCACTTCGTTGAGTTAGCAAGTAACACAAGGTGTTAGGGTTAATGTAAGACAACATTCTGAGCTATCTAACAGAACATTGTTTCAACAACAGAATGTGTTTTGATGTATTTTCAGTAGAGAGGGGCGCATAACAGAATTTAGATCCAAACAACTCTTTGAATGGATGAATCAAAACACTCTGAAATAAGGGAATGTACAGATTCAGAGTTGGAGCTCCCCTTTTTAGGGGAGTTTAGGTCCAAGAAGTCAAATCCTGCTGACTGTATCCAGGTGAATAATTCCATTAATTACAGTGACACTCCCTGCACAAGTAGGGTGAGCACGATTTGACCTTGAGGGGGATATTGATTTGGCCACTTACAGGGATAAAGGGCCAGCAGCAATTTCATAGGGGCCACTGAATGAGCCAAAGAGCACCCAGAGCACACCATGTGATTTTTTTCCCCGCTTGTCCTTGCTCATCAAGTCCCCTCAGCTGCCAGTCCCCTTAGTGGAGACGGGCAGTTGGACAGCATAGAGGCATCTATGCAAGCTCTGTGCCACTCAAGGATTCTGTTCTGTCTGGAGAAATCCTCAGATAGCCCTTTAGAGCATCTTTCTGGTTGCTTTGCATTGTTGGGAAAGCACAAAGCTGCCAGATCCAGGGCCAAAGACTGAACTCCCGAAGTTTGGGTCCAGAGCCATGGCTCACTCTGGGATTCTGGTTTGGGCTAGTCTCTTATTTACAATGTCTGTCTTACCTTGTGGTGAAAAACCACAAATAAAAGATATGCCCCCTCCTCTTAGAGGATATTCCTGGTGCCCTAACCACTTGCCCATTCTGCCCACTCAAATTTCCTCTGTAGCTTCACCTAGAAATGGTGTTTGCCCCTTTCTGTTTTAAACTGGCCCACTGGGATGCTTGAATTTCAGAGATAGATGGAGTGACCATCCTCATCAAAATGTACAGTTTGCTGAGGACTGTTTTGCCAGCCAGAGTGATATTGTACTAGTATTGTAGAATGAAGTTCCCAGATCTGGCTCCATCCTATGAATGCACAACTCTATAGGGCAGCCCCATTGGCAACAACACCGGGTAGGGTCAAAGCATGCTCTTCTTTGCACATTGATGGAGAGTTGAGAACACGAGGTGCTTTTGTCCATAACGGTGTCTTTGCCATGGAGCCCACAATGCTGCTTTGGAATGTAGTGAGCAACTGGAAGAAGGACAGATGTCTGTGAGATTATGAAGTGGTCCCAGGGTCTGAATCTCCTTATATGAGCAACTTCCACTGATTTCTATCAGAGTTGCTCATATGCAGCAACTACTGGGTCAAGGCTGTGGATAGCTTGTGTCTCCTCTTGTCACGTGCTTTGGGACTTCTCTGGATCAAAGGCTCTATGGACATGTAAATTTTGTTATGCTATTAATCTATTAATCTCAAAACAAAGTTCCCACCCATGTGGACCTTCTGCAAATGCACTTAGCCCGATTTATGGGATTAATTTTCACAAGAGCTGCAGAATAAGATGGTGATATAAGTAACTAGTTGAAATGGAATTCTTTCTTCAGTTAAGCTGCTGAGCTTCTCCACCTATCCACAGGCATCAATCTGCCCTAAGAACCCGAAGGGGTGGAGTGGGTGCCCATAAGTAGAAAGGAGACAAGTTGAAGGAGCATATTTTATTCATGACCACAATCAGCTAAAGAGGAGCAGAGAAATCTGTATGTGGATTTACATGAACAAACTCTCCATAAAATGCTTTTCCACTTCAAAAATCCTTATTAAAAAGTTGGACTTCACTTTAGTTCCAAGCAGGCAGGAACAGCAAATAGGCATTTCCTCTCTCTTCTCGCTCTTCTATTGGGAGAATTTTACATAAATTAAAATTAATGCATTTTTTCAACTAGGTCAGTTGAATGTAAATGTTCTGTTCCACCGAAGATTATGCATCATAACTCAGTTAAAGGATACACAGCACAAATCAATCTGGCTATACTTATCAAAGCAGATCCATTTGGATCAGGAAGCAAACAAAATTTTTCTACCAAACACTTTGCTGTAGTATCTGAAAACTAGGAAATTGATTGATAGAGGAAATGTATACAAGTGATTTGGTGAGTCTCCTACCATTTTCCACTAGTACTATCAAAGCTCCAATTCCTCTTGTATTTGGGATGGCACAGCCTTTTCCTCCAGTGCGTGGCTTCAAATTTGGGCTCAGAGTAAGTCTGAATAAAATGTGGGACCAATAGAAATGTTTGACATTTTTTTTATATTCCAGTGGAAATAGTTCTCTTGTGTTTGCCAGCCAGACATTGCAACACTGTGCTAGTGCATGTGAATCTGTGACACAACCTAGAAACTAACACAAAAGAAATATTCTTGTGGTTGGTTTTATTCCTCTCTCAGTCCTTTGCTGCCTGTGTTCTTCTCCTTAGGCCCTGGTCCTGGGAACAGGCACACTGATTTTGGTGTGACTACTTGCTTGAGTGAAAGCTAAACGTGCACAGGTGTTTGCTGAATTACCCTCCATCCCCAGATTGTTAATTCTTTGGGGGAAAAGACTGTCTTCCCGTGTGTTAGAGCAGTGTTTAACAGGCTACAGGTGGCACCAGAATCTACTACTGCTGAAACAGAACTACTACATTTCTATTCTGAGCCATAAAAAATGAAATTTTTGTTCAAGAATGGACCACACTTTGAGGGACATAAAGTCCCATTTTTGCTTGAAAAAGCACGTGAAGTCAGTTTTGAATTGAAACCTCCATTTCATGACACATCACATAAAAGCAGAATTCCATGCATGCAAAGTTGTTTGAATTTCAGAATTGTGAATGTTTGTTTTTGTGCAAAGAATCATGGAGCGCCTTTTTTTCCACATGACCCTGGCCAGCCCACAGCTTCCAGGCCTCACACAATGGTGATCACATTCCGTTTCCAGAGGGGCAGGATGGGATACCTTCCAGCGCGCATCGGTGCCTCCTCTTCACTGGCTAAAGAAATTACTGATAGCTGATGTGAGGTACTTTCTGTGTCTAAGGCACTGAGCGTCCTCCTGCCTCTGAAATTCCAGCCCTAAACAGAAGTGGAAAAGGGAACCTAGTAGTGTTCTGTCAGCAGACCAGGGGGCAGGAAAAGCAGCAGCTACTGCTAGAGCCTGGACAATCACTCAGCAATGGCTCTGGCAGAGAGAGTTACCGGTAGCTTCCCCGTCTTGCCCTGACCGTGGCTCTCCCTTCCCCGCCCTGCCCTACTCACCCCTCCACCTGCAGAGCATGGCTCTCCCTCCCCCACCCAGTCCCATTCACCCCCACATCCCTAGAATCCAGTGCTCCCTCCCCCATCTTGCCCCAGTTACTCACCCCTAGAGCCCGACTTTCTCTCCAACGTCCTGCCCCAGTCACCCCTCCACCCCTAGACCCTGCTCAGCTAGCAGGTGAAAGGTGGTGTAGAGACCAGGGAGTGATGGGGGGCGAGGTCTTATGGAAAAGCAATGGAGCAGGGGGTGCGGGAGGATCTGGCACTCAGTGTCCAGTTTTCACAGATTTAGATAGTTGGCCATCCTAGTATTGGGTGACACTGCCCCAGTTAAGGGCATTGGCCAAGCCCTTTGCACTGGAGTGAATTTCCAATTAAAACTACTATGTCCTCTTCAGACAGTGTTTAAACACAGCATGGCCCGGATTCAAGACAGCACTAAAGCCTGTGCTTAACTTTAGCATTGACTTCCATGGGATTTACACACGTGCCTAAAGGCCTATTGATTTAATGATAATGTCAATTTCAGTAGATCTCAAAGGCCTTCACAATCTTTTAATGTATTTATCTTCACAACGGTCCTGAGAGGTAAGGATTATCCCCATTTTAAAGGTGAGAACCTGAAGCCCGAAGATGTTAAATGACTTGCCCATGGACATACAAAGTCCATGGCAGAGCAAAGATTTGAATCTGGGTCTGTAACATCCTAGGCTCATGCCCTAACCACTGAATCATCCTTCCTCTCCAATAGAGCTTAAAGTTAAGCACATGCTTCAGTGCTGACCTAACTAGTACCACACATAATTAAGGACTTTCCTGAACTGGGGCAAAAACAAAGTGTACATGTATAATTAAACCTCTTCCTGTATTTCTCCTTGATGGGAGGGAAACCATTTTCTGCCTCTTCAGCTCCCCCTTGGTTACAGCATAGCTCAAGTGGCAGAGGCCTGGTCTATACCTGAAACTTAAAGTTGACCTGTGTCACACAGGGCTGTAAAACAAATCAAATATCCCCCTAGGAGCTGTAGTTAAGCCAACCTAAGCTACAGCATAGACACTGCTAAGCTGACAGAAGAATTGGTCTGTCACCCTAGCTACCACCTCTGGATGGGGTGGATTTACTACAGCAACGGAAAACCCCCTTCTGTTCCTGTAGTGTCTATGCTATGCTATGTAGTGTAGACATTTCCTTCATGCATTACAGGCTTTCCTCTGACTCATCAGGTGCAGGCCACGTCTCAAGCCAGGATGGCAGGCTCGATGGGCCATTGGTCTCTTTCAGCTTGGCAGCTTTTGCATTCCTATTGGTTTCAGCAAAGAGTAATGGGCATAAATTTAAAACCTTTCAGCAAAGAGTAATGGGCATAAATTTAAAACCTTTCAGTGGTGTGTGTAAATTGCAAACATGAACTGTTACTATTTTCTCACCATAGATTTTCGGATTGTCTTCCAAATATTATTTAGATTTCAAGAATAACAAAAGCTACTGTCATGTCATAGCCTGTTAAAATGTTTTGATAAGTAAAAGCAGAAATCGCCCTCTACTGGTTATTAATAGGAACGATAATGTTTTTCATAACTGCTTGCTGAAAATGTCATGTTTTAAAATGTATTTATTAGGAAAATCCGTTTTAGGTGCAGCATCAAGATGCAGGGTACACATCTCATAGTCAGGGGTGCTCAGACTGTGGATTATATCAAGAGTAAGGTAATGAAATCTGGCTAAAATGTTCAAATGTGAGTAACCTAAAGTTATTAGATATTACAGTAGTACTTGGAGGCCTCAGCTGAGATCATTGCGCTAGGCACTGTACAAACACATAGCATAGTAAGATAGAGCCCCTGCCCTGAAGATCTTACAGTATAGATAAAGGAAATTCTATCACCCCCATTTTACAGAAAGACACTTGAGGCACAGGGAGATTAGGCTGCTTAGGAAGTCTATGTCAAAGACAGGACCTGAATCCAGAGCGCTCAACCCCTAGGTTTGTGTCTATTAGGAATCTAAATGAAAGAAGACTGGTATCGAGAACTGCTCAGCCCTTACTAATGAGATGGAATGCAAGCCCTGTTAGTGTAACCACCTTGGTGTGCAGATTGACACTGCAATATACTTACTGCATCTCCACTCTACAGTCCTGATGAGACAACGTGCATCCTGAAGAAAAGAAAGCAAATGCTGAATAAATGTGGTGGCCATAAAAGTAGTGGATTAAAATGGGTTTCCTTTGAAAGGATTCAAATCAACAGACATTTTAAGTTACAGTGAGGAATTGCTGGAAGCACTGCCTTCTCCAGATTAATAGTTGAAGGTAGCATTTCGTGAGGGCCTTTATATGGCTCTTTTAAAGCATTTTTAAATAGGGCCCCAGTTCTACAATCAGATCCACCTGTCTTCACCCATCCCCATTCACTTCAGTGGGGCTCTGTGTGTGCTTAGTAAATTTGATTGCAAGATCGGGACCTTGATAACTATTGCAACAATAACAGCCTGCAATCTGTACCAGGTACATGGAAGCAAAAAAACAAACCAAAAGATCCAACACTCAGCTTTGGACTTGCAAAATCCTACTTGGCTGCTCACCTCGGGCAAGTCACGTTTTTATGAAAGACAAATAAAATATTCATTTTTTCTTTTATCATCAATCATCATCAATAGAAAGGATGGATGTGCAGATTCTATACTTGGCCACATAAATATTCATGACAGTTTTATTTCAGCTTATTGAGCTCCCCCTTTAAACACTTCATGCTCTACACAAATACTTTTGATGGATGCTGCTGCTGTTCATCTCCACTTATGTGCAGATGCTTGCTGGAATTTACCACCTGTATCTTAAACATACGAAACATTAACTCCAGATATAGGTGGGTTGTGCTTGCAATAGAATGCCCCAATCCTGCTCCTGTTAAAATCAATGGCAAAACTCCATGGAAGCAGGAGTGAGCTCAGAATTGTTATATCCCAAGCACTGAACTCAAGTGTATAATCAGAATATTTAACTGTATATTCACAAAAGGGCCTAATATAGGCTCTGTGTTCTGCTAACTTTCTTTGACATTTATATAGCAGACTTTGGGCCTGATTCCACATTCAATGTGTAAACCAAACCCTTTGATTGGACTAGGATTGTGTAATTGGGCCCAATCCTGAAAGGGATTGAGCATCTTCTGCAAGACACTGAGCACCCTCAGCTCCTATTCAACTCAGTGGGACTGAAGAACATTCAGAATTTTGTAGAATTGGGCCCTAACTCTTTGTATACATTGTTTTGTTTTACCTGCAGTGGTTTCTGGTGTTGAGTATCCTTAAAAAGGCAGAAGTGCAGCAGGAGAATATCCCACCTAGCATTAATGTGTGGAAACTGGAACAAGAGGAGGTATTTTTCATTGGATTCATTTTACATAAGGATGAAAAAAAAATGTCTGCTTTTGTGGAGGAAGCAGTGGTGTTTCTTTAAATTGTTGGTTGCATTCTCTGAAAGCCACCCTGGGACTATTGTAACAGAAGAAAATAGTGCAAACTTTAGCAACATCAATACAGACGACAGTCCCAACTCCCAAGCTGGTCCCTACAGTGCACTCTAGTGGCAACATATCATCAAGGTCAATGACAGATAAGCAGATAGAAGCTTAGATCAGGAGCAATGTAAATTGTACCCAGACATTCTGAGCATCCACAGGTTCCAGTGAGAATTGTCAGGGTTCAGCAGCGCCTCTGAAATATCAGGCCCAAAGTGCCTGACTCTGATCTCCGTGAAAGTGGAGTTATTAAATCAGGCGTGAGTCCACTGAAGTCAATTGAATCACAGCTTATGCTGGGGTGAAATCAGAATCAAGCCTCACAGTGATGGCTAGTGGTCAGTTTCTACAGGTGAATGGTGGCCAAGATTACGTTGTAAAGTGTGTTCTTCCCTCCACCCCAACCAAAATCCTGGAATAGGATTTCTATCTAGACTTTGCATGATGGTGCTATTTCTGATGTGGCTGATTATTGAAAAGAAAAAGATCTGGAGCAAGTGTTTTGCCACACTTACTCTGTTCTACTTTGGGCCTGTTTTACTAGAGGCAACGTATATCCTGTACCAAACATGCACTATAGAATGACACACTCATGCCTTCTGAACATCACAGATGACAGCATCTCAGGCTATGTGGCAAAGGCCCGGAGAGTGTGAGGTTTTGTGTCTATGTCAATATAAATGAAACAAATATTTTTTAAAAATGTGTCTTACAGGCAAGAATATTTTCAATTCGTTTTTAACCCTTCTGAGCACTGATAGAAAGTTATAAAGCCCCTGTAGCATCTAGGCCTCTATTATGCTGTGCTCCAATCCCCCAACAAGGGAGTTTTGTCTCAGATAACAAGCTTATAAAGAGTTCATGGAGCACCAGCAATGGAAGGTTGTTAGGCCAAACAGGGCAGTGAAACTAACAGAGAAATGCTTTGCTGGGCTGTGGATCAAAGTAGTTGACATTTCCTAATAACTGAGATGGAGGCAAAACTCAGAACATGGGCAACTGGCTGGTTCAGGATAATAAGAATGGGATCTATTGCCCTTCAGTTAGGTCTCCAGTTTGCACCATATCCAGTGACTGAAAGCTGTCATCAGTGTGGCAGCTGGTCTGGTATGAGTTCAAGTTCTCAGTTGGCAGATGTCCCTATCAGCAAATCACTCCTACAATTGGCATTAAAAGATAACCTTGTTAGCAGTCTCAGCAATGACACCAAGGACTGAATGATCTATGGAGACTCCTTCCACAGAGACGTCCTCTCGCTCCACAACAGGGTTGAAGAATACTGGGGGCAGGGTGCAGGACCATACACTGCCATGGCTATTCTGTGGATACAGACAAGACCTCTGTCTCTGAACAGAGCCCTTCATGAGCACTAAATTCCCATATCCAAAAAGGGAGCTCATCAGTATCACGCATGACTCAAAAGAGAGCTTCAGGCATAAGGCACATGTTCTCAAGGAGGAGAAACAAGCTGGGTTTTAGCGATGAGGAAGTGATTAAGATCCAGGTTTCTGCCCTCTCGGTGGACGTTGGTGACAAGATACTGATGACAGCGAGTAAAAAAAATAGAAGTGTCGTTTAAAAAAAAAAGTGAGAGGAACCAATGATGTTGCTGGGATGAGAGGCTTCCCTGGTCCCTCAAGCCCTAAAGAAGTGATAGCTGCTCTATCTACTAAATGGGCAGCACTGTGATATGGAAGTGCCTGAAGCGGATCAATGCAATTCATATAAGCAGCAAGAGCCAAATATTCCTACAGCGTGTCAGTCTCTGGGCTTCCATTAGTGCTGCTGGGCACAAGAGTATTGAAATTCAAATTGTCAGAGTAACAGTTTCTTTTTCTTTCCCTTTAGTAGTATTATAGCACTGACATTTGTGCAGCTCTGGTTAAGATTGTCTCAGCAGTTTTTTATACCCTCCTCCTCCCCCTCCCCCTGGCTTCTTAACTTAAGTACAACAGTTGACTTGGGGCTGAAATTTAATGTGTGTCCCCCCAGCAAAAGCAATTCTGAGTTTGCAAAGAGCTATTTATAGATAGCTTTTGACAAAGGAACAGCAAAAACCATTTTCCCTCCTCAGCAGGGGTGGTGGGAGTGATTCTTTCCTGGTGGGAGGGCATCTCCTTCCCCTGCTTTTAACTGTCCCCTCACTCTCAAGCTCCAGGCCCCAGCCAGCAACAATGGTCCATCCAACTGCAGATGAATGGACAGGACTTGATTCCCTTTGGAGCCTCTCCTTCCTTGTACCATTGAGGGAGAGCAGGTCTTTCCTCCTACCTCAGGGAGATCAGATTTCTGGTTCTGCAGTTCTTTTAGCCCTTGCCTGCCCTAGAAGGTGAGAGAGCTGGGCTGCTGGTTGAACCCAAATAGCAAGTGTAGGCTGCGGTGTGCTACCATTAAGCCTCTGGGCAATGTTTTTTTATAGTACTGAAGCACCGTACTAGGATACTGAGCCTGTATGCCCCTCGGGATCCATTTCTTTGTTTAAAACTATACCCAGGCAGACAATAAATATAATGGCTCTAACTATATACCATTCCTTCTATGAAACTTGCTATTCCACTTAAAGATACAGTGGCTTTTCTCTCTACTATTGAGATTCAATTATATTTTTTTAAAAAATAGAAATTGTCAGCGTTGTTTTGAGTAGTGGGGTCCTTCCCAAGTTCTCCTGTATGGTTAATGGTACTGGGTTTTATTTCTCTGCTTGCATCGTGGTGTTGGAGTGAGCTCGTAATCACAGTAAGCCCTGTGCTCCTGCCCACCCCCCTTGGCAGCTGGCACCTATGTGCTGATGCCCTCCTGCCCAAGTGCTGGTGCCCTGTCCCTCACCCAACCATGGGGGCGGGTGCACATGATTCTGCCCCTATCCGGTGCTGGGTGTCTCTGCAGGACCCACAGTGGCTGAAAGGTGGGACCAGCCTGGGCTGGCTGACAGGGAGTCACGTAAATGGCCACCTGTCCTGTATAACTGGGGGCATACATTGTGTGTCACTGCGGTGTGGTCCTTGCACACCAGCCCCGCCCGGCCAGGGGCCCATTCACTGTGTGTCACTGCGCTGTGGTCTCTGCACACCAGCTCTGCCCAGCCGGGTCCATACACTTTGTTTCACTGCGGTGTGGTCCCTGCACATCAGCCCTGTCCTGCTGGGCACATACACTGTGTGTCACTGGGAAAGAAGAGCTGTTCCTGCTCCCTCGCTACTGGCCCAATTCCAGGTGCTCTGGCAGCCGCCTCACCCCACCTCTGCTTTCCACTCTTGCCTCCATGAGACATTGTGGGGATGGAGAATACAGAGAGATGGAAACATATCAGCCTCTCCCCCAGATATTTCCATTGCGGGGATGCTAGCTGCCACAACCACCCTGGTTCTGCTGCCTCAGTTAGATCCCGCTGCCCTTACTCATTCCAAGTAGTACTTTATTCCCCTCTCATGGGGTGTACAGACCTCATGCCGTCTCAGTCACTAAAGAGCTAACAAGGAGAGCAGCTGCCTTCTCAGATGGGGCTTACTGAGGGCCCTGCAACAACTGAGGAGATAAAAAAGCTGCAGATCTTAAGGGAGAGGTGGCTGCCAAAAAGGCTGAGGACTCACTAAGGGCAGTGTCCTTCAGCAGCAGACTGGCAGGAAGATGCCTAGGTACTTGGACCTCCAGAAGGAGAGGATGACAGCGTGTAAGTCTGGGGAACACCCTACTAGAAAGGTGTGGGAGGAAGCCGTCCAGAGGAACAGTAAGGCATTTGGACATGCTGATTCCAATGGCTTCGTATACGGTCTCTGGATAGGAACCTAGAGGAAGGAGTGGGCCTGGGTTCCCCTATTGACCCCAGTAGAGGGATTATTTATGCCTGTAGAGCAAAGGATCTGAACCCCAAAGAGGCTGGAGACTGTCAACCCTTTGCTAGGGTCGCTGGCCTCCTGACTCACTAGACTCTTCGCTGCCCAGAGAGAGGAGAGACTATGAACGATCTGGCTCAAGCCTTAGTGAGGAACTACCAGACAGAGGGCTAAATTGTGATTGGCTGAACAGAGGGGAAACTGAGGCAGACTTGCCATAACACCTGTTCAGTGGTTGTGGGGAGGGGCTTGCCAGCAACTGAAAGCAGCCCTGGGCATCCCCAATTGTCTCACTGAAATCAGCGAGACTAAGCAAAGAGTAAGACACTATTCCACAGAAGTCACAATCTAGGACAGCGAGATCTGTGATAATCAAGGAATTTGGGCTTATGGCCACAGCTGTACTACATTAGTTCTGTAGTATAAACTGATAGAGTACAACAGAACCACAATGAGTGAAGGGGATGAATTTGACCCACTGAGTCAATAAACATCAAATTCATTCATCCTGTCCCTGTACTGCCTTTTGCAACTGCTATGATCCATATTACTCACTGATGTCATTCAGAGCTAAACCAATGTGCTACATGTCAGTGACATGCAGGCACGAGAGTCTTACTCACCTGCCACATGTCCATGAAACGTAGCATTGGAGCTGTTTCTATGGCACAAACAGAGAACCTTCCTGGATATAGAGCTTCTCCTGCATGTCAAGGGATTCATATGGGAACAGCAGTTCCCATGGTGCCTCATGTTGATGACCACAGGACTGGAAGCATTCTCATTTGCTGATGTAATGACTTATACTACACCTGCACAGACACCAGGCCATTAGCCAAGATCAAACCTTTGACCTTCTACACCAGGAGTGGGCAAACTATAGCCTGCGGGTTGGATCTGGCCTGTGAGGGCTTTGGATCCGGCCCACAGAATTGCCAGTCCCATGGTGCAGTGAGGCTAAGGCAGGCTCTCTGCCAGCCCTGGCCCCGCGCCGCTCCCAGAAGCGGCTGGCACCATGCCCCTGTGGCCCCTGGGGGAGTGGGAAGGCAAAGGGCTCTGCACATTGCCCTTGCCTGCAGGCACTGCCCCCTGCAGCTCCCACTGGCAGGGAACGGGGAATTGCAACCAATGGAAGCTTTGGGAGTGGTATCCACAGGCGAGGGCAGTGCCTGGAGCCCTCTGTTCCCCCTCCCCCAGAGGCTGCAGGGACGTGATGCTGGCTGCTTTTGGGAGCGGTGCAGGGCCAGGGCAGGCAGGGAGCCTGCCTTAGCCCCGCTGCGCACCGTTGCCACTCCAGAGCTGCTCAAGGTAAGTGGCACCAGGCCAGAGCCCACACCCCGAACCCCTCCTGCACCCTGCACCTCAACCCCCTGCCCTGAGCCCCCTGTTACACCCTGAACCCCTCCTGCCCTAAGCCCCCTCTCTCACTCCGCACCCCCTCCTGCCACCCAACCCCCTGCCCTCAGCCCCCTCCCACACCCTGCATTTCCACCTCAACCCTCTGCCCCAACCCTACCTTCATGGCCCTGCATGCAATTTCCCAATCCAGATGTGGCCCTTGGGCCAAAAAGTTTGCCCACCCTTGTTCTACACCAAGAGCACCCACCTGTGCAACTCGAGATAAAGTAGGAGTCCTTTAGTGGTGTGACAATAGCAGGCTTTATGGTTGCTGGGGTCAGCTACGAGAGGGTGTCATGGTCACATCCAAACAAGGCCAGTGTATATATCCTTCCCCTGTTGGACAAGCTTGGCCCAAGCACCTGTTGACTACAAGTGTTCAAGGCCCAGCAGCAGCTCCATCTTGTAACAAGCCATCTGCTCGGTTACAATGAGATAGTTCTGTGACTGAGAGGCAGTTTCAGGACCAGTGCAGATTGCAGTGGCTTGTGCCACTGGCCCAGTGTGGGGACAAACCTGAACCTGAAACCCCAAAGGGCAAAGCCAACAAGAAGCTATGGTACAGGAAATGTTTTTAGTTCTAGCCAGTGTTGGAGCTTGGAGGATGCATTGAATTGTTTTGACAATTATACTTTTAATGTTCTACTTACCAGGGAGACTAGGACAAGTCTAAGTGGTAATAAAGGAGTGGCCATGGTTGTTCTCATTTATATGATGGTAGTGCATACTAGAGCCCCCAGCCAAGATCAGGGCACAAACACACAGTCAAAGACAGCTCCTACCTTAAAGAGTTGTCATCGAAACACACCAGGCAGACAAAGGAAGTGCAGTTCTCCCTATTTTACAGCTGGGAAACGGAGGGATTGAGTAACTTGCCCAGGGTCACACAGGAAATGGGTAGAAGAGCTGGGGATTGAAGCCAGCTCTCCTCAGTCCCAGTCCATTGGCTTAACCATAAGACCATGCATAATAAGTAACACCTATGTGCCAGTGTGCTAAGGACTCTAGAAATACAGCAGCTAGCCAATATTTGCTATTGTCAATGCCTAATTCTGATACTGCTCACTCCACCCCTCCAGCCTTTTAAACAATGGCTCTGCTGGCACATTTAGAATGGGAAATGCACCAGGGTTACCCTGAGTGATCTACTGGCTTTCTGGAAAATAGCTAGAGGTACCTGATACATAATAGATTCTCCAACTGTTGCATGGTAGATTCCCAAGGGCAAGCGGATTTCCTAAGTGAAATCTGGTGCATAGCTTGATAAAGCCAGGTCATTGTGCAGCAGTCACAGCAGCTTTAAGTCTTGTTCTTCATGAGGTATGTGATAAGTGCTAACTACCAGGTAGAGCAGAGGTAGGTAACCTATGGCACACGTGCTGAAGGCGGCACGCGAGCTGATTTTCAGTGGCACTCACACTGCCCGGGTCCTGGGGACTCTGCATTTTAATCTAATTTTAAATGAAGCTTCTTAAGCATTTTAAAAACCTTATTTACTTTACATACAACAATAGTTTAGTTATATTTTATAGACTTATAGAAAGAGACCTTCTAAAAACAAAATATATTACTGGCACGTGAAACCTTCAATTAGAGTGAATAAATGAAGACTTGGCACCCCACATCTGAAACATTGCCGACCCCTGAGGTAGAGAAACATGCAACAATGAACTGTAACTCCAGCCTGGCAGTAGAAGGCTGGACTAGAGTATGTTTACCAGTCTTCTTATAGAGAAGATGACAATCACTCTGCCAAACGAGGAATCCGCTCACTGTTTATCATTCTTTGGGAACTTTATCATATAACTGGATGGCAGCAACAGATTCCGTTTTGCAGGCTCCTTTATTCTTTAAAACCTCAGGTGTTGGCAATGTTTATGTCCCCTAACTCTGGCTTTGCCAGCCTTTCAGCATGTCACATCATCCCTCTCAAATGTCAGTGCATCTGCCACAAGCCAGGGGAGTACTTTTCTTGGGATAGATCATTTAACTGACTGTGAAGCATTGCAACTCTATTGGTAGCTACGTTGGGCAAATCCTGCGGTCCCCCTACGGTCAATGGGACACCTAGTGAGTAAGGCCAGCAGAGGTTGACTTTCATATTAAGCCAAAACATTTGTCACGTCTTTTGGTTTTCTTGTGAGACTGAAAAAAATCAATAATAATATTTCAGTAGCTAATATCATAAAATGGTGAAACATGCATGTGTCTGGTACAACAGAGCCGTTCTACTCAATGGGGCATGTTCTCTGCTGATGTGAATTGCGGTGGCTCCATTGAAATAAGAGCAATTTCTGAGAATCTGGCACTGTAAAACAAAACTAAGCCTAAACAGTCCCAGACTCTAGTACAAGCAAAGAGGTCGAGTGTTTCACCCTGGACTGAAGAGCTGGGATAGGAGTTTTCTTTACCTGCTACTACATACGTGAGACAATAACCCATGGTAGGTAGGTTGCAAGAATGACACTGATGGTTCTGTTTCTGGCTGAGCACTGCTATCCCAGCTCTGGTTAAGAACTAGGTGAAGGTAGAATATGAGAGCAGAGCAACCTGCATGAAAGGAGATGCCCTCATCACTACACTCAAACTCTCTATTTGACATTTATTACTGTTCAAAATAACAGGGAGTGGAGGCGATTAGAACAACTTTGCTTGTAGATTAATCACTTTTTTTAAATGGTGTTTGAAGGACTATCATTTTAAGGCATATTGGGCCAGATCCTGCATAGATATTTTTAAAAAAGGAGATGGATGTCTTCAAGACCCACACATTGAAAATGGAGCAAGAGGCAGCCTGAGGCCTGTGTTGTGCTGGTGGTCAGAACAGATGATCGCACAGGTCCCTTCTGGCCTTGGAATCTGTGAATGAAAGAATCTTTCATTTGGATCCTGTTCACTTCTTGCTGCTTCTGGCAGCATTTTTCTAGTTATTTCTCCCAACAGGAGCAATTTTTTCTTCTACAAAAGAGCTGCTTTGCATCTGAGGTTACAGTCCGTGGTTTGACATAAGGAACCCCACCCACGGCCATGCACAATTGCCATCCATGGCATGTCTCCTTCCCCTCCCCACATTGTACAACATAGAACAAACGGGTAGCATGGGGTGGATGTTTGTTCTATGATGTGTAGGGGGAAAAAAGAGATGTTGTATGGATGGCAAGGGGGAGGGCCAAATCCTGGATCCTAGCCTCAGGTGCTCAGCAGCTGTTTGGCTAAAGAAAGAGTTACTCTGGTCACAAGGGGGCACAAAGGGGGAAACACTGCCTGAGAGGAACAGGACAGGGAGCAGGGCTGTGTGACCTGCAGCAATTCATGCAGGATGCAGACTGACAAATCTTCAGAGTTACCTCTTTGCTCACCCTTAAGCCCCTTCCTCTTCCACTCTCTGCAGGGTTTGCCTCATTGCTGGTCTAGTGCCCATGGTGCATTGCTTTTTCTAACTGTTGAACTGGGGCCTTTAACTGCTAAAATGCAAAATCTCCAATTCATGTCAGATCTTTAGCCTCTGCTATAGCTTTTCTTTGCATCCCTGCTGCAGTATTGTCTCTTCAACAGAAACCACCTGCAGCATCTGTCACTTAATTGACTCCCTGATCTTGCAACATTTATATAAGCTGGAATTATGTAAGCCAACCAATATTTGTGGCTGCTGCCACCCCTGCCCTACCTGTTTGTGTGGAGAAATAGAGCGTTTAAGCCCACACAGGCACCAAAAGCAGAATGAAACCAAAATCAGGTTTGTCTTTAAAAATGCATTTGATTTAGCTGAGGTGATGAAAGCCTTGAAGAGATTTGATCCTGTCTATAGAGTGGAATGCTGGATGTTGCTTATTTCCTAACAGGTTCTTGCTATAGATTTTTCTGTCCATAAAACCAAAATTGTCCTTAAAGAAACAGCTGTGTTCTGCCTGTAGCCAGCAGAAGAATGGCATTAGTCACGTGCAGTCCAACACGTAGCACAATTGTAAAGTTCACTCTATGAGACTGACAGCAGCTATTCATATCAAATCATTCCACCATCTGCCTGAATGGCAGGCTTCTGGGTAGCAACCACCCCCCTCCTCTCTTGCTCTCTCCCTTCTGCCTCCTAACAGCCTCAGCATTTAGCAACTACTCTGTCTGCCCCTAAGTGCAGCAAACTGGGCAGCTGAATGCATAGCGGTGTTGCTGGTTTGAGCAATGCCGATTGTGAAATCAAAGAAGAAAGCTGCTCCCTGGGTTAGAGCCAGGTTGCTGCTATCCTGTGTGGGAAGGTGACCACTCTGAAAGCCTGAGAATATCAGGCACTGCAAATTGACCAAACCCTCTCTCTCCCACCGTCCCCCCTTCCCAGTCTTGAATGTTGGGGAGACAAAGAAATGGAACTCTGAGCCACGTCTGGCTTAGGCTCTCCCTGGCTCAGTGCTTTAGCCCTTCTCCACCAATCATTCAGGCCCAATAGATGGGCCTCGTTTGTGTGTTCTTTGCACACCTCGACTGCTTGTTGATTTAACTGGGAATTTGGAGTGTGCAAAGAACACATGATCAGACCCTTAATGTCATGGAGGGAAATCCTTGCTAAAGCCCAAGAAAAAGGCCGGAAGACAGCAGAAACAACACAATTCTACTCCATGGCAGATGGCAGGGATAGGGCATTTGTGCAGGGTGCCCACACCCCAGTACACCTCAAAATACAGTGTTCCGAGGCTCTCCATAGAATCCCACCACGGAGCCAATGGACCTAAAACTGGCTCCTCATTGTCTGTGGAGACTAGTTTCACCCCTAGGCTGCCATCAGGGCCAGAGTGAGGCTCTGGAGAGTCTTTCCCAGCAGCTCAGGATCTCTCCAGATTGCTCAGGCCGTGAGTTGGCCCCTGGTAGCTTTGGCCCATGTGAGCGTTCAGACAAACATACACAGCTATGAAGTTCACCTAGGGAATATTTATTAAGTTAGCAATTTCTAGGTTCTGAGAGCAGAATCAAACTGAGGCCATCAGTAAGGAAATGGGGGTGGGGGGCTGTTGCTACTAGGGCAGGTAGGTTAAAATGCCAGGCCAGAGTCATACTGCCCTCTTATTAGGAATTGGTGCGGGCGAGGAGGAAGGAAAGCAAAGTAACATCTCAGTGCCTTGCAAACAGCAGGTCTGGTTCTGAAAGCCTCAGCTGGACATAAGGGCTGCAGCCTCTGTTCCTGCTTCTAGTGCATTTGACTATCAGGAAAGAAGGAGGAAATATTCTCTCCTTTAATATGCCCCAGAAAGACTTTGGTGAAGCTCATGCTTTTAGCATCCACAAGGTACTTCAGTCAGTAAAACAAATACATGGGAAACCTTTAAAGAAGGGAAGGGACAGGCTATCAGTGCTTTTACCAGGAGTCAGAATGGGCTAACTCTATAGACCAAGATCCATGATCAACAGGATTTTACTCTCCCACCTATGGCAATTTTTTCTGTATCTCACCGTATACCTGAAAGTGGTGAAATGGGATTCTCTCAAGTAACTTACATGAGTTCAGTATCTGAGGGGTAGCCGTGTTAGTCTGGATCTGTAAAAGCAGCAAAGAATCCTGTGGCACCTTATAGACTAACAGACGTTTTGGAGCATGAGCTTTCGTGGGTGAATACCCACTTCGTCAGATGCATGCATCTGACGAAGTGGGTATTCACCCACGAAAGCTCATGCTCCAAAACGTCTGTTAGTCTATAAGGTGCCACAGGATTCTTTCCTGCTTTTACATGAGTTCAATATCTCTCAGCATTATTCACCTGTTGTACAATGATATAGGGGCTAAGGGTGTCCATAGATGCTCCAAAGGGGAAAGAGGGGATCTAGCAGGAAGGAGCCAGTCACACTGATTCATATATAAAAATCCAGTGTGCAGGTCTGACCTAAGAACCACTCAATACCAACTGGCAAGGGGGGGTCATTGTTCTATCAGCAACTTCTCTCAGGCCTGACAAACTCACTGCACCTAACATATTGCTGTCATAGTATTTATCTATAAAGAATGTTGTGTGAGGTATCAAATGAAAGCCAGTGACGCACTGGTGATTAATATCTATGTATGTATTAAACATTAGGTGAGGGATTATGTATACCTACTTTTATTATACTTTAAAGTCTGTAATCAAACAAAGGAAGAAGCAGGTTTCTTCCAGATGAGAGGGAAGGTAGTTATCTCTCTACCATATGGAAATTAAGTATTGTGAGCCAAAAACAATGGGAGCTACATTTGCCTATAACGTCAACAGGAAAAACAGGTTGATGTGGGAATGAGAACTCAGTATGACACCAGCACATTGGAGAACAAAAAGGAATGTATTTCAAAGGTTTATTGGACTATAACAGGGTACAACAGTGGTTCTCAAACTTTTGTACTGGTGACCCCTTTCACATAGCAAACCTCTGAGTGTGACCCCCCTTATACATTAAAAACAATTTTAAATATATTTAATACCATTATAAATGCTGGAGGCAAAGCGGGGTTTGGGGTGGAGCCAGGGCCGGCTCCAGGCACCAGCGGAGGAAGCACATGCCTGGGGTGGCACATGCTAAGGGGCATCATTCCATCCATTCTTGGGGCGGCACAGTCCGAGCGGCTTTTTTTTTGCTTGGGGTTGCAAAAATGGTGGAGCCGGCCCTGGGTGGAGCCTAACAGTTCACAACCCCCTTGTGTAATAATCTCATGACCCCCTGAGGGGTCCCGACCCCCAGTTTGAGATCCCCTGGGGTACAAGGACAACACCCCATTATCTATTTCACTGAGGAACACGCGCAGTGGAGAGGGATGAGTGATGAACAAATGGGTCCTAGACTGAGTGAAAACCAGTTTACTCTTCAGGAAGACTTTGAGGGTGAGAAACTGCAGCATGTTAAGCTTTTGTCTCTAGAGAGCATGTTATACTTTTGTTTTATTTGTAACTATTTCTATTTCTATTATTCTTACTCAATACCCACTAGAATCTGCAAATAAGTGTCCTTTGTTAACAAACTTACATTTGTTTTCACCATAAATAGGTTGCAGTGCTGTGTTGTTATAAAGGACCTGCTCCTGAGATGTAACCTTCCAGGTGTATGTACAGTGTCTCTTTGGGGACAGCTTTCCTGGTAATTACTGGGAGAGTCTAGTGACAGAGATGGATGCTCTAGGGGGATGATTCTGGGGAGTTCAATGGTGAGAGTGTCAGGGAACTGAAACACAGCTTAGCACCAACAAGTGTCTCTTGCTGAGCTGGTGGGAGTGCTGGGGGGAGGGGTGTGTGTGTAACACAGTGACCTATGGTTCTGAACACCCTGAGAAATTGTCTCAACAGGTTAAAACAGGGCTGCATTGTGCTTCAAATGCTGACTCTGGCTCCTCTTGTAGGATAGTAGTTTACTTTGAGACTGTAAAATGCATTATATACGTCAGGTAGGTAAGGATTCGTAATACCCTTTTTATAGATAGGTAAGTTAAGTGATTTACTCAAGGCCACAGAAAAAATCAATGTCAAATCCAACCCAGGACTGACACCCACCCCATGCTTGAATCACCAGATCCCACTTCCTCTCTTTCCACAAGGGCACTTTGTTCTTTAACAGAGATACACCAAATGCAGAGCACACTATTAGGCTTTCCACACAACAGGTTGGGCAAGCTGTTACATGTTTAGATGAGGTTTAATGCTGAGCCCAGGCCAACCCTTCCCCCAGAGCCTGACCTCCACAGCCCCCTGGGCAAGGGTTGCTAAAGGACTGAGGGGAAGAGGTACTTCTGTGTCCCATCTTTCTTCCACCGGGTTTTCATGCTCCCCATTTGTGGAGGGAAAGGGGATGATCTGGGGCTGAGAATATTTAGCAAAGCTAATGACTTTAGCAGCTCTGTGGCCACCTGTTACTTCTAAATTCGAAGGCCCCTTCTTCAAGAGACACACACACAACCATGTGTAGTGAAACATTTTTTTTTAAATTTTCCATCCGTATTTAAAAGAGACGCAAAAGTGATGTTAAGCAGACAGCCCATAGGGGACCTTTCCTGATTGTTATGTTCTTGTTATCCTGACTGCAAACAAACAGACCTTCAGTGTGGCTAAATTAACACTACCAATGAGCCATGCGATGCCAAATGGAATTTTGACCCAAAAGAAAAGAAAATAAGATTGAGATTTTCTATGAATTTGGCCTCCGGTCTTTGTCAGTTATAGAACTGGTCCAAAAAGTTGGACATTTTAATATCAACTAAATTTTTTGATTGAGAAATATGACAAAATTTCCAGGAAACTTTTAACCAAAAAAGTCTGTTTTTTGTATGGGAGTATTTAGCTAACTGTAGTCATGGCTAATGTCTGAAGGACGCATTTTGATTTTCTTGTATCACAACAGCTAAGATGTTGCATTACCTCTTTATCAACATTCAATAGTTCACCCTTGTACTACTAACATGACAGGAAACGATACCGATCCTCGTTTTACAGATCTTAACACCCCTGTGTATACCCATAGTGCTGTGGCCCAAAGCAGGGTCTTGTTTTACAGGATGAAAATGAACGGTGGTTAAAGACAGCTCTGGGCTGCACAACAGTGGTTTCCATTCAGTCAATAGGTTACTGGGAGGGACATAGCAAGTTTAGCTCCTCTCCCTACTCACCAAGCCACACCTCACCCTTCAAGCCATAGAGGGGGGAGCATCTGAATAAAGTGACTTGCACATCAAAGGAAACTGCTTTTATTGACACTGAACCTTTTAAATGACTCAAGGTCCCCCACCAGTAAGCAATGTGGTACAATGATTTCAATAGGATACTCGCATGGTTAAAGTTAGGCTGGTGTTGAAGTACTGAAGGCCTCTGTATGTACAGAGGTAGTGGGAAGATTTGCCGTGGAGACAGCTAAAGCCTGATATAATTTAAAATAAATGACACTTTAGAAATGCTTCTCCCGTATTTCCACGTAAGAAAACCCGCTCTTCCCTTCTCTCATTGCTTCAGCTTTGAAGCAAAGGCTACGTGGTTGAGAGCCTGGCTGTAATTTTAAATCTAATGTATGTATTCTCATGAATTACATAATCTTGCATCCTGAACATTCCCAGGAGAGAGCTGTTGAGGGTGACATGTCAGATATGAAGTGGATCTCCAGCTGGTCCCTGTCTGCATGCTGGGAAGGCATGTGGAGACATTTTTTCAGTTGCTGTACTAGTGTGACACTTTCACAGTGGAAAATGATGTATCATTCTTAAGCCGTTGCTGGGTGGACACTTCAAAGTGCATTGGAAACTCAGAGAGAAGTGCCCTATTGTTAATTGTTCCTTTCACACATACATTGGGATGAACATGGTTAGAGCAGAGAGGAACAAAAGGGCTCCGGTGACCTCTTAGAGAAAACCCTATGCAGCTCAACCTGAGTCTGACCTTGAAAGGGTTTTAAAAATAAAAATCCTGCTCTCCAGTCTATTCCCCTTAGGATCCCTATTGTTATCCAGCTGCAGGGAAACGGGGTACCAGAGCAGCAGACAAAGCCTCTTCACCATGAACTACCTTCTGCAGCAGCACAATAGCTGCACAGGGGAAAGTGTTAGTGGACAGAGCTCTTTGATTCTAAACCCAGCTATATTAGAAAGGGCCATAGACAATGGAGCAAATAAAGGGCTAGAATGGGACGTGGGCCATGTCTACACTACAAAGTTATGTTGATGATCATCCATCACTGTAATTAAACTGCTTTTGCATGTTCACACAACTCTTCTTGTGAGGATGGAGCACGTTCACTGCTGGTACTCTTACATCGACAGAGAGAGCAGTGCTCCATGAGTAGCTATTCCACTGTGCAACTCACCACCATCTAGTGGTGCTGGAACACTTTTTATAGTGGGGGTGCTGAAAGCCAGCAAACTATCCCCAAACTTTTTACCTTGTGCTCCCCACCCCAGCTGAGGCCAGGAGCAGGGCTGTGTCTCCAGGAGAGTGGGACACAGACAGGGGTAAGGGGGCTGAGGCTGGGGCCACTGTTGGGGGCAGGCATGGGGCCGGCAGCTGGCAGCCCATGTTCAGGGCTGGCAGCCAGGACCCCTGGGCATGGGGCCAGCAGTCAGGACCCCACATGCGGGGCCAGCAGCCAGGACCTCGCGTGTGCGGCCAGGCACAGGGCTGGCAGCTTGGACCTCACAGAAAGCCTGGGGGTGCTACAGCACCCCCCGCACCTCTACTTCTCGCACCCCCCTCCATCTGCTGTTGGGTATTCTGGGAAGGGTTCGCAGGGCTTCATGGTGGTGAGCTTTCCGTCCCATTATTCCAGAGGCTTCTGATTTCATTTTGTGCCTCTTTTCAACAGCCCCTTTAAACTGTGTGCCCACCATCTCTGACTCAAAGCATGGATCCTACACTGCTCTCCAGTATTGTGGTGAGTATTATGAATACAACACGGCTGACCCTGCAGTGTTTCATGTGTTGTGAATCTGATAATGAATCCCCTGCTGGGTGCTATGGAAAGAAACAATTTAAGATTGCCTTTGGCATTCATGGATCAGCTGCACACAGTGGACTGTCAGATCTGGGCATGAGAAACAAGCACTGAGAGGTGGAATTGAATTGTGATGCAGGTCTGGGAAGATGAGCAGTGGCTGCAGAACTTTTAGATGTGTAAAGCGTCCTTCCTGGAACTGTGTGCGGAGCTCGTCCCAGCCCTCTGGCACAGGGACACCAGAATGAAAGCTACTTCAATGGTGGAGAAGTGCGTGGAGATCGCTGTGTGGAAGCTGGCAACTCCAGACTGCTACCGATCAGTCATGAATCAGTTTGGAGTTGGGAAGTCCACCAGGGGGTTTTAATGATGCAAGTGTGCATCACCTCCAGCTATAAAGGACTGTGACTCTGGGCAATGTGTGGGAACTAGTGGATGGCTTTTCAGCAACGGGATTCCTGAACTGCAGTGGGGCGACAGGTGGCACGCATATCTCCATTTTGGCCCTAGATCACCTTGTGACAGAGTACATCAACAGAAAGGGCTACTTTTCAATGATTTTTCAAGTTCTGGTGGATCACCGGGTCGTTTCACCAAAATCAATGCGGGAAGTGGGGGGGGTAAGGGAAAGTGCACTCATCTTCAAGGAACACTGGCCTGTACAGAAAGCAGCAAGCAGAGACTTTCTTTCCAGACCAAAAGATTCCAATGGGGGATGTGAAAATGCCCATAGTGATCATTGGAGACCCAGCCTACCCCTTGTTCCTATGGCTTGTGAAGCCTTACACCAGAAACCTTGACTGATTCAACAACAGGCTCAGCAGGTGCAGACTGACGGTTGAATGTGCCTTTGGACAACTAAAGGCTCGCTGGTGCTGCCTTTTTGTCAGGTTAGACCTCAATGAGGAAAATACTCCCATCGTCATAATAGCCTGATGTGTTCTGCATAACATTTGTAAAGCTAAGGGAGGAAATTTTCTGCAGGGGTGGAGCATTGAGATGGATTGGCTGGCTGCTGATTTTGAGCAGCCAGATACCACGGCTGTTAGAAGGCCTCAGTGGAGGACTATTCAAATCAGGGAGGCTTTGAAGCAGCATTTTGACAATGAGCCCCAGTAATGTGCCTGTCTGTAATGTGTTTAGCCAGGCATTGTTTTCTTGCACTGTAGTATGAACCTTGTAATGGTTGCTGTGTGTGCATTAATTTTACAATGCAAATGCACCGATTGCCACTGTGTATGAATTTCAGCAGCAGCAACCATCATCTGTAGGATATGAGCATAGATTCCTTATCTTTCTATAAGTACATTTTTTATTCAACAACGATACAAACATGGGACATGAAAATGAAGGACATATTTTCAAATAAGGCTCTCACAGTTGGGTATATGTCCAGCTGTCATTGTGATACATGTCCTCTAGGTGGAGTGCATGGGGTACTGAGACAGCCTGGGAATATGCAAGGAATGTGGAGGTGGAGAGTGGGGAGGGAATGGAAGGCAGTTCTTATGGGCTGCAGGGGGAGGTGAGAATGGATGTGTTCTGTCTGCAGTTCAGTCAGGGTCCTCAGCATGTCTGTTTGGCCCTGTAGCAGTTGTATCATCTGCTCCTGCTCCTGTTTCCTCTCCTGGCTATCCATATATAATTTCTCATTGATAGCCTCTCTCCATGCTCTCTGCTCGCAATCGCACCTCCCTGAACATGTCTTCCTTATTCCTGGTTCATCCTCTTTATCTGGAGCCACTCAGCCAGTATGCAGGAGAAGACAATCAAGGGCACAACTGCAGAAGCTAAAGAAACAATAAACAGAAGCATTATTGTGAGTGCACTCACAACCTTGATTCAAACAGCTTGTTTCAGAGGGGAGTTCAGAGGGGTATCACTATGAGCACCTGAGGCCACTATTCTGAATATTGGCACCATTTTCCACAAGCACGGGCGATAGCAGCTGATATCTCGTTCCTGAAGGTAACAGAGGATGCAAGTGTGCAGCTTCTGCTTGCATGCGGCTGCTAACCGGGTCCATATGCTGCTCACCTGTGTACTGCTTTGTTGCCTACAGAAGTAATTGCCAATTGGTGCGGCAAAGTTTCCTACAGCAGGGGAAGAAGCAAGACAGCCTCCCAAGAAACCTTCAGCAGAGGATTGCAGAGTACCTCCAGGGAAGTTTCCTAGAAATCTCAATGGAGGATTCCTGTGACATCCCGTGGTGCATCAACAAACTTTTCCTCAGGGACCCCTCTGCCTAGCTACTCAGAGGAATGAAACCAGATACAAATGGTGTTGTGTTGGTTATTTCAATCCCTCGTTTATCCTGGTTAAAAAAAGGAGACCTCTACCTCATGTCTCCCTGCAGTATCAAAGCACAATGAATACTTACCAGAGCTCCCCTCTTCTGCAGCAAGTGTGCCAGAGTCAGAGTGTGGGACTGGCTAGACCCCTCCAGAGTTAAGAAGAGGTCCTGGCTCACCAGGCCATGGAACATTCCTGTTGCCTGTCCTCCAGCTCTTTCCTCATCTACAACGTCATCCTCGGATTTCACTCTGCTAGCCACTGTCTCCAGCACCTGCCCCCCGAAGTATCCGCGGGGCTCTTAGCAGTGGAGTTGGGGTTGCTGCAGAGGATGGTATGCAGCTCTTTGTAGAAGTGGCATGTCTTTGGTGATGCACAAATTGACGATTGGCCTCCCTTTCCTTCTGGTACGCTTGCCTCAGCTCCTTGATCTTAGCATGGCACTGCTGCATGTCCCTATTGTGCCCCTTCTCCTCCGTGCCATGAGCAATCTGCCCAGAGGTATCAAAGTTCCTGAAGCTGGAGCAGAGCTGTGACTGCACAGCCTCCTCTCCCCACAGACCCATCAGATCCAGCAACTCCAGTGTACTGCAGGCAGGCATGAGTTTGTTGCAGGGAGTCAGCATGGTCAGCTGGGGAGATGTGATGTGAGCTCTCCAGGCTGAGCAAACAGGAAGAAGCATTTCAAAAATTCCTAGGGCTTTAAAAGGGGAGGAGCACATGCCTGAGTACCTGGCTGCAGGGCAGCAGAGTTCAAACTGTGACCAGAGTGGTCACAATGGGCATTGTGGGACACTTCCTGGAGGCCACTTAGGGTGACATAAGCAACTCAGCGTCTACACTGACACTGCTTGCTCTAAGAACATCACCATAAGTGCTATGCCTCTCTTTGAGATGGTTTTATTATGTCGGCTTAGCAGGAGAGTTAAATCACAGTGTGTCCACCTCCACAGGAAGGTTGACGTAAGATGACTTATGTCGACTTAACAGTGTAGTGTAGACATGGCCTTAGACGCCACACCTGCCCAACGGAACAGCAAGGGCTAAAAAGCCCACGAAGTGGTTACAGTGGGTAACAGGCCCATGGGAGTAAGCAGGGCTAGGCACAGTGGGTGAGAAGCCAGTGGGTGAGGAATAGGCAGGGAATGCATAGCCTTAGATCCACCCACTCACCCCACTTGCTGGCCAGAGTAGCTAAAGTTGAGGGAAGCAGTAAATTAGGAGGAAGTGGGGGAGGAACTGATACTCAGAGGGGTGTCTCTGAGCCACAGGGTTGTTCCTCCCAGTTTGTGCACCTCTCCTTGCTCAGAGCTCTCACCACCTAGCTCATATAATGAATGAGCTGACACCATCCTAGGGTAACTCCATCCACATCAATAAAGTGAGGCCAGGGTGAACTCGGTGCATTTAGCCCCAGCAATCATTTCACAGAGGAGACTTGAGGGGGATCACACTCTGCCCAGGTAGAGGTGGCTCTGTTACATGTGCCGGTGGAGGCTCTGCATAGAACCTTTCAGTTTGTTGCATGAGTTTCCCAAGGATACAGCTCATTAACATTCTGTGACAGCCCAGAGCAGTCCAAATCCTTCTCCCATCTGTTTGTTACACTCTCTTCCCGAAATCTGGGCTAGCCATTAAGCTCTTTAGGAGGGGATTACATTGCTCAAGGACTTACACAGTTTGTCCAGCCTGGTTCATATGTTAAGTGTACACAAGATGTAATTTTGTTACCTGGAAATAAGCAAAGAGATGAGCCCTTGGAAGGATACCTGTTTACACTGGTTGGATGAAAACACTGTTCATCTAGCCTCAGAGGGGTAGCCGTGTTAGTCTGGATCTGTAAAAGCAGCAAAGAATCCTGTGGCACCTTATAGACTAACAGAGGTTTTGGATCATGAGCTTTCATAGGTGAATACCTACTTCGTCAGATGCATGTAGTGAAAATTTCCAGGGGCAGGTAGATATATGTGCAAGCAAGCTAGAGATAATGAGGTAGTTCAATCAGGGAGGATGAGGCCCTGTTCTAGCAGTTGAGGTGTGAAAACCAAGGGAGGAGAAACTGGTTTTGTAGTTAGCAAGCCATTCACAGTCTTCGTTTACACCATCAGCTCAGGATTAAACAAAGACTGTGAATGGCTTGCCAACTACAAAACCAGTTTCTCCTCCCTTGGTTTTCACACCTCAACTGCTAGAACAGGGCCTCATCCTCACTGATTGAACTACCTCATTATCTCTAGCTTGCTTGCACATATATCTACCTGCCCCTGGAAATTTTCACTACATGCATCTGACGAAGTAGGTATTCACCTATGAAAGCTCATGATCCAAAACCTCTGTTAGTCTATAAGGTGCCACAGGATTCTTTGCTGCTTCATCCAGCCTGTGCAGCATAAAAATTTTTATTCTGGACATGGCAAGCAAAATGATCACTGTGTGACCGGGGACTGGAAGACTAGTCTCTGGTTTATATATCAAGAGGCGGCTGCTTGTCATTCCCAAGCAGTGTGTGTGTAGGAGACTGACATTATAAGAGTGCAGAGAGATTTCTCGCATGGAATAACCCAGGACTAAGGTCTCAGGAGAGTTTCTTATAAAAGCTCCCGAGGCAGAGTTGTCTACACTAGAGCTCCCCCAGTGGAACTGCCTCTGTAATTGGAGTGGTGGGAAAGGTTATGCAAGACAACCTAGTGTAGTTACAGCCCCATCTAGATGATGATGCTGTGCTTATATTGCACTTAGTATCAGTAGATCCCAACTTCTTATATGCTGAAACTTAATATTGTCTCTTCAAGAATGTTTACCTTCTTCTGCCTCCGTTAGTTGGAAACAGAGAGACAGATGCTTGGGTGCCGTTGTGAGGCTAGTGCAATGGAACTGGTTGCAGGTCACCAGTGCTGGGGATGGATCTGTGCCAGCCCAGACTCCAGTATAGTTTGGAGCAGCCACTGCGGTGGTGTAACCAACAGTTGGGGCCATTTTGGCAGCTGGTGATTGCCAGAGGACAGGAGTGTTTCAGCCATGCCTCTTACTACTGGCCTCAGCTGCTCTACCAGAAGCAGGGTGGCCTAGGGATTGTGCCTCCCTGGGGGAATTCTCTGCTGGCTGGACCTACTGTATAAAGGGGCTGTAGCACATTGGGGATCTGGCCCGACACGTAAATCCAGTCTTTAAGAAAAAGCCTTAAGGCCTGAGTTTGATCTCACACTGTGTTAAACCAGGGGTAAAACAATGAATTTAGTGCCGTCAATGGAGCTATGCTGATTTACACCAGCTGAGGATCTGCCCCCTGAGTTTTTACATCGCCCTTACACCTGCAGAACTCCTGATGACATCACAAGTGGCTGGGTAAGGGATGATCAAAAAGGGAATAGGGTCTTCAAGATCTGGTGCCAAATGAGACGCTTAATTTAAAGGGCATCATCAACCCCACATGGCATAAGCAAGCACTTTTCTTTCCTGTAAGGAAAGTAAAATTAATAGAAATGGGCACAAGCTGTAAAATATGGATGTTGGCTAGATTTTAAAGTTCAGGTCTTTGCTACTGGCCCTTGAAAGAGTGATTTTTTGTTTGCAAAAGTTGGATCTGGGTTTGGATTTCAGACAGCCCCAAAGCATGGATGTGTTTGAATCCAGATATTATGTTTGGGCCTCTCTTTTAATAATAATAATTAATAATGTTTAGTCCTTATATTGTATTTCCACCTCAAAGGCACTGCAATCTTTATGAGTCTTCCAGCTGAACACTGCAGTTCAGCTGATGGCTGCTCAAGCCTGAGGCGATGGCTGTTTGGACAGGAGTGCAAGCTGCCTTGAGTTCTGAATGGCTGGCATTTCTGAAATTCACCAAGGGCAGGTTTTTCTGCTCTCCTATTCTCACAGATCTCCAAGGGGATAATGTGCATCATGGGACTCCGGGTTTTACTGTGCTATTAAGTTATTGCCACCCCTTGGGACAGCCCTGCAAGGAGGAGGAGGACTCGCATAACTCTGGATCAGTAAAGGAAGCAGCTCAATTAGCATTTCACACGCTTTTCTTCGCTCTCTTCTTCCCTTCCCTGCAGTGGGCATGCTTTCCCCTTAAAGGATTGTCCTGTTTCTGCTCCTTGCCAGCGTTGGCAGGGTGACAGTAGTCGAGTGTGCAAACTTGTGCTATTGTCCCCGGGCCAGGGGGAGTCATGGAGACCCATTAATATGACACAGGAAAATGTTTGCTGATGGCAATTCTATGGGCTTTGTCTAACTCTTTCTCCATCATGACGACTCGATTTAAGTCTCTAACTGTTTGACTACAGATGCAAGAGTACTATCCAACTCCATCCTTTTGTCCAGGCAGTTTGAATGGGTAATTCAGCTTTTGTGTGGCTCAATTGAGGGGGCAAACATAAAGACAAGATTCTTGAGCGCTCAAGCTCCCTTTCCATGGATATCTGCACATCTCTTTAGAGATTTGTTCCTTTCCTACCTTTTTTTCTGACATCATCCTCCCTTTAAAAAAAAAAAAAAAAAGCCCTGATCAAGAACAGTTAAAAGCAGGCTAGCCTGGTCTCCCAAACTAGCATTGTCATGTGTCATTGAAGCATGGTTACTGCCAGCCTCCAGACAGCTTTGCAGTAGTTTAGAGAAAAGGGCGTCTAAACTTTCTTTACTCAGCAGCAGCATATCATGTTGGATTGTGTTGTTGGAGGGGGAGCAAAGAGAAGGCCCTCACAGGGGTGGAGGAGGAAAAAAGGGGTGGAGGAAAGAGTGGAGAATGGTAGAAATCACAGGGAAATGGTCGTATTTATTAGCTGTCTTTCTGTGGCTGTCCCCATGGAGACAATTTGTGATGACAAAGAATGTGAGAACGGGGGAGCCTAATGCCTGATTGGGATGCTTTGTATTTGGCAAAGTGGCTTCTGATTGGTCTGAGAAAACCCCCTAACTAGAAGGAGTTGATATTCATTCAGCTTACTCAAGTGCTGCTAAACTGCTTCTAAACACTCAGAGGGTCCGGTTGCTTCTCTAAAGGTTGGTAGTGTATAACCTGTATAACAAGATTAGCCGGGGAACTGGGTTCTTCTCAGCAGCGATACAGTAACAATCAATATTAGAGAGACAATCTACTCAGTGTGTGTGTTTTGGTTACGGTGACATGGAAGTGCTGCTGTGCTTTCTGCTTACGCTTTAAACATTACCTGTCTAACAAGATTAACCATTTGGTTCTCAGCAGTAACAAGCTGGCGTGTGTGCGCGTGTGTGTGCATGCCGTGGTTTTGTGATTGCAAGGATGTGGATGTGCTGCAGATGTTTCAAACTTCTCCAGCATGACAATCTGACACCTTGCTTGTTCAGCTGAGAAGTTTGATTTGTTCTTGTTTTTCCCATCTACTTGATGCTTTCGATTTTTTTTCCTGCTCCAGGGGAGCATTTGGGTTTTGAAGTCGTGAATATGTCCCTCCTGCTTTCACAGGTTTGCCCAGGTTTGAGGAGTGGGATTATAAACTTTTGATGGAAATCTCCAGGAGGGTCCCTCTTTGAAATGGCATCAGACAGCGAGGTGAAAACGTTACTGAATTTTGTGAACCTGGCCTCTAGTGACATCAAAGCTGCTCTGGACAAGTCTGCTCCCTGCCGCCGCTCAGTTGATCACAGAAAATACTTGCAGAAGCAGCTCAAGCGTTTTTCTCAGAAATATTCCAGGATACCAAGATGCCACCCCAGCAAATCCATGGAATCCAGCTCCAAACGAGGGGCAGAGGATAGAAATCGCAGTTCAGATCCAGATGGCCCGGATCCAAATCACTGCAGAGCGTCCAGTGAAAAGGTCCTGAGGCTATCAGAGGTGGAGGAGAACTTCAATGAGGAACAGGTTTTGCAAGAGCAAAGCCCAGAGTCTGTAAGGCCAGATCAGGTGCCCATGAGGAAAAGACAGCTGCCGGCTTCCTTCTGGGAAGAACCCAGACCAACTCAGAGTCTGCTGGTCGGGAGCTTTCCCGCCGCATTAGATGGGCTTCCAAACTCCAGGGACCTTCTTCCTTACGAGGGCAAGAAAAGCAAAAAGGGTCCTGATACCACTGAGCCAGGCAGCCCCGCTCTGCCTGCCCAGCCCAGTGGGGAGAAGGAGCCTATCAAAGTGCCCGGGACATCCTTATCTGGCCGGATGAATGCCTGGAGCTGCTGTCCATTTCAGTACCATGGACAACCTGTTTATCAAACCCATGGAGCCCTACCTCAGTCACCCTTTCCAGGCCTGGGGCTATGGAGGAAAAGCACAGCACCCGCAGGGGAGATCCAACACTTCTGCAAAGAGGCGGGCAGTATGGGGCAGAAACTATACAGACCAGTGGTTTTGAAACCCATCCCTACCAAGCCGGCAGTGCCAGCTCCTATTTTCAATGTGTTTGGATACATTTAGCCTGAGGGAGCGGAGGGGATTTTGTGCTGTGTACGGTAGCTCTTTCAAATGAAATTGAAATGTAACTTCAGACATTGGCCCATCAGCTAATCACGCTGTGGAGCAATTCTTAGGGAAAGAATATGCTATCATTTCCATCTGTCTGTAGACGGGCAGCTATTACAGGCTGCTCCTTTAATCAGAAGGGGACAAGCTGGCTGACTTAAATAGTGGTTGTGGTGTCAGTCTCCCCTCACTGCACTGGTATAAATCAGGAATAACTCTTACTGAAGCCAGTGCTGTTAAATGACAGGAGAACTGGGCCTCTTATATTTAAGATAATTGTTTGACCCAGGGTATGTCAGGCTAAGAACCATTTGGAATCTGCACTTATAACCCCTGTGACACCTTTTCCACATGGGAATGTCTTTATGCGGCTCTGCACCACCAGCAGCAATGACGTGATTAAATTGATAACATCTCTTGTACTTTAAAGTCACTCTAAAGAAATCAGTTAAGGTTTTCAGGTCACTTTCTTTTACCAATAGGACAGTATTTAATGCAGAAGATAAGTTTGTAAATCGATTTCAGCTCTTCTCTCGTGTAAATATCAAGAGAGTTTAAAAAAAATAAAACAGGTAATTTTATTTGTCTCCACATCTCGAATATGTTCAGATTGCATGTTTATTGTCCTCCCAGCGAGTAGATTCAGGTTTAGTTTGTAAAGGGGTTGTCATTCAGAAAAGAGGGCCTGATTCTCTAATTATTCACAATGGTGTAAATCAGGAGTAGCTCCACTGAAGGCTATGAAATTAGCCAGTTTAAAACTGGTGTGAATGAAAGCAGACCTGCCCTCTGACAACTAAGAGAATAGACTGGAAATGGTTTAGCATTTGAACATGTAAGTGCAAAACCAGTGATATAAGAGGGAGGATCTGAGTGTGAACACTGACGCCTCAGGGTATGTGCACACCAGAAGTGCTACAGTGGCACAGCTACAGCACTGTAGTGCAGACATTTTACTACAGTGTCTGAAGGTCTTCTCCCATGGCTGTCATAAATCCCCCCCTCTACAAGAAGCAGCATCCAGGTTGGCAGAAGAATTCTTCCATCTAAAGGTGTCTACAGGGGGCTTAGTTTGGCTAAACTATGTATCTTGGGGGGAGGGTTAATTTTTCACACTCCTTAGCGACATAACTAGATTGACCTATGTTTTAGGTCAGGTAGGTTTAGGTAGACCAAGCCTCAGTTGATCAAGGCAATGAGCTTCCCAGGGACAATTCTGTACTCTGCCTGAAGACTGGTCTACACTAGGAGCTTACATTGGCATGGCTACACTGCTCAGGGGTGATCCACACCCCCGAGCAACATAGCTATGCTGACCTAACCCCAAGTGTAGACAGCACGAGGTGGACAGAAGAAGTCCACTGCAGCTGTCCCTCTATAGTGGTTTAAGTGTAGACATGCCCTGATTCTAAGATGGAAAGCTGCAGATTAATAAGTACTCTGGTAGTTTGCAAGTTATTCACTTGCAAAGCTGGTCATGTGTGGTGAAATCACTTCTGATAGGTTAAAAAGAGTGTTTTGTTAAACTTTTTTAAAGCCTACAAAGAAGTAATGCTAAACAAATAGGACAGGAGACCTATGATTAAATATTATGGACCTGATTTTTCAGTCACTTAGCGGTGTAAATCACTGAGGTCAACAGAGCTACACTGTATAAAAGTGACAGGAGAATTAGATCATATGCATCAGCTGAGGGTCTGGCCTTGTATACTGCCTGCAACTTTTATTAAGGGCATGCAGATAATTCTCTGGCCAGTGGGCCCATTCTTCCCAGACATCTCAATGGTAACCCTGAGAGCAGCCTATGCAGAAGTGAAGCCACTATGGGTTATTCCTGTAGTCTAAAAATAACAGCATGATAGATGAACCAGGCTTAAGCCTTAACTTCCTTCTCCTTGTGCAGTCATTTACACCTGTACAAAGAAGGCATTATATAACACGATTCTCTGATTTGGTAGCATTTCACCAGCTTTGCATAGTTGTAAATAATAGCACAAGATCCAGAAGAATCAGATCCATAGAATCTTGGGGCCCAGCATGGAAGTGTGGGTCTGGCTCCTGTATCATACTTCAATACCTCCTCCTTGTCTTCAGAAAAGACTCCATGAAGAGGTAGTGTCCCTGAACCTGTATCCACTGAAGTGAAATACAAAATTTCCTCTTAGGAGGAGAAATGGGCCCAAGAGAGGCAAGCTGCAAAGCTATAGACAAGGGGTTCCTGCAGCTCTTTCTCACATGAGTGACCTTTACTGACACTTGTAGTCAGACTGAAACCAGTGGGCCAGATGCTGAACACAGTCACAGCTGTGTGAACCCCGAGTAGCTTCACTGAAGTTATGCCAGGCTGCTAGCAGGCAGGATGACTGGGATCAGCACCTGGCTCTCTGGAACCACTTCAGAATGTATGGTTCCATCAAAATGGAAACACTCCATGAAACTGGGTCAATGTCATTTCAGAGGAAAATGAGGTGGGGGAGGGAGAGTTCTGACAATGTCAAACCACTTCTGTTATTTTTTTAATTTTTAAGTGACTTTTCATTTAGAAAGTTTCATTTTGTAGGATCATGGATAGCACTATAATACGATAACCTTAGAAAGTCAAAATTGGAACAAAATGTCAAAATGAAACATTTCTATAATTTTTCTTTTTGGTAATTTTCCTTTGCAACTTTGGAAAAAAGCCAAATTCGGAACGAAGCCAAATGGGAAACCCACTTTCTGGACGGTTCTAGTTCCAGGGCTGGGACCTTTCATGGAGTTCTGGTGTATTCTAAGAAGTGAAGCAGCAGTGCTCTAGAACTCGAATGACATCATTACATGTAGCTGAAGTAACTGAAGAGGTTTGTGTGAGACATTCTTCTGGGAAGCTACAACCTCTCCGCCAGCAATACAAGTCTCCTCTTCCTGTGACTACTGTTTAGATTATTACTTATTACTGCTTCGATTGGTTCAAACTTTCCCCAGATACCTCTTTGTCTGGGTCCTCAGTGCAGCAGGTAACATTTTAGAATGTTAGTTTATTTGCATTTTGTTTAGAAGCTGAAAAACACAACACCAGAAAGCCACCATTTGCTAAAACATAATGCAAATGTAAAATATTAAACCCACACTATATTTTATAAACAATGGCAAAAAATAATAAAACGATTGAAAAAGCTTTTGTACAAAAAAGTGCACAAGAACATAAAGTGAATTGCACATGTTGCAATAAAAAAGTACAGTATTCTGGCCATTTAATATTCCTGGAACAGCTGACAATTCTCATCACTGAAAATGTCTGTCCTGATGCATAAAAATATACCAATTTACTGCATATTGGAACTACTGAGCTGGTTCCAAAGCCTTGGCTCCAAAGTATTTTTTCAATTTCACAATGACTTCTATACAGCTGTATTCATTTTTATAAATTAAAAGAGAATTTGTACAGATTCAGGACATCGGGTGTGAGAGAGGTAGCCTGCCCTGTTTTAGTGCAAATAAATGTAAATTAACTGTGGGAAGGCTAGCAGTGAGGGTCAAGCAGAAAGGATAAAGTGATATTGCGATTGCCAGGTCAAATCTTCAATGCTGTGATCTCTCCTTAGTTTATGTGCACAGTATGGGCCCGCTTCTGCTCACTCTTGCACTAGTTTTATACTAGAAGCAAAGAGTCCTATGGCACCTTGTAGACTAACAGATGTATTGGAGCATGAGCTTTTGTGGGTGAATACCCACTTCGTTGGATGCACCCACAAAAGCTCATGCTCCAATACGTCTGTTAGTCTATAAGGTGCCACAGGACTCTTTGCTGCTTTTACAGATCCAGACTAACACAGCTACCCCTCTGCTACTTTATACTAGGGTAGCTCTATTGATTTCAGTGGCGGTACGCCTGACCGATACAAGTATGATAGAGCAATCAGGCCTGTAGCTATCCAATTAAAGAGTAATATGTCTTTTGCTCAACCCATACCCAGTTTCAGTTTTTCCAGGTTCAACAAAACAGAACAACACTGCATCCCATGATAATTTTGCAAATGTAAAGGTTTCATCTCCATAGTATTCCACAGCTTTGGATTGCTTATGAAATCCCAGCACTACTGTATATACACCGTTTGTGATTTCAAATCATTCTATCAGAAAGGTGGCCTCAGATAATCTGATTATACAACAAATAGCTATTTAGGTAACCATCTTCACCAAGATGGGTTTCAGTATCAATATCTGTTTGCAACTCAGTCCGATTCTAGCCTGTGACACTGGTTTAATTTCAGGGGAGTTGCCCCCTGATTTACAATAATGGAAGTAAGCAAGAACCAGGCCCTCCACGCTCAACCCACATAGTTGTGAGCTATGCCAGCTAACCAGGTGATTTTTCTGTATATCAAAAGCTCCTTAGTTCACGCAGTCCTATTAGGACTACTGGAGCTGGCCTGTGTAATCCTTTCATATGTGGGTGTGCACTTTATTCACAGGCATAAGTCTCTTCAGTGAAGTAAGTGTTCACCAGCATAAGTAAGGGCTGTATGGACAGGCCATGCATCTGTTCACCTAGGATGTTCATGCTAAATATTCAAAAGCAAGGCTGTGTCTGAGCAGCTTCCTGTCAAGCCAGCGGTAATATGCTTGGGCTCACAAGGAGGACTCCCAGGTTGGGTCTTTTTCTGATTCTTTATTGTATGTTTGTTTCTTGGCAAATTATGGTTCATTATTGAAAGGGGGAAATTTGGGGAGTTTTAAGTGGTCAAAAATTGTTTTCTTAGAATTATGTAAATATTCTCTGAGGCGACGTGCTGCTGGGATGAGTTACCAGACAGCAGGGGTGATTTTCAGAGCTCCCTCTAGCAAACTGTTTGCAAACACCAAAGGCTGGATCCTAGCTGGTATAAATGGGTGCTACTTCCCTGGAGTAATGGGTGCTGTGCCCATTTATGCTAGCTGCAGAGCAGGCGCCTATTCTGAATTATTTTCCCTGAGGTTGCTATATTGAGCTGCTCAGCATCTTGCAGGATCTGGCCCATCATTGTTTTTGGAACGGGAAATAGCTTGTTGTTTGGCATCTCTTCTGTCCTTCATCTCCCTTTCAACCTTGACAGAGTGTCTGGAGTATAGGTCACCAAAGCAGGAGATACCCACCGGAGGAGGAAAAATGGTCAGCATCATTGTTAGACCTGAGAATGAGGGGCCAGAACATCAGTGGGAGTAAATGAAGACAATGGGTGGAGCTTTCCCCATTTTCACCAGCGGAGGAGATGGCCAGGCACTAATCACTTTCTTCAAAGCTCTGCTAGAGGATCACAGCTCAATCTGAATTGAAACGGCGTTGGTTTGTCAACTGCCATTGCATTTTGGAAGGGGACAGTCAACACACAGAGGTGCAATTAGCTGCAGTTGTTGCTACTGTTGCTTACATCTTATACCTTGCAGTGCTTGCGGAATTTCACCCCAAACTTTGGGCAAAAACAGACATGCATGTGTGCAATACACTTATAGTTTTGTGGTAAGGTGTACAAGTCTACAAGAAGAAACCTGTGTGCAATGCAGCCCTGTTTGTCACGAATAACTGTATTTCCCCTGCTTTCCTTAGATTTCTGTCTGAATCAGTATCTGGTGGGCAGGTCAACCCATACCTAATGTATGTATGGTTGGACGTACAGATAATCTCTAGTATGAATCCAAATCAGACTGGAGCCCAAAACTCCTTTTGTGTTTACAATAAGAGGGCGAAAAACCTGTGTATTTCTAGGCCAAGATTTGCAAAGATAGGGGTCTAATGTAAATCCTTATATAGGTGCCAAATAAGTGATATGATTTTCAAAGGGGCTGAAATCTAGCAGCTTCCACTGAGGTCCGTGGGAGCTTCCGGGTACTCAGCACTTTTGAAATTCAAGCCACTTAGGGCCAAATTATGATACTGTAATTTTCCTTGAGTAGCACCTTACTGCACAAGTCCCCTCACTGACTTCAGTGAAATTACTTGTGGCATAAGTAAATGTTCAGTGCAGGGCCAGCTCCAGTGTTTTTGCCACCCCAAGCAGTGAAATAAAAAAAAAAAGAAGCCGTGATCAGCGGCACTTCAGCTGCAACTCTATCGGCACCGCTTCTTTGGCGGCAATTCGGCGACTGAGGGACCCACCGCCGAATTGCCACCAAGGACCCAGACATGCTGCCCCTTTCCATTGGCCTCCCCAAGCACCTGCTTGCTGCACTGGTGCCTGGCGCCAGCCCTGGTTCAGTGTAAGTGTATCATAATCTGGCACTATTTAAATGCATAAATAAGGACATAGGAGCCTAATTTTTGAAAATCTTAGTGCCAGTGTTTATAATTTTGAAATAATCTCACTCTTCTACAAGTAACAGTAGTTCAGTGTTTTGGCTTCACTAAAATCTGTCACCTGAACTTCAGGGCCTGATTCTGCTCTCATAGCAATTTTATGGTGGAGACAATCCTTTGACTTCGGTGGTGCTATTTTGGATTTACACCACTTAAAAGGAATTCAGAATAGTTTTTGGATCTTCACTGCAGAAATTCACTTATACCAGAGCCCTACTTCTTATGCACATTTAATATACCACAAACAGTATTTACTGTGAGCTAAATCCTTCAGTCCTGGTATTTTTACTCAAATAAAATGTCCACTGACTTTAACAGGAGTTTAGGATGAGTCAAGTCTTCTTGGTTTGAACCAATATTTACAAAATGTCTTTGTTGGGGAGAAAAAATCTTCTCAAAAGCTCTGAGTTTTGAACGCTTGAAAATCAAATGAAAAGGCCAAAGAAACAAAATAAACAGGTGAGAGAGATAAACGTCAAGGTACCAGAGAATTAGCAACCAGCAAACGGCTCAGTCTAACATGACAGAAAACAAAATAACACTCAGGAAAATGTGATTGTTTCCCCAGATATGCAGACTCTTGACAATTACTGACTCCTGAGCACTGAAGAACTCTAACCTCTGAAAGACCCTCAGGTCCTTTTTGAATCCCACAATGTCATGCGGCTTTGACTCTGCTAGTTTTTCAGTGCTGGCTTTCCTGTCCCCTTCCCTACAGATCTCTGAGGTGTGTAACATTCCAAAACTCTTGTTTTCTTTTGGAAAAAAAGATCAAAGGATCGTCTGTCCTGTCTGTGTCACTCTGTGTCTTTCACTTTCCATTTTTTCTCTCTCCCTTTCCAGCATTGTAATGCACACAGATTAGCTACGGGGTGATCCTGTGTGACATGTGACACAAGTTCCTTCCCATCATGCTGTCCGTTCAACATGAGCATGTGAATATTCTCCTCTCTAATGAATTGAGTTGTTGCACAAGGAAGCTGCTGATCACCAGGTTTGCACGAGGTCACTGTGAATAATCATACTGTAGGTATCGAATCAGTCTGCCCGGCAGAGGCAAAGTGTCAATCAGTTTAATGCGGTTTCTCCCAATCACGTTTCGGACCTTGATTCGGCAAAGGTGAGCGAGAGGCCTGGGGAGCTCTGGAAAAGAGACAGGACCTAAATGTTAGTCGGGCTTTTTCAGATCAGCTGAGTTATTAGGCTAGGTCAGTGCCTTACATGCTGAGCCGTTACATTTATTAGGGGCTGTGGAGGAAGGACCCCCAGCAGTGGAGTCAGTGCAGTCAAAGGGGATGAACTGTGCAGTAGGCCATGTATGGTGTGTACATCCTCTGCACAGCACGCAGCTCAGCTGAGAGTTTGCACCTTAATACACGTCCCGCACTAACCACAGCCTGCATCCAGTCTGCCCGACATTGCAGCCCTGTGGAGTTCTAGGTTCAGACCTGTCGGGGGAGGAGAGCTGGCTCCTTGTGCTAATGCATGACACTGCCATATGGGGCTGGGAGCTATGTCCCTTGGTCTCAGGCTGAGACACAATGTGAGGTGGAAGAGAGGAAATACTTCAGATAGCTCTGTGGCAACCCCTCTGGCTCGATCAGGAACCATGCTCAGCCCTCCTTGGCCAGAATAATGGTACGCACAAGATGAGGCCTCGCAGGTGGGTGGGGAAATGGGGTTGAGATCCCCAGGATTCTGAAGAGGGCTGAAAGAATCCCCTGGAAAGCAGGAGATTTGTAAGTGTGCAGGGGGAACAGGGTGAACCCTTGTGCCAATGAGCCAAATCACCCAGGAATCCCCTGCATTACAAAACGCCAGCCACAAAGATCTGCCAGCTCAGCTGTCATTAGAGCTGACCCCCTAATGCAAACGCAGCTTAGCAAAAAGGTGGAGATGCAAATATAAACCAGAGGAAAGCGTGAGGGATAAACACAAAAGGGGCTCTTTATTTCTAGAACAGCGAAATCTCCCTGGGATCTGTGGCTGCCAGGCACTTAGGTGTAGTGCAAAGAGAGAGGACTACAGGTCAGGACTCCTGCAGTCCATCTCAGACTGTGCTACTGTCTTGCTGGGTGGCTTTTAGCAAGTTACTTAATTATACTCAGTTTCCCACTATTACTTATCTGGCTCCCCGAGGTGCTGTGGGACTCAATACGTTAATGTTTGTGAAGCCCCTAGAGATCCTTAGATGAAAGATGCTTTAGAAGGACAAAGTATTAGTATCATACTGCTGCATGTCAGGCTGTCTGTGCCTGCGGAGGGAGGGAGAGGAGTGGGGAGGATGGGATTACTGACCTGCTCCATTTTGACTGATGTAGAGCATAGACCTAATGGCCCACTTTCATCCCTAGTGTGTCTCCATTGAAATCAGGGATGGGTTGGACCCAGTGCGTCAGATCCTCAGCTGGTGTAAAACAGCTTGGCTCCATCAAAATCAATTGTGCTATGTAAATTTATACTAGCTAAAACTATGGCCCAAAATGGCATTCAACCTTCTGAGATAACCTTATAGAATGTAATAAGGTTGAAACCAAATACAGTTCAGTAGAAATTACACTAAAGACCTACCCTACCTTTCCACAAGGGATCCAATGATAGAGCATTCTACCTGTGAAAGAAGGTGGTTTCTGACTGGTTGAAGCTTTCTATGACCATCCCCCAGCAATGTGATTTCCCGGGTACCAATTCTGGCCTGTGTAATGTAATTCAGCCCAGCATCATACCTGCTTTCTCTTTAACAACTGCCCAGTCCTCGTAGCTGTCTATGTGCTCCTTTAGCCGGGCACAGAGCTGCACATTGCCCACATAATCCAGGAGAACATCGATAATAGGCCCAGCCCAGCGATTCATCTCTGGAGCAGACACCATATCACAAAACTGAAACAAAAGCCAGAGCTACTGCAGTCAGTGTGAAATTGATAAGTTTCTCGGGGGGAGAGACTGTTAGGACATCATGTTGGTTACGCCTTCATACCATGGATAAAAACAGTTCTTAATTTTTCCTATGAAAACTTCTACTAAACCCCCCTGATTGCTGCTGAGGGAAAAATCACCCCCTCTCCCACTGTGGGTGAATGAAACAAAGTCCCAGTGGATTCCTGGCTCTGGAGCATGGAAGAGGTGTCAATCACCTATAGGGCCTCAGTATCCTTTGTCACTCAATAAGAGTCCTCAGGGTAGCCAAGGATCCATGAGGGGCTGGGTGCTTGGATGAGAGCCCACAGCTTCCCCTGGATACAGCAGAGAATCTGCTTTAAAGTCAAAACAACCTTAGGCTCTATCACCCTTAGCATGTTCCATTTCTCTTCCTTGGGACCCTAGTTTGGGGAAAGTCTGAGGTAGCAGTTGGCAGGGTTGGTAGTGCAGGGGCACAGGTCTTCGACATGGAAGGACGACGCCTCCAGTAGATTCCCTGAGATCTGCAGGTTTGTGGGGAAGCTGAACTCCTGGCCAAGGAGCTGCTACAAGATAAACCACATGAAGCTTTTGCTTCACTATGTCGGTTATTCTGTGTCGGAAAACAAACTGGGCCTAATATGGGGCCAAAGCCTGCAGTCCCCCTTACTTTCTCCTGAATTCAGGAAAAATTCATTGTCAGTGGAAGCTGGTGGGCTCTCAGCATCTTTGAATATCAGGCCACTCATTTAGATGCCTAAATACAATCTTAGAAGCCTGACTTTCAGCACCCATTTAAAAAATATGGCCTATCTTTCTACATAAATCTAACCCCATCCATCTATTTCTTTTAGGGGCCGTGTTATGATCATCACCAAAATATCTGACTGTTTTCCAAGTAAATTAGATCTGTGTTGCATGGTCCCCAGTGGACTTCAGTGGGTCTCCTACACTTCTCCTGGTTATAAAAAGCTCTGTTTTGGCTACATGGGCCTGATTTGCCCACTCCTTACATGTGGAGTTGGCATTCACACCTGCCTAAAGGGAGCACAAAGTGAGTGTAAAGTGCTACCACATCCAAATGGCAGCACTTTATACACACTTTGTCCAGGTTTAAATGACAACACACCGTGCAAGACAATACAAAAGCAGATCCTGTGTCTAATGTTCTTATTCTTCTTTCCTCTGGCAGCCACCTCTGTGCATACACACAGACAATATTCAAACACTCATCAAATAAACTAACAGAAAATGTTTGGGCGGGGGAGGGGGGAGACCACAGAGTGCAACCCTAGGAAATGTGAGCGTTACAGAAACAAAATTACACTGGGACTGATATCAATCGGGACTTCTCTCTCTGCACAAAGGTGTTGGGGTTCCCCCAAGACCTCTTCCATTTGGCTCCCTAAGAACTCCGTTTGACTCCAGTCTCATCACTCAGGGTCCTTTATTTGGCAGAGAGCAAAGCTATGCTGAGTTGGTTAGACTCAAGCATGGGTGAAAGGGGCATGGGCATACCACCCATCCAGAGTTACACAGGAAACCTCTTGCTTCAATTGCATTTAGACATTGTGTTGCATTGACTATACATTGCATCACATGTTTTGGGATTGGCTTGGTTATTCTATAGGAACCAATTTCTGTACAGCATGTGTAATGGCCATAGACCCCGGTCCTTGGCAGAAGGGATCAAACCTGGGACATCTGAAGCTTAGTGTATGAGCCTCTACTGCATGAGCTAAAAACCACATGGCTCTGTGCCAAAGCTGTAGTGGACTTATCAATCTCTACATGGTCTAGGTGCGACTAGAGGGGGACAGAGCACCACAGCAAGTAGACATGAGTTACATGTGCACTGTCCATGCACAACTGACTCTTTACCTCATCTTTACATTCCTAATTTATTTCATCCATTTTTATCTTGTCCATTCAAAATGGTTCCTTGGGTGTTCCCCCTTATCTTATCTAGTATAGACATTCTGTTTCCAACTGCTGATCCATTTACCTCCCCAATCCAGTCTCCCAAGAAGTGAGGCCTTGCCATGTCCAATTACTCATGTCAAGCCAGGCCTACAAAAGGTATATGCCTCTAGTGGCATTACAATGAATTACTCTTCATCTTCATATTTCTAACATTCTAATACATGAATTGAGAAGAAACCAATTATTTCCCTTTTACATGGATAAATGAAACATTTTATGGAATCATGAACTAATATATTTGTAGACTGATCTCCCTATCCTAATGTTCATAGAAGTCTTAAGTACTGTAGATTGGAACAATAAACTTTGGGAACAATAGTAATAATATGTAGTGATGTAATTTTCAGTTCATCTTCTGATACCTAGTTATCTTTTCTGGGGAAAGATTAATAATTCAGATCTATTATCAGTTTTTGGTCTGTAAATACTTATTGGTGAAAAGTCTGGGATGCCTGTAATTTCAGGTAATCTCATATGACTGAAAAAATGAGTGCATGTATTTTATGTGAAGTTTAATGACAAAGGTCCTAAATGATCTCCTGGGCTTTATGTCAAAGTATAAAGGTATACAAAAATATTAACAAGATAAACCATATGCACCTATCTTTTATTAACCAATCCCCTAGTCCCAAAAAGCAAATTTTATAACAATTTTATAACAAGATGAGGGAAAATGCCCTCTATGCTCAGTGATTTCTCCTTTACTTTAGGCACAGGTAGGATTTTACATGACTTTAACGAGATGTGTTATGGCAAGTTTAAACTGAACAATCTTCAGGGCAGGGATTTAGTTTTGTGAGGCACCTAGCACAATTTTAGGCACTAGAATAATAATAATAGTTGAGACCCAGAATGGGAAATGCATGGGTAAAATGTGAGCTGGTTCTGAGTTGCTTGGAAATCATAGATGGGTATAAACAAAACCCATCTTCTGGCCTTAGAATTCTAATCACTACACTTTGTGTTGAGTTCCAGCCACGTTGTGTGTACTAAATAGGCCATATTTTGTTATTTTCTTGAAGAAAACCATGATAAACAAGTGATACCTGCCTCAGTACATCCACTCGTGACAGGCACACGCTTAGTTTGGGACCAGTGTATTGCTATTATGGGTATACCTTTCCTACATTCTTCAGCAAGGTTTATCGCTCTAGATTTGTTTTGAAGAAAAGATCTTTTGCCTGAGGAGCTGTGGGGTCCTGCAAGTACCTTTAGACTCCTGGGATCCCCTACTCTCTTTCCTTTACTATTTTCATCCTCAAAGGCCATTGGTCAGTGACCATACTTCTGGGCACAAAGGGCTGGAGGGACTCTCATCTAACCCCCTATAAGCTGATACTAAACCAGGCAGAATGTGCCCTACAGATCAATGGGAGCCACTTCTTCCTTGTGACTTCGTGGGGGAAGGGCTGTCACAGGATATCTTATAATGTGGCATGTTGCATTGCAAATTTGGGTGGGGACAGTTTTGGGTGGGGACATAAGCAGATGGCTGACTGCAAGATAAGAGGATCCTTCCCAACTACCTTGCCACACATGCATATATTGTGATGCCTGAAAATACTGGGTGGGGGGGTCCCCCAGTTGTTCCTACAACAATAGCATCATCTCTCACACTCTCAGCAACTTCACTATCCCTAAAACAGCATTCTTTCCTCAAATGCAATTTACCACTAAAAATAAATAATAATAAAAAATGAAGCTGCGCACGGGAGAAGAAAAAGAAAAGGGATAAAAATCCCTGATTTCAGAATCCTTTGTGGCATTTCTGCCCCAAAGAAGCAAGCAAATAAACAACCCCCCAAACCCCAAAATACATAATTGCTAACTGCTTAACCCTGCTTGTTCCATATATGGCCAAAAAAGGCTTTCCATTGAGCGCCTATCGTTTTGATCATTTCACTTTTTAAAATATACGAAAATGTATAATCAGACTTCTCAAAGCAGTCTAGGGGAATCTTTCATTAATGATAGTGGAAGATATGTCTGAAAAATATGGCTATATCAGAAATATGGCTAATTTACAGCAACTGGGCATCTAAATCCCTTCAGTGGATTTGCAAATATCAGACTATGTGTCTAACTCCCCTAGATGGCTTTGAGAACCTTAACTGTAAGTTACTTATTTGTGTTGCTAATATTGTGACTCGCACTTTTTCTAATGCTATGCATTCAGTAAAACAAATTACTGCAATTATGAACATTCACTAGGTTACCCTCCCAACCAGAAGGGCTAGAAACCAAATTTGATTTTAATCAGAGGGGTAGAGTCTGTATCAAACATCACCCCATCCCCAGAAAACAGCAGCATGGCCCCTCTTGACATAGGCTGGCCTCAGAACCACTGGCACAGACCACTAAAAGAGCACACTCTTTTGGCACACGGTGGAACATTAGAACAACAGATCACACATCATCCAATGGACCATTAGGGGATGAGTCCAATAAAGCACCCAATCAATGTTCAAAGTTTACCAGTCAATTTATAATTGAAAAAGTCTAAAATAGAAAATGTTTCAAGGCAGATCTCTTCTGCCACCCCCCCAGAGGAATAGAGGGTGCTACCTAGAGAGGTAGTTTAATTCATGATGGCCCAGATACCAAGGCAAAGAGAGTGGTATCAATGCCTACATAGGAAGACTTGTCCAGTGGTTAGAGCACTAGCTGAGGATCTGGATTCAATTCCCAGCTCCATCACAGACTTCCTGTGTAACCTTCGGCAAGTCACTTAGCTTCTCTGTGACTCAGTTCCCCATCTGTCAAATGGGAAGAATAGCCCTGCCTCACTTCACAGGGGTGTTGGGAGGATAATTACATTAAAGAGTGTGAGAGGCTCAGATACTATGTTAATGGTGGCCATATAAATACCATAGATCCATTAGATTCAATAGCACTTACCTGTACTATGTTTGGCTGTTTGTTCACCGGGTTAGCATCCAATCTGTCCCTTCTGTAATCCAGCACAGGATGTGGGCCATTTCCATACTGACACTTAAAACAGGAGTCTGCGTCACAGCCCAGATCCATTAGAAATTTGAGCAGACTGAGGTACTTCATTGAAAACATGATGGTGGCCGGGAAAGTAGTGGGATGGCTAGAAATGTACGCATCAATATTCGCCCCGTGGTCTAGAAGCAGCTTCATGGTTTTCAGGCAACCATGGCGAATGGAGATTAGCAGGGGGTTGATAAGATCGACGTTGGGGTTGGCGCCAGCTTGCAGCAGCAGCTCTGTGGCGTAGATGTTATTGTTAATGACGGCGAAGTAGAGGACGGTGCTGCGCCTGTCCTCGTAAAGCCGGGCTCTCTCAAAGGAGAGGGTGGTGTTTACATCATAGCCGGCCTCAATTAGCTCTTCCAAGATGTCATCGTTGTTGCGCTCAGCCGCAAGATGGAGCGGGCTGATGCCGCTGCGCTTAACCCGGGTGCGGCTGGTCACGGGGAGCAGCATTTTGACTATCCTGCAAGAAGGGGATTCAGTGGATAGCTGTGAGCCTTAGACAATCTACAGCAAATAATAGTGATGCGGTTACAAGCACGGGAGTGAGCCAGCTGCTCACGAAGGTGAAGGTCTGATAACACAGGCATGAGTCGTACAGCCCCTTCCCCCGCAACTCGGACAGTGCATTTTCATCCTGACAGAGTGGGGTTAGGAGCAGAGGAGCTGCCAGACTGGGTCAGACACAATGTCCATCTGGTCCAAGAGGCCTCTGACAATGGCCAGCATCAAATGCTTCAGAGGAAGGAGTAAGAACTCAGCAGTAGGCAGATGTAGGATAATCTGCCCCCACATTAGGTCTTACTCTAGTCCCTAAAAATTAGGATTAGCTTTGGCCCTGAAGCATTTCTATGCATTGATTTTTCACAGTGCTTCAGACGAGAGAGAGGGCAAAGCCAGAAGCTCAGTTCTGAGCTCATCAGAGGAGGATTACATTCAGGTCCCAGGATCCAAGCCAGCATTACAGTTCTGGTACTAAATCCAACTCCCTGCACTGGGCACCCCACTGGAACCCTTCACTCTGTGGGTATTGGGAGGGGCAAATCCATGGGGCTATCGGAGTAAACCCAAGCTGGACCGGTTGTGATGAGCCAAAAGGATAATTAGGAATTAAAATAAAATAAAGAACCAAAGCTGTTTTCCAGGCAAATTGCCAAGCATTAGCCCAGAGGGGAAAAAATGTACAGCTAAATTATAAACCTCAGTAAACAGGAATTTCTGTTGGAAACAATGGCGCTTCGTTAACAACTCAAACAGAGCTGCCATCATTCTACAGCCTTAACAATAAAAGTGTGATGAGCATTAAACATATAGTAACAAATCTATGGTTGCTTTTAGGTCTTCATGGTTGTTACTAGAGATGGGCAAGCAATTTGCAATGAACATTTTATTCAGTGAGTTTAGCCCTTCTTCCTGCTTATAAATCATCTGCAAACAGACAGGAAGGTGGGGTTTTTGGTCACAGCACTAGGCTGAGGCCTCAGGAAATCTGGGCAAGCCACTTAATCTCTGTGCCTCAGTATTGCTTTCTGTAAAATGAGGATAATTAATACTTTCCTCCCACCTCGCTCGGTCCTAGAGTCTGAGCGCAAGCCTGAGCCCCAGACTTCTACACAGCAATGAAACAGCCCCACAGCCTCATCCCTAAGAGTCCGAGTTGGCTAGCATGGGCCAGCTATGGGTGTCTAGTTGCTGTGTACATATACCCCATGAGTCTAAATTCATGGTAGTCTGTGCGGCATTTGATTACTAATAGTGATGAGCACCACAGAAGAGCAAATCGAAAGCAGACTGGGCTTTTTATTAATGTATTCACTCTTCAAACTTGATTTATGTTTTCTATGAACCACATTCTTCAACCTACAGGTTGTTGGATGCAGCAAGTATTCCCTCGCGTGTTCGCTGTTCGTAACTCCTTACCTGGGTGATCACCTCAATCAAATGACGCAGTTTCTGTTCTCTGAACTAGACAACCGAACTGTTATAAATTACTGTTGTCCAACATATTTAGTTCGTTTGTGAAATGAATTTTGGGATTAAATTAATCTCCTCATGGGCCTCAAATTTACCTTTCACAAATACATGAATGTTTGTAAAGAGTGAATGAAAAGACATTGAATACAATGCAAAATTCTCCTCAGAAGTGGGTCTAAAGGTGCAGATAATTTTTCACCCAGCTCTAGCAGTCCCCATGCTGCATTTTAGCTATCTGGAATTTTGCAACAGTGAGGGGCAGAAGTTAGATTATCCTGTGCCCAAAGCAAAAGCATAAGCCTGTGTCACTTGAGCTAATGAAAAATCTCTGTTAAGTGATAGATAGCAGCACCTGATCTTTGACACACAGATAAGCAGTGTTGATTACAGCTCTAAGAGGGTACTGCTACATGCTAGCTAGTTCTTCATAATGTTTCTGTAAAGTCTGCAAGCTTATTCAGAGATATGGAAGAGTAACACACACTATATCAGGTGGCATTAAACTTTAGTTCATTTAATCATTTCTCTCATATTCCAACTAAGATAGTTAGGGAAGTAAACACTGATTTGGATAAAAACAAGTATAGTAAATAATAGTCATACTATGGGTAGGATAATTAATAATACCTAGCACTAGAGAAGTGCCTGAGCTAAAGCCGTACATCAGAACACACCAGCTTTGTGTGGTTCAGAATCTGAACCGGATTCAAATTTCCTATCTGGCTCCCTTCTCTAATAAATCAAGCCAAAATTCCTGACCTCTACACATGTAGCTCTAAACAGATCTAAAACACTGGTTAAACCTTTTTATTTGAAAAACATTTTTTTAATTGAAAAACTGCTTTTTTCTGTCAAAATGGTCACCTTCATGGGAAATGTCTGTTTGTGAGGCCAAAGAAAAAGATGTGAGGGTCTGCTGAAAACTCCCCATATGAAAAACTTTAGCAACAAAATCAGAAAAAATTCAGCAAATCAAGTGAAAGTTTTCAGTAAAACTAATTTTTTTTGCCTGACTGGCCAAAATTTTTCTGGTCTCAATAACCAAATGCCAACATTTAAAAAAACAAACAACTTTTGGGCTTGGGGCTTTTGACAAAAAACTGAAAATTTTCAGTATAACCATGTATAGTGACATTTTTTGCAGGGAAATAAAAATTTCCTGACTAGCCCCCAAAATTTGAATGTGTTGTGAGAGAATCTAGATCTGAATCTTGTTGCCTGGATCTATCCCTGCTCAGCAGTTATACACAGGTAGTGAATAAGTACTAATTAGTAACTAACCCAATCCTTTACTCAGCTCTTGTGCCTCCTAAGCCATCACAACTAACAAATAAACAATAAACATTTAAACCCACTTACAGCCCATTTAAACCCATTTAGGGCCCAAACCTGCAAGACATTTGGGTGCCTTCTACAAGGTATTGGCCATCTTTGGCTTTACTGCAATGGCAGCTGCTCAGCATATCCCATGATCAGGATATTTACAGGAAAAATCCAATTAAATAGTAATTATTATGACTTCTAAAGCATCTGATGATGCCATGTGCTTAGCTGCTCCTAAGTGGTGCTAAGCCCCTCTATTTGGACTAAAATGAGAGTTGCAGACATGCAGAACCTTATATGCCTATTTGCATGTTGGACTATGATGTCTCCCATGGCAAGTTTATAGCCACACCATTATTTATATACTTGAAGAAGTTTTGTCTTTATTTAAGGAAAAGATCCAAAGCCTACAGAGGAAATTTCCACCCAGATCCTTTCTCAAAGCGGAGAGACTGACCTCATGTAACAAAGATGTTCACCAGAATCCAGGCAATTTGGGTGCTGCTTGGATGGCTACCATCCATCTCTAACAAATGCTTCATAATAGCCATAAAAGCAAAAAAAGCACATGCAGCGCTACAGTGACACCATGCCAAGTGCCAGCATTAGTCATCCCATGATTTACTGGGTTTTATTAAGATTTAAGGGTTACTTTTGTTCTCTTGCTCAAGAAGTGAATGTGCTCAACCCAGCTCTCTGTATCTGATTGAAAGGATGCAGCAGCGTTTAGAGAGGAGCCTGAAGAACCCCGGACTCCAAGGGTGTTTGAAATCCATGCTTGGCTCTGGATCTGAATTTTGCAAATGTCCCCTCTCTTGCTAAAGTGTCAAACCCAAAGCCAAGATCCAAAGCCTCCTGCATTTATTTCAGGATTGGGGATGGGGAACACTAAAATTGGTATCAGGAACCTAATTTTGCAGCTGGAGCCTCTCTCTCTTTCTGACCCCCAAGGGCTCTGTTCAACATGACTATGCCTCCACAGCGGCAGACTCTACTTCCTATTCAAAGGTGGGGGGTTCTTCCCAGTGAGAGACAGCCAAGCAAGCCAATTACTGCTTTACATGACAACCCAAGGCCACCTCCTGCACAGAGCCACCTGAGTGCCATACCCACACTGGAAGTGATGCTGGATTGCCCATGGTCCCTACCAACTGACCCTTTCTGCCACCTGCTACCAGGGGTGCTGGAACTAGGGATGCAGGGAGTGCAGCGCCCCCTGGCTTGAAATGGTTTCCATCATATACAGGGATTTTGGTTTTGTTCAGCTCCCCACCGTACAAATTGTTCCAATGCCACTGCCGGCTGCATTGCCTTCCAGCTGCTGTAGATAATAGGATGCTAATAAAAATGTACCTAGCAATTGACTGCCATCTTTAATAAGTCAAAATAAATCACGAACAAATTCTGACCTTCTCCACCACCACCACTCCTGAGCACTGGGAAGAAAGGGGTTAAGTGACATCTTGCTATGATCACAATACTGATGATACACAATTATGAATTCCATGCCAGCAAAATTCATTTCACATTAATATTGACAAGGCATCATTTAACATAAACAAACACCAAGCAATAAGAGTTGAATGTTGAGCCCTGGGACCACATTCTTGGCTTTTTGATGTTATGAAGCCTCCGTGTTCTGGCAGCAAGTCTGAGTGTGGAATTCCTGGAGAATTACGTATTAAATCCGCAGGAATATAAAGAGAGGTCACCATGAAGGGTGTTGTTATACTGAATACCAAAGGAATTAGGAACGACTGGCCACTTGGGGTAAAGCTTTGTCATCTGGATAAATATTTGATTCTGGCTGCTAAAGAAAGGATACTTTTGTTTCACTTCAGTTCACAGCAGTTATAAACCAAAAAATGTGCTCAACCTTTTAAGTGTGAAGGAACTAAGACTTCTGACTTAATTCTGAAGTCATTACTGATTCCCATCAGTGCAAATGACTGGTGAGAGATTTGGATCAGGCCCCTTATTTTGAAAGTGGGGTTGGACTCAAGCTGGAGAGCATTGGAGCTGAAGCTAAACTTGTCCAGGTTTTGGGGGTGTTCAGATTGAGAGGTCTGTTTCAGGTTTAGTATAGGTGTTCAGATTCAGAGCCACTTTTCCAAAGCTTAGGGAAGGAGGACTGGAACCGGGTTTCTGCCTCTGACCCTTTTCTAATTTAAAATGCGTTTGTTTTTAATAAAATCTCTTTTTAACTTACACACTGGAGAGAATTCCGAGTCATGCCAGCATAAGGCTATAATAGCTACTCCTACCTACATTATAGCAATATATACCACAGTTACATAAATTCACTCTGGGATGCCTCCTAGCACATACAGCCTCCACAAAGATACAGTTACAGAAAATAACAGTCCTTACATACATCACAGTAATATTGGGAAGTTTAGTTAATGTCTGCAAGTGCATGGAGATCTTTGGATAAAAGACATGGTGTAGTCAAAAAGGTTTGGTTCTTCGTGCATTATGAAATGAGAAAAATCCATACACAGATTTTGCAGCTGTATTTTGTTTATAATTCTACTATTTATTTGGGGATTTTGATGAAAAAATGAATAGATCCACAGAATTTAAGGCCAGAAGGCATAATTAGGATTACCTAGTCTGATCTCCTGCATAACTGCATAGATTTCACCAAGTGATTTCTACAACAAGACCACATTTTTTAGAATAATAGCCAACCTTGATTTAAAGACTTCAAGTGCATTGGTTTTTGACATTATTTGACTAGCTCTAGTCATTACACGTGCACATTAGCAAGAATAAACCATCATAAAATATTGTTGGGCCACACACATCCATCACATCCTATGGTAAATTGTTCCAGTAGTTAATTACTCTCATTACTCTCATTATTAAAAATGTGTTTTGTCTAACTTCAGCTTTCAACCATTGGAACTTGTTATGCCTTTGTCTGCTAAATTAAAGAGCCATCTATCAGAAATCTTTTCCTCACTTAGAAACAGTGGCGGCTCCAGGCACCAGCGCTCCAAGTGAAGGCGGCAGTCAGGCAGCCTTCTGCGGCTTGCCTGCAGGAGGTCCTCCGGTCCCGCGGATTCGGTGGCAATTCGGTGGGGGTATGCCGAAGCCACAGGACCAGCAGATCTCCTGCAGGCATGCCACCAAATCCGCAGAGCCAGGGACCTCCCACAGGCACACTGTCGAAGGCAGCCTACCTGCCATGCTTGAGGCGGCAAAAAAGCTAGAGCTGCCCCTACTTAGAGAAGGTGATCAAGTCAATTCTTAACCTTCTCTTGTGTAAACAAAATAGACTGAGCTTATTTAGACTGTTACTATAATTTAAAGCATGTTCTGCAGACTTCAAATCATTCTTGTAGCTCTTTTCTGAACTCTCGAATTTCTGAACATCCTTTTCAAAGTGTGGACACCAGAACTGGACACGCTATTCTAGCAGTGGTCTCTCTAATGCTATAGAGATTCATTTATCCACTCCTCACCTGTCAGTCTCTGAATTATTTTTCTTTATAAACGGTGATAAAATCTGAACACACTGAAGACTTGGGCAACATTTTCTGCTTCTGGAGGGCCACTACTAATAAGTAATATCTCACCTGAGGTAGCAGGAGCCATCCTGGGTGTGGAAGGGAAGGCCATATAACTGGCTCATACCATCTCAGCAAACACACCCTTGAGTTTAGTATTGGAAACCCAAACTCTGTGAATGTAGGGCCATTTGACTTTACTTGAGATATGCTGGTGTACACTATGTGAGGATCTGGGCCATTAATTTAACAAAAAATCTGAATTCCTTTCTACAGGGTGAAACAATACAATAAAGTGATTAAAACACACCAAAAACTTACTCATAATTGCCTTTTTTGGATGCTATATGAAGAGGTAATAAACCATCCTTGTTGGTTTTGTTAGCATCTGCACCTTGGGACAAGAGAAACTCCACCACCTTTTCATGTCCATTTTTACAGGCTTCATAAAGAGCAGAGGCACTATCGCTGGCTTGGGTGTTGATATCAGCACCTAGGAGCACAAAAAAAAAAAAAATTGAAAAGCTAAATGGCTAGAATCAGGTGTAATGTATTTTGGATCAATAGTCTCCATGACTTGCCTAAGGTTTCAGCTACAAAACTGCCACTAACACCATTTGCTGGGGTGGGGCGAAAGTGAGGGCAAGGCGATAAAAGAGCCGCTTATGTCTTCTTAACTGTGTTTTTGCTATGAGGTAAATGTTTTCCCCAGCACTGAGGGACTGAGTGTAACAGGGTATTCCTTGGGGCCAGCCAGTCCACCGAGGACAAACCATTGCATAAAAGTGGTGATATACTACATAGCAAGAGAGGTTAAACAGTAGTACTCATAAGATAATACCCACAAAGGGTGTCTACAGTTAGATTCTGGTCACAAGCAGGGCTGGCCTACAGTTTTCACTACCCCAAGCAGCGTGCCGAATTGTTGTTGCAGGTGGCGGTGACAGTACGTGTGCCCTTAGGGCAGCACGCGCGTTTCCGCGGCTGCGGCAACTCGGCAGCAGCTTCTATGTTTAGCTGAAGCCGCCGTAGACAGCTAAACATAGAAGCTGCGGCCGAATTGCCGCCATCGTGGAAACGTGTGTGCTGCCCTAAAGGCACATGGACTGTCCCCGCTGTCAGCTGCAGCAATTCGGTGCACTGCTTGGGGGCAAAACAACAGGGACTGCCACCCCTTGCAGATTGCCGCCCCAAGCACCAGCTTGGAATGCTGGTGCCTGGAGCCAGCCCTGGTCACAAGCCTAGCCCCACCCACCTCATCTTCTTTACCATGTTTCAATATGATTGAGGAAAAATCATGTTATAACATGGTCTGCGTGGGAAGAGAAAGTCCCATGTTTTATAACCCTGTGTTGAAGAACCATGTTTTAATCCTTGTGCATACACCCAGGCTAAAAAATGATTCTATAACATGGTAGGGTTTTTGCATTTTATTTTATTTTTTGCATTATTTGAATAGCTCTAGTTATTACATGGTGCACACCAGCAAAAATAAACCATGATAAAATATTGTTGGGCCACAACCATATTGAAATGTAGTTACTTTTGTGGCACAATTTCAGGCCCTGAAAATCTGTGTCAATTTCCAAACCTGGGCTTCCATTGTAATACACAGTGCCACTCCGCCTTCAGGCTGCCTGATCTATGGATATCCTAAAATGAATTACAATCCATTGGTTTTCTGCTTCCCAAACTCTGATAAGAAAAAAAAAACAGCCCTACAGTCTATCAGTCTTTTGTTTGGGCATGAACACTCCCTGCCAAAGAGAACATTTCCCTGCTAGCTGAAACATCTGTGTTTTGTTTGGCAATTTAAAGATACTGTAGTTCGAAACACCAGGAGAATTTCAATGACAAAACACAAAACAGGGCTACTTTCTTAATGAGAAATAAATGAAATCTTTCTTTTTTATTTATGGCAAACATTGTTTATTGTAAAAATATAATTATATTATTACTGAGGTTCTCAGCAGGTCTTTTATGGCTTAAAAATATTGGGCAGTTTTATTGGATTTTCCTCAAAATTGAACTTTAAGGGCATACTAACATGTAATTGAGTTGAACCACAAATCATATTCAAATCAGTGTTTAAATCACGATGGAGTAACTGGTTAGTTTTCAATGTCACATAAAGCTGACTTGTGAAAAATGTGAACTGGAAAGCCAGCAATATTTTTTTGGTCTCTATCAGCCATAGCTGCAGGCTATATTTTTACAATCACATATGTTTCTTTGGAGATTTTTCTTATCTTCATTGCAGTTTAGTTCTTATTTCATCAATATATTTCTATGTGTTGGGCCTGATTCTCATGTACTCATTTACTTATTCTCATTTAAGGAGGCCGTGCAAAGGAGACAGTAGGAGTAAATTATATTTGCATCCACTTTTAAGGTGCTTTTACATGACAAAAGTGGTGTAAGTGGCCTCAGTGTAAATAAGAATCAGGCCCACTGTATCTATCTATACCAACATACCACATACTGTCTGATTCCCAGCTGATGTAAATCAGTGCAACTCCATTAACTTAAATGCTGCCTTACCAATTTATGCCAGCTGAGAATCTGGCTCATTATTTTTTGATAAACTACATAAAATTTGTTGTTTGCACTGGAAATTAATGACAGGCTTAAACATGGTCTCCCTTTATTTGCTGGGGCCAAACTATCATTTCTTTGTAAGGGGTGGTGAAGCCAAAGGGTTGGTTTTACAGGTATCATGAAGTGCCAGGAATCTGCTCTGATGCATATGTAAGAGAGATTTTAAGGTTACGAACCCACCTGAGAAGAAGTGAGCACAAAGACTCATGGACCCACAGGAGAGAGCTGAATTCTAAAAGGCCTTTCTTGGGGGGAAGTAATATGAGATATGACTTCTTGACTCATTATGAGAATCAAAATATTATTATTCTTCCTCTGACTAAGAAATATATTCTTCCTGGGCCGTATCCTGCTTGCCTTACTCACAACAATAGACATGGTAACTTCCAAGGAACTAACTCCTTACATGAGAAATGAGAGCAGGATTTGGCCTTACCCAAGGACTCTAAAATCCTCCCCCCCCCAACACTAATAAACTTATTTAGTGCTTTTCAACCACAAAGTGATTTACAAATACCTCCCTATGAGGTGGGAATGGTGAGTATGGTATCGCCTTCTGTAAAAAGGGGATAATGAGGTAACCAGCTCCAATGCAGGTGTACAAGTGTGGAAGGTACGAGAAGTCTTCTCCTCTCTGTGCCCTTTGCTAAAGGATTGGACAAAAATAACGTAAATTTCAAAGACTGATCCTTGCCCTCTGGAGCACAAGCCATTTGAAAAGGGATAGGGAGGGAAGAAACCAAGCTAAGGTCCCTCCTACCACCTCGTCAGCCAACAGAGCTGGCTGTCTGAGAAAGAGAATGTACACTGCACCCTCCTACAGATGGACAGTGCTGCACTTTCTCTGCACGATGCGGAGCTCTAGGAGGCTTTGTGCCCGTCATTGCTCCCACTGGAGACCTGTGGCTCTATAACTCCTCCTCAAGGGCTATGGCTAAAAGATACAAGAATAAATGGACACAAATCTGATATCAGGAAACATAACATTCAAAAACAAGTAGGAAAACACTTCACTCTCTCTGTAAAAGCAGCAAAGAATCCTGTGGCACCTTATAGACTAACAGACGTTTTGGAGCATGAGCTTTCGTGGGTGAATACGCACTTCGTCAGATGCATGTAGTGGAAATTTCCAGGGGCACGTATATATATGCAAGCAAGCTAGAGATAATGAGGTTAGTTCAATCAGGGAGGATGAGGCCCTGTTCTAGCAGTTGAGGTGTGAAAACCAATCTCTCTGGTCACTCAGTAACAGACCTAACAGTGGCAATTCTTCAAGAAAAAAACTTCAAAAACAGACTCCAACTTGAAACTGCAGAACTGGAATTAATTTGCAAACTGGACACCATCAGATTAGGTCTGAATAAAGACTGGAAGTGGTTGGGTCATTACAAAGCCTAAGCCTAATTTCCCCAATACTAATTTCCCGCTACTGTTACTCACACCTTCTTGTCAACTGTCTGAAATGGGCCACTCGCATTACCATTTCAAAAGTTATTTTTCCTCCCTTGGTATCCTGCTGTTAATTGAATTGTCTTGTTAGACTGACCTCACACTTGGTAATGCAACTCCCATCCTTACATGTATTTATACCTACGCCTGTATTTTCCACTCCATGCATCTGATGAAATGGGTTATAGCCCACGAAAGCTTATGCCCAAATGAATTTGTTAGTCTCTAAGGTGCCATAAGGACTCCTCGTTTTTGCTAATAGATCCTTAGTGAACTACCCTACGCCCCACAAGAGGGAGTCCCTCGACCATGGAAAAAAATTGTTTCTGGAATATCTTCCCTGTGACCTTCTGAGAGACAAGGTGGATGAGGTAATATCTATTTATTTTACTTCAGAAATTGGTCCAATAAAAGATATTACCTCACCCACCCTGTCTCTGCAATATCCTGACATGGCTACAGCAGCACTGCATACTGTGAACCTTCAACATTATGGGAAACAGGACAAAGTGATACAATATTTGAGAACTAGCTTTGCCCAAGTCATATCTTATTGAAAATTCATGAGCAGACCATGCTTGGCTAACATTTAACTCTGACCTTATTCTTATCTTTCCCTGACTGTGACTTATTCTTCTGTCACTGGATTTTTAGGATACACATGTACAGTGACAGTCATGAAAACTTTTGTGTTATCATTGCCGCACAAAGTCAGGGCACCAAATTGCTTCTAAATCGAGTGACCATTGATACTGAAGAAGCACAATCATTGTGCACCTGTATTCTAACCCCTTCTCACCTATGTGGACTGTTCTTGCTAGAAGCTTTCAGGGAGCAAGAGGTGTTCACCACCTCTGAAAAGTAGGCCTCATCCTCAGTTGAATACGGAAAAACTCAGCCAACCAAAATTAGTGGATACTTTTGAATATTTAGGCCATAATATATAAAGCAAATGAACAGCACCACTGTACTCACCACACTTGGCAAGGTATCGCAAAGCTTCTAACTGCCCACCCTCGGCAGCCACAAATAAAGAGGTGATCCCATAGGTGTTTTTGCTTTCAACCTTGGCTCCCCCTTTGATCAGGATATCAATTATTTCTATGTCATTCCGAGAGACAGCCTCATGGAGAGCAGTCCATCCCCGGTTGCACCGGTGGTTTGCATCAGCATTGTACTGCACCAGCATCCTTACAGCTTCAACGTTTTTGCGTTCACAGGCTGTTTTAACAAAAGGCAGGTCATTTAGGACAAACATTTCAAGATGCCACTAACTCTGGGTGCCACAGTTCTGGGTGCCCATTACAACACGCTAGAACCTGAGGTACCTAGAATCACAGGCACAAGCGCTGGGTTCTTCTTTGCCCCTGGAGTACTCCACCCCAGTCCTCCCCAGACCCCGCTCCCACGCCACCCCTTCCCTCAAGCCCCCACCCCCACCCTGCTTCTTCCTGCCCCCACTCCACCCCTGCTCTGCGTCTTCCCACTCAGTTCCACTCCCTCCTTGGAGCAAGTCCCATTCCCGCTCTTCCCCCTCCCTCCCAGCGCCTCCTGCATGCCGTGGAACAGCTGATCCCTGGTGGGCAGAGGCCTTGGGAGGAAGGAGGAGTTGATTGGTGGGGCCGCTGGTGGTCGGGTGGCACCGGGGGTAGGGGGGAGATGGCTGCTGGTGGGTTTTAAGCACCCACTCATTTTTTTCCATCGGTGTTCCAGCCCTGGAGCACTCATGGAGTCAGTGCCTATGATCACAGGCCACTTTTGCAAGCTCTGGCCATAATGTATTGTACATTGCATGTTGATATGGGCTAGGACAGTACAATGATGATTTCTTTGTAAGTCAAAGTATAATTCTTCATGATGCCATCATTTCTCCTGTGGGTTGATTCTTTCCTTGTTGAGCAGGTACAGTTCCCACTATCATTAATGCATGTCATTCACATGCATTGAGAATGAACTGTCTGACCTGACATTACAGCAATTATCTATCCATGGCAGCTTTGTAAAATTCAGCTCACCCACATTCCGAAAGGTAAGTAATTTTTTCATCATCATCATGGTAGAGGGTGAGTGTAACAGGGTATACTGGCCCTTCAAGGAAAGAGGAAGTGGGGAGGGGAAAGATCCAGGCTACTCCATTCCAAGTAGTTTCAACTGTATAAAAACCCTGGGAAGAGCAGGGACAGATGTGGGCAGAGAGGCAGAGGTCCTGGGGTAAGATATGAGAAGATATAACTGTCTCTTTAAGGCACCAGGAGCCTTGTAATGAAGGGTGGGCAATGCTCCTTTCTCTCCCAATCAAGCCTCCAACCAGTTCAAATAAAACCCTGGGAGAAGGCAGAGGGAAAGATTGTTCTGCTAGTAATCCTTCAACCCTCACTCCCAGAAGGAGCAGGAGTGACCTGGGTTCTCCTTGCCAGGCCTTGGAAGAGAAGTGAGAAATGCTTCTGGCCAGGAGGAGCACTGGGAAGAAATCTGTTGGTTATCAAAGTTTGAGTTTAAGATAATTTTGACTTTGAAAGATTTTGGCAAACATGCCCAGTGGAGCTGGTGCCAGGAAATTTAAAGGAACCCACCAAGAAATAGGTAATACACTGCCTGGGTAATACACTGCCGCCTGTGGGCAAGCAGATTTTGTGTTGAGGCTAGTAAATTTTCAAAATGGTTTTCCAAGGCTGGGTGTGCTCCCATATGCTATGTTTTGGCCCATCTTTTATATTTATTGAAAAGTGAAGCAGTCTCTTAAATCTGGTAGCCCCTTTTGGGCCAGAGTTTCAATATCCAGTATCAAGTTGGGTGTCCATAAATCCAGGCACTCAAAGAGAGTGGCCACTTTGTAAAATCTGGGCCTATACATTTAAGACTAGGCTAGCCAGAGCACTAGAAAGAGTACCATGGGCCCTAGACAGAGCACTACAAAAAGTACCATGGGAAACCATCCATTCACAGGGAGATGGACCTGATGACCTAAGAGAACTCCTTCTCCAAACTCTTATTCCATGGATTTTGTGTGGTTTTGCTGAATAAAGTGTTCTCAACACAAAGCAACAATGTAGCATACCCAGGATACCTTATAGCATTTTTTCATATTAGAATACATCTGTTGTAGTAAATACTGTACATTTGTGCCTTTGCCCACACTATAAGTGTATGACTGACATCTCGGTTATTTTTGCTCTGATATCTAGTAGGTGCTTTGAATTTTGTATTGAAAAAGACACATACATACTCCTATAGAAACAACATGGGCTTGATCTTCGGAGGTGCTGAGCACCTGCCACTTCAGTTGAAATCTAGGGGGCTCAGCACCTCTGAAAATCAGGCCATTTACCTTTATAGAGTGGAGTCTCTCTGGACTTGTTTGTAATATCAGGTTCAGCTCCGGCTTGCAGCAAAGAAAGTAGACAGTCCAGGTTTCCCCTGCTTGTTGCTATGTACAGCGCTGTCTCTTCCTGAAGCGTACGCTGATCCGTGGTTCCAGGGTATGCTAATGAGATGTCATTGTTCCATAGTTAGTAAGGCATATAGCACATGTTGTCTAACTCTGAGACTGAACGCTGTTGCTAATCATTTTGGGGCAGGGATGAGCTAAGTACACTTGATCCTGTCTCAGTGTGGTGAGGATGGACTAGGTGACTTGAGGTCCCTTCCAGCCCTACATTCCTATGATGATTTCAAACATGGAACACCAAATGCTAGGAAATTACCCAAGTGATGGCTTTGCCATGCCATCCAGATCAGATTCCAAAATTCTCTGCAAAACCACCAAAAACTCTCTGATAAGAAACATTTTTAAAAAGTGGAAAATAAAATCACTTGATGTTACATATCACTCCAGATATTAACATTGCAGTAAATACAGCATCAGAAATCAGTGCTGCAGTAAAAATTGCACCAGTGAGTTTGCTGACACATTGAAGTGCTTTCATCTATACAGCTGGCCAGTGCTGTCCCTGGCTATTCTGGGTCCCTATGCAGCCTCCCAGTGGGGGGTGTGTTTGGGGAAGGGGAGTTGCGGGCCCCAGGCCTCCGGGGGGGGGGCAGGCCCCAGGCCTCTGCAGGGGGGCTGGGCTGACTTGGGGGGCAGGGGGAAACCACCCCCCAGCACACACTGGTGGTGCGGCTCGGGCGGGATTGCTGCATTTCCCACTGCCGGTGAGTGCAGGCCCGGCCCTGCTGCAGAGCTCAAGGGAGTGGGGGCGGGGCTTGGGCAGAGCAGGGGTGGGAAGAGGCGGGGCTGGGGCAGGGAAGGAGCGAGAAGACACGGCGCAAGAAGAGCCAGAGCAGGGGCTGGAGCAGCATGCAGCCTGGTGCCCTATGCAAGTGCGTGCTTTGCATATGGGTAAGGATGGCCCTGCAGCTAGCCTGCATTTAGATAGTCATAGCAATACATGCTGGCTAACACTCTGCTTTAGAGGTGATGCATTTTCCGATTATCGGTAAGAGGCACCTTATCTCACCGATGGAGAAATTAACCAACATGTTAGTGATGGATCTGAAGCAGAACACAACAACCAAGCCCCTCAAAGTGCAGATCAGGTAGAGATGAGGATTCAAAGTTCAGGACTTGGGGCTGGGCCTGCCTGTATGTGGGATACAGTGTAACACCAAATCCAAACACCCCTGCGCTTTGGGGGAAGTTTGGGTATGGAGCCAAATCTGGACGTAAACATCATGACTCAGGCCCATCTCTAGCCCATCATCTCTGGAGGGGTAATCCAGGATGGACAATTTAACATTTTACTGCATAGAGTGTCTGCAATCCAGCTCCTCTCACTGTGGGGCTCATAACCAATCAGCACAAGCTGCAAAGGTGACTGGCACTGGCTAGGAGTAAGATGTGACCAACGTGTTCCCTGAGAACAGGGTGACTCAGTGCAGCCCTTGGGCATACTCTGCTGGTGAGGCTCCTGTGAAGTCCCAGCCACAATGTAAAGCTGCCATGCCCCACTGGAAAGCCTGGGGAAGGGTGATGATGATGTCTTCAGCGGAAGGGGAGGCAGAGGATGGGAGTCTGCATGAGGATCAGAAAGGTGCAACCTGTATCTGCCAGTGCTGACAGTGCCTTTTATTGGATGACACAGAAATAAACTGGAGGGGTTAGAGCATAAGCCAGTGCACCCCATCGCAGTGCTCCTGCTGACCATGGGTATGCAGCATGCCATTTGCTTTGACATCTTGGAGCACAGTGTTTGGATCCATGTGTTGTGATGCCCAAAATCTGTGCACTGCATTTTCTTTTTGGAGGCACTTTAACTCTTCAAAATATTTCAGGGTCCCATCCCCTCCCCCCAAATAAACAAAGTCAAAGTAGGTTGAGAACATCCTGCAGGTTGACTATAAAATAGGTAACAGAATAATAGGTTGGACAGAAAATTAGGTTAAAACGTTAGAAATGTAGGTTGACTATAGCTACTGTAAAAACAGCAGAGTCCTATGGCACCTTATAGACTAACAGACTTTTTGGAGCATGAGCTTTCGTGGGTGAATACACATGCATCCAACGAAGTGGGTATTCACCCACGAAAGCTCATGCTCCAAAACGACTGTTAGTCTATAAGGTGCCACAGGATTCTTTGCTGCTTTTACAGATCCAGACTAACACGGCTACCCCTCTGATACTTACAGCTACTGGTGATTCACAAAGCAATTGAGCAACTGCTCTCTAATGGGAATTCGAAACTAAAAGTAAACCAATAGCCCATTATTAACTATTAGCAAACAGAGGCTAGGCCAGATCTTCAGCTGGAGTATATTGGTGTAGCTTCTCTGACTTCTCTGGAGTTACATTGATTTACCCCAGCTAAGGTGTAAATGGGAGCTGCAGGAAGCAGCATGGGCCACAGGGACATGCTGGCTGCCACCAGCGCTGCCCAGGGAGGTGGAGGGGGAGCAAGTGGGGCAATTTGCCCCAGGCCTTAGGCCCCGCAGGGGCCCTGCGAGCTGCTCCAGGTTTTCGGTGGCACTTCGGCAGCACAGCAGAAGACTCGGAGTGAGTGAAGGACTCTCTGCTGAAGTGCTGCTGAAGCCTCGGAGTGCCACCTGGTGAATACAAGTGCCGCAAGCAGCGGGGTGGGGGGGAGGTATGGGAAAGCTGTGATCGGCATCACCTTGGCTGCTCTACTGCCACCGCTTCATTCTTTGGTGGCAATTCGGCAGCAGGTCCTTCCCTCCAAGAGGGACCCGCCGCTGAATTGCCATCGAAGACCCAGCCCTGCCCCAGGCCCCCTGAATCCTCTGGGCGGCCCTGGCTGCCGCTTCCCACAGCTCCCATTGGCCAGGAACGGTGAACCACGTCACTGGAAGCTGCGGGTGGCTGTGCCTGCGGACGGTCAGTGTAAACGAACTGTCTTGCGGCCTGCCATTGGATTACCCTGATGGGCTGCATGCGCTCCGTGGGCCGCAGGTTGCCCACCACTGATCTAGACCATTATTTTATACCCTAAGAAACCTGGTAATATGTGGCAAGCCAACATCAGCCCAGAATAGCACAGATATCTCTCAGCAATTAGGATCTTAACTGTCATTTATTACATACAGACTGCAAGCTGCTTATTCAAATAGGGTGAAATTCATACACAAGCACAAGGCTTGAGTAAAGGGTCTTTTTGTGAGGAACTGAACAAAGGTTGGTGTGATGTATTGAAAACGCTGTTAAAATTGTAGCTTGCCACTTTAAATTTCAGTATTTTTCCTGATCCTGCTTGCAGTCTACAGGGCTCTGTAGGAAAGTGTGTGATCTGGGCCTACCAGCACTCAGTCTGCAGCCAGCTAGCCTACAGTAAGGTGGAGTGAGCTGTGCCTCTCTATTTCAGGGAGCAGCCTGCTGTGTCCCCCTCTGGTTTTAGGTTCTTGTGTATTATCTAAGAAATAAAGTAGTGTTACAGTGCAACCTTTTAGCAAGAGTATTTATCTGTCTCTGTGTGTATGCCATGAACAGAACATGGGGGCGGTTATATTTTCTTCTTTTTGGCTGATATTTTTAGTTTCTCTTCCATTTGTAATCAGTTGTTTTTATTTTACTAACCTCTTTGCAACGCTTTCAGGCAGCCTGCTTGGCCATAATAGGCAGCTTCGTGCAGTGGTAGCCACCCATCCTTGTTAGGTTCGGAAAGGTTCTTCCCTGATTTCATCATATTGAGCAGGGCACTTTCATCTCCTTCCTTGATTGCTTCCACTACAGGATCCAGCTCTCTTTAAAACAATGTTGAAAATCAATTACATTTTGCAGCATTACAGTAAAGCTTTTTACAGCATCAACCAAGAAGGACTGTGAAAGCCTAAGGCCCACTCATGCAAACTAAAATGGAAAGATTTTGGTGGCTCGAGTGCACTGGCTGCAATGGACGTTAGCTCTGTAGTACTATGTGATTCTACTCACACATACTGCTTTCCTCTAAAAGGTAACTCGGGATGGTCAAACCTGTCCAGAAACCTCTTTCCAATGCTTCTCTCCAAACTCACACCTAATCTGCACCAAACTTTTCTGAGGTTTGAACAAGTTTGTTTAATTGTGTAAAAGAAATGAGCCCAGAAGTAGAAATGCTGAAATACCATGAGAGATTGTTCTTGTGGTATTTCTGGAAAGCAGAAAGTGCTAGGAACCTCACAAGAGAGTCTATTCTGGGAATATAGCTGGTCCAGTTTCTCAGAAGTCAGTGATGTAATTCAGATCAACACCTAAACCTTTGTGTAATGATCTGAACTCACATCCACTGAATTAAGGATTGGAAGAGAAAAGCTGTCCACCCCAATGAAACTCCAAACATAAAGCAGCAAGGACCAGGTATTAAAAAATGCTCAGCTTCCACTTAGGCACCAAAATATGTGGCCAGATTTTCAGAATGTTGGATGTTGAGTTCCTTCGAAAATCTGTCTGTAGGAATCACAATGGGAGCTGCTGAATGCTGAACAGTTGAGAAAAACCGGTCCTTTTGAAAGGATTTATATGGTATCTGAGCTCTTGAAAATCTACCCCTTAGTTCTTTAGAAAATCCCTAAAGACACCTTCCTGAAACCCCTCACCCAGGTGAGTAGTCTTCATTCCCATGACTAGTTCTTTGAATAATAACTATTGGTGTGAGTAATGGGTTTGCTGGACTAGGCCCTACATGCTCTAGCCAAGCAGACTCCGCTGCAGCAGAGAAAGTTTAACGAGTGTCACACTGGAGCCCTTGTGTGACTGGCCTGCAGCACAGCCGGTCAGTATAAAAAAATAACCCCTCTGCTGCTTGGATTCTGTCAGAAACACGACAACTTCTGCAGTGGGAGCAGGGAGGAAGCGGGCAGTTTTTTAAAAAAAATCTGAATCTTGTGAATGGCTCAGAATTGCTACTGCATCTCTAAGGCAGGTAGCAGGCGGCTGAATTCCCACTGCAAGAGCAATTCAGGATGGGGTCTATTCTGAGTAGTCCAGAGCAGGTGGGCAGGAGCACAGACAGTGCAGGAAGCATCTTCTCTTCCCAGCACTCCATTCAGGCCCCCGGCAGAATGATGCTACTGGCTATCTCTGAGTGTATGGGGGTTTGTAAGGGCTTGGCCAGCTTAACTGGGGGTGTGACCAAGGCTCCCACATATACACATACCCAGTCACATTCCTGCTAGCATCCACAAGCAGGTGGGCAGGGTAATTTAAGTTCTCCCTTTCTGCAGTGAGTGCTCAGTGCACTCTCCTTGACACATCCTCGCAGACATTGTGCCTGGGACATGCAGCCACCATGCAGCTGTTCTTCCTCTCCCCAGCACTTTCACAGGAGTATGGGCACAGTTTGGTCCCCTCCCCCTGTTTCACCTTCCCTGACTGATCTCTCTAGCTAACCTATCCAGCAGTTTCCCCCAACAGTAGCTGTACTCAGCCAAGCACATTTACACTCTTTCAAAAGGAAGAAGTCCAGCCTGCAATAGCAGCTTCCCCTTTGGGGTAAGAGCCACAGCCTGCGAAGAGGAACATCATGGCCCCTCTTGAGAGCGTGGGAGAGGACATGTACCCCTGCACCTAGGAGCCCTGTTCAGTGACCAGATGAGACTCACGCTGTCTGAAGACATTGACCAAGCGCACTGACAAGGATCAGGCTTCTTCACTCAGATTTGATGCCCCTTGACGTGTTTATGTTCTTGTTTCCCAGGCTCGACCTCTGAACTTCATACAGATGCAGTTAAAAATAACACCCACCTGATTCAGTTGTGATTGCAACATGGAAGCCAGCATGTATAAATAAACCACAACACACACATCCCCTTTCCTCTCTCCCCTGCCATCTCAGTGCTGTCTAGGGACCCACAGAATCCTGCACACATGCAGTAGAGTGTGGGGGTCTGTAGGGCTGAATAGCCCAGGAGCCAGGCAGGGGAGGGCAGACAGGGTGAAGGAGGGAGGCGATGAATAAGATTCCCTCAGGCAGTTCTATGCATTCCTCCCAACACACATAAAGCCACAACCCCCGCCACCCAAAAGCCTCCAGCTGGCTAGAGAGGGCAGACAGACAACAAGGCTGATTTGGAGCAAGACACAGCAAAACGGAGACACTTACACAGGCTGGGGGGTGATGAACAGGCTGCCGTCATACCTTCGTCTGACCCCCCAAGATGACCCCGGAGCTTGGCCTCCAGACTGGGCTGCCAACCTGGCGTAGCGATGGCACGAATGAAATAAAGAGAAATATTCTGAATAGGAGAAGCAGGTCATTTTCGGGCACCTTACTAAAGGCAGGAGCCGAAAGAGACACAGAGAGAGAAGGAGCCTGCCGCTGAATGAGAGCAGATGGCCACGGCTTGCTCTGTGCAGAACTCAGCTGCTCTCTCAGCTCTGGATTATTTTTGGCCCACTGAGGAAGTGTCAGGGGATTTGAATGACCATATAAGACAACACTGAGGTTAAACTCCCCACACTACACAGGAGGAAGATATGGACTCAGATGACACTCTTCACCTCAGGGAAAGGAGGATCTGAGAGCAGGCAGATGAGGAAGCCTGGTGAGGCGTTGAAATAAGAATCATTAGCACTGTGCATTCAGAAACTGGCCTCATGCTGGACCTTACCCTACTAAGGTCCTAAGCCAGCTAAAAACCTGGGGCCACAAACCTTCCTGTAGGCTTCCATACCTGCCTAGTAATAGGGTGGGCAGGCTGTGCCCTTGCAGAGCATGGGAGCTCTAAACTGCTGAGCTCAGGCAGAGGTGGGAGAGCACCAATCAGTATGCAAGGCAGCAGATGCTATCCTGTGCTAAAATCAGCAGGTGGCAAGGGACCCTTCAGAGTACAGGGCCAAATCTGACAGATCTGCCCTTAACCTGACCCATATCAGATCCCCACTTCCGACCCTATGCTAACCAACATGACCAGGCCCCACAACAGATCGCATGTCAGGCGCTATACAGAAGTACCTCCACCAGATCTCGTAATACTACAATAATCACAGTAGGTACAATCCTGGCCCCATTGAAATCAATGGAAATGTTGCCAGGATTTCACTCTGTGTATATATGACAGCCATCATTTGTTTGGGGGCCTGTAATAAATGTGTCATCGTAAGATTACAATTATAGCTGTCAAAAATACACAAAATATATAAACATTGTTCTTTTGCAAGGTGTGAAATACACCTTTTATTTTTTTGATTATTTGAATTGTTGTAGAATTTTTTTAGTGAACTTCTCCATCTTTTTTGAGAATTTTTCATTTTTAAAAATGAAAATCAAAAATGTTTGCTTTTTAAAATGGCAGGTTCCTATAACCCAGTGGGCTGCTTAGGCATCAGTAATGAGCGTGACATTGTGTGGGAAGAGGGGTCTGCCTAGATATGGAGTTACTCTGGTGCACCTGGATGTACATGAACTCAGAATTTGTGCCTAAGTAAGCAAAAGCAATATGTTTGTGACACCTCAGTAGTGTTTATAGCCATGTGTTTTATATACATAGTTTGGTTCTTTTGTGTGGGGGCAAAAATCAGAACCTTTCCACATTTTTTCATAAAAATCCTGCAAGCCTCACCTGACCAGAACTAACTCAGGAAAGCCCTCTGTTCCCTGCAGAGCAATGAGGCTGCCACCTGAGTGAGGACCCTTTAGGTAAGAAAACGTTGCAGGACTGGTCCAGTGTTTTGTACAGATACACAACTTTTAGCAGACATTCGGGCCCAAGTTCTAATCTAATTGACAATAGTGTCATGCCAGAGTAACGCCGCTGACTCCAGTGGAGCTACCCCAGCGGCAATGAGATCAGAAGCTGACCATTGTAAATTAATTACAAGCTGATCTGTTAAATGAGTTTTTGTGCTGTTTTGTAAAACTGTCTAGAAAGCCATCTTTCAACGGGGCTTTGTGAAGACCCCACCTCACTCACACACTCACCTGTGCCAAGCATTAATCTGGTGTGGTGGATTATGAAAGCAAGGACGCGTCAACGTAGGTGGCTCTCCTGGGGCTGTCATGACTGATTTCTGATGACTCTGGGCAGCTGACTGACCTGAGGGATCCTCTTTCAGGCTCTGTTCTATGGCCAGTTGAATAAGCTCGTCTTCACTCATGCTACTGTACAGACTGTACTCCTCATGACCTATTGTTTTTCTTTGGGTGTTTGTTGTGGCCGTAATCTTTGTAGCCATCTTCTGCTTGCCTAGTACCAGGGGATAAGAAGAAACTGTAAAAATAAAAATCTTGAAAATGTGAAGTGACGTTCAACCATCTCGTGTCCAGGGTCAGATCTGTACCTTGACTTATACTGACCAGGAGTCCTTAGCATATTTTCAGTCGAGGAGAAAACACATTTTAGCGAATCCACTGGAGGCGACATTTAAATGTAATGGGTCTGATTTCTTTTTTTCTCTTTTAGCCCTCTTATAATAATTGCACCTTGCGGACCCAGCTAATTTATCTCTTGCTAAATGGGAGAAGTTCCAAGTGAGTAAAGCAGACTTTCTTCTGCTTCCTTCAGGTTAGGGCACTTCTGGGCAATAAGATGTAGTGGAAATCCCCCCAAGGGATTAAGAGAACAATGTCAGTTTAAAAATGAATCAGAGACAACATTAAGGCGTCACCCTCTGTGTTACTGTCCTACTTGTCTTTGCTTATTGAAGATGGAAGTTGCTGGGCCAGATCCCCACATGGTGTAAAGCAAGATACCTGTTGATTTCAATGGAGTTAATCCCGTTTACACTGGCTGAGGATCTGGCCTGCCATGCCCTTTTCACCCTTTATGCTGTCAGGTTACTTTCTGTAGTGCACTCAGCTTGAACAGCAAAAAGAGACTAGTCAGTTTCACTTCTGTGTATCTGCTCCCTCTCCTGACAGCAGCACTTTTGCAGGCCCATTTTCTGGTTGGTCACTCACCCCGGCCTGTGCTAAATCCCCGGCTTTTCAGGGCCGTGCAGACACAAGGGCTGATTCTCTGCTTCTCTCCCCCCCTCCACTTTGTGCACTCATTTATACGTGTGCAAAGAGGGTATAAAATGCTACCCAGTCGGAACGGCAGTGATTGATGCCTGCTTTGCATTCACTCTCTGCAGGTACAGTATATGAGACTACACAAGGCACCGACTGGTGGAGAATTGGGTTCAAAGAGCCCAAATTCATTTCACATTTGGATGGGAGCATGCTGTACAGTGTGTCTACTGCCCTGTCTCCTTCCTCCCTCAAATGTGCACTAAACCCCAACATTAAAACCAGCCATGTGTTTCCCATAGGATTTGGAGGAGGGGGAAGAAAGGAGCATGCAGCAGGGACAGCATTCCTCCTTCTGCCATGAGCAGAGGAGTGAATATGCCTCCTAGATAATCACCTCTTTGGGAGAAATAATGAGAGGTTGCATTTAAAAAAAGAAAAAAATCTGAGGGGCTTGCAGCAGGTGCCTTGTTGGTTAATCCTTAAAAGCAGGTTGCTACCCTCCCAAGATGCTTAAAAGCAGTTTACAGGGAGTGGAAGAGACCCAGGGAGGCAGCTCCTTTGAGGAAGTAATGCACAAGGCGGAAAAGCAAACAGCTGGTTAATGCTGCCACTCCAGTGGAAATAACTTTGCTACCAATGGGGTTTCTAATAGGGAAACAAGAGCCAGGTGCATCTGTGCCAAAAGAGAGTTTCTGACAGTGGAAAGCTGGTGAGTCCCTATTCCTTGGACTGAGACTCATTGGTGCAGATCTCCATCAGCTCTGCAGGATCCATGAGGGCCTCTCATTAGGGTCGTTATGTGTCAGTTGTTTAGCCCAACCATTGCGTCTCTTTTTAGGCGCTCTCCTTGCTGTCTGATTGCAACCGACATTTGCCAAGTATTTTGTATGCCACCATAAGCTAAATAACAGGCTAGCTCAAAATTGCTGTGAGGAGTCACATTTGAAAAGCAGGGTCTAACAGAAGAGAACAGCTTGGGTTCTTGGGAGAGATGTCAGGCACTGACAGATCTGTAGCATTTGTACTGCACTAAGCACACTGGAAAATGCCCCCCCCCCTCGCCCCAGAGTCTCTCTCTCACGCACACTCTTTAGGGAGCCATATAACCTTTTAAAAAAACAACGAGGAGTCCGGTGGCACCTTAAAGACTAACAAATTTGTTAGTCTTTAAGGTGCCACCAGACTCCTCATTGGTTTTGTATACAGACTAACACGGCTTCCCCTCTGATTTATAACCTTTTGTTGCTCTAGATCACCATTCATTCCCAATCTCTCTAGGTTTCTGTGCCAATATACTAGGACAAGAACTCTGCTCTGCCAGCCCCCTGTGTAACTGTGCACTCTCCATTTTGCAATCTGGATCATTAGACTGCAGCTAGTGGAGAACATAACTCACTGGTAGGGGTTATGGCAAGTACAGATGCATGGAACATGAGCAGCAGTGGTGCATCAGAGCCAAGCACAGAGGCATATCACTATGGGCCCAGGAGCTTAGAGTATCTCATGTTCCAGCTACAATATGGTACCACTGCTCTAAACAACCTTTACAGACCTTGTCTGTAGGGCAGAGGAGACAGCTCTGATGCTCGATTTTACAGTGGTAGATGGATGTGTCAAAGCCCGTGAAGACAGTCTCCATTCATATTTCCATTGAGAGGTAGGATGTTTTCTCTGATTACCATTAAAAAAAATCAGTGGAACTGTCTTTGAAGCATTTAAAGAAAATTTAAGAACCTGAGTAAAACCTACAAAAGCAAGGAAATGTGGATTTAAAGACTCACCTTTATTCTCATTTATCCTGCTGTGCAACGTTCCAGAGTAAGACATGTGATTACTGCCTGCTCTAATCTCAGACTCCAAGCACCACAGAAGCAAAAGAGGAAAAGTTAAGGGTGGAGAGTTACCCTTGACATTGTATGTATTAGATCATGCTGAGAGTGGTAGTCTGACTATTAAGGGATACAATATGTAAGCTGTGCCCCACAACAGTTGTCTAAGTAAAAGGTTGGAGGCTTGAAGTTCTTCAACTCTGTTTTATGCCAGATCTCACAAGGCTGATAATTTGATTATTGTCTTCAGTGATAGCTGTCACCCAGGCAGTGACAGCCTTAGGCCAGTGCTATGACCTCTGTGCATCCAAGGGATCTGTGCTAAGCCACCAAACAGCTGATAGCTCCAGGAACCGAGCCACAGTGGCCCTTCCTCCCTTCTCAGCCACTCTGTTACCTATCCATGCTTTAACATTAGTGCCACAGACAAGCCAAGTATCATGACACAGACCTTCCCCAATGGCTCTCTTTGCTTCTTTGCTGGTTGAACTCTGACATGTTGCTCTGCTGTTTTACATTCCATCATCCATTGTACTTGCCTGGCAGCTAGTGTCTGTGTGCTGTGGATGTATGGAGACCGCATTGTCTGACTGCACATGGCAAAGTAGCTGGATGGCATTTTGTATGATAGAAAGCCTCATACAACCTAGACAGGAAGGTAATTTCTTAGTGTCCCTCTCCCCGTTTTTCTTTTGTTTCATCAACTGCAGAGTGTGTAATGGGGGGTATATGGGATCGTGAATTTTGAGATGACTCTTATTTTCTCTCTTAAGCAGTCCCAGCGAGTGCAGAAACAACAGCGTTGGCAGCGGCTCCAACCGCTGACTCATCCTGCAGAGAGAAATGTTGTGGGGCCCAAAATAGAGAGAGGTTTTTTACTAGTAAGTCATGTTTCTCTCATCTAACTCGCAGGACCACGGATGAGGGAGCCAAAGCCAAATTCCTGACTTCTAGACATTTTCAGACAGGCTTGAAGTAACAGAAATTCATGACTCTCTGATCTTTATCGATGAGAGTCCAGATTTGATTCTCACTCATTCTCTGCTAATAGGTCTCTATTTTCACACATATCCAGGGCTCTGACAGCAAGGTCACATTTTCAGCAGACAACTGCACTCTAAAGCAGACGTGTCATCATAACCAAACAAGTAGGCGCTTTTGATCCTGCATCATAGACACGAATTATATTGTCTTTGCTAAACAAATAAATAACAATGAACAATCCCAAAGTAACCACGGCCCAGCTCTAAGTAACTTGCCTAGATGCTGGGGCCCTTCAGAGTGGGAGGTGGAGAGGAATCCTTTTTTTCCATTCACCTCCAGCATAAGGGTTGGAATAGGCTCCATATCATGCCTCTTTTGTGAGAATCATCATAGCATTGGATGTTCCAGCCCCAGCCTGCCCCAAATGCTGCCTGTCGCCATCCTGCCCCCAGAGAGTTAGCTCTGGCACAAAGAGTGTGCATGATCTGCTGTGCAGGCATGCTGATCTCCCCATGTAGTGGAATCATGCCAGTTCAGCTGTGTCAGAGGCCTTCTGCGCCCACAGCCTATGGCTCTGCATAACTCCACTCTGCATAACTCCACTCTGCATAACTCACCCCACTTCGCATAACTCCACTCCTCCTCTCTTTTGCTCTCTTATCTTCTTCCTCCCCCTCTGGCTCCCATTGCTCAAACAGGCCCACCCCTTCCATCTGCTGCCCCCTTTGCACCCTTCTCAAGCTCCTGTCTGTGGCCAAGGGTTTCAGGCACATGTGCCTCAAGTTAGACTACTATTGTCCTTATGTAGGCACCTCAGTGAGTGTCTGGAATTGCAAACCTGACTAACTTTGAGGCATCCCCAGTTCTGAAAATCTTGGCCCATGTGCCTGCTCCAATGGCATGCCTTATGCTTAGAACCATCTCCCTGTTTTGTGCCCCAGCAAATGACCACCTGCATCCAAATCTTGCCTGGACACACACTTCTCCTGAGAACTAATTAAGCAAGAATCCACCAAAGATAGAAAACAAAACTGCTCCATTTTGAGACTGGGCAACAGGTGTATTGTGTAGCTGAACTAAGTCTGCTGAGGCAAGAAGCATGCCTTCCTCTCTCTTTGTACAGACCGGAGCACCCGGCCAATCTGCAGCCTACTGCTGCACAAGAGCTGGTAAGTTACTGTTCCCTCTCCCAATGCTTTTCTGATATGTAGCTGAGCTGCCTTAATTTAGTGGTGAGCTACCAAAATGACTTTATGAACGCCCCCTGGATTAAAATGCTATAAACTGAATATTCCCTATCCACTGCAAGGGAAATTAGTGCCATCAAACTCTCTGTGACTAGGAATGGTTGAACCAGTTTAGTTAAAGTAAGAATCAGCTCAAATCATCTCCTCATATTGAAAATGAACCTTGCGTGTAGGTTTAAACATACTGGTTTAACTGTTAAAATGACTGCATTTTATTTGGATTTGAACTTCTGAATGTCCCCTGAATTCCCAGGCAATAGTGGCAATCTCACAAGAGCCTGTTTTCACACAGTTAGACTGAACCTATTGTGCCTGATAGGATCAGAACCTAAACACTGAGGCATTTTGCCCATCACTATTCATTACCAAACCCTTTGCCTCTGTTCTGAATTGCTGTGTTACTGATCTTTTCTTACACTGTACTATTTTGCTGACTGTGCTATAATTTAATATCTCGGGCTAACAAGATCCTCCTGGGTTTGAATTCACAGCCATCGCCACATAGGGTCTGCTCCTGCACTTTCAGCACAGGCAAAGCTCCCCCTTGCTAAGTATTCTTCTTTTTATTGTATTGACTAGTGAAAGTTTGTCTAAGTAATGCATAGAAGAGCAGACTCATAATGTACGTGGATGTGTTAAGTGAATGCAGAGATAAAAGGACATGGTAAGGAATGAAGTGCTAACATTGTAGGCCAGGTCATGACTTCCTTCCTCGCATTAGTGAGCAGTTCCATATGAGTAGTCCCACTGAAATCAAGGTTGCTACTCATGTGAGTAACTGCTCATCAATGTGAGTAAAGAGTCACCATCTGCCTCTGGTAAAACCGATGGACATTTGTCATTATTATTATAGGACTGTACGCTCTTCGTAGCAGAGACCTTTTTGTCGTGTGTGTGTGTAGTGGCTGGTAAAATGGAGCCCTGAGAACTGAGTGGGTCCTCTAGCCACTACCCAATGCAAATCAATAATATTAGTATAGGGAATCAAAAATTGGTCCTTAACTTCTTGAACCACAGTTCAGTACAATTAGTGACTAAATATGACAATTTAAATGAAACAACAGGTCACCTCTGAACGCACCTCCCATAAAACATAATGTATCCAGACTGCCAGTCCCTGTTCAAAAGACTCAGGGAAGCAACACTGCAGCTTACTGTTAGAGAAGGTGATAGTAGGTCAAGGATAATGAAGAGGTCATTAAAGAAGCAGTGCTCAACTTGTAGGTGGATACAGAACTTCAGTTTCTATGGTTTATGCTTCATTAAACAACATTGACCACACCGACAACAAAATTAAGAGACTCCAAATGAAAAAGAGTTAAGTGGGATTTCCTTCATTTACTATTTCTTTTCCCCTTTGTTTTTAAGGCACCAATTCAGCAAACACTTCCATACATACTTAACTTTACATATGAAGTTAACAGGATTGCTCACATGTGCATAATTACGTATGGGCTTCAGTCTTTTGCAGGGCCGAGGCCATCACTTGTGCCTTTAGGTCTTCATGTTTTGGGCCTGATCCTCACATGGGGTTAAAGTCTATGGAGCTACGCTGATTTACTCCAGTTGAGGATCTGGCTTATTTTTTTTATTTTGGGGGGTAAGTTGCCAGTCAAACCTCTACAATTTTCCACGTAAATTATGGCAGTTTACTGCTAAGAATATCATGGGCTTTTTAAACAATGGAAAGATTTAACATTTGAAAACATTCAGAATTACCATGTTTAGAGAGAAAACAAATAATGTAGGTCAGCAGCAGCAGCAGCAGCCAAATATATTTTTGCAATAACGGTTGATGCAAGCCGGTCAAGTTATAGCACGATGCTGAATAAAGCAACTATAGGCTTCCAGATGGAACTTTCCAAGTAAACAAATCCATTCCAGCCCCAGCTGTCAGAACATGTCTAACTTTTTATGAAGTAAGATTGGCACATCTCACAATGCCAGCAAATCATGATTCTGCACAAACTCTTTGATTCAAAGGGTTTATTTCTTACCGAAATGGATCCATCAGTACAGAGTTAACTGCAATATCAACTTCAAAGATATAAATAAAGGGAACCATTTGCTAATATCATTTTTCTAGTTTACTCTATACGTGGTACGCTGAATGCACTTTACGGTACCTTAAATATGTCATAACAGCAGCAGCAACTCTTTTTCCATGTGCCTTAGAGACAAGACATGCAAACATTCCAAGTGCACATTCTCCGTGTAAAGGAAAAGTAAATAAACCATGCCGCTATGACTCTTTCCTACCATTTCCAAATTAAATTTAACTGACAAGCATTTTTTAAAAAGTCTTGGTTAGTTTACAAAATATTATAGGAGTAAGTATTTTCACAAACCGTAACAAATTAATAGATTCTGCATAAGATAAGTAAATTTAAAGCATGCATAGCTGCATTACCTGATGGTTTCTGAAACAAAACAATAATGCTGCAAAGAGTTCTCTCCTTGGGTAAGTCTCAGTACAGAAAATCTCCGTTAGTATTCATCTCTTGCCTTTCCTTGGGTGCGCTGATCTACTGCAGGGCAGCTTTGAAATGCTCTCACTTTGAAGCCTGTAGTTTATTTCTGGATCACCCCATGATCAACGATTACCAGCCAAAATATAAGTTGTTCTGAATCTCAGATTTCCTGCTTGAAGATGCACTGGAGAAACTTTTACCCATCCTAAAGTTCTTCTTTGTTGCTTTAATTTGTAAAATGTCACTTCATCAAGCATCCTGTAGCTAAATGACACAAGGTTGACCTTTCTATTACATCATTATTTATTGTCCTTGACAAGTAGACCATATATGGATATGTTTCTGAAACTTAAAAGAAAAAAAGAAATTGCAGTGTATTTTTGATATAAAGTATGTGGTCCTGGAGGGTTTCATTTATTTTTGGGGAAAGCTGCAGGCAGATTTTCTACTGTACCTGCTTTTGCTGCAGCTGCTGCTGCATAAACAGAATAGGGCAAACATGACAGTGGGTGCTTGCTGAGGTTTTACAGCAGTTAATGTATTTTAAGACTACTAGAATTTATGGAGCCCAAGTCTTTAGAACTTACACTATATTACAAAAGCACTTGTGAAACAATCCCACGCAGTATTCCATAAACATTTACTATAGAGAAAGAACTGCTCTAAATAGCATGTGAACATGAAGGAAAGCCCCATCTCCTAGACAGCTTAAGGCCAGTGTATGTGCCATGGTGGCCATACACCTCAGGATGGCCTTTAGAGCAAGTTGCTCTGAAGCACATAATATTGATCCAGGTGAGTCTAAAAGAAGAGCAGATGGACTGAAAACAACTTGGCATGGGTGACAGGGTGACCTGCCCCTTTAAGGCCTGGGAAACCTAAGGCCAGTCAGTCTCATTCAGTTAGCCCCACTCTGCCACTCCTAGGTAGGATGTGGGCCTTGAAAGGAAGAAAGCTCACCAGTTGGAGGCTGACTAGGGAGGAGCGGAGAATGAATGCTCCTACTTGAGGGATGGCTGAAGAAGAGATTCAGAGGTGAGCAGGGAGTCTTTTCACTGGAAGACCTGAGGCAAAACAAGTATGGCTGTTAGGTTTCTTCTGGCAAGGGCCTGGGGAAGGATCCTAAGTGAGCCTAGGGCCGGAGACCATTGAGAGGGCCTAGGGTTTACCTGGGCCTCTTGTGGACCCCTCCAGCTATGGAGGGAAAAGACTGTTCACAGACCCCACTGAGAGGGCCGTACAGGACCCCAGCAGTCAAGGGGAAGAAGGAATGCTTTGTGTTCTGATACAGAGGAGGAAGAAATATTTGGAGGCCTGAGTGTAAGGCCTGGGAACATTCGTACCTCAGAAGAGGTGTGACTAAATATGATTTATCAGAGGCCTACGTCACTGAAGTAGCCTGGAAGGCATTGATAGTTGAGTGGAGCTGTAGAAGACCAACAGGAAACTGAGGTAAAGGTGTCACAATGCCCCACTATGTTACAAAGGGCTGCTCTAAGACAGTGGGTTGTGTAACAGCATGTGTAAATGAATTAACATTGATAGGTTGGCTGGAAGAAGAAAAATACCACTTGCCTGACTCCAAGGACAGTAACTAATCATTTGCCCAGAAGATGCCCAACTGCAACGACTGTGGAGAAAAGGCATGATATGAAATCAGCTGATACTGACACTCCTTCTCCTAGCACTTACCATGTTGGTTCCACTAGTGAAATGGAGGGCAGGCTCCTGTGGGTGGCCCTTTCCTCCATTTGTCAACATCTTGTTGAGCCTCAGCCTGGTGGCAGAGCACAAATACCCATCATGCTGATGCACAGCAAGGTGGCCTTAGATGGAGCCACCCTAGTAATATTGCCTCATCTATCCGGTTACTTTCAGTCCACCTGATCTTCTTTTAGATGCTTTCTGCATCAGAGTTACCACTTTGTTCTTTCTCCTTGACCATCTTGCTCAGGTGTGACATGGATGGCCATCACGTCATGCATCTTCCCTCTAAGCTGCTGTCGGTTAATGTTCTGTCCTTCATGACTGCGTGATGTTAGGGGAATTCTTTTTTCAGTCCACATTTAAGGTATGCTGGCAGTCAAAGGAGCAATTGCTGCAGTGACACCCTGGGGTGTGAACCTTGCACACCTTTGACAATCATCTCAGCAATCCCGTCTCCACTTTTAAATGTAACCTAAAACCTTTTCTGAGTCGGTTTTATTAATAACCACTGTTCATTTAACATGTAGAGCCTTGTCCCTTCTTTTTCTTTACCCTTATAAGACTGTCCTGCTGCTTGTTTCTCAGGCTCTAACCCTGCCATCAGATCTACTTGGCTATGTGGAGTCCCACTGAGTTCAATGAAACTATTCATGCACTTAGTCAAGCTCGTGCCTAAGCGCTTGGCTGAGTTGGGGCCAGAGTGCTCAGTACCTTTCAGGATGGAGCATTTAATTAGAAAATGGCATTGGGAAAGGACTTTCCATGTGCCAGTGTCTTCTTTCTGCAGAAACAGGGCATGCATAGTATGCAGGGATGCACTGTGTGTCCTGGGATCTGCGAGGCATGAGGCAGTGGGAAGGGGGATAGAGGTGGAGCAAGGCAGAGTGGGACATGTATCATCCCCCATCAGAACTGTGCTGCCTTGGAATGCAGGAAGGATGACCCACAAGGGATACAGAGCTGGTGCAGAGGTACAGGGCTCTCAACAGCTGGTTGTGAACTGCCACTGATTCCCTTTGATCCATACAGATCCCAGGGGACCTGTGGAACTTGTCGGCCAATGGCACTATTGGAAAGAACACTTAGCCTCCTCCCAAGGCAGTGGGACTCACAGCTCCATTGCCCAAGAGACGGGCTAAAACTGGCAGCTGTTAGAACTTTCTGAGAGAATCAACTTGCAGAACAGTGGCAGGAACAATGGCTTTGAAAATGTGTCTAATAGTATGTAAGAATGTAGGTTATTTTTGAATGTAGCATTTAGGTCTTCCTGTTAGGCTCCATTGACCAGCATACATTGAGTAATGCAATTTTGCTGCAGTTTGTCAGCAGTGACCTTTCCTGCTATCACTAGAACCACCCTGTACACAAAATAAGAGTCCTCATTTTGCATCCTGGATAAATATTCATAAATGAAAGAACTCTGCAGCCTGTGCAGATATTCACAGTTGTATAAAGGGTATTTACTTTCCTTAAAAGCATCCACTACAGTTGATTGCTGAGGGTAGGATACTGGAGTATGTGGACCATTGTTTGATCTGGTATGGTAGTTCCTGACAGTTTTCCTATAATGAAGCAGGAGATCTGGGTCCTATTCCCAGATACCATTGACTCTCTTTGAAGCCTTGTGCAGCCACTTAAGTTATCTATGCCTCAGTTTCCCCACTTACAAAATGGAAATAATGGCTGTTACTTACCTCATCAGGGGGTTGAGGGCTCAGTCCTGACACCTCACTAATGTGAAGCCAATAGGACTATTTACCTGAGGAAAAACTGTTTTTGTAGCCTTGGAAGAAGCTCCTTTGGAAGTTCGAAGTATTAGTTGCTGAAGCACGAATGTACAGAAATACATTTTATTTATTTTTCAATAAAGCAAAGCTGTAAGTCTGCTACAACACATTCAAAGCATAGTAATAATCATGATTGTAGAAAATGTGTTAATACTTTTCCCAAAGACACATCCAGTTGTGCATCTTAATTTAATACTTAATTCCAAGAGATTACAAAATGTCACCAGGAAAACTAAATACATAAAGCGATGTCATATTCTGGGAATGCTTGATGCAGACTCGGATGCTGCATGTTAATATCTGTTTGTTTTCTCTTTACACAGAAAAACAATATCATAAGCCAGCTCATGCTGGCTATGGGAAGTGGATTAGGGTCTAATGAATGGGATGCATAAAGGGGAAGCTGAGTTTGAGGAAAGAGGAAGAGAGGAGACCCTGTGAAAACTTGGTAAATAAAAAAAAGCAGGTTCCTTTTCTTACTTCCTCAAAACTAGTCAGCAGTAGTTTCTAAATGCCACTTTAACCTTTGCTTCAACTTTAGATTTGCTTGCAAGCTTGCCTTCCCCTTGTTTTAACTAATCAGCTCTTCAGTTCCCTTAGGCCTTGTTTCTCATCAGGACCCACTATTGTGGTTGCAGCTAAGACTGGTGCAGAAACCAAATTTGTGCGTGCAAGCCAGTGAAACTGAAAAGCATTTTTTTCAACTGATTCTATGTACAAAGTCAGCAAATAGAAATATTTTTGCTGTCTTATGATTAGAAATCTTCATGTGCAAATGAGTATGAACACATCATGTACGTTATCCTTTCAGTAGTGGAATGGTATTAATGGTGCCTAAACTCTGCTACACTCAAGAGTTTGGATCAGGTGAATTCGGGCACCATCGAGAAAGCAAGAACGTTATTGAATAGATGCAACAGACTAATTGTCCCTGATGGATACTGTAATTCCAACAGGCAACGTAACCATTTCATTTCAGCTGACCTTCAGACATGGTAGTTCTCTAGCAAATGCAGAAAGTGGGAGCTGAAAAGTCACAGGAAATATGAGATGCAAGAAAATCCAGATAATAGGATCTCTTACATTATGCATTTGCAGAGCCACTGTGTAATTAGGTTTTCTGCCTGACCTGAATTTCTTATGGAAAATTTAGTCACAGCATTTACTACAATACCTTCTCATTCATAGTACACGGTGACATTTTATTGGTTACCTGGAGTGTGCTCATGGGTAACATGGAGCTCTTCTTTGGCTTAGTCTTTAGGTGCAGTGCATTATGGGTGTTGTTCATTGAGGAAAATGTGTAATACATGCATTCTCATATTTTACAGTCATCTTTATCAAAATCTGGTGCCAATTCCTGCTCCCGTTGATGTCAATGTCACAACTCCCATTGGTTTCAATGGGGAGCGGGATTCCACTATTGATTGATATTTGGTGTGCCTGCAGTATTTCACTACCATCACACTCTCAAAGATAACCAGCAAACTCCAATGCATTTCTCCTACCCCACACTCACCCACCAACTCTGATCTCTTCCAAAGAAAAAGCAAATGATTTTCAATAGACCTACATTTTGTTTTAGATGCCTTTTTATTTTATACCATCTGGCAAATACCTGCCTTCTATTTGATTCCTCAGCACTTACACACCTTGGAGATAGTAGCACCAAGGGGAACAACAAATATATAAGCTCTTCAGCACCATTTTAGCTGCTTACTGACTCAGGCTGGACCTGACAGCCAATAAACCTTGGAGGAACCTGCAGTTATTACAGTCTCAGCCTCTCTCTGCAAATATCATCATAAGGTCAAGTACACAGACACAAAATGAGAAGGGACTAAAGTACAGGAGAATATGTAATCATAATACACAGTGAACAAAACCGCCATGGCTACGTAAACAAAGACATGTTCCTGTGACGTGGGTAAACATCACCTTTCCACGATTCTTTGTTGGTCAATTATCATTTATATTTTATAATGAGATTGAGCAGGAGTTCTACTGAAAGGTTTGTTCTTTTTCTTGACCTTTCAGAAACAGAAGAAAATAGATCTCCTTTGCTGCAGACCCATTATTAGAGAGAAGGATGAGGGCAAGAATGACAATATGTTCCACATCATTCTACTACATACAGTGAACGTAATGGCCAAAGCCCCTGTTTCTGAATCTCTGCCCTAATGGAGATATCCTGCAGAATGTGACAGAGAATGATTTTTCGATCGAATTTTTAAACCAGTCTACAGAAAGTTAGTAGGAATGTGCTTCTCTATTAAACTCCATAGGCTAGTTTAAAAACCGACAGAAAGGGTATCAGTCTACATTTTATAGTTTGTTGAGCTATTTCTATGGTACCTTTAGAATTTCTATAGAACTCTGGTTTGCTCTCTATTAATTTTTATAGGACGTTTCCTTAAAGGCATAAGGCAGCGGACTCTACAGAGTCAGTTTTCCGAAGTCCTGAGAACCAAAATGTAGCGGTACCTTTGATCTTATAAGGAGATATTTATATCTACCTGGAGGCAGGTCAGAAAGTGATCCTTTCAGTAGTCTTTTAAACTCAACCTGTAGAATTTAATAGAGAATCACACCTGTGGTATATTGAAAACTGTTGGCATTGCAAGCTATCACTTTAAGAGTGTGGGCCAGTTCTCCATTGTGAAAGTGAAGCGTGTAATCTGGGTCTCTCAGTCAGGAAAGAGCCAATTCAGAAAAAGGTGGGTTGAACTTTGCCTTTCTGCCTTAAAGAGCAGCCTGCTTTGTCTCTCTCTATTTTTGGTTACTGTGTGTTATTGTTCTGGATTTTAAGAAATGAATTAGTTTTACATTGCAACCTTGAAGCAAGAGTATTTGATGTTATTTACCTTCTCTGTTTATAGGCCATGAGTATAACAATACCCTTGCTCTAGAATTCTATAGACTAGTTTTAAAAATCCTACATAAAGCTCATTCTTTAGGGCTGTGATTTGGAAGTATTGTTTTCAACTGTTCCATTCACTGTGTGTAGTAGGACTGTGTGACTTTTTACTGTCAATCTTGCCTTCCCCTTCCTTCAATGACATGAAAATAGGTCTGCTGCATACCAGATTACTTCCCTTAAAATTCCTAAGGGTCAGAAAAAATTCTTGCTGAAGTCAGTAGGAGAGGCCTCCACCTAAAGTCACAATCTAGCAAAGCTGATAAGCATTTGCTTACCGTAAGCATGTGAATAGCTTCATGGAATTCAATTGGAACTACTCACATGCTCAGGTTAAGCATATGCTTAGGGCATTGCTGGGTTGGGGCCTTATTGAGGGCCGAACTGGGCCTTCTGTATGTATAATATGGAGAGAAGAAAAGAGAACCATGCAGGACAGATGTGTAGTCATGTCACTTAATGCACTTCTGGAAGGCACTCTCATACTATGGTGAGGAGAGCCGTAAAAGGAATACAACAGCATATACTAAAGGACAATGCACTGTCATGTCTCTTTACTCATTGTGTACGGTCAAACTGAAATGTGTCTAATTTCATCATTTAAAGTCCAGTCCAAATGAGAAAGCTTAGACATCCTGCACCAACTACTTTATTTATGGATGAGAAGGTACGAAGGATTTTATTTCTCTTCTAAATGCAAATCCTAATGCAACGGGTTTGTTTTGCAGGGCTGACATTTAATTGTTTGCCCTATATCTCTCAAGAGGAGTTAAATTTAGTGTAAGTGTCAGGACAGAATGTCATCTGACACCAGTGTATGTCTGTTTCACAACATGCCGTGGAATGAGTAAAATTTAACTTAGTTAAAAATAACTGTATGCTACCTCGTAATTTGGCAGACTCCTGGATTTTATCCACTGCAATGATCAATAGACGGTACAATGAGACAGAAATATGCAAGGAACAAGACTGATTAATAAACTTGAGAAAACATAACTTTCCCCCTTGTCTTTCCTATATTAATTCATTCTCCCTATTTAGATAAATACTAAATATCATTCCATAGTCATTTATTTAGAAGCAGGTGGACTCTTTTAAATGTATTCGTATAGTCACAGTGGGGCATAGCCTCTTTAAGGGGATATGGGCTTGCTCAAAGAGAATGGGCCCATCTCAGCCACTTCTAAGTAACTACCTTGGCGATTGACTAATGAGCACCTGGACTTGACGAAAGGCTACCAGAGCTCATTTGAAAAGAGGAGCTCCTAGAGAAGCCTGCCTGCCTCTTCAAACCTACCAGTGGAATGACTGGGTAGGGAAAAGGGGCCAGCAGGAGGATTGTTAGAGTGCTTGCCTACCCAGGGACATCAAATTCATACCTTTAGTTAATTTGGATTAATTTTTTTTTTAAATGGATTAGTTAAACTGTATTAAATCCATGTGTGAACACCCTCATACAGAATTCAAGTGGCCTTAATTGGATTTAGTTTAATTCCTATCCCTATTCTATAAATAGCCAGATTATCTCATTCTTGTTCACACTGTATAGCAGATTACTTCTCATGTGGTTCCTTTAATTTCAGCATGACTAGCTGTGGAGTAAGGTCAGAGCCGAAGTGGGGGAAGGGGGAAGGCCAGTATAAATTACTGGGGCCCGATGGTCCAGAAGGGGGCCCGGGGCCCAGCTTACCTGTCTTCATCGGCCCTGTTTAGCTGGCCTGCCCTTACTGGAGGGCCCGAAAAATTTTTTCACCGGGGCCCAAATCTGCTCTCGGCGGCCCTGAGTAAGGTACTACTTGGTATGACTGAAGGTAGTAGAATCTGCTTCCCAAAAACATTTACAACTGGCTCCCAGCTTTGTTTTAGTTGTATTTAGAGTCCTCTTAGCCCTCCAGGGAAAACTCAAATACAGAAAAGATTGTTGCACAAATGGCAAAAGTACCCAAACCATATTATGGATAATAGTAAAACAAGCACAAAACAGGCACAAAACCATACACTAATGCCGAAGTATCAACCCTCATCTGAAATGTCTTGACTTGTGTCAGTCATACTCTTAATATTTTAATAAGCTCAGGGTCTTTTTTCCATTTGAGCTGCCGACAGACCACTGTGTCTTGTCTGAATACATGAGGTAAACAAGGTCAGCACTTCTTCCTCTGGCATTGGATAGACAACCATAGATGCCACAGACAGTAGTATGGGTGACACTTCTATCATCCACCATCCGTCTATCCATTTGTGGTATTTTTAAGGCACCTATTCCTATCATCTTGGTACTTAAAAATTGTTCCTTCTAAGTCCTTCTAATGGCTCTGCTTCATGCTGAGGGTCCCTTTGCTCCTAGAAGTACTGGGGTAGATCTGCAGCGGGTGTAAATTGTCTTGGTTTCATTGAAATTGACATCGGCTGAGGATCTGCCCCATGATCTTTAGAAGAAAGCCGAAATCTCTGGCCACTTGTGGCCATTAATCAGCCCATGGCACTTTTGCAGGACTAGGGATAAACAATGTGGTCACACAATGTGGTCACATTGTTTATCCCTAGTCCTGCAAAATTCTGCTTGCCAACATTCCCTCTGCAGTGTGTGATACATGCATTTTTCTTCACTAACTAAAACCCAGTTGTGTCTTACAGCACAGTTGGTAACGAATGGCTGATATGCTCTGTCCCAAAGGAGGCTCAGTTTCAGTAGTGTATGAAGTGGTCCCAGTACATCAGTTTACTCCCGGTATTTCCAAGGCACCCATCACAGAGGTATCTATATAGGAGCCCAAGCTCAGCATTTAATAGTGCTTCTGGATGGTGGATGCTTGGGACATATTATGGGTATAAGCAGCAGAGAGTAGGAGGTGCTATAAGAACATCAGAGAATGTGGTGATGCAGTGTGTGGAATTTAGTAACTTCCACGTGGCTGCTGAGAAAGGAAAGGTTTTTGTTTCAAGGGATTAGAAACTGGATATAGGGACTTTCTAGGTTCCCAGGCCAAATCCAGCCCAGCTCTGGTTGGAAGTGGCTGCCATCTGAAAGCTGTAAAGTAGCCTACGAGAGATAAGTTTGGAGGTCCCAATCTAGGTAGCAATGGATAGATGCTCACATCCCAAAAACCATCACAACTGCACGAATTGGATCTTTTTGGGTGATCTCAGCAGAAAAGCCTGCCTCATATGTAGAGTGGATCTTTCAAGGTCAGAGCTGAAGCACGTTACCATATCTCTGCGGGGATGTTTATATTGTCCAAGCTGTGCCTGTTTTATAGATACTAGAAGACTTAGCTTTTTGGGGCTGTTAGGACAGCACCTTTCATGAGCACTTAAATCATACAAAAATGGCTTTTGTTTTTGTTTAAGTTAAGTACTTTAGTCATGTTTGCATTATCTATCTATCTATCTATCTATCTATCTATCTATCTATCTATCTATCTATCTATCTATCTAATCTAAAGAAGAAGTGTTTCTACAGGTATGTTAGCAACAAGAAGATCAGGGAAAGTGTGAGACCCTTACTGAATGGGGGCAACCTAGTGACAGATGATGTGGAAAAAGTTGAAGTACTCTGTGCTTTTTTTGCCTTGGTCTTCACAGACAAGGTCAGCTCCTAGACTGCTGCACTGGGCAGCACAGCATGGGGAAGAGGTGGGATATTCATTCATGCATATATACCAGTCCTTTGTAGTATACAAGCATCTCATGATCACTAGCAGGGACTGAACCTTGGGTCTCTAGCACCAAAAAACACAAGCCGCCTTGTACTGTATTTCTGAATCCTGAAGCTGTGAACAAGCAGCAAGATGTTGTAGTTTCTGAGGCCAGCCAATAGAGGGAGACATTATCACATTTATTAAGCCAGTTTACCACACGTTGCACACAAATTGCATAATGTATAAAATGATTTGGAAGTCAAACACTGAATGCTTTGTTTCAATCTGTAGAGGAAATGTGTAGCTATGTTTCATAATCACAAACCTTCCTAAAAAGCTCCACTTCCTGCAAACAAGGACTATGATGAATATGCTAACAATATCTCAGTGAGGCAGCCTGGATAGAGACCCACAAATGTTACAGCAGCACCTCCTTATCCACATTTTTCATTTTGCAGTGTATAATCAGAACCAAAGCTCTTTTGTTATAAAAAGAAAATCCCTCAATATTTTAAATCAGGATAAAAACATGTTATTGGTTCAGTGTTTAGGTGGGCTGGAATGTTTCATGATCAAGTCTATTTGCTTTTGATTTAAAAGAAAAAACAAGCAACCAAAAAGATGTAACAGAAACCACTGGAGCCTTTGGACGACACTGAACCCTGGCATGTGACATGAGCATTGCCTTTGTAACCGTAACCCATCCCACATGCCTGGAGTCAGTAATAAAGATCAGTCCAGCACTGCTGGGTTTCACACCTGTGTTACAGACCATTAGGGCCAAATTTTGCTTTCAGTTACATTAGTGCAGCTCCTGTGAAATTAGTGGGGTTGCGCTAGAGTAACTGAACAATATTTGGTCTACAGAGCGCATAGAAGATCAATGGAAATAAAACTAGTCTCCTTTTGATTAACTAGAAGTTACATACATAAATATTCAAAAAAAGAATAGCCCCCTAACCATTGACAGACAGTTTTTTTCTGAGCAAAGTGACAGAAGTGATGAAGGAAATAGGTATTTTCTACTTTTAGATCTCGCCCCCCCAGATTCATGGAACAGATTCTTCACCCCACCTGAGTTCTGCTTGGATGCAGTGGAGGATGTTGGTTCCAGGATCCTGAGCTGCCCAGCACAAGTTAAAGTGACATAAGAGTAGTCACATTGGGATGGCAACTGGCCCAGGAGCCACCTCTGCCAGCTTTCTGTTCTTGGAAAATTCCCCTGCCCAGGTAGAATTTGTCACTATCTATTTCCAGGTGCTTTTAGTCAACTTGCACTATGCACACTTATATGATGAAAAGTGTATGGAGTGGACCAGAGAATGTATCCCTCTATCATTAGAAGTGTTTGTCAGAATTATTGGGCCAGTTCCTATGTTGATTTAAAAGAGCTTCTCTCCATTCATTTCAACTATTCCTATTTACCCAAGCTGAAGATCTAGCCCAGTGTCTTTGGACCCAGAAAGTATTTAAGAGAGAATCTCACAGCTTCTTCCAAAGGGCTTTGGAAACTGTGTTTAAAATCTTACATAACACAATGTACAAATGACATACACTGACTAGTCATGTGACGTTCTAGTGACATTTTCTGTACTTTTCTTTAAAAAAATCCAGACTACAAACTAGATCTAGTAAGAGAAAAACAAAAGATTTCAGGCTCCTCGTGATTTAAAAAAGAATCGTGCTGGGGATCAAGGGAATAGGAGATGGAGCCTTTAACCACAGAGGTTGATGGTTTGAATTCAACAAAGGTTGATGGATATTGTGCAAAATATATGATCTTATGGTTGTATGCGGTTGTGATGTCATGAGTTGGTGGGTCACAGTCTAGTATGAATTGTACAGGTGTCCTCTTGACAAAAATCATCATCCAGATTAAAAGCACTGTAAACATCTCAGAAAGACCCCCGCCTGCTGCCTCAAAAAACCCCAAACATCATGTTGACTGAGCCTCCTTACTCCTAGATAGAGTCCCAGTGTGTGGGGGCAAGAGTAAGGGTGGTTCCCAAACTTGCACGGCTACAGCCTGCTCTGTGGAAAGGGAACTTCAGTGCCCAAGTCTTAGGCCAGTATCAACTCATTAGGAGTTTGAGAGGTTTAAAACAGGGATATGCTGCAAAGGGATTGGAAACTGTGGGAAAAGGACAGAATTAGGCAAACCAAACAGCTTCCAAAAGCTCAAACAAATGTCACCCCAAACTTCCATTTTCAAGGTTTGTAGCCTTAAAGTATTGAGGACTTGCTTTTATTTTTCCTTTATTTCAGTGCATCTGGACTGGGCTCGTTTATTGCAGATGTCAGGAGGGGGAGGGGGTGTTTTCCTTTTCCAATTGCAATAAAAAACAGGGTGTTTTAATGAGATTGCCGTGCATACCTATGCAGCGGAGCTGTTCCCTGGGCAAGCAAAGCCCAGCCAGCCAACCTCAGCGAAGAACTCTCCCTGCACCGAGGCCCTGATCCACTTGTCCCGCGTTCTCTTTTAGAACGCAGCCCAGGGTTGCTAGGGGAACGCTGAAAGAGGCCGGCTACTGAAAGGTAACTGTAGCAACAGCAAACTCACCTCCTCCCTTTTCTTTCCCCCAGCTCTCCCGCCCGCCTTCCCCGGACTTTTGTGCGTGAGCTCTGCAAGAGCTTTGCAACACATTCTGAAGTTGCTACTAAAATAGACTGCTCTGCATCTCTCGTGCAGTTAAAACAATACACTTCTAATAGCTTTGTTGTAAGCAAACTCTTTTGCAAACTCCCTTCTGCAGAAGGAGAACGACACTGCAACGCACATGGCTTGTGCATGAAGTATTGCAGGTAGGGAAAGTCGCCAGTTAGATTCCCGAGTTCATCATGAATGACCTGGAGTCCTTGGCAGTGCCAAGGAACGATCATCCCAGATACTCACTGCAGCTGGAAAACAGGAGGAAGAACGTTTTTGTAACCCAGTTAGGGGAATACAGGTAGGTGATGTCACTTGCACGCACGTTTTATTTCCTTGAATCTAAAGTCTAAAAGGGGAGTGTTAAAGTGAATGTGCCTGTGAGACCTGAGGTTCAGAAATCGAACTCCCCTTTCCCTGTGTGTTTCTAGACATTTAGAATAAGGAGAACAGATTGATTAGTATTGAAGTACCCTTTATGGTAGACATATAAAAATAGCTCTCTCCCCTGGAGATCTGCCTTGACTGTGGAGTTTGTGTCTCTGGCTGAGCTATCTCAGATGATGCTTTTAGGCTGGACAGTTTAGTCAGATTGAAGCCATCTCTATTTCGACTATAAAATTGTTTGCAACATCTGAATGTGTCCATGTATTGTATCTGAATCCATCTTGCAAACCCAGGATAGAGTAGAAGACAGCAGGGCAGTTAATCATTTAAACTTACAAGGTATAGAAGATAGTATGGAATCTATTAAAAAAAACCACACCATGCATAATGTGACTCATATGCACAACTGGCAAACTCAGCCCTGGAAAAGTCCAGGACAAATCTGGGAAACTGAATATGTGCAGCAGCAGCTGCATATGTGTGTCCTGTTAATCTGTCTAGTTTGCTGTTTGTATTGTAGCCATCACTGTGATTTCTGTATGCCAACATACTGTACTTGTGACGTAAGTGTGAATCTACCATATCTGGTTGACTTGCTGGCTATTTAAAAAGTCATGAGAGGTCAAGGATGCACAGGGGGGAGGGATAACTCAGTGGTTTGAGCATTGGCCTGCTAAACTCAGAATTGTGAGTTCAATCCTTGAGAGGGCCACTTAGGGATCTGGGGCAAAAATTGGTCCTGCTAGTGAAGGCAGGGGGCTGGGCTCAATGACTGCTCCCTTCCAGTTGTAGGAGATTGGTATATCTCCAATTATTATTTTATTTGTTATTTATTTTGGCAGCCATTTCTTTTTTTATAAAACATCTTTTAAAACGAATAAGTAACATACTAGACATGGCCATTAGTTCTAATTGTGCACATTTAAGGGCCATCTCTAGAGTTTTATAGCACCCTGGACCGGGGGTGAAAGTAACTTAAAGGTCTTGCTAGTACTCCAGAGTCCTGCGGAGGAGGAGGGACCTCAACCAGAAGAGTCGTGGCCTCTATCGGAAGAGGTGAGGCCTTTAGATCCCAGGACTTTTAAATCAGGATTTAAAGGGCTTGGGGATTCAGCTGAAGCTAGGGGCTGGGCTCTTTAAATCACCCCCAGAGCTACCAGCTGCAGAGGCGGCTGGGAGCCCTGGGGTTTGGGCAGGGGTGAAAGTAATTTACATTTCTTACCCATATGGTCCAATTGCAAGCAACTGACCTCTTCTACATCATGGATCCCTCTCATTACATGACATAGATAGAGAAAATAAAGCTACTATTACTTCTACCAGTACTGTCTGTAATAAAACTTTACTATTCGAATAAGCCTGAAAAAGAGAAAATTCACTGTCACATTTTTCTCCGTGTCTTCCCTCCTCCCCCAGCCAGGCTGCAGACACTAGGCTCTGTGCTTTCTCCCTGCCTGGCACTGAGCAGCAGCTGCAGGGGCTTCCCTCTAGCTTGCAACAGGGAAACTGGCTGAGGGAGGGAGAAGCCTGCCTCCTGCATAAGAACAGTTTAAACTCAGCTGTTCCTTGTGTGGTTCAGTAATATTTCAAAGAGGATCTGCAAGCAGTTTGGACATCACAATCATGATCCTCTGCTGGGGAGGGAATGGGATAGATTTGAACTTGGAAATGGTTCCTGATTTTGATTGTGTTTTTTGTGTATAGGAGATCCTCTCATCCCGGTGGCAGAAAAGAACTGCCCCTGCCATGGTCACACACACCCTCCCTCTACCCCCCCAACAACAACTGGGAATAAAATTAACAAGGGTGCCAGAAATGGCTTCTAACCCTGGGGGCTGAACTGAGCAGGGAACAGCTGACTTTAAACTGTTCTTATGCAGGCGGCAGCACCAGCAGGCATCTCAGCCAGTGTCCCTACTGCACGCTAGAGCCTAGAGGAGAACCCCTGCTGGGGCCGGGGAGGAATGCAGAGCCTTGTCTGCAGCCTGGCTGGAGGAGGGGGAGGGGGAGGGGGTGGGAGGAGGTGAGAAAGCAATCTGACAGTAAGTTTTCCCCTTCCACCTGCTTTTATTAGCTCTGGATTTAAGCTGTGCAGCCAAATGCTTGTATTTGTTGTGTATATTAGTATTGGAGAGAGATCCCCTCATCCTCGGGGGCAGACAAAGACTGCCCCTGCCGTGGTCAAACACACCCTCTCCACTCCCCCAGCTACTGTGAGTGAAATTAACAAGGATGCCAGAAACCACTCCTAACCCCCAGGGCTGAACCACTCAGGGAACAGCTGAGTTTAAACTATTCTTATGCAGAGGACAGGCTTCTCCCCCCCTCAACCGGTCTCCTTTTCTTACCAGTCCTCCGTACCGGCCTGTACCGGCTTACTTTCACCTCTGCCCTGGACTCAAAGGTTTCAATCCCCAGTAATACAAGGCTCAAGGTTTCTAACCTTCATGACCACAAACAAACCAAAATGGAAAATGGTAACTTGAGGCATTTTGCAGTGGGATTAATCTTGTAATGGAAACTTAAATTCTTTTTCCAGTTCTGCCTGACTTTGTGGCCAGGGGCAGGTCACCAACTGCAAATGTTTCGCTTTTCATATTTGTAAAACAAATAACATGCATCTGTCCAGGTACTTATCTGAACATTTGATAATACTTCTGTATGTCCTACGGCATTTTGAGACCACTAAATTAATCTTTTATTTAGTGATTAACTAAGGACACCAAGGCAAACTTCTAGTCTTAAGAGAAGTGCCAGGAAACCTTTAATGTGCACACAAGAGGTCTCTTTCAGAGTCTCTCACACTATAGAGAGCATTGAACACAATTTATTGGCCACAGAAAGATGAAGTGAGTCTACCCTATTGGGATTTGAACATTTAAGTTTTAAGTTTTGGATTTAAGTTTTATTAATGACCTTGGCACAAGAAGTAGAAGTGTGCTAATGAAATTTGCTGATGATACAAAGTTGAGAGGCATCGTCAATACAGAGGAGGATTGGAATATTATACAGGAAGATCTGGATGACCTTGAAGACTAGTAACAGAAATGGGATGAAAGTCAATAGTACAAAGTGCAAGGTCATGCATTCAGGGTCTAATAATAAGAATTTCTGCTATGAGCTAAGAGCTTATCAGTTGGAAACAAAAAAAGAAAAGAGACCTGGGTGTGAGGGTCGATTATAGAATGATTAGCCATCAATGTGATGCAACTGTGAAAAAAGCAAATGCGCTCCTAGGATGTATTAGGGAAGGCATTTCCAGTAGAAATAGAGAAGTATTAATGCCATTGTACAAGGCATTTATAGGATCTCCTGTGGAATATTTTGTACAGTTCTTGTCACCCTTGTTCAAGAACGATGAATTTAAAGTGGAGCAGGTGCTGATTAGGGGAATGGAGGGCCTATCTTATGAGAAGAGGCTGGAAGAGCTTGGTTTGTTTAGCTTAGCAAAAAGAAGGCTGAGGGTGGTTATGAGTGCTCTGTATAATTACATTGGGGGTCAATACCAGGGAGTATGAAGTGCTATTTAGGCTAATGGATAATACTGTCACAAGAACAAGTGGATATAAACTGGCCATGAAAAAATTCAGGCTGGAAATTAGAAGAAGGTTTCTAAACATCTAAGTGGGGAGGTTCTGGAACAGTCTCCCAATAGGAATAGTGGGGACAAATCACTTAATTCTCTTTAAGAGAGAGCTGGACAAATTTGAGTACAATTGTATGAGGTAGTTGCTTGTGTTTGGGGATGGGGCAGGTCTCAAAAGCCCTGGGACTCACTTCCAGTTTATACAAGGATGGCCATGACTGGAGATGGTACGATGGTGAGGTGGGCCAGGGCTCTGAGAGGGCACCGAGCATTCTCTCTCTCAGGTGCTTGGCTGGCTGGTTCTTGCTCATGTGCTCAGAGTCTAACTGATCTCCATGTGTGGGATTGGGAAGGAATTTTCCTCCAGGTCAGATTGGCAGTGACCTTGGGAGGTTTTCGTCTTCTTTTACAGCGTGTGGGTGCAGGTCACTTGCCAGCTACACCTGGGTCCGTCTCACTTAATCAGTTCCCTGCCATGGCAGAGGGTTGGACATTGATGCATCAATCCTTCCTATTCTTAGCCTGTGGCACACAATAGTCTGATCTCTTGTGGGTCTTATTTAATTTGGTCTCATTTTCTTTGTTGGGTTTAGTGTGTGGGTGCTGGGTGGTGTTGGTGGCCTGTGATATACAGGAGAACAAACTTGACAATCTAGTGTGGTCCCTTCTGGCCTTAAACTCTTTGACTCTGATCTGGCCTGTCAAAAAGATGTCCTTAATTCTCTGTATGTAAAGGTGACTCTCATTTGTTTTCCCAGGGAAGAAGAGGATAAAGATGTTACTCATATCCCTATCATCAGCGAGGTTAGATGTGGGTTTTTTTGCCTTCTCCTTTTGTGTCTGTGTGTCACAGGGAACATAGTTCAAGAGCTTCCCCTTCAACAGGGTGCTGTGTATGTGTCATCAAGACTCAGATCACCTGTGTTTGTCTATATGGGAATGGTATGGCCCTCACTGATGTAGGATCTGAGTTTGGTGGCTGGATAGGTGCGCAGGGCCTCCTTAGGCATACGCGGCTGCATAGGGCACCTGAAAATTTGGGGCACCACTGGGACCATAGGCGATGACTTCTCATCTTGCCTGGGGATGCTGGACCGCCTCCCTCCGCTCCAGGCCCTGCCCCCACTCCACTCCTTCCTCCAAGCCCCTGCCCCACCTCTTCCTGCCCCTGCTCCATCCTCGTTTCGCCTCTTCCCCGCCTCCTTCCCTGAACGTGCCCATTCCCGCTCCTCCACTTCCCTCTTGGAGCTTGAATGCCACAAATCAGCTGTTCACGGCACTCCAGAAGCACTGGGAGGGAGGGGGAGGAGTTGGTAAGCGCCGGGCCACTGATGCGCGAGAGGCGTGGGGGGAGGAGGGTTGAGGGGAAGAGCTTGGTGCCAGTTCCCCATGGGTGCATCAGTCCCAGAGCACCCACTCACGGAGTCCACACCTATGACCGGGACAGCAGGTAAGAGCAGGTCGGCTCCTGCACACCCAGTGCACGCTGCAGTCTCCTTACGAGGCAGAAGGTAGGGGCCGTATTCACAGAGCTGAATGTGCCAGCGCAGGGGAACCAGTTGCACTGGCATAGATGCACCAGTGTAGGGGCACCAGTATTCACAAAACCAAATATGCCAGCATAAGGGCACCAATTTAATAATACTGCATAAAGCCCCATAAATCCTAAGGACGGCTCTGTAGGTGAGACCATGGAACCTTTTTCCTCAGGAAAATTACCTCAGCGCCATGTGTCAGTTGCTGAGGTAATGTGATGACATAGTTGCAGAAAGTTCCTTGAAAGGATGCTGCAGACAGCTCATACAAGAGTTCTGTTCAGCTGTGGGCCTCTCAACCCTGACCAAGCCACGTCATTCTTTATATGGGGGATTTCTTTTGCAAAAACACCTCAGTGCTCTTTTTCACACACACACAAATACAAGAGGCCACTTAAAGAGCATTAACAAACCAGTATGGGCACCAAGCAGGAAAAATATATTCTGATAAGGAAATAAATTTCAGCTTCAAGCTTCCAACTACCATGGGCCCAGTTCTGACATCTTTAGTTAGGAAGACTCCCACTGACCTGAATGGGAACCTTGCTGTGGACCTCGGTAGAAAGTAGAGCAGGCTTTTAGTAAGGGCTTCAGGACTGGGCTAAGAAAAAGTCAAAGACAAAACCTCCTGAGGGTTTTAGTGACACCTGCTAATCACTTCTTTGTAGTTCGTATGTCCTGTCACATCTTAACACCATAACAGCATCTTCTGAAGCATCTTATCCAACATGGTAAATTCTGATTCTTCTCTCATTTACCCCAGTCTAATTCCATTAACCAAAATGGAGTTATTCTTGAGTTACGCCAGTGGAGAATCAGGTTCTGTGTGCATTGCATCACCATCAAGACTGGATTGTAGAAAATGTTGCCTGTGAGGAAATAAGTACAGCCCAGCTGATATTAAGCCCCTGCACTGATATATAGTTTATGTCCCTCTGTATGAATTCTTTTCTCACACCGTGGTCACGTTTGGCAGGTTGAGAGCTCTGGGCCACTGTCTGCTCTCAGTGCAGTCAAGGGGAGCTCTGTCATTTGCCTTAATAGGATCGGGACTTGGCCTTAAAACTACAGCATTCATGTTCTTGTTTGAATCCTTGTTTTTTTATTTTAATCCGTACCTTGAGGGCAAGGGAATAAAAATGATTATGTTGATTAGTACTTTAAGACAAAAAGTAATGATGCACTGAATTTGTTTTTATGCGAGACCCATGGGAACATCACAGGAATTTGTTATGTGCCTCTATTGATTTGAAAACCCACTTCCATTTGTAGGCCCCCAGCAAGATTCTTGAGACTGATGCAAACTCTTTGCAAAAAACCTTGGTTCTGAAGAAAGAGGTTGAAGTTGATCGTGTCACGGCAGAGCTGATTGCTAAGAGGCAGGAATTTAAAGAGCGGATGGAAGCTGTGGCTCAGCGGAGAGCACAATTTGCCAAAAAGCAGCAGGATGTAAGCATCATTTCCCATCTGTGTTATGATAAGAGAGCACTTAGGGTCCCTGAGGAGTTAGTTCTGGTCTTTTCACATTCCCAGGACTCTGCTTTGGTGGTTTCCGTATCTTCACACTTGCTTCTGGGCCTGGTGCAGTGCAGTCAATGGTGCATTTGAATGCTTGGCAGAGTCATGTTGGAGCAGGCAAGAACTGCAGCCTGGTACACTTTTTCCCAAGTGAGAGCAGTGTGCTCTCCTTCGCTCTCTTTGTCTGGTCATACTCACAGTGATAAGAATGACTTTCAGATTCCTCCATCAGCATTGGGGTGATCCTGAAGGCCTCCATAGACTGACAGTGCTCCCCTCTGCTTATGCAGTAAAACAGGTAGGGCTAAATTCAGCAGTGACACAAATGTTGGTGTCAGGTACCTAGTGGGGACCTGATTCTTCATCCTACAGGAATATAAATGGAAACAAACCTGGGTCTTTGTAGATTTGTAAAACTTTAGTTTAACAAGGATCAGCAAGCAGAACATGCACACCTTTCATTGATTTTACACAAAGTCCCTTCCCTGAATGGTGTGTTGCCCTGGATTATTAAATATGTCATCTTTTTTTCCTTTTCTTTTTTTTTTGCCAGAGCAGGAATCAAGCTCTTAAATTTGACAAGTTTCTTAAAGAAAGTGATGTGAAGAGGAGGCGTGCACTCCAGAAATACCAAGCAGAAGTAAAAATGAATGAAATAAAACAGAGGGAGATAGATAAATTGGTAGCAGAACTTGAAAAACTCAAAGTCAGGTATGCAACAGACCCATCTAGGTTATCTAAAAAGTTCACGTTCCACCACCCACTTAAAGAATTTTACTATATTGTTTTGCATGTGTCTTTCAAACCTGTGTTTGTGGCTTAGAAACCTAAACTTCAGGTTTGCATTGTAGTAATCTAGACCCTGAAAGTTCAAATACTAGCAGGATCAACTCAGTTTCAGATTTCTCAGGTTGATAACTTACATTCCATGTGATGTATGGAGTGGTAAAACCTTCAGAACGGAGCTAAACCCCCAGATTTGAACATGTACACATTTTGTGAAAGCTTAAATCAGAAAGTCCAGGACTTTAAGAACATAAGAATAGTCATACTGGGTCAGACCAATTGTTCATCTAGCCCAAAATTTTGTCTTCTGATGTCATTGCCAGAGGGAATGAACAGACCAGGGTAATTAGCGAGTGATCCATGCCCTGTCTTCGAGCCCCAGCTTCTGGCAGTCAAAGATTTTGGGATACCCAGAGTATGGGATTGCATCCCTGACCACCTTGCTAGCCATTGGTGGACCTAGCCTCCATGAATTTATCTAATTCTTTTTTTACCCAATTATACTTTTGGCCTTCACAACCTCCCCTGGTAACAGCCCCAGGTTTACTGTGCGTTTTGTGAAGAAGTACTTCCTTTTGTTTGTTTTAAACCTGGTACCTATTCATTTCATTGGGTGACCCCTGGTTTTTGTGCTATGTGAATGGGTAAATAACATTTCCTTATTCAATTTCTGCACAATATTCATGATTTTGTAGACCTTCTATAAAATCCCCCCCTTAGTCTCTTTCTAAGATGAACAGTCTCAGGCTTTTTAATCTCTCCTCATATGAAAGCTAGTCCATACCTCTAATCATTTTTCCCTTCCCTATATTTTTTCCAATTCTAATATATCTTTTTGAGATGGGCTGACCAGAACTGCACATACTATTCAAGGTATGGGTGTATAATGGCTTTATATAGTGGCATTTTGATATTTTCTGTTTTATTTTCTATCCCTTTCTTAATGGTTCCTAACTTTCAGTTAGCTTTTTAGACTGCCACTGTACATTGAGCAGACGTTTTCAGAGTACTATCCACAAAGCTCCAAGGTTTCTTTCTTGAGTGATAACAGCTAGCTTAGACCCCATCATTTTGTATTCATAGCTGGGATTATGTTTTCCAATGTGCATTACTTTGCATTTATCAACACTGAATTTCATCTGCCATTTTGTTGTCAAGTCACCCAGTTTTGTGAGATCCGGTCAGCTTTGGATTTAACTATCATGAGTAACTTTTTTATCATCTGCAATCTTTGACTTCTCACCAGGGATCCTAGCTTTCCGTGATTAAAAAAAAAATCTCTGACAAAAAAAATATGAAAATCTATGTTTTTCCACAATTAAAATGAAACACTGAACTTTAGTTTCCCTAGCCATAATATATATAGGTATCAGTTGAACACAAAGTTTTATTGATATATTTACAACTTTTGGGCTGACAGCCCATTGTCCTGACTATCCAAATTTTTTATTATCTGATCTGGCTCCAGTTCCATTTAGATCAGATAATCAGGGTTCCACTGTATATATTTTTATTTTTTCACAAAATGTAAAAACTAAAGATTCTCTGTAAAAATGGAAATTCCATGTTGTTCCTTGTTTTTTCCATAGCAAATGGATTTCTAAGATCCCTGCTTCTCACTGTTTGCCCTCTTTTTTCAGATCATTTATGAATATGTTGAATAGCCCTGTTCCCAGTATAAAACCCTAGGGGAGACCACTATTTACCTCTCTTCTCTGTGAAAACTGACCATTCATTCCTACCTTTTGTTTCCTATCTTTTAACCAGTTACTGATCTACGAGAGGATCTTCTCTCTTATACCATGACTCCTTACTTGAGGGAACTTGTCAAAGGCTTTCTGAAAGTACAAGTACACTATATCCACTGGATCACCCTAGCTTACATGTTTGTTGACACCTTTAAAGAATTCTAACAGATTGGTGAGGCATCATTTCCTTTCACAAAAGCTGTGTTGACTCTTCCCCAACATACTGTATTCATCTGTGTGTCTGATAATTCCGTTCTTTACTGTAATTTCAACCAATTTTCCAGGTGCTGAAGTTAGGCTCACCAGCCCATAATTGCCAGGATCATCTCTGGAGCCTTTTTGAAAAATTGGCATTACATTAGATATACTCAAGTCATCTGGTAAACAGGCTGATTTCAGTAATAGATTACATACCACAGTTAGTAGTTCTGCAATTTCATATTTGAGTTCCTTCAGAACTCTTGGGTGAATACCATCTGATCCTGGTGATGTATTACTGTTTGATTTTTCAATTTGTTCCCCAGACTCCTCTATTAGTACCTCAATTTGGGACAGTTCCTTAGGTTTGTCACCTAAAAAGAATGGCTTTGGTGTGAGAATCTCCACCATATCCTCTGAAAGATACCAGTGAAGACTGATGCAAAGAATTGTTTTAGCTTCTTCACGATGGCCTTGCCTTTCTTGGGAGCTCTTTTAGCAGCTCAATAATCCAGTGGTCCCAGTGATTGTTTGGCAGGCTCCCTGCTTCTGATGTAATTAAAAAAATGCTGTGAGATTTTGTGTATTTTGCTAGTTGCTCTTCAAATTATTTTTTTGGCCTGCCTAATTATACATTCACACTTGACTTGCCAGAGTTTATGCTCCTTTCTATTTTCCTCAGTAGGTTTGGCTTCCAGTTTTAAAGGGTGTCTTTTTGTCTCTGCCTCTTTTATCTGTTTAGCCATAGTGGCATTATTTTGGTCCTCTTGCTGTTTTGTTTTTGTTTAGTTTAGGCAAACATTTAGTTTGAGCCTTTATTATGGTGTTTTTAAATAGTCTCTATGCAATTTTCAAACATTTCACTCTCGTAACTGTTCCTTTTAATTTCTGTTTAACTAACATCCTTATTTTTGCGTAGTTCCCTTTTTAGAAGTTAAATGCCACACTGGTGGATTTCTTTGGTATTTCTCTCCAACAAGGATGTTAGATGTAATGTAATTATGGTAGCTATTATTGAGAAGTTCATCTGTTTTCATCTCTTGGACCAGATCCTGGGCTCCACTTAGTACTAAATCAAGAATTATTTCTCTCCTTATGAGTCCCAGGATCTCCTGCTGTAAGAAGCAGTTGTTAATGGTGTCTAGAAATTTTATCTCTGTATCCTGTCCTGAGGTGACATGGTCCCAGTCAATATGGGAATATTTGAAATCCCACAGCATTACTGGGTTTTCTTTTATTATAGCCTGTCTAGTCTCCCTGTTCATTTCACAGTCACCGTCACCATCCTGGTCTGGTGGTTGGCAGTATATTCTTACTGCTATTTGTTCAATATGGAATTTCTATCCATAGAGATTTGATGGTACAGTTTGATTCATTCAAGATTTATACATATTTGACTCTGTGATTTCACGTATAGGGCCACTGCTCCACCAGTGCGACCTACTCTGTCATTCCTGTATATTTTGTATCCTGGTATTACTGTGTCCCATTGCTTATCATGGTTCCATCGCCTTTCTGTGGTGCCTAATATATCAATTTCCTCATTTAATACCAGGCGCTCAAGTTCATCCAACTTAATATTTAGACTTGTAGCATTTGTATATAAGCACTTATAAAATTTGTCAATATTTAGTTTTCTGCCTTCATGTGATGTGACTGAATAGGACTCTTTCTCATCTGACTGTTTCAACTTCTTTCCTCTCCTCTTTATGAGGCTATGGAGTGTTCCTTTTAATAAACCCTCCTCAGAGGGATGTCTCTGTCCGAAATGTGCACTCCTCTTAACCTGTTGACTTTTCCCCAGCCCTTAGTTTAAAAACTTCTTTATAACCTTTAAAATTTTAGGTGCCAGCAATCTGGTTCCATTTTGATTTAGGTGGCTCCCATCCTTCCTCTATAGCAGTGGTCCCCAACCTTTTCGTCTGGCGGGCGCCAGATGAAGGACCACGGCGGTGGTGGAGCACCCGCCGAAATGCCGCCGAATTTCAGGGGCGATGGCTCTCGATGACGTCACTTGTCGGCGACAAGCAGTGTCATCTAGAGGTGTCCCCGCCAAAATGCCACTGAAATTCAGTGGCTTTTCGACGGGTGCTCCACGGGGGATCAAGATGCGGGCACATTTAGCTGCCCCCGCGGGTGCCATGGCACCTGCGGGCACCGCATTGGGGACCCCTGCTCTATAGGCTTCTTCTTCCTCAAAAGGTTCCCCAATTCCTAATAAACCTAAATCCCTCTTCACAACACCATTATCTTATTCATGCAGTGAGAGCTTGCGGTTCTGCCTGCCTAACTGGCCCTGCATGTGGAACTGAAAGCATTTCAGAGAATGCTACCATGGAGGTCCTGGACTTTAATCTCTTATCTATCACCCTCAATTTGACTGCTTGGACCGCTCTCCTACTTTTCCCTGTGTCATTGGTACCTATATGTACCACAACCACTGGCTCCTCCCCAGCGCTGCACATAAATCTATCTAGATGTTTTGAGAGGTCTGCAACCTTCATACCTGGCATGCAATTCACCATGCGGTTCTCCCAGTCATCACAAACCTAGCAATCTATATTTCTAATAATTGAATCTCCCATAACTGTTAGCTGTCTCTTCCTAATAACTCTGTAGGTTGGTCCAGGGCTGGTGCAAGGATGTTTCTCGCTCTAGGTGAAACTTCTACCTTGCACCCTCCCCCCCCGCTCTCCCACCCTGAGGCATCCCCCCCCACGGCAGCTCCCCACCCTCTGCACTGAGGTGCCCCCCCTGCGGCAGCTCCCAATCCCCCACCCTCCGCACTGAAGCACCCCCCTGCCCCAGCTCACCCCTGCTCCGCACACGAGCATGAGCACCCTGAGCACGCCGTCGCTGCTTCACTTCTCCCGCCTTCCAGGCTTGCGGCACCTAAGCTGGTTGGCGCCGCAAGCTTGGGAGGCGGGAGAAGTGAAGCAGCCACGGCATGCTCGGGGAGGAGGTGGGGCAGGGGTGAGCTGGGACGGGGAGTTCCCCTGCGTGCCATCCCCCGCCTTATTTGCTGCAGACGGCCCTACCCGTGCTCCCCTACCGAGCTCCCTCTGCCTAAATGCCGGCGGTGACAGGGGCAGCCGAAGATGGGGCCACCGCGGTTGCTGCCGAAGAAAATGGCGTCTTCCAAATCCTAGTGCCCTAGGCAACCGTCTAGGTCGCCTAAATGGTTGCACCGGCCCTGGGTTGGTCCCATCTCTGCTTAATAACAACAATCAAAGAAACATTAAACAATCAAAATCAGACAGCATGTTTCATAAGACCTGAATTTTCCATGGGGCCTTCGGCCAAACTTTCTTCTCTTCCATGTACTCTTACCATTTATTGTATGCTACTTTGGCTACATTCTACTCCGTAGGCACTTTAGTTAAAAAGGGATGACTAGTCAAGACAAATATTCGTGAACATTTTGCAAATTCACATCTCTTTGATTTGCTTTTGAGTGATAACAGAAGTAGTAGTTGATAAGGGTCATCCAATCAGGGAACAGAAGCACTACCATGTAACACAGCTTGCGTATTGAAGGATGAAGATAGAATGTTTGCTGCAGCCACTTAGTTACGCACACTCAGGCTGGAATTTGTTGGCAAAAAATATTAATGAAACAACTATAACCAGGAAATATGTAAAACTCATGCTCCATTTGTGGACAGCTTGCAAACATTACTATTTATTATTTATACTGTGGTAGCACCTAGGAGCCCCAGTCTTAGATCAAGGCCCCATTGTGCTAGCCACTGCACAAACACAGAACGAAACGACAATCCCTGCCCCAGTGAGCTTAAGAACAAAGGGCTAAATTCACTGAATAACTTGTACAGGTTCTGAAGCTCTTAAGGCTTCCACCAGAAACTGAGAACAGGGTGATAATATTAAAAACATGGAATTTAATATAAAATAAATAACACCTATTTAATTAATCCAAACCCTCCACTTTTAATGGAGCTGGTACGGAATTTCCACACTAAATCCCTGAACAATTCAGGACCTTGATGGTGAATTTAGGTCCAGCTGTCCACAGAGCACACGTTTCATTTTACAGATGGGCAAACAGGAGATTAGAGAGACAAAGGGCTTTGCACAGGAAGTCTGTGTGAGAGGCAGGAATAGAATCCAAATCTCCTGGTCCTGGGCCTTAACAAGACTGTTCTTTTTTGCTTTTTACCATCAGAAGATAAAAGCTCTTGTGCTATGCGGGAAAATGTTTGTCATGGTTAGATTCAAAAGAACACAAGAACAGCCATACTGAGTCAGACCAAAGGTCCATCTACCCTAGTATTGTGTCTTCTGACAGTGGCCAATGCTACATGCTTCAGAGGGAGTGAACAGAATAGGGAAATTATTGAGTGATCCAGCCCCTGTCATCCAGTCCTAGCATCATATATTCCGAGACCAGAAGAGACCATTCTGATCCTCTAGTGTGATGTCCTGTATAGCATAGGCCCGAAAACTTCCCCAAACTAATTCCTAAAGCATATCTAAAACATCCAATCTTGATTTAAAAATTGTCAGTGATGGAGAATCCACCACAACTTTTGGTAAATTGTTCCAGTGGCTAACTACACTCTCATCATTATAAATTCGTACCTTATTTCCAGTCCGAATTTGTCTATCTTCAGCTTCCGGCCATTGGATTGTGTTATAACTTTCTCTGCTAGACTGAAGAGCCCACTGTTAAATATTTGTTCTTTATGTAGGTACTTATAGACAGTAATCAAGTCAACCCTTAACCTTTTCTTTGTTAAGCTAAATAGATAAACACAAAAGGTATGTCTACATAGCAAAGAAAAACCTGCAACTGCCAAATGCCAGCTGACTCGGGCTCACAGGGCTTGGACTGCTTCATTGCTATGTAGACTTCTGGACTCCCACCTTGCAAAGTCATAAGAACATAAGAACATAAGAACGGCCGTACCGGGTCAGACCAAAGGTCCGTCTAGCCCAGTACCCTGTCTACCGACAGTGGCCAATGCCAGGTGCCCCAAAGGGAGTGAACCTAACAGGCAATGATGAAATGATCTCTCTCCTGCCATCCATCTCCATCCTCTGACAAACAGAGGCTAGGGACACCATTCCTTACCCAACCTGGCTAATAGCCATTTATGGACTTAACCACTATGAATTTGTCCAGTTCTCTTTTAAATGCTGTTATAGTCCTAGCCTTCACAACCTCCTCAGGTAAGGAGTTGCACAAGTTGACTGTGCGCTGCGTGAAGAAGAACTTCCTTTTATTTGTTTTAAACCTGTTGCCTATTAATTTCATTTGGTGACCCCTAGTTCTTGTATTATGGGAATAAGTAAATAACTTTTCCTTATCCACTTTCTCCACATCACTCATGATTTTATATACCTCTATCATATCCCCCCTTAGTTTCCTCTTTTCCAAGCTGAAGAGTCCTTGCCTCTTTAATCTTTCCTCATATGGGACCCTCTCCAAACCCCTAATCATTTTAGTTGCCCTTTTCTGAACCTTTTCTAGTGCCAGTATATCTTTTTTGGGGTGAGGAGACCACATCTATACACAATATTCGAGATATGGGCGTACCATGGATTTATATAAGGGCAATAATATATTCTCAGTCTTATTCTCTGTCCCCTTTTTAATGATTCCTAACATCCTGTTTGCTTTTTTGACCGCCTCTGCACACTGCGTGGACATCTTCAGAGAACTATCCACGATGACTCCAAGATTTTTTTCCTGACTCGTTGTAGCTAAATTAGCCCCCATCATATTATATGTGTAGTTGGGGTTATTTTTTCCAATGTGCATTACTTTACATTTATCCACATTAAATTTCATTTGCCATTTTGTTGCCCAATCACTTATTTTTGTGAGATCTTTTTGAAGTTCTTCACAGTCTGCTTTGGTCTTAACTATCTTGAGCAGTTTAGTATCGTCTGCAAACTTTGCCACCTCACTGTTTACCCCTTTCTCCAGATAATTTATGAGTAAGTTGAATAGGTCCTAGAGTCTGGGCTCCAGCCTGAGCCCAGACTTCTACACAGTAGTGAAATAGCCCCACAGCCTGAGCCCTGCCGTGAGCCGAGTCAGCTGGCATGGGCCAGTTGCGGATGTCTAGCTGCTGTGCAGATGTACCTAAAGAGCTCAATCACCATAAGATAAGGCATGTCTTCTAATCCTTTAATCATTCTTGTGGCTCTTCTCTGAACCCTCTCCAATTTATCAACATCCTTCTTGAATTGCAGCCATCAGAACTGGACATGATGTTCTATCAGTGGTTGCACACGTGCCAAAACCAGAAGTAAAATAACCTCTCTACTCCTACATGAGATTCCCCTCTATATGCATCCCAGGATCACATTAGCTGTTTTGGCCACCACATCATGCTGGGAGCTCATGTTCAGCAGATTACTCTCCATGACCCCCTAATCTTTTTCAATCACTCCTCCCCAGGATAGATGGGATGGTCCCGTGATTCAGGCAGGCCACTAGAGTCCTAATCTCATTAATTATTGACAAAATTCCCATTGACTTTATTGGTACAAGGTCCCAAGAGTGTTGGGTTCTTGGCTTTGTCACAGATTATCTAGATAATCGTGGGCAAGTCACTTAATCTCTCATTGCTTCAGTTTACTCTTTTATGAAAATACACTATGACTGTAATAGTACAGGAATGCTATTCTAACAACACTAACTTCTGTGCGGTGTTGGGAGACTGAACTGATTGGGCACTTTTGGATCTGATGAAGGATTCTATATTATTTATATGCAACATGCTTACACCATTATTCACATTACTATAAGGGAAATCCATTCCCTTGAGTAGTGCAAGTGTGACAAGAAGCCGTAATTGACACAGGGGATTCATGTAATTAGTTCCTCATGTTCTCATTGTTTTTTATTAAACTCTCCATATTCCTTGCTGCATTTTTACAGACAACAGAAGCTGCAGAAGAAGGTAGCCAAGCAAAAAGTGTATGAGGATTTCCTACTGAAAGTCATTGACCAATTGCCTGACAGTAAGTGCTCTTACACTGCATCTGCGGTCTCCTTAAGTGTAATAATAGTAACTTTCACTGACTCATTTTGCTCCTGTCACCTGGCCACGTAGCCTAGTCATTGGTACTTTATTTCTGCTCTGCTCTGCTCTGCATGTTTGCTGTGGAAAGAAAAGTCCGACATACAGCTTATCCTTGGAATAGAAAGTGATGAGGTTTCAGACAGTTCTTAGTTCCCATGGGAGATTGTTCCACAGCCATGGACCAGCACCCCAAGAAAGCTAAGCTTTATCCTTGCAGTGAGTAGATCCATTGTGCCCAGCAGTAGAGTGATGATCCACAGATGACTCCTGCCAAAGCTTCTGGGGATCTTTTAGGCATCCTTGGCCCAGACCATTTATCCTTTCCTATTTATTAAACAATTGGAGTCACTAGAAGATGCTCCAGTCTAACTTCTCACTCAGCGTTTCTCAACCTGTGAGTTGCAACCCAGAGGTCGCAAGATCATGAAGGGTAATCGGGGGTGGTGAAGTAGAGGGAAGCATTAAATATTTTATTACAATATAAAGTAAAGGAACTCTTTCTCCTCCACTCCTCACACACTCTTACCCTCCAAGGGTAAGCATTCTCTGGCAACATCTCAAAGCACAAATAATGATAAACCTATAGAGTTTATCACTGATACCTTGTTACTCTTGTACTAAATGTAATGGGGTCATGAACATTTTTGCTTTTGACTTGGGGGTCACCAGCCCAAAAAGTTGAGAAACCCAGTTTTAGCTTATAGGAGTGATATTTTGGCTGATATAAGCTCTTCTAGTTTTAAAATATGTGGTTTATCTTTCAGTTTATTCCTATCATAAGTAAATATAGTGCAGCTTGTTATTTGCATATCAGATAAAGGATCAGCTACTTAATTAATTTTTCCAAATCTCAGATTCTGCCTTGTTACTAGCACATTCCTCTTAAGAATTTGCTTAAATGCATCAAAACATCCGAGTTCTTTCGAGTATGTCAGGTCTTGGTTCTCTAGCCCAGACTCAAGGCTGAAGTGATAATTGTGCACTAAAAGGTAATCAGATTATCACAGATATTTCTTCTGACAGCCATTTAACATCTAGTCAGGTGTTAAGTCTATAGATTATTCATCTCTTAGCAACATTCAGAACCTGAGCCATGGAAAGTTACCAGCTTCCCATCACAACCCAGTCAAGTTTGCGTGATGCGATCACCTGCTTAACTCAGAATTCATGACTAAGAGTAGATTCTTTTAAGTGGACTCTTCTATGCCATATTTTACTTTTTGGTACAAAATCTTAATTCCCTTGTTCCATCCTATTGCTGGAGAACCTGGTTCTTCTGATTCTGCATTTAGATTCTCTTGCTGTTATATGATATCAATATTCTGTCCTGTAAAAAACTCTTACAGCCTCTGACCAAGCTTCCCACAAGTTAAATGTCCCTGTAGTAGAACCATTGTCATCCAGTGGTGGAGAGGTGCAGCTGCATTTCAGTACATCACTTAAAATGGACTGCATTATATTGTCATAGAGACATAATCATAGAATTTAAGGCCAGAAAGAAACAACCAGCTCATCTAGTCTGACCTGTATATCACAGGCCACCAACATCACCCAGAACCCACACACTAAGCCCAACAACTGAAATGAGACCAAAGTATTACAGCCTACAGGAGATCAGACTGTTGTGTGCCACAGGCAGAGAATAGGAGGGACTAATGCACCAATGCCAAAGGCCCCTGCAATAGCCGGGAATTGGTTAAGTGACATGGACCCAGATAATCCTGGCAAATGACCTGAACCCACATGCTGCAAAGGATGGCAAAAACCCTCAAGCTCACTGCCAATTTGACTTGAGGGGAAATTCTTTCCTGACCCCACATATGGTGATCAGTTAGACTCTGAGCACATGAGCACCAAGCACCTGAGAGAGAGAATGCTCGGTGCCCCCTCAGAGCCCTGGCTCACCCCACCCAGTGTCCCCTCTCCAGTCATGGCCATCCATGATGCTTCAGAGGAAGGAGATAACCCCACCCCCAGAATCCATTGGGGGGAGGGAGTGGAAATTCCTTCCTGACTCCTGCAGTTGGCAATTAACACCCTGAAGCATAAGGCATTAGGAACATAAGACATAAATTGCAATTGATCACTGGGACTGCTGAACCCTGCCCCTTACCATCATAAGCAGGCCTGTCATCCAGCCATACTCATGAATTTGTCCAGTTCTCTCTTAAAACTAATCCAGTTATTTCTCCTCACAACTCCTATTGGGACATTGTTCTAGAACTTTACCCTCCTGATGATTAGAAACTTTCTTCTAATTCCAGCCTGAATTTGTTCATGGCCATTTTATACCCATTTGTTCTTGTGCCAACATTGTCCTTGAGCTTAAATAGCTCTTCACACTCCCTGGTATTTATCCCTCTACACCTCAGTATATTTATTGAGAGCACTCATATCCCCTTTCAGTCTTCTCTTTGGGAGACTAAACAAGCCACGCTCTTCCAGTCTCCTTTCATAAGACAGGCCCTCCATTCCCCTGGTCATCCTAGTAGCTCTTCTGTGCATCTGTTCCAGTTTGAATTCATCTTTCTGGAATATGGGTGACAAGAGCTGTACTGTGTACACAGTATTCCAGATGAGGTCTCATCAGCACCTGGTATAATGACATTACTACTTCTCTATCTCTACTGGCAATACGCAATACATCCTAGGATTGCATTTGACCTTTTCACAGCTGCATAACATTGCTGGCTTGTGGTCATCCTGTGATCAATTGATGCACCCAGGTCTCTCTCCTCTTCCTGTCCCTTCCAACTGATGAGCCCCCAGCTTGTAGCAGAAATTCTTACGATAAGACCCTCCTAAGTGCATGTCCTTGTACTTTGTACTATTGAATTTCATCTCATTTCTGTCACTTCAGCCTTCGAGGTCATCCAGAGTTCCCTTTTTAATATTCCAGTCCTCCTCAGTAGTGATGATGCCCCCCAACTTTGTATCATCAGCAAATTTCATTAGCACACTCCTACTTTTTGTACTAAGGTCATTAATAAAAACTGTGTCAATTGCTCAAAAGCTTGGTATATTTTTATGGAATTAAGTCACTCAAGCCATCTGATTTTCTTACATGCCTACATACTATCAGAACAAGAGGTCTTTTTTTCTTCTCAGATATCCATTACAGTGTTTCCAACTCTTGCAACTTTACTTTGAGTCTCGCAATACTTGTTGGTCTTGAAATCCCAGTTCCTGAAGTTAGCTGACTCTCATAAGTCATAAGACTCTCAGCTTTCATTTTAAAAATATCCACTTCTGGCTTTTGTGGTTGTGGAGAAAAGATTGAAAACATGAACCTTAAAGGCTCCAAAAACTGGAAGGCAACTAAAAATAACTCCAAATTTAATATTTTAAAAAAAATCTCATGATTTTAAATCATTTCATCAGGTCTGAATGTTTGCAGCTCGCAATATTGAGTCAGTTTTCATGGAAAAGTTTTATTTAGCATGGACAGGGCCCAATTGTGCAATTGGCCCCTCCTGGAAGGTGTGGGAATTGCAAATACATGGTATCTCCCCCGAGTCACTTGGGGTATGTCTACATTGCAATAAAACACCCACAGCTGACTCATGTCAGCTGTTGTGGGCTTGGGCTGCTGGGCTGTAAAATTGCAGCGTAGATGTTTGGGCAGTGCTGTAGCCCAGGCTCTGGGAACTGGTGAAGGGGGAGCGTCCAGAGCCCTGGCTCCAGCCTGAGCCCCACGAGCCCAAGTCAGCTGACATGGGCCAGCTGTGGGTGTTGTATTGCAGTGTAGACATATCCTCAATTCCTTAATGGATCCAGTACATAACTTGAAAAGGAAGGAAAATAAAGTGTCTCTAATATATGGTGAGCTAAGTCTGTTTTCCCTTTGTGCTGTGTTTCCCCTGTGTCCCGCTACAGACTATCCGAAGTACGGTGCAGATTCTGTCATTGGAGCTATCATCAGACGGCATGAGACGCTGTCTGCTACAAACCAGACCTTGATAAAGAACTTGATCACCCTGTCAGATGACTTTGAGAAAAGCCAGCATGACCTTGAAACCTTGCAACGGGAACATGATACCACAAAACTTGTAATGTTATCAAGCATGTTATTTATGGCATATTAGATAGTAGTTAGTTCAAGAGAGTTAAGCCACGGTCTGATTCTGTGAAATACTGAGCACCAGCAACTTCCACTGAACCCTTAGCTGGGGTCCATCCCCAGCCCTCCAGAATTAAGGATTAATTAAAGATTATGTCATGTGATGAAACCTCCAGGAATACGTCCAACCAAAATTGGCAACCCTGTGTTCATACGTAACTGCTGAAAGGGGCAATGATTTCTGGAATATTGCTGATCACAGACATTGTACGTTCTCATCACTTGATCACCCTGGGCAAATTTCTACTCTCAGATGAGTAGTGTCAATCTCTATGGCACATGCTCACTCCATCTCCCATCAGAACGTCGCATGGCTGTTGGATCAGGCAGGCCCAAGGGCAGACTGTGTAGTAATGGTCCACAGCATGGGTCTTCTAGCACAGTGTAGACCCACACTTATAAATTGTGGCCACTGAAGGAGATTCCTGATAGAGAAGAGTTTTTCCAGGTGTTTTATTTTTAATTCAGTGAATAATCCTTAACCTTTTCTGTTAATAAAAACAGCGGGCTAGAGCCAGGCTCCTACAAGGGAAGGGGAAGACTTATGGTTCTAGCTCTTTGGCACCCTTGTTTATTCCCCTGTTTGTAGGCCAAGATGGTGGCCATCACGGTAGCATGTGAGTTGCACCTGGAGGCATTGTTCTGTCAAAGGCCAGGAACCTGGCATTAGGGGCCAAATTCTGTGCTCAGCTATGTCAGTGTAAATCCAGAGTGAGGGCTTGTCTGCATAAGGAAGTTGACCCAGAATAGCTATTGTGGAGTTGCTCCCTGTTGTGGACACTTGCCTTCAGGAATAAGAGTGTTGAAATACTTCAGAATCGTTATTGCTCTTTAAGTTTGCACACTCTGTTGTTCAAGAGTAATTTCCCACATGGACAAGCTCTACTGGAGTTGCTTTGGACTTATATTACTGTAACTGACAATGGAATGGCCCCATTTGTTTCAGAGTTATGGTTGCAGGGCATGCTGGTAGCCTATACAACACTTGTTGAACAGGTCCAGACTGTGCTTCCCCCAGTGCAGCCATGTGGCCAGGGAAAGATTTGCCTCCGAGTGTAACTCACTCTTAGTGACATCGTTTGTTAATCTGTAAAGTGCTTTGGGATCCTTCAAGTTGAAAGCCACTAGGAGAATGAGTGACACGAGGGCTAGACTCCTGCAGTGCAAAGCACATCCCCAGTGGGCATTCTTGTTTACCTTGCCCAGATGCTGATTAGGGAACTATCTGAGCTTCAGATGAAGTGCAACAGAATACAGGAGAAAAACAAGCAGCTGGAAGTCAGTATTAACCACAAGAAAGGTCACTTCAGATATCAGGTAAGTTCAGAAGTGCCCCTTCTGTTCCTTCCAGCAGAACACAAGCTATGGATAAAAGAGAGGAGACACATACCCTAACTGAAAAGACTGGCACACGAGTGAGATTACAAACATTCAGGGCCTGATCCTCCTTCCTTGGAGGCAAGTGGGGGAGCTGGCAGCAGGATCAGGTCCAGAATTCATTAACTTGCCCATTGTTCTAAGATACACAACTCATCACTCTTTTTGGTTTGCTCTCCAACTTATCATTTACTTTCATCTAGTTTGTTGTTTGCTGTTGGCTAAACTTCCAAGTCAGGGCTAGTCAGCGGGACCGTTGTGTGAGTAAGGAGCTCTGGGTTTGGCCCTAGGTTCTTAAACATCAGTTCTTCCCCAAAAGACAATTGAACCTATTGAATTTCCGGGCAAAAGGACAATTGTAGCAGGGTGGTTACCCTGCTCCTGCCTTGAAGGGCTTAAAACAGCCCTGGGGGAAGGCTGTGGCTGGGAGCTACTAAACTGGGCTGATTGGGAAGTGGCTGCAACTGGGCCATGCCCCATCAGGCCCCAGCTGGCTTGTGTAAAGAGGCTGGGAGCCAGGAGCTCAGCAGTCCCTTTCTGTTTGTAGTGGGAGATGGGTCTGGCTGCAGAGAGCTAGAGACAGGGTACCTGAGTGAAGCAGTGCTGGAGGAAGGTAAGAGGAGCTGGGGAGCTCTGGCCTGGAAACCCCCCAGGCTGCAGGCCTAGGGTAAGGCCAACTGGTACTGGGGTTGCAAAGGGGTAGCCCACGGGTAGGCGGAGGCAGCAGGTCCAAACCCCTTTGCCTGTGATGAGCGGCTGATACACTGCATGCTGCCCCAGTGAATGGGGGCTAAGTGATGACTGGCAGTGGCCAAGACTGAGGCAAAGTGGGGATAGTGGATGGGGGTCCCCCTGGGAGGGAGAGACACAGAATTGTGGGGTTACTGCTGGGGGCAGCACCCCAGCTAACAGGTCACTGTGGTCCTGGGAGTGACATGGGGGCCAGCAAGTGGTAGTGGGACACTGGTCTGCAGAGGGCGCTCCAGTGGCTGGAGAGCTAATTCCTGGAGATGACCAGCAGGAGGCACCACAGTGGTGAGGCCTGCACGTTTACACAACGTTGAAGCCAGAAGCTACCATAAATCTGCAGCAACTTGCTCCAAACACTACCTCTTCAGTGGTTTCCAGGGGTGGATGCAAGCCTTGTTTACACTGAAGATTTGTCTCTGTCACAGCCATAAGTGACTAACCACTGGTATAGCTGCACCACTGCAAACCCCTACTGTTGGCCAGGCAAAGAGGCTGTGGCCAGTGCAATCTAGCCCAGTTTCAAGCAGTGAGTTTAAACTTCAAATAGCTTTTCTTGTCTACTCTAGGAGTTTGTACTGGTGAAAATGGCTAGTCACTGATTGTCTTAACTGGGGATTTCAGTCAAGGGCCTTAGGCACAATCCTTTCTACATACAAACAAGTTTTCTCCCAATCTATCCCCCAGCTGACATCTAGAGAGACTTTTCCAGTCCAGCCCTGTAGAGACACTGTCTTCCTCCCACTCCATGATTTACTACCCAGTTTTCCAACTCTCCCTCTTGACCTTTTCTCCCATCTCCCTCACAAGCTGCTCCCAGGGCTCCCTCTGGTTTCCCCTTTTCCGCATTCATCCCTTCATCTTCTTAGGTATCACTCCTGCAGTGCCCTACTTCTGTGCCTCTGCCTGCCCACAGCTGCCGCTTAGCACAGCACGTTCTCACTAGTGCTGCTGCCTCTCATCACCAAGTGAGGCAGCCACAACAGCAAGTGGGAGCCATGCCATGGGTTGAGGCATGACAGAGAGCCCAGGCAGGAGGCAGCACGAACTTGTGGGAAAATTGCTAAACTCTGCAAGTCTGGCAATCTGGAGGGACCCCAATCTGACTAGCTCCATGGGGGAGAAGACATCTGGGAGGGCGGAAAAGCAGTTAGGAGGGGGATTCTCAGGTGTAGGATGGAAAGGCCAGTGTCGTCATTAGCAGTTGCTGAGGCTGAGGGTTATACCTTGTGCAGAGAAGGGCACAAAGTGAGGAGGGAAGAGAGAAGCTTGGATAGAACAGAAGGGCCAAGAGAGGGATGTAGGAGGAGATGGGGGCAGAGCTATAGGCAACAGTGCAGTTGGGTCACACATTGAGGAGAAGCTAGATCTCACAGCAGAATTGTTACCTAGCCAAACTCCTGTGTAGTAGCCTTGAGAGATGTTTGCTCATCGTGCAGGCACACGTGCAGGCAATCCCAGGCACACCTGTGCACAAAGCGTTCTGTGGGGCGAAATTCACCAACATCTTTTATGCCTTTGCAGAGTCAAGAGCTAGGCAGCTTGTTGTTAGCTATCGCCAACCTGGCTGAGCAGTGCCACATGCAGCATTATGGCCCCTTGCAGGAAATGGAATGGTTGTCAAAACTGGACATGATCCAAGTAAGTAACAAACATTGCTGTAGCATTAATAGAAAAGCTGCTCAGGACAGCAGGGTGCCTGCTGCTAAGGGAATACAGACTGTATAGACAGCTAAAATTTAAGCAGCTCTGATGTCTGGCTCATTCAAGGATGGGTGTTTTGGAGCCTTCTAACAAACGCAGTAGTGCATGTACTAGCAACATATGTAGAGGTTAGTTATATACACAGTGGGAGAGGGCACACTGCATAGCAGCTAAAGCCTGGAACTGGGAATCGGGAGATCCGAGTTCCATTTCCAGCTCTCCTAATGACTCACTGTGTGACTTTAGGCAAGTCACTTAATGGCTCTGTGCCTCAGTTTCCCCACCTATAAAACTGAAATAATATTTCCCTATCTCTCAGCCATTCCACTGCACACCCGTGGCATTTAGCCTGTTCTTGGTGGTGAAATTGGGGCTTGGTGCCATTGTGCTCGTTGATGGTTAGAGTATATTGCTGCATGGGAGCGGGGCGGCCGTAATGCTCGGGGAACCAGCACAGCAGCTAGTCACTAAGGTAAAGCAGGGGAACCACAGAAGCCTGCAGTACCAGTAGTGCCATGCACAGCTAGTCTTGAGAACCATTACTGAAATACCAATACTATTTACATTGCAATGCAGGGGTTTTGGACCATGTGGAACTTGCAGGTTTTCACCAGAAACACTGTGTTAGATTGGCAGCCCTGCTTTTTCTGCATGACAATTTTAAACATGCACTTATAGTTCAGACAAGAGTATAGTTTGTGTGTGGAACATCCTGAGTGTTGGAGTCATTGGAAAGAATTGATACAATTGATTTGCATTTACCATTTAAATGACAAATTAAGCCCCCAGTTTAGCCAGATTCTGAAGCGTGTGGCTAACCTTAAGCCCGTGAATAGGCCCATTGACTTCAGTGAGAATACTCACATGCTTTAAGTTAGGCATGTGTTTAAGTACCTTGCTAAACTGGGGCTAATGAGCCTAATCCTGTATCCCTTACTCAGTATATCTCACTGTGGACAGAGTATATAAAACTGCTGCTTAGTTTCATCAAAGGGACTATGTGTGTGAATAAGGGCTGCAGGATGGAGCCCTTCCATGAGTGAATGCCTGCATGGAAGAAACCTCTCTTTTTATACTAGGAATTCATTCTGGAAAAAAAGCATATCCCGCAATTAGCGACTCAGCCTGATGAATCTGGGGCGTTGCTATCGAGTCTTGGAGACCAAACTCAGAGCAGAAAAATGAGAATCACCCAGAAGAAGTTCCAAAGCCAAGTTCCAGCGGGCAGTGGTGGTGTTATACAAACTCCTAAAAACAAGGGGAAAGCATCAGTGTGACACTGTTTTGTATTAATGTGTTGCAGTTTCCTAAGCAGTGGAAGAGAGGACATATGCAAGCTTCCTCAGACTTACTGACTTTTCTTACTGTGAAATGCTTCTTTCTAATGCCTTCATTTTTAATATTTGTGTCTTCCATACACTCACAAGTTTGGCAACGGTTTACACAATTCCTGGACTGTAACTCAAAAGGCAAAATGCCAACCAATAATGCAAATGAAAATTACATTGGTTTTGCTATATGAGTATAGGATTAGTCCATTACTAACTGTGGGTTTTATCCATGGCACCTCCAGTGAAATTAGTAAGGAGTCATTTGTGATATTCCATTCTTTGACTAAAAAGTAAGACTAAATAGATTCAATAAAACATATTGGACCACAGTGTGAGAATAGTTAATTTGTTGTTTGTAAAACATACACTGAGATCCTTATCTGAAAATTGCTATGTAAATGCCAAATATCATTATGTTGCAATGTGTGTTTTTCTGTGGGCTTGTTTGAAATTACATCTGGGGACAAGTTCTCAGCTATACTGATTTACGGCAGCTGGCCCAAGACTTACTCAGTGTCGTCACAAGGGTTTCAATTCCCTGTTGCCAAGGGGAGAAATTGAAACAGAAGGTACAAAGTGACTTATCAGCTGGAAAAGCTAGAGGAACTCAATGCTGATAACAAGAAGTTCCGGACTAGGTTAATGGCCTTTGACTCAGTTCAAGTATAATATGAGTTTAATAGCTCAGACATTCAGATGCTTTCTCATGGTCAAGTCTCCCGTGACACCTAAGGAGTTAGCCAACTAATAATGGCTTACATGGAAGGGGACTATTAATATTAATTTATTATATTTGTATTGTGTTTTTTCCTCTCATCCTTCATCTGTTGCTTGTCTTCTTTGATTGCGAGCATTGTTACTTATTGTATTACCATTTGTTTATTGATATGTTACTGTGACATTCTGTGAACATTTCCCTACCTTAATTGTGAGCTCAACTGTGAGAAGTAAATTTATAGGCCCAGTTATTATAACAGAGCCCGAGTCATGGACCAGCACCTCATTGTGCTAGGTGCTGTACAGACACAGAACAAAAATTGCCCCACTGCACCCTCTTGGGAACTAAAGCAAGGGCTCAGTTTTAGAACCTCAAAGATTAATTATCCTTAGCTCAGTCTCACTCCTTTCCCAGAACAGAATCATTGCTGTGTGGTGTTCTTCTAAGAATAAAAAAAGTGTTGCTTATTGTTGAGATGGGAAATTGGTCTTAAGGTGAAGTTGTGGGAACAGAACTCAGAAGAGCTGGAATTTTTTTCCTGATCCACCACAGCCTTCCTATGGGTCCCTGAGCAAGTCAAGTCACCTATCTGTGCCTCAGTTTCCTCATCTGTAAAATGAGGATAATTCTTCCATTAGGTGTAACTCAATCATATTTGTAAAAATGCTTTGAGAGTCTCAGGTGGAAGGTGATACGGTTACATTAACTGGGTTATTTATCACAGGTCAGTCCACAGGTTAGGAGTTTTGAAAAGAAGCTCTCAAAAAAGACCTCTACTGCATGACTGCCCCAAAACACAGTAAGAGGGACATGAGGAAGTCAAGCAAAGCTGTACAGTAAGAGTTTCTTAAAGGGAAAAAACAAGTGGAAAGAGCTGGGGAAAGAAAGCATTTTTATTGCCTAGTACAGTAGAGGAATGCTTCAACAGCAGTTTGTCCATGTGAAGATCTGGCCCGCCAGTGATTCTACCAAAGTCCATGAGCTGTGGGGTAATGTAGAAAGGGGCAGTCAGGCAAGTTAAAGTTATGTGAGGCTTAATTTACCGCAGTAACGTGCACTCAGCTTCACCAAGACTTTTAAAAAATCCAGAGCGTAGGCTTTGTACATCTTACTCATTCAGGCCTCTTTCTTCACTCTCTTCTCTTCTCCACCATGGGCAGATAGTCTGCATTTCCTTTGTGTATTACACCTTCCACATCTCCCAGCATATCCATACAAAGTTTTACAAAGGAGAAAACTGATGAGTATCTTTTTATTGAAAAAGATGCAATGCATCTCTCTTTGTTTGCACTATACAAACTAGGACTGGTCAAAAAATTCCCATCAAAGCTGTTTTTTGATGAAAAATTGGGTTCTTGACCAATTTAAATTTTTCACCAAAAAATTTAAATTTTTGTTGAAATATTTCAGCTACAAACCAAAATATTTTGGCTGAAAATGGGAGTTGTAGCACCTCAGAGGTGTTGCAGTTTGCTCCTCACATCTCCTTTCGGGACTTTATTTCCCGTATTGCACCGTAACCAGGAACTCCATGATGCACAGCTTCTCCTCACCAAGAGGGGAGATCATGGAGCATTACGAGTACACTTCAATAATTTGATTTTTATTACAATTTTGTTGGATAACATTGACATTTATTTTAAAGCATATTTAAAAATTATTTTTATAAATTTAAACTTTCACTGTTGCAGGAAATGAGTGTGTGTCTCTCACATTTAACAACAGTAGATGTTGAGATTCAAAATGTTGAAGCTTTAAACTTGTTAAAACACAAATTGTCAACAGCACATGTCAAAATATACAAAGTAGATATGCTAAAATCAAACTCTAATAAGTTCTCAAGGGGCATTTTTCTTACCTTGCCTATCTGTACATTTCTATTACCCATGGAAGTATTTTTTGTTGGTTTGTCTGTGTATGGTGAAAGTGACATTTACTGAGACTTACTGGTAAAAAAAAATTTGGAGCCTAATTATGGGAGATGTAGTGCAGCTGATGATCCTGGCACATAGCGGAGCAAACTACAACTCCTAGGTGGTGCCACAGTTCATGTTTTCAGGGAAAATCTTTGAGTTTTCAGAGGAAAAAAATGAAATTTCAGAGAAAACAGAAGTTTTTTTGTTTTCATCAGAATTTTCCGGGGGCGGGGGAGGGGAGGGGAATGTGCAGATGAGCTCTAATGTTGAATTCTGGGACATGTGGACTGTAAGTGAGACCAGAACAGGGCTTAAAGTCTGGGTTTTGTGCTTAGTTACACCCTTATAAAGCTGAAGTGATGGTTATTCCAGATTTACACCAGTGAAACTCGGAATGGAATTTAGCCCTTAAAACTGCAACAACATAAGTCCTGATTCTCCTGGCATTACATGTTTAGTCATTTACACCTGGACAAAGTGGTGTAAAATGCTACCAAATCAAAGTGCAAAGGGGGTGTAAAATGATGCCGTTCTGATCTGGATGTGTTCTACCTCAACTCTTCACAGCTATAAATAACTATGCATGCAGGGGAGTGGAGCATCAGATGCACAGTAATATATACAGTCCTGTTATAATAATGAATGTTGCATTCTTCAAGGCCTCAGCCAGTTCACAAATGGTGCAGGGACAAGGTGTGGTCTGGGAAGGTCTGATGGGTGTCTGAACCTTGCTCCCACAATTTCCTTGGATGCTAACAGGGATCCTACAATATGCCGTGAAGGTTGCCCACAATGCAATGAGCCCAGGACTCTGCAAAGGACTCTGAGATACCGACACACACTATACCAGCTTACATCAATGCAGTGTGGCCCTGTGTAGACACGAGCATGCCCTAGTGCACAGGGAGCAGTGTGAACACACTCAACCCAAATAGCTGCATGAATTTAGTTGAACTGATATAACTCTCTTTTGCAAAACTTCTATGTGCAGACAAGACCTTGGAAGAAGTCAAGTGAATTACACCAGCTGAAGATGCTGGTCCCCAGCATTGATCAGTTATGTTCTGAGTGAATAACTGCATAAAGCAGGGTTATTCCAGATTTACACCTGTGGAAGAGATCCCAGAGTTTGGCATCTGCCGTTTGCTGATGTGTTTATTTGTTTTGAAACTGTGACTGTCAAGTGAAATTAAGTGGATTTCTTAGCACATTTGTCATATTACTTGTGCATGCATTTTCCAAGCAACGTTTCTGCAGTTATAAAATAAATAGAGAAAGCCGCAATTGTCTAGTCTTTTCAGACTTAATTAAAGATGACAACAGGAGCTAGAACCTATAGTTGAGCCATTCCCTACCCTTCCCTCTCCCACTGCTTCAGCTATTTCTATGTGCCTGCCGATTGGGGTGATCTTATTATTACTACTTTATTCTACTATTTTGATTGATTGATTGACTCTACCTTAGAAATGTAACACCACCACCAAATAGTTCCCTTTACTCCATTGCAGTAGAAAGATAAATGAAGAGAAATGCTTTCTAAAAAATTGTAAGGTACTGTTTCTCTGCCGCTTTATGCCACCTGGATTTGTGGAGAAGTCAGATGCTCCAGCCTTAAGGCTGCTTTAACTTATCTTCTGGCTGCAATGGCCTCTTAGGGGTCACACTGGAATACAGTGTGTTTTGGTCCCACTTCCTTCCTGACCCACACCCCCTCATCTGTATGTTGGGAGCAGGAAGAGGAGGCTGACAGTGTTGTTCCAGAAGCTCTCCACCAGCTGAAAACCCTCTTAGGAAGGGGACATTCATCAGGGACCATTTATAGCTCCTTTTTGCCAATGGAACAACTTAAAGGGGCTTCGGTACAACTGAGAATTGGGCCCTTTGCTTTGTTTCTTTTTGGTGAAAATACAGTGAACTCAAACTCCTGAGAGACACTTGGGAGAAAAGCTCTCTTTGATAAAGATTCAAAACTCTTTCCCCTTCAGTAAAGCTCTGTGGAATCCCTGTTTTTGCTGGCGGTTTCTCTCAGGAGAAGACAAGACTTGACACTCCTGCTACTTCTGTGGTAAAAAGCAAAAGCAATTCTTCCAGGTCTCTGTAACAGTGTGGTCTACCCCTTTAAAGGCCATGGGGCCTGGAGCCAGACAGCCCTGTTCTGAAGCAGAGCCTCTTTAAGAATAGGTGTTTGGACCTGGTAGTGATTATCAGACCCAGCTGGGAAGGGATCAGGTGACTGCCTGATGAGCATATGATTCCTGTAAAGGTAGAAAGAGATGAGTTTGATAGTGGGCAATAGAGCTGAAGGAAGGAGGTTAATACCTGGGTAAAGGGACTGCTATGTAGACTTTCCAGTTTAGTGGGGAAGTGCTGTCTAGAGCTGGGAGGCTCTGGTAAAGGAGCTGCTGTGTCAGGTGAAAGGTAACTCTGGTATTTATGTCAAGCTATTTTATTTTAGGGTTTGCTAATTATTGTTGATGTCACCATTAAATGGTGCCTTAAAGAAAGAGCCTGAGCAGACTCTTAAACACCACACTTAGCCTTCACTGGCTAGGGAGATGGACCAGCAGCCTGCATCTTATATATAGCTTTGCTTCCTCCTCCTCCTCCTCCTTTCTTCCTCTTCTTCTCCCTGCCCCTCCCCCCAGCACTCAAATGTCTCTCTCTTTTTTTTCTTTTTCTTTTTTTTTTTAACTCAAGTTAATAGAATTGTTTCTCCTTTAATGGATTATTGGTAGAGGCTGGTAAATGTCAAATTGTGAGGTTGCTCCATCATGTGAAAGGGAACAAGTTAAAAGAAGACAGATCCTCCCCCCCCCCCCCAAGTCCAGCAAAACTTGTTTTTGTGTCTCAAAAGTTCTTTGTAGAAAGCTTATTTTAACACTTTGTTAGCTCCCTTCTCCCTTGGTGAATATGTTTACACAGAACTATCTTTACTAGAGGGTCTGCTTTCCACTTTGGTGTATAGGCATCAGTAGATCCCTTAAAAAAGGATTGAAGTAACTAATACTATTCTAGAATATTATTAATGTGGGACTTCATACAGGTATGGATAGCACAGTGAAGTGGAGATCCAAGAAGATTTTGATGGCATTAGCCAAGTTGTTTGGATTAATACTGTGAACTGTATCTCGGGGATGTTCAGAACCAGGATTTTTTCCCTGCCCATCTTTCCTACTCATGGCAGATTGATCAGACTGTGTGCAATGCCCTGAGTTTGACTTGGAAATGCTGGGATAAAAGTGCATACTGTAGAAAAATAGGAAAAGTGCAGGTAATATGTTCATCCTATGTCAGACATTTCTCTCCTCTTTGCTAGGTAATTGTCAGGATAAGAAACATCATAGCTCAGTTTATCCATAGAACAGTGAAAGACTAATTTGGACTATCCTGGTGGAAATAGAAATGTCAGGTAAGGTATCATCCTGATTATTGGAGGCTAAAAGGAGCTGGTTGACTCTGGGTATGTTTAAACGTATGTCACAAACTGACTTTAAATAACCATAGTGGAAAAAACATCAAAAATATACTAGGGGAACACTGACTCCTCTGGTAACTATGAAATGGCATGATAGAAACAAAGGGACAACAGAATATTAATGGTAAAAAACAGCTCAGCTGTAAGCCTGAGAGAGTTGCTATACATGGCTACCCTGGTGTGGTCTGCAAACACTGCTGCTAAATGGGAGGGAACATTGTCTAGTAGGCACAGGACTAGGATCCAAACCCTCTGCTCTAGTCCTGACTCCACCATAGGCTTCTGTGAGATTAGCTAATATGCTTATTCCTGAATTCAGGGAAGCATGTGCTCAAGTCCATCCCTGCTCAGGATAGGATCAAAGCACTACTTTAAGAATGCCCTTAAATCCCATTGACTTCAATGGGACCTATGCATCTGCTTAAGTGTTATCCTGAACGGGGATTGAATTGGGGCCCGCACAGCCGTTTACATGGGAATAATCCCCACTTCACAGAGATATGAGGCTAAATGTAGGAATGTTGCACCACGTTTTGAGGCTGAGGAAGGTGTTACACTGTTCCTGGTGGTGTTCAGGTTTGTCACTTATCCCTGCTGTCTCTCCAGTTAAACAGAGTGGTGCCACTTATCTGGGCCTGGATTAATTGGTTCTGGCTGTAGTATTTTTTGATTGTATCCATGTCACTGATTCTGAACATGCATGTAAGGCTTAATCCACCTACACTGGAAGGTTTTATTGATGTACAAAGAAGAGGTCTGCTGAATGATTGGCTCATATGGATTAAAACAAATGTCCTATCATCTAAAACTAGAAAAAGTCAGGGCAGTCTGAGCTGTGTTTGAACCATGACTTCTGATGCTATGTCACCCTGAAGAGGATGTTGCACTATGATGATAGGTGGCTTCTGGGTTTCGATTTGGTCCCCCTTTACTGAACACTTACTTTATCTGTAAGTGGTTGTTCCGGTATAGCAAGTGCCTTAGCCCTAGCTCTAGAGTGCTGTGCCTTAGAAATACCTGAGCTGGACAGACAGACGAGACAGGTGGATAAAACAGTGGCACTGACTAGTGAAGTGCTCTACATCCAACAACTAGGCAGTCTACCTCCGTCAGCTACACTCCTGTTGGGGTGAAGGTATCTTTTTTTTTTCTAATCCCGATAATAATAGCAGAAGTAGCTGCTTGTCACCTGAAATTTGCGTCATGGCAATGCTGGAATCTAACCAATCCATACTGCAGGGATTTACTCATAAAGAACTGAGCTCCCCAGGGTTTCTATAGCAAAGCGATACTGAGCTAAATGTAGCAAATAGATCTTTTCCTAATCTAGTAGGGACTGTTGTAGGAAACACTAAGCTTCTCTGGGACATCACTGTCTCCTATTCTACAAACATACATAAATCTGACCATGCTTGTGTGAGCTGCCACAGGCATTTTAGCAACAAACTGAATGGGGGCTGGGTGTGGGTGCTTGTGGGGCATTATATGACATTGGAGAGGAAGGATGGTTAAGGCATTGCACTGAGACTGGGAGCTGGGTTCAGTTCTGGGCTTTGCAATTGGTTTCCTCGGATCTTGGGAAAAGTCGCTTTTAATCTCTGCTGTAAAAATGGGGGATATGAGGGGTAGAGAGAGGTTCTTGTCTATGGAGATATAGTGGGAGCCTGATCTTGGTTGTGGAGCCTCTATGCTACTGTAATACAAATATAAAATAGTAACAAGCAGAAGCATGCCCTCTGGAATGGTGGCTGAAGCATGAAGGGACATTTGAATGTTTAGCATATCTAGCCCATAAATCCCTTGCAACGCCAGCTAGAAAAGTGCCATGTGAATGCCTGTTCTCGCTTTCATGTGACATAAATAAGTGGGCAGCATTATCTCCAGTAAATGTAAAGAAACTCGTTTGCCTTAGCAATTGGCTGACCAAGAAGTAGGACTGAGTGGACTTGTAGGCTCTAAAGTTTTACATTGTTTTGTTTTAGAATGCCATTATGTAACCCAAAAAATTTACATTTGTAAATTGCATTTTCACAAGAGATTGCACTACAGTACTTGTATGAGGTGAATTGCACTGTAAAAAGTTTTACTACAAATATTTGAAAAATACTAATGTGAAATGAGCACTGTGTACTTTGTATTGTGTTGTAATTTAAATCATTATATTTGAAAATGTAGAAACATCCCAAAATATTTATAATTTAAATTGGTATTCTATTTTTAACACTTGAATTAAAACTGCAGTTAGTCACAACTCAAAAACATTTACTTGATTAAAAAATTATCTGCAATTAATCGACAGCCCTATTAAGTTTTCATCTTGCATATCTTTTCATAAAAGAAGTTAAGAGCTTAATGTGGTAAAGCTCTCCAAGCACTCACTATCCTCACCAGTAGTTAAACCTATTGAAGAGTGACGGTCTCATCAGTACCGCAGGCTATATGGTCCAGACATAAAAATAAATCCTTTTTCACACCATATGCGATTGGAATGCATTGCCATAGGAGGATGCTGAAGCCAAGAATTTAGTAAGATTCAGAGGGATTAGAAGTTTATATGAATAACCAGACTATCCAGAATTATAACTAACTCAACTGGAAGGAAGATAAAACTGCTGGTTTCAGCCCTGAAACCAGCTTCTAACTATTGAAGATTAGGATGATACTTTCATGGGGGCAGATTATCCCATATCTGCCTGCTGTGGGATTTCTTGCACCTTCCTCTGATGTAACTGACACTGGCTGCTGTCAGACAGTATACAGCACAAGATGGGCTGTTGGGCTGATCCAGTCTGGCAATTCCTATCTGAGTGAAGTTAGAATTCTGCCATGGGATACTGCATAACATTGAATGCCCTCAACCCCAATTGAAGATGTTTGCCCCATGCACGCAGGCAATGAGCAGTTTTTTCACACATACTACATGGCTAAATAGGCTAACAATGTCTTCCTCAGCAAGATCTTAAGTGTCTTTGTCTGTCTGCATTACTTCTGAGTGTCACATGGTACACTTGCATTTCTTAGTGGGGTCTCACTATTAGAGGCAATTTAAATATAGAGCCTGTTTGTCCTGGCTTGAATTAAATCCATCCTATGTATAGTTCTAACTTTCAGCTCCCTTTTTTTAGGTATTTAAGGAGGAGACTTTCCCTCAGAACTGAGGAAATTACTGAAAACAAATTAAGGGTACCTTTAAAATTATGCATTAAGTGAATTAGGACTAAAGCTTCATGAAACTAGGCACTAGCTATATAGAAAAGCTTTCTTTACTTAACATTCTGTGGGATAAGGTCTAAATTCTACTATCTAGTAGATTCCTCATCCACATACTGTCCTGGAGTGCTGCTGTTTGCTTGGGGATGTTACCAGATGTATCTGTAACAGTGTACATATCTAATAGCTTCCTGATGACTCCATAGCTAATCAGCCCCACTGCACTTCAGTTATTCCACCTACAGGCTCTAGGAAGACTAGTTCAGAAAACATTTCTTTAAGGTACTGTCAAGCTGGCAGTGTGTGACTTAATGGTGAAATGTATCACTACACGGAGCTGGGAGAGAAAAATGGTGCTAGAAATTGCAATACAAATAGATGTGGGGCTTGCTTGAATAAAGGCTCCTGCAATGGGCAGATACTGTCTCTAATTTGAGGAGCTGCACCAAATCCCTAGGTGGGTGCAGGGCCTGGCACATAGGTGCTGAGTTTCTAATCTGCTGGTGGGTGCTCTCCTGGCTCTGCCCACCCCCTCCCCCGAGCACCCTGCACTCTTACTCCCCTCTTGATGCTGCAAAACATTGGATCTGTGGGAGGCGCTGATTGGTGGGGGCCTACCAGTGGGCAGGAGCTGCTGGGAGGAGAAGGTTCTGGAAGGGGGAGTTATCATACCTTTAGTCCCAGATTTGGACCTTAGCGTCCAAAATATGGGGGTTAGCATGAAAACCTCCAAGCTTAGTTACCAGCTTGGACCTGGTACTTGCTGCCACCACCCAAAAAATTAGAGTGTTTTGGGGCACTCTGGTCCCCCTGAAAAACCTTCCCTGGGGACCCCAAGACCCAAATCCCTTGAGTCTCACAACAAAGGGAAATAATCCTTTTTCCCTTCCCCCCTCCAGGTGCTCCTGGAGAGATACACAGACACAAGCTCTGTGAATCCAAACAGAGTGACTCCCCCTCTCCGTTCCCAGTCCTGGAAACAAAAGCACTTTCCTCTTCACCCAGAGGGAATGCAAAATCAGGCTAGCAAATCCAACACACACAGATCTCCCCCTGAGTTCTTCCTCCCACCAATTCCCTGGTGAGTACAGACTCAATTTCCCTGAAATTTCCCAGTAAAGAAAACTTTAACAGGTTTTAAAAAGAAAGAAAAATACATACAAATGGTCTCTCTGTATTAAGGTGACAAAATACAGGTTTAATTGCTTAAAAGAAATATGAATAAACAGCCTTATTCAAAAAGAATACAAATCAAAGCACTCCAGCACTTATATTCATGCAAATACCAAAGAAAAGAAACCATATAACTTACTATCTGATCTCTTTGTCCTTACACTTAGAAACAGAAGATTAGAAAGCAGAAACTACTTCTCCAAAGCTCAGAGAAAGTAGGCAGACAGAAAAAAAAAAAGACCTCAGACACAAAATTCCCTCCACCCAAAGTTGAAAAAATCCGGTTTCCTGATTGGTCCTCTGGTCAGGTGCTTCAGGTGAAAGAGACATTAACCCTTAGCTATCTGTTTATGACAGGAGTGCCAGTGGCCACCACCCTCCTCCTCGTTGTCTGCCTGTCTGCTGTTTGCCTGCCCCATTCCTCAGCTCACCCTGCTATCCACCTACCACCTCCACAATTTTATCCAAGTGTGGGGCCCCACAAAGCACGGGGCCTAGAGCTGTTGCCCTGATTCACTGTACCCAAGGGAGGGCTCTGCTCAGGATCAGACCAGTCATGGATCAGGTTAATCGTGTGGGGAAGAGTTGGCTGAGGAAGACAGGATTGATGAAGCAATCTAGCCCCAAAACGCAGGAAGTGAGTGAGCTGCTAAAATACCCTTGCTTCATGGCATGGGCTGCAGCTGCTCTGGGATAACTGTCCAGAATGTCCCACAACACACACTTTAAAAACATGATTATGCAGAGTGCTGTGGAAGATGCAGAAAAATGGCTGTACAGCCACAGTCAGAACTCTGTAACTTGTTTAATGTGGTTACAAAATCACTGTTCCATCTTAATGTGGATGGATCCGAAAGTAACTGCATCTGTCTCTGCTTCATTGCAACACTTCTGCCTATCCACCTTCCCCGGCACTGCTTCTGCCTGGCTTCCAGATACAGACGTTAAACACTGCACCATCCTTACACCCAGGCGCAAAGATAGGACAGGGTGAGGTGAAGAGCCAAAGTGAGGGACATGAGCATTGTTAGTGCAAAAAGCTTCTGAACAACGTGAGACCCATTTCTTTAGCCTAAATGCAGAATTATGAAACAGAGGGGGAAACAATGGCATCTCTGAGGTCAATAACAGACTGAAAATAAAAGTGAGGCAGCAAATTTGAGGGTTGGCTGAGACTTTGGGGTGACCTTTATTTCAATAAGCAAGAAAGAGGAACAAATCTAAATGTAAGCGTCTGGGCCTCTGGCATCTCTCTAGTGCTAAGGTAAAAGGGCTGGGGGAGGGTTTATTACACTGTGAATTAGTAGTCACCATTGTTCTTCCTGGTGGTAGGTAGGGCAATTTGTCAGTCTGATCCAGTCCACTGTCTTGCACGCTCAGTGGGGAGAATACCCACTAGTGCAGTGGGTCTCAAACTTTTTTGCTGGTGACCCCTTTCACATTGCAAGCCTCTGAGTGCGGCCCCCACAATAAATTAAACACACTTTTTAACTTATTTAACACCATTATAAATGCTGGAGGCAAGCAGGGTTTGGGGTGGAGGTTGACAGCTCGCGACCCTCCTGTAATGACTTTGTAATCCCGACGGGTCCCGACCCCCAGTTTGAGAACCCCTGCGCTAGCGTGCTTGTCTTCTTTCCCAGCCTATCTACTCCCCCTAGTCCTGAGATCTGCATTTCTTGGGCTAGGAACAGATTTGCTGATGCATTTGTGCCATCTAGTGTCTGCTCTTGGTGATTGTCAAAATGTCTCTTCCTAAAGAGCAGTCCTTGATCATGATAACGAAGTAGAAGAGACTTTGGAGAGCTGGCTTCCTGGGAGTCGGGCGGTGGGGGGGATGGAGTCTCTGGCTGAGCACAGAATTCATGTCATTTAAAGGGCATTGCTAACGTGAAACCTAGGTGACTTAAAAGAAAAAAAAGTTAAAAGTAGTTGCAGGGATCACATGTCCTTGATTCCTCCTGCCAACGTTGGTGTTCTTCTGTTGTATCTTCCTGTTTTGTTTGCAATGTTTTCCCTCCTCTGTTGAAAAGAATAGAGCAAACTGAATGGCTACAGCAGAAGTGCTATCAAATGTCTAAAGCAAATAAACTGGAATAACAGATATTTTTTACCCTCTAATCTCCTTCATGTTGCTTCTAACTATGCTTTGGTTTCGGCTGCTGAGAATGGGGAAGGTGCAGAATTCTTGCCTCACACACTTGAGGCCTGATTCCCTAGTGGGTGAAGTGCTCTGAGATCCTTAGGTGGAGGGCCAAAGACTCGCTACAAAAAGGGGTGGGGGGGCTGAAAGCATGTGTGATTTTTGACACGAACCAAGTGTACAGTGGTTTACTACTTTTTTACCTCCTCTTCTCAATCACCTGTCTCCACTGTATCTTGACTCGCTGAATTAAGCCTACTGAATCTCTGAAATTAGTCTCTGGCATCCCTACTGAGACAATAAGTTTGCTGGTGGCTTTTGTGGTGTGGGAACCTGTCCGCTGGTAATTGGACTGAGTCAATTGGCTCCTTTTTCTCACACACCACCCAGCAGCCATATTAGATAGTAACAATTTTAGGTTACTAGACTGTATGCTCTTTGGTGCAGGGACCAAGTATGTGTGTTTGTACAACACTTGGCACAATAGGACCAAGTATGTGTGTTTGTACAACACTTGGCACAATAGCCTATGGTCACCATTGCATGACTAACTTTAGTAAAAGTAATATAGTAATTACTAATTAATTGAACTAATGACCTAGTCCAGTTGTTCTCAACCAGGGATACATGGTACTTCTAGATATTTGCCTAGTTTTACAACAGGCTACACAGAAAGCGCTAGCGAAGTCAGAACTGAAATTGCATCATGGGAATTCCATATACATTTGTTTGTGGATGGTTACAGTACACGTGAAGTCGCTAGGCACATTCTATCTGTGTTGCCTTTATATTGATAAGTCATTAAAAACCTACCATGAGGAATAATTAGTTGTTTTAGTTTCTCTTTTGCGGACACTACTCAGCCTCATTACGTCTGTGTTGAGTGGTCGGAAGTAGTGATCACCCAGAGCCCCAAGAGGGCCCTGAGGTGAGCCCCCCTAGGGATCTGACGTGTGCCTCCTCCTTCCTTGATACTGCATGAGATTTTGGTTAAAACAAACTAGAACAATAGTTTTATATTACAGCACACATCACATGGATTAAAAGCTGGCTAACTGATAGGTCTCACAACGTAACTATTAACAGGAACTCATCGTCCTGAAGGGATTGCTTCTTGGCTCTATGCTATTTAAGATTTTTATTAATGACCTGGAAGACAACATAAAATCATCACTGAAGGTTTTCAGATGAGACAAAATTGGAAGAGTGGTAAAGAATGAAGAGGACCAGTCGCCGGCATAGTGATCTGGATTGCTTGGTAAACTGGGCTCAAGCAAATGGTATGTGTGTTAATATGGCTAAATGTAAGTATATACATCTAGGAACAAAGACTGTAGGCCAAACTTACAAGATGGGGGACTTTATCATGGGAAGTAATTACTCTGAAATTTTTTTGGGGCAGGGGAGAGACGGGGTTATGGTAATGATCAGCTGAATATGCATTCCGTGTGATGCTGTGGCAAACAGCACTAATGTGATCCTGTGATGGAAAAACAGGAGAATGTCAAGTAGGAGTGCTGAAGTTATTTTCCCTCTGTGGTAACTGCTGCTGGAATACTGTGTTTAGTTCTGTGTCCACAATCCCAGAAGAATGTTGATAAATTGGAGAGGAGGTTCAGAGCAGAGCCATGAGACTGATTGATTCAAGAACTAGAAACATGCGTTATAGGCGCTCCATTGAATTTTAGCTTAACAAAGAAAACATTAAGGATCACAGTCTGTGATTACCTACATGGGGGAATAAATATTTAATAATGGGTTCTTTAGTCTAGCAGAGAAAGGTATAACACAACCAATGTCAAGTTGAAGCTAGACAAATTTAGACTGGAAATAAGGTGTAATTTTTTTAACACTGAGAATAATTAATCATTGGAACAATTTACCAAAGACCATGGTGGATTTTTCCATCCCTAACAATTTCTAAATGAATACATTTTTTTTCTAAAATAACCTGCTCTAGGAATTTTTGAAGTCTTATGGCTTTTGTTATACAGGAAGTCAGATTAGCTGGCCACAGTGGTCCCTTCTGGCACTGGAATCTATGAACAAAGTATAAACCAGAAAAGAATTGGGCCCAAAATTTCAATTGTACTAATTATGCTAATACATACTGACTCGTCCTGTAAATTTAAATAAAGGAAATATTAATGGCCATGCAATGTGATCACATTCAGATTATTGTGTGCGCTGATGTTCCAGTATCTCTTCCAGAGGACTGCAGGTGAGATGGACCCAGCAGTTAATCATTGTAACAGCTAATCCTTCAGTTTATTGTGGTAGACAGCTCTGGCAGAGCTGTCACAGTCTGCTTAGAATATGGTATTTGACAATAGAATATGCATAGTCAGCTTTGTCGGTGTTTTTCCACAGCAAATAGCACTTTTTTAAAAAACATGAAGGTTTACCTTCGTGTGGGGAAGTATTTTGGACTATGAAGGGAGCCTGTGTACAAAGCCAATATCCACAAAGCCTTGATAAACGTCAATCATAATATCAATTTGGGATCTATTTTCTAATCAAGGAAGAAATTACTTCCCATCACATGATAAATCATTACTTGAATACTTCTAAATCTGCATAGTTTTCCCTAGTAGATTTTTTGGCTTAAGTTATTTAAAACTACAAGTGACTTGAGCACCCAACTCAAGCCACATTTAAAGGGGCCTCACTTTCACAGCTCTGTGGGGCAGAAGGGTGTGTGTGTGTGTGTTTGTACCAGGCCTACAACAGGGGCTCCCAGGCACTATTGCAATACAAATAAAGAACGTTTCTCAGAAATTGGTGAAAACAGGCAACTAAAAACTGAGGCACCAGAAATCACTGAAAATTTAGGCCTTTAGTTTCATGACAACTTTGAGAAGTGTTGCTGCTAACTGAAAACCAAAGCAGGAAGGATACTGTTATAATGGTACAATCACAATGCAATATACTTATTTCTGAGTTGCCGCCTCTTCCTCTTGGGAGGTCATTTGGCACAGGAGAGCTCGTGTACAATGCTTGTATGGGCTGGGCACTAGTCTTCTGAGGGGAGAAACTGTACCATAAATCCAAGTGCCCAATTTGCTTTTCAAAGCTTATAAAACGGTTGTAAATATCAATGAAAGGAGAGTAGAAACCTGTATTTATGGCATTGTTTGTTCCCAACAGGGAACAAATGCTTCAGTGCTGGCTGTTCTTACACCTCTTAACCTAGCCATGGGAGATTTTAACCTGATGCAAGCTGAAGTTTGGTTTGATCACACCAATATAAGAAATTGCTTCATTAAAGTGTAAGAGTAATAGAGAGCTTTCGCTGACCAGCAGTGTACACGCCATTCTCAGGCAGACCTCGGTATTTTTAGGGTTTGCAAATAATTTAGCATTCTGTGAGTGCATATGCCCTTTCAAGACACTTCTTATAAGACATTTTAGAATAATAAAAAAAATGCAAATGTTTCCTTGGTTTGTGAGTGGAGAGTTGCAGCTAGCTACTGGTAATACCCATATTTCTGAATATAGACTGGCTTGCTGGGATAATTGAAAGACCCTTTTACTAACAAAGCCACTATCACTAAACATTATTAAATGTTTGGTTTTTATACTGCACAAACCATATTTTAGAGTGCAGGATAAAAGCTGCCTGATTTGTTTTAAAAAAAAAAAAATCTTGTTTTTCACGTTACAAATATCAGGTCTTTAATTTCCATTTTTTGCTGGGGAACTGATGGGACTGTGATTTTTGAGATGGACCAATAACTGTTGTGGAGTGGTTTTTGTTTGTGTGTGTGTGTGTGGGGGGGCATCTTGTTTTGTGTTTGTTTTTTTTTTTGGGGGGGGGTAAAATAAAATGCTTCAAAAAAGTATCAACACATTTTTTGGATCAAACCAAAATGGAAAAACTTTCAAAATTGTTGATGAACCACAAAGTTTAAAACAAACTGTTCTGGGCTCATGTGTTTTGAATGTGAACATTTTAATGTGTTTAAAGAAGATGGAAGGAAATTTTGAAATTGTTTTAGATTAAAAAAAATTGAAATTTCCATTTTAAAAATGTCAACTACAAATTTAGACTTGGGGGGCGGGGTTACACTATCAGTTCAACAAAACCAACAGGAATTCATGAAATGTTTCAGTGCTCTGAACCTGTCAAAAATTTGCCCCACTCTAATTGCGAGCCCCAGAGACTGGAAGCTGGATAACTTAGTGAGGAAGAGATCTTTTTTTCATACCCATTTAATCCAAACTCTTGACAAACAGGAGAAAAGTTGTCTGTGTGGAAGTTTCAACACCGTGAGCCTTTAATTGAAAATGGTTAAAAGCTCCAACTCTCCAGCAAAATAGGGACAAGTCTTGATATTCCTGCTGTTTTGGGATTCTATAAGCAGGTTTTTGTTTTAAATGCTGAGATCTTCCTGGTTTGCCTTTCAAAGCATGGAAGTAGAACTTCCTACCAATATTTATTGACCACAATTTCTCAGCAGAAGCAAACAGCTCTGCGGGTTTACTTACTGCTTTCAGTAGCCTCAAGGATTTTGTGGCAGGAACATGTGCAGCATTGGGAATAGCATTGATTAACTGCTCTGGCAGTTCAGATCGTCAGGGGCTACTCACACTTTTAAAAAACATACCCGAGACAGTGTTGCCTAGTGGATAGGACACTGTACTGGGCCTCAGGCGATCTAGGTACTAATCCTGGCTTTGCCACAGGTATGCGGAGTGAACTCTGGCAAGTCATTTTGTGCCTTGGTTTCCCCATCTGTAAAAGGGGTACAACGATACTTGCCTCCAAGAGGTAGGTGGTGGTATATGACCTGATTTAAAAAATGAATTTCCAAATGTTTTGATGGATGGGGTGGGGGTGGGGGTGGGGGTGGGGGGGAGGAGGAGAAATTTTCCAGTACAATTTGGGTGGACAGATAGATGCACTAGTAATCTTTCTAACTAGGACTAGTACAATGACATGACATAAACGCACATGGAAACATATCAAGGAAAAAATTGCTAACATTGGAACAGTCTCCAACTGGCTGGGGCTGAAGTCTAATCACTTGAACAAGTCTGGAAAGGATGGCCTGAGTTATTTTCCATTCTAATTTCTGTGACTAGACATCAGAGGATACTCCCTGCCGGAGTCTGACAGTGTCTTTATGTAGCCATGTGCACATTCCATATGATGAGCGATAAGTCTCAAAAAGTTGTTCTTGAAATGTCTCCTTAGTTAAAATTTTATTCTGGTCAGGCTTAAGTCCTCCCAGCTAAAAATTGCCCTTCTACAGACAGCTCCTTACATGTGTTGGCATTTTTAGGCACTCTGTTTAGTTCATGTAACTTCTTCCCACTGTTAGCCAATCACACTGCCACGATCAACATGGATAACTTAACTAAATACCTTTTACACACTTTTTTTTTTTTTTTTTTTTTTTTGGAAGTGACTTCAATGTTCAGCTGAAAGATTTAAGCCTGATAGTTTTCCCATGAGAAGGTTATAGCTTTAAGGAAACAGACAGATTCTGGCCTTAGGCCCTGCCTTCACTAGAAAATTGTACGGCTTTATCTAGCTCAGTGTAGTTCAAAGTGGTACAACCTCCAAGTGTGGACACAGTTATACTGGCATAAAGGTGTTGATAGCAGTATAGCTTTTGTCCCATAAGTGGGATAAACTATACCGGTATAACTGTGTCCACCTTAGGGTTCGTTCTGGTATAATTACACTGTTAAAGATCCTTCCTAACCAATGTAGTTACACTGGTACGAAAATGGAGCATAAGCCCAGCCTAAAAATCAAATCTGCTGTGCTTTGCGTGGTGGTTTCCCTTCATTCTTTATTGAAATCAGTATCTACCTTTTGTTTGCTTTATTCCTCACCTGACGGCATTAGCCTGTTGGTAGCATCTCAGCTGGTTGCCTTGGAAACTACAGCTTCAGGTAGGGCATGAGCTTCTGCAGCAGATGAACTCTTAAGGCTGGGTACACTACAGACCTGTATCAGTATAACTTTGTCGCTCAGGGTGTGGAAGAATTCACACCCCAAGCAATGCAGTTCTATCAACCTAACCCTATATATAGACAGCGTTATGTTGATGGGAGAGCATCCACCACCTCTTGGGAGAGGTAGGTTAACTACGCCGATGGGAAAGCTCTCCTACTGGCGTAGGAGCGTCTTCATGTAATACTCCTGGGGGAATTCTGCACCAATGCACATGTGTAGAATTCATGTCTGGTGTAGAAAATACATTCTGCCTTTTGTTTACCAGAGGACGCTGTGGGGCCAGAACAGCTAGCTACATTTATCACAGCACCCTGCCCGCGGATCCAGGTTAGGAGGCATGGGTTGGGGGATGGGAGGACAGATAGAGGCACAAGGGGCTGCTGTTGGGGGGCAGGGGGAATCACAGACTGGGGTTCAGAAGAGCTAGTGGGGGCAACAGACTGGGGTAGGGGTTCAAGAGCTAGTGGGGTGATAGCATTTAACCCGGGGCTAAATGGGCCACATCAAGACAGGTGCAGATGTACCTAAAGGGGAGAGGCTAGAGGTCAGTTGGGGTCTACATGGGTGAGGCTCCCCAAATCCCTAACAATCCCCCTCCCCCCAAAAAAAACACCCACACCCAACAATCCTACAGATTCATTTCCAGGCTCCATTCCTCCCCTCTTTCTCAGCTCCTCTAGAACCTGACTCTCCCAGGCCTTTGCACTGCTTCTGCAGGAAATATGTTTCTGTATTGTAGTTGCAGTATTAATTTGCCTAGCAAAGAATCCCTTTGTCCAAAAAACAAAGAAGTCCTGAATCTTTGTCTGTATTGTTACAGACATACTTGCAGACAGATTTTGAATTACCAAAATAATTGAAAGTGGTATGATTACTTTATTTTGACAAATAAAATATGTAGAATGTTTAGGCACAGAATTCCCCCAAGGGTAACAAACACCACAGCTGTGCAGATGCAGTGTTTTAAGTATAGACTTGCCCTGAGACAAACACAGGCTAAGTCTCTGTTCATGTTTCTGTGGCATATTCAGTGGAATCCAGAGTCAGAGTCTGTGACTCTTTCTTCCCCTTTCTTTACGTCCCTGAGCATGAACAGGGATTGGCTTTTCACTTATTTTGAGACAACAGTGGTGCTCATTAAGAACCTCTGGCAAAGGGGGGGGGGCTGGAATGTGGTGTCACACCATACAGAAACTGATATTAAAGAGTGTCTGTCTTAGGTCTTAGTAATAAGGGGATCTATAGACCATGATACAACTAGGATCATTCCCTAAAGGGAACCCCTGTGGTATATGTCCCTCACTCTGCCATGAAGAGCAGCTGCTGCTCTGCAAAGAGCTGAGACTGGAGGAGGCCTGGCTCAGCCAGTATCTGACACACCACTTTTCTCTCTCTCTCTCTCTCTCTCTTTCGTAAACTATTCAAAGCTGGCACAGGAGGCAACATTATATTACTTCCTCCCCACCCCTCCAATAAGTTAGCTAGTGCTCCCCACAGTACAGTTATAATTTGCAAGAACTGTCTTAAGCTCACAAAGATTTTTCTGAGAGGAAGGAAGTTGGTACATCTAGCACCAGGATCTGCCCTTGATTCTTACTGCTGGAATTTAAATACAACCTGCCTCCTGTAAAGTCCCTTAGGGAGGCACAGAAGCTGCAGCTCTCCCTTTCTTTTGGTGAGGGGAGGATGTGATCAAAATCATGCTGATAAGACACAATGGCACAAGCAGCAGTGATTGACTTTTCTCTTCAGAATTCCACTTGACAAACTCTCTCCCACAATACCAACCTCTCACTTCTAGATACTAGAAAGTGAGTTTTGAAGATGCATCTCCTCTCCAAATCACATGGACCCCCTCTGGTTTCTCACCCATCCTCCTTTTACTCCAAAGGACATGAGACAATGAGACCATTCCACTGCTAAAGCAATGAATGCTGCTCACGCAGGATTAAACTGTCTTTTTTTTGTTTTTGTCCTTTAATAGTACTCAGTCGAATCCTGCAGGTCAGAATGAATGGATTGTAAAAGGAGGAGCTTGTACGTTTCAGCAAGCAGGGGGATTGGCAGAGTAAAGATGTGTGTATTAAGGAGGCATTGCTGGAGAGGGCGGAGCTAAGGTTGATTGGGCATTTCCTGGTTGTCAGAAGCTTGAGGTTTTGCTCAGCTGTATTCTGCAAGGGGGAGACATACCACCAAGCAATCTTAACTCTGCATTACTGTTAGCTGCTCTTGGATTTTGTAATTTAATTGAAGCCCACTTTGTGATGTAGGATCTTAATATTTAACAATTATTTCCAATAATCGAGTTAAAATGTTGCTTAAAAGCACAGTTTGTTTTATTGATGTGTACTTCAGTGCCCATTTCTTCCATTACCTGCTCTCGTTTTCACAAAAACAAGGGTCAGATGCTGACACATCTTCAAGCTGATCAAACACCAAATAAACAAATCAAGGAGTAGCAAAGATTTTTCCTTAGAAAGCTAAATCTGGATTAGAATTTTTACAAGACTGGTTCCAGCACACTGCCATTCCAACTCAGTAGCACATTATATAGAGCACATCAACAGAGACTAGTGAACTTACACCCAGCAGAGGGAACTGAGAAATTAAATCTCCATAGAAAAGCTCCAAGGAGATGGAAATCTGGGATTGATTCTGTTAACTAGAGCTGTGGGTTTATGGACAACATGGCTATATATATTTTTTTTCTTATTTCATTGCACTGGCACTTGCAAAGGTCAAACTTCACAGCAGGTCTATTTTAGCAAAGGTAGAGCTCCACAGCAAGAACCCTCCTTAGTCTCTCCCTGCTCTTTTAAAATGTAAAAGTCCAAATTCATTGAAGTCAATGGTGTTACACCTGGGATGAATTTAGCCCAATAACTTTGTTCATAAGGAAAGTAAAGACTGAGTCAAACTCCTTACAAAGCTGATCTTTCAATAGCATGCTAAAAGGAAAAGGTTAATAAGAATACAGCAAACAGGATTTGACAGTCAAGACGTTAACTAGCTACAGTTCTCATGTTACCAATGCCATTTATCTTAATTTTCCAGAGCATGCCAGTACAATCAATACTGTGTAGGAGCTGTTTGTCTAGAATGTCCACCCACATGGTACTAGGTGTTTTGTTCTGCATCATTGTGTAAGCAGTCACTCATTAATGTAATCCAGTTCTAAGGAAAAAATGGCCCCTCTTCTCTCCCACACCCCATGGTGCTACCGATCATTTATCTAATTCATCTGTAATTAACTTCTTTTTCTTCTTCCTCCTCTTTGCTTGTTGTTTTGATACAGTGCTCAGAGCTGATTCTGAATTGCTCACCGGTGAATGAGGGAGTAGTAGTTTTCCAGATTGTGTTGGATATTTGGTCTTCAGAAGGATTTTAAATACTGATTGTGATAGCAAATGTTTCAGCTGTTTTTTCATTCCCTTCAGCATCTTTTGCTTCTGACTCTCTTCTTGCTCATCCGATCCTCCTCCTTGGGGGAGGAACCAAAGACAGAATAAGGGCTTTTTATTATGACATTTAAACAAACTTTTGTATTTCTAAACATAGCAGCCATAAAGATCCAAATCTCCCCCCCTTTTAGGGCTCTTAACCACCCCACTCGTATGCTGCTTTCCATGGATTTGTGCTTGGGGACTATCGCACCTCCTCTCTATTTTGGGTGCCAGCAAGCCAATGACACTGAGGAGAGAACTTTGACTTCTGAATTGTTTTATCTACTCCTAATCAGCATTCTGGTTAAGTTTCAAATGGCTGCCCAACTATGAACAAAATAATGGGAGGAAGGATGGTCCAAATGGTTAAGATGCTAGCCCAGGACATGAGAGTTCTCGGTCCAGTTCCCAGCTCTGCCACAGACTTCCTATTTGACCTTAGGCAAGTCACTTAATTACCTTGTGCCCCATAGCACTTCCCTATCATCCCCATCCCACATCTGAGGGGTGTTGTGGCAGAAGTACATTAAAGATTATGAGGTGCTCAAATACTACAGTAAGAGAGGCCCATCACCTAAGGATCCAGGATGAATAATTCAGTGAGTGGCCTGAATTAGAGACTATCAATCGAGTATAATTTAACTAAGCAGACTTTCCGTTTAATAAGAAGGGAAATGATCTGGTCTACAGAGGAAAAATGGCAATTCATTTAAGAAAAGGGATCAAGGTTAATTTATCTAGTGCAAGCTCTGGAAGAAACACTAGGGAATGCTCACACTTTAAAATGCTTGACTACCACAAGTCACGATGATGATTACAAAATGTGTAACTAGAAAGTCATGAGCTACTTCGGGTAGACATGGCATTTTGAAACCTAGTTCAAGCTTCAATGTTTTCAGATTGTCAAAACATACACTAGGGCACTAATTATCTAAGACATCCTAAATGGGCTGGACACAGGGCTGCTTAGTGTTCTTTCTCACAACAATATGGAAGTAACTAGTCATGTCTATCCACCCTTTAGAGGACAGGGGAAACCCTCCATTTAAATAAATGAACATATTAAAAAATTTAGCTAGTTGCATGAGTGTCACTACATATATTCTGCTGACAGTGCATCATATTGACTGGGGAGAAGTCAATCAAAATCAACCACCACCACATGGGGATTTTTAAATTAAATCCAAGAATAGACATATGCATTTTAAGGTTTTAATTTTAAGGTGTTGGAGGGGAAGACAAAAGCAGCACAGAGTTGTGTGACTAGAGCTGGTAGCAAAATGGGATTTTTCCCGCTGAAAATTTCACCTTTCCATCAAAAAATGGAAAATTTTCAGTCAAAAGCCATTAAGCTTTCTGTGTTTGGGATTTCTGATGAAGTGGAAGTTCTCCACAGCAAGCAGGCACTTTTCCATGATTTTTTCTCTCTGGAAACCCAATTTTCTGTCCAAAAAAAAAAAACCACCTCACAATTTTTAACTAAGCTTAATTATAGCAGAATAACTACACTTCTTAGTGGTTTGACTAGGCATTCGGCCCCGGTTACTCCATTCACACCACATGCAGGCACGTCCCGGTGTGCTCTTGTATACCATATACAGGGAGAGTTGTATCCTGCTGCTTGATTACAGGAAAGAGCAGGAAATAGATTCTACACAGTCATGGGGGGTATAGGGTCACAGAAGCCATCACACTGTCATAGAACAGATGAAACTCCTGCAGGACCTGCTGGGAGAGCATGTTCAATTAGGCTAAGCTGGCTGGCAGGAGTTCTTGACTTCTTAGCCCAGACCCTGTCAGTAATGTGTCAGAAGTGTCACATCTCTCTACCTCAGCTTCCCATCTGTGAAATAGTCATTCACCCAATCTAACCACCTTACGGAGGTGCTGTGAGGATTAGTGTTAATGCAGTTCTAAGTGGTATCATCACACTCTCTCCCCTTTGCCCCCCTCAGAGTTGAGAGATTTCTTCTAGTATGGTTGGACACATGCTAGACAGAGAGTTGTATCTTTGGGAGACAGGGTGGAGGCAGTGAGCCAAGCATACTTGCAAGCGGTTCTACTTGCCTATAAGGACATCATCATCAAGATCAATTTCAAGAGCCTCTGCAGCTTGCTGGAACCAAGAGTTGTGCTGCTTTGCCCGGCTGTTGTAATATTCCACCTTTTCAATCTGCCTTGCTAAATTCACCCGCTCCTGCAACAAAAGCACAGCAGTACGTCAGAGAGGAATGTGGGATGGCTGTAGAATCAGCACGCAACAGCATACGTTGGAACACAGTTAGTGTGCTAATCTTGCAAAGGCAAGGACAAAAACAAGCAGAGAAATACGTGAAATAGGCTTTGTCTCCAACAAGTGATTTACTGTCACAGATGTGGTGGTGGTTGTATGACGTCTAGAACAATGAGGGCCTGATAGATGACTCAGACTCCTAGGCACTGTGGTAACAAAAATCACAATTCTCAAGTAATGCACAAATGAACACTAACTCCTAGTCTATCTTAGGGAGTGGTGGGGCCATGAATATAGGGACACTTCAGAAGTCCGGAACAAATCAGAAGTCCATTTGCCATTAATTCCCAACTCGAGTATTACATATTACAATTAACTTACATAACTAAGAATAGATGGAAAATTGTTGCTGTTATTGAATAAAATGTAACAAAACAATAAGATTCCCTCGCCAGCTTGCAGACAGGAGTGATTGCACAAAAGACGGTACAGCGTGCAGAACGTGCTGACTGAACTACTCCAACTATACTGAATAGCAAGACGCTACAGTATCTCAGCATCAAACAGCACCGCTGGATGATCAGGGGCTAGAACACTTATGAAATCACAGACACAAAATTAAGCTTGAAATCATTAATTAACTGCAATCAACCATTTGTCCTCAGCTCATTACAGGAACCTTTAAATAGCTTTTTATCATTTCCATACAACTGCTTGAGTCCTCTACTTGTCCCTCCATCATTAGTGGCTTGCTAGGGTCCTATCAAGTCTCTGTTGTGCTCAGAGGTTTAGGATTGCTTATAAAATTCAGACAGTACCTACCTCTTTTTCATCTTTAGATTCCAATGCTTTTCCAAAGGAGGTCAGTATCATTATCCCAATTTTACAGATGGGGAAACTGAGGCACAGGGGGTGGGGTAAATGACATGCCCAAGATCACCCAGAAGGCCAATAACAGATCTGAGGATTGAACCCTGGTATCCTGAGTCCCAGTCCAGTGCCCTATCCAGTAGGTTATAGTGCCTCCCTTGTAGATAAGAAATTCAAGGGAAGCCATCTCAAGTCAAAGGTGGAAGATATCGATGGGAGAGATGATGAGAACCAACACTGGCAGTCCCAGCTATGTTACCAGGACAAGAATAACATTTAATATGGGAGGAGCAACTCTCCCAAACTACACAGAGTTCCTGCTGGCCTCCACTTTCATAATTTAACAAGCATTTAAACACTCATTTTGGTAATCAACATTAGTGGCTTTCACCTCATAACATGCCACTTTAAATACACTATCATGAGAACAATCATGCTCAGTAGTGAGTGGTAGGTTAGGCACAATAGATGAGGCCATGATTGCTTGAAATATAGCACACACTCCAACTCAAGCCTACTGGCACTTATGAGTAAAAACATTCCATGCAAGTAAAGAAGAGGAAGAGTGGAGGAGACAGAGATGGTGGATATACCTACCACCCAGCAGTCTGTAGGTTACAGACTGTGAAGCATTATATAAGCACTAAGTATTACTCTGGAAAGAAAAGCAGAAGCAAACTCATTTCAGAAGCCACACACCAAAGAAAAACTCTTGAGACAAGAATGGTTTTGCCTCACTAGTAATCAGAGAGCTTTTGAGAGAACTGAGTTTTTCTGGACATTTTTTGAAGGAGAAAAGGCCCAGAGAAACAATTCTGCTTTCTCCTTCCTCTCTTAAAAAAGGCTGCATCTAGCAACCCAACCTGCAGGTAGCCTGTAATATGTGGAAGTTCCTGGGTCTCTCATGAGAGAAGTACTACTCTAGCTGTTGGGCTGGCCCATGTGCCTAGCCCTAGTTGTGTATAAGCCAGTCCAGATACCAGGACAGGAGGGGCATTCACCACATTAACTGAAAAATTGCTTCTTTTTCTCCTATTCTTTTGGGTTGTACAAAGTTCAGCCCCTCCGCTGCTGGGCAACTGTCACGCCAATGTGACAGACAAGCATTCTTGTACCATCACAGCTACTAAAGAATCCTGATGAAGTATGAAACCACCAATGCTTAGGGACAAAAGGTATGGTGAAAGACTTTTTTTTATTATTATTTTGCAAAACCTTGCTATTATTTATTATTCCACCCTTCAAGATACTGAACAACAACAAAAGTATTGTGTAACACAAACAACTGCTCAAAAATGGCATTTATCTGTCTCTAGCAGGGTTCTGTGATAGATGTAACATTTGCCAGCCAGTCTGTACTGGGATATCACAGCAGAGAATGACCTCAGATGTGGAAGGGCTGGATGTTGTGAGACCTAAAAGGATAGATGTGGTCTAGCAGACTGACCACAGTACTGGGATACAGGAAGCCCAAGTTCCATTTCCTATTCTGCTACTAACTCACTGTGGGATTTTGAATAAATCACTTAATTTACTGCTGCCTCAGTTTCCCCATCCATAAAAGAGGGATGATGATACAGGCTCACCTCTGTAAAGCATTTCAGGATCTATATATGAGAAATTATACATAATTACAAAGAATTATTAAACAACGAACATTTAAAAAAAAACTGTGTGTGTGCTGAATGCCTTCCTTAGGTAATAGAAGCATTCAGCACATTGCTATTGAAGTTGAAAGTTGATTAATTTTGGTTTCAGCTCACCTTTTGAAGCTCAGACTTACTCTGTAACAGGGCTTTGGAGTGGAGCCCAGAGCTGGAACAGCCCTGGAGCAGTGGTGCTGCAGGTTTTTTCCTGGAGCTGGAGCGGGGCTGGAGCACAGCTCCAAAGCCCTGCTCTGTAATCTTAATAAAATGTGAAGGGTGTTTCATTAAACATAATAATGAGCAATCACTTGTATTGATAATCTTTTTTTACCTTGATAGCAAACATGCATTTTGTTTCAACTGGGAAGAATGGAAGCTCTTCATTTTTCTCCAATGTCTTATAAATCTTCCTAAAATTTATCATATCATCAGGGCCGATCAACAGCAAGCTAAGGCCTTCGTTGGCAGCTCGAGCTGTTCTGCCGCTTCTGTGCACATAAATCTCAGAAGTGCGTGGAACCTGCAAAAATTTGATGGTTAAAGGGCTTACGTAAATCAAAAAGAGTGTATATGAAATATAAGGAAATGCTTGCAACACTCGGATCCAGAGATGACAAGCAAGTGTCTGATAAATTGCTTTCATAACATGAACTTTGTTGGTAACAATGAAAGGAAGTGATTAAGGCACAGACGTGGGATTCCAGGGACATGTTCTAGACCCAGCTCTGCCACTGACGGCTTATGCGACTTTTGGTGAATCACTCTCATTCCCTGAGCCTGTTTCTCTGTGCACAAAGCAAGGAAAAATGATACCCAACCTCAGACATGTTATGAGGTGGGTTCATCTGACTCCTCTGGAGTGGGACCCTGATGCCGAAGTTCAGAGTGTAAATGGAAAAGCGAGAAGAACTTCTTGTACACAAAACTGTCTGTAAATTGCACCCTGACCCTACTGATGGTCACTCTAGAAATGGGCATAATTTATCTTTGTAAAGCATTTGAGATCCTTAGCTGCAGAGGGCTATAGAAGCATTAAATACTTGAGCCTTAATTTCTGTACTTCTTTACCAGGGACTGAGAAGCACTGTTTTATATTGTAGCCAGGTTTTAGATCAATGAGACCTTGGTTCAAAAGCAGGCAATAGAAGCTTCAAAAGATTTTTATAACCTGGTAATGGATGACATGCTGCACGTTAGGAATATCCAGACCACGAGCTGCAACATCTGTTGTCAAAAGGGCACAGCTGAAACAGAGAAAGTGGGGATACATGCTATTCATTAAACATAAACCTGTAATATAAACCAGATGCCAGTAAACACGCAGTGTGAGTGACCCAGAACTTTTCCAAAAGAATTTGAAGAGCATGCTCATTTTATAACATCTGCTAGGAATATGCCATCTATTTGGAAGTCAAGAAATTGACACCTAAACACCTGATCTAGGGCAATCTTGAAATGTGAAATATTGAAAGGAAAAGAAATAATGTCATTGTTACTGTGGAACAGATACTACTCCCAGTGAGGTCAATGGCAAAGCTGTCATTAACTTCAATCCTAGCAAAATTGTGCCTTGCTATTCTTTTATTCTCTTCCTATTTCATTGAAGTCAGTGTGAAAAAATCTATTTGATCATCTAATCCAACTTCCTGGCAGTGCAAGTCTGCTCCCCCTATGAAATGTTTTGCAGTGCTTTGTCCAGTCTAGGTTTAAATGTCTCATTAATTTAATATGATTTTACTACTAATAATGCTGATTCTGTAGAAAAGGTACATGATACGGCTATGACAGCTTTTGCTGGTATGAACACTGCAATGCAGGCTGCAAAACTATTCCTCCATTATAGACCTCTGTGTTCAAACACACTGAATTTTCTGAACGTAATTCCTTTTGGACTGAAAATTCTTATACTGAACTGCATTTGAGGAAACTGCATTTAGCTAGTTCTGAACTATAAGAGGGTGGGGGGAAAATACAATATTTTGTATTCTGACCACTAGATTTTTTTCATGCAATTATGTCAAACAGATGCATTTTCAAGCAAACTATTTCACATGTAAATAATCCATAACAACAGCTAGGGCCTCTGTAAGGATTGGTGATAACTGTGTTTTGTTTTTGTTTTTAACGCTGCAGGCAACTGAAAAATCATTCACAAGCATTCTCAGTAGGAACCGGCTAAAATTTTAACAAAAGCTGGTTTATGACAATGCATTGCATAGTTTATAGTTATAGGGCTCAATACAGAGGGGTAGCTGAGTGAAATTCCTTAACCGTTGCTATATAGGTGAGACTAGATCAGGGGTCGGCAACCTTTCAGAAGTGGTGTGCTGAGTCTTCATTTATTCACTCTGATTTAAGGTTTCGCATGCCAGAAATACATGTTAACGTTTTTAGAAGGTGTCTTTCTATAAGTCTATAATGTATAACTAAACTAGTGTTGTATGTAAAGTAAGTAAGGTTTTTAAAATGTTTTAAAATGCAGAGCCCCCTGGACCGGTGGCCAGGACCCGGGCAGTGAGTGCCACTGAAAATCAACTCACCTGCTGCCTTCGGTACGCGTGCCATAGGTTGCCTACCCCTGGACTAGATGATCTAATGGTCCCTTTGGCTTTAACAATCTATGAAACTCTGCTCGGTCTGTCATAAACCAAGGATGGGATTGATAGGATGTTCTGCAGAAGGGATGTTTTATCAAAAGTTTCATTACACACACACACACACACACACACACACACACACACACGAATTTTGTACTAGCAAAAGGTGCTCAGTTACAAACCCTGGAGACAGAGGCCATCAACTTGTGCACATAATAGGCCAGTCTGGGCAATAGCAATGTGAGCTTCCCCGCACAGCTCCTGCCTCATAGTCTTCATGTGCGATTTAATCTTTGACTTCGCTGCCTGAGCTGGTCAATCAGGGTGTCAATCAATTCCAGCTGTGTAGGCATTTTGTTGTTATGGACCCTTATGCACCACAAGATGAACTGAGACCACCACATCATATCACAAAAGCCACTGAACAGCCAGCAGATGGTAACAATTTTCCATTACCACCAGCCTGGATTAGATTTGAACTGGTGACCTAGAAGTTGTCAAGAGCTGTGTCCTACAGCCAATCCCCTGAACCATTTGTCATCTTCCCCCCCCCCCCGCCGCCTTCCCGTAGTCAACCGTTTTTCCTTTTCACGCAGTTTTCCCACAACAGATCAATCAACTTACTTCTCTCGCTCAGCAAACCTTTCCAGGTTTTTTAACCTTTGCTTCTGATGCATGTTTGCATGCAGAGGCAGGGGGTTACAATCCAGGATTGTGAGGAGTGCACTCAGGCGTTTTATGCAGTCTATACTGTTTGCAAAGACCATGGTTCTTCCTGGGTACTGAAGCAAAAAATAATAGAGGTAATAGTCTTTGTCATCCATGTCACAGTGGATCCTGGTTTCTGTCAGAGTCTCTACAGTGGTCTCTTTTCTTGTTAAGTCTATCACTTTAGGTTTGCCCCTTATCCCCACTTTTTCCATGAGCATTTCCAGTTTGGTCTTTTGGTCTATTTTTTTAGCATATTTCTTTTGTAAAACTCTTGTGGGAGCCTGGTGGACCAAAGTCAGCGTGGCAGAAAACACGAAAGTCTGACGTCGAGGGTTATATTGTGAATCGTTCAACATTTCCAGCAACTGAGAGAGTTCTAAGAAATGTCCCCTTTCAACCATTCGGTCTGCTTCATCAATCACAAGGCATCTGTTGGACACAAGACAGGTACAGTAATAGAAGCACAGTGGTTACTTTATTCATAGATTCTAGGGCTGGAAGGGACCTCAAGAGGTCATCGAGTTCAGTTACCTGCCCTCATGGCAGGACCAAATACTGTCTAGACTATCCCTGATAGACATTTATCTAACCTACTCTTAAATATCTCCAGGGATGGAGATTCCACAACCTCCCTAGGCAATTTATTCCAGTGTTTAGCCACCCTGACAGTTAGAAACTTTTTCCTAATGTCCAACCTAAACCTCCCTTGCTGCAGTTTAAGCCCATTGCTTCTTGTTCTATCCTTAGAGACTAAGGTGAACAAGTTTTCTCCTTCCTCCTTATGACACCCTTTTAGATACCTGAAAACTGCTATCATGTCCCCTCTCAGTTTTCTCTTTTCCAAACTCAACAAACCCAATTCTTTCAGCCTTCCTTCGTAGGTCATGTTCTCTAGACCTTTAATCATTCCTGTTGCTCTTCTCTGGACCCTCTCCAATTTCTCCACATCTTTCATGAAATGCAGTGCACAGAACTGGACACAATATTCCAATTGAGGCCTAACCAGCGCAGAGTAGAGCATAAGATTGACTTCTCGTGTCTTGCTCACAACACACCTTAGATAAATAGAAATCTGATACACTTCAAAAGAACCTTTCTTGCTTTTCCCCATGTAAAACATAAAGGAGGGTATGCATGGGTAATTACAGCAGCCATTTCTGTTCCTCTCTGAAAGGTCAAGGTTCAAAGGGAACAATTAGTTTTGGTAATGTAGCTGACATCCCCATTCTCAATATAACGAATATAAACTTTAATGAGATCTTCAAGCAAAGACATAAGTGCTCCTGCACAGTCAACATTAATTAGCAAGTAATTAAGCATGTTCGGTGATACTAGACAGTCTTTCCCAAGGATATTAATTCTGAGTAGTTAGACTAAAAGCCACCTTTACCTGAGCTGCCGGAGATTTGAGAGATGTGGGTGTTTCTCTTTAATTAGCTCCCATAGACGACCTGGGGTTGCAATTACAATTTCTGGCTTCTGATTCAATACTCGTTCCTGTTTCTGAGCAGCCATTCCACCAACCAGAATTGCAGTTTTAATGCCTAGAACATACAAGATCGCATGATGTAAAGACCATGGAGGATTAGTTTACTTTAGTTACTTCCCACTGGAAAATATTCTCCACATCTTAGGAAGGAAAATGGATATATTCCATACTATACTGCAGCTTTGGGAAATAATTTAAGTCTTTATCTAGACAGTAAGTTAATTTGGCCAGGAACTGTCTCTTCCTCTTCTCTGTACAACATTAAGCATATGGTCAGCATTACAGTGACATGCTGGTTATAGAAAGAGGCCAAAAGTAAAACGATACCTCTTGAATTGCACTTGCCTTCAAACAGCAGGAATGATTATTTATATACTAGATAGTTAATGCATGTTTTCTTCAGGTTCCGAATGCCCACCTAGGAAGGCAACCCACCACTCTTCCTCAGGGTCTAAGCTTTGACGTTCTTCCACTCAGAATTAGATACTATGTTAATGCGTCTAATGGGTAAGCAGTCCCTTACACTGTCAGGAGGTCTGCACACAATGAATAAAGTTGAGGAAGGCATGTTGTGCACTTTGATTATGAACTGCCCATTTTAGCAACCAGCCAGTGGAGGTTGTTGACAACTAAAAGTGGCCAGACTAAGCATATGAAGATTTACTCAAAGTCAGTTTAGGGTGACAGGGAAGGACAACACTGGCCTCCAAATGCTGTTGCAGTGGCAGCACACAGTGGTTGTTAAAAACCCACAGTCTACTTTGACTACATAGCAACTGTCTCTCACTGGGGTGCAAAGCTGCATTAGCTTTTAACAGAATTGTACTTCTACAAATCGATGTGGTATTTTAAGGGTAAGAGTTAAAATTAGCCTTCCTTTCAGTTACACAGCAAGAGATATAAGAGGCCAAAGGAACATTTAAAAAAAAAACAAGACTCCATGCTGCATGTATTCTTGAAGAATAGCAGTATTACTCTAACGAATACATAATCATTAATATTAGGAAGGAGAGGTAATTTTTGCTACTTGATTGTCCCTGTCTTACCTCAACTCATTCACATAAGAGTTGCAAGGGCTTCTAATATGTAAAGGAGATGAGGAGCTTTATAATATGCTTTAGTCAAACAAATTATTGGGCTCAAAGTGGGGGGTAACTGGGTGAAAATCTACAGTATGTGTTATACAGGAGTCAAACTAGATCTAATGGTTCCTTCAGGCCTTAAAAAAATCTCTAATTTCCACGTTGATATATTTAACCCACATCATCAGAAAGTGATACTTGGGTATCTGTGGCCAGGGGACCACTGATTTTAGTGCAGATTTTGTATTTCTAAGTCAACAATAATAGTAAACATTTGTAGGTGTAAGTTATAGTGCACAGTTTTAGGCAACATATTAATGGTAACTTTGCACTTCTACAGTGCTTCCCATCCAAGAATCTCAAATCACATTTCAAACATTCATGCATTAAGCTTCCTAACACCCCTTCCAAGAAAAAGAAGAATCTCCATTTTATGAAGAGGAAACTGAGGCATACACAGTCAGCAGCAAAGGCAGGAACAGACCCCAGCTCTCTTGCCTCTGTCTCTCCTACCTGTAAATTTGGCCACGGCATCAATATGATGTTTTACTTGTACAGCTAGTTCCCTTGTGGGAGTCAGCACCAGCCCTAAAAGAGGTATGTTTTTATTCAAGTCAGCAGCATGTTTGTTGGCACCAAAATCAAATTCCACATTTTCCAGCACCTTCGCACAACCTATTGGGCAAGATTCATCTACATCATCATCACCCCTACTATCTTCATCCTGCTTAGGGTTTGTTTCGTTATCACTTTCCCATCCTGGATTGTCTTCATCATCACAGAGAGGCTCTTCAGTGGCATTGTCACTTCTGCTTTTTGATTCTTGCCACTGTAGCACAGAGTGGATCATTGGAATTGCAAACGCAAGTGTTTTCCCACTTCCTAAAAACACCAAACAACAAGACAGAAACACAAGCATTACAACTGTTTGCAAAGAAGCAGCAGCCAACTGCAGTTACTAAAGTAAATAAAAAATTACTCTTACTTATTTCTATGGTATAAGTGCACATTTTTGATTCTATGAAATTAGAAGCCAAGCCACAGCACCTTGCTTTAAATGCCTATAATAGTGACCTCAAGTAGAGACTTTCTGGATGGAGCAGGTATTTTTCCAAGCCCCAGATGGGCAGGCAAAATATACATTTGCTAGGAAAGTAATTTTTAAAAAATTGCAATAGCAGCCCAGGTCTTTTTAAAAAACTGTATACCCTAAAGGAGAATACCATGCCCTAATTGACTGCTCTGATCAATTTTCTCCAAATAAGAGAATAGCAAATGAGGCCAAGGACAAACTGAAAGCTATTTAAAGGATTAATTTATATTTTTTCATTACGTGATTTTGCTTATTAACCGAGAAACTAAGTGTCACCCTTATTTCACTTTTTGTAATAAAAAGACCAATCACTTGACTTAACACAGAGCACAAACTAAAGAGGGAAGATGGAAAAGTGCTCCATTAAATGTAATTTCAGGGGTCCACTGTAGATTCATTTATAGCTTAGGGCAGAAAACCTTAATAGTATCTGATAGGTAAAGGTCATCTAGGGGATGCTTTGGCCAAACACTGAATCTCTCTAGGGGACCAAAGAGATTGAACAAAACTGTTAATCTGGACTCAATCAATATATATTATCTAGTCACTGTCTGATTTACCCCCCTCCCTTTCCTGCTTTGTGTGGCCCATCTTTCTCATATCTTTTTGTGATTCGTCTCCCCGTCTGCGTGCCAGCAGCAAAGTGAAATTTACAATTAGGTCCTTGTAAATTTCCCTTTTCTCCTAAGGAAACATCCTGGGGACTAGTGGGTAAGCATCATATTCCTGAAGTAGATTACTAGTGGTGAGTGGTAGTTTAGAGGCTGCAACCCCCTTATGACAACAAAAATTATTAAAGGACCCCAGTTCTCTGTGTTACTCTAGATTTTAGAATCTAGAATCAGGGCCAGAGCTAGCAAGCAGGGCAACCGCCTGGGGCCCCAAGCCACAGGGGGCCCCGGAAAGCTAAGCTGCTTGGGCTTTGGCTTCAGCCCCACTGTCCAGAGCTGAAGCCCTCGGTCTTCTGCTTCAGCCCTGGATGGCGGGGCTCTGGCTTCAACTTTCTGCCCTGGGCCCCAGTGAGTCTACTGCCAGCCCTGGTGACCCCATTAAAACAACTTTTTTTTTTTGAACCCTGTTATAGTCTTGGCCTTCACAACATCCTCTGGCAAAGAGTTCCACTGATTGACTCTGTGTTGTGTGAAGAAATACGTCTTTTTATTTGTTTTAAACCTGCTGCCTATTAATTTCATTTGGTGACCCCTAGTTCCTGTGTTATGAGTAGATAACACTTCCTTATTTACTTTCTCCACACCAGTCATGATTTTACAGACCTCTATCATATCCACCTTTAGTCACCTCTTTCCCAAGCTGAAAGGTCCCAGTCTTCTTAATCTCTGCTCAGATGGAAGCTGTTCTATACCCCTAATAATTTTGGTTGCTCTTTTTCTGTACCTTTTCCAATTCCAATACATCTTTTTTGAGATGGGGTGACCACATTTACATGCTATATTCAAGATGTGGACGTACCACGGATTTTTATACAGGTAATAAGATATTCTCTGTCTTATTATCTATACCTTTCCCTAATGATTATCAACATTCTATTAGCTTTTTTGACTGCCACTGCACGTTGAGTGGATGTTTTCAGAGAACTATCCTGAAACTTGGAGCAATGACTCCAAGATTTCTTTCTTGAGTGGTAACAGCTAGTTTAGACCTCATTTTATATGTATAATTGGGATTATGTTTTCCAACGTGCATTACTTTGCATTTATCAACATTGAATTTCATCTGCCATTTTGTTGCTCAGTTTTGAGAGATCCTTTTGTAGCTCTTTGCAGTCTACCTGGCATTTAACTATCTTGAGTAGTTTTGTATCATCTGCAAATTTTGCCACCTCACTGTTTACACCTTTTTCCAGATCATTTATGAATACGCTGAATAGTACTGGACCCAATATAAACCCGTGGGGGACAGCACTATTTACCTCTCTCCATTCTGAAAACTGACCACTTATTCCTACTCTTTTTTTCCTAACTTTTAACCAGTTACCGATCCTGGAGAGGACCTTCCCTCTTATCCCATGACAGCTGATTTGCTTAAGGATCTTTGGGAGGGACCTTGTCAAAGGCTTTTTGAAAATCTAAGTACACTATATCCACTGGATCCCTCTTGTCCACATGCTTGTTGACTGCCTCAAAGTATCCTAGCAGACTAGTGAGGCATGATTTCCCTTTACAAAAGACATGTTGACTCTTCTCTAACAAGTCATGTTCATTTATGTGTCTGATAATTCTGTGCCCCAGAACTCCCCATAGCGGATCTCCCTGTAGGATCACCTAGCTATCCAATCCCTACTAGTTCCCTTTATGCTGCTGCCAGTAAGGGAAACAGATCAGTGTCTCATCAATCCCTTTCTTCCCTTAGACCCAACCTTAGCATACTAGATGCTTCAGAGGCAAGCAAATTCCTACTCCATGCACAATACACCAGACCCAATATATACCAATATATATAGGTCAAAACTGCGAGTGGAAGTACTACTGGCTGTTTTGCTACGGCAAAGACACGGTGTTCTTCAGGAATAAATTCTGCTTTCACTCTGTTTACACCTTTGCAACCCCATTGGTTTCAATTGGATTGTATGGGTGTGTAATTATGGCTTACTCTTTAAGAATAATTCGAAATGAGACTTGTTGATAAGCATGGATGGGGAAGAAGTGGAGGATTTAAAGCTTTGCATGTAGTACTTGTGAATAGGCATAGTATGCGACACAAATGCACTACATTTAATCTGTTCTACATCATAATTATGCATAGTAAACACACCCATTGGATGTGCTGAAGCTTATATGTTCTTCACACTGTTACTACAATTATGACAATACATTGCATGTTTTAAAAGGGAGAATGGGAGATTCAGTGTGCTAACAGCATGGATTTGTACCTGTTTCTGCAGCACCAAGAACATCCATATTATCTCTAATTGCAGAAGGCAGGGCTAATGCTTGAATAGGAGTTGGAGCACTAAATCCTAGATAGCTCAAGGCCTGCAGAACCGGCTTAGGAACGAAGAGGTCTTTCCACGCAGACACGTCTGATTTTTGATCAGATGAGGCAGACAGAACCCCCGTAGTCCAATTTTTAACCTTTTTAGAAGACTTTGCAGGTAGAGGAGCTCTCTCAGGTGGAAACACTTTCTTTTTCACTTTTTTCTTTTTCTTTTTCTTCAAAGTTTTTTCTGTGGTTGTGGAGCCTCCTAATTCACATTCATCTTCCTCATAATCAAACAACTTGGTGGTGTCTTTAGGCTTGTCCTCTTGATCAGTTACATCTTGCTCCTCTTTAAGCTTATAATTTTTACTTGCTCTGGTTCCTAGCTCTTTGTATTTCTTCCTCTTTTTTTCCTGGATGGTAGAATCTTCCTCCACCTCTTCAGAAATGCTATCAGATTTTCTCTTCTTTCCTTTTTCTTTTCCAGCTTTGGAAGAATTCACCAATTTATAATCTGTAAGCTCCTCAAAACACACTAAATCTCCAAGCTGCTCTTCAGCAAACAGATTTGGGTCAATTTCTATGGGTTTCCATGTTCCTACTACTTTGATACCCTTTTGTTTCAATTTAAAGGAAGTCTTAAACTTATTTCCTTTATTTGTCTTCATGATTATCTAAAAATATTGGAAAATAAACCATTGTAAGCCACCAGAACAAAACAGCGACAGTCAAGTTAACATACTCACGAACACTGGAGTGCATTTGTGTAAATCTGATAGGCTGTCTGTTGCAGATAACTGCAGTTTGTCTCAGGATTCTAGCCTATTAGCCTTATTGACTGACTTTCATGGTGCTGGATTAGGACTGGTTTTTGCTGCAGTTTTAAAAACTTGCAACTCTAACCTCACACAGCTAGTTGACAAAACAATTTTAATTACCTAAATTGCATTTGAAATGACAGGTCTGTTTAAAATTGTCAGGCTCCTATTGAAAAATGGATGAGACACCTAAGCAATATCAAAGCCCCAATGCCAGACTCTCAAACCAGCTTCTATTGTGCTTCTTTTTATTAATCGGACATTTTTAGAATTTAGTATTGAAAACTCTTCTTAGAGTCACACAAAATGGAAAGTAGGCTGCAGCCTGATAGTGGGGTTCCTCTACTGCTGTTTCATAGATAACATCCCTTTTTACCAGAATGCTGTTCATTTGCGGTAGGCTCATATATGACTACAGTTAACCATTTGAATTTTTTATGTCTCCTTGAGATAAAGTGATTATCTCACTAAAACAGCATAATGGACAGGACACTGTGCTCTACTTTAAAGAGAGAATCCTGTACCCCTCCCTTCCAGTTCCTCTGAGGAGCCGCCTTTCCTTTAGCAAGATGGGTGCGGGGTATTCTGAGCACAGGGCAACTGAATCTCCTTATTGAAATGGGAGCTGCATAATTTGTGGAGGATTCCTTCCCTTCTCCAACCCTCAGAAACTATACCATGCACACTACAAAATAAGTACTTATGTGAGCAGATTCCCCTTGTGTATGTGCTTAAATTTTATTGCTGGTTTTGAAAGTTTGACCCTCAACTTCTTGACCTGGAGGGCAACTACTGCACCATTATATTATTAGAAAATGTATACCGGTTAAATGCTACGTTCAACTATACTGTATGGAGATTAGATCACTGAGCTGATGAAGAATGGCTTTGGAATGTGAAAAGTCATTGGGTATTGCTTTTATTTAGGGGATAGAAAGGCATAAAGATCTGGGAAGCTGGCAGGTGGAAGGAAGCACTGGGAAGAATTAGAGGCAGCCAACTGCTGTTGCCATCTTCCCACAGGGCTGATCTGAGCACGGCCTTTGTCCTGCTTTAACTATATCCACGTTCTCAAACTGGGGGTTGTTGGGACCTCTCAGGGGTCACAAAGTTATTACCTGGGGGGTCACAAGTTGTCAACCTCCACCCCAAACCCTGCTTTGCCTCCAGCATTTATAATGGTGTTAAATATATTTAAAATGTTTTTAAATTTATTGGGGGGGGTCATAGTCAGAGGCTAGCTAGGTGAAAGGGGTCACCAGTACAAAAGTCAGTGATTCTCAAAACTATATCATTTTAGGAAGTGCCACAGCCCCTGGTGTGGCTGCCCCCACATAAATGTGTTCACACTATGGGGTTGTACCCCTTTAACTGTATCCACTGCCACATCACTGTACAGGTGGAAAGATGGCTGTAGATAAAAACAGGACAGGTTTCAGGATGGTAGCTGTGTTAGCCTGTATCAGCACAACCAACGAGTCCTTGTGGGCACCGTAGAGCCTAGCAAATCACATTTTTTCCTGTATTTATACCTGCTCCTGTATTTTCCACTCCATGCATCTGATGAAGTGGGCTCTAGCCCTCAAAAGCTTATGGCCAAATAACTGTTAGTTTCTAAGGTGCCACAAGGACTCCTCGTAAAACCAGGACAGCCTGGCCCACGCGCCGATTTGCCGCCAGGGAGAAGTCGCTACTAGGACGGCGTCTCAGGGGCGCCCCGCCTGAGTGCGAGCGGTGGGTCTTCGCCTCCCGGCGGCTGGGGCTCGGCGCACGAGACGGGCCGCTCAGCAGAAGCCGAACGCGAGCAGACCCAGAAGGGGGAGGGGCGGCGGCGGAAGGGGCAGAGCGCACGGCCTCCTCGCGGCGCGAGCCCGGCAGTTCCCGCGAGCCCGGCCCTTTACACCCGCCTTCCCCTGCGGCCCCCGCCCCGCTCCGCTCTCCCCGCCAGGCCGGACACCCTCACGCCCGCTCCCTTCTCCCCGCCCTCGGAACGCCGCAGGCAGGTCGGAGCAGGAGCGGCTGCCACCGGCCGTGTCCTGACCCTCGCCCCAGCTGCCTCCCGCGACCCCACCGGCCGGGCCCTCACCGTCACCGCCCGCTGCTGCTGCTGCTGCTCTCCGCCGCGCGGGCCCGTCGCCTTCTGCCACGTGGGGACACAGCCGGGCGCGGCCAGGGCAGCCGTGACGTCAGTGCCCTGCGCCCGCCCCGGTTCGCACGGGGGGTGGTGGCTTTGCAGCCTCCACAGGATCCGTAGTAGCGGCAGTGTTGGCACTCCGGGAGGGGCTGCGGGGAGCCGGGAGTGGTGTGGGTGTCCGGGCCAGGCCGCAGGGCTGGGGGGAGCTGGGCCGGGGGAGAGACAAGGAGGATGAGGTGATGTATTTTACTGGGCCAGCTTCAGCTGGGGTCAGGTACAGGCGTTTGATCTTCGCAGAGCTCATCTGCGGGTCTGGGGGAGGAACGCGGCCGGTCTGAGCTAAATACACTGTGGTGCAGACTGTGAAGCATCAGGCATAACATGTATGATAGGAGGTGGCAAAGAAATGGAGCAGGTGATAAGGGTTAGTTTGTTCTGCAAGAGGGGTTTGAATGTGCCCGTTGAGGGTTAGCAGGCAGGTGTGTTACAAGTTGTGGTAGTGAGCCATGAAACCACCGTCTTGCTCGAGTTCATGATTTTTAGTGTCTGACAGTTATGAATTTAAGTTCCTAGATTTGCCTTTTGGAAGTGGTGTGCAGGTTTCCTTCGAGGACGGAGAGGTTAGATACAGAGTGATCACTTTGTGTTAAGTGTTAGCCCATGGGTGATGAGGTGTTTTTGTCTTTTATCATTGTTCTGTGTGAGTTTATTCAAGAGCATAGTGATTGCCTGGTTTCATTGGCCTAGGTGGTGTTGGTTAGAGACAAACAGCTTGCAGTGTTAGGAGAGAGCTGGGCATGGCCTGGCCATGTTTCTCTGGGTTAGGAACAGACAGGTTGCAGGATCCTGGAGGAGCTGGGTCCCTGACATCCAAGCTGTACTTTACTTAGTCCTGGGAGAATTTTGTGACACTGCGCAATGCAGAATTTTGCAGACATTAATGTGCATGCAGAATTTCTTTCCCCCAACTCCCACAGAAATGGGCTGCAGAGATGTTGGTTGCCACTAGGGGCTGCTGGATCAGGGAGAGCCCCGCTCGCAAATAGAAGAAAACAGGGGAGAGGGAGGAAACTGGAGGCTTCCCAGCAACTGCAGTTCCCAGCACTCCCTGAAGGAAGGAAGTGGGGGTGTGCAGGAAACTCTGTGCAAGCCCAGGATCCAGCATCAGGCTATTTCTCCTTCTGAATCCCTAGGCTCTAGGAGGGTAGGATCTGTGAGTGTCTGGGGTAGGGGGGCTATGCAGCTGGCCTCTGGGGGGAAAGGAAGGAGGTGTGAGTGTTTCCCCCCTGGCTGAAAGGGGGAGGGGGCATGGAGAAGCAGGAACTATGTTGTCATATAGGGTTTCTTTTACTCTCTACTCCTGTGGGAATTTTTGTGTGTGTCTGTATGGTTACAGATATACTTGCTGACAGATATTTTGAAATAAATTACTAAAATAAAGAAACTGGCTTGATTATGTAGTGTTATTTTGACAAATAAAATTTGCAGAATTTTAAAACGTGCACAGAGTTTTTTAGTTTTTGGCATGGAATTCTCCCAGGAGTATTTACTCCAAAGATGTCACAGAGACAGAGCACTGGACTGAGATTCTCAATGCCCACCAGGAATGTTGTTACACAGCTCCCACTAACTTCAGTGGGGATTGTGTGACTAAACCCCTTAGTCAGCTATCACACAATCTCAACTGAGAGAATTGGACCAAATAATGCTTTGCCCTGAGCACTGAAGAGCTGGTGCAAAGCCTGAACTTGAGTTGAATGTTTGATCTAATGATGTCAAAGAAATAGGGTTGAGGATAAGAGTAGAATAAGGGGTCTGGAGAAGTAGCAGGGAAGAAGGGTTCAGGTTGCCTACTTTGCCAGCTGTCGATATGGAAAAATATTGGCAGTAGTTGATATCTTATGCATTCTGATTAATGAATGTGTAGGCAGCCAGTTGCTGGAGAAACACTCTAGTGGTGTCTGTAGGGCAGGTCAGTTTACAGGCTATGTATATTGATAGCAAAGTCTTTCTGATTCAATAATTTCTAGTTTCAGAGATGATGTCTACAAGGCATATCCATCTAAAGTGAACAAACATATGGATTATAACCATTACAGAATGTGTGCCGACCTCTTCTGTACTTATGTGAATGCTCTCATATGTTCTCAGAATGAGATTTCCAGTCATTCATAATTTAGTTAATTACATTTGTACATGATGGGGTATAAATGTAGATGAGGATTATTTACAGACCATCTTTGAAGTTTAGCTCTTTTTAAATGATTGTTTATGTAGGAGTGGGAAAACTTAGTGCAGCTAGTTAAATATTTTTTCCACATCATCATAACTCAAAACAGCTGATAGTATTTTGTAGAGAGGGATCAGTTGTAAAATTTGGACACACATTTAAAAAAACCCGGAGAGGGGGAGTGAGGGGAAGTTTGAAATCTGAAGTATTGATACAGCCTATCTTCAGTTTAAATATAAATATCTTCAGTAAAGAAGTATGACAAGAAAAAATTATGAAAGTTAAATTGATTTTCTTTTTAAACTTGCCAGTTATCTTTGAAAGTATTTCTCAGAATGATGGTCTGTATAGTAGGAGGAGAGCCTGAGACATAAGCCCTTGTAGTAGAAACCTAGTATGAGGCAGGACCTGCTCAGAATTTGGCAAGAACAGGGCTGATATTGCAGAAATGCACATTCCTAAGAAGTGCTAGTCACAGAGTGCTCATGCAAACATCCCAGTATCAAGGATGATATAAAAACATTCCCCAAGGATAACAGAAACACACTGACCCCTCCTAAAAGATAAGGTCAGGATGACACTACACAGTAGAGATGTTTTCATCGAACCAACACGTACAAAATGATGGGTAATAACTAGCAATGGCAGGGAGTGGTAACTAACTATGTCAAAGAGGCAGTACTAACTTGTTTGTATTGGGGTATGAAAATGTATTTCAGAAGGAGTATCTTTGGGCTTGGGGAAGAATGGAAAGTCCCACCATTCACTGAGCTGGTCCATTGCTATGGGAATACATGTATTAGTGGTCCGCTAAAGTCTGCAAGATAATAGTACCATGCTTTGTCAACAATAAACCTGTTTGGGTGGCTTCATCCCTTAACAGGTCTTGTCGTCATTGGGTGGGTCACTTGAGGTCTGCCATGCCAGCTGTCTGTGCAGGGCTGGAGTGGCACACAGAGGGAACACATACATGCAACCAAACATCTATCAGTATCTAACCACAGTCTAAGTGAGAGGCTATTGTGTAGTCTTGTAGTAACAGGACACATGGGGAAGCGGGTAGAGAGAAACGGAGACAAACATTTTACCCAGGTTATCATTTAAGTATGGCATACCTGTAAGCCTCTGCACAACACCACATGTAAACTTAAGGCACTCGTAAGGGGGGTGATTTTGTTTTTTTAATTGACACCCAAAAGTTGCAATTTTTTCCCATCAGGATTTGAGTTAGTGCATTTGGTGGGAAATTAGAAGAAATGTAGTAGTGTAGGCAAACCGTAGGCCCCAATTCAGGGAAGCATATAGGCCTGTGCTTAACTTTAAGCATGTTCGTAAGTCTTTTCTTGAATCAAGGCCTTAGATACAGTGGGGGCAGGTGCTATGTAACTATCTAAAATAACCTGCCGGGCACAAGCCACTGTCTTCACTGAAAGTTATCAGTCCAGTGGAGAGAATAGGCCCGTGCAACAACTGTACAGGTTTTTCCACACCCCTTAAATATGCCTTGATCTAGAGCTGAAGAGAATATCTCTGAGTAGAAAAGGACACTTCAGACTCCACACCTATTCAGCCCTTTGGCTTTTCCACTGAGATTGCCAACAAGACTGCTGGTTAATTTTAGTTGTGATGATGGATTTTGTGATGGGGCACCAGCTTATTGGGTTGAGGCCACCAAATTACTTCACATAGTTGGAGAGTAACATCTGCTGTTCACTATCAATTTCGGCAAAAGTGAAAAGGAAATATACCATGGAAATGAAACAGCTTGCAATTCAGTCTGTCTTATTTTTAGTAAAAAAGCTAAACTGGGGGCAAGAAAAAGACACCCCCTTTTCTGACCAGGTGCAATCTGCATCTTTCACAAGCCTGTGAGCACCTAAGGTTCTGTCTGCATAAATAAGAAGAAGCTCTGATGCAGTACTGCAATACAGCGGAGGGAGCAACACGCAAATCTGTTTACCTTTGGTATTTTTATTTTGTAAGAAGCTTTTCGAAACCCACAGTGTGTGTGTATGTACGTATATGTGTATATATATAATTTAAAAAACCTACTCACCATTAAGAAAGCATGCATAAAGGGTTCTTTGGATTTAGTATCTAACATCAGCGATACTATGAGTGTAAATGTCACCAGAACCACTCCTGCAACAACAGCCGTGTTATTTGCGCTTACTTTTCTATTACTCAGTTCTTTTCCTATTGTGCTCCATTTAAAAGAGTGTTGTGGACAAAGTAACATGATTTGAAGAAATAACTGTAGATGGAAAGCATACCACAGAGGTCACAGTGTGCTATTTTCTCCCCTATGTGATCAAGTGCTCTTTGCAGGTTGGAAAGGAAAAAGTACTGTATAAATTCTCTGTTATAATAATAGAAGATTTTTAGTTCTACTTGAAGATTGTCAGATGGTTGGAACAGCTTCTTTTGCTATGAGACATGCAGACAGATAGAAAACAGGAGGTTTCTGGGTGAGAGAGACCAGGGCTAGAAAGTGAAGCACAATTATTGCAACAATTGTGATTATTTCCTCTCAGCAGTGTCTGCAGGTGCTTGTTGGCTATGGTGAGGGGACTAGAATACTAGAGGATTATTTTTGAATGCATAGTGGCAGAGGGCAGAAGTAAGAGAGGCAAACTCAGTATCTCAAGGACATTTCCAGTTCCAGGGAATCATTATTGTGTTAGTTGATTTGCAGTTTCACAAGGGGACTGATTTCAACTAGTTTCCTACAGAATAGAAGTATGAAGTGTCAAATTCTGCTTGGCTTGCTCACAGAAGTAGCCTAACTGGAGACAATGGGAGTCCTTGTGTGTGCTAAGTGAACAGGATTTGACCTGATGGCTGTAGGGCTTAATCCTGCAAACCTTATACATATGCGACAGTCCTTACTCACAAGTGTAGATACACTGAACTGGGAACTTCTTGGTGGCTTACACATAATTGCAAAGGGGTAGCAGGTGTGGAAGCTGGGGCCCAAATGTGATAGCCCTCCTCATGCGGAGCGTCATTGACTCCAGTGGGACTACATGCATTTTTAAGGAACACTTGAGCATTAATGGTTGCAGTGTTGATCTATTGTTTCATTAAAAAGTATCCCTATAGTTTCTGCAGGATCAGATTCAGAGGGATACCTTCATTAGCTCACAATCTTCTAATTTTAAAGACTTAGAATTGGTGTTTTTTAATTTAGTTACATTTTACACTCCTAAACTTCCTATTATGGCACCAAATAAGAGAGATGAATTGATGAGCCAAATCATCAACTGACACTGCCAACAGGAATCATAGGACTGAAAGGAACCTCAAGAAGTCATCTAGTCCAGTCCCCTGCACTCATGGCAGGACTAAGTATTTTCTAAAGTCTAGACCATCACTGACAGGTGTTTGTCTAACCTGCTCTTAAAAATCTCCATGATGGAAAATCCACAACATCCCTAGGCAATTTATTCCTGTGCTTCACCACCCTGACCTAATGTCCAACCTAAACCTCCCTTGCTGCAATTTAAGCCCATTGCTTCTTGTCCTATCCTCAGAGGTTAAGAAGAACAATTTTTCTCCCTCCTCCTTGTAACAACCTTTTATGTACTTGAAAACTGTTATCATGTCCCCTCTCAGTCTTCTCTTCTTCAGACTAAAGCCCACTATTTTCAGTCTTCCCTCCTAGGTCATGTTTTCTAGACCTTTAATCACTTTTGTTGCTCTTCTCTGGACTTTCTCCAATTTGTCCACATCTTTCCTGAAATGTGGCGCTCAGAACTGGACACAATACTCCAATTGAGGCCTAATCAACGCAGTGTAGAGCAGAAGAATTACTTCTTGTGCCTTGCTTACAACACATCCCAGAATGATATTCGCTTTTTTTGCAACACTGCTTTTTTTTGTTACACTGTCGACTCATATTTAGATTGTGGTCTGCTATGACCCCCAGAATCCCTTTGCAAAGTACTCCTTCCTAGGCAATTATTTCCCATTTTATATGTGTGCAACTGCTTGTTCCTTCCTAAGTGGCATACTTTGCATTTGTCCTTATTGAATTTCATCTTGTTTACTTCAGACCATTTTTCCAATTTGTCTAGATCGTTTTGAATTATAATCCTATCTTCCAAAACACTTGCAACCCCCTCCCCGGTTGGTATTGTTTGCAAACTTTATAAATGTGCTCTTTATGCCATTATCTAAATCAGGGGTCCCCAATGCGGTGCCTGCGGGGGCATCTAAATGCGTCCGCGTCCTGGCCGGCAGTCAAGCATCCGCCAAAATGCCGCCAAAATTTGGCTACAATTTGGCCGCGATGCCTCTCAATGACGCTGCTTGCCGCCGACAAGCGACGTCATCGAGAGGCGTCACCGCCGAAATTCGGCGACATTTCGACGGATACTCGACCACTGCCACAGTCCTTCGTCTGGCGCCCACCAGATGAAAAGGTTGGGGACCATTGATCTAAATCATTGATGAAGATATTGAACAGAACCCAGATCTGATCCCTGCAGGACCCCACTCGTTATGCCCTTCCAGGATGACTGTGAACCACTGATGGCTACTCTCTGGGAATGGTTTTCCAACTAGTTGTGCACCCACCTTATAGTAGCTCCATCTGGGTAGCATTTTCCTAGTTTGTTTATGAGAAGCTCGTATGAGACAGTATCAAAAGCTTTACTAAAGTCAAGATATACCACGTCTACTGCTTCCTCCCATCCACAAGGCTTGTTACCCTGTCAAGGAAAGCTATCAGGTTGATTTGACAGAATTTGTTCTTGACAAATCCATGCTGACTGTTATTTATCATCTTATTATCTTGTAGCTGTATGCATATTGATTTATTATTTACTCCATTATCTTTCCAGGTACAGAAGTTAAGCTAACTGGTCTGTAATTCCCCAGGTTATCCTTATTTTCCTTTTTATAGATTGGCACCATATTTGCCCTTTTCCAGTCTTCTGGAGTCTCTCCATTCTTCCATGACTTTTCAAAGATAATGGCTCAGATATCTCCTCAGTCAGCTCCTTGAGTATTCTAGGATGTATTTCATCAGGCCCTGGTGACTTGAAGACATCTAACTTGTCTAGGTAATTTTTAACTTGTTCTTTCCCTATTTTAACCTCTGATCCTACCTCATTTTCACTGGCATTCACTATGTTAGACTTCCAATCAGCACCAACCTTCTTGGTGAAAAATGAGGGGGAAAACGGTCATTTAGCACCTATGCGATTTCCACATTTTCTGTTATTGTTTATTCCCCCTCATTGAGTAAGGGTCTACCCTGTCCTTGGTCTTCCTCTTGCTTCTGATGTATTTCCAGAATGTTTTCTTGCTACCCTTTATGACTCTAGCTAGTTTGATCTCATTTTGTGCCTTGGCCTTTCTAATTTTGTCCCTACATACTTGTGTTATGTGTATGGAAGGAGACAAGTAAAAAGACAGAATCATGCTACAACATTATCAGCATTTTAGCTCCATAAAATGATCAGTTAAAACACTAGGGTTTGACTGTTTTTAGGGAAGCCAGGACTGAGAGTCACTTTTTATCCCCCGACAGTAGCCTTGTCCATATGGCTGGATGTTAGCTCACCAGCACCACCAGCCTGTCAGCCACTCAAACACTTTCTGGGCTACGTCAGCCTGTCTTCGCTTTTTAGGGTAACGGTATGTGCACTCCAGTCTGAGTCTCTGACGCCTTTCCCTGTGATATCCAGCCAGACACCGGCTACTTGCAGAAGTCCCAAATTCTGTGCCCCCATGTCACTAGGGCCACTGCTGCCCCTGTTTCCAAGCATGCATGGCTAAACCCAACCCCAGTCAAGGAGGTTTATTCTTTTATAACAAAGGTTAAAGACACAGAAGACAGTCTTAAGTCAATACCTGGCCCCCAGACTTCAGGGCCACTCCTCCCAGGGCTGTCTGGCTCTCCAGCTCCTGGCAGCATCTTTGCCTCCTCCAGTTCTGCTCCCCACTTGGAGCCACAGCCACAGAGTTGCTTCCTTGAGCTCCAGTGACCCACCACAGGAGTTAGCTTGATTCCACTGTAGCCTTTATTGACCAGGGATTAGCCTACATCAGTTCTTCCTCCCCTCAGCTGCCTACAACTTTTTAGGCCCAGGTGTAGCCCAGCTGTCTTTGATTAGCTGGATTAGGCTCACCAGCTCCAGGGAAGCTGGGCTCATCTATCCACAGACACCAGCTACCCTGTGACACCCCAAAGTAGCAGTGTACCCCAATTTACTAGTGTTACCTTAAATCGCTACTCTTGTATAACACACAGCATTTGCAGACACTTTTAATAAAACAAAAGTAGGTTTATTTAAGAAAGAATAAAGATTTAAATAGAAGCAAGAGAGAATGGTGGAAACAAATTATTACAATATAAAACAAAATCCTAAAACACAAACTAGGGCCTAGGCTTAATTGTTACCTTTCTGTCTAATGAAGTAGGTTTTCCTTCTCAAAGTTCAGTCTGTTGCAGAGCTGGCTGGTTTTACAGGAACCAGGATCCAAAGTTTCATGAGAATATTCCCACTCCATAGTATGTTTACTCAGAGAATGGATCCAGAATGCCTCTCCCCATTCTGCTATACTGAAACAATCTATTGTCATAGACAAGGCTATCCCCTTCCTATTGTAAAGTTCCTTTTTTCCACCAAATAGTTTGCTTGTTTGCAGTTGTTTCTGATAGTTTTCCATTGATAGTCCAGGGATGGAGCAAGGGTAGACAACTGAGCCTTGCCTTATATCACTGGTTAACCAGAGAGGGGTTACTTCCTACTCCATCCTGCTTGAATGGGCCATTGCTGAGACATAACCCCTGATGACCAAGTTTTACTCCAACACCATAGAGCATACATTCAATATAGTTATATTGTTCCTTAAATATTACCCTGGACATACATCCTACAATGAAGTATCAGAGGGGTTGCCGTGTTAGTCTGGATCTGTAAAAGCAGCAAAGAGTCCTGTGGCACCTTATAGACCAACAGACGTTTTGGAGCATGAGCTTTTGCGGGTGAATGCCCACTTCATCGGATGCATGTAGTGGAAATTTCCACTACATGCATCCGACGAAGTGGGTATTCACCCACGAAAGCTCATGCTCCAAAACGTCTGTTGGTCTATAAGGTGCCACAGGACTCTTTACTGATCCCACAATGACTGAGTCTTGATAAGTTATGAGCTTTCTATAGGTACTTCAACATATTAACCTTTATGGATAAAAGCCCTCCAAGAGGAGTTTACTGTAGTGAGTTTTTCAGGTCTGAGACAAGAGTTGTTTGCAAAGAATAGGATCCTTTGCCAAGGAGCCTCTGTGTCACAAATGGTATTATTTAATATTTGTATTTTGGCAAAGTACAGAGACCCTGATGAGAACTAGGGCACTGTTGACATAGGTGCTTCTGTAAAAACACTGGGGTAAGGCACTACCTACCTCTCTGTTTGTGTAACATCTAGCCCAGCGGTCCCCAACGCGGTGCTCGTGGGGCATCTAAATGCGCCCGTGTCCTGGCTGGTGGTCGAGAATCCACCGAAATGCCACCAAAATACGGTGGCATTTCGGCAGATGCTCGACCGCTGCCACAGTCCTTCGTCTGACTCCCGCCAGACGAAAAGGTTGGGGACCGCTGATCTAGCCCAACAGGGCCCCTATCCTGACTGTGGCTTTGGGTGGTACAACAAGATAATGGTACTATTATTATTTTACATTAGTTAATAATACTGTTGTGAGGTTCAAATAGACCATTTTTAGGGCAAAAACACTGTTAATGCTGTTTTACCTCGTTCTAAAATTGTTAATAATGCACAGAGAATCCATGTTTAAAAATGGTCAAAATTAAAAGGAAATTTTGAAACAAAAAGTCACCTTCAATTGAAAAATTGTCAAAATGAAACATGTTGATTTTTTTTTCTGAATTTGTTTTTAGTTTCTTTTCCAACTATAACAAATCTACAAAACTGACACAAATTCATGAAATGTTAGTATTACCAAAACTTCCAGTTTTGCTGAAAAAAGTTTGGGTTGAAACATTTTGCCCAGATTTACCTGGAACCTTTTATTGACACTAAAACTTTGGGTTCAGTCCTTAGCTCACAGAAATGGCTTAGTATGACACAGAGGCTGATTGGTGCCAACTGGCAAAGAGTTCACTGCAACTCCTAACAGGCCTGGCATACTCTCTACACCAGATATCGGCAAACTTTTTGGCCCGAGGGCCACATCTGGGTATGGAAATTGTATAGTGGGCCATGAATGCTCACGAAATTGGGGTTTGGGTGCAGAAGGGGGTATGTGCTGTGGGGTGGGGCCAGAAATGAGCTCAGGATGTGAGCTGGGGCAGAGGGTTGGGGTGGGAAGCGGTGAGGGCTCCGGCTGGGGGTGCGAGCTCTGGAGTGGGGCTGGGAATGAGGGATTTGGGGTACAAGAGAATGCTCTGGGCTGGAATCATGGGGTTCAGAGGGTGGGAGGGGCTCGGGGTGGAGGATCCAGGCAGTGCTTACCTCAAGCAACTCCTGGAAGCAGTGGCATGTCCCCCCTCCAGCTTCTACGTGGTGGTGCAGCCAGGCGGCTCAGCCCACTGCCTCATCTGCAGCTCCTGTTGGCTACAGATCCCAGCCAGTGGGAGATGCAGGGACAGGGCTTGGGGCAGGGGCAGCATGCAGAGTCCCCTGGTTCTCCCTACACTTAGGAGCCAGAGCGGGGACATACCACTGCTTCCAGGAGCAGCATGGAGCCATAGCATGCACATGTGGAGCGGCCCCTGGGATCCCAACCCCCATCCCCAGCTGGAGTGTGGGAGCAGGACAAGCCCCAGACTCCACTCCCCAGTGAGAGCTTGAGGAATGGATTAAATTGGAGACACTCCTTTATTTTGCATTAAGGAAGGTAAACAAACAGCATGTTTACATTCATGAAAATGGGATCCCAACCAGTCATGGTTGAAAACGCTGCAAAGGACATTTGGGATGAGATAAGCCTCCTTAGACAGATGGCTAGCCTATTAATGTTTACATTTAGTCTCTAGGAATTATGTTATGATTTTGTTTTATTTGCAACCCTTCTGTTTCCATTATCCTTACTCCATGTCTCTCAAATCTTAATCTTTGACATTAAACTTACTGTTGTTTTCACTATAAACATATCTCAGTGCTGTAATGTTGCGTATGAGCTGACCCTGAGCTGAATCAAACAAGCTGGCTATTCCTTTGGGCACAGCATACCTGATATTACTGTGAGTGTTCAGTGGATAAGGGGGTGCACACTATGGGGGTATGCTTAAAAGAGGCTTGAGGAATGGGGTACACCTACTGCTAATCTGCAAGGCAAAGTAAGGGCTGGCATAGCCCTGAGGAGATTGTTAGGGAGCTGACACCCCATTAATCATCAGCACCCTCTCTTGTGCTGGAAGCTGAAAATAACAAGGTGATTCACAGTCCTGGGCACTTTGAGAATCATCACACTTAGATATCATGGGAACTTTCATGTGAATCAACCAACCCTGGCTTTGATTTGGCCTCCTTGGTGCATCTCTTGTTTCTTCTCTTTTGTCAGGGAGTTGTATCTATGCCTCTTAGTTTAAACTGAACCACAAGGGGCTAATAAATCATGTTGTACACAGTGAAATCCCTTTGTATTAATCTTTAAATTTTCTGGCTTGTTTCAGACAGAAAAGACCTAGTATCAGAGGGGTAGCCATGTTAGTCTGGATCTGTAAAAGCAGCAAAGAATCCTGGGGCATCTTATAGACTAACAGATGTTTTGGAGCATGAGCTTTCGTGGGTGAATACCCACTTTAATCCTGATTAAACAAAGACTGTGAATGGCTTGCCAGTTTCTCCTCCCTTGGTTTTCACACCTCAACTGCTAGAACAGGGCCTCATCCTCCCTGATTGAACTACCTCATTATCTCTAGCTTGCCTGCATATATATACCTGCCCATGGGAATTTCCACTACATGCATCTGACGAAGTGGGTATTCACCCACGAAAGCTCATGCTCCAAAACGTCTGTTAGTCTATAAGGTGCCACAGGATTCAGAAAAGACCTAGGCATCCACTGGTCGTTGAAGCCCTGCAAGCCTCCTGTGCTCTGCAGGCTGTAAAGGCTGTCCCCCTTGTGAGTTTCTGCAGAATTGCAGATTAAGCCAATGATGGATTCATAGATTCAAAAGCCAGAAGGGACCATTGTGATAATCTAGTCTGGACTCCTGTATAATAAAGGCCATAGAACTTCCCCAGAATAATTCCTAGAGCACGTCTTTTAGGTAAACATCCAATCTTGATTAAAAAATTGTCAGTAACAGAGAATCCACTATGTCCCTTGGTAAATTCTTCCAATGGCTAATTACCCTCACTGTTAAAAATTTATGGCATATTTCCAGTCTGAATTTGTCTAACTTCAACTTCCAGCTATTGGATCATATTATATCTTCCTTAGCTAGATTAAAGAGCCTATTGTCGAATATTTGTTCCCCTTGTAAGTACTTACATTGTGATCTTCTCTTTAACTTAATCACTATAAGGCATGTTTTCCAGTCTTCTAATCATTCTCATATCTCTTTTCTGAACCCTCTCCAATTTATCAACGTCCTTCATGAATTGTAGAAACCATAATTGGACACAGTATTCCAGCAGTGGTTGAACCAGTGCCAAATACAGAGATAAAATAGCCTCACTACATCTATGTGTTTTTGCATTCAAGGATTGTATTAGCCCTTTAGGCCACATAATTGCACTAGGAACTCATGTTCAACTCAAAACTACAATACCCGCACAAGGAAATAAGGAAACAGATCAACAGAGCAAGACGGGTACCCAGAAGCCTCCTACTGCAAGACAAACCCAAGAAAGAAACCAACAGGACTCCATTGGCCATCACATACAGTCCCCAGCTAAAACCCCTCCAACGCATCATCAGGGATCTACAACCCATCCTGGACAATGATCCCACACTTTCACAGGCCTTGGGTGGCAGGCCAGTCCTCGCCCACAGGCAACCTACCAACCTGAAACATATTCTCACCAGTAACTGCACATCGCACCATAGTAACTCTAGCTCAGGAACCAATCCATGCAACAAACCTCGATGCCAACTCTGCCCACATACCTACACCAGCGACACCATCACAGGACCTAACCAGATCAGCCATACCATCACCGGTTCATTCACCTGCAAGTCCACCAATGTAATATATGCCATCATATGCCAGCAATGTCCTTCTGCTATGTACATCGGCCAAACTGGACAGTCTGTACGGAAAAGGATAAACGGACACAAATCAGATATTAGGAATGGCAATATACAAAAACCTGTAGGAGAACACTTCAACCTCCCTGGCCACACTATAGCAGACCTTAAGGTGGCCATCCTGCAGCAAAAAAACTTCAGGACCAGACTCCAAAGAGAAACCGCTGAGCTTCAGTTCATCTGCAAATTTGACACCATCAGCTCAGGATTAAACAAAGACTGTGAATGGCTTGCCAACTACAAAACCAGTTTCTCCTCCCTTGGTTTTCACACCTCAACTGCTAGAACAGGGCCTCATCCTCCCTGATTGAACTAACCTCATTATCTCTAGCTTGCCTGCATATATATATATATACCTGCCCCTGGAAATTTCCACTACATTCATCTAATGAAGTGGGTATTCACCCACAAAAGCTCATGCTCCAAAACGTCTGTTAGTCTATAAGGTGCCACAGGATTCTTTGCTGCTTTTACATGTTCAACTGATTATCCATCACAACCTCCAAATCTTTTACAGTCATTGCTTCCCATCCTGAAAGTATGGTTTATATTTGTTGTTCCTATATGTATATGTTTACATTTAACTGTATTAAACCACACATTTTTTGCTTGCACTCAGCTTACCAAGCAATCCAGATCACTCTGTACCTGTCCTCTTCATTACAGACCACTCTTCTAATTGTTGTATCATCTGCAAATTTTATCAGTGATTTGTTTTTTTCCCAGGTCATTGAATACAAATGTTGAATGGCATATGGCCAAGAACCAATATGCGCATAACTCCACTGGAAACAGATCTGCTTAATGGTGATCCTTTATTTAGAATGACATTTTGAGACCTATCAATTAGCCAGTTTTTAATCCATGTACTGTCTGCCATGATAATTTTACATCATTCTAGTTTTTTTAATCAAAATGTCATGTGGTACCAAGTCTACGTATATTACATCAGCCCTATTACCTTTACCAAACACACTTGTAATCTCAAACTCGTAGCTCTCTGCCCACTGCTTGGGGCATTGGTGCCCTGACACAGCCCTGCTGAAGCCGAGCTACCAGCAAGTGCCAAACACACATTGAAAGTAGCTCTTTGGTAAAAATGTGTGACACAGTTACACTGCAACATAGCTCAGAGTGAAACTCAACTGCACTTTCACCTCCCGTGATCACCTTGAGAAGGTAGCTGTAAAGATAAAAACAAGAGCCAACATAACCCAGAAACTAGCAGGTACAACTTGGAGTGCATCGACATCAGTGTTGTGAACATCTGCGATAGCACTTTGTATATTCAGTAGCTGAATATTGTGCACCAGTATGAAGCAGACGCAGCCACATGTGACTTGTTAACACCCAGCTGAATACAGTAATGTGGTGCATCACAGGAACCCTTAAGTCAACTCCAACTCCAATACCTATTCTGTCTAACATCGCTCCCCCACCAATACACCGAACTGCTGCGACACTCCGCGAAGCTCAGCGAATCCAGGAAAACAGATGTCTTCTTATATAACCCCTCCCCCCAACATCTTAAGTACTGCAGGCTTTTCTGGGAACTTTCACTTAGCCTCATGCAATAAGGCTACAATCAGAAGGAGGCTTGGAAAGCATATTGGGCTGAGCAAGATTTAAAAAATAAATACCTTGTGGCGGATCTCACGCAGGTCATCTTGGTCAACTCAGAACTGAATCTGAACCAGCAATGGTAGATGCAGACATCTAATGCACACATGTAAAATCAAGGAATCCCTGGCATATGAGTGTGGTTTCCCATGACAGACCATTGAACATATCACCACCTACTGCCTAATTTATAAATATGAAGGAGGCATTACTGCAATAAATTCTGCTGCTCCTGATGGAGCCATTTGGCTCAATCAACTTCAGGCGAAATAGTAGGTGCTGCTTTATGGGTGGCGCGTGAACCACTGGCTGGGGGAGGCTAGCCTCCAGTCCTGCCGCTTCAGCACCCCGCCCCTGCAGGTCCCTACCCCAAGCTAGCACCTTCAGCCCTAGAGAGCAGGAGGGCGGGTGACGCAGCCCCAGCCCCAGAGCGCCGGGAGGGCAAGCAGCGTGGGCCCTAGCCCCCCTAGCTCCGGAGCACTGGGAGGGTGGGCAGCGCGGCCCCAGCCCTGGAGTGCTGGGTGAGTGGTGTGGCCCCAGTGCCAGCCCAAGCCCTAGCTGGGGCCATTGTGACAGCACAGGGTCAGGGGAACTGGCAGGAGGGGACCTGGGGGCAGAGCATGGATGGGGTCACACCTGGCTATTCGGGGAGGCACAGCCTCCTCCAGGCTATGACGCTCACCACCCGTATGCTGCTTTACTCCAGCCATATGAAAGAAGAAGACAACCGGCAAGACTTAGGCCATGTCTACACTACAGACTTTGGTCAAAGCAAGTTATGTCGGCTTAAAGCCACCATGGTTAATATATTGCTTATGTCTATGCATACTTGAGTCCTTGTGTTGGGTGCTGCACATACTCACAAGGAGTGCTTATGTCAATGTGCAATGTGGTGCCCATGAGTAGGCGTTCCAATGTGCAGCTCACAATTGTCTGGTGCACTGTCTTTTGGGAAATGTTGGCAATGCATATTGGGGCAGAAATGAGTCACACAAGGGTGACTGGGAACAAGGGGTCAGGTTCCCAGCATGCAGCTTTCTCCATCCCATAACGTCATCCATATCCCATTATTTTTGTGCCTTTTTTAAAAATCCCACAAAGCTGTGTGGTACTTCTTGTTGTCTGCCATCTCTGACAGAAGCATGGAACCCACACAGCTCTGCAGTGTTGTCATGAGTGTTGCAAACACAGGACAAATGATCTGGTGTTTGCAGAGCTTCAAGAAGAACCCTAGCAGTGGTGGACATGATGATTTTATGGAGGACAGATTGCTATGGGACATAGCAAAACCTAAGGATATTCATGGGGTTCATGGAACAGCTGCAGACAGTGGAGTGCCACGTTGGGTCCCAAGAAACAAGCACTGACTGGTACGATCGTATCATAAAGCAGGTTTGGAATGAAGTGAAAGGCCACATTCCTAAGTCTGTGTACCAAACTCAACTCAGTCCTCCAGCACAGGGACTCTAGAATGAGAGCTGCACTGACAGTGAAGAAGCAAGTGATGATTGCATTGTAGAAGCCTGTAATGCCAGATTACTACTAGTCAGCAGAAAATCATTATGAAGTTGGAAAATCCACAGTTGGGACCATTGTCATGCAAGTGTGCAGGGCCATTAGCCATCTGCTAAGCTCAGTAACATGCAGGACATGGGGACAGATTTGCAGCAATAAAGTTCCCTAACTACAGTGGGGCAGTAGATGGCATGCATTTCCCTGTTTTGAAATTGTGTGGCCCAAAGCCTATCAATAGGAAAGGCTACTTTTCTATGGCTTTGCAAGCATTGATGGGTCACCTGGGACGCTTCACTGACATCAGTGTTTGGCTGGTCAAGGAAGGTGCATATGATGCTTGCACTACTAAGAACACAGGACTGTTCAGAAGGCTGCAAGCAGGGACATTCTTTCCTGACAGCTGAATTAGCATTGGTGATGTTGAAATGCCACTAGTGATCATGGGGGACCCAGCCTACTCCTTGCTCCCCTGGCTTATGAAGCTGAATACCAGCCAACTCAACTGCACCGAGGAAAGATTTAACTACCAGCTCACCAGGTGCAGAATGACAGCTGAATGTGCTTTTGGTAGATTGAAGAGATGCTGGCGTTGGTAATCACCAGATTAGATCTCTGTGAGAAAAATACGTCTGTGGTTATAGCTGCCAGTTGTGTTGTGCATAATATCTGTGAAGCAAACGTTTCAGCAATGTGGAAACCTGAGGTTTGAACAGCAAGAGCAGACAAAAGGATTATTAGTAGAGCTCAACGCAGAGCTGTGTGGCTGAAGGAGACCTTGAAAGTGCATGTCACTATCTGCATTTAGTCACAGTGGTGGGCTGTGCTGTACCTAGCCCTAAAGTTTTGGGTGGCTGTTAGGAATTGTGTGGTGCTTGCTGTCTGTTAATGCAGCTCTTGATTGTGTGGTGCCTGCAGTATGTGTATAATAATTACATATTTGTCACTGATCCTATGAGCTTTGTTGCCCTGGACAATAACAAGTAGTGGGCCCTTTCAGTAGTGCTTGGCATTCTGCACCATATGATGTAATAGAGATTTATTATTTTCCCCTAAAAAAATGGATGTTTATTGCATACCAAAACCAGTACTCTTCCATTTGGAGTATCTTTCCACCTCATTTGCTCTCCATCTATTTTTAAGTCTAATCTAAAAACATCATTTCTCCTTTGCCTGTACCGCTTACTTTCTTTCTTCCTACTTTTGTTCTTTGTTTTATTTTTGCAACTAAGTTATTTATTTAACTTGGTAAAGCATGTAGGGACACAACTCTCTTTGTTAAAGATTCAACATGCTGCCTCCTTTAGTTAACGGCTGAGAAAGTTCCCAGTTGACTTCTCTGTAGGCCTGATTCCGTACCATTGAGCTCATTGGACTTTTACTATTGATTTCAACAGGAGCAGAATCAAACCCCTCAGTCAGGGGTAGGTAACCTATGGCACGCCTGCCAAAGGTGGCACAAGATCTGATTTTCAGTGGCACTCACATACCTGGGTCCTGACCACCGGTGCAGGGGGCTCTGCATTTTAATTTAATTTTAAATGAAGTTTCTTAAACATTTTAAAAACCTTATTTATTTTACATACAACAATAGTTTAGTTATATATTATAGACTTATAGAAAGAGACCTTCTAAAAACGTTAAAATGTATTACTGGCATGCAAAAACTTAAATCAGAGTGAATAAATGAAGACTTGTCACACCACTTTGAAAAAGCTGCCAACCCCTGCCCTAGGTTCTGCTCCAGCAAAAACAAGAAAGACAATATTTGACATTTATATTATATCTAACGTAAAAATATGCCATTAAAACAAGAAACAACCTTCTTTATACTGGTACGTTTTAAATAGGTAAACAAGGATTTCCCTCCCTTCTTTTGCAGGTGATTTTTTTAAGTAAGAGTTATAATTTCACCAGGACTTTATTCAAGTAATCTGATAATAGATCCTTAGAGATACCATAATCAATCAAGCAAACGAAACCCCCAAAGAAACATTTTATGTAAAAAATGAAAAGAAATTGGCATTTTCTATGCTAGTATAAACAATCTTTTTGTTAACATCTTTCCTCTTCCATGTTATATTAGAGAGTACTAGACTATAGAACAGCAAACAGCAAGCCAACAGTACAGGTGATGAAAATTTAAATTATATGTTCTGTTACTTTCCATTATGTTCATTCTAATTATTCTGTTATAATGAGCTGACACAAAATGGCAAAAGAACAACCAGAATTCTGCAAATTACAATAAAACTTTGAAGCAGCAGTTTCTTAGCAACAAACTGGAAACTGTGTTAAGTAGTATTTTTATCGAGACGTGTGTGTACTAGCTTCCAGGTATTTTTCTAATATATATTTAGATATTTCTATGTGTTGTTTTCTAGTTTAACATCCCTAATATCTATTTTATTCTGTTGTATGGAATGTAATGTGAAAACCCTAAGGGCTCAAATCTGCTCCCATTCATGGATTCCAAGGCCAGAAGAGACCATTGTGATCATCTAGTCTGGACTCCTGTATAATATAGGCCATAGAACTTCCCCAAAATATTTCCTAAAGCATAGTTTTTAGAAAACCATCCAATCTTGATTTAAATATTGGAGTCAAAGGATAGAGTGAATAGTGACATGGTGGCTGGGAGAGGTGGCTCAGGACAAAAGGTCAAGAAAGAAGACAAGGGGAAGGAGGTGAGGCTTAATGAGAACATTAAAGCAAAAGTCAGACAATGAGGAAGATGGATTGTAAGAAAACAGAGACAGGTGTCAAAATCAGAGGAGAGAGGCGGGGAAAAGTCCGGGAGAGGTAGGTGGCAGAAGACAGCTGTCACAGGCGTGGCTGTGGTTACAGTCACCCTGAGGTTACAATCAGAAAGAATGTGAACAAAACAAAGAGAATTCATAAACTGACATAAACAAATTCCCCAAACTGTCACCAGTTGGGAAATCTCATGTAGTGTGTCTTGGAAGAAGAAAATGACTAGAAAGGGTGAGGAGCAGGCAGACAATTCAAGGTGAAGGAGTGAGAAGAGGACAGACCATTAAGGGAGAAAGTGACTGAAGAGTGAATATCAGATGGGGAAATACTGTTTTGTTTTATTTTGTTTTTAAATTAGAGATTTTGGAACAAAATGTGGAAGCTTCACTCTTATATCTGGCAAATGTACAGAGTTTTCATTCAGAATTACAACATAAGAATGGCCCTACTGTGTCAGACCAAAGGTCCATCTAGCCCAGTATCCTGTCTTCTGACAGTGGCCAATGCCAGGTGCCCCAGAGGGAATGAACAAACAGGTAATCATCAAGTGATCCATGCCCTTTCACCCATTCCCAGCTTCTCGCAAACAGAGGCTAGGGATACTATCCTTGCCTATCCCGGCTAATAGCCATTGATAGACCTATCCTCCAGGAATTTAACTAGTTCTTTTTTGAACCCTGTTAAGGTGTTTGCCTTCACAACATCCTCTGGCAAAAAGTTCAACAGGTTGACTGTGCATTGTGTGAAGAAATACTTCCTTTTGTTTGTTTTTTAAACATGCTGCCTATTAATTTCATTTGGTGATCCCTAGTATGTGTGTTATGAGAAGGAGTAAATAACACTTCCTTATTTATGTTCTCCACACCAGTCATGCTTTTATAGACCACTATCATATCCTCTCTTAGTTGTCTCTTTTCCAAGATGAAAAGGCCCCGTCTTCTTAATCTCTCCTCATACGGAAACTGTTCCATACCCCTAATAATTTTTGTTGCTCTCTTCTGAATTCCAATTCCAATATTTATTTATTTTTTGAGATGGGGCAACCATATCTGCATACAGTATTCAAGATGTGTGCATACCATGGATATATGTAGAGGCAATATGATATTTTCTATATTATTATCTATCACTTTCTTAATGATTCTCAACATTCTGTTTGCTTTTTTGACTGCTGCTGCACATTCAGTGGATGTTTTCAGAGAACTATACACAATGACTCCAAGATCTCTTTCTTGAGTGGTAACAGCTAATTTGGACCCCTTCATTTTATATGTATAGTTGGGATTATGTTTCCCAATGTGGATTACTTTGCATTCATCAGCACTGAATTTCATCTGCCATTTTGTTGCCCAGTCATCCAGTTTGGGGAGATCCTTCTGTAGCTCTTCACAGTCTGCCTGAGATTTAACTATCTTGAGAATGAGTGATGTGTATCGACGGTGGCCAAGCTAAAGCATTCTTAGATGACCATTGTGGCTGGTATTTATTTTATTATGTTATTTCATTATAAGAAGTTATATTATACTCTCACCTACTGGATGTTCATACAGTCCTGTGAAAAAAACTTATTCATTCTAAAATTAATGGGAATTATACTTGCATAAAGTTTATAGGACTTGACCTTTAGGGCCAGATTTTAAGAGGTATTTAGGCACCTAAAGATGCAGATAAGTGTTTTTGCAAATCTCACTAGACTAGACTCTTTGGCCTGGTCTACACTACGCGTTTAAACCGATTTTAGCAGCGTTAAACTGATCTAACGCTGTACCCGTCCACGCTACGAGGCCCTTTATATCGATATAAAGGGCTCTTTAAATCGGTTTCTGTACTCCTCCCCGACGAGAGGAGTAGCGCTAAAATCAGTATTACCATATCGGATTAGGGTTAGTGTGGCCGCAAATCGATGGTATTGGCCTCCGGGTGGTATCCCACAGTGCACCACTGTGACCGCTCTGGACAGCAATCTCAACTCGGATGCACTGGCCAGGTAAACAGGAAAAGCCCCGCAAAATTTTGATTTTCATTTCCTGTTTGCCCAGCGTGGAGCTCTGATCAGCACGGGTGGCAATGCAGTCCCAAATCCAAAAAGAGCTCCAGCATGGACCATACGGGAGATACTGGATCTGATCGCTGTGTGGGGAAACAAAATCTGTTCTATCAGAGCTCCGTTACAGAAGACGAAATGCCAAAGCATTTGAAAAAAAAATCTACAGGCTACACAGTGCTGTGTGACAAGCGTAACGGGAAACCAGAGACTCAAATGGACACTCATGGAGGGAGGGAGGGGGTACTGAGGACTCCAGCTATCCCACAGTCCCCAGCAGTCTCCGAAAAGTATTTGCATTCTTGGCTGAGCTCCCAATGCCTGTAGGTTCAAACACATTGTCCGGCGTGGTTCAGGGAATAGCTCGTCAATTTACTCCCCCACCCCCATGAAAGAAAAGGGAAAGAAATCGTTTCTTGACTTCTTTCAATGTCACCCTATGTCTACTGAATGCTGCTGGTAGACGCGATGCTGCAGCAGTTAAGAGCAATATTCGCTCCTCTCCCCTCCCTGGTGGCAGACGGTACATGCTTGATAACTGCTGAATACCCCTGGCTGGCCTCAGGGGCGCCTGGGTGAAAATAGGAATGTTTCCTGGTCATTCCCAGTAGATGGTACAGAATGTCTGGTAACCGTCTTCATCATAGCCACTGGGGGCTGAGCTCCATCAGCCCCCTCCCTTTCTGGTGTAAAGAAAAGATTCTGTACTGCCTGGACTATCATAGCAGCGGGATGCTGGGCTCCTCTCCCCTGCACCGCTTAATGTCCTGCCTGGACTGTCATAGCACGGGAAGGCGGCCTCCCCCTCATTTTATCTCACTAACAAGTCACTGTTTCTTATTCCTGCATTCTTTATAACGTCATGACAAAATGGGGGAGACACTGCCACGGTAGCCCAGGAAGGTTGGGGGAGGAGGGAAGCAACGGGTGGGGTTATTGCAGGGGCACCCCCTGTGAATGGCATGTAGCTCATCATTTCTGCGGGATCTGACATGGAGCAGCTGTGCTCTCTGATACACTGCTTCTCTAGTACACTTGCCCCAAGTTCTAGGCAGGACTGACTCTATTTTTAGAAACCATAAAGGAGGGATTGACTCAGTGAGTCATTCCCAGTTTTGCTTTTGCGCCCCCGGCCGACCTCAGCCAGGGGCACCCATGATAGCAGCAGACAGCATAGAAGGACAGATAACCATCATCTCATTGCCAAATTACACTGGCAGCAGACGGTACAGAACGACTGGTAACCATCTCTGCTATCATGCAAAAGCAAATGAATGCTGCTGTGTAGCGCTGGAGTATCGCCTCTGTCCGCGGCATCCAGTACACATACGGTGACTGTAAAAAAAAAAAAAGCTGAATGGGCTCCATGGTTGCCATGCTATGGCGTCTGCCAGGACAATCCAGGGAAAAAGGTCGCGAAATGATTGTCTGCCGTTGCTTTCCCGGAGGAAGGAATGACTGATGACATTTACCCAGAACCACTCGCGACAATGATTTTTGCCCCATCAGCCACTGGGCTCTCAACCCAGAATTCCAAGGGGCGGGGGAGACTGCGGGAACTATGGGATAGCTACGGAATAGCTAACCACAGTGCAATGCTCCGGAAATCGACGCTAGCCTTGGACTATGGACGCACACCGCCGAATTAATGTGCTTAGTGTGGCCGCGTGCACTCGACTTTATACAATCTGTTTTATAAAACCGGTTTATGTAAAATTGGAATTATCCCGTAGTGTAGACGTACCCTTTGAGATAGGCATCTCTCTGTGTCTTTAGGTGCCTTAATGCATTTAAACAGCTGGCCCTTAGTGTCTCATAACATTTTATAATAAAAGTAAATTGAAAAGTCAACCACATTATATGTTTTTAAACTTTGGTCTTTAATTCAGTCTTGAAAACTGGGTTTTGAAATGCCAAATATTAAAAGACTGCAAGTTCCAAAAAGGAAATGGTCTTAGTCTCAGAGGAATCTTTACAATCTGAAATAACTGAAACTTGGCTGTGAAAGAGCTTACAAAAGAAGTTTCTTAATTAATTAGGACTGGACTCTGAAGATATTTTTCTAATACTTTATCATCAGCAGAAGCCTGGATGTCAGAATCCTGAAAATTTGGGAACAGAACATTTCATGTAATTTATTTTCTTTCAGTGGCTAATTAATGAGCTATATTTCAAAGGGCTTAAATTAGGTGCACCTGTACTATATTTGATGTCATTACTTTTCCTTACTTCAAAGGACCCCATCAAGGAATTTTTCCAAACACCATCAAAAAAATTTTCAAAAATTTTCAAAAGGAATGTTCTTTGTTATACTGCCTTGTAACCATGACATTGAAATCTGTATCTCTGTTGGATGTTTTGGTCGTCTGCTGCATCTACACACTCGTTTATTATTTTATTTTTGCTGGTAAGTGCTTGAGATGTGGGCACTCTCATCTCAGTTACCCTGGTATAACTTTGAAGTCAGTGAAGTTATTCTAGACTTTTACTGGAGTAACCGAGAGAGGTATTTGGTCCATTTATTTTATACAGAGAGCCAAGAAGCACTGTGGGTTTTTTTGTTTTTTTGTTTTTAAATAAATACAGAATTACATACAGAGGAACACACAAGATAAAAAGTAGATCAGATTTTGAGCAACACACATTCACGCTTATTAGAACATAAAACGCCAATAGATTCTTGGGAATTATTGTCACATTTTTCTTATATTAAACAAAATCTAGCAGATGGTACCTTTGTTTTCAAAGTAATAGTAAAGTATTATCAACCATTCAGTTGTTGGTAGGTAGAGCTTCGTGCAGTATTTTTAAAAATGTTTTTCATTCCGATCGCCATTGGCTGTTTGGATCATATGAATTCTTTATAACTGTGAAGACAGTTACACTAAAGTCAATGGGACTAATTGGGTTAGCAAATATTGCACCCAGTAGTAAGTGTATGCAGAATCTTGCCCCCAGTACATATCCTATCCCTATCAACTGTATATAAAACACGTTTTATCATATGAAAATAATTTTTAAAAGACATTTTTCTTTAACTCAGACTGATAGACTTTAAGGCCAAAAGGGACCATCATGATCATCTAGTCTGACCTGCATACTGCAGGCCATAGAACCTCACCCACCCACACCTGCAGTAGGACCACAACCTCCAGCTGAGTTCCTGAAGTCTTCAAATCTTAATTTAAAGACTTCAAGTTACAGTGAATGCAGCATTTACTTCGGTTTAAACCAGCCCTGTGTGCTATGCCCATGCCCTATGCGGTAGAGGAAGGCAAAACCCACCCAGGATCTCTGCCAATTTGACCTGAGAGAAAATTCCTTCCCAATTCCAAACATGGCAATCAGTTAGACCCTAAATATTTGGGCAAGACCCACCAGCCAGACATCTGAGACAGAATTCTCTGTGGTAACTCAGAGCCCTCCCCATCTAGTGTCCCATATCAGGTCATTAGAGATATTTGCTAGTAGCAGATGCGAAAGGGCCACTACTATTGTAGGCAACCTCTTTGTACCATCCCCTCCATAAACGTATCAAACTCTGTCTTGAAACAAGTTAGGTTTTTGACCTCACTACTCACCTTGGAAGGTCGTTCCAGAACTTCATTCCTCTGATGGTTAGAAACCTTCATCTAATTTCAAGCTTAAACTTGTTGATGGCCAGTTTATATTCATTTGTTCTTGTGCCAACATTTGCTCTTAATGTAATTAACTCCTTTCTTTCCCTGGTGTTTATTCCTCTGATATATTTATAGAGAGCAATCCTATCTCCCTTCAGCGTTCATTTTGTTAGGCTAAACAAGACAAGCTCCTTGAGTCTCCTCATAAGACAGGTTCTCCATTACTCTAATCATCCTAGTAGCCCTTCTCTGCACCTGTTTCAGTTTGAATTAATCTTTCTTGAACATGGGAGACCAGAATTGCACACACTATTCCAGCTGAGGTCTCAGCAGTGTCTTGTAGAATGGTAATAACACTGCCCTATCTCTACTGGAAATAACTCACTTAGTGCTTCCTAGAATTGTATTAGCCTTTTTTCACAGCCGCATCACATTGGTGGTTCATAGTCATCCTCGATGGACCAATACATCAACGTCTTTCTCCTCTTTGGCTTCCAACCAGTAAGTCCGCAGCTTATAGTAAAATCTCTTGTTAAGACCCACAATGCATGACTGCACTGTTAAATTCATCTCATTTATATTACTCCAGTTTTCAAGGTTGTCCAAATCTTCTCGTATGATATTGTGGTACTCCTCAGTATTGGCAATAGTGCCTAACATAGTGTCATCCACAGATTTTATTAGCCAACTCTCACTTTTTGTGTTAAAGTCATTAATGAAAATTAGGGGTGGTGATTGATCGCAGTTAACTCACACAATTAACTAAAAAATATTAATTGCGATAAAAAAATTCATTACACTGTTAAACAATAGAATGCCAATTGAAATTTATTTAATGTTTTTCTACATTTTCAAATATGGTATATTGATTTCTATTACAACACAGAATATAAAGTGTACAGTGCTCACTTTATAGTCTTATTTTTTATTTCAAATATTTGCACTGTAAAAATGATAAATAGTATTTTTCAATTTACCTCATACACGCACTGTAGTACAATCTCTTTATCATGAAAGTATAACTTACAAATATAGATTTTTTTATGTAACTGCACTCAAAAACAAAATAACGTAAAATTTAAGCGCCTACAAATCCACTCAGTTCTACTTCTTATTCTGCCAGTCATTAAGACAAACAAGTTTGTTTACATATACGGGAGATACTGCTGCCTGCTTCTTATTTACAGTGTTACCTGAAAGTGAGAACAGGTGTTCACATGACACTTTTGTAGGTTGCATTGCAAAGTGTTTACGTGCAAGATATGCTAAACATTCGTATGCTCCTTTATGCTTCGGCTACCATTCCAGAGGACATGCTTCCATGCCAATGATGCTCGTTAAAAAAATAATGCTTTCATTAAATTTGTGACTGAACTCCTTGGGGAAGAATTGTATGTCTCTTGTTCTGTTTTAGCATTCTGCTATATATTTCATGTTATAGCAGTCTCGGATTATGACCCAGCACATGTTCATTTTAAGAACATTTTCATAGCAGATTTGACAAAATGCACAGAAGATACCAATGTGAGATTTCTAAAGATAGCTACAGCACTCAACCCAAGGTTTAAGAATCTGAAGTGCCATCCAAAATCTGAGAGGGACAAGGTGTGGAGCATGCTTTCAGAAGTCTTAAAAGAGCAACACTCTGATGTGGAAACTACAGAGCCCCAACCACCAGAAAAATAAAATCAATTTTCTGCTGGTGGCATCTGACTCAGATAATGAAAATGAACATAAAGGTCTGCACTGGTCTGGATTGTTATTGAGCAGAACCAGTCATCAGCATGGAAGCATGTCCTCTGGAATGATGGTTGAAGCATGAAGGGACATATGAATCTTTAGCGCATCTGGCATGTAAATAACTTGTGACGCCAGCGACAACAGTGCCATGCAAACGCCTGTTCTCACTTTCAGCTGACATTGTAAACAAGAAGTGGGCAGCATTATCTCTTGCAAATGTAAACAAACTTGTTTGAGCGATTGGACGAACAAGAATTAGGACTGTGTAGACTTGTAGGCTCTAAAGTCTTACATTGTTTTATTTTTGAATGCAGTTATTTTTTGAACATTACTCTACATTTGTAAGTTCAACTTTCATGATAGAGATTGCACTATAGTATTGTATTAGATTAATTGAAAAATACTATTTCTTTTGGTTTTTTACAGTGCAAATATTTATAATAAATATAAAGTGAGTGCTGTAAACTTTGCATTCTGTGTTGTAATTGAAATCAATATATTTGAAAATGTAGAAAACATCAAAAATACTTTGGTTTTTCTTCCCTGAGTGTAGCATCGTATAGTTGTCTTTGTTGAATTTCATTGTGTTGTCTACAGACCATGTGATGGGTTCCCTGCAGGGTGCCACTTGGAACTGGGGTACCACTGAGCCCGTCTGACCCACCAGCCTCGGTTCCCATTACACTGTATTCCTGAGGCAAGCCAGCCAAGCCCTCCCTCAGGCTTCAGACTGCACTTTACCAGCACCCATACAGGTAGGGACACACCCCGCTGCAGCTATACACACAGATTCTGAGATCAGCTCTGCTGCATGGGAAGTCTCAGCTAAGGAATTTCCCAGCACTCAAGTGCACTCCCCCGTGGAGTGCAAACCCAAAATTGTACTTTCTTGCGCTGCACATAGAACTATACAGCATAAGCTCATGAACTTTGCCCCCTCCCTCTATGTGGAGGAAGATATGCAAAGCTTTTTTCCCCCACTTATGAATTCCACAAACTATTTTTAGAGAAAACAAAAAAAAGCTTATTAACTACAAAAGATAGATTTTAAGTGATTGTAAGGGTTAGCAAATAGATCAAAGTAGATTACCTAGCAAATTAAAAAAACATGCAATCTAAGCTTAAGATACTAAAGAAACTGGTTACAAGTAGTAATTTTTCACCCTAAAAGTTGTTTTAGACAGATTGCAAAGATTTTTGAAGTCCAACTGTACTTGCTTGCAGCTTAAAACTTCAGGTATTTCTTTCACAGGCTAGACAACTTTCCAGCCTAGGCTCAGTCCTTCTCCGCTCACTCAGTCTTTGTTTCTTAGCTGTTTCCAGCAGTCATCTTGCGCAGGGATTCAGTGAAGAATGACGAAGATGATGTCACTTTCCTGCCTTAAATAGTTTTTGCATATAGTGGGAATCCTTTGTCTCTCAGTGTGATTCCCATGCCTGGTCAGTGGAAAAATACTAGTATTACCATGGAGTCCAGTACCAGGTGACTCGATCAAATGACCCTGCAGTGTCAGAGCAGCCATGAGTCAGAGGTTGGTTGTAAGGTCCACAGAAAGCCTCCCCTGCTGGAGATAAACATCTTCTAAGACATATTGTTCTCTCTAATGGCCCTTCCCAGCCAGCCAGCTATTCTGGTAGTCTTTTGCCTAGTGGGTGTTCACCAGGTGAAAACACTTTTGTAACATAGATGTATAGTCAATATTTCTAACATCAGATGCAACAATGATTCATGCATACAAATAGGATAATCATATTCAGTAAACCATAACCTTTCCAATGATATCTCATATGACCCATCTTGCATAAAACATATCTTAGTTATACCATAATCATATCATAATATTTCTATGAAGAATATGGGGTCTAATGTCACAGACCAGTTCTCCAGTTTATCAAGATTCCTCTTAATTTTAGTTTTATCCTCCAAGGTTTTGGCAACCCACCTAGCTTTGTGTCTTCTGCAAACTTGATCAGTATGCTCTCCATAACTACATTCAGGTTATTAATAAAGATGTTAAACAACACCAGAACCAGAACAGATCCCTGTGGAACCCCACTCCAATCTGACATCATTCCATTAATACTCTTTGTTTGTAGTTGTTTAACCAAGTATGTATCCACTTAATGGTCATTCTGTTGAGCCTGCATTTCTCAAGCTCACTTATCAGAATGTCATGTGGGACTGTCAAAAGCCTTGCTGAAGTCCAGGTATATTATGTCCACCGCCTTCACTCATCCACCAAATCAGTTCCCTGTCAAATAAAGAAATCAAGCTGATTTGGCATGATTTGTTCCATGCTGGCTGCTAGTGATTATCCCTTCTTCCTCCAGCTATTTGCAAATTGAATGTTTGATACATTGCTTTAGTGGCTAACCAGGAATCAAAGAAAGTCTGAGTGGTCTATAGTTCCCTGGCTCCTCCTTTCCCCCCGTTTTTAAAGATGGGCACTGTGTTAGCCCTTCTCTAGTCTTCCAGGGCCTCTCCTGTCATCCATGAGTTGGTAAATATTATTTCCAGTGGCTCCAAATTTCTTCAGCTAATTCTTTCAGTACTCTCAGGTGAATAGCATCTGGCCCCACTGATTTGAATTCAGTCAAATTGGTCAGAAGATCTCTGACACGTTCTTTACTTATCCCAGTCTGCATCCTTTGCCCTATATTGTCTAAAGTAACCTTGCTAGTCATCCGGTTACATGTTATTTTTTTGTGAGAAGACTGAAGTAAAGTAGCATTGAGCAGCTCTGCCTTTCTATCATCTGTCATCAGCTCACCTTCTCTGTTGAGCAGCTTTGATATTTCTTTTTTGTCTGACATATTTGAAGAATGCCTTCCTGTTGTCTCTAACATTTGTTACCAGTTGCAACTCATTCTTTGCCTTGGCTTTCCTGATTTTGTCGGTACATGCTTGTGCTATTCCCATGTATACTTCCTTGGTGACATGCTCCTCCTTCCATTTCCTGTATATATCCCTTTTGGTTTTTAGATAGCTAAAAAGCTCCTTGTGCAGCCACATTGGCCTCCTGTAGCTTATTTTTCTTCTGCTACAGAAGAGCTTGATGTTGAGCCTCTAGTATTACATCTTTTAAGAACTGACAGTCCCCTTTGATTCCTTTTCTTCCTAATTGGTCTTTCCATGGGACATTGCCTACCATTTCTCTGAGTCGGTTGAAATCTGTCTTTCTGAAGTCCAATGTCCTTGTTTTGCTGTTCTTATGCCCTTCTTTCTATAGGATATTGAATTCTATCAGATCATGATCACTTCCTCCCATGTTCCCGACCAACTTCACATTTGCAACTAATTCATCCCTTTTGGTTAAAACCAGATCCAAAATGGATGACCTCCTACTTGTTTCCTCAACTTTCTGAATCAGAAAGCTGTCCCCTACACACGCTAAGAATTTGCAGGATGTATTATGTTTTGCTGCAATAGTATTTCAACAGATATCAGGGAAATATACTCCCAGGGGAATTCTGTGCCACTGTGCTTGTGCAGAATTCATGTCCCCCACAGATTTCTTTGTTTCCCTGAAGAAAAATGACTTTCTGATTGGAAAGCAAAAGGAAGCCAAAAGAGCAGTCAGACACCCCTCCCCATTAACAGCTGCCAGAGAAGTAAATCAGTGAGGGGAGGCAGGACTGGGATGCTCCGGCCAGTTGCTCCTACCCTTCATCAGACTCAGCTGCAGTCTTGACTGGACTGGGGGTGGGGAAGGACCAGGCTTCCTTTTTCCTTGCAAGGAGCAGCAGGAGCTGAGTCAGACCCACCCCAGAAACCTCCCCTGGCTGTAGGAAGCTCTGCACTCCCCCCCCACTTCCTGCCCTCATTGCTCCTCAGCTATGGAGGGGAGGGGTCGCTGTATGGAGAGCTGCTCCCCCATCTGCCCAAGCTCCGGGCATCTGGACACCTCAAACCCAGACTCCCCACACTGAGTCTCATCCCCTTGTATCCAGAAATCCCACACTGAGTCCCACACACCCAACCCCCCACTGTACCAAGCCCCACCCCCTGCACCCAGAACCCTCCTGCTGAGCCCCAATGCTCTACACCCAGACCACCTCCCGCTGAGTGCCCCTCACTCAAACTGCAACCCCAACAAGCCTCAACCAGCTGCACCAAGCCTGACTTCCCCAGCACCCTCCTGCTAAAACCCAAAGTGAGATCCCTCCTGGCAAGCCCCAACCACCTTCATCTGGCCACCCTGGCAGAATCCCATTGCCCCTGCACCTGGAACTCTGCAATGAGCCCCTGTGCATCCAGATCCCTCCCATACCCAAGCCCCCACATCAAGTTGCTCACAACCAGATTGCCCCACACTGAACCCTCTCACCTCCACTAAGCCCCTCCACTCTTGGATCCTACCAGGCTGAACTTGCCTACCTACACCTGGTGCACCTGTCACAGAGAGGCAGGGCCACAGGGTATTTCTGGGGCAGGCTTGGCCTTTGCACTGTGTCGGTGTCGGGTGCAGCCTCACCTCTGAGTCTGTGTCCTGGTGGGAGGGCTGCAGGGTGATTTCTCACCTTCGTGCAACCAGTGGCCTGTGCTCCCCACTGTCATGCTGGAGCCTCCACATTTATTTATTGACAAATAAAATGTGCAGAATTTTGCAGAATTTTTAAATATTGTGTGCAGAACTTTTATTTTTTTGCTGCAGAATTCCCTCAGGAATAATTCATGCTACTAGCTCATGTGTGTTAGCTAATCTTGTTACCTACTTGTAGAATGGCTATAACAGACCCCTCCACCATAACGTTGCTACTATTCCTTTCCCTTGTTATCCTCACCTAGAGACTATCAGTAGGTCTGTTGCACACTTCCCCTTGGACCGCAGAGCAAGTGTATACATTTTTGACGCCAGCACAACACCTCCTTCTTTTTTCCCACACCAGTCCTTTCGGAACAAGCTAGATCCCTCAGTGCTGATACTCTCATTATGGGAGTTGTGCCACCAAGTCTCTATGATGCCAATTAAGTCATAATTTTCTTCATATACCATGACTTTCAGTTCATCCTGCTTGTTCCCCATACTCCTTCCATTTGTGTACAGGCATCGAAGGTATTTTGCAGACTGCCCTGGAATATCTGTATTCTAGTCATGACTACTATTCCACCATATTTCCATTATCCCTATAATATCTGATTTCATTTCCTGCACTACAAGTTCTAGTTCCTCCATTTTGTGGCCCAGGCTCCTTGTAGTGGTATACAAACATCTTTCTTGGTTCCGCTTGGCCTCACCCTGATTCCTGGCTAGATTAGGACAGTTATTTTACTGCCAGTATTGCCTACCTGATTGTTTCTGTCATTGGTACTGTCTTTCCTTCTATAGTCTTCTGCTACCTTCTGTAGTTCCTTTCTCCACTTCTGTATACTCTGACTTGCTTTTCCTTCTGCTCAATATTAGAGCCAGGCATGGAGATTACAAGAGCATCTCCCAGTCATCCCCCAACCCAGCCACCTAGTTCAAAGCTCTTGTAATCATTATGCCAACCAGCATCCCAGACTCTATTTTCCTTCCTACTCAATTCAGGTAGAGTCAATCCCATAAGAACAGTTCTCTATTATGAATGCCTCCCTGTGATCGAACATCCCAAAGCTCTCCTTGTAGCACTATTGTCTGAGCCATCTGTTGATCATTATAATCTTGTCTTGCCTTTGCTCTCCTTCTCTAGTGACAGGTAGAATCCCACTGATGTTCACCTGGGCCTCTGATTTTTTAATTTTGAAATAGACCAGACATTGGGCTTTTTATTGGGACACTCCAGTGTGAGATGGAAGGACAGTCCTGACATAGGAGGAAGAGGGCTTATGAATAAGGCTACGACTTAGTCAGGTATTTTTAGTAAAAGCCATGGACAAGTCATGGGCAATAAACAAAAATTCATGGCCTGTGACCTGTCCATGACTTATATTAAAAATACCCATGATTAAATCTGCAGAGGAGGGGGGGCCACTGGGTCCACTGCTGGGGGATGTCTGTGAGGGGAGCTGCTGGGAGGGGGGCAGCTGGGGCCCATGGCACCAGCTGCCCGGGCCAGTAGACCGTGGTTACTCCAGTCAGCGGGCCAGCTGGCTGGGGACCGCTGCCCAGGCCAGCGGACAGCAGCTGCTCTGGCTGGCTGGGGACCACTGTTTGGGCCAGCGGATTGCAGCTGCTCTGGCTGGCCAGCAAGAAACCACTGAGGGGGGCTGCCAGAGCAGCAGTTGGTGTGGCTGTCCACTGGGCCACTTCAGCAGTGGCTGGTGTGACTGTGCCAGGGGCCACCTGAGCAGCTGGCCCCAGAGTCAGCCAGACTGGCCCTGCAGAAGTCACGGAGGTCGTGGAAGTGACGGATTCCGTGATTTCCACGACCTCCATGACAGACACACAGGGGCAGCTCCAGGCACCAGTGCAGCAAGTGCGTGCCTTGGGTGGCAAGCCGCGGGGGGCGGGCTGCCAGTTGCTGTGAGGGTGGCAGTCAGGCAGCCTTCAGCAGTGTTTCTGCCGGAGGTCCGCTGGTCCTGCGGTTTCAGCAGCAATTCAGCGATGGGTACAATGAAGGCACGGGATCGGCAGATCACCCACAGAACTGCCACCGAATCCGTGTGACTGGAGGACCTCTCGCAGAAATGCTGCCAAAGGCCGCCTGACTGCCGTGCTTGGGGGGGCCCAAAAAACACAGAGCCGCCCCTGCAGACACAGAGCCCTACTTGTGAGGAACACTCTGACGTTGAACATAAGAACGGCAATACGGGTCAGACCAATGGTCTAGCTAGCTCAGGATTCTGCCTTCCAGCAGTGGCTGGTGCTAGATGCTTCAGAGGGAATGAACAGAACAGGGAAATTTATTGAGTGATCCAATCCCTACGGTCCTGCCCCAGCTGCTGGCAGTCCAAGATTTAGGGACACCCAGAGCATGGGGCACTAGCTGTGTGATGGAGGAGTACTGCCATTGGGGGGAAGAGGGGTATGATGGGTCAGAGCCCTGCCACTGGGGACATGAGTCCTATTGCTGATGGTGTAGTGATCTATAAGATAGGACAGACCTGATGCTCTATGTGTGTGCATGTGTTGGAGGAGAAAGCCCAGATGTGTTCTGTGTATAAGTGTGTGTGTGAGAAGAGAGTTCTCATACTGGTGTGTGTGTGTGTGTGTGTGTGTGTGTGTCTGATGGAAGAGAGCGCTCTCACTGTGTGTGTGTGTATGTGAAAGAGAGATGGAGGAGAGAGCTTTGACACTGGATATGGGGGCGGGGGTGACATGGAGGAGAGCCGTGAAATAGGGGTGTGTGATGGTGGAGAGCTCTGCCATTATTTGCGTGTGGTTGTGAGGTGTGTGATGGAGGTGAGAGCCCTGACACTGTGTGTGTGCATGTGAGAGAGAGAGAGAGAGAGGTGGTGGTGGGAGGAGGAAAGAGCCCTGACATTTTTCTTGGGGGCGGGAGTGAGATCTTAGACAATATGTGGGGGGAAGGAGGATGGGACCGAAGGAGGAAAGAGCCCCGACACGGGGTGTGCGTGTGTGTGAATGTGAGATGGCGGAGAGAGCTCTGACACTGGGGTGGTGAGGGAGAAGAGCCCAGACACAGGTGTGTGTGGGTGTGCGATAGAGGAGAGCCCCGTCATCGGGTGTGGGTGGCATGGAGGCGAGCCCTGACACCGGGCTGGGGGTGGGTGAGTGTGAGAGAGCCGAGCGCTCTGCCATCGGGGGTGAGGAGAGCCGTGACACGGGGCTGTGTGAGACAAGCGTGAGCCCCGCTCCCGGCCGGCGGGAGTCGCCTGGCTCCTAGAGATCGAGCCCTCGCATTCCGGGGTGACCTGCGGCGGGGGAGTGGCGCCGGCGCCCCTCACCGTATCCCCCAGCGCGTTCGGATATTGCCGTGCTCGGGCAACTCTTTTGCCCCGCGAAGGCTGCTGTAGCGGCGCGTTGCCCCGGCGACCAGCTCCGCGGTGCTGGAGGCGGCTCCTGCCCTGCTCTCGGTCGTTGAGCTGCGGCTCTGCGCTTCGCGGAGGCCTCGCCGGAGAAGGGCGCGCAGCCCGGCGCTTGGAAAGCCACTGTCCTGCCCGAGGGCCGTCCCGGGGCGATGGCGCCGCATCCCCCTCACTGGTGACCTACCCTGGCGGATACGACCCGGGGATGCGCAAGGGGAGCGGGGCCTAACCGCGCCCGCCAACACCTCCTCTTGCAGGAACTGCTCCCCAGCCACCGCTCTTGGGGGGCCTGCGGCAGAAGGGCCAACTGCCCCCAACCTCCCCTTTTAGGGGACTTGCCCCCATCTGCCCCCTTTACACAAAAGCTCCACAAACAACTGCGCCCTTCAACCCGATCCCTTGAGGGGGCGACACCCAGGGGCTGCTGCCTACCAGAGGAGAGGGGCCGCCGCCCCCGACACAGCTTGCCTCCTGCACCGCCCCCCCGCCTAAAGAGAAGAGCATCGCTTCTGCGTGGAGGAGAAAGTCGAAGCAACCGCCCCCCTTCCACCTACAGCAGGGCACGCGGAGCGAAGGGTGGGAATGCTGGTGCCTGCCGCTGCCTGCAGACGCTGGAGGGACTAAGGGAAGTCAAACAGCTGGAGAAAGTTTCCTTCCAGGAGGTTGTGTTCAGAGTCGAGTAATGCTCACAGAGAAGGAGCAGTAGGTTGTGCTGGTGCCGCATTGTGTTTGCTGAGGCCCCTCCTGAGTGGTGTGGGCTCAACAGCTTTCTATGTGGAAGAGGCAGTCACTGCTCGACACTCAAGTCCATCGGTGGAAAGGGGTGTTGCGTGGACTCTCTCCTCTCCTACTGAATGCAATGTGAGGCTTGGATGGATCATGGTTTGCCAAGGGCTGTAGTTTATTACGTGCATCCTTTAATCATCTCCTCCAAAATGGATTTTAGTCAGAACAGTTTATTTGGGTACATAGAAGACCTGCAGGAACTTACTATTATCGAAAGGCCGGTGCGCAGGAGTTTAAAGGTATAGACTTTAAAACCAGAATGATGCTTTAAAATCCAGTTAGAATTATTTCAGGCTTGTATTTGTGCATAGCTGGCTGCTCTGGGAGCACCTTATTTTAAAAATTGTTTTCAGTTGTGGTGAAATTAACATTCTTGAATTCTGTTTAGTTAATGTTTCTAGATATAAACAAAAACAAGTAAGAAAAAATAGAGAAAAGGTAGTTGATGTTTACAGTAACTTTCATATGTCTATGTTAATTTAAATATGGATGAAATATATAGGATAAGAATTAATGTTAGAACAGACTCTTATTAGAGTCACTAACATATTTCTGGCTAAAGATTTATCTGACTGAATTTGAAGCCTTATTTGAAATTTTAATGGTGAAATTCCTGTTAACCATGTAATTATCTCAGGAGGTTGGGGAAAAAGGGTTGTTATAAGACAACTAAAACAGGGAAACAGTAATGTATTTTAAAATCATATTTTGTATTTCACACTTGATAGACACCAGAAGAAATAGAGAGATTGACAGTTGATGAAGAACTCAATGATATTGAAAGAGCTGTGTATCTACTCAGGTATCATCTAAAATATTGTTGTGAGATGTTGCTGTCCATATTGACAATGTCCAGTTTTTATTTTAGTCCCCTATTTCTGTTACCTTGTGTTTTCTGTCTCTAACATTTCTTGGTTTTATTCTTCTTACTGTTTGGATGATTACAAATAGAAGCAAGATGAAATAGGTGTGTTACCCTATCATTTTGTTAAACTTACACAAACTGGCATTGGACAGTATACCGCTATAGACCTACAAGTGTTTGTTTGCTGAGTACGTTCCTGAGATGGCCCGCTACGTTAATGAGTTGTACTTCATTTTTTTTTTTTGCCTTGTAATTGGTTTTGCAAGGTTCACTGAGCTGAGTGTTGGTATTAAAGAGAGCCATCTGTGACTAACTTCATATTTGCTCTATAGCAAGAGCAATGATTATGCAGACATGGAACAGAGCAGTTTGAGTTTATTGCATGCTTCTCTGCAGTATAAAGAGGGGGACTGTTTGAGAGATCAATCTCACAGTCCTAAGAAAATAGTATGTAACAAATTATTTTAATATTTAACTATGCTCTTGTTTCTCATTTTACCCTCTTTCAGTTTCCGAAAGTATCTAGTTACTGTTGCTTAATTGTTTTAAATTATAATTGTTTCAAACCCAGATCTCTTTTGACTCTATTACAGATGTCAGCTTTGAGGGGATAAGTTTTCTGAAGGATTTTGATTTAAATATATACTTTTATACAATACTCAGTAATTGGAGAGCCAGCTGCTAGCTTCCTCACAATTTATCTGTCAGCTATCTTTAGTGCTCTCTGAGTCCATGCTTGTTTTCAAAATTTTCAGTATGTTTTTTAGTTCCCTATTTTTTTTTGGGGGGGGGGGTCTGGTCTGCTTGGCAGTATTTGTAGGCCTGCATTTTAGGCCATCTGCTGTACTTTTGGTAATAAATTTTAGCTGTGGCTTATTTTTATTATTTTGAATGTTCTAATTATTAAAGGTCTGATCTTGCAGTGTTTACTAATGCAATTATATGAGTAGTCCTATTGATTCCAATGGAAGTACAGGAGACTAGGGATCAGAGCTCTACTTTGTAGTTATAAGTGTTTTAGGTCATTATAACATAACAATCACTAGTTTCTTTTCTGTGTGATGGCAATTTTTTTTCTTCCTTTCCTGATTAAAGATCATGTTTCCAACAATATGTCATTATTGGAACACTGTCTGGCTACAGGGTAAGAAAGAGCCTCATTGTCATATCTTTCATTTTGCTAGTTGCTTTTCAACCTGCCCTTGGACTCTTCTTGACTTTCTTTTCTCTTTTCTCTGTGACCTGCCCAGCTGTTCCAAGGGACATACTTTTTTGCCTTGCAAAGATGTTTGTATGTCTATCTAATTGTAGTCCTTGTATTGTTTAAGTAGCTTTCATCTATACTTGATAAGCTTTTTTATGAAATGGTTTCTCAGGCCACGTCCACACTACAGAGTAAAATCGAAATTAATAAAATCAATTTTATAAAACAGGTTTTATAAAATCGATTTTACGTGTCCACACTAGGCCACATTACTTTGGTGGTGTGCGTCCATGGTCCCAGGCTACCATCGATTTCCGGAGTGGTGCACTCTGGGTAGCTCAGTAAAAGAATGGGACCAATAACTTCGATTTCCGTCCACACTAACCCTAAATCGATATAGTAATATCGATTTTAGGGTTACTCCTCTCGTTGAGCAGGAGTACAGAAATCGATTTTAAGACCCCTTAAAATCGATTTTAAGTGCCTTGTAGTGTGGACGGGTACAGCGTTAAATTGATTTAACGCTGTTTAAATCGATTTAAAGCTGTAGTGTGGACCAGGCCTCATTGTAATAAAACTGTCTAGGGTATATATGTTTATCTAGTGGAAGCTTTTGTCATTTGATCCCATGGAAGAAATTTCCCCTCTTATGCTGGGTGGGCTAAAGTGGGGAAAAAAGGAGCTGGAATGGCACCCAGCCTGTAGCAGAAGTGGTATCCTATCTGTATCTCACAATGATGTATTTTTGTCTCCAATATTCTTATCTATTATATCATATTGTCTCCCCTCCCATCCCCACCTATTCCTCTTTGCCAGTGATGTCAGCTTTTCACTCCGAGGTCTATGTACCTTCTTCCATGCTGGTCCTTGTGCATAGGCACTGATATCTATGAAAAATTAATCAATTTAGTGAGGACTGGGTTGAGTTCCAGATGGAGAAAGTTGATGCTTTGTCTGTTCATAATAATTTAAGAAATTCCATTTTAATGTGTATATATATGTAAAAGTATATTTTATATTATGATTGTATCCCACTTACTCTATCTTTCCTATTGTCAACTTATCATCTTAGGGCCCAGCAAACACATATATGGATGCTTAACTTTATTGTGAGTAGTTCTTGGTCCTTTAAATAGTAATGTGTTTGTACAACACCTAGCACAATAGGGCTCCAATCCTGCCTGAGGCATTTAGATGCTGCAATAATATAAATATTTGATAATAATAAAAAGCACCTGAAAGCGAGAGTATTGTCTGAATCCTCACATTACAACATACTTTAGTCTCTTAAAACAAAACAAACAATATTTTAATATTATTTCCTACATGGTAATGTAATTTTTGTTGTGCTCAGAGTTATTTTTCTCAAGTCCTTTGCTACTGGATCGCTAGTCTGCAGTTAGATGTTGTCACCTTTCTTGTGGAGAACAGTAGTAACATTTTAGTTGTCTGAGATTTTTGATGCTTGAATTACTGTGTTTTCTTCTACTGAATTTCCCCGCATACTCTATGATGATGTCTTAATTCCTCAGCTTTCTTATCTGTCTCATCAATCAGTGCCTGTTTTTCAGGTCTAGTTGTACTTGCTCTCTTCATATTTTAGGCAGAACTGATAGGGGTAACATTAATATGGGTTTCAAGTGCAGAACTGATGGTGGACTGTAAAGGGCAGGATTGATTTTTGGGGCGCAATTAATTGCTAGGCAGGGAGCATGCGTAGATATGTGGGTAATGAGACACTCCACACACTTTGTTTCAGGCCCCTTTAAGCGCTGATTGTGTGTATATAGTGCATAATATACTGGAGCCCCAATCCTTGATTGGAGCCTCTAGGTGCTACTGCAATTCAAATAACACTGATCTGCTTTTGGTGATGTATTACTTTCATGAGGATCTTGTTTTATTTTAATTCTAGTTTGATCACTGCCTGTGAACAGATTTTTGTTTTGTTGACTCAACAGTACTGTTTTTTTTTGTAACTTTGATTGTCTTGTCTACATTGTTTCTACAAAGGGAAAACTGGTGCTCTAAATTTATATATATATATATTTTTGCAGGTAAATCCTCCCTTACCCAGGTGACTTTTGAGAACAGTCAAATTTTGAAAAATGAAATTCTGGTGTTAAGCAGATGTTTTATAATTTCAGATAATCAGTGTTTTGGAGAACTGGGTTTAAATAACTGGTGCAATAATTGAAAGGCAGCATGGTCTAGTGCAGATATGGGCAGACTATGGCCCGCTGGCCACATCCGGCCCATGGGACCATCTTGCCCGGCTCTTGAGCTGTCAGCTGGGGAGGCTAGCCCCCGGCTCCTTCCCTGCAGCCTCAGCTCTCTGTTTCTCCGGTGCTCTGGGCGGCGGGGCTGGAAGTTTCTGCTGGGCAATGTGGCTGTGAGAACCGCCATATGTAGTGTATTAAATTGCTCCCCATAGGAATGTGCTACTTACAGTGTACTACTTACAACTGCCAGTCCTGGTGCTCTGTAAGTAGCACATTCCTATGGGGAGCAATTTAATACACTACACCCTGAGCAAGGAAGGCTGAGCCTCCCCAAACAGCCAGGCCTCCACCCCTATCCACCCGCTCCCACTTCCTGCCCCCTACTGCCCCCCTCAGAACCCTGACCCGTCCACCCCACCTGCTCATTGTTCCCTGACCGCCCCCTCCCGGGACACCCCACCCTCATCCAACCCCCCACGTCCTCCGACTGCCCCAACCCCTATCAACCCCCCCAACCCCTGACAATACGGTTTCGGAACCCGATGTGGCCCTCAGGCAAAAAAGTTTGCCCACTCCTGGTCTAGTGGAATGATCATGTGGCTCCTTCAAATCAGGAAGTCATTAAATGCAATAACATCTGACACTGATTCCCTTTGGGCAAGTCATTTAACTCCCCAGTTTAAGTTTGCACACCTGTAAAATGGGGGAAATAAAACTTGTCTGTCTCACAGAGGTATTGGCAGCTAAGTAACATCCTTAATTACTTTGGGGCATAATGTCAATAGCAAAATGATGATAATTATTATTTATTATTTGTATTATTGTAGCAGTTAGAAGCCCTAAATATGGACCAAGACCCCCTTGTGCTAGGTGCTGTACAAACACAGAACAAAAAGACTGTCCCTATCTTAAGGAGCTTACAATCTAAGTTTGATACAGGAGACAACAGATGGATATAGACAGACAAGAGAGCCCAGCTAAACAATGAGACAGTATTGGTCAGCATGATATGCAGTGATGGATTATGACTGTTAAAAGGTGCATATTATTTGTTGCAAAGATATTTGATTTGGTATTGGGATAGTATCTATCACTGGCATGCATGCTAGTCTGTGATTATTTTCTGAAGCCTTCTGTGATAAATTTCCCTAGTGGTCTTACTTTACTGCATGTATAGCAGGGATAGGCAACCTATGGCACGCGTGCCGAAGGCGGCACATGAGCTGATTTTCAGTGGCACTCACACTGCCCATGTCCTGGCCACCAGTCGGGGGGACACTGCATTTTAAATTAATTTTAAATGAAACTTCTTAAATATTTTGAAACCTTATTTACTTTACATACAACAATAGTTTAGTTATATATTATGGACTTATAGAAAGAGGCCTTCTCAAAAGGTTAAAATGTATTACTGGCACGCGAAACCTTAAATTAGAGTGAATAAATGAAGACTCGACACACGATTTCTGAAAGATTGCCAACCCCTGATGTAGAGTATTGTATTCCGCTATTCTGCTTTGTTTCTTTATGCTTGCTTATTTTTTAAAGCTTCTGGGACTTGCCATTTCTGTTGTATTGAAAATGACAGAGGAATAATATGTTATCAAGTTAGAAGGTTCAATTATTCACCCTTTTGGGAACATGCTTTGTAGTAGGAAGCATCTTGTCTCACAGTTTTAAAAAAATCACTATATTTTAGCAAAGCATTTAACGCCGAAGATTATTGTAGACTACGGAAAACCTGTTATAGATATGCATTAATGCAACTCTTAGAACCTTAGCATGTTTATATAAGCACAATAACTGCAGAAACACTACCTTATCACAGACATCTTAGATCAACTGGTGTATTTGCAAATTTTAGTGAACTTTTATAAATTTACATTGTTGCTAACATCAAGCAATTCAAAAATCATGAGATTTTACTAATAATAAATCTTGTTTTTTTTGTTTGCCTTCTTTTTGTTGTAGGTAAGAGCTGAGATTTTCATTTAAGTGTACAACTCCAGGAGCTGAAGTTTTTAAGATAATTTCATTGCAAGTCTTGCAGTATTTAAGGTTATGAGAACTGGTAAAACTGCTTCAAAACATAGGACTTCACATTTTCTGGCCATGGTGCCTACGCAGGATTTTGAAATATCCAATTGTTGTATTCAGCAATGTGGCAAAATATTCTTTTATCTGCATCATTAAGTTGCAAATATTAACATAACAAACAAGACTTTCTTTCTCTTCACTTTTCTTTTATGTTCTTAGGCATGCTTGTGATTATAGCCTAACAACTTTTTGTTCTTATTTTGTAAGCTGCAATACTGAAGTTGCATTACTGATCTATTTATTTGCATAAATTAGTTGTCTGACATTGTTTCTGTTATGCAAATAAATTCACTGATAAGAAGTTAGTGAAGCAAAAAATCCAAAGAGAACTTTTCCTTGAGTGAGTGCTAAATAGCTTTTTATTAAATTCAGTTCTGTGAAAATATTACCTTTGTTTATATTGATGACTTTAAAATATTTTAAATGCAACAGACGAGTCTGTAAAAAGTCAAAGGTAATTAAATATTTGTCATAGCTGAACTTTGAAAGGTAGTTGAGAGTGACTCAGCTATACAGAGTGGAGGGTAGCACCATGCTCCTGAGAAGCCTCTTAACCCTGAAGACAGGGAAGAGGTAAAACTGTTGCAGATTCCCCCTGTTCTCACAGACATTGGATGGCCTTCTGTACAATCAGGAACTGGTGAGATGGAGTGGGGAACATGGGGCAGCAGCTGCTCTGTACGCCACTATCCCCCTTGAGAGAGAGACGCTTTCCAGGCTTGAGAGATAAATGAACTTCTAATAAAAAAACTTAATGCTGCAGTGACATCTTTAGCCAAAGATATGGTTATTCCCTCTGAGGAAGACTTGTACAAATACCATATTGAATGGAAGGTAGAAAAAGAACTTGGCATCTAGATACCACTGTGATGGGAGCACTAGAAATGTGTAAAACTCTGCAGTGTTATTTCCCAGAGTTAAAATTTTAGTGGATTCTAAATTTAGATTTCAGAGCTCTTTCAAAACATACTCATTTTTCCATATCAGTCTTTGGATAGAACTTGCCTGTCTGAGACTTAGCCTATGTTCTTCAGTATTTAGCCTTGCCAGTCTTTGGAAATATGGGACTCCTGAGTCAAATGTCTCAATTAATTAAAACTTGCTTTCTTATAACTGTCATGTGCAACAGAGTTTATAAAATCACTGCTCTCCCTATAACTAACTGTGCTGTATCTTCCATAAGAAGATCATTTTAAGAACACACCTTTGCCATTTATTTACCATTGAATGCTAGCTGTGGGGATACAAAGAGTAATTTAAATTGTGTTGAATGTCAAGTAATTCCCCCCCCCTCAAAAAAATGCTCAAAATATTTAGTCTAGAGAAACAATAGACTGAAATAGACTCTTAACATCTGGTTAAGTTACTGAAGTCCTCAAAATAGAGACTTCAAGTTGCAGAGAATTCACCATTTACGCTAGTTTAAACCTTCAAGTAACCTGTGTCCCATGCTGCAAAGGAAGGCGAAACCCCCCTAGGGTCTCTGCCAATCTGATGGGGGGAAATTCCTTCCCAACCCCAAATATGGGAATCAGTTAGACCCTGAGCATGTGGGCATGACCCACCAGGCAGATACCACAGAAAATTCTTTCCCAGTTAACTCAGAGCCTCCCCATCTAGTATCCCGTCTCCAGCCACTGGGGATTTTTGCTACTGGCAGATGCCGATGGGCCACATGCCATCTTAGGCAGTCCCTTCATACCATTCCCTCCATAAACTAATCAAGTTCAGTCTTGAAGCTAGTTAGGTTTTTTGCCCCACTGCTTCCCTTGGAAGGCTGTTCGAGAATTTCACTCCTCTGATAGTTAGAAACTTTCCCTTAATTTCAAGCCTGAAGTTGTTGATGGCCAGTTTATAGCCATTTGTTCTTATTTATACATTAGTGCTTAACTTAAATAACTCCTCTCTGTGATGGGTTTCTCCCCCACTCCTCCCCAGGGTGCCACTTGGAACTGAGGTACCACTGAGCCCGCCTGACCCACCAGCCTGGGTTCCCTTTACACTGCACTGCTATGCAGCTTGTCAAGGCCTTTCCCAGGCTTCAGATTGCACTTTACCAGCACACATACAGGTAGGGACACATTCAGGTGCAGCTATACACACAGATGCTGAGATCAGCTCTGTATGGGACAACTCAGCTAAGGAATTGCCCAGTACTCAAGTGCACACACCCTTCTAGAGGATAAACCCAAAATTGTACTGTCTTGCGTTACACAGAGAACTGTACAGCATAAACTCATGAAATTCACCCCCCTTCCCTCAATGTAGAGAGGGATATACAAAGCATTCTGCCCCAGTGTATGATTTCCACACACATTGGTTTTAGAAAAAACAAAACAAGTTTATTAACTACAGGAGATAGGTTTTTAAGTGATTGTAAGGAATAGCAAACAGATCAAAGCAGATTACCTAGAAAATAAAACAAATATGCAATTTAAGCTTAGTATACTAAAGAAACAAGTTATAAGTAGCAAATTCTTACCCTAAATGTTGTTTTAGGTAGATTGCAGAGATTCTTGAAGCCAAGCTGCACTGGCTTGCAGCTTAAAACTCCAGATATTCCTTTAACAGTCGAGACAATCCTCTTGCCTGGGCTCAGTCCTTCTCCTCTAGTCCAGACTTTTTCTTCTCAGGTGTTTCCCACAAGTGTTTCTTGGGCAGTGAGTCAATGAAGAATGAACCACGATGATGTCAATCCCCTGCCTTAAATAGTTTTTACATATGGCGGGAATCCTTTGTTTCCCAGTGTGATTTCCACCCCCAGTCAGTGGAAAAATACTAATATTATCATGGAGTCCAGTACCAGGTTACTTGGTCACATGTCCCTGCAGCCATAATAGAGGCTGTTTGTAGCGTCCCCAGGAAGACTTCTTGGTGGGAAATTAGCATCTTCAATGACCTATTGTTTTCCCTAATGGCCCTTCCCAACCGGCTATCCAGACTGATTTCATTCTGTCTAGTGGGTGTTCCCCAGGGATAAACACATTTGTAATAGATGCATAGACAATATTCCTAACTTGAGATGCAAAAATGATCCATGCATACAAATAGGTTAATCATATTCAGTAAATCATATCCTTTCCAATGATACCTCATATGACCCACCTTGCATAAAATACATTTTAGTTATGCCATAATCATATCATATCCATATCTCTATGAAGAATATGGAGTGTAGTGTCACACTCTCCTTCCCTGGTATTTATCCCTCTTATGTATTTATAGAGAGGAATCATATTTTACCTCGTCCTTCTTTTGGTTAGGCTAAACAAGCCATGTTCTTTGAGTCTCCTCTCATAAGTTAGTTTTTCCATTCCTAGTAGCCCTTCTCCGCTTTGAATTAATCTTTCTTAGACATGGGAGACCAGAACTGTACACAGTATTCCAGATGAGATCTCACCAGTGCCTGTATAAGGTTACTAGCACTTCCCCATCTCTATTGAAATACCTTGCCTGATGCATCCTAGGACAGCATTAGGCTTTTTCCCGAATCACATTGACAGACCATAGTCATCCTGTGATCAACCAATACACCCAGGTCTCCCTCCTCTCCTGTTGCTTCCAACTGATAAGTTCCTAGTTTATAGACAAAAATCTTGTTGTTCGTCCCTAAGTGCATGACCTTGCACTTTGTACTATTAAATTTCATCCCATTTCTATTACTCCTGTCATGGTATCTTTCCCCAATCTGAACCTTAGAGTCCAAAAGTTGGGGTACCAGCAAGAATTCCTCTAAGCTTAATTACCTGCTTAGATCTGATACACTGCCACCAACCAGGAATTCCAGTGCCTGGTACACTCAGGTCCCCCCAAAACCTTGCCCGGGGACCCCCAAGACCCAGACCCCCTGGATCTTAACACAAGGAAAGTAAACTCTTTCCCTCACCAGTGCCTCTCCTAGGCTTTCCCTCCCTGGGTTACCCTGGAAGATCGCTGTGATTCAAACTCCTTGAATCACAAGAACTCCAGTTTGCAAGATCATCCAGTTCTTGTATGATATTCTGGTTCTCCTCCTTATTGGCTATACCTCTAAACTTTGTGTCATCCGCAGATTTTATTAGCACACTCACACTTTTTGTGCCAAGGTTATTAATGACAGTGTTAAATAAGATTGGCCCCAAGACTGGTTCTTGAGGAATTCCACTAGGAACCTCTCTCCAGCCTGACAATTCACCTTTCAGTATGACCCATTGTAGTCTCCCCTTTAATTAATTCCTTATCTACCTTTCAATTCTTATATTAATCCTCATCTTTTCCAATTTAACTAATAATTTCGCGTGTGAAACTGTATCAGATATGTTACTGAAATCCAGGTAGATGAGGTCTACTGCATTTCCTTTGTCTAAAAAATCAGTTATCTTCTCAAAGAAGGAAATCAGGTGGTCTGGCGTGATCCTACTTTTTGTAAAACCATGTTGTATTTATTTCGATTACTGTTCACTACTTTCTCTTTCAAACTTTGTTCCAAGATCTTTCATACAACTGAGGTCAGACTAACAGGCCTGTAGTTTCCTGGATCACTTTTTTCCCCTTTCTAGGCATAGGAACTATATTGGCAATTCTTCAGTCATAGGGTACAACCCCTGAGTTTATAGATTCCTTAAAAATCCTTGCTATTAGGCTTCCAATTTCATGTGCCAGTTCCTTTAATATTCTTGGATGGAGATTATCCAGGCTCCCTGATTTAGTCCCATTAAATGGTTTGAGTTTGACTTTCATCTCGGATGTGGTAATTTTTATTTCCATATCCTTGTTACCATTAGCCACCCTGCCACTACCCCACGCTCTTCATTAGCCTCATTAAAAACAGAGGGAAAGTATTTGCTTAGGTGTTGGGCCATGCCTAGATAATATTTAATCTCCACCCCATCCTTAGTGTTTAGGGGATACTGTGATTGAAAGCAAATAAAATAATCACCATTTTGACTATTTTATTAATATTATATTAAAGAAAGAAAAATAAACATTAAACAACATAAATAACAGAACACAAATGACTAGTTTCTTCGGTTACAATCTCTTTTCTGTGCTTCTCTGCGGAGAGCTTTTCACGTGGATTACACCTCTGAGAGTGGGCCTGCTTTTGGTGGGGCACTTCTTTCTTGGGAAATCCAAACCAAGGTCTTATTTCCCAAAATTATTGAGAATCCAGTCTTAGTATTTCATAGATAATAAGGCTATTTATGGGTAAACAAAAAAATTGTTTAAAACATGTGGATCATGTTGGTTAATTATTAATAACCAGAGAGTTCATAGATGGACAAGGTAAGCAATCTTAACTAAATTGTATGAAATTGAAAAAATATTTCAATCATTTACTTTAGAAGAAGCAATTTAAAGAGCTGTCTTAAGAAAGGCCAATTAATAAAGGAATCATAAATCAAAATAAATCTCACTATTCTCTGTTTACTAAAGTTTAGTCCTTGTCTCCTTTCATGTTTAGCTCCTCTGTGCTGTCCTCGCATACAGGTCTAAATATTTGGTGATTAACAACAGTTAATATTGTTACACTGACTGGAGTGGCTCACAGCTGTGAGTTCCTACCTCAGGGCAGATTTTCAGAAACAGAGCACATACCCCAAACTGGTGATGTGTTCTATAATTAGATTTCACCAAGCCAGTACCAAATGTGAACTCTTGGATCACTATACCATTCTTACCATTGAGCCACAGACAGTCCCCTTAGACTGTCCATCCTATCTTGCCATTCAGAGAAACTGGACTTTGTGACAAAAAAAACTTAAGCCAAAAATTACACCACATCATGTTTCTCCCAGTCTCAAGAGACCAGTCACTTACCCAAATCAATTGGTACTCCAGATCTTACACCAGATAATACTAGTAAACTAACTAAAGATTTATTAGCTAAGGCCTGGTCTACATTACACGTTTATACCGATTTTAGCAGCATTAAACCGATTTAACGCTGCACCCGTCCACACAACGAGGCTCTTTATATCGATATAAAGGGCTCTTTAAACCAGTTTCTGTACTCCTCCCCGACGAGAGGAGTGGCGCTGAAACCGGTATTACCATATCAGATTAGGGTAAGTGTGGCCGCAAATCGATGGTATTGGCCTCCGGGCGGTATCCCACGGTGCACCACTGTGACCGCTCTGGAAAGCAATCTGAACTCGGATGCACTGGCCAGGTAGACAGGAAAAGCCTTGCAAACTTTTGAATTGCATTTCCTGTTTGCCCAGCGTGGAGCTCTGATCAGCACGGGTGGCGATGCAGTCCCAAATGCAAAAAGAGCTCCAGCATGGATCATACGGGAGATACTGGATCTGATCGCTGTATGGGGAGACAAATCTGTTCTATCAGAGCTCTGTTACAGAAGACGAAATGCCAAAGCATTTGAAAAAAATCTCCAGGCTATGATACAGAGTCCACAGCACAGTGCTGTGCGACAAGCGTAGCGGAAAGCCAAAGAATCAAATGGACTCTCATGGAGGAAGGGAGGGGATACTGAGGACTCCAGCTATCCCACAGTCCCCGCAGTCTCCGAAAAGCATTTGCATTCTTGGCTGAGCTCCCAATGCTTGTAGGGTCAAACACATTGTCTGGGGTGGTTCAGAGTATATCTCGTCAATTTACTCCCCCTCCTCCCCTCGTGAAAGAAAAGGGAAAAAAAATCATTTCTTGACTTTTTTCAGTGTCACCATATGTCTACTGCATGCTGTTGGTAGACACGGTGCTGGGGCAGTGAACAGCAGCATCCTCTCCCCTCCCTTCCCCGGTGGCAGAGGGTACAGTGCAGTAGGACTGGTAGCTGTCCTCGTCATCAGCCCGTGAGTGGTCCTGGCTGGCCTCAGGTGAAGTCGGCCGGGGGCTCCTGGGTAAAAATAGGAATGACTGCCGGTTATTCCCGGCAGATGGTACAGAACGGCTGGTAACTGTCCTCATCATAGCAACTGGGGGCTGAACTCTTTCAGCCCCCACCCTTTCATGTCTAAAGAAAAGATTCTTTACTGCATGGACTATCATAGCAGCGGGATGCTGTGCTCCTCTGCCCTCCACCGTTTAATGTTGTGCCTGGACTATCATAGCAGCTGGAGGCTGGCCCCCCCCATTTTATCTCACTAAAAAGTCAGTGTTTCATATTCCTGCATTCTTTATTACTTCATCACACAAATGAGGGGACCCTGCAATGGTAGCCCAGAAGGATTGGGGGAGGAGGGAAGCAATGAGTGCGGTTGTTGCAGGGAAACCCCCTAGAATGGCATGCAGGTCATCATTTCTGTGGGTTCTGACATGGAGCGGCTGTGCTCTCTGGTTCTCTGATACACTCGTTCTCTAGTACACTTGCCCCATATTCTAGGCAGGACTGACTCTATTTTTAGATGCAACATAGAGGAGGGAATGACCTGGGGGGTCATTCCCATTTTTGTCTTTGCGCTCCCGGCCGACCTCAGCGAAGGTCAGCCAGGAGCACCCATGACAGCAGCAGACGGTACAGAACGACTGATAACCGTCATCTCGTCGCCAATTTACAATGGCACAGCAGACGGTACAGAACGACTGGTAACCGTCTCTGCTACCTTGCAAAGGCAAATGAATGCTGCTGTGTAGCGCTGCAGTACCGCCTCTGTCAGCGGCATCCAGTACACACACGGTGACAGTGACAAAAGGCAAAACGGGCTCCATGGTCGCCATGCTATGGCGTCTGCCAGTGCAATCCAGGGAAAAAGGGCGCGAAATGATTGTCTGCCGTTGCTTTCACGGAGGAAGGAATGAGTGACAACATTTACCCAGTATCACCCGTGACACTGTTTTTGCACCATCATGCATTGGGATCTCAACCCAGAATTCCAATGGGTGGGGGCGACTGCGGGAACTATGGGATAGCTACGGGATAGCTACCCACAGTGCAACACTCCAGAAATCGACGCTAGCCTCGGTACATGGACGCACACCACCGAATTATTGTGCTTTGTGTGGCCATGTGCACTTGACTTTATACAATCTGTTTTACAAAACCGGTTTATGTAAAATCGGAATAATCCTGTAGTGTAGACATACCCTAAGAGAAAAAAAATGAGAGTGATTGAGAGGTTAAAGCAGGTAAAATATATGTACAGGTGAATCACAGTTTGTAATTCCAAATGATGGCAGAGATGTAATAAACTAATTTGGGCTTGGGAGTGGCTGGCTCACTACAAAAGCAATTTTCCCTCTCTTGGTATTGACACTTCCTCATCAGTTATTGGGAGTGGACCACATCCACTCTGATTGAATTGGTCTTGTCATCACTGGTTCTCCACTTGTAAGGTAACTCTCTTCTCTTCATGCGCCAGTATATTTATGCTTGTATCTGTAATTTTCATTCCATGCATCTGAAGAAGTGGTTTTTTACCCCAAAACTTACACCCAAATAAATCTGTTAGTCTTTAAGGTACCACCAGACTCCTGGTTGTTTTTGTGGATACAGGCTATCACGGCTACTCCTCTGATACTTGACAATGAATACTGTTTCTTAGTCATTGCATCACTGCAAAAGGATTGGAAAACATGCCTTATGGTGATAGACTCAAGGAGCTCAATTTGTTTATCTTAACAAAGACAAGATTAAGGGGTAACTTGATCACAATCTATAAGTACCTATGTGAGGAATATATATTTGATAGTGAGCTCTTCAGTCTAGCAGATAGAGGTATAACAATGCAATGGCTGGAAGTTGTAGCTGGATAAATTCAGACTGGAAATAAGGTGTATGTTTTTAACAGTGAGAGTAATCAACCATTGGAACAATTTAACACAGATCATGGTGGATTCTCCATTATTGACAATTTTTCAATCAAGATGGGACGTTTTTCTAAAAGATATACTCTAGGAATTATTTTTGGGAAGTTATATGATCTGTCTTCTACAGGAGGTTGGACTAGATGATCATAGTGGTCCCTTCTCACCTTAGAATCTGTGAAAGCCACACTGTGAATGTTCATAGGAACATGGTACAGTGTGGATTTAATAGTAAAATTTAAAAGTAATATTGTATAATGTTCTTTGTTCATCTCTAACCTTTACTCTTCTTTCTAGCTAGAAGGCATGGAACATCAGATTCAAGCCTGATGCAAACATGAATAGAGTTGTACCTACTTAGAGGAGGTCTGGGTCCAGAGTATAAAGACTGTTACTAGATATCTTGTAACTAAATGTCCAGTTTTGTTCTTAGTTTAGCTAGGAAAGTGTTTGCACTTGTGCTGACCTTTTCTTTCACTTTCTTTTATTTGAGTTATGTATTCTTAGGTGCCCATCAGTATGGAATCTAAATAACTTGCAAAAACTAGGGAGCATTTACTGCACCCTCAGAGGGCTGTATTCTCATTCTCTCTTTTCCCATCTGATTATTTTTTGGGAGGGATGTGGATGGGAAAGGAGAAGAGTTATTTATCCATCCTTTTGTTTTCTTCTCCGCCCCACTCTCATGGATCTGCTAGTCCAGGTAGACCATTTGTTCTCATTTTGCAAATTGGTCTCTGTAGCCAGTTTTCTTTCAGTGAAGCCTGTTTCTCATTGACTTTTGGAGGCAAACCACCCATCTCGGAATGGATATGCTTCTCAGACTATTTCCCAGTTCCTCTTTACTCAGAAGCATGTCATAAAGGTTTTTGGGTATTTTTGTTGTCTTTTTGACTAGAGATGCACTAAAAAATTTTTTTTTGGGGGGAAACTATAGCAGCTGCAAATGTAGTGAGTACTCACTTCTAGTGCAAGTTCAAATTACTGTTTTGTTCCTTTCATGTTGGAAAAAGAGACAGTAGTGTTAGTTGACTACAGTTGTTTGGCCTGGGTGTGCTTGGACCAATGGTAATACAATACTTGTTGTGTCTTCTTGGAACACTGTAGGACAAGTTCAGAAAACAGGTGACTTATAACCACTCTGGCTAGTGGTTTTAGATCTAAACATTCTATACATCGCCTGAATATTTACTAAGAAACAGCCATGTTTTTCTTCCAAAGGAGAATCTTCAAGTAAGCATAGATGATACACCTTTACCAAAAATAGCTCTGGGATATTGGAAAGTTTTCTTTTGTGGATTTAACTTGGTGAGAAATAACTCCAGCTCAGATTCTTTTTCAGGGAAAAAAAAAGAGAACTCTGTGGGTGCATCTTGAAAACCCACCTTGTTAATACAGTAAAAAAATATTAAAAATACTTCAAATATTTAAATCTTGAGGATTTACATAGAAAGAGTTCTAGAAATCTGGTTTATGAAAAAAGAACATATCTCCTGGTGTGTCTTCAGCTAACTTAAGCAAACATCCCTCCAAGAGAGGCAGAAATGCCATGATATGGGAAATATGTGAATGTTTCTATTAATAATCATAAACAGTAATACCCTTTCTGTAACTTTATTAAATAGCTCATTTTGGATTAGGGAACACAGCTCCCTACCATATCAGGAGTTGGAAGTGTTATTTAGATTATAAAATCTGCAAGGCAGGGATGTCTGGGTTTTTTTTGTGGTTTTGGTTGGGATTTTTTTTTTTTGTGTGGACTAGATCAAGCACAGTCTGATCTAGTCACAGGGAAAAGGAAGATGACAATTTAAATAGGGGTTTTAATCTATTCTGTGTCTTTAGTATGCATTTTAATGAATAACTATATGGTATGCATCTCATATTATCTTTATCTCCAGATTAAAAACCTAACTGTAACTGCTTTTCAAAGGTGCACTGCAAGTTTTTAGACCTCACATGTTTATAGTATTCTACAAGAAAACAGCACTTATAACATGAGTTCATAATAGATTATCCGGTGAATTTAAGCATGGGCCACTTTGCTATGGGCAGACATAATATGGTCCTTGCACTTTTATCTCTTAATATTTCAGCCATTTGAAATGAAGTTTTCCAAGAGTAGTTAGTTGTTAGGGCAAGAGAGTGATAATTAGGATTCCTGGATTTTATTCCTTGCTTTTTCACTGTATCTCTTTGATCTTGTGTAAATTACAAAAGTTCTCTTTGCCTTGATTTACCTGTCTGTAAAATGGGGATGATGATCTTCCTTATAATGGTATTGGGAGGTTTTCTTCATATTCTTAAAAATTCTTTCAGATCTTTGATGAATGATGTTTTCTAAGTGTAAAGAATCCACTGTTATCCTATTACTCACGCTCTACAGAGAATATTAATGTTCTTTTCCTGAACTCTGTTCCTTCATTGACTACTGCTTAATTGTTGTTTTTCCTTTCTCTCTGTCACCTGAGCACTTCCCTCTGCTAGTGAGTTTGGTTACGCTGATGCTGTTCAAAGCAGTACCTACAAAATGCTAGTTATAGGACAGTGTGGGGAACCCTTTCTGTCAAGTCTCATGGCTATAACAGCACAAATAAATATTCTATAAATAAATGAAGGTCTCTTCAGTGCACACATGGAACTCTGGAGCTCTCTATGCATTGAAGTAAGACTAGACCACTAAGTACAGTATGTCACTTCTGAGTTAAATCCTGCCTCAGAAAGTCCAACGGCAAGCATGCCAAGTCAGATCCCAAATACAAGTATTCTGCATTACAGCATTTCTCATTCCTGAATATGTATCATTGTGCTGTCTCAGTGGCTGTTTTACTGGATTCTTTCTTTTTTTCAGTGCTGTTTTTCCTCCTATAGACAGATGTTGATATTAGCACACTGAATATGTGGGACAGATCTTCAGGTAGTTTAAACTGGCATAACTCCATTGAAATCAATGGAGTTGCACCCAGCAGAGGATTTGGTCCACTGAACTTAATCATGATGCATCCAAAGGAAAGATGCAATCCTTTTAAATGAGATGTCCATCTAATTTTAGTATATGTGGGTGAGATTATGGTCTATGCTTTATTTATTCTTTCCACTGTAAAATGTCACGCTCCTTTTAGGATAATTATACTATTAGGAATAATTTAAAATAATGGTAGGTGAAAGGAAAATAGTTTCACAAAAGACCATTTAAGATCAGTGTAGTTGACTTGTGGATCACACTCAAGACGAGGGCCTGAGATCAGGACTGTTTAAACTTGGTTGGTGCTAGACAGATTCTGGCATTGTGTTCATCACCATTGTGGATGGGCTTAATGGCAGAAAAGTTATATACATTTCTATTTCATATTCTTTTAGGTGAAGCTCCTCAAGGGAGAGATGGGAAGTTAAAGTATATTTGCTTGTTCCACTGAATTTCTGTCTGTTCATTATGTTACCTGCTTTGCGGGCTGATCCCAAGTCCAGTGAAGTCAATGGGAAGACTCTTGTTAACTTCAATGGGCTTTGGGTCAGGCTGTTGCACCATCTGACTTCCAGAGTGAATATGTATCAGGCACCCTAGTCTTTCTTTTTGAGCTGACATGAATCAGCTGCAGCAGGAAATGGAAGTAATTGTTAATAATCCACACTTTTCTGTGGAAAAGCTGTCCTTGACCTATGTGCTTCTGACAGATGATGGAACATAATTGCAATCAGCTGTTTGATACAGTGTATCTTCTGTTTCTCACTGCTTCAACCTGACCTGGGTAGCTAAGACTATTGAAATGATTTGAATAACAATTAGAGGATGAGAAAATATTATTACTTACATTCTGCTTAGCAGGTAGTTTATGCAAGGTCCAAGTTCACAATTTTTCAAAACTCCGAGCCCCTTTTTCGTTTTGGGATCACTATAAAGACAACACATTGCACCTGTAATCCTCAGGAGCTGTTTCTGGGTTCAAAACCCTTGGAAGTCCTATCCAGTTCTCTGAATAAAGGTTTTTTCACTCCACCATCTCTAGGGCCAGAGTTTCAAAAACAGACTTTAAAGTGACAAGGCTCTGTTTTCAATATCCAAGTTTTTGCACCCACAAATTTGGAATTTAGATTGAGATCAGTGTTCCCTCTAATACTTATTTTCTCCTGTGTGGAGTGGGAAAATGGCTGTCTGAGCTCAAGTTTTTAAACTTCTGAGTGCAGTTTCTACCTCTTCATTCTCTTTCCCTCCTTACTTTAGCACCCCCTTCATTTAATCTACTTCTTCATTCACTCATTGACCTGCTGTCTCTCTTCAGTCATTCCATACACAATAACCATTATTGCTGCCTCTTTACCATTCACTCTCACTTTTTCTTCCCCTTTCTCCCTCTCTTCTGTAGCAGTGAAAACAGGATGTTCAAGTGTGTGCAGGCGACATTTGGATACAATACTCATGTTGTTGTGCACTGTGTCAGTCACCACAACCTATTCTGGATTTTAAAAATATGTTCTCTATCTTAAACTGTAAATTTTCAAAGCATCTTTCAAAACTCATTCATACTTTTTAAGTCCCAAAAAATAGTGTCAGTATCAAACTCTGGTTGTTGCCCTTGAGGTTACTGTCATATGTTTTGGAGATATCTTCTATATGCACTGGGTTGTTCATAAGGCCAGTGAAATCTTTGGAAAGACAAGTAACAGTGAAAGCCAGTTGGTCCAGTATGTATAATGGCTCACATTTGTGCAGTGCCTTGAATTGAAAAGGACCATAAAATGTATTTAGTGAGCTATAGTGATTTTGTTTCATTCATGACCGAAATGGAGCCACCTCTGTGGATAAACTTATTGGTATAACCATTTGGACAACAAGTGAAAACAGATGCTTTATGTAACTCATTCTGCAAAATGAAATGTATGTGCAGAACATATTCACTGCTGCTAGAATTTGTGTACGAGCAGGGATGCAACCAGAATTTTCCTAAGGAGCGGTCCCAGAGCTCTTCCTCTCTGGGCCTGAACCAAGCCTCAAGCTCTGTCCCCCGGGTCCCAGGCCTGCATTCCCTCCATTGTTGCCTCTGTGCCCAACCCTACACTCTCCCCTCTGCACCCAGCTCTACACGTGTTCCTTTTCTGGTGCCCCACACCCAGCTTCACAGTCTTCTTCCCCCCCCCACATAGTCTTGCACCCAGTTCTGAGCTCTCTTCCCCCTGCAACCAGCTCCATGGTCTCCCTGCCCCACACCCAACCCCAAGCTCTTACCCAGAGAGGTGTTCAGTCTGAAGGGCACTATCCTCAACAAGGGACAGATGGCTATTGGAGTCCCAGACCTCATCCTCTGGCATCTCCTCTTCCCCAGGAAGCACCCAAAGCCCAGATCCAATCCTCTCACCGTCCTAGGGACTGAGGTTCCTGGTGCCCCCACTCTGCTTCTCTCCAGTGGCTGGGGGTGCTTGGTTCCCAGGGGTGCTGGAAGGACTGTACAGGTGGGGGGAGCAAGCAGGCTCACAGAGTTGCAGAGCCAATCAGATTTGCTGACAGAGGGTCAGCCAGGCTAAATTTGAGTGAGTGGCATTGCGACTTGTCATGTGTGTCCTTTCAAACACATTCACATTTATGATCCTGAAGGTTTTTCTAAAATACAAGTTTTTGAAATGTTATCCCATAGTAATTAATGTTTAAAGTTAGTTAAAGAAACTGATGACTCTTAGAAGAATGAGGTTACGGTAGTACCTTTTCTTTGGCAGGGTCACAAAATGGTCACTTGTCTGCATTATAATTCCTTTTGGCAATTCTTCAATAAGAAAACAAAATAAGAACGTTCAATTGAGCAAAACTGATCTTGGTAAACATGGTTACTATGAATACATAGCTACAATATTATCCAGTTAAGTATTGTTTTCTAATCATATTTAAACGCCATTGGATTGTTCATATTTAGTAACACAGGTTAAATTAACCAAGGCACTGAAAGTTAGTTAACTCATTTATTTTTTCATAGTTTAAAGTCTATGTAGATTTTATCAAGATTCACTGTAAAACAACCCAGAGGCACATTCAGTGGAAGAAGTAGAAGAACAGGAAGGGAAAGTGTTTTTGAAAAAACAGATATTTTATGGAAAAAGGATTGCAAATTCAAATGTAAAAAGGCAAACATGGCTATCATAATTGGGACATCTGTCCCATGCATCCGACGAAGTGAGTATTCACCCACGAAAGCTCATGCTCCAAAACGTCTGTTAGTCTATAAGGTGCCACAGGACTCTTTGCTGCTTCTACAGATCCAGACTTTTATAGTTTCAGATTTTTTGTTGTTTCTTATTTACACCACCATTTTAGAAGCTTAAAAATACAAGTCCAGATTCTTTTGTCCAGTTGAGCTTGTCGTGGGAGGACAAGGTGGCTTTACACTATTTTAGTAACATAACAGTCCTAGGGCTAGCTGGAGACATGTTTGGGCCTCAACCCTGGAAATACTTGTGTGTTCTTAACATTGTGCATTTGGGTAGTTCCAAGTTAATGGGACTACTTGCATACATAAAGATAAGTGTGTGTAAGTATATGCAGAAATGGGCCCTTGGCTCCTGGAGTAATTTAAAGCGGCTTTAAGGGTGCTTTAAATTATATTTGGTTGTTTATGGCCCCAAAGGACTGTTCTGGAAGCTAGGAATCGCTGCAGTGCGAAGGTGATCTGACTCTGCCCTCTGTCTTATGAGCACACTCCTAATGCCAGGGAAGTTGGATCTCAGGGGCCCATATATATAATACAGAAGTATATCTCTTAAATTTGATACCAATTTTATATGAAGACAGAGTGTTTTCTATTTCTTTACTATCATTTACCATCAGAAAATTCTGCAATTTGATAGATGTATTGACATCTGTCTTTTTAATAATTTGCTCCCAAATCTCATGTATAGCCTCAGTTTCAAAAATCTATCAAAAAATTTTTAGTCAATTCCCTTTGTGTTGGTTTTTTTTTCTTCTATCCCCAGTTGTCTATTTAGTGTCAGGGTACAGGTTGTGATGTGGTAGGGCATAACCCACTTACTAGTTTCCTTCAAGAGCTGTATTGTCTGTAGAGTCTCCCTGGTAATGAGTGTGTTTAATTTAGCAACTCAATTTATAGTTCTGCTTCTTCTCATTCTTTGCCCAACTTGTGGTCTTAAGGTGAAGTGATTGTATCAGAATGAAGTTCCTTGTATGAGGTTGGTTCCAGTTTTCATGTAGTTATTAAAATGTCAGCTAAGTAAATTATTAGATACTTTTATTACTGTTGTTTCATAATAACTTCTATTTATAGCACTATAATTAAAATGTGAGCATAGTTAATGTTTCCTGACATGAAAGCAAGAACTACTGCATATCAGATATGCATTGCGGTGGTGGAAGGAACAGATGTCTCTTCTACAGAAAAGATCATTTTCTTATGTTAAAGGAACACTAGAAATGTAGTCTTTTGTTAAAAATAGTCTAAAGCACCACATCTGTCAATAACTGCAGGCTGATGACAAGCATATTTTCCTACTTTTTAAAAAGATTTTCTTCTATTAAAAATAAACAATGTCAAAAAAACCCCTTCTACTAGTTAAGTAATGTTAGATGTTACTTGTAATAATAGTAGGTTTAAAAATTAGAAGTGCAATGATTTTTAAATAATTGTAAATGTTCTATCAAAATCTTAAAATGAAAAGTAAATGAAAACTACATAGTAACTAATCCTTGTACTGCATGAGGAAGCTGCTTTGACCATGCGGTTGCTATTATTGACAGTGATATTTATCTGCTTTTGTTGTTTGCCTTGGCAACCAGCGTTCTTTACAGGAGGAGAATTGAAAACTTGGAAAGGGAGTTGATGTTCAGTAATCTCTATGAGGGCTGAATCCTGCAAGGTACTGAGCCCTCTCAGTTTCCCATTTCATATAAAAACAGAAGTCAAAGTGGTTCAGCACCTTACAGGGTTAGGCTCTTAAATACTAACACCTTGAACAAAGTAGAAATTATGTTGAAAGGATCATGTAGCAGGATACACAGTCATAACGAAAGCTGTACATACAGCACCTCTTGAATGCATTGAGGCACTAACCCTGGGGCACACTAGCTTTCAGTATCCAACAAGATATAAATTTCATAAAGAGAGGGATTTTCAGCAGCACACCATGTTGGCCTAATTTTGTTCCCATGGAAGTCAATGGTGTTTTATCACTGATTTCCATGGGAGCAGATTTAGGCCAACATGAAGCACTTTGGAAAATCTCATTCTACCATTTTAGTGTTATTTGTTACTCTTACAATTCTTTAAAATAATTTTACATGTAAATGTTAGTGCTTGAATGGTGACAGATCAACAGCTGTGGAGACTTAATGTCCTACACCTATACTCAAAACCGACACAGTGTTCCACCCATTTCCTCACCCTTGAACTGTGTTGGCCACCTTACTATTTCAGTGTACAAGAATAGCTGAAGTTCATTCTTCATGCCCATTCTGTTAAGGATTGCCAGTTGTGATGGTGTATGGGTTTTTTTTTTTTTTTTTTGGTTTACTTTCTCTTCTTTGTCTACCAGCAATTTGACTGAGACCACTAAACTCCGTTTCCCATATGCCACTGAGCAGCCATCAGAAAAAAATACAACTTTTGGTTACTACGTGCCGCTTAGCAAAGTCTTCCTTTACAGGCGAGGAGTCAAAGCGGAGCTCGTGCCCTCCTTATGTTGAGAACTATAGTCTTGGGCCCTAAACAAGGTCTCTGGATCTTGCCCCATACTCTTTCTACCACCTTCCTCAAGCCTACTTCTGTCATCTTTCTTTCCCGTATAGCCAACCCTGTCCCTAAATTTCTTCAGCACAGGAGTAAAGACACAGTTCCTTAGGGTTTCTTCCCTCTTGGTACAGTGTAAATAAAATACACAATAAAGCTCCCTTTCCTCAAAGTTCAGAGCTAGGCCAGGTCATAGTCATTCCAAAAGACATCCCTCCAAGGATGGCTTTCCTCCCTCCTCGTACTGGTCTGGCTGTCTAGCCACATCTATATCCAGGATCTTCCAAGTCTCTGGGCTTGATTTACACAAATAGCCCCCAGCTGTCTTTCTATTTCTCTTTTAATATTGTCCAGGCTTGTTCCCTGGAGAGCTCATGAGCTGTAGGCGTGTCTGATCTTTACATCGTCACCCCCTTCTTTCCACAAAAAGACTGGACAAGGATCTCTGGTCTCCCTGCAGGCTCTAGGTGACACTGTGTACCCCTGCTTGGATTTGAATTGGTGTTTTTGAGACAAAAGGTGTGTGTGTTTACAGTTTGACACAGTTTTCACAAATTGAGTAGAACTGTCAGTCAGTAGGCATGCTTGCAAATTGCACTATGATGTCATAATTGGTTGATTTGCCAATATCAGATTTCTTCACATTCAATGCTTCTTTTGCAGACGTGCAAATTAAATAACCAGGACACAAAATACACAACACGTGGCTTCAGAGTCTTCCAAACATGATATTCTCTCATCCAAGGCACTGAATCACTATTACAGGCTTCACGTGCATTCATTAAAGCCTGTGGATTTATAAGGGTTACTAAATTTAAGAAATAACAATAGACGTACAGCACAAAGTAATTCATCCATAACCAGCTGACGAATCTTTTGAGCTAGGTTGCAGCTTTTAGCAACAGTTCTAAGTAAGGGGCAGTATGTGGTTGCACTGGCTAAGTATGAGCTTGGAGACATTGTGCTTCATCATTCTCTGGTATGCAGCATAAAGCAGAATGCCCCACACTCTTCAGGCCAGTGCAGAGGGAGGTAGGGTCTTGGACCTGCCCTCACTTTATCTATCTTTCTGCTTTAGGGTAATATGCATCTCTTGGGGAGCATATGAGGAGCAGTTCTTGCCCAAGAGAGAGAAAATTTTGCATCCTCTCCTCCTTCCAGAGGCACATGTACCTGAATGAGAGCTAGAGACTATCAGACTATTCATTTATTTTTTTAAATTTCTGAATGCACTTTAAGAATATTTTAAAAGATTAACAATACAGTTAATATAGAACTGATTGCTGCAAACCTTCTCTCATGGGAGAGAGGACTACTCCTCATTGGAAAGATTTGTTGGATCTGGCCCAAATTTCCAAAGATTAATACAATATGCACACTAAATGTCTACAGGGGTTGATATTTAGTAGTACTATATTAGTAGATACAAATATTTAATAGTTCTGATGTTCATTTTCTAGATAACAGCTGTGTTTAGTTTCTCTAAAGACTTTATTTCCTTTAAGTTACGCCCAGGTTTGCTATTCATTTTTGGTTAAACACCAACAGTGTATTCAACACTATTCAAGACACCGAAGAAAACATGTTTTGTGCCCTGAGGAGCTTCCATAGTAAAGGTCCAAACCTGGAAACACTTAGTATAAGTGTAGATTATGATTTCAATGGGACTACTCAGGTTAAAAGCGGTTATTTTTTATGTCCAGTAGAAAGTGTTTGTAGCATCTGGCCTCAAACAGATAACACAGAAGATACATGGAGACCCAGCAGAGATTGTTTTACTTTTTAAAAATTAATGTATTTGGTGATGAGTGATTACCCTTTTTTATTATTATTAACATTCACATTTGGGGGAATCACAGGAGAAGTGTGAGTTAAATCTTGATTTTGTTTTGATTTTTGTGAACTATAAATATATGAACATATTAGATATTCTGGATTCAATTTCTTAGCATTTAGTACAGGACATGTGAAGGATGCAGCGGTCATCTGCGGTATACAGTGGTAATCCACAATTATTAATGAGCTTCCTATGTAATTTTGCTTTTCTTATTTTCTTTCTTATTTAGGGCCAGATTCTGAAACCCTTACTCACATCAGTAGGATTTTCTTGTGTGGTTAAATACTGTTCAGCATTAGTAAGGGTTTTAGATCTGGCCTTCGATAATGTGACTCTTCTAGATGTTTATTTTCCTTAAGCTGCTTCTTTAAAAATTTCATATCACTTGCTGTCACGTCAGGAACTTTCTCAACCTTTTCAGTAAAAAAGATCCCTATCGCTTAACTTCTCCCTGTTGACTTCAACGGGAGTTCCATGTGAAGTGGGCTTGCAGGATTGGATTCAAAGTTCTTCTGCACGTGTCCCAAGTAGTAACAATACAATAGTTTCACATTCTAAACATTTTCTATAATTTTGTTTCTCTAAAATACATAGTGAAACAAAACAGATGATGTGATATAAAGACTTTTATCAGTACTTGTGATGTCATTCCAAACTCAGACTAATAATAGTAATAATATTCACAGTCACATTGTTATAGACACATAAGGCTGTACAGTTGTGCCAACTTTAAATTTGGCCATATTTTCTGTCTGCGCAATCTGCGTGCAGGATTTTTTTTAATTAATGTTCCCACCGTTATATTTTGAAGTGCAAATTTAGAGAGTTTTATTTTGAAAATTTGACATGTTGTGAATATGTCCATGGTTACAAACTGAAGAAAGATGGGAAAAATACCCAAAGATTTAGTTCTGAATTTTTGTACATAAATGATATTGTCTGCATGAAATTTGCTCACAAAAAAGGGTGATCTAAATTGCCTTAAAGTATAGGGCTCTGGCAGAGCTTTTCTGAAGTTAGTGCTATTAATAAAGGAACAGTTTCTCTATAACATTGCATTTACTGTGACCTCTGAAGGAAATAACTATGTAGCATTTATTTTGGTCCATCATACAGTGTTAAAACTGTCTTAATCTGAACGTTTAGAGATAATTCACTTTAATTCTGGAGACCTGAGTAGCTAAAGAAAACCATCCACAATGCTACTGCTTCAGTAGTAATATAAGAAAAATCTTCCACAGTTGGAAAATTACAGGCTGTGTGGAGGTGGTGTAATGCCTCCAGCTCCAAATTCTGAATTGGCAGTGAGCCAGTCACCAGGAGTAGTTCTCATTTAAAGGGGAAGGCACTCCTTTTCTTTAAATTTCTTTTTCACAAAGATTGTATTTTGTCATAGTATCTGTTGTTTAAGATGTACTGTTAAATTCCATTTTGCTGAATTTCAGAAAGCAAATCACTGTCCTTCAGCCAGGTAATGCTTTTGTTTCTCTAAGATTTTGTTGGAATTGTGCAAGTAATGTGATTAGCATGTGAGCCTTCGAAGAAGTATTAAACAAATCACTAACATGCACATAATGAATGTTAGATGCATTAGTGTTGTTGTTTGAAGTAAAATAATGAGATACTGATGTTTGATTTTAAAAAACCCCAAAGCAACAAACTACATCCATCACAAAATAACTAATCATTTAATGTAAACTCATTCATGGTAACTGAGTTAGTAACATCCTTTCATTCAGTTTTAAATATAAGTTTAAAAACATGTTCTGGAAACTTTGTAAAATTGTACTTAAATTTTCTGTTCTCTAATCTAGTTCACCCTCATTTTGAATGGTTTTTAAAAAAAAGATTTGGATATAGCTGTGAGCTGTTGAAACTGGCTAACATAACTGTGTTTGTGGACAACGTTTTTAAACCAGGGAACACTAGTGCAGATGAGACACTTAATGAGACCTCCTGCTTTCTACTGGAGCATTATGTATTTAAAAGTGATATGATAATTAGACATACAAGTGGGTTGTAATATTTTAAAGAATGTCATCCTAATTTCAGTTAGGGAAGTAGCCTAGTTATCTTAATAGATGTATTTTTTAAAAAAGCCCAAAATGTTGATGCACTTCTCAAGTTGGATGTTATTGTAAACTATAGTTGCATTCTTGGTAAAATTACAGTCTATATTCTTGAGATAAGGTAGAAAGAAAGAGAGAATGAGAGAGGAAGAGAAAAGGAGAAGAGTTGGATAGCCAACATGCAAAATCTTTATCATGTATGTTATTTTTCTGTATCTTATTTCTTAAATTATTTCTATTAGCGTTTAGACTAATTTAGCTCCAAAACAGTTTGCAGATGTCGCTAAAACTGTCTGTTATTCTGAAGACTGTCAACCTTTAATTTGATAATATTTTAGTTAATATTCTTGCCTATACTCATGTTGTGGAATTTCAGTGTCCTTTGTATGTATTTCAATGTGGTATTCTGAAAGATCAGAAGATGAACAAAAATATACAACTGAATATTGTAAAATAAAATTTTAAATTACAATCAACATTCTTAAACCTGCTGCTATGAGAGGAAAGTGACATGATGGACTCATAGAATATCAGGGCTGGAAGGGACCTCAGGAGGTCATCTAGTCCAAACCTCTGCTCAAAGCAGGACCAATCCCCATCTAAATCATCCCAGCCAGGGCTTTGTCAAGCCTGACCTTAAAAACCTCTAAAGAGGAGGTTCCACCACCTCCTTAGGTAAGCCATTGCAGTGCTTCACCACCCTCCTAGTGAAAAAGTTTTTCCTAATATCAACTTAAATCTCCCCCACTGCAACTTGAGACCATTACTCCTTGTTCTGTCATCTGCTCCCACTATGAACAGTCTAGATCCATCCTCTTTGAAACCCCTTTTCAGGTAGTTGAAAGCAGCCATCAAATCCCCCCTCATTCTTCTCTTCTGCAGATTAAACAATCCCAGTTCCCTCAGCCTCTCCTCATAAGTCATGTGCTACAGCCCCCTAATCATTTTTGTTGCCCTCCGCTGGACTCTTTCCAATTTTTCCACATCCTTCTTGTAGTGTGGGGCCCAGAACTGGACACAGTACTCCAGATGAGGCCTCGCCAATGTCAAATAGAGGGGAATGATCACATCCCTCAATCTGCTGACAATGCCCCTACTTATACAGCCCAAAATGCCGTTAGCCTTCTTGGCAACAAGGGCACACTGTCGATTCATATCCAGATTCTCGTCCACGGTAACCCCTAGTCCTTTTCTGCAGAACTGCTGCCTAGCCATTCGGTCCCTAGTCTGTAGCAGTGCATGGGATTCTTCTGTCCTAAGTTCAGGACTCTGCACTTGTCCTTGTTGAACCTCATCAGGTTTCTTTTGGCCCAATCCTCTAATTTGTCTAGGTCCCTCTGTATTCTATCCCTACCCTCCAGCACATCTACCAGTCCTCCCAGTTTAGTGTCATCTGCAGACTTGCTGAGGGTGCAGTCCACACCATCCTCCAGATCATTAATGAAGATATTGAAGAAAACTGGCTCCAGGACTGACCCTTGGGGCACTCTGCTTGATACTGGCTGCCAGCTAGACATTGAGCCATTCATCACTACCCGTTGAGCCTGAAGATCTAACCAGCTTTCTATCTACCTTATAGTCCATTCATCCAGGTCATACTTCTTTAACTTGCCAGCAAGAATACTGTGGGAGACCATATCAAAAGCTTTGATAATGTCAAGGAATAACACATCCACTGCTTTCCCCTCATCCACAGAGCCAGTTATCGCCTTATAGAAGGCAGTTAGGTTAGTCAGGCATGATTTGACCTTGGTGAATCCATGCTGACTGTTCCTGATCACCTTCCTCTCCTCTAAGTGCTTCAGAATTGATTCCTTGAGGACCTGTTCCATGATTTTTCCAAGGACTGAGGTGAGGCTGACTGGCCTGTAGTTCCCCAGATCCTCCTCCTTCCCTTTTTTTAAAGATGGGCACTATATTAGCCTTTTTCCAGTAATCCAGGACCTCCCCTAGTCGCCATGAATTTTCAGAGATAATAATCAATGGCTCTCTAATCACATCCAGCAACTCCTTTAGCACCCTCCGATGCATCACATATGGCCCCTTGGACTTGTGCTCGTCCAGCTTTTCTAAATAGTCCCGAACCACTTCTTTCTCCAAAGAGGGCTGGTCACCTCCTCCTCATGCTGTGCTGCCCAGTGCAGTAGTCTGGGAGCTGACTTTGTGTCGAGAGAGGCAAAAAAAAGCATTGAATACATTAGCTTTTTCCATATCCTCTGTCACTAGCTTGCTTCCCTCATTCAGTAAGGGGCTCACACTTTCCTTGATCTCCTTCTTGTTGCTAACATACCTGAAGAAACCCTTCTTGTTACTCTTAACATCCCTTGCTAGCTGCAACTCCAAGAGTGATTTGGCCTTCCTGATTTCACTCCTGCATGCCTGAGCAATATTTTTATACTTCTCCCTGGTCATTTGTCCAGTCTTCCACTTCTTGTAAGCTTCTTTTTTGTGTTTAAGAGCAGCAAAGTTTTCACTGTTAAGCCAAGCTGGGTGCCTGCCATATTTACTATTCTTTCTACACATTGGGATGGTTTGTTCCTGCAACCTCAATAAGGACTCTTTAAAACACAGCCAGCTCTCCTGAACTCCTTTCCCCATCATGTTATTCTCCTAGAGGATCCTGCCCGTCAGTTCCATGAGGGAGTCAAAGTCATAGACTTGAAGGTCAGAAGTGGCCATTATGATCTTCTAGTCTGACCTCCTGCACAATGCAGGCCATAGAATCTCACCCACCCACTCCTGTAACAAACCCCTGACCTGTGTCTGAGCTATTGAAGTCGTCAACTTGTGATTTAAAGACTTCAGGGTGCAGAGAATCCTCCAGCAAGTGACCTGTGCCTCATGCTACAGAGAAAGGCGAAAACCCCCCAGGGCCTCTGCCAATCTGTTTATAAGCATTGAAGACCTTCCAGGTTCCTATCCACTTTTGCTTCCCCTACTAATTCTTCCCTGTTTGTGAGCGGCAGGTCAAGAAGAGCTCTGCCCCTAGTTGGTTCCTCCAGCTCTTGCACCACGAAATTGTCCCCTACATTTTCCAAAAATGTCCTGGATTGTCTGTGCACCGCTGTATTGCTCTCCCAGCAGATTTTAGGGTGATTTTAGGGTGATTCTCCCATGAGAACCAGGGTCTGTGAGCTAGTAACTTCTGTTAGTTACCAGAAGAAAGCCTCGCCCACCTCATCCCCCTGGTCTGGTGGTCTATAGCAGACTCCCACTGCGACATCACCCTTATTGCTCACACTTCTAAACTTAATCCAGAAACTCTCAGGTTTTTCTGCAGTCAAGTGAAGCTGTATGCTGCTCTGCAATAATAAAAGCAATTGTATAATGTTTTACATATTCAAAGTGCAGTACATATTAGTTCACGCCACAGTTTTGTGAGGTAAATAGATAAGTATTATTGTTCTCATTTTACTGATGGGGAAAGTGAAATGGAGAGGTTAAAGCAATGACCGTTCAGTTTATTGATGTGGATTTAAGACCATACAGCAAGTATTTGTTAGGGATGGGACTAGAACTCAGGATTTGCTGGACCTCAATCCTGTGATCATTGCTTCAGGTCTTGCTGTCTCTGCCAATCAGAAGAAGAAATTTAAGCTATTTGTTAAAGTATGAAATAATCATCTTTAACAGAAAAGGTCACCTATAGATTGTTACTATTGCAGCCATAACTCAACTTTATTTAATAATTTTGGATCTAAATGTATCTCCATCCCCAACAAATCATAAAATCATAGAAAATGCAGGGCTGTAACCTACCATTGACTTTTTTGTTTCCTTAGTATTACCCTCCCAAAAGTCACAGATCAAATCTAAGAGTCTCATGACCTGTCTTCCATACAAGAGATCAAAGGGAGCAAACCCTGTGAATTCTTGGGGTACACTATATGTGAACAGTAAATATGGGAGTAATACATCCCAGTCGCCCTCATGCTTGGAAACATACATTCCAAACAAGGCTTTTAGAATTCCATTGAACCTTTCTACAAGTCCACTAGTTTCAGGGTGGTATAGTGCAGCTTTCAAATGCTTTACCCCCACAACTCCCATAACGTCTCAAAAACTACAGATATAAAATTAGTACCATAGCCTGTTAAAATTCCGTTGAGAAAACCTACTTTGCTAAAGATAGTGAACAAAGCTGTGGCCATGGTCTCAGCTTCAAAATTGGACAATGCTATGCCTTAGGGTACCTAGTAGCAAAATCTACTATCACAAGAATATATTCTTTGCATTCCTGGAAGGTTTAGTGAGAGGTCTAACAATATCTGCAGACACTCTAGCAAATGCCTCCCCTTTAATGGGTAAAAGCTGCGAGGATACTTTTCTAGGTCCCTTAAATCCTTTGCGCTTCTGACACAAGTCACAGCTCCTACAGTAGGCCCTCACTGAGTCATACATAAGTGGCCAATAGTTTTGCTTCAACCTGTCACATGTTCTTTGTGTTCCCAAATGACCTCCAAAATGGCCTGTCATGAGCTAACTGGAGCAGATCTCTCCTATATCCTTAGGGTATAACTATTTGCTGACACACTACATTAGGAAGCCTCTTTTTCCTTGAATAATAGGGCTGTTGATTCATCGCAGTTAACTCATGCGATTAACCCCAAAAAATTAATTGCGAATAAAAAAAGTTAATCGTGATTAATCACAGTTTTAATTGCACTGTTAAATGTAATATCAACTGAAATGAATTCAATATTTTGACTGTTTTTCTACATTTTCATATATATTGTATTCTGTGTTGTAATTGAAATAAAAATATATATTTTTGATTATAAATATTTGCACTGTAAAAATGATAAAAGAAATAGTATTTTTCAGTTCACCTCAGACAAGTTCTTTGGTGCATTGTCTTTGTCATGAAAGTGCAACTTAAAAATGTAGATTTTTTTTTGTTACATAACTGCACTCAAAAACAAAACAGTCTAAAGTGTACAAGTCCACTCAGTCCTACTTTTTGTTCAGCCAACCACTAAGACTGTTTACATTTACAGGAGTTAATGCTGCCCTCTTCTTATTTACAATGTTACCAGAAAGTGAGAACAGGCATTTGCATGGCACATCTGTAGCCAGCACTGCAAGGTATTTATATGCGAGATATGCTAAACATTTGTGTGCCCCTTCATGCTGCGGCCACCATTCCAGAAGACATGCTTCTATGCTGATGATGCTCGTTTTAAAAAAAATAATGCATTAATTAAATTTGTGACTGGACAACTTGAGGGAGAATTGTATGTTCTCTGTTCTGTTTTACCATTATTCTTCCAGGTATTTCATATTATAACAGTTTTGGATGGTGACCCAGCACATGCTGTTCATTTTAAGAACACTTTCACTACAATTTGACAAAACGCAAAGAAGGTACCAGTGTGAGATTTCTAAAGATAGCAACAGCACTTGACCCAAGGTTTAAGAATCTGAAGTGCCTTCCAAAAATCTGAGAGGGACGAGGTGTGAAGCATGCTTTCAGAAGTCTTAAAAGAGTGACATTCTGATCTGGAAACTCAACTCAAACCACCAAAAAAGAAAAACAACCTTCTGCTGGTGGCATCTGACTCAGATAATGTAAATGAACATGCATCAATCTGCACTGCTTTGGAATGTTATTGAGCAGAACCCATCATCAGCATGGACACGTCCTCTGGAATGGTTGTTAAAGCATGAAGGGACATATGCATTTTTAGCGCATCTGGCCTATAAATATCTTGGGAAGCCAGCTACAACAGTGTCATGAGAACACCTGTTCTCACTTTCAGCTGACATTGTAAGCAAGAAGCAGGCAGCATTATCTCCTGCAAATGTAAACAAACTTGTTTGTCTGAGCAATTGGCTGAACAAGAAGTAGGACTGAGTGGACTTGTAGGCTCTAAAATTTTACATTGTTTTATTTTTGAAAGCAGTTATTTTTGTACATAATTCTACATTTGTACATTCAACTTTCATGATAAGGGAATGCACTACAGTACTTATTTTAGGTGAATTGAAAAATACTATTTCTTTTTATCATTTTTACAGTGCAAATATTTAATCAAAAATACAGACATTCCCCGACATACGCAAGGCGTTCTGTTCCAGAACGCCTTGTGTAACTCGAATTTTGCGTAAGTCAGAAACATATAACCGACCGTTACGCAAAAAAAAAACCCCTCCTATTACTAGATTACGGAACTTTTTCTGTAAATGCAGATTTGTGTAAGTCAGGTTTGCATAACCCAGGGGGCATCTGTAAGAATATAAAGTGAGCACTGTACACTTTGTATTCTGTGTTGTAATAGAAATCAATATATTTGAAAATGTAGAAAACATCAAAAATATTTAAATCACACTATTGTTTAACAGTGTGATTAATTGCATGATTAATCACAATTAATTTTTTTTATTGCTTGACAGCCCTACTAAATAATAATCCTTCTTTCACAAAAGATCTTCCCCGTCCTTCCCCAGTTGGGGACATTATTCTGCACATTAACCCTGGCTGGCTTTAATGAAATATCACTCTGTTGAGTGACAATAAATTTCTTCTGTTTTACTTGAATCCAGAATTACCTCTGGTGCATCCATTTGCCTGCAGTGAGCCTTTTCCTCAGCAATGCATCCCGCTGTTACGTGCATCTCCTATGCTCCTCCTTTTCCATCTCAGCAATCTTCTGCTTCTCCCTTAATTGAAGTTCTATCATTTCTTTTTCATGCTCAAGATGCTGCTTGTCTTTCACTGTTTGCATTCTGACTGCTTCTGCTGTAGCTGCATCTGGGGCAGGTGAAGATGGAGGCCCTGCTTTCTGGTCACTGTCCCTGAGCAAATTTTTCATTTCTTGATCTGGGGCTTTCTTCTTAAAGGATAACTCCCTTTGTGAGCACAAATCTTCAAGGGCTTTTGTTTCAAGATCCTCATATGTTCATGTATCAAAGGAGTAGCCATGTTAGTCTGGATCTGTAAAAGCAGCGAAGAGTCCTGCGGCACCTTATAGACTAACAGACGTATTGAAGCCTGAGCTTTCGTGGGTGAATACCCACTTTGTCGGATGCATGTAGTGGCAATTTCCATGGGCAAGTTGTCATAAACAGATAGCTAAGGGTTAATGTCTCTTACACCTGGAAAGAGGTAACCTGAAGCACCTGACCAGAGGACCAATCAGGAAACCAGACTTTTTCAGGTCTGGGTGGAGGGAAGTTTGTGTCTGAGTTCTTTGTCTTCTGCCTGTACTCCCTCTCGGCTATGGGAAGGATTTTTCTATCTCCTGCCTTTCTAATCTTCTGTTTCCCAGTTGTAAGTACAAAAGATCAGATAGTAATTTATATGTTTTTTTGTATTTTACATGTGTGTAGTTGCTGAAGTGCTTTGAATTGTATTCTTTTTGAATAAGGCTGTTTATTCATATTTCTTTTAAGCAATTGACCCTATATTTGTCACCTTAATACAGAGAGACCATTTTTATGTATTTTTCTTTCTTTTTATATAAAGCTTTCTTTTTAAGACCTGTTGGAGTTTTTCTTTAGTGGGGAACTCCAGGGAATTGAGTCTGTGCTCACCAGGGAATTGGTGGGAGGAAGAAGTCAGGGGGAAATCTGTGTGTGTTAGATTTACTAGCCTGACTTTGCATTCCCTCTGGGTGAGGGAGGAAGAGACATTAGCTCTTAGTACTTCTGTTTTCCAAGGCTGGAAACAGGGAGGGTGGAATCCCTCTGTTTAGATTCACGGAGCTTGCTTCTGTGTGTCTCTCCAGGAACACCTGGAGGGGGGAAGGGAAAAGGTTTATTTCCCTTTGTTGTGAGACTCAAGGGATTTGGGTCTTGGGGTCCCCAGGGAAGGTTTGGGGGGACCAGAGTGCCCCAAAACACTCTAATTTTTTGGGTGGTAGCAGCTTTACCAGGTCCAAGCTGGTAACTAAGCTTGGAGGTTTTCATGCTAACCCCCATATTTTTGGATGCTAAGGTCCAAATCTGGGACTAGGTTATGACACAAGTGTATGTATATATGCAAGCAAGAAGCAAGCTAGAGATAACGAGGTTAGTTCAATCAGGGAGGATGAGGCCCTCTTCTAGCAGTTGAGGTGTGAAAACCAAGGGAGGAGAAACTGCTTTTGTAGTTGGCTAGCCATTCACAGTCTTTGTTTAATCCTGAGCTGATGATGTCAAATTTGCAGATGAATTGGAGCTCAGCAGTTTCTCTTTGAAGTCTGGTCCTGAAGTTTTTTTGCTGCAGGATGGCTACCTTTAAATCTGCTATTGTGTATCCAGGGAGATTGAAGTGTTCTCCTACAGGTTTTTGTATATTGCCGTTCCTAATATCTGATTTGTGTCCATTTATCCTTTTCCATAGGGACTGTGATATGTTCATAGCTCACTCATTGTAACTAATCTTTAACCCTTAAAACTCTCAATATCAAAATTAAATGCTGATTAGTATGAGGGTTCTGATCCAAACCCAATTAATCCGTGGTAATATGTGTCCTAACCAGACTACACCAAATGTGTCTGGGTGACTGCACGAGCCACACTGAGAATGCCACACTCAGGGAAGACTACAAGGAATCGGGCAGTCAATCCCCCAAACTGGTTGTTTATTCTATAATTAAATACACCAAGCCAATAACAAATCTGTAATACCATACTGGTTAACAAGAAGCCAAACACAGCCCCCTTCAGGCATTCCAGCCCTTGTCTCCCATCTAGACAACCAAGTCTAACATAGTGAGGGGTTTCTGAAAACTCTGTTCATCATACTTAAATTTATACCTATCCCAAAGTATTGGACACTTACCCTCAGATCAGTCTGAATTTCAGATCTTACCCAAATATCACACTGTCAGCCAATCCTTAATAAAATAGCTAAAATTATGAATAAAGGAAAAGAAGAGAGTTATTAATGTCTAAGAAATCATATACATACAAGTGATTTTCAGTGTTCATGTATCAGTGATGTTATATGCTGGCTTGCAAAAGTTTCTTTGAAATTATTCCAACAGGTCAAAATCCAAAAGCAGCTATATGTAAAGTGTATTAAAGTCTTTCCATACTATTTTCCAGGGTTTTCAAAATAAATATTTGGAAGATCTCAGACCAAAGCTTGAACTTTCCTTGTTCAAAGTTCAGCAGCCTAGAGATGCAGGATGAGGCCCGAGGTTCCTTTTTTTTTATAGCTGAAGCTGAAGCATGCTGGCAAGCTGACAGGCAACTTCACCATGTGGACTGGGAAGAAAAGCGTGTGCTGATAATCTGTGATCTTTATTCAATGGCCATTCAAAGATAATGCCCTTTGCAAGAGCCATTTAAACTACTAAAATAGTTTACAGATGTTTCACAATCATAAGTTTCAAAGAGACATGAGGACAATAACAGTATTACTTCCAAAGCTTCACTTAAATGTTAATATCCCTCTTGATCTAGAGACACTTGAGTATAGTAATAATAGTATTACAAAACATGAAAAAGAATTAGCATCTGCACGCTAATTTGGTTTCTTCTAGCAGGACATAGGTAAACCACAGACAAATACACTTAGCAAGTACTTTTTTATCCTTATCAATACAAAGTGAACAAGTTGGGGATTGCTAGCCTAATTAAGATTTCTTTCATAATGATACATAAGTGGATTGTCTTGATTACAATTGCAATGCCTCCTGTTAAGCTGTTATAGATCAGACACTGGTTGATTAGTCTGCCAGTATCACAAATATATTTGAGTGCTGGGCACTAACAAATTAATTCTGATGATCAACTAATACCTTCTTGAATGTTTCTACTGATGCACCATACCGTTTTCTATGCACAGAAAAAAGAAAATGTTTCCTGTAACATGTTCCAGTGTTTCAATGTAGACATTCTAGACTCCATTGAATGTAACCACAATAATTACATTTGTTTCCAGCTTATTGTAAAAACTTTTGTCAGGTAGATATTTGTTTTTAAAGGCATTGTGGTATTCATTTAACAGAATAGAGTTAAATTGGATTAGTTGTCTGTAGCTGAATATAGCAACTAATTTATGTTTATTCCCCAGAAAGGTTAAATGTTGATAGGTGAAATTAGAAGTTACAGTGGAACTCTTGAAGATCTTTTCAAACTCTAACTGCTGCAGTAATAGTTTGACTCTTAACTTCAGTACTCTATGGAACTTTTGGAACCACTTAGAAACAAAACTGTAAATTCAAGCCAGAACAAAAAGTTTGTTGAGATCATTATATTTGCTAAATGGTTTCTTATTTAATCCAGCTCATGTTTTTAAATAAAGAAACTTTTACCCTTACCATAATGATCATCTGGACCGGGTAAGGTATACAGAAGTATTTTAGGTAATTAAGACTTTGCATGAATTACTTTTTAAAAATATTTATTCATATTATGAATTAAATGATAATGCATTGCAAATGAATTGTTGTAGTGCCCCAAGGAAGCTGCTTGTGTGCTTTGTGTGCCTATGTACGATGGGCTTTTTAGCCATTTAAAACAAGTTTTGATTTGTTCATCATAATAGGTTATAAAACTTTGAAGTGGCAATGGTTAGTTTGAGTTACAGCTTTTAATTTGGTGGTTGTCATTAGATGCCCAGGTGTCCCTTGTTCTTTCTCATATGGGGATTCCAGCATTTTAGAAGTCTCTTTCAACAACTCATGCTCCTGCTGGATAGTTCTTGTATTTCCATCCCATGCCCTTCCTTCACTGTTTCTTTATCCCAATCTCCACTCTTGGATCTTCTGTAATTTCTTTTTCTCCTTTCCTACCCGTGTGTGTCTCATAAGGGTAACTTTTCCAACTGCAGAAGATACAAGTATACTCTAACCTAGTTTTCCCTGTGGTGGTGACATCTGTTTAATCCTGGCTGGTAGTATGAAATGAATCTGATATTTTTAAACACAAAATGATAAGTTTATGTCAGAATATAAAGATTTTAATTTAGTTTCCATACCTAATATTTTTCACCATCCTAACTTTCCCCTCCTCCCAATCTCTGCTGCTGTCTTTCCTGCTTATCTATGACATCTTAAGAAAGGAACGTGTTATTTTAGCTGTTTTGCTAAGGTGCTTTGTCTTCCTTTTTATGAAAGCTGTGAGCTTGAGGTCAGCTCATGTTACACAATTTCAAATGTATGTATTTTTTGTAAGGTCTTATCAAGATATCAAAGGAAAAAGTGTGACTGTGCAGACAGTGGTCAAATGTATTGACTGTCTTGCTAGTGTACTGATGGTGTGTAATGGTGAAAAGAGAAAGCAGCAGTTTGATTAAGAGAGAGATCTTAATATCTAGTATTTATAATGATACTGCATTATATCTAGAGTAAAGTTATCATCTGTCTGCTTTATCATCTGCGTTCTGTTATGCTAACAAGCCACTTAAAGAAATCTCCATTAGGGTGGCTCCTTGACTTTCCAGAGTGAAATAATTTTTCTTTTAAATGATTGATATTTTTTCTAGATATATATGCTTAGAACATTTCACTTTAGAAACAGCATATTTGTGATTTTATGTTTATCATGAAAGTTATTCTTTACATTATTTTAATGTAGTTTTTTTGTGTGTGTCTTATCTTCAACCATCTTCTTAAAACTAAAAACAACCTTCTTCAGGATATATATATATATATATATATAGTTGTTATATGAGTAGTCATTGTCCTCACTATGAAATCTGTGACCTGAGGACAGCTTGTAGTATAATACTTAAAATGTGTGTGTGTTTTTTGTAAGTTCTGGTCAAGACATCCAAGGAACAAGTGTGGTTGCAAATCTTCCAGTCCTGATGCAACAGAATCCTGCAGAGACACTTCGGAGAGTTTTGCCAAAAATCAGAGTAAGTTACTAAATGTGAAGTTATGAATATACTCTTTTTCCTAATAAAATATTGCAATAAAGTCAACAAGAGAAACAACTGCTTTTGTAAGTATGATTTAAAGATCATATTGTATCAATATTAATTTGAAGAGGATGTTCCTTATTGATCTTCCACACCAATTCATTGTGTACATGGAACATGTATTTTAATCGTTAATTATCACTATATAGTTTACCATTCTCTGCCAACCTATGGAGAAATCTTTAGCCAGTCTGTCTTAATGGTACAAATTGGCAGGCATCATTTCCTCAGCCTCATTCCATCTTCTGTGAGACAAACATTGAGGTTTTTATGCTACCATCCAGAATTATATATTTTGTGTTTAGTTTTCCATGGTGTATGTGATGTCCACAAAAGTTTAATCAGCTATTACTAGTTGTTTGGTGAATTCCCTGCGTGCATGGTAGTCAACCAATATGGGTATATCTTAATGGGCAAAAAAGATGTTTATTAGTTCAACTGAGTTAGCTTAACATGATTGAGACACCCCATTAAGATGTGGGTTAACACATTTGTAGCCATGTACGGCTACAACACAGCCAGATTCCATAGCTTCAAATGCTTTAGCCTGCATTTTGCTGCTCTTTTCAGTTGAATTAAACTAACTCAGTTGAACTAAGACTATTAAACAACACATCATTTTTGCCCATCAAGAGAAGGCCTAAGAATTTATTTTGAATGATGGGATGTTTCTGGTGTTTCATTGGTTCAGTGTATGGTCGTTCAGTTGAAGTTGTAGAGTAAGCCAGAACTTTAATTCAATTTCACAAAAAGCAAAGAACAAATCTGTTTTAATAGTCAGAACTTTCAGATTAGCCTCTGATCTTTTAAATGTTCCTTCAAACATATTTCCATCTGTTTTGTTGCTGCATTTTTCTGCATTGTTTTATTTATTTATTTATTTTTAAAGTCCAACAATAACTAATGGCTGCTCATTGCTATTTAGACCTTGTGATAAGTAATACTTAAATTGGATTACTGCTGCCTCAGACTCAAAGGAAATACTCAGATCAAAGGCAACTGACTGCTAGCAATAAAGAAGTTCTTGCAACAACCTAAGACCAGCAGTGCTGATAGTTTGTTAGTCCTGTAAAGAATGCAATAGATAACAATATTACTAACTCAGCTATTTCAAAGATCTCAGGCTCTATCAAGCTCTTGCTGATGTAACCCTTCTGCCCATCTGAGTTGGCAGCAGCAAGGGCCAGGTTCAGTATCTAGGAGTTCTGTTTCAATAACACAATGCAAAACCAGCTCGAGCTCCCACCCAGTGACCTGAGACAATTACATACCACCCCCCCAGACACCTCTAAGAGGCAATACTTCCCTTCTCGCAAGCATGGAGTCTGAGTGTAGCAAAATCCTTTTAATAAAGGAGGGAAACAATGTGGCATGTTGGGGAAACAACGCAAACAGGATTCATAACACAAACCATGGGTAAAAGACGCACCCCCAAGTAAATTTGGCAGTGTTCTTTTCCCCTCAGGGTCTTAAGTCCAGCAACACAAAAAATCACCCAAAGTCCCAAAAGTCCAAGACCCCAAAAGTCTCTTGAGTCCAGCAACCCCAAAATCACCCAGAAGTCCAACAGCCCAAAAGCCTCTCTCCCTGGTCAGGGCAGCCCCAGTGTTCAAAAGTTTATCTGCAGAGTTTTACCTCCCAGCCTGGGGGAGCATGAGGGTGCTAAGGGGCACCTCACGTGGTCCGAAGCCAACTGCCCTGCCTCTCTGTGGGGTTCTGCTGCAGTCTTCACCGCAAGCCACTCTGCCAGCCACTCCGCTCCACCAGCTGTCCTGTGAGCCACTCCAGCCGTTCCGTGAACTGCTCTACTCTGCCAGCTGTTCCACTCCACCAGCCGCCCCATGAGCCGCTCTAGCCATCCTGCAAACTGCTCCGCTCTGCCAGCCGCTCAGCAGCATATCTTCAGCCCCGTCTCCCCAGCACTCAGTGATTTCAGCTTGTAGTAAGGGAACCTCAGTGCTAGTGCACCATTGGCCCAAAGTGAATTCAGCTCAGCAGCCTGTAACTAGACTCCTAATGGAATCAAAATTAGCTCTGATATTCCACAGTGGAGAGAGAAGGAGGAGGTGGTGCAGTTAGTGTTTCAGGCCCTCAAAAGGAGTCCATGCCATCAGATATAAATGCCTGTCCCCAGCCTTTCTCAATTCACTGGGTTTTGGAACCCATGTCCCTTGTCTAGTGGGTGCTACTTAGTTAATGGTGAGTCCCTCTGTCATGAAACAGTTCCACTGTCCTTGATTCACATAATCAGGACAACAACACTTTATTCTTCCTTCCCCAATAACGGGGAAACTGGGGATCCCACAGCAGCCCAAGTGACCATTTGGGATGCTGTAGACTCATGCTGGGCTGGGTGAGTGTGCCTATGCAAACAAGATCAGCCCCTGAAGTTTGTTTCCACAGCTCACCACAGTTCACCACCAGATATCAGGATAGAGCTCATCCTGACTCTACTTACATTGAAATAAAGGTAGGAGGAGTGTCAACTTGCTCAGTCTAAAACATGTTTTGAACCTGTTTTAACATGGCCTAAACAGTCTCTCCTCAGGTAGATTTTTTTTAACTTAAATAAATTGTTAGTATGCACAGTATTTAGTATCTGTTCTTTAACAGGAGGATTTCAGAGCTCCTTCTAAGAGTCTGTTATAATTAAATCCAAGTATAGGTTGTACTCCTATGTCTGTTAAGATAAGGATCCCACTCTACGAAAAGTGAATGTATCAGAAGAGAAAAAGCTGATGATTCACCCAGAATTTTCACATCACAAAATGTGTTGTTTCAGTTCATGATGGTTTGAAAATGTTTAAGATCAGTTACGAACCTAGAGGTTGATCTATCCTTCACTTACCTGTTTCCGGTGTTTACCTGATGGTTAAGACAATGAAGAACATTGACAGAATGTGAGAGAAATTAGACCACAGGTCACCTTTGTCTAGGTTCATTGTACAGCCTCTCACTGAAAAGCAATCTGAATTGATCTATAATTAGTAGAGTGAGTATGTCTGTACTGGACATAAAGAAATGCGACGCTAACTTAAAGACTGCTGCTGGAAAATTTAGTTCTGAAGAGCTGATTTGTGGCATATCTAGTGATTTTGAGGACAGCTTCATTTTCATCATCATTGCAACAACTCTTTTTCAGTGTGTATAATTTAATGCTTGAGTAAGGTGCCAGACTGAAAGTCGTGGAGACTGAAGTGCTATATCCATGGAGTGCCTTAGTGCCTGGGGATTAGAAATTAAGTTTCTGCCAGTTTCTTTGACAATATGACTTATCCATCCGTGGTTTGAAGGGGACCATGCGTCAAGTTTCTTCATATCCTTGAAATCTTTGTTTTTAGCCGAATCTGCCAACATATACATTTTGATGGTGATCTTCATGATATGGACAACTGTCTTCTAAGGAATGGATTGATATTGCTTATTTCAGACTGTTGGAAACAAATTTGGCTCGTTACTGACCTGAGCTGTATTTGAATCACTGATCTCCAGTAGATATGAAAAGTTTCATGTTCCATTAAGAACATTCTGAGCAATCCAATCCCAGAAACCTTTAGAAAGGAGGTGAAAAAAATGATTGTAACAGTTGCAAACTATTTTCTTTCTTGAATTTTTCCTTATATTCTCAGTGACAGGAGTAAGGTAGTGACTAATATAGAAAAATTGGCATGCCTGAGGCTCACAGGTTTTCTTATGTTTTCATGATAGTTTTTTCTGTACAACAAAGATGTATTAAAAAGGGTTGATGTCACAAGTTGACACTGACCCTTTAAGAGGGACCAGGGGCAGTGCACCTGTGCTTCAACAGCTCACTCCAACTGTGTTTAAAGAGGGCACCTGGACCCAGTAGGGGGAGACCCAGTGAACGAGAGACTTGGTGAGTCAGGACTGCCTGAGAGCAGAAACTGGAGAAGCTAGGAAAGGGGTAAGTGAGATCTTCTTGGGAAAGTATGTAGAGAGAGGAAATCTCTGTAGGCCTTTCTTGGAAAGATGGAGGAATTGGCTAGAGTGAGAGCAGGGAGGATAGTTTGGTGACTGTTCTGGGCTAGAAGGGCTAATGCTAGGAGGCTGAGAGCTAGGAGCCACCAAAAGGGGCTAGCCTGCTGACCTTCCTTAGTCAGAGAGACAGTGGTGGGAGGCTGAAAAGAGCTGAGGGCTAGTAGACCAGCAGAGGGGCTAGTTTTAGTACCTTCCTAAGCTGAATAGTCAGTACAGGGAGGTGGAACTGACTTGATAGACTGTGATTTAGACAGAAGAATCATGGAGTTGGTCACTCTCAGGATGATGGCCTGGAGGTGTGGGACACTGGAACAAGGGCAGAAGGAAACTGGAAACAGTACTGTGAACTCACTAACAAGGAGCTTGGAAAATCACTGTACATTTCTATGTTTTATTATGGGAATTGGGAGAATGGTTTTTACTGTGAGGGTTCTATGTATTATTGTATGTGTATCTGAGTAAATGATGCCAAAGATGGGATTTTGAGTGGAGACTGGGAAAGACTGTTCTTTTTATGTCTGGACCTAGGAGAAGCTGAGGCATGTGCATGTGTCATGCCATGGGCTACTATAGAGGGGTGCTCCAAACAGGGCTGCCTTCTTATAATTGGTTTCTATTCTAGAACATCTGACCAGTTCAAAATAGGATATTTTCCCTCTAGAGATGACTGGATATTAGCAAAATGGTCCTTCATTTCTTTTTTTCAACTATATATATATATATGTATATATATATATTTTGTATTTCACTCCTCTCATTATTTTATATTTGCAGAGACTAGCTATTTATACTAACATACTATGTTTATAGCCTTCCCTTCAGCTTTATCTGGTTTTCAGTCCACCTATTTTATACTTAGGCCTGGTCTACATTGAGGGGGGCGGGGAACTCGATCTAAGATAAGCAACTTCAGCTGTGAGAATAGCATAGCTGAAGTCGACATATCTTAGATCGACTTAGATTGTCTTACTTCGTGTCCTCACAGCACGGGATTGATGGCCGCTGCTCCCCCATTGACTCCGCTTCCGCCTCTTGCCCTAGTGGAGTTCCGGAGTCAATGGGGAGTGCGTTCGGGGATCGATGTATTGCATCTAGACCAGACGTGATACATTGATCCCCGATAGATCAATCACTATGCGCTGATCCAGTGGGTAGTGTAGACATACCCTTACTGTGTTAACAAAAGTGTTCCAGGAAAACATAGACCAGGGAGCAAGACAGTACTCTTAAGAAATTACTTCTCTCATATTCTATCAAATTGCTCTAGGAAATAGTCTCATAGTATGTCCTCTTTTTTTCCAGTCTACTAAAATAAGAGGCTGTTTGAGAGACAATACAATATTTGTTAGAAATTAAAGCAATTTAATTTTGAATCTGTGACGCACCTATTCCATCTAGTTCATTACGAGCTGTTAGAATAAAAGTGCAAGAACAAATATATCAGCAAGCCTCCTGCTCTGTAGTATATGCAATCCAGCAGCGTGATTACTTGGAAGGTATTGTGCTCTAGGATACTTAAATGCATGCTCCAGTACACCCTTGTCATCAGAAGTGCCTTTGGTTCCATATTGCAGAGATGCATTTATTATATTGAGCATCATGGGTCAACTTGGTCTTGTCTTTGTGGGCTTTTATAAAAGAACTGTTTTTCTCTTCTTTGATCTGAACAAATGGCCACATAACAAGAGGTGTTCAGAACTGAGAAATAAAATGAACTGGCACATTGTTTAAAAAACAGCTGAGTCAATTCCATTATCAGATTCGGTGATGTTAAGGCCAGTTCAATAGACCTTTTTTATAAAAATATGCAAATAGCTTTGGGAAAACACAAAGTGGCTTGAGGATGCAAAATTATTAAAAATTCATTAACTTTAACTCTAGTTTTTCCACTTAACTGCCACATAAACTTCCAGTCTCTCCTTCCAGGCCCCTTTCAAAACTAACTTGCTGACTGGAAGAATTTCTGGAATTTGCTGTTTAAAATACTGAATCCAATTACATCTGAGATGTTCTTGATGCTATGATATGCTTTGGTAGAGAGACTTCTTGAAATGAAGGTGCACTAAAAATCAGCAACTTAGATTTATTTTTTTTCTTAAATTGTGTGACACTTGAAAGTTGAGATTCTCACTTCCATAAAGGCCATTTTCTACCAAAGTTCATTAAATGTTGCTGGCCTGTTGGTTGCTGGTACTTCTTCTATTGCTTTTATATACTTACCTTCTGGCAATATATAGCAAAAAGGAGATTTTGTTCTTATAAATGTAGGGGTCATAGTGGATAAACAATTATTGTGAGCTCCCAATGCGGTGCTGTGGCGAAAATGGCTAATGTGATCTTTGGATGTATAAAGGGGAGTAGTGATTGTACCTCTGTATGTGGCATTTGGTAAGATTGATAACAGAACACTGCATACAGTTCTGGTGTCTGCATTTTTAAGAGTATGTTTAAAAATTTGGACAGGGTTCAGAGAAGAGCCACAAAAATGATTCAAGGGCTGGAGAAAATGCCTTTACAGTGAGAGACTTAAAGCACTCAGTCTGTTCAATTTATCAAAAAGAGGTTTGAGAAGTGACTTGGTGACAGTGTATAAATACCTTCACAGGGAGAAAATACTGGGCTCTAGCAGAGAAAGGCATAACAAGAACCAATGGCTGGAGCCAAAACCAGACATATTCAAATTTGAAATTAGGCTCAGATTATTAATAGTGAGGGTGATTAACCATTAGAACAAACTATTAAAGAAAGTGGTGAATCCCTTGGCATCTTCAGATCAAGACTGGATGCCCTTCTGTATGATATGCTTTAGTCAAACACAAGTTATTGGGCTCAATGCAGAGGTAACTGGGTGAAATGTTATGGCCTTTGGTATACAGAAGGTAACACTAGATGATCTCGTGGTCCCTTCTGGCCTTAAACCCTATTAAACTCTGTGAAATGCATGTGAGTTTTGTTAATGTCTATAGACATTAGTATAACCCGTTCCTCCAACAGTTGCTTTACTATCTGTTTACTTTCATTAAGAGCTTGTCTATTGGAGAAAAAACAACGAGGCGTCCTTGTGGCACCTTAGAGACTAACAAATTTATTTGGGCATAAGCTTTCATGGGCTAGAACCCTCTTCATCAGATGCATGGAGTGGAAAATACAGTAGCAGGTATAAATACACATTACTTGAAAAGATGCGAGTAGCCTTACCAAGTGGGAGGTCAGAGTTGGTGCATGGCAAGCTGGGGTGTAAATCTACAGTGTATTAGCATGTCACACATTAAGTGGCTGTGTGGACCATGGACTGCATGCTTGAAGTTCCCTAGTGCGCTTTGACCTACTGCTGTTTAAAACGAGATAGTCAAAGCACACTAGGAAATTTTTATCGCACAGTAGCAAGGTCCACACAGTCAGTTAGTGGGCCGCACACTATTGCTCTGTAGATTTACACTCCAGCTTGCTATGCACTAACTCTCCCTCTAGACAAGCCCTAACCGAGGAATAGTTGTATTTTCCTATTTTTGCTGGATGGGTTGATAAATGCTCTTATTGGTTTTGATTGCAAATATTTTTTAGCATTGACAGGCTTTTGTTATGTTTGATGTTTGTTTATGTCTGTTGAAGAAATTTTACTGCTGATGAACTGACCAGTAACTGGAAATTTTGTATAGCTGTCACTTGATCTAATTCCCATTGAAAATAGTGGGAGTTGTCTCACTTCAAAGAGAATTGAACTGTCTGTTAATCTCTCTGCACCTCTGTTTCCCATGTGTGAGATGGAATAATGATGTTCACCCACTTTTGTAAATTTGTATCTACAACTGTAAAGTGAAAGACATAGTAATTGCTATGTGTTTCTGCAGCTTTTTATCACCATGAGCTAATTGGGTAGTAAACTTATCTTCCTCATTTGGTGTTTGAATGTATTCGCAGAACTCACAGGTAAGAACAAATGCTCCTTTTGTCAATACTGTGCATAAAATAGACTGAGGAAAAGGTAATTGAAAGACATTATGACTGTCTGGATTAAGAATATTGTCTCTACTTGTTGGCAGAAATTGGTAAATGAAACCTGGTAATCTTGCCTGTGCAATTGCAGAAATTACACAGGAAGGAAAAATTTTCCATTGAAATTTTATATTTGTCATTTTAAATATTCAGAACAAAACAACAACTAAATAAACCATCAAACAAAAAGCTTTCACCTTTTACCATACAGATTTTAAGACTGGGATAAACAAGATTAAATTTCAGACCCTTTTAATGTAACTCAGAGAAAGTACGGTCAGGTTTGAGTATCAATACTGTGTTATATTGATTAAATCAGCTATGATATACATAGTTCAGAAATTAAAATAAAATCATGTATATAAAATTTTTGTACATTCTCTACAGTTGAAAAACACTGATGTCTTGTAATGGGTTATCCTATGTAGATCCCCTACCATCTGGATATCTGCATGCACCTCCTCATGAACCTTGGTAATCACTGAAATGCAGATTCATAGGCAGCTTAGATATATTCCTCAGTGTTTGTTCTGTGCACCTAATGACTCCTTTGTATTTGGCATTGACAGCTCCTTTCCTTTTTGATCTCCATGGTTTGGTGGATCTCAGTGCCACCCGAATGAGGTTTTTTGAAGGCCTTTATTTAGCTGAATTTTCTTTATTAAGAGCTATTTTTCCAAATATTGTGGCATCAGAATAAAATTCAATTAATTTTGATCTTGAGCTGCAGTGTCACCTAACGTAAGTGTCTACATCCTTCTAAGGAAAGGGAGCCCACAATCTTACAATACTCTGGCTTCTCAAAATTGTGAATGTCTTTGTTTCTTACTTCAGTTATATATTATTTGGCTCCTACACATCAGGCCCTTTCCCTGTGCTATCCGATCCATTCTAAAGCCATTTTCAAAACAAATTATTTTGTAATCTATGAAACTATTTTTTAAATTTGCTATCCACCAACTTGTCAACTTTGTAAGTTGCAGTTGCTATTGACAAATTCTCTTACTGTTTCCATAAGGTTAGGAAGTGATAGTGATGGTGCTCTTAACCCTTGCTCACACTCTAAAGTGACTTTGGGTTGAAATCTAATCAGTTTTCTTTCTTTCTTTCTTTCTTTCTTTCTTTCTTTCTTTCTTTCTTTCTTTCTTTCTTTCTTTCTTTCTTTCTTTCTTTCTTTCTTTCTTTCTTTTTCTTTTCCTCATCAAAAGGTTATGCCATATTAACACAAATACAGAGTTGATAAACTGCAGCATTCTTTCAAGGAAAATCTATTCCAAAGGGACATAATTCACATTTCACTAGAGATGAAATTTCATCTGTTCCAATTGAAGAAATCTGCAGTGCTTTCTACATTTTGGAGCTGTAGCTGCCTGAACTTAACTGCTAGACCTTAGCCTTTTTTAATAGGGCAGTTCACCAAAACCAGCTAGTTTTTTTGACATCACACTGAATCCCTCTGAGTTTGCTGGTTAGTGCTTTTTTGCCACTGGAGAGTGGGAATTTGTGAAGGAGATCCCATGACTAGAAAAGAAGTTACTTACCCATAATCATAATTCTCCAAATGGGTATCCTCCTCGACAGATCTGCACTCACAAACCTGATGTCTTTTGTCATACATTTTTATGTCCAACTTAAGGTCTATGGAACTGAAGTGGGGATGGGAGCCAGACACATTTTAATAGGTGGAACTCTGCAGTTCTCAGTGCAGACATCAATGCAGGCACATGTTTAAGCAATCTAGAAATTTACATTTCAATGTCTCCCGAGGTCCATGAGGAGGCACATCCAAAGAATGTGGCTCTCACACATGATTATCCAGAGAGTGTGGATCTCTGGAGGAGCTACCCATTTGGAATCTTGAGTTGTTGGTAAGTAACCCTATTTATGTTGTGTACCCAGTGAACATATTTAAAATTGAAATCAGATGCTTTCTATTCCTACAAAATCTATGTTGATTTTTTTAACTTCAGCTTAACCTTGCAGAAATGTACATCTCCAAAGTGCCAATTCAACCCACAATTTAAAAACCTATTAAGTTTGGAAAGTGGGTCAGATAGATAAAATCAACAATACCACGTTCTGTATTGCACTGTTTGCAGTTAACCCTTTTGTAGTTAGAATGTACTAACAATCTTGTCTTTCACATAAATCTTAACACAAGGGGCAGGAGGTGAGATGGGAGCTTCTTCATAAATAACTCTAAAAAGGGGCCAGAATTATCTGTGCTGTCTTTAGAGCCTGTCTGTATCCTGGAACTCATGTTTTGATTCATGCTCTTTAGGTCTAGTTTCTTCTGCCCTCTTTCTTAATTGTTTGGTAAAGTCCTCCTTTTTTTTTTTTTTTTTTTTTGAATGACTGTAAAAGGTGTAGTTCGAGAACCAGATGTTTATGTGCTTTCTTATTCTGATCCCCAGTACCATTCTGTTATAAGACCATACGCTGACCTTATTCCTTGGCAATACTCCCAATAGTGGTGATGGAAGTTGTACAAGGGCAGTATATAACCCTAATGACAAAAAAAATGCAACCTATCCTTATTAAGGAATATGAACATTTTATTATACTGGTAGTTGGTAAGCTGCCCAGCACAGCTTAATTTTACTTGGATAATGGGCATCCTGGTAGAAACATCCACAGCTATAAACGCCCACAACCAGCTCTTGAGATGAATAACAGTTTTCCTTTAGCTCAGCTACTTTGAAAAAGGGTACTTGAACATACAATCTGACTGGTTGACATTTCTGTACTGAGACTTCTTTATTGTTCACCTCTTATTACGTAAATGATAAATGCACTAATCATTGCATGACAGTTGTAAGCAAGTCATAAGCCTGGATCATCTTTTATCTGTCACATTTATACCTATAATTTGTGTTTTTGTTTTTTTTGTTAAGAAAGTCTGTTGGAGGCTTGTTTTTGGTTTTTACTAAAGAGTTAGATAATATTCTTTGCTCTTTCATTAAATATAATTTGTCTCCCAATATGTATGCTAAAAGAGACCCAAATAAGCATCTGTGAAAAATATCAACTGACAGGTTGAGCTTGATCAGTCTAGAGAGAAAGCTAAGTGTTACCAAGGTTGAATTCATAAGTAAAATATGCATCGTATTTTAATAGCGAATTAGGCAGTAAAACCACTTAAAAATGTCATTCTAGTAATAGCCAGCAAAATGTACATATTGCTAGTGAGTAGTGTGACTCATACAGTCACATATAGCAGATGTTAGGATATGTCTAAATGACTTTGAAAGATCTAGTTAGATATGGCCTTTAATTTTCATTCTGACAACGGGAGTTGGACTAGATGATCTCCTGAGGTCCCTTCCAAACCGAATAATCTATGAACTGTCTACAAATGAACACCTGTTGACATTTTCGCTACCATATCATCATCATTAGGGCCCCACCAAATTCACGGCCATGAAAAACACATCATGGACTGTGAAATCTGGTCTTTTGTGTGCTTTTACCCTCTACTATATAGATTTCACAGGGGAGACCAGCGTTTCTCAAATTGGGGGTCCTGACCCAAAAGGGAGTTGCAGGGGGGATCACAATGTTATTTTAGGGGGTGTAATGGTATTGCCACCCTCACTTCTGCCTTCAGAGCTGGGCAGCCGGAGACTGGTGGCAGTTGGCGGGGCACCCAGCTCTGAAAGCAGCGCCCCTTCTCCTCCTCCCCCCCCAGCAGTAGCGCAGAAGTAAAAATGGCAATACCATACCCTGCCATTCTTACTTCTGCACTGCTGCTGGCGGTGGCACTGCCTTCAGAGCTGGCCTCACAGTCAGCAGCCGCTGCTCTCCAGCTGCCCAGCTCTGAAGGTAGTGTCGCCTCCAGTAGCAGTGCAGAAGTAGGGGTAGCAGTACTGCAACCCCCCTTACAATAACCTTGCAACTCCCCCCACAATTCCTTTTTGAGTCAGGACTCCTACAATTACAACAGCATGAAATTTTAGATTTAAATAGCTGAAATCATGAAATGTGTGATTTAAAAAATCTGTATTATTGACCAAAATGGACCGTGAATTTGGTAGGGCCCTAATCATCCAATATTTGACTTTGGAATAGGCACGCTGAATGAGTTTCTAATAAATGAGGTTGGTTCATGATAAAGTTGAGTATCTATAAATAGAGAAGTGTTTAAATAAATAACATAATGTATCTTTGGCCGTTTTTATTAAGAGGCTGTACTATAAAATTTTATTTATGTTCGATATCAATTGGTGATGGAAATTTAAATAACTTTGTGCAATTTGGTATCCCTTCCCAGGTGTACAAAATATTTATCTCTCTAAGCCATGAATAACTGAAATGAATGCTGGTTGGTTTGTTCTGACATTTTCTTACTATACATAAAGAAAGCATCTACCCCAAACACAGAAATAATTGAACAAGACCCACAACTAAAAAGCTTAGTAAAATTGTAATGTGTGCTACATTTTTTCCTTGCTAATCAACGTCAAACATTATGGTTCACTTTAATTTATTTGTCTTGAAAGCTTCATATTATTATGATTTGTAAGACACCTGAATTTGTGAAGATTAGAGTATCTCTAAATGATTGCTGTTGAGAGGAAGTTGTTGTTTAAGGATAGTTTTGTATCTAACTTCTTATATACTGGTTCCTAGGATCTGAATAAACATGGGAATTTTCTTTTAATGTATATCTGGCTCATCCTTTTAAATAAATACCCTTTTTGATTATACAGGAGGTCCTGCATGTTGCAGGGGTGGAAATGCAGTTAACAGCTGCTGTTGCATTTTTGACTATTCAACAAGAGGAGTCAGTGTCCATTCATACTTATTCCCACTCCTTCCTACACATCATTCTACAGAATCTGGAACATAGGGATGCAGGTCAGGATCATGATGCTATGCTGATAACTGATTGGTTCTTTGTGATTTATGTTTCCTTAGTGGTTGTACAGTACTATTTAAAACAATACGTGCAATCTATACCAATTTGTGAGTTTATTAATTGATGATTTTTTTTGGACTGGCTTGCTGTATGTAAGGTTTTCTATATATTGACCTTCCTGCAGACTGTTATTTAGCTGAAAGTTTCCTTCAATTTGAATAAAACAAATACATACATTTCTGTTTGGTGCATGAAATTCTGCGGTCCTTAGTCCAAACTTCCAGTGGATTAATTGGAATCTGTGCCTAAGCAAGCACAAGTAAGGACTACAGTATATTCTTCATAATGTTGAGATGTTCTTTTAACTTCTTGAAAATTGCTTTCTTAATACAGGAAAAATAAAAAATGACTTGCAGCAAAAATAGAAAGTTTTTTACATAAGTAAATTAAAGAAAATAGCATGTTATTTCTAAGTGGAGGAAACTGTCATCTTCAAACAGTTGTCCAAAAACAAGTAATAGAATAATTCTCCCCTCCACAAAATGCAGGCAAAACCTGCTTTTCTCATGAAATATATTCAAACAGATAGAAGTATGTAACTATTTTTGAATGTAACTGTATGTCATTTAGAAATATAGTTCATTGAAGAGCTGACTGCACCAAATCAGAAGTTGTTTCATATAACTGACCTATAATACATATAGTCTGTTTGTGTCTAACAGGTGTCAGTAATGCGTGGCTAGAAACTCTTCTTGCTGTAATAGAAGTCTTGCCAAAAGAAACTATCAGACATGAGGTAATGTTACTTTTTCCTGGAAACATTAAGGGAGAATAGATTAAAGATTTTTATGAATAATGATCTGATTTTCAAAAGCTTGGAGTACCTGCAATTCCTATTTGCTTCAACAGGAGTAACGAGCGGTCAACAACTGTGAAAATCAGACTACTGTGTAGAACATAGTGTAGTAAAGGAATGTGTTGTGGGTAGATGGGAAGTCATCTTAAAAGGCTTTTGTATACATCAACAAACAATGACTACAGTATTTTTAAATAACATATCAATAAAGTGCTTTCGAGGGTCTATGTTTTCAATTTTGAAGATGATAGTAAAAGTGGAAGAATGTTCTAACAAAAGAGTTTTTGTTTTAGTAATTTAAACTTCTATATTGGCACTGAACTTAATTTTATGCTATAGGTGTAGTGGACTTAAACCCTCAAGTTCCTCTCATTGGGTCAAAGCCTGAGGTCTTTATTTGGAGGTCAGCCTGCAAACACTGTGTATTTTGTGTCTACATTATGGCTCTGGGGGTAGGGAAGAATTCTATCACCTGCCCCTTAATGATCATTTGTGCTTTATAAAAATATTTATAAATGAAATCCATTGTTGCTTTTAAAATAGCTTTTAAAGGGTAAAAGGCTAACAATAACAAAATAAATTTATTTTGCTAGAACCAATGTGTTTCTGTAATGTAATTTAAATAATGATCATTTAGGGAAAATGTCAACTTGCTTTCTACTTTTTCCTTAAGACACAATAAAATAATAGGATGGCCTCATAACAATGTACCTTGTTTATAATACAATTGCCGAGGCACTTTTAGGACAGCAGTTGGATAAGACCACATGATATGAGGCTTTTCTTAATTATTTCATTTTTGTATTGTGACACTTAGATTCTTCTCATTTTATTTATTGTAATGGAAATTAGAGGGCTGTCTTAAATTCAGAGCACTTTAGGGAAAAGACTGTGTCTTGCTAAATATTTGGAAAGTTTCTGACATGTTCAATGCTTCCATTGTTCAAATATTAAATAATAATAATATATGGTACCTACAAAACTCATATGACTTATTTCCTCACTAAGTGTTATGATGGGTAACACATTCTTTGTGCTAATTCTAGCTTGTTCATTTGTTCACATTTTCACAGTAAGATGGTGGGAAGGGCTGCATCTGCAGCACTGCTACTCTTTCTGGCCTGTGTTCAATTCTGCTGGGATTGTGCATGAAAGGTTGGATGAAGAGCTGAGGCAGAGCAGGGGAGGTACTCTTCTTTGCAGCACCCTGCCCTACTCTGCACATGAGTTTCCTTGGCAATTTCTCGTCAGAAGATAATACAACTAGGCATATTATCTTCCTCTGGCTCCCTTTGACAGCTGATCCTCTGGGATCGTGGAGGAGATCCAGTAAACAGTTGCACAGCTCCAGCAGAAGCAGCAGTGGGTCATGGCTGCACATGGAAATGGAATCCCTTCCCTATGGATCCCAGAGATATTCAGGGTTGGAAGGGTATACGTCCACCAGAGTTCACATCAAAGGGGGTGTCCCTGGAGAAAAATTGGCAAGAAGAGATTCATACTATTTCTTTTCCCTCCTCCTCCTCTGGGTTTTTCCAAGCAAAGGACCCTTTGTGTGAAAATTCCTCAAATAATATCTATAAATATACTTATAGAATTTATTCTCTAAATAAAAACACAAGAAGATAGATGTAATGTTGCAAAGGTGTAGTGGCTATAACTGTGATGTGAATCATAAACTAGAATTTCGGCCGAGATACATTTGGTAAATACTATAGTTGGCACTGAATATTAAAATGCAAGGTTCTTAGTAGTCTTAATGTGTGCATTATTATGATCACAACCTAATTTTGTAGAAAAAGTAATTGACATTTGTATTATGTACTTCTAGACTTTTTAACAACAGGAATACGTTTTTTACTGTTAAATATTTCCTCCCATTTTTTCCATATAGATCCTGAATCCACTTGTTTCCAAGGCACAGCTTTCCCAAACACTTCAGTCTCGCTTAGTTAGCTGTAAAATATTGGGAAAATTAGCTAACAAGTTTGAAACTCATATGTGAGTAGTTTGTGTGTACGTGTTTCAGATTTAATGTTTATCACAATGTCTTTGCCAGTGGATAATATTACAAGAAGTAGATTTACATAATTGTCTCTATTGTACAAAAATTGAATGCTTTTGTTCTTACAGATCCATCCATCATAATACTAATTAACTATAAGTGATGTTCATTAGATAGGTCACAGTACTCAGCGTGTTCAAACATTGCTGTTGTCATCAGATTTCAACTTCCCTGTGTACATTCTTTGACCAGTCAAGAGGTTACCTTGGGAGCACCATTTTTCATGTCATTTCTCCAGATTATCGTTCTGTGTAGGAAGGTCCACAGATCTAAACAATGGTTTTTAAGCCTGCTTGCAGCTTTTGGAGGCATAACCATGCCTGCCTATCAAAAATAACAGGAGAGGATCCCCATTCCTGATGAGCCTGACAGTTTAATTCTGTCTCCTCACGTGCAATCAGACTCTTCCAAGCCTTCCTGATGTATTTTATTAAAATCTATTTTGAAATCTCCAGTAAAGGAATTAGTAAACTTAAAACTCTCTTGTCTTAAAGGCAAAATCTTGTTTCTAAATTTTGAGTTGTGTGGCTAGATTTCAGAATTCTTTGCTTGGGATTTTCTTCTTGTCATAACTGCATGGGGGACACAGCAGTAGCCAACTGCTGTTGACCTAATCTCCTCCACTTCCAAGACTGAAAGTCAGTGCAGAACCTAGAAATACCTAAAAGGAGTAGAAGCCCTAGAAGCTATCTGCACCACAACACCCATACTACCTTATTTACCTTCTACCATCAGTTTAATCAGCCCTGTATTAAATAGGCCCTTTTCGGCTAGCTGTTCCTGTGTAGACAACATTAATAACCATGCCTCAGGATTGTGTAGATGATACGTTAGTGTCCTCAGAGCCTTCTCAGGGTCTTATCAGACTCCCAGAGTCTCAAGGTTCAAGAAAAGCGTTCCCTTGAGATTACCTTTCTGGGCCAAGTTTCAGACCCCAGGTCCCTCTACAGCAGGGGTCTCAAACTCAGATCACCACGAGGGCCACATGAGGACTAGTACATTGGCCCGAGGGCTGCACTGACACTGACACCTTTTCATATACAGGTACAAAAGCCCACCCCCGCTGCCCCAGGCCCCGCCCGCACTCTACCCCTTTCATGAGGCCCCGTCCCTTCTCCACCTCTTCCCACATAAAACTTGCTTAAGTGGGCAGCTGAGTGTTCCCTGTTGTAGGGAAATCTTTAGATGGCATAAGATTGGTATAGCTGACTCTATGCGACCCCTCATTGCTGTACCTGTCATTGGGATGTGGGTGGAATCTTTTCTTGGGGATAAGTATCAGAGGGTAGCCGTGTTAGTCTGGATCTGTAAAAGCAGCAAAGAATCCTGTGGCACCTTATAGACTAACAGAGGTTTTGGAGCATGAGCTTTCGTGGGTGAATACCCACTTCCTCAGATGCATGTAATGGAAATATCCAGGGGCAGGTATATATATGTGTGCTAGCAAGCAAGCTAGAGATAACGAGGTCAGTTCAATCAGGGAGGATGAGGCCCTGTTCTAGCAGTTGAGGTGTGAAAACCAAGAGAGGAGAAACTGGTTCTGTAATTGGCAAGCCATTCACAGTCTTTGTTCAATTCTGAGCTGATGGTGTCAAATTTGCAGATGAACTGAAGCTCAGCAGTTTCTCTTTGAAGTCTGGTCCTGAAGTTTTTTTGCTGCAGGATGGCCACCTTAAGGTCTGCTATAGTGTGGCCAGGGAGGTTGAAGTGCTCTCCTACAGGTTTTTGTATATTGCCATTCCTAATGTCTGATTTGTGTCCATTTATCCTTTTCCGTAGAGACTGTCCAGTTTGGACGATGTACATAGCAGAGGGGCATTGCTGGCATATGATGGCGTATATTACATTGGTGGATGTGCAGGTGAATGAACCAGTGATTCATTCACCTGCACATCCACCAATGTAATATACGCCATCATATGCCAGCAATGCCCCTCTGCTATGTACATCGTCCAAACTGGACAGTCTCTACGGAAAAGGATAAATGGACACAAATCAGACATTAGGAATGGCAATATACAAAAACCTGTAGGAGAGCACTTCAACCTCCCTGGCCACACTATAGCAGACCTTAAGGTGGCCATCCTGCAGCAAAAAAACTTCAGGACCAGACTTCAAAGAGAAACTGCTGAGCTTCAGTTCATCTGCAAATTTGACACCATCAGCTCAGGATTGAACAAAGACTGTGAATGGCTTGCCAATTACAGAACCAGTTTCTCCTCTCTTGGTTTTCACACCTCAACTGCTAGAACAGGGCCTCATCCTCCCTGATTGAACTGACCTCGTTATCTCTAGCTTGCTTGCTAGCACACATATATATACCTGCCCCTGGATATTTCCATTACATGCATCTGAGGAAGTGGGTATTCACCCACGAAAGCTCATGCTCCAAAACCTCTGTTAGTCTATAAGGTGCCACAGGATTCTTTGCTGCTTCTTGGGGATAGTTGCAGAGCATAGCAGTTGCACTTCCTCCAAGAGTGGAGTGTGTAAAGGTGGCCTTTGACCCCTGCTTAGGTTCTACACTAAGTATAGTTTGTGATGACCTGATAATTGTGCAGTTGGGAGGGCTACTTATACTTTGATAATTGGCTGATATCTGCTCAAAACTTTATTTTACCAGAGCCAGTTAGGATTGGGTAAAAGAAATGGGAGTGATTACCTTTACCAAGCTGTTGTTTCCATGAAAAAGAAAGTCTAAATAGTGTGTGGATTGGCCTTGGCCTTTTTTTGTGAGGCTGCTTTTAATCTAGCCAAGATGTTGCAACTTAGCATACCATGAAAGGTAAACAAGTGGGCCATGTGGCGGTGTACTTGAAGTGAACTGCTGTACATTATGCCTAATTTCGTTCTGTTAAATGAAGTTATTTGGAAGACTAGATGCAACCATAGAGAAAATTTCCAACCTGTCGTACTGTAAGCATGCACAGACCGTGGCTTACAGAGGATCTAAATCTGATTCCTGGAAATCTGAAATCTTAGAAAGACCAAGTAAAGCAGCTCATAACTCCAGCTGCAAGTAAAGAATTGGACATCAGAATCCTTACGTGAAGGGGAGGGAAGCTCCTATGGTTCCAGAATGACCAAAATTTTTTATTACCATTAATAACAGTTTACTTGATATGAATGCTGGGTCAATCTGCAAATAATCAATTTGCAAGATTGAAGCCTTTGTAATGTGTGTTTTGTATAGTGCTATGAATATGTATGTTGCTGTTTTAAATAATAATTACAATATTCATGAATAGAGTCTATCTAGAGTTAGACTTCTTATAGTTTCCTGAAATCTGACTTTGATTGTAACTTTTCTGAAGACTAAACGGAATTGTTCTATTTCAACTTATTCCATTTCAAACATCCCTTCTTGGAAATACTTTCTTGGCTAGAAGAGCTTGGATACTAGAAACCCTTGAGCAGGTCTCCTTTTTTCATTTTATTTTATTGTCTGTATTGTGATAGTGTCCAAGGTCCCACTCAGGATTGATGCCCTGTTAGTGTTAGATGCTGTGCAACCACAGGATGACTTGGACCTCACCTTGCATAAAGACAAGTTAATCTTCAAGATTTTCTTCCCAAAGTGGGCACAAGGTTTCCATATCAGCCTGGAGATTTCCTTTCCTTCTGTATTCTAAGAAGTTTTTAAAGATTCCTTAAATTCTATCTGGACTGAAATAAGGATTTTTTAAATTATAAATTCTGTTGTTTGAAACCTCCTCCAAAGAAGAGCCAAAGAGCTCCAGGACTATGTAAGTCAGGTCTTGCAACAGAGGTCCAGTGTGCATTTATTCCTACTTCATTGGGGCCTCTTCCACCGTAAAGAGTGAAAGAGGTGGAAGACATAGCTGCACAAACCAGTTGTTCTGATGTTTTGGAAATCCATTCCTTTGACTCTGCACTTAGTAGAGTCTTAGAATATCTTAAAGGCCATGTTTATTATGGACAAGTGGTTGGCAAATGGTTTCCCACTCTGCAGTGGGGTGAACTGCTCAATAGTCCCTTCAGATTAGATTGATGGATCTGCAAAAACACATTAAAAAACCTGTTTATTTTACAAACTAAGCTTCTGTGTTTCGCGCCCACAGTTGGGATAATGCTATCCTGTTGAGTCCATTCACAGGACTGTATTTTTTTAGGACAGAACTGTCTGTATGCTGTAGCAGAATCTGTTAGAATATAATAGGGGACTGGTCAACAACAAAATGTATAAATGGTGATTTAGAGGGTCTTGTTTGATTTACTGGATGCTGGAACAGATCAGTCTAATGTCTGCATTAGTAGACTTAAGTTATTGCACCCTAGTTTTTAATTTTATAAAACAGCCATTTACATTAAAATTCCTATTTAGTTATGTTTGAAAGCAGCTGATTATGACAAACATAACTAGGACTTTCATTTCAATTTATACAATGTTTATGTATTCATACAGCAGCTGTCCAAATATTGTACTGAAGTTGGTTATTAAGTATCTTTATTAAAAGTAACACTATACTTAAACAATGTTTTCAAAGGTTTGCAAATCCTTCAAATGAAATATTAACAAACTGCTGTGAATGTGGATAATACTCTTCTGTGAAAATTCCATTTTGTATTTTAGTTTAGTTATAAAAATATGCTGTAAAGTTCTCTACTATTTATAATTATAAGCTTCAGAATTGTCAGTTGTACTTTATCACCCTGCCCTACAACACCTGCTCATAAAGGTTATAAATATTAAATGTTGCTGTATGAAGGGTCAAGTTAAGATTACTGTGAACCATTTAGAATCAGATGTGTTCATTAAATAGAGTTTACACATACTTAGTTCTTCATATTAATTTAAAATGTTCAATTTTTTAGCATTAAAAGGGAAATTCTTCCACTGGTAAAATCGCTCTGCCAAGATGTAGAATATGAAGTTCGATCCTGCATGTGTCGGCAGCTGGAACATATAGCTCAAGGAATAGGGTGAGTATAACTTGAAAAATGTACTACAAAATGTAAAATGTAGCTCTGAAGTATTTAGTAGTAATCTAAAAACTCTTTAAAATTTAAAACGTGTATCCCTGCATGTTAAATTATTTGATATTCAAGGCGTATTGCAGTCTCTCAATTAATTGTCCACAGCTTTCACCCACTTATGCTTTATGTAATTCAGGAATATATTTTTGTAACTGCGATGTGAACAAAAAACATTTTTCTGAAAAGGATCTGATTCAAAGCCCCTTGAAAACAATGGGAAGATTCAGCTGATATCAGTTGTTTAATGTGTAGGTACACAAAGATGGAAGACTATCTGGAAGGAGTCCATAGTTCTTAAAACTTACTGCCACTCTTTGCAAAAGGACGATAAACATGTTTTGATTACTTATAGTAAATGTAAATTCTGTGGCAGCTGTTTATATAAGCTTGAAAGCTGGTTCATTTTTTTTAAAGTTATAAATATAGCACTAGAGAAGGCTCTGTTGAACTTATAGACAAGTTAAAACTTATAGTGTCTTGTCTTGATCATACAACATATAAGGTACCACAGAATCAGGGCCACAAAGATTAATTTTTTTACCCTCTGAAATTCCTATCATAAACACAGATGTAGCTGTCTACCTCTCTGTTCTTGTCTAGGAGTTATGAACAGTACATAACATTATGGGCTTGATGCACAAGTTACTGGATGAGTTTCACTGGCTTCTGTTATGCAGAGAGGGGTCATATGAGATCGGGGGAGGGCAAACTACAGCCCACAGGCTGGATCTGGCCCATCAGTGCTTTCAATCTGGCCCACAGGATTGCCAGCCCCAAAGTGCAGCAGGGCTAAGGCAGGCCCCCTGCCTGTCCTGGCCCTGTGCTGCTCCTAGCTGCAGCCGGCACCAAATCCTTGTGGCCCCTGGGCGAGGGCAGAGGGCTTTGTGCACTGCCCTTGCCTGCAGGCACTGTCCCCTGCAGCTCCCATTGACCAGGAAAGGAGAACCGTGGCCAGTGGGAGCTGCGGGGATGGTACCCACAGGCCAGGGGTGGCTCCAGGCCCCAGCACGCCAAGCTCGTGCTTGAGGCAGCATGCCGCGGGGAGCACTCTGCCGGTCGCTGGGAGGGAGCCGGGGAGGGAGCTTCAGTGGAGCCGGGGGACCAGCGGACCCTCCACAGGCACGCCTGTGGGAGAGTCACTGGAGTCGCGGGACCGGCGACTGGCAGAGCGCCCCCCACGGCATGTCACCATGCTTGGGGCGGCGAAATGTCTAGAGCCGCCCCTTCCACAGGCAAGGGCAGTGTGCGGTGGAGTTGTCTGCCCCCCCTCCCACCGCCCAGGAGCCACTGCTGGACATGCTGGCCACTTCCAGAAGTGATGCGGGGCCAGGGTAGGTAGAGAGTCTGCCTTAGCCCCGCTGTGCGCTGCTGCCACCTCGGAGCTGCTTGAGGTAAGTGGTGCCGGGCTGGAGCCCACACCCTGAACCCTTCCTGCACCCTGAACCCCAACTCCCTGCCCTGAGCCCCCTATCCTCCTGCCTTGAGCCCCCTCCTGCACTCTGCATCCCCTTCTGCACCCCAGCCCCTTGCCCTGAGCCCCTTCCAGCACACTGCACCCCCTCCCACACTTCTAACTTTCTCCCACACCATAACCCCTTGTCCCAGCAATATATTGATGGACCTGCATGCAATTTCCCCACCCAGGTGTGGCCCTTGAACCAAAAAGTTTGCTCACCCCAGGACTAGATGATCATAAATGGTCCCTTTTGGTATTAAAATATATGAACAGCACTAAGGGAGGAGATGAAATTAAAGCCTATCTTTGAAAGGTACTGTACAAATGCAGTTTGTTTTTTGGCTTTTTTGGTTTTGTTTTTTTGTTTTTTGGAGTACCAACGTGTGTGGGAATGATTCTTCTTTGTGTCTTTAACCCTTTTGAAGTTGGGTGTGATGAACTGGGCTGTGTAACTACTAAGCGGTTAAAGTAAAAGATAAGTATTAGTAGCATGGTTAAATTAACACTATTTCAGTAAAACCATGCAGTGAAGGGACTGCCAGATTGATTTGCCAGTTACCTTTTATTTGAGATAGGAAATAAAATTAACTAGAAGTGCTTTGAATAGTTGCTGTGTAAGGGCTTTGTCCTGTAAACATTTAAGCACATGAATAACTTTAGAAGACATTGGGCTTATTCAAATTACTCACTTGCTTAAGTGATCAGGTCCTGTATTATCCCCTTACCTCCCTCCACTCTAAAAGACAGTTTAGCATAAGTAAGTAGTTACAATGTTTTATATTAAAATAAATTTTGTTTTAATATATTTTATTGGACCAGCTTCTGCTGATGGAAAAGATAAGCTTTCAAGCATTAATTGGTCACTTAATTTTTAAGTGGTTTCTTGCAACAAGCATTAATGGTTTATGCTTAACAATCTATCCCAACTTGTATTTTGCTATGACACTGTACTTATCTTTTCCAGACCAGAAGAAGAGCTCTATGAAGCTTGAACTTTGTCTCTTCTGCCAATAGAAGTTGGTCCAGTAAAAAATATTACCTTCCCCACTTTGTCTAGCTCAATACAGAATGTAAATTTTAAGATCATTTTATTATTGTCCACTCTGATTATGTTATATATCAATAGATGTATATCTATTAAGAGTAAAAATTGCATGGGAAAATGTACGGATTGGTACAACACATTGGTAGCTGCATCATCTTTTGGAAATGACATGGTTTTATCACAAATTTATAAACAATTGATTATTTTTTCTAGTTGTTATATTTATTTTAAATCTTTGTCGAAAATTAAATATATCTTTAATGATTCCAAAATGGAAATCCACAGAAACACATTTTAGAAATGTCTGTTTCAGCTTTCTTCCTGTTCCCAATCAGCTTGTGATTTCATTTTCTCTCTTCCTCCCTGCCTTCCTGGGTCTCATCTGGAATGCTTTTTTACCCCCCACTCCTGACCATATGTTCACTTATTTCCTTCTTAATGCACCCTTCCATCTGTTTGTTGATAGTTCTTTCCTTTGGGATTCAATCTATTGTTTCCAGTAATTTTCTCATTGAATTTCTTTGGCTCCATAAGCAGGTAGGATGCCATTATGATGTATTTGATGTTGACAATAATGTAAAAGTAACACACACTATTGTAAAATATTATTTCCTTTGTGGGAGGGTGGATTATAAAATCATCTAGTCTAACATGAGTAAAACGAATTCTGATTTATGATATGTGTGGAAAGGAGGTTACATGGCAACATGTAATAAAGTCCATCAAATAATCTGTTTTATTTATTAAAATGTATGACACTACAGTGGCTATATCACACTCTCAGAATCTCTCACTTGCTGTGACAACCTGTAGAGAGGAGGCAAAAAATAAAGTTGCCTTTTTTGTGGAAGCTAAAAGTGGCTCATATAAAGTGGCATAAAAGATATAGGAGGATATATGGAAGAGTGTAGAAGATTTATTTCCATCCATTTTTTTAAAATCCAAGTTAGCTATAATAGGTCCTGATGGAAAGGAGAGAAGGAAAATATGGACTTTTACCTTCTCTTCCCTCACAAAAAGAGTTCAAGGCCAGTACAAAGCTGAAGAAGGAAAAATACTGTTCTCTTTTGTATAAAAAATGGCTTGCTCTTGTATTACAAAATCATACTGTGAGAAAGGAAATGAAGAAAAGTTCATCATCTTGTGGTCTCATTTTTAGCCCAAGCAGGAAAAAATACACTATAAATGGAAAAACTGAAGTTTGCATAAAGTGATAGATTCTACACCAAAGCCAATTGGTAAGAGATAACAGCGTCACTAGTGGCTAATAATCTGCACAAAGGCAGTTTAATAAAGAGGGAAAAACATTTCATAAATAATTATCAGCTGTTGAACAGCTGTTTCTTTCTCTCTTCCCCCACCTCCTTTGTTGCTTGTGTGTCTGTATCCGTAAGCTGTGCTCTATATTTGAGAATATCTCTGCCTGGTCCCCTCTCCTGCTTTCTCCGTGACTTAGGCCAGGTCCAGACTAGAGCTTTAAATCGATTTTAAGAGCTCTAAATCGATTTAAAGCTGTAACCGTCCACACTACAGAGTGCATAAAATCGATTTTAAGGGTCCCTAAAATCGATTTTGGAACTCCATCAAAACGAGAGGAGTAACCCCAAAATCGATTTTTTAAAATCGATTTTATGATAGTGTGGACGGCCATCGAAGTTAATGGCCTCCGGGACGTATCCCACAGTGCTCTAGTGGCCGCTCTACACAGGTAAAGGTACTCTTCTGCTGGCCAGGTAAACAGGAAAAGCCCCGGGAAGTTTGAAATTCCATTTCCTGCTTGCACAGCGTGGAGCTCTCAGCAGCAGAGAGAAGAATGCAGTCTCCTGAAAATAGGAAAAGAGCTCCAGCATGGAGCACACAGGAGTTACTCGATCTGATAGCTGTATGGGGAGAAGAGTCAGTGCTTTCAGAACTGCGCTCGAGCAGACGAAATGAGAAAACCTTTGAAAAAATTTCTAATGCCATGCGGGAGAGAGGACATACCAGGGACTCCTTACAGTGCCGAGTGAAAGTGAAAGAGCTCAGACAGGCGTATCAGAAGACCAAAGCAGCAAAGGGCAGGTCAGGCTCTGCCCCCAAAACATGCCGGTTCTACGACGAGCTTAACGCAATATTGGGGAACAGCGCAACGACGAACCCCCCCTTGTCTGTTGATTCAGAGGTGGGCGTTGTGATTCCTGCAACTACGGAAGATTTATGTGATGGCGATGATCAGTATGATGAGGACCAAGAGGAGGAGGCTCCAGCAGAGAGCACAGAGCATTTTATCCCCCCAAACAGCCAGGATCTTTTCCTCACCCTTACTGAGGTTCCCTGCCAGCCATCTCAAGGCAGTACTCCAGAAAATGAAGCTGAGGGACCATCCTCTGGTGAGTGTAATTTTTTTTACTAAAAGCTTCAGTTTAATGTAAGCCTTTTTTACTGGGTGCTTCAAATCACTACCTGTACTTAGAGTCACTGACCAAGTAGATTAAAAACCTTTCCTAAAACAGTGACCCATGAGGTGGTTTTTAGAAAAGTCTCCATTGTTACAGGGCGGATTCATCCTGCTTGTTCGGGGACCGTGAGAGCAAACCGCGGGAAGCTACTCTTCTTCCCTGCTTTGCTCTCGCGTTCCCCGAACAAGCAGGGCTCCTTGCCTGCGGTTTGCTGGGTGGTTCGGGGAACGCGAGAGCAAACCGCGGGAAGCTACTCTTCTTCCCTGCTTTGCTCTCGCGTTCCCCGAACAAGCAGGGCTCCTTGCCTGCGGTTTGCTGGGTGGTTTGGGGAACGCGAGAGCAAACCGCGGGAAGCTACTCTTCTTCCCTGCTTTGCTCTCGCGTTCCCCGAACAAGCAGGGCTCCTTGCCTGCGGTTTGCTGGGTGGTTCGGGGAACGCGAGAGCAAACCGCGGGAAGCTACTCTTCTTCCCTGCTTTGCTCTCGCGTTCCCCGAACAAGCAGGGCTCCTTGCCTGCGGTTTGCTGGGTGGTTCGGGGAACGCGAGAGCAAACCGCGGGAAGCTACTCTTCTTCCCTGCTTTGCTCTCGCGTTCCCCGAACAAGCAGGGCTCCTTGCCTGCGGTTTGCTGGGTGGTTCGGGGAACGCGAGAGCAAACCGCGGGAAGCTACTCTTCTTCCCTGCTTTGCTCTCGCGTTCCCCGAACAAGCAGGGCTCCTTGCCTGCGGTTTGCTGGGTGGTTTGGGGAACGCGAGAGCAAACCAGGGAAGGAGAGTAGCTTGATTACCAGTACAATCTACTACAGGGATTACTAGCCATTATTAACTTACCATTTTCTCCGGACATGGTCTGTGTGCTCCCCTGACCTGCGTCTGAGCAGAACTCTCTGTCCTCAGCCACAAGCAATAAGTATTAAAGGAATCATAAGGTGACCTTTTGGTAAAGTAAAATGTTCAAGGTTCGGTAACAGGCACAGGTCAGTGAGGGGAGAGACTGTATGCATGGTTGTGTGAAATGTGTCTCTTATGATTCTTTTATCACTCTTTCCAAACCCCACCCCCCCACACACAGCTGCACATTTCTCCAGCCTCCCTCTCGCTTCTCATCTACGTGGGGGGGGTATCATAAGAAGACTGAGGAAAAGGAGGACGCGTGAGGACATGTTCACCGAAATTATGGCAGTAACCCGTACAGAGAGAGCTCAGCAGGGAGAATGGAAGCAATTTGTCGCAAAGTACAGGGAGGCTGCCAGTGAACGCGAAGACAGGAGGGACCAACGCGAAGACAGGAGGGACCAACGCGAAGACAGGAGGGACGCCAAAAATGATGTCAGGTGGCAGGAAGATCAGCGCTGGCGAGCAGCAACTCTGGATCTTCTTCGTGATCAGACTGACATCCTCCGCGATATGCTGCAAGAGCTCCGTGGTTTCAGAATGCCCCTACAGCCCGTGTATAACCTCCCTCAGTACTCACCCTGTCCCACACCTTCCAGAACCAGGCGTGTAAGAACGCGTGGGGGAAGGCTCTCTGCACCAGCCCCCTCCACTGCTGCGGACACTCCAACCAGAAGGCTTTCATTAGATTGAAAAGCCCTTTGTGTCCTGTTTTTTCCCTCCTCTAATGATCCAAACTTCTCCCATGGCACCTTTGCCTATTCTTACTCTCAGGTCATGCTATTAAGGCAGTGTGACTGTAGTTTGGTAATGAACTAAAGCAAGCAGCTTTGGAAAGCTGCACGGAAGCTAGTTATCAGCATCAGGATTTGACAATTGGGGATATGGGTAATAAAGGGAAAACAAAGAAAGCAGCCATACCGTAACCTGGTCCATGAGAATTCTTTTTCTGTCTTCTCTGATGCACTTTCTTCTTTCAAACCTCCCTCCCCCTTCCTCCAAACCTCCCTCGCTCCGTCCCCCATAGAACGCTGAGTTATGAAATTTCATGCACAGTATTGTAACAACAAGCATGATGCTTGATTGATGAAAGGGTCTGATTTTAAATAAAGAACACAATTCTTGTAACAAATAGTAGTAACTTTATTTTCAATAAAAAAGCAGTTAAGGAAGGTTGCAGGTACTGTGCCTAGCAGCAGACGGAAGCAGCTAATGGTGGAGGTAGGTAATAATTGGGAAATACAGAATTATATGTTTTCCAATGGACAGCTCTCGCAAGTAACCTAAGCAAGCAATTGAGGAATGCTGCAGGCAAAGTATCTTGCAGCAGCAACACTGCATAGACGGGGAGGGCAGCAATCAATTGAAAGGAAAATCAGCATTCAAACTGTACCCTGGCCCATGAGGAAGCTACTTTTCAGTGCTTCTCTGATGCGCACAGCATCCTGGTGAGATCTTCTAATTGCCCTGGTGTCCGGCTGCGCATAATCAGCGGCCAGGTGGTTTACCTCAGTCTCCCACCCCGCTATAAAGGCCTCCCCCTTACTCTCACAGAGATTGTGGAGCACACAGCAAGCAGCAATGACAAAGGGGATATTGGTTTGGCTAAGATCTGAGCGAGTAAGAAGCGTTCGCCATCTCGCCTTAAGCCTGCCAAATGCACATTCTACCACCATTCTGCACTTGCTCAGCCTGTAATTAAACAACTCCTGAGCACTGTCAAGGCTGCCTGTGTATGGCTTCATTAGCCAGGGCATCAAGGGGTAGGCTGGGTCCCCAAGGATAACTATAGGCATTTGGACATCTCCAACTGTTATTCTCTGATCAGGGAAGTAGGTCCCTTGCTGCAGCCGTTTAAACAGTGTAGTGCTCCTGAAGACACGTGCGTCGTGAACCCTTCCTGGCCATCCCACGTGGATGTTGGTGAAACGTCCCTTGTGATCCACCAGGGCTTGCAGAACCATCGAAAAGTACCCCTTGCGGTTAATGTACTGGGCACCCTGGTGTTCCGGTGCCAAAATAGGGATGTGGGTTCCATCTATGGCCCCCCCACAGTTAGGGAATCCCATTGCAGCAAAGCCATCCACAATGGCCTGCACGTTTCCCAGAGTCACAACCTTTCGAAGCAGCAGCTTAATGATTGCTTTGGATACTTCCAGCACAGCAGCCCCCACAGTAGATTTGCCCACTCCAAATTGATTCCCGACTGACCGGTAGCTGTCTGGCGTTGCAAGCTTCCATATGGCTATTGCCACTCGCTTTTCCACTGTGAGGGCTGGTCTCATCCTGGTATTATGCCGCTTCAGGACAGGAGAAAGCGAGTCACAAAGTTCAAAGAAAGTGCTCTTACGCATGCGAAAGTTCCGCAGCCACTGCGAATCGTCCCACACCTGCAGGACTATGCGGTCCCACCAGTCAGTGCTTGTTTCCCGTGCCCAAAAGCGGCGCGGAACGGGTAGAACCTCACCCATAACCGTCAGGAGCTCCAACGTGCAGGGGCCCGGGGAGTCAGAAAACTCGTTCTCCAGTTCGTCATCGCTGTCGTCCCCACATTCAAGCATTCTCTCTTGCATTTCTGCATCATGGGTCAGCAGTGATAGAACGAGAATGCGTGAATTATTTACAGCATTCGCGATCAAGGACAAGAGCAGACCTGGATCCATGCTTGCTGCAAAATGGCGTTTCCCTCACTGCAGCCAGTAAAAACAGCGCGAACTGACTGTGTGCCGTTTACAGGAAGGGGGGGGGGGCTGTACCCAGAACCACCCAGGACGGGGACTTTGATCCCATCATGCACTGGGCTAGTAACCCATAATTCCAAAGGGCAGGGACCCGTGCAGGAACTGTGGGATAGGTACCCAGAGTGCAACGCTCAGGGAAAAGATGGACGCCAGGGAACATGGACGCTCAACATCGATGTAAGTAGCCCTAGTGTGGACGCGCAAAATCGATTTTATAAAGCCTGCTTTATAAAATCGATTTTAATAAAATCGATTTTACCCTGTAGTGTGGACGTGGGCTTAGACTACACTGTAAGCTCTCTGATGTAGCGCCTGTAAGCTGATGGGAGAGAGCTCTCTTGTTCACTTAATTGCTCCAGCCCCTGTGAATGAGGATAGCACAGTTGCCAACTTTCACACAGTAAATAAGCACCCCAACTTTCACAATAAACCAGAAATCAAGCTAATCTCATTTCAAAACAAGGCCAAACCAAGCCAATCCCTAAGAATCCCAACACTTTATGTGACAAGATCCCCCCGGCTTGCAGTCTGGGACTGTGGTGAGCCCACTGTGCACCTCGACACGCTTTCCCTTTCTTGCCACTGCTTGCTTACCCTTGCCCCTGCTTGCCAGGAGCTGATCAAAAAAAAGAAGCAACAAGCTACTAGCCAACAAGCAACTCTCAAGCCAATTAAGCCAAAAAGAAGCCCAATTTCTGTTTTTTCTTTTTGCAGGTTTGGCATGTCTGGAGGATAGCTGTGTTGGCAGGAGAAGCTCTTCCACTGACACAGTGCTGACCACACTGATTATGTCAATGTAACTTATGTCGCTCTGGGTGGTTGTTTATTCACACCTCTGAGCAACGTAAATGATGCTGACATAAGATGTAGTGTAGACCTGACTTCAGTTGTCGTCATCTTTAATCTCACAGGATCTAGTTAAGAATGTGTGTATTTACGGAGAGTAAACTGTAGCAGTGATCTGTGTTTATGGCTTAAGAAGTAGTGGAATCAAGGCACTGCTGACAAGATATATCATTGCATTTATGTAAATATTGCAGCCATGCATGACATCATTCTTTTTCTTTACTATTTACTGATGCTCACTATTTCATAATCATAAACAATTTCCCAGGCATACCAAACGATGTTGACTACCCCCACTTTAGTGTAATTGCACAAGGAAATGGATCTCTCCCATTTTGCTCACACCACCTCATCTTTCTGTACAGATGATCTCATTCCATGAAATTCCATGCCATGAAAATGTCTCTACCCCTTCAGTGTTCAAATTGATGAGAGATCGAAATCTCATTCCAGCCCTTCACATACCAGTTAGTAGCAGATGTTGAGACTACCTTCAACAGATATTGTTAACAACTGGGAAAGAAGGATCCCCTTCCCTCACTTCCCTGGAACTGGCTTTGAAGAACCCAATACTGATGTTGGGTCAGCCAGTCAGGCAGCCTCACAACTTCTCCAGATAATGGCAGCAGACCTTCCATGTAGAAGGGCTTACCTTTGGCCCGTGCCATCTTGTGTAGTGAGGACAAGTTATTCCCATGCATCTTCAGTAGTCATGGCTCATGTTTTGTCATTTACATTTAAGACCTTGCTCTTTTGTAGCAGTGAGAGCTTCTGAATACTCTTGCAGAGAACTCTTCTGTGTGACCCATATTAAATCATCATAACTCTTTGCTGTTTGTACATACAGTGCAATCTGGAAAAATCTGTTATTTGAGATGAGCTATGTAATTTTCTTTAATCATGAGAGGGTATGATTTCTATTTTAAATTATTTATTTTAAATAGTTTTTAACTGGCTACAAAATCTCTGGAGGTTGTTTTTGTTTTGTTTTTTTTACTTCAATTTTTGTTTTCCTGCAGCTTTTTTTTTTCAGTTTTTCCTAATTAGGAAATTGAAGAGTAACTATACAGCCTTCAGGACAATGTTATGTTGGGTGAGATTGGGTTTGATGCTATGTAAACATTGTTTTATTATTTGTCTTCCCTAACAATTTTGCTTGCTTTGCAGGACAGAACTAACAAAAAATGTAGTGCTTCCTGAATTAGTAGAACTAGCGAGAGATGAAGGCAGCAGTGTGCGTCTTGCAGCATTTGAGACTTTAGTTAATCTGCTTGAAATGTTTGATGCAGGTAAGGTCAGTTTAGAACTACTGAGCCCAATTCTGCAGCAGTTTTTCTGGATTATAGAATCTCTCTGATTGTATTTCATTGTTTTCATTGTGTAGATCAGGGGTAGGCAACCTATGGCACGGGTGCCGAAGGCGGCACTCAAGCTGATTTTCAGTGGCACTCACACTGCCCGGGTCCTGGCCGCCAGTTCAGGGGCTCTGCATTTAATTTAATTTTAAATGAAGCTTCTTAAACATTTTAAAAGCCTTGTTTACTTTACATATAACAATAGTTTAGTTATGTATTATAGACATAGAAAGAGATCTTCTAAAAATGTTAAAATATATTACTGGCACTTGAAACCTTAAATTAGAGTGAATAAATGAAGACTCGGCATACCACTGCTAAAAGGTTGCCGACCCCTGGTGTAGATGATGATAAAATTATGCTTAAATTTCCATGTTCTGTCCATGTCATTAGGATTTAGTCTCTGACTTTATTTTATTTAAAACTTTGTTCCTTTCTTTTTGCATGGTCCTTGCCCTGGTTGATTTTGGGCACCTTAACTTTTAAGTAGGAGTGAGCCTGCTGTTGCACCTTATTATCTAATGCTGTGTTGCGGCGGGGGGGAGGGGGAGAAGAGAGAAATAAAATGGCTCAATAAAATCTTCAGAGCATCTGATAAGAATGTTAGATAATTATCATTATTAATTTAATTCCATAAATGCGCTCAACACTGTGCAAAACCTGGAGAAATATATAGTCCTTGCCCCAGGAGCTTACGTTGTCACGGTCAGATTCTGATATCCTTACTCATGTTGGCTAATGCCTTACTTTTGAGTGCTCCCACTAATTCCATTGGAAGCATTTGAGGAGTGAGATACTACTCGCCATGAGTATCTGGCCCTAAATTAGATAATACAGGTTGGGTATGTAATACAGATAATGGGTTCAAAGTTGTGTAGGCATTTTATTTATTTTTTTCCTTAAACTCACTTCTGTTGTTGATGACCTCTCATTCACCAGAAATAGTATGTTTTAGGCGGAACTTCAATGAGGTTGAGGAAGTCATTTGGTACACAATGTCAAGGAGTGAATTCAAGGAATAAAGGCTAGTAAGGAAAGGCAAAAGATGAAAATAGGGAGATTTAAAACGGATATTAACTAGAGAGAAGATCAGGTAGAGGAGTAAAAAAGGGAGGAGCTGAGATATGTAGACAGTGGCAAAGTTGTGCAGAACTGGAATGTAAAGACAAGACATTTGATTTTGCTGCATGGGGAAAGTAGCACATCAAATGTTGATACAGATGGATTTTTGTACCAAATCACAGTCAAGTGTTCCTCTTCAAATGTGTGTCAGTGTGGATCTTATTGTAGATGTGAACGCACTTCATGTGCAGTGCAATCAGTCTTTTGACTAGCAGTGTCTGTTGGGGCTGTGCCTGTGCCATCTTGTGCTACTGTAGGAGGGCATAAAGAATGGAGCAGGTGCAGCCTTTCCTTAGTTCCCTTTCATTCCCTGTGGCAGTGAGATGGAACCCAACAGTGACAATCTGCTACTCTTTTAGTGTTTGCTAACCTTTGTCTTGAAAAGAAGACAGCTGATTGAAGAATTCATTTTTCTGTCTTCAAAAATATTATAATCAAATTATACTTTTCAAAAGAAAAAGAAAGGTTCAAGAACTATATGACTGGAGAATTGCCTAACATAGTTCCTATTTTTAAGAAAGGAAAAAAAAGTGATCTGGGTAACTGCAGGTATGTTAGTTTGACATCTGTAGTATGCAAGGTCTTAGAAAAAATGTTGAAGGAGAAAGTAGTTAAGGACATTGAGGTCAGTGGTAATTGGGACAAAATACAACATGGTTTTACAAAAGGTAGATCATGCCAAACCAGCCTGATTTCCTTCTTTGAGAAGGTAACAGATTTCTTAGGCAAAGGAAATTAAGTGGATCTAATTACCTCGATTTCAGTAAGGCATTTGATACGGTTCCACATGGGGAATTATTATCTAAATTGGAAAAGATGGGAATCAATATGAAAATTGAAAAATGGATAAGGAACTGGTTGTAGGGGAGACTACAACGGGTCATACTGAAAGGTGAACTGTCAGGTTGGAGGGAGGTTACTAGAGGAATCCCTAAGGGATCAGTTTTGGGACCAATCTTATTTAATCATTTTATTACTGACCTTGCCAGAAAAAATGGGAATGTACTAATAAAGTTTGTGGATGACAGAAAGGTGAGAGGTATTGCCAATACAGAGAAGGACCAGGATATCATACAGGAAGATCTGGATGACCTTGTAAACTGGAATAATAGTAGGAGGATGAAATTTAATAGTGAAAAGTGCAAGGTCATGCATTTAGGGATTAATAACAAGCATTTTTGTTACAAGCTGGGGACTCATCAGTTGGAAGTAACAGAAGAGGAGAAGGACCTCAGAGTATTGATTGATCACAGGACTATGAGCCGCCAATGTGATATGGCTGTGAAAAAAGCTAATGCGGTCTTGGGATGCATCAGGCGAGGTATTTCCAGTAGAGATAAGGAGGTGTTAGTACCATTATACAAGGCACTGGTGAGAGACCTCATCTGGAATACTGTGTGCAGTTCTGGTCTCCTATGTTTAAGAAGGATGAATTCAAACTGAAACAGGTACAGAGAAGGGCTACTAGGATCATCTGAAGAATGGAAAACCTGTCTTATGAGAGGAGACTTGTTTAGCCTAGCCAAAAGAAGGCTGAGGGGAGATATGACTGCTCTCTGTAAATGTATCAGAGGGATAAATACCAGGGAGAAAGAGGAATTATTTAAGCTCAGAACCAATGTGGGCACAAGAACAAGTGGATATAAACTGGCCATCAGGAAGTTTAGATTTGAAATTAGATGAAGGTTTCTAACAATCAGAGGAGTGAAGTTCTGAAACAGCCTTCCAAGGGGAGCAGTGGGGGCAAAAGACATATCTGGCTTCAAGACTATGCTTGATAAGTTTATGGAGGGGATGGTATAATGGGATATCCTAATTTTGGCAATTAATTGATCTTTGACTGTTAGTGGTAAATATGCCCAGTGACCTGTGATGGGATGTTAGATGGGGTGGGATCAGAGTTACTACAGTGAATTCTTTCCTGGGTGTCTGCCTGGTGAGGCTTGCCTACATGCTCAGGGTTTAGCTGATCGCCATATTTGGGGTCCTCCAGGGCAGATTGCCAGAGATCGTGTGGAATTTTCACCTTCCTCTGCAGTGTGGGACATGGGTCACTTGTTGGAGGATTCACTGCACCTTGAAGTCTTTAAACCACGATTTGAGGACTTCAATAGCTCATGCATAGGTTAGGGCCTCTCACACACAAACCCACAACTTTTATTATGCCAAACCACAGATCCTAGTCTCTATTTGGAAACAACATGAACTATTGCACTCTCTAACATAAAATGTAAGGAACAATAATGCCCACTGAGTTACAGTAATTAAAGCAGCTAGACGAATAATACTTATGGGAACTTACTTTCTAGGATGCTTCTTATTTAATTAAAAATACTGCTATGCTGACTAAGTGGCTTTGCTGGCTCTCCCCCACCCTGGCTCTATTCTGGCATTGACCAGGGTCCTTTCCAGATCTTACAAATTTCAGCCAAAGGCTAACTGGAGGTATAACATTTAAGATTATCAAGCCCAATTTGTGCAAGATGATTCATGGCCAGGCCCAGATAAACCAATGTGCACCCTCCATTTGAGGAGGGACCCCGACAAACAGAGCAAAAAAAATTAACAGTGCTGTAGTGCAATGCCACTCACTTAAATATGGCATAGGTGCCCCTCTGTCCTGACAGAGGAGTAGCCAGCCAAATTTGAGCAGCTCTGTGACCCTTTCCAGTCCGTGTCACAATGCCCTTCACTGAAGTTTGGCCCAGCTGCACCAAACCTGAGCAGCATGTGTGGGTTACATGTGGCTGTGTGAGTGTGGAGCAAGTGGAGCTGAGCAGTCAGGATCAGGAGGAGCCAGCCTAGTTCAGGACAGGAATGGAGTGCTGGGATGGTGGGGTGTCAGTGAGTGGCCAAAAAGGTCTCTGGGGTGGTGGGTGAAGGATTGGGGATGAGAATTGGTGGGCTATGGGATGAGAGTTTGGGAGAAAGTTAGAAATGTTGAGGAATGGTGGGGTAAGAGTTGGGATGAGTGAGAGATGTTGGGGAACTGATGGAGTTGGGGGTGAGTGGGAATGTTGGGGACTGTGGCCGATAAGGATGAGGTATTTGGGGCTGGAGTGATGTATGTCAAGTCTGATGGGATGTGTGTGTGTGCTGTCAGGATAAGTGGGGGCCAGTGGAGAGTTATTACATTTGGGAGCCTGTGTGTGAGTGGGGTAGAATGGAGGACTGAATGAGGTGAGGTATGTGTTGGGGAGAGAGGGGCAGTAGGAATATCTTGCCTTTCATCTCCCTCAGGAGTACCAGACACTTTTTTCAAATACTTACAGCCTGTACTTACCTGTAGAAAAGTGATTCCCATAAACTAAAACCACAATGATAATTAACTACCACACTTCCATTGCAATAAGAGGATCAAAGTCTCTATTTTGTTTCTAGAATTTTATTTTGTTCTCTCTCCTCTGTTTCCTCTCCATTACTCAAAGTACATTCTAAAGCTTGCACTGATGTAACAGTGAGAAAAAATGAGACCATTGACTAGGTTCAGTCCAGGGTCTGTGCTGACAGAAAGTCTGATTAAGACTGGGGGAATTGCAGTGGCACAAATACTTACAATCTTCTGTCTGTCAGGGGACCATGCAACAAATCAGTACACTCTAAAAGTAGGTGGTGCTTGCCTGGCAGGCAGGATGTGTCCAGAATGGCTGATGGACATACTGAATCAGCACCATTGTCTCGGCAGCCTCTGCTGATGGCACTCCTACAGAGTGTCTGATGAAAATGAAATCTGACCTTGACTGGTGGACAGAGATGCTGGAACAATTTGTATAGTGGGAGTCCTGAGAGCCATTGAATCAAACTGTAAACCCTGTATTTAATGAAAATCATTTCAAGCCAGGGGGTGCTGCAGCACCCCCCGCACCGTTAGTTCCTGCACCTATGTTGGTGGAATTCTCTCTGGGATGAAGGAGCCAGGTTGGTCCAGGGATGCACCATTTATAGCTGTAAATGAGCATAACAATTTTTGACATATGATCTTATTCTCATATATGGCAGATATACTAGGTAAATTATTGAAGCAATACCCAGTTTTGTTCTGTGCTTTATAAAGCACAATATAGATACACAACACTGTATACATTGGCATTGATTTTAAGTGTTGAGGATAAGCAGTGCCTGTTGACATCACTTAGATCTGTAGATGCTTGGCACCGTGAAAATCTTTTTCTTCTGGTTACAGAATTAATGCAAGTGTTTTGTATGGCTCTTTAGCATGTGTTTGTGATGGGTTTCCCCCTGTGGAACAACCTGGAACTGGAGTACTGAGCCGTCTGTCTCACCAACCTGGCTTCCTCTTACTCCCTGATGCTGTGGCAAGCTACATTCCCCTCCAGGACTTTTACTCACACAGACACTCATACAGGCAGGGAAACACCCAGCTGCAGTTACATGAAGTTTTTGGCCATTGACTGCATGAATCAACAATAGAGAGGCTGCAGCCAATTCCTCACAGCTCCCCAGCCTAGGACCCCAGAGCTGTACTGTCTTGCCCTAGTCAAAAGCCTGACCAGTATAAGTTTATTACCCAGTCCGTCCCTTCCTTGATGTGAAGAGGACAATGCCCCAGCCCGTGTTTCTGAGTAGATTCCCCAAGCACTTCAAGCAAACCACACTGTTTTAGGTAAAATAGAAAATAGATTTATTAACTACAGAAAGATAGATTTTAAGTGATTTATTAGTAATAGCAAACAGATCAAAGTAGATTACCACAAGTAAATCAAAAACACAATCTGAGTTCTTTAAACTGGACAGGATTTGAATCAAGCAGTGTCTTACCCTGTTAGTACAAACAGTCCACCAAGCTTCCATACACAGGCAGGCTTCCTTCTTTCCTGCCTGGAACCCTGCTCCCCCAGTTCAGTCTCTGTTCCTTGATGTTTCCAGGTGTTGTGTTGTATGGGCAGTGATGCCCAGTGGTCATGTCAATTCCCCTTTTTATAGATTCTTCCATCTTGCTGGAAAGATCTTTTGCAGTGATCTGAGTCAAACAGTTCCCATTGTGTAGTGCTGTCTCTGAGAGATTTCCATTGTTCACAGTTCCTGGGGTAATCCTTCTGAGTGTTTGTATTCTTCTCTATGGGCCATCAATGTTGTTTGACTTTTTATGGTTGTACCTGAAAGGCTTCTTGTGGGCATTCCCAAACTCACATGTCTCAGTGGCACTACATAGTGAAACTTCATAAACAATGATAGCACATACAACTTAACAGGATATTAATGTTCAACAAATTAAGACTTTTAAAATGATACCTCACAAGGCATACTTTGTACAGAACATATGATTATATTGGGGGGAGATAGCTCAGTGGTTTGAGCATTGGCCTGCTAAACTCAGGGTTGTGAGCTCAATCCTTGAGGGGGCCATTTAAGGATCTGGGGCAAAAATCTGTCTGGGGATTGGTCCTGCTTTGAGCAGGGGGTTGTACTAGATGGTCTCCTGAGGTCCCTTCCAACCCATACATTCTACAATTCTATCACCAATGGTGAATATGAGGTGCAGAGTGTCTCTTTGGGGCACATAGTGTCAGTGTTCATATTTCAGCTTTTCAGGAAAGACGTTGTTGAAAAGAATATGGAAATGATATTTTAAATGCAGTATTCTTTCCAAGCTGTAACACGCTTTTGTTTAGTCAGCACTGCAAAACTTCAGGCTTCTCACAATGTATGGGGGTGTGATCCTGTATCTTTAGGAAAGTTGAGCCAGATTCTCTGTTAAGTTCATTTGGCTCAATGTGGGGGCCCAGTTATGCTTCCATGATTCTCTTCCCAGCTTTGCCTCAGCAGAAGCTGGTGAGGCTTGAATTGGACGTATTCTAGCCAGCAACAATTGGCGTTGTCTCCCTGGGAGCATCCTGGATAAGTGCACTGTTTTCAGCCATGTTCCCTATACTGAAGATTTCTGGGGTTAAGGAAAGCAATAAGAGCCAGCTACACTGGCTCTACAGTTGCAGATAATCTCCACTGCTTTTTCACCATCAGAGAGGTACAAAAGATCAAGGGGGCCAGAAACCTGGCCCATAGAGAGTATGCAAAAGTATCCTAACATGTCTGTGTGATGCAGCAGTTGTTATAGTTACTAGTTCATTATTTACCAGTTAGTACTGTATATAGTAGTAATCTTTTTTTTCTTCAGAGCCGTTCAATTGTTTATCTTCATCAGCAGCCCTGTATTTTGCACAACAGCTCCCACTCCCACTTCTGTTTTTCTGACTTTACTGCACCTTCCTGGTACATAAGAGAGAAGCAAATATTTACTTAACAAGGAATTGATGATGAATTACCAAAATAATCAACATGTAAACCATATGGAAAGCTGCATAATGAAAAGCAGATAGTTTGGGGGAGAATACCAATGAATGCAATTGGATTCTTTAACAGACGGCATTTGTTGAAATGGGTTACCTCGGGGTGGAGGGGTGGAATCTCCATCCTTAGAGGTTTTCAAGGCCCAGCTTGACAAAACCCTGGCTGTGATGATTTGGTTGGCGTTGGTCCTGCTTTGAGCAGGGGATTGGACCAGATGACCTCCTGAGGTCTCTTGCAACCCTAATCTTCTATGATTCTATGATTCGTACCATTGGATACAGTAGTAGATTTATTTTCAAACTGTTGAGACTATCAATTTCTCCCTTCTGTTTGAAGTTTTTTACTTACTATTGCTGCAACAGCTGTTTTGGCTGTTGGAAAGAGTTAAAGAGTGGTCAGAGATTATGCACAGCCCTGCAGATAAATAGGAGGAAGTTCAGTAGGTTGAAAAGCTTCATTTCTAGCTGACCTTGAGATCCAAGGTAGCAGAACTCACCCTGTCCCACCTTGACAAGCTCTCCCTTTATCCTCTTGCTCACCATATATCTTCTTCCTCTTATCTCTTGGCTACTAGGTGTGTTGGTGGAGAAGATGGGTGTGCTTCTTCACTTACCCACACACTGCAGGTCAGAGCCTGTGCACGGAGAGCTTTTGTTGTCCCATCCTGTACAGATGAGGGGTCTTCCCTAGAAAAGGGGAGTGACCCATAGAGGCCTCAAAAGCTTGTACATTAAAATAAATAGATTTCACTCATACTCTTACTTAATTAAAATATGGGTGTCAGCTAAACAAGAATCCCAGCTGCACTTTAAAGGACCTTGACATTTTTATCATGAAAGGAACATACGCTCCTCTTCAAGTGAATGAACACGAACATCTAACTTTACACAATTGTTTTGTTTTTCAGATGACAGAAGTCAAACTGTTCTCCCTCTAGTGAAATCATTCTGTGAAAAATCCTTCAAAGTGGATGAATCGATTCTTGTTTCTTTGTCTTTCCATTTAGGGAAACTATGTAATGGACTATATGGTATGATTTAATGATTATTATAAATTCAGAGTGACTCAATGTATTGTGAAGTATACAGATTAGAAAATGTCCAGATAGCCAAAATTTATCAAGTGGAATGATACTTAGGAGTACAAAAACCCTCTGAAACCATCTGTAACACAAAGTTTAGATTGTTTTTTCTTTTTCATATTTTCTCTACTTTCATTGTTTTGTTTCGATGCCTGGTTTTGTTGCAAGTTTCATCTTGAAGTGAGTGTGTTAGTCGTGGTTAAACTATAAACCTTTGAAAATAGGGCATGATATTATCAATAAGGTGCTAGATGCTGTGCTCTGTCTCCTCAAATACAGTACAAAGTGTTAGCCCAGGAAGAAATGGGAGCAAAGGAGGCTTTATGCCACCTTTGCACCACTTGGATTCCTGGCTGCTCTCGCATCTGAATATGCAGCTCAGAATCCTCAAAGCAGTGAGCTGTACAAACACTCCCTTTGCACCACTAGCATGTGTCCTGCACTGAGGCCTATGAGGCTAGGGCAGTGTAGGGCCACTTAGGTTAGCTCTAAACTGCTCCCATATCATGGGATTTTTTATGGTCCCTATACACCTATAAACTGGGTAGGGGCTGGATAGAGATCAAAATCCAGCCCACTGATTCTTTAAATGTAAGGTGAAATTCACTGTACTATAGGTGGCCCAGATAAACTCTTCCATGCTACTTAAACCCTTAAGGTCCCAAAGGCTTAATTTGTGCCAAGGGCTTTGCCTGAGCTCAGTGAGAATGGTGGTGGTGTTCAAGGATTTGGAGGCAAGAAGGGGAATAAATGTGACTGTACCACTTTTAAAATATATTCACAATCCTCCCAAATGAACCCTTAATATTCTAAAAATTATATATTTCTAAAATACAAATGTGAAGATTTCTTCTTCTGTGGGTAGGTTTAATTTTTCTGTAATCACTATTTCACCCTACCACTTGCAATAAGGAAATGATTCCTATTGGAGTCATTATATGAGAATGAATTGGGGAAATGGTTTATTTGATTGCTCTGGAAATAAACTCAAGTTTTTGGATATTGTTAGCTTTTTCCCTGATATTCTGTAACAAGAAACTTAAGCATTAGTGTTGTATTTTTAAAGGAATTTTTACTCCGGAGCAACACTTGAGATTTTTGGAATTTTACAAGAAACTTTGCACACTGGGTTTACAGCAGGAAAATGGACACAATGATAATCAGATACAACTTCAAACCCTAGAGCAAGAAAAGAAGTATATATCAGTAAGGAAGAACTGTGCTTACAACTTTCCAGTAAGTTAACTGCTATTTTATAAAACTTACATTATATGCATTAGCCACAAAACAGGAATAGATGTAAGATGTAAAATCTGTTACCATATAGTATATTGTGAGCCAAATCCAAACTCCTGTGCAAAACAAAAGTAAATTGACTTAGTGCAGGGATTCTCCAAGAAGGCTTTGAGTAAAGCTAAGTTCTTATCACAGATATTTTAATAGAAGTCATGGACAGGTCATGGGCAATAAACAAAAATTCATGGAAGCCCATGACCTGTGCCAGACTAAAAAATTTTCACTAAAAATATCCCTGACAAAAGAGAGAGAAAGAGTTCAGTACCCATCTCTTCTAGGCATTGGGGTGCCCTGCCACTTCAGCGAATGGGAGCTCTGGGGTCCCCCTGCATGGCAGCTGAGCAGCTTTGGGGGCACCCTGCTGCCTGCAGTGGCAGGAAGCTCTGGGGGGATCCTTGCCACCTGCGGTGAGTGGGAGCTCTGGGGTCCCCCATCACCCATGGGAGCTGAGCTCTATGGGGTCTCCTCACCCCCTGCTGTGACTGGGAGTTCCGAGGGGTCCCCACTGCCCACTGTGGGTAGGAGCTGCAGGGTCCACCCATTGCAGCCAGGAGCTGCAGGGTCCTGTCACCGGTGGGGGGGACTGGGAGCTGCAGGGAGAGCGGGAAGCAGGAGGCTGGCTGGGAGCCCCAGCCCTGGGACTGAAAATATCACGGGGGGCAATGGAAGTCACAGATTCTGTGACTTCTCTTCATCCACAAATCACAGAAAACCAGTGGTGAGTTTTGACCAAGATGTTCCTATCATCAAAGATATCTCACATACACTGTTCCCTCAAAGCCTCTTGCACAATGGCATTGAAAGAACAACTGTTTGTAAGCTCTCCATAGCTGGAACCTCCCCACCCATTCTGCACAACTGGCTTTCCAAGTGGCACAGGATTTAGCTCTGAATGAGCTAGATATGTGTCTAACTTATGTACTTGCTAAATAAAAGATCCTTTCACATATATAGAAATGAGGCTTTTATGCCTAAAACTATTGTTTCTATTAATCTGCCTTCCGTTTTGAATGTTTACAGGTATCCTTTATATTTAAAGGAACATTTCTTTGTAGTCAACCTTATCAGCCATGTTCTTTAAGTTGGCTTAAAATCTACACAAAGTACATAATTAGATATCTACTGATTTACTTGAGCTATTACATGTTTTGTGCATACATAACGTTAGCCAAATTTCAAAGATTGGCTTTGTTGCTGTCTAAACATGTATTTTATGTATTTGTTTTTAAAAGCTCCAATTGAATGTTTTAGTTGTTTAGAGAATAAGTTAAAATATGTAAAACTAAAGGATCCATATCCACAATACCAAGACTTTTTCCTGTCCTCCTGGATCGGACCCAATCGCTCAGAATATAGATTGCCCGTTAGTTAACTCATCATGAAATAATAGGTTCCTCTGCAAACTACCCTGTATTTCTCAATCTATCTCTTCAGAAAAAGCCTTGCAGCATGTCAAAAAGTTAGCTGATCCAAATTTTATCAGACCATGGGTTAGAAGAGAGTTCCAGAGTTAAGGACCAGTCACAGAAAATGTCCTATCAGCAGCTCCCCCGTTTTTAAATCAGTATGTATTAGCTCAAGTGTTCTGCTGATTACAGCAGCAGTGGTTTCACACAGGGGCAGAGGTGGTCCATCCAGTAGCTGGAATCGCAAACATTTTGGCCCTCTATGTGTGCATTTGGATTAAAGACTCCATCTTATTTGCCCACAGGCCATGATTGTATTTGTGGATCCGAAAAACTTCCATTTGGAACTATACTCTACATTTTTCTGTCTTTGTCATGACCCTGAAGTGCCAGTCAGATACACTATGGCTATTGGCTTGTATGAAGTAAGTCCAGAAAGTTTCTTTGTTAGTACTTCAGATTTTTTTTTTGGCTTTTTAATATTTTATGTGGTTTTTATACTTGTCTGCTTAAATTGACATTTGTTATATTTTAACTATGGAGTGCCTCAGTGAGAAAGCTTTGGAAAATTTGCTAAAATTCTTCAGTTTATTGAAAGTCTTCTGGTTTATAATTATAATCCACTGCACACCTTTTAAATATGTTTTAAGGGACTGGAAATTTAACTAGAAGGAGATTGTCATTGATTTTGGTGAAGAAAGTTTTGGTATGGTGGATTAGGAGAACAGCAGATAGGAAAGACTCCAGAACAGGAAATTTAAGTAGTGTAAATAAACAGTATGGTCCAAGATTTTGGAGCCAAAGAGCCTGAGGACAGGAATTGGGAGAAATAACTGGGACTAAAGGAAATAATTCTTCTCCTCCTCCACCACCCCCCCACCCCATCCCAAACCAGTGGGGAGAGAGTAGATTCAAAAAAAGTGAGAAGGATGGTATGTGAGGGAGACATGAGTGAGAGAAAGCGAGAAAGGAATATGCTGCATTTGATCTGATTCTGCAGTCCTTCTCTAGAACTGTAGGATTTGGGGCTTAGTTGACAGTGTGTGGAAGCAAAACACTGATTGAATTTTAATATTAACAGAGTTAGAAAGTTACAGAAATGTAACAAGTATGTATATTATAATTAATTGCTTCGTTTTGTATAAGCTGCACTGTACTGTTTTATTAAATATATTAAATGAAGTGGTTTTATAGGTATTAATGATTTTTAAATGGAACTTATTGCACAAATGAATGTAAAATCGCCTTCCTCAATTTAATAATAATCCATACTCTTCAGATGGTCACTTTCATCCAAGGATTGCAGAGCTTTACTGTAAGCCTCAGAACAACTCAGGGCTCACTCTTATTATCCCTAGTTTATTAACGGGGGAGAATGAGGCGGAGAGGTTAAACAGTTTGTTGAAGGTGTTATGGTGAATTTCTAGTATAGTTAGAAATAAAACCAATGTGTCTTGACTCCCTGCTTTAACCTCTACACAACATTGCTGTAGAAGGAGATAATTGAAGCTAGTAGTGGGTATTGTATAACTAGCATATAATTCTGCAAAATCCTGTACTTCATGTCTCTACCCCTAGACACCTTTAAAATGATATTTGAATAAATAAAAGAAAATTATTTTAGCCCTGTAAAAAGGACTTGTGAGATTACACTTGAAATGTGTGCACAGTAGGGTATGTTAATGTGTTATTATCATGTCATCAGTGTAATTAGTCAGCCAAATGTCACACAGATATCAGTAATTTATGATGCTCACCTCTAGTTGGATATATTTTTGATTTAATATGTTCTGTAGCCATTTCCTAAAAGAAATTATATCCTTCCTCTTAGCTGGAGGTAAACAGATTATTAGCATGAGCTAAGAGAAACAAAGAAAATGATTAAAGAGTATCCAGTATTACCAGATTTATCCCACATGGCTGAGAAGTCAGATTTCTTGGCACTTTGCTCTTATTTGCTGCCATATGTTGTTATTGATTGTTTTAACATTGACATCAGGCTTACTGCAGAACTTTAAATGTGACTTGTGAATTCTAATCAAATGTGCCAGCAGCCTTGGAGTTTATGGAGTGAGAACCTCAAACAGCAAAGGTTAGAGAGGCTTAAGGCCCATAGCTGATGCCAAAACAATCTTTATTTCTTCAATTCAGCTCTCTGACCCAGTTACCTCTGTTACTGGAGCATGCAGCAGACTGTTATAAAAGCCCTGAATGTTTCTCTAAGTATTTGCAGGTCACCTTAAAAAACAACAACCCACCTTTGGAATATAAACATTAGAAAAGGAAGCGCTTGTTAGCCCAGTCTCAATGGCATGTTTAATAGTTATACAACAGCCCAGGTGTTCATTTTGCATGCTGTTATAAAAGCAATGTTATATGCTAATGGCAGGAAAATACATAACCTCAACAATTTTAAAGTGCATTTTGTGGATGTCAAAGATGTGTTCGGCATCCCTACGTCCATATTTCTAGTCAAACCGTACTGAAAAGTAAATGCAGCTATTTTAACTGGGGTATTTCCATGAAACTAAAGTGTGTTATAGTTTGTTTGTCTTACTGTCATTTTTTAGGTTGCTAAGCTTTTAGATTCGGGTGTGTATGTAATACATAAAGAACTGGTAACACTACTACAGGATGATTCATTGGAGGTAATATATTATTTGCTCTTTTTTATAGTTGGTTACATTAATAATGCTTACCAACAATAAAATAAACCAGTATAATGAATGATTGAAGTGAAAAGCTTTACTTTTGGTTCACATATTCTATAAAGATTCAAGGAGTCATCTTGGTGCCTTTGAAGGTGATGACTGTTGGAAAATAAAAGGGGAAAAAATAAGGGGGTATTTCAAGTCAATAACCCTCCCATTTTCATCATATTCAAAATTTGGTTGAACATGGTATAATTTATCAGAGGTGGCAGAAGCTCTCTTTGAGTGGATACATACATACAGGTCATACAGCAATCTAAGCATACTAAGCATGGAGAATGGGGAGAATCAAGGAGCAGGAGGAAGTCGGAGTGTCAGAGGAAGTCCAGGTAGGTACTCTGTATGGGGGGGAGGCGAAGTGGAGGTATCAGGATGGATGCTGTGCATGGAGAGTGGGGGATAGTTAGAGTGTCAAAGATAGGAGTGGGAGTAGGGTGAGGGCGCTCCTGGGGAATGAGAAGAGCTATAGGGATTTCGCTGGCATGGAGCAGCTGGCTCCGGGCTGGGAAGAGGGGGCCCAGTGGTTTGCACCAGAGGTGGCTGATCCCAGCCTAATCACCTGGTTTTCTACCTGCGCCCCAGACCAGTCCTTGGCCCTGCAGCAGCCACTTGAGCCCCTCCAGGTCTCACTCTTGCCTCTGCAGCCCTGGAGCCCTGCCTGGCTTGAGCTCACAAAACAACTTGCTTAAGGATATGCAGAGTCAGAAACATAGATCACAATAATATTTCCATTGCAGGGGACTAGCCCTCCCAACCCAGATTCCACTGCCCCTTAAACTTATCTAGATTGGTTAATTTATAAAATTGCATGTAAATCCATTCATTTTCAGGATACATAGATTATGGAGAGATTTCAAGTTTTTGGGTTATTTTTTCTTTCTCTGTCTGAACAGGATAGTGTTGTGATTAAGGGACAGGACTTGTAGAAAGGAGACCTAGATTTTTGTCCATGGTCTGGCACAGACTTTCTGCATGACTTTGGGCTACTTACGTAAATTTCATGTGCCTCAATTTCACCATGTGTAAAATACTTAACCATCTTGCAAAGATGTTGCGAGATTTTTGGTTCTCCATTGAAATGGCCAAATGATTAAATAAGAAAAAAGCAATTCAGTCCCAATGCAGTAAAATACTGAAGGAATTTCAACTCTCATCTTTAGCATGTGATTACTCCTTTTGACTTCAGTGGAATTATTTCAATATCTGGACCACTTTGTTTTGTATAGGGTCATTGGCCAAGATATTGAAAAATGAATATGGATTTTGGGTGCCGAGCTTGAGACACTTTAAAAGAGCCTGATTTTCATAGAGCAGGTTCTCAGCACTTCTGAAAATTAGGCCCCTTTAAGATGTCTTAAGTTGAGCACTCAAAAATTGAAGATCTAAAATCATCAGTCATCAATATAGGATTTGTCTCTACAGTATGTTTAATAGTGTTATTTCTAATCTAGTTTTAAATACCCCAAGCTTTCAATGATATGTTGTTCTGCATTTCCAGTGTATTATATTTTACTCTATCAAGCGCAGTTTGGCTAAAGCTGGATTAAAAAAGAGTTTTAAGTTTTGTCTGGCAAAAATTGTCCAAAATACATTTATTTGCTTTTATATCTGATAAAGTTCTTACTAAACTGTCTTGCGAAACTACAGAGGAACATGGAAAGATATTTACATTTTAATATTTTATATTGTGAATACTTTGGTTTAAAAGATCTGACTGTATTATGGGTATGATCTTAGTAACTTTATCAGAACAAATAATGGGACCTGATTCTCCTTTCATTTATGTTGGTGTAAAAGAGTAGTAACACCACTGAAATCAGTAGGGACTTACCAGTGTCACACTTGTGCAAGAGAAGAATCAGGCCAAGTCAGTTTACAAACATGATTAATCCAACATTTCTTTAAATAGGTATTAGATGCACTGATAAGTCACCTTCCTGAAATTCTTGAACTTATGACTACTGGAGGAGAAAACAGTGGATCAGAAAGCAAGGTAAGCAACCTGTGTTTTGTAGTTTAGTTCTAAACATGAAGGAGGTTAGTACTAAAGTTGTTTCACATATGTAACGCTCATTGAAATCACTGAGCCCTGGTCTACACTACGAGTTTAGGTCGAATTTAGCAGTGTTAGATTTAACCCTGCACCCATCCACATGACAAAGCCATTTTTGTCGATTTAAAGGGCTCTTAAAATGGATTTCTGTACTCCTCCCTTATGAGGGGATAGCGCTTAAATCGACCCTACTGGGTCGAATTTGGGGTAGTGTGGACGCAATTCAACGGTATTGGCCTCCAGGAGCTATCCCTGAGTGCTCCATTGTGACCACTCTGGACAGCACTCTCAACTAAGATGCACTGGCCAGGTAGACAGGAAAAGCCCCGCGAACTTTTGAATTTCATTTCCTGTTTGGCCAGCGTGGTGAGCTGATCAGCACAGGTGACCATGCAGAGCTCATCAGCACACGTGACCATGGAGTCCCAGAATCGCAAAAGAGCTCCATCATGGACCGAACGGGAGGTATAGGATCTGATCGCTGTATGAGGAGATGAATCCATGCTATCTGAACTCCGTTCCAAAAGATGAAATGCCGGAATATTTGAAAAAATCTCCAAGGGCATGAAGGACAGAGGTTATAACAGGGACCCACAGCAGTGTCGCATGAAACTTAAGGAGCTCAGGCAAGCCTACCAGAGAAGCAAACAGCCGCTCCCGGTCACAGCCCCAGACATGCCGCTTCTATGATGACCTGCATGCTGTTCTAGGGGGTTCCCCTACAACTACCCCACCCCTGTGCTTCCCTCCTCCCCCACCCCTCCTGGGCTACCTTGGCAGTTATCCTCCCATTTGTGTGATGAATTAATAAAGAATGCATGAATTTGAAACAACAATGACTTTATTACCTCTGCAAGTGGAGATCAAAGTGGGGAGGGGAGGGCGGTTGATTTACAGGGAAGTAGAGTGAACCAGGGGGGCAGGATTCCATCAAGGAGAAATAAACAGAACTTTCACACCATAACCTGGGCAGTCATGAAACTGGTTTTCAAAGCTTCTCTGATGCACAGAACGCCCTGCTGTGCTCTTCTAACTGCCCTGGTGTGTGGCTGCATGTAATCAGTAGCCTGGTGATTTGCCTCAACCTCCCGCCTCGCCATAAACATCTCCCCCTTACTCTCACAGATATTGTGGAGCACACAGCAAGCAGTAATAACGATGGGAATATTGGTTTCTAACCGAGTCAGTAAACTATGCCAGCGAGCTTTTAAATGTCCAAATGCACATTCTACCACCATTATGCACTTGCTCAGTCTATAGTTGAACTGCTCCTTACTACTGTCCAGGCTTCATGAGCCACAGGAGCAAGAGGATAGACTGGGGTACGTGCGACTGCACGGTGCTGCCGACTAGGAGAGCAGCCTGAGGCAGAAGCCTCCAGCTGGCATGATATTCCAGGCAGGATTGAATCTCCGTTAGACGAATCTTAAAGAAGAGATTGACCTGGAGTCATTCCCATTTTTGTCCGAGGCCGGCCAGGAGCACCCGTGTCTGCCCAGGTGCCCCCGACCAACCTAACCGATGTCGGCCAGAAGCACTCACGGGACAACGATGGTTAGCAGTCCTATTGCACGGTCTGCCATCTGCAAGGCAAGGCAAGGGGATGCTGCTGTGTAGCACTGCAGTGTTGCGTCTGCCAGCAGAACCCAGGGGACATATGGTGACAGTGAGCTGAGCAGGCTCCATGCTTGCCGTGGTATGTCGTCTGCACGGGTAACCCAGAAAAAAAAGGCGAGAAACGATTTTTTGCTGTTGCTTTCACAGGGGGGTGGAGGGGGTGCTGAAGACATGTACCCAGAACCACCCGCAGCAATGTTTGTGCCTCATCAAGCATTGGGAGCTCAACCCAGAATTCCAATGGGCAGCGGAGACTACAGGAACTGTGGGATAGCTACCACAGTGCAACGCTCCGAAAGTCGACGCTAGCCTCAGTACTGTGGACGCACACTGCTGACTTAATGCGCTTAGTGGGGACACACACAGTCGACTGTATCAAATCGATTTCTAAAAAATTGACTTCTATTAAATCGACCTAATTTCGTAGTGTAGACATACCCTGAGAGTCTGTTTTCAGAAGGACTATGGGACCAGATCCTGACTCTGATAAAACTGCAAACAGACATTTGTATTTGTTTGTTTGTTTATATACATATCAAGAGAGAGAGATAATTATATAGATATGTAACATCTATACAATGCAAACATTTTCAGTTTACATATGCCTTCTGTCTGAATAAATAACCACAAAGTTTCCAAAAGGGATCAGATTTTCAAACATAGTTGCTAAGTTGCATCTAAGTTGTGCAATTGCATCTTTATGGTTTCATAGTCAAAGTAGTTGCATATGTCTAATAGTGATTTGTATGCACATCTGGGTAACTTCGTGTAGAACTGCCCTTTCAGACAGTTAATCCTTTTAGGAGGAATGATGGCCTTGTGATTAGGGTACTGAACAAGTACGTGGGAAACCCGGGTTCTACTCCCAGCTCTGCCATGTACTCCCTCTGTGATCATGGGCAAATGCCTCCATTTTCCCATCTGTAAAATGGGGATGATACTACCCTACCTCATGGGCATGCTGTGAGTACAAATTTATTAATGTAGGGAGGTGATCAGCTTGTCCATTGCTGTGGGGCTATACAACAACATGATTGGATGAATGGGTTTTGCATGTGCAAAAACACAGGCTATCATCTTAAAATAGAAACAAATCAGTCTTGCAGATTTCTAAATTAACATAATTTTAGGCTTCAATTAATACTTTGTCATAACGACTTGAGCTGTTAAATTTTTAATGTTTTTATTTTATATTTTTAGTTATTGACTGTCCCTGACTTGATTCCGGCACTAACGACTGCGGAACAGAGAGCAGCAACTTCTTTAAAATGGAGAACTCATGAGAAGTTACTACAAAAATATGCGTGCCTGCCCCATATCATATCAAGTGATCAGATTTATTATCGTTTTTTGCACAGAATGTTGACAATCATTATGACAAATGTGAGCCCCAAGCTCTCTCTATCTCTCTTCTATTGTTTTCGTATTTGTTTCTGATGCTTTAGAATGACTAATGCAATATAAATAATACTTTTATGTACTATTTATCTTATTTAAAATTAGTATTTATTATATTATCTTCTATAGAACAAAGTTAGGTTATTCACCAGTTTTATCACATAAGACTAAGAAAATGCTCAAAGAATCTCCCCTCCCCCCAACACACCTTTCATAGGAAAAGTTGGATTTAATTAACATTTCATGAAATTGTCATGCATTCTTTTCTGGATTTCCCTTCCAATGCCATTGCTGATTCTCAATGTTTTTTTGTGAATCAAAATTTTCTCCTCTGAAAAATGACTCTTTTGCTTGATCCTTTAGCTTCCTTTCTATTACACTCTTTCTTATGTGACATTTAATTCCATGGAGGAAGAGTACTGTAAAAGAGCAGCAGTTGTTGTTGTTTATTTTTGGTAGCACCACTAGTGTGCTAAGTGATTTCCCAAAACAGTAGAAAGTTCAGTTCCTATACTTAGGAGCTTAAACACAAAAAAAGGGATGAAGAGAGAGAGAAAGTGGGTAAACTATATAAATAAAAGGTCAAAATTGATGAGCCCAATTCACCATTGCGTTACTCCAGTTTTACACCAGTGATATGCTAGTGATTTCTGTGGAGTAATGCAATGGTAAATCAGGCCTCATATTGCTTACTAGCAATAATAGGAGACAAAATGTGCATGACAGTTAAATTATTTTAGTTAAAACTAATATATTTTTAAAATAAAAGGATGTGGGAGATCTTTATTATTTTCACACACTGGGACATATGAATAAAATATGAATGGTAAACTTTTTGCAGTGGCATGACCTACTTCAATGTGAATATTTGGTAACTGTATAAAAAACTGACCCGTAAACATTGGTTGTCGGAAAATGGAAAATGAATGCAAGAAAAGCAAAATATTTTTAGTTTTCACCCAATAACCAAAATATTTCAGTTTGGTATGCTACTGTGCTGCTTCATGAGAGCTGTAGTTCAGTTGCTTCATGCTCCCAGTCTCCTCTCCTGTCCAGGCTCCTTGGTCGGACTACATATCTTATTATGCACCATTGTCTTCCGTCTTGGTGAGAGAAGGCAGTACATTATGGGAATACCACAGCCATGATGTATCATGGATTATGAAGTCCAGCTGGGGAGCTCAGCCACAAGAGGAGAATGAGGACGTGAGGCAACTGAACTACAGCTCCCATGAGGTATTGCAGTATCATATCCGAATCCAGATATTTTGGATTTGGGCTGAAAATGTTTTGGTTTTAAGAATTTTTTTTTAACAAAAAAAAATCATTTTTTTTCTGCAGAAAGCTATCACTTTTCATGATTCTTTTTTGTGCATCTTAAAGTTAAGCATGTGCCTGAGTGCTTTACTTGAATAAGGATAGAATTAAACATGCTTAAGTGCTTTTTTGGATCATGGATAAGACTACATTTATGTCACAGAGGTCATGGAAGTCACGAAATCCCTGACTTCCAGAGATCTCCATGACATTCTCTGCTTCAGCCTCAGGGGCTGTGGCACTCTGGAGCTGGCAACCAGTGGGTTCTTGACAGGGTTCCAGTGACAGGCCGACAGCGGCAACAGGTAACTGGGCGGGAGGGGCGCTGCAAGGTTCCAGCACAGGTGACAGACTCCTGAGGGGGCCCTCATCAGAGTTCCAGCAACAGGAGACAGCCTCGTGTGGGGAGTGGGGGATGCCTCAGGTGAGTGGCTGAAGGTGTCCCATTTTTTCTTTGGGAAATATGGTCATCCTGCAGCTCCTAGCTGCCCTGGGCAGATGGCCCCCCATCCTGAAACTTCCATCTGCCACAAGTGGAGGGGATCCCCACAGCTCCCAGCTACCACAGTGGCAGGGGAAACCATGGAGCTGCAGCAGCAAAAGTCATAGACAGGTCACGGCTTCTATGAATTTTTGTTTATTGCCTGTGACCTGTCCATGACTTTTACTAAAAATAACCATGACAAAATCTTTGCCTTAATCATGGGCCAAAATTGTAGGTCTGTAAATACTACACACATCAGGAGCCATGCAGACCCACAAAAACTGAAATCAAAATGCAATATACAGTAAGTTATTGTCTACATGCACCTAGAGCACAATACAGGTTCAGTGTTAAACATTCAGACTTTTTTAACCATCTGAGTTTGTTCCTAAATTTTATAGAGCCAAATTTTTTCAACCAGCTATGCCTATAAGTTATTGTTTGGCTGTTATCAGTCTGAAAAGTGACAATTATTTGAATTAAAGAAGAGGTTTAATTAAATATTAATGGAGTCTATTTGTAAAAATACTTGATCTGAGTAGATATTAAAAAGCATTTCAACTTGAAATGTAATATCTGGTAACTTTAATGTAGAATATATTGCAAGGGGAAAAAAGGAAAATAAAACCACATTCCAAAATATCACACTTTCAGAAGGAACCTGATGAAGAGTTGTCCTTTTTTCTGTTGTGGTTGATAGTGTGTCCAGAAGTACCTATACATGCCTTTAGATGTTTAACTCTATTTCCTGTTTCTTTTAAGAATGTTCTCCCTGTCCAAAAAGCAGCTGCTCGAACTCTCTGTGTTTATTTACGCTATAATCGCAAACAAGAACAGAGGCATGAAGTCATTCAGAAATTGATTGAACGTAAGCAGTAATTTTTTCTTAATTACTTTATGAGAAGCAAATTAATTCTGGTAAATGAAAAGGAGATGGTGTTTAGGGTTGTACTCTGTAACCATATTCAGAAGACATATGAGACTACCAGTTTGGCCCACAGTGTCATCAGATAACACGTGTGAATATGTACCACAGCTATGCAAAGTACTCAGCAGGAAGAGTCTATGCAGGAAATTTACGATATGCTGAAAAATCCAGTAAAGCACACTGCTGGAATTCAATATTTTTAGTTAAAGGTGCTGTGTTATACAAAGCACAGTTTTTCTAGAGGCTGCATTTTAAAAAGTGCTGAATGATACGTTTTCTGAAAAATGAATAATTTATAGAGGATTTAAATAATTTAAAAGCAGCTGACAAGTTTGACCTACTGATATGTACCATAGTTCCTCAAAAATTGCATAGAAGGATGAAAAACCCTCATTAATGATCCTTAGTATTTACACAACTCTAGCTTCATGCTCCTGATATGTAGCGTGAAATGCATGAGTTTCTGTTCCATGTACCAGCTGTGTCACTTGGTAGTTCTTACGTTTCAGTGGACTAATCAAACACAGAGGATGAAATCCTGGCCCCTGTTGAAATCAGTGGCAAAACTGCACTGTCTTCAGTGGGGTCAGGATTTCAACCAGAGAGTGAGTGCTGGGGTTTGTGAGTTTATTGACCCCAACACAGCCCTTAAAATCACTTTCTATCTCAGGCTAATCTTTGAGACTTGATCTGTTTCAATCTGAAAACTTTACAGATAACCTTTTTGGGGTTTATTTTCCAGAGCTGGGCCAAGGAAAAAGTTACTGGAACAGACTTCGTTTTTTAGACACCTGTGAATTCATTATGGAACTGTTTTCCAAATCATTCTTCTGTAAATATTTCTTTCTACCTGTGCTTGAGCTTACCCACGATCCAGTAGCAAATGTGAGGTATTGTACCAATTGTATGAAATCTTATATGAAAAAAAACAACCCTATTCATTTCATGGTGTATATTAATATAATATTAAATGGCTTCTTTAAATAAGTTGAGTAACAGGGCTAAGATTTTCTATGATCGTTTAAAAGAAAAAGAGGATTATAAAACATCCAGAAGAACATGGTATGATAGGACGCAAAAGCATGGTTTTTATAAAGTTAAATTTTGCCTATTAATCTACTACAGCATGTTAACATAATAGTGGTTAGAGGAGGACCATATGATATCATTTATTTGTACTTTTACAAAGAACTTTATAGGTCTATTAAAGAAATTAGATGCCTGATTCAAGACCCATTAAAATGAATGGGAGTCTCTCCCATTGAATTAATTGAACTTCGGATCAGACCTCAGTTGTCATAATATGAAGGCTAAAGTACTGATTCAAATTAGAAAATATCTAGGACAGAAAAAAATAGGAATAAATTATCAATTTTCAACATAAAAGATTCACTGTGGGGTGGCTGCAGGTTCTGTGGATGGATCTTTATTGTTTAATACTTTTGTTAATGATCTGAAAGAGAACTGAACAGTGCAGTAGTGAAATTTGTGTCAATCACAAAGTTATTTAAGTTAATCAAGACGAGAAGACTGTGAGGAACCTCAGAAGGAGTTAACAAAGTTAAGTGTCAGCAGAACGGCAGATAAAATTTATTGATGACAAATACAGCTTTTGTTTTAAAAAAGACACATTCTATAATCCATTGGAATATAAAAATAAAACCTAAATATTAAACGTGAAATAATTTCTCTTTGAATGTTGGGCATATTATTTTTTTACATTATGTATAAAGTTTTACACGTGTACCTAGGGTTGTGTAAAAATTATATTATTCTGATATATTGTATATTTGAGAAACAGTGATCATATAAAAACACTCTCATTTGAAAAAATACTAACTCCGAATGTATGTGCAAAAGAGGGCACAGTTAAGGTTGCACAAACAGTCTTATCTTTGTCATGTCCAAACTTTAGAGTATTTCACTTTGCAACCTTAATATTCTTTTAATATAGTTTTTGTATGAGAATGGTGTAGTGAAGATAGTGGAACTTCTGGTTACTCTTACCACTAATACAGGAACAAATGGATATTCAGTGGAATTAAAATGCAACAGATTTACCACTGATAAAAAGGAAATACATTTTACAGAATGCATCAGTAGCCATTGTCACAAGTTATCAGCATGGCCAAAAGCTTAACAGGATTCACAGAAATGAATATGGATATTGAGAGCATCAACAGTTGTATCAGTATGCTAAAAATAAATAGTGATTTAAAACCTCATATATCCTGGCATAAATCAGCTACTAGTGGGATTAAGTAAAAACTTCCTCTGTGGACATCTTAATCCATAATTTTCTTCTTGGGGTTTATTTTAACTTTCTCTCAAACATCTGGCACTGGCCATTCCCAGAGCCAGAATACTAGACTAGATTGCCCATTGACCAGATGTGATACGGCATTTTTTATATTTCTACTCTCATATTTCAGTACATACACAGTGTTTCAGATTCCACATTTTTGTACTGATGGCATTATAGAAAATGTTTTGAGGGTTGTAAATATGTTAGTTTTCTATATCTGAAGAGCTGTTTGAACATAAGGACATTTTGCTTCCTGTATTTATATTTATTTCTTTAATCAAACTGAATTTATATTATGAAATCAGAGAATCATTGAAGAAAACTGAAAAATATTAAATTTGCTGTTTTGAGAAAATGGCCTTGAAAATTTAGTTTCATAGCTGACAAGGTACAGCTTTGTGTATATGGTTCCATTACAATAAAACTCTTTCTTTAAAGAGTCTCTGCAGGCATTTTCTACTGTGTAAAATTGAGCTTAATTATTTTAGAAATATATTAACAGTTTCATGCAGCATAGTAAGCCATTATGGAGAACAGTACTGGAAAGCCTATTAAATACTTTATAGAATTTTGAATGTTCAGTGATATTGTATCAGACAGTCACAACTTTACCATTTCTGTGTGAGCACCTGCAAAACTGCTAGGAGTCAGAAGTGCAGCCACATTTCATTTTCCCATCCAGAATTACCCTGAACTCTTTAGAGGTTCTCCTCCCCCTTAGCCTTACCTCCACTCTGTAGGCCCTTTCATGTGATCATCAATCTTCAAGTTAGGGAGAGTTTGTTCAGACTAAATCATCTAGCAGTGTCACAATACAGAGCACTTCCTCTCCTGCAGTAGCCTGGAAGACCAGAGACCAAGAGTAACCTTTCGAAAAGTGTCTAAAGTCCCATTTTCAAAAGGGACTTAGGCACTTAGAAGCCTAAATCTCATGGACTTTCAATGAGACTCAGGCTTCTACATGCCAAAGAACCAGACACTTAAGGGAGTTCAGCGCCTGCATGCTTTTGAGAATCCCACCAGGCACCTATCTAGACCTTTAAGTGCCTAAATACTTTTTAAAATCTGTCCCTAAGTCACTTTTTTTAAAATAGGGCTCCGGCTCTGAAGTCACTTAGGACTGGGACTGGAAATAACTTACATTTTAAGTGTTGCTTTTCACATTCTTTAGCTTTTCTTTTCATTCTTACCTAGTCAAAGGACTTCATAAAAATCAAGTTTAGAGTTAGGCTGGAAAATAAAAGCAGATATGAAGTGGAGTCAAATTGGCTACTGCTTTTATTAAACAATGGAACCAAGTATTTGCTCACTATCTGCATTAGAAGTTAAATATGAATTCCTTTTCTTACAGAATGAAGCTTTGCTATTTGTTGCCAAAAGTGAAATCTACCCTGAAGGTCCCCGCGGACAAACATTTACTTCAGCAGTTAGAGTTGTGTATAAGAAAACTTCTGTGTCAAGAAAAAGATAAAGATGTCTTGACTATTGTAAAACGAGTAAGTATTTTTCTAATCAAGGAACATTTTATGTTGCAGCTGTCACTGCAAATTAAGACAATTGTTTTCCTGGCTTCAGTCTTTGCTCTTGAGGTTGGGATAGGAGGTCAAGGACTCTGTTATCCTTTTTGTCAGTTTGAACAATTGGAATCAAAGAAAATGTCAGATTGAAAGATATATTCTGCTGAATTTAAGACAAAGAGATATTTTCTTGGTTTCTTAAAATACAGTTAACTGCTTGACACTGTGAGTCAGGCTTTCTTGTTTAGTGATTGTCTCAGCCTGCTCCAAGGGTAGCAGTATGAATACAGGTATGGGAAGAAACGTTCACATGGGTAAAAATGAGCAAGAATCCTTAAGGTATAAATGTTTTGCTATTGTTTCTATTCTTTAGTGACAAGATGCATTTTCTTAGTGCTAGATTGTACTTATTCCCAACACAGCCACTCAGGAAAGAGGTAGGAAGTAAAAATGCCCTCTTCTCCCAGTGCAGCCAGTTTAGGACTATCTGGATTGCAGTCATTATGGGTGCGTGCTGGCTGTTTCCCTCTAAGAGTGTGTGAGTGGGGTATAGATAAATATAGCTTTGCTTCCTCATATAGGTCATCCAGCAGAATGAGTATGCTACATCCCATAAAAAGCTGGGGTCATCACAAATTACTTTACCTCTCCCCCACTCCTAGTTTAACAGGGAAGCCCCAAGAGGTATTGACAGTGTCTGCATTACTCTTGTGCTCTTTAGCACAGTGCAGCTAACTTTAGATCATACGTAAATGGCACAATTTAGCCCTTCCTTTGTGAATCAGAGTGGGATTTGGTGAAAAAACAGACCTCTATGAGTATTTTCTGATTGCAACATTAACTTCTCAGCATATGGGTTGTTATATAAACTCATGGAGGATGAGTACATCAACTATGGGTCCATCAACTTGGCTATTAGCCAAGATGGTTAGGCACACAAATCCATGTTCTGGGTTTCCCTAAACATGTATCTTCCAGAAGCTGAGACTGAACAACATGGATCACTCAATAGTTACCTCATTCTGTTTATTCCCTCTGAAGTGTCTGGCACTGGCCGCTGTCAGAAAACATGATACAGGATATAGACCATTGTTCTGACCCAGTATGGTCATTATTATGTTCTCAACAATACAATAATGTTTCTTCAGTTTTAAAAAAATTCTTACCCCTATTAAGGTATGTTAGCAACAAGAAGAAGGTCAGGAAAATGTGGGACCCTTACTGAATGGGAGAGGCAACCTAGTGACAGATGATGTGGAAAAAGCTAAAGTACTCAATGCTTTTTTGGCCTTGGTCTTCACAGACAAGGTCAGCTCCCAGACTGCTGCACTGGGCAGCTCAGTATGAGGAGGAGGTGAGCAGCCCTCAGTGGTGAAAGAACAGGTTAAGGACTATTTGAAAAAGCTGGACATGCACAAGTCCGTGAGTCTGGATCTAATGCATCTGAGGGTGCTGAGGGAGTTGGCTGATGTGATTGCAGAGCCATTGGCAATTATCCTTGAAAACTCATGACAATTGGGGGAGGTCCTGGATGTTTGGAAAAAGGAAAATATAGTGCCCATCTTTAAAAAAGGGAAAAAGGAGAATCCAGGGAACTACAGTCTCACCTCAGTCCCTGGAAAAATCATGGAGCAGGTTCTCAAGGAATCCATTTTGAAGCACTTGGAGTAGAGGATGGTGATCAGGAACAGTCAGCATGGATTCGCCAAGGGCAAGTCATGCCTGACCAACCTGATTGCCTTCTCTGATGAGATAACTGGCTCTGTGAATATGGGGAAAGCAGTGGACTTGATATACTTTGACTTTAGCAAAGCATTTATTACGGTCTCCCATAGTATTCTTGCCAGCAAGTTAAAAAAGTATTTATTGGATGAATTGACTTTAAGGTGGATAGACAGCTGGCTAAATCATTGGGTGGTGATCAACAGCTCAGTATCTAGCTGGCAACAAGTTTCAAGTGGAGTGCCCCAGGGGTCAGTCCTGGGGCTGGTTTTCAACATCTTTATTAATGATCTGGATGATGGGATGGATTGCACCCTCAGCAAGTTTGCAGATGACACTAAACTGTGGGTAGATATGCTGGACAGTAGGGATAGGTCCAGAGTGACCTAGACCAATTGGAGGATTGGGCCAAAAGAAATCTGATGAGGTTCAACAAGGACAAGTGCAGGGTCCTGCACTTAGGATGGAAGAATCTCATGCACTGCCACAGGCTGTGGACCAACTGGCTAAATGGCAGTTCTGCAGAAAAGGACCTGGGGATTACAGTGGACAAGAAACAGGATATGAGTCAATAGTGTGCCCTTGTTGCCAAGAAGGCCAACGACATACTGGGCTGCATTAGTAGGAGCATTGCCAGCAGATCAAGGGAAGTGATTATTCCCCTCTGTTCGGCACTGGTGAGGCCACATCTGGAGTATTGCATTCAGTTTTGCTCCCCCACTACACAAAGGAGTTTACCAATTGGAGAGAGTCTGGCAGAGGGCAATGAAAATGATTAGGGGGCTGGGGCACATGACTTGTGAGGAGAGACTGTGGGAAGTGGACTTATTTAATCTGCAGAAGAGAAGAGTGAGGGGGGATTTGATAGCAGCCTTCAACTACCTGAAGGGGAGTTCCAGAGAGGATGGAACTAGGCTGTTCTCAGTGGTGCAGATGACAGAACAAAGAGTAATGGTTTCAAGTTGCAATGGTGGAGGTCTAGGTTGGATATTAGGAAAAATTATTTCACTAGGAGGGTAGTGAAGCACTGGAATGGATTACCTAGGGAGGTGGTGGAATATCCATCCTTAGAGGTTTTTAAGGCCAGGCATGACAAAGCCCTGGCTGGGATGATTGAGTTGGGGTTGGTCCTGCTTTGATCAGGGGGTTGGACTAGATGACTTCCTGAGGTCTCTTCCAACCCTAATCTTCTATGATTCTATGAAGGTATTGAATGTCAGTATTTTAAGCTTTCCTACCATGACGCATTTCCTTTTTAGCTAAAACTTAGCATGTTCTTGGAGTTATTGGACAGCGTAGGGTAAAAATATTATTTTAACTTCTTTTTTTTATAGACGGTGTTAGAATTGGACAGAATGGAAATCTCTATGGATGCTGTAAGTTCCTTCCAACTTTTACACTTGCGAGTGAGAGTTAAAAATGTATGGCATGATATATGATTATTTCTATGACTGTTTTGTTTTTTTTAAACTTTAATCAGTTTCAGAAAAGGTTTTATGAAAATGATTTGTTGGATCAAGAGAAAGAAAGAGAAGAACAGCTCCTGTTGGAAATGGTATGTTTTTTAATATAATATGCCAGCCATAGTTTCATAACTTAAAGCTAAATATTAATGTATGCTGTTGGGAAGGTGATTCCAGGGTATGGGTGTGGTGAAGTGTGTATTATGGAGGTAATCTGGGGTCTACGTAATTTCCTTTTCCATTGTAAAGTAGGGTTAAATCCCTAAAAACAACATAAACCTCCCTCTAATTATTACCTATATTACACAATGTCAGTTAGGACACTGAATTTTTGAGAAATTCCACACTTGCATGCCCTGTAGATTAAAAAATTTTAAGCGCTTTAACAACACTTCTTGATGAAAGTTTTCAAGAGATCCTCGTGTTTTGGCAGACTTTTGTAATGTAATGATCTAAATACTTCAAAATTCGCACTCAGCTTCAGTATGCAAAAAAGCTAATGTCATAACTTTTCTTGTGTGCCAAGAAAGCCAAAGGAGGCTGTGTATCTGCTGTAGGCTGTCTTAATAAGAAAGAAGGGGTTGGAGCCAGTGACAGCTGCAGCCTAGCAAGGGGAGGCTCAGTGTGGGTTGCATGGAGCACAAGGGGCTGGTAGGCACTCAGGAGTCGCTCAGTGTTGAAAAAGAAGGCAGATAAATGCTATTGCTTCCCTGCCGCTCTGGTTTCTGAATCTACTGTGGTTCACTGGAGCTGTAAGCCTGGCAGAACTCTGCAGCTGGCACTCCCCGGGTAGTCTACCATATCCCTAGATGCTCACACTCCAGCCAGTGAGCTCTCTGTATGCCTATACTGCAATGAGGGTATGTCTATACAGCAAATAAAAACCCACAGCTGGCCCGTGGGGCTCAGGCTGCAGGGCTGTGTCACTTCAGTGTAGATGTTTGGACTCAAGCTGCAGCCCAGGCTCTTGGATCCTCCCACCTCACCGAGTCGTAGTCCCCTGGCTCCAGCCCAAGCACGGAAGCCTACACTGCAATTTCAACAGCCCTTTAACCTGAGCCTCGCAAGCCTGAGTTAGCTGGCTTGGGTAAGCTGTGGGTTTTTAATTGCAATGTAGGCAGGTGCCAGTTGCTTCCTGACCTGTCTGGTGTGTGAGAGCTGAGGGCCTGATAGGTTTTGGAGGAGGATTGCGTGCTTTAGCACACCACCTCTTGTTCACAGTGGCAGGACTCCTCTCAAACGAGCCATCACAGGTTCAACACTGACCTGGAAATACTACCTTGTCCTTCCAACACTGCTGCAGAGCCCTCATACCTGACTCTCTTTGTTCTCTGCAGACACCACTGAGCCTCTTGTGCTGGGCACTGGCATCCCCAGCTCAAGCTCCACTCACCAACACCTTAGGCCGCCTCTCTGGCTTGCTCAACTTCCTCTGCTGATCTCAAGCTCCAGCCAGATCTAGGTAGCAAGGCTATCTTGTGAGCTCAGTCAAGGGGTGAGATTGGATCAGTACGTGGGCAGGAATGTCTAAGGGGCTTATCCAACTAATTTCTGAGCTGCTTTCCCACCCCTGCTTTGCAGTTCTATACTCAGTTCAGTCCTGCTGCCCACCTCTACCCAGATTTCTCACATTTGTAACAGGGAAGTAGGAGCTGGCTTGGGCTTGGGTGCTTGTGGACTGGGATTAATTCAGACTCCCCGAGCTCCCCTGTCATGTTTCCCCTTTATATCATGCTCATGTTAGCTTGGCCTTGGCCTGGTGGGGCTATGCTGCATGCTCCTGACTGCATCTACCTCTGTCAGAGCCCCAGACTCTCAACTGCCAAAACTCCACACTTGTATGTCCTCACCCTGATGCACCTCTCCCCACTGAGACTCCCACGCCTCCTGGTTGTCCCCTGCCAGAGTCCAGCAGTGTCTTACCTGAAACATACCTTGGCAGTCCCATATTACTACCCCAGGCATATCCTGGCACTTCCAACTGGCCCCAAGCCAGAGCCTCACACTCCCCTCAAAGGTATCCAATTGCTGAAGCTTAACTCCAGCCTCAGAACACTTTAGTTAGAAGTAACACATTCTACAATAGTATAGTAAAAATATGAGATGGTGGTGAAATGTCTCAGTCTCACTGAGGCTGGAGTTAAGTTGTGTGTTTGAGCATGGTTTTGAGGAACTTGATGTGTTCGATGTGTGGTTGCATGCAGAGTCTGAGTACATCTGATCAGTATGAATTAATCTGGTTGTTAATGGTGCATAAATTGGTGAGTTCCTTGATTTCAATTATTTAGTTAATTGGAACTACATTTGAACAATCTTGACCATGATTTAATGAAGTTTTTTTGTGTGAATAGTAACTAGAACTCTAAATCAAAGAAAAAACAGACCTTTCTAGGTTCAGTTGATGTGTGTATTATGAGATGTAGTGCAGGAAAGCAAAGCTAATGTTACATAGCTTGGAGGGGGAAGGATCATGCTTACTCTGTTTGGAAAGCACCAGGCACGCTGAAGAAGTTAATAGAAATAATTTGACTGAAATGATATTTCATGCATATATCTATAATTTTGTGTACTATCTGTTATAAAACTAGCTAATAGTACAGACATGAAAATGAGTTTACTAAAATATGAGAAATTATTATATTTGGTTCAAATACCTTGCTTTCAATAGAGGTTTATTAACTCCAGTTATATCAGTTTGGATTTAAATATTGTCCATCTATGTTGATATTGAATCTTCATGCTGTTCATTAGCCAGACCTTTTAAAATTCCGTATGTAGTCTAGAATCATAATAGCCACATTGCACAATAGATATAGCATTTCCATTTTAAACGCCCAATTTCTGTGTTACAGCTTCTCCTCTTTCTGGCTAACATTTCTCTTGTTTGATCTCAGCCTATAAGCATCTTTTTGAAATAGTTTAATAAAAATCAAGATGCTTTTGAGTTGTAAGAATCTGAATAAATAGTAATTTTCATCTGTTAAGAAATTTTTCAGAGCCCTTCCTCCTTGGTTAATTCAAAAGCAGGTATGCTTTAAAGCTTCGCACTTAGCTTGTGCAAAGTCATGTATGGGGAATTATTTTGTTTTGTTTGGTTTGGTTTCAAGAAATGTGTTTTTAAAAGAAAACAATACCTTGTAAAAAACAACATAATAAGCATCAATTAACTACCATTTTTCATGGAGGGGAACATTAAGATCAAATTTCCTGAGTCAACTTTACATTGTGTTACCCTACTCTTTTGTTATGATCTCTACTACAGTAAAAGCACAATAGATCATTCAGAGTTTTTGCTGGGTTCCAGCCAATATTCATTAGTGAACACACAACAGTGTTATTGATAGAGGGGGACTATGTTCAAATAATCGAGAGAAGAAATTAATTTGTAGGTTAGTGGGTTGGGAGCATGCTCATTTACAGGAGGCCTTCAACCTGTGTCGAGTGTGAATTCTCATTCTTATGAAATTGTTTCCATAATAGGAACAATTAGAAAAAGAGAAGCAGCAGAATGAGGGAAGGTCTACCAGTATCAGTGATAAAATATTTGAAAAGAAGCGTAAGTTTTTTGTTTTTGTGGGTTCTTGTTTTTATTTTAGGGGGATGATTCTTGGTAAATGAAGTTAATATAGTATTGTTCTAGGAAACATGATGGTGGGTGTTTAACTTAGTAAAGAACTCTTGTTGTTCTGTGATTTTTTTTTTCTTTAAAAAGGGTAATTTATAAAAAATGGTTTTGGTGTGTTACATAGCATAGTATTGCTTTCATTAATAAAATACATGTCCAATACAATGTTTTCTGCTAAGAAGGTAGTAGTATAATTGTCTGTCTGTCTCTAATTTCTAGGGTACCACTATCATACTATTATAGTATTATTACTGTTTTCCCCAGTATCATACCAGAGATGTATATAATATTTTATATCTTTATGTAAAGTAAGGCTGTTTATCAGAGTGCAGTATTTACAATAAACTTTGTTTTAGGTAGAGACAGTAAAACATCATCAACTTTGTCAAAAAGTATATCTCTTTCTGTTTCTGGAAGCTCTTCAAGTGCATCAACAAGTAAGAAACAACTCTTTAAACATTTTATAGGATACTTGTATCTCTGCTGTGTAAGTTTGAAAACAGACAAAGATACCATTGACTCCCCTGGGGGCCAGGCTTTCGCCTGTTGTGCACATAAGAAAGCATTGCAGTTAGAGAACACGTGGTCTTTTTACACTTAAATATTTTCTTGGTTGTTGTTTGGTAGTTTATGAGTTGTGATGTAAATGAGATTTATTGCTGTATTATCTTCCAGCTCCTTTAATTAGCTTAGACTAAGAAAAAGTAATGTAAATAGACATTCTTACTACTGATAAAAGACAAACTGCAATAATTTCTGCACTTTAAATGTATTTGCTGCTTATTTGTTTCAGGCAAAGAAGGGAAGAAATCTAAGTTGGTTCGAAGCCATTCTTTCAGTACGCAAGCACTGCATCCAAAATATGGCAACATAGACAAGTGTTCTAAGTATGTTTTCTTCGAATAGATTCCACTCCTAAGGTCAAATTCTGGCTACCCCTTATAGAAATATATAGGTATTCTCCAAAACATGGAGAATATACACCCCAAAATGTACTCCTGAATTCTACGATGTAACACCCCAAGCCATCTTATAGTTGTGCAAAGCAGGACATAACTTGTCCCATCTCAGAACTCTGAATAACCTATGGGGTATATTATCCATTATCACCTAATACTGGTTTGTACCTATTGCATATCTGCTTTTGGCCAAATCACACCACTTTTCCTATGTTGTGCTCTCATTTGCAAAACACTTCAGGATATATTTTCCATCTGGCTATTTCCATCCAGGACAATGGCTCAATGAATATCTTTTTGCAGCAATTGCTATCCACTTTATGCAGACACCCTCACTCCTTTTATTGTGCCATGGCCCTGCATGGATAACATGCCAGACTTCTGTGCAGGTGTAGTAAATGCTTAAGGCATTAGGTCAGCAGTATTCTTTAGTGCATGCCTAACTTTAAGCACGAGTCAGTAGGGCTGCTCATGTGCTTAATGTTAGGTGCATGCCTAACAGTGGTACAAGTACAGTAGTACAGTCCAGTACACCGTACCAGTAAGATATTTATAGCTGGTGTGGCATACTGGAAACACACAGGAGTAGCCCGCCTCAGCCCTTCTATGTAGCTGCGTCTCCTGAGTCTTCCTGCCTGGGATCTGTATAGCAGCCCCACCGGAGGACTGGGCTAGCCATGCCAGAGAAGCTGGTGGTGTGGAGTCGCTGTTGCGGTTCCCGGGAGAGCACTGAACTGCAGGGCTATCCCGGGAACTGCAGCGGTGAAAGGAGTAGAACATGGGGCCACTGCATGGCCCCACACTGGCAGCTCCTCTGGCACATCTGTACCATCCCCAGCCCCACCCGTGCCCCCCAGCCCTGTCCTCTGGCAGGGCTGCTGCACAGACCCCAGGCAGGAGGACTCCTGAGATGTAGCTGCGTAGAAGGGCTGGTGGCAGGGTCCGGGATGGTACAGCAGCCTCGCTGGAGGAGCTGTCAGCATGGGGCCACCATGTTCTTCTGCTTCTTTCACCGCTGCAGTTCCGGAGAGCCCTGATCTCCTGGGAACCACAACAGTGAAAGGAACAGAATGTGGGGCTGCTGAGCAGCCCCATGCTGGCAGCTCCTTCAGCGCAGCTGTACCACCCCCAGCCTGGCCCCCAGCCCTTTCATGCAGCTGCATCTCCTGAGTCCTCCTGCCTGGGATCTGTACAGAAGAAGTATCCAGTGCAGCGACAGGAGCACAGAGCCCCCACCCCCAGGTAACGTGGGATGAATGTGGGTCATGGGAAGGGGACTGGGAGAGCACAGGGGCTCTGGGCTGGGGGTGGGGAGGAATTATGTAGGGGGGCACGTGAGGAGGTCACCTTTGTGCCCTCCCAAAAGTGCAGCATACTGGCAAGAAATGATTTCTACTTGCACCACTTGTTAAATAATGGTCTAAATTAGTTGGGAAGGGTGTGAACTTTTTGTATTTGGGTGAAAAAATATAATTTTAATAGAAATCTGGTTTTATACATGGCAAACATTTAAAGACCCAGAAACACTGCTTGTGACTTACTTAGTTTAATGTGCAATAGGTAATTTATCACCTAATTATTTTTCTAGTAAAAGTTCTGCAACAGGATATACTTCTTCTATACCAGGAGTGGGAAAAGGTTCTATGCTACCATTTAGTGGTAAGTGTTGTTGTTGTTGTTATATGTATCAAAGTAGCTCCTAGAGGCCCTGGAGAAGATCAGGGCTCCATTGTACTAGATATTGTATCAACATTTACTAAAAGACAGACTCTCTGCTTTAAAACAATAGGATTATAACTGACAAAAGGAAGAGAGCAGGAGAGGAACACTAATAGCAACACCTGGCTACGTAAACTAGCCATCTGATAACTATCAGGTTGCAAATAAAAAAAAAAAAATTCGATAATCTCTACTGTCCACTATCATCAGTTTGGTGTTCTGTTGTAGTCCCAAATGAAACTTGGGAAGAATTTGAAGTAATATCGCATAGGGTCTTTACAAATTAATTCTGGAAGGGTGTTCCAGGCATAAAGGGCAGCACAAGATAAAGCGCAAAGTGACTGGTTAGAAAAGTAGACAAGCCAGTGATGGAGAGCTGCATAGTTGGGAGACTAGGGAAAGCAAGAAATGATGGTTAACAAGGTTAATCCCAGGAAAGATTAGTTTTCTGTTATTTGAAATCTCTCTCTTTTATTTTAGATTGCGTAGTTTAATTTGGTTAGTTTCCAGATATGGAATGCTCTTTAAAGATCATTACTACATTAAGCCTAAATTTCTCTCTGGCTATGGACAAATGGACAAGCGTTAATTTGAGTCATATTGTGATCAAAACAAAGATCTTTTAAAATAGTAGCTACAGATATTTCCAATGGCAAATGTTTATACAGTACAAACTCTATGCAAATAAAAAATGGTTCACCTAAACATAGTTAACATTAGACTGTTTAAAAATGTCGATGGCACATAACATTTGAGACATCTATATACTAAACCTGCTTCATTTTACTCTCTGAATATAGATTTGCAGAACTCTTGTAGAAGGAATTCCAGAATTGCCAACCCTAAGCATTCAAAAATCATGAGTCAGGCCATTTAAAAAAAATGTAGAGTTCTTTTTATTTGTCTTCTGGTGTTGGAAACTTTAGGTTAATGTTGTCAAACTTTTCTCTGCAGCCACACTGGCTCTAAACTTCATTTTTTTAATTCAAATATGAGATTCTCAAGTAATGACACGATTCCAGCTGTTGGGTGCTTTTTAAAAAATCCAAATGATGACACTTGAGATAAAATCCTCAGAGTTAGCAGCACTGGAATTCTGTCTAGGTAGAATTGCCTGTTGCAAATGTTATGTCAGATATAGCTAGGTCTGCTCTAATACCCCTTCCTAGTCAAACAGGCAGAAAGCTGACTGATTTCCCTTTGATAGTCATTTTTATTGGACAATTTAAAAATACCAAATAAAGCTAGTTCCTATTGACCCACCTGCTCTTCCTTTATTTGATCACCTTGTTCCTCAGAAGGCACCTGTGTTGCCCAGGTTTCAGAGTAGCAGTTGCCCATTTTCACTGAGGACCTTTGAAATTTAATTAGAAGTAATAAGTTCTGACTTTTCCTCCATGCCTCTAGAGTTGCTTGACTCCATCCTGTCCAAAATGCTAATAAAATCATTTTAAAATAAAATAAATTCATTTATTAACCATTTTCAAATATGCTTTCTGCGGTGTTCCCAGGTTCTGATTCCACTTGAGGATTTTTTGCATGCAAAGGGAATGAGAGAATGTGTTGCTTTTTCGAGGTTGGACTAAACAAAGACAGTGATCTTGCACTGCTACTCTATATCCTGAACATGGTCTAAACGAGGATTTCATTCTCCAAAACCATTAATGCTGTACTTCTTGAATTTTTAATTTTTTTATATGTTTGTTGATTAGCAATTTGCAAGCATTTAGAGGTGGAATCCTATGGATTAACCAGCAGAAAAGACAGCCTAGCACTCAGTAGATAGAGAAATATGTTCATATTTATGCACTGACCAATTCTTAATATACTTTTTTTTTTCATTTTTAGTTGCTTTTCTGTGTTACACATTTTTCCAAAAAAAATTTTTTTTCAAGTAGTAGACACTTAGACATGAATTTGGACATCCCTGACTGGGTGTTTTTAAAAGTAGAAATTAGACCTCTAGATGGCATAAATTGTGCTTGCAATTACTTGCATTCACAAATTTTGTATGTAGAAAGGGAGATCCAGTTTTAAAAAGCTGCCTATAAGACGTATATAATATCTGAGACATTTCATATATTAAAATTGATTCATTTTCTGTAGACCTTCTCAAGAAGTCTATAAATTATCAGCTATTTTTCAGTACTTCACCATACAATTATTTTTTTAGTAAAAATCTTTAAATTAGCCAAGTTTTTTTGTAGACAGGACAATTTTATGTTGCTCACCTGTTCAACCTACTGACAGATGTGTTGTCACTGTGCTTCATTCAGATTTAATTCCCTGTATAATTGTCTACTGCTTTCTTTCAGATGATTCATTCCGGACTCGTTCCACCAATATTAGTGGGAATGCTGTCTTTTCTTCCACTGCCTCCGTAGCAACTTCCTCCCGTAATACAGCTAACTCAATTGACCAAAAGAACAATGGGACTAAAGAGAGTCATTCACGAAAGATGAGCTTGTAAGTGATTGATTATAGTTATAAGCACCTTAAGGGAGCTATTTACAAATGGAACTCAGAACAGCCTGTAAAATTGCAGGGTTTATTTTTGTGTGTGTCCATATCTGTTCCATGCAATTTTCCATTCCCAGATTTTGGGTTCTCAAAAACATTTTTAGGACTATATTTTTCCTGTTTGAACAGGTCTTTTCATACTGTTCCTTAAATGTGTCTTTCCAATGTGTCTATCTGTTTTTGGGAGTAATGTGTTGATCAGTATTCCCTTGCATATGATTGGTTTTCAACCAACCACATACTCTGATACTTCGGCTATGTGTAAATATGTGTTGCTAGTTCAGAGGTCTTCATTCTAGTTTACAAATACAAAATTACTTACAGTCATTTTGTTACCTGAAATTATAATGATCTTCTTAATTGGAAGTGATATTACATGATTCATACCTTTTGTGTGTGCATACAAAAAAACCCCTTCATTGTGAAGCAGTTTTTGAATACCTATATTTGACATATTTCTACAAATCCACAGAAATGAAAGAAAATAAAGGCCAGTTAATAGTATATACCCTCTATTCTTCCATCCACAAGAACACACACTATCATTACCACAATTAGCATGCACCAAAAACTGTCATTTATTCTGCCTTCTCTTCCAGTACAACCAACTGCTACACCAAACGTCTACAATTACTAGCTGTTAAGTTAAGCTCCTTAAATATGCTCTGTGTGTGTAGCAACCCACCCTATCAGCTTCACAGTGAAATGTTTTGTTTATTATAGGTCGAGCTAGCAGAAACACCTATTATTAAGGTTTTCTGACACTTTGCATTATAAAACTCTGATTTCAGTTTCTTACAACTTTGCTAGACTAACTCTTTGGCTTGAAATTTTCCATGCTAGCTGTGTGCCTCAGGCTGATTTTAATTTCAGTCAAAATAGTTCAGATGTTTCAGAGAAAGAGATTAGAGGAAGATATATTGTTTTGTCCATGTTAAAAAATTCTGGCCACCTTTTACTTTGACACTCTAATGCTCCTATGCATTGGAGCAGGGGCTTGACGTTGGACAAGGGGCATGGTCTTTGTGTCAGAGATTTGCCTTTTTCCTTGCCTGTGAAAATCTGCTCAAATTTGGCCAAGTTACAAGTCTTTCAAAAATTAGAGTTTGCACAAGCAACTACATGTCCCAGTCATTCCATCCACATTTGGCATTCTCTAGCCCAAGACTGAGCAGAAGTTTTCCTTGCAGTTTCAGTTCTGGGGTGCTATAGGCCATGATAGGTCTGGGTATGGTCACCTGAACTAAGAGCAAGTCTGCTGATGGGTATCAGCATGATGCCACATGATGAAATTTCTGTTTTTTCAGGGTTTTTTTTTAAACCTAGAAAATTACAGAAACAAAACTATGTTCAAAACATTATTCAGGTTGCAGGTGAAGGACTGAAACGATTAGGAAGTGACAGAATCACTGTTGCCTGTCCCTGGGAGTAAATCAGATTTGTGCAGTGAAGGAGGCTGTTTATAGGACCCTAATCTGATTTGTTGTACAAGCTGGAAGGTTTTATAAATAAGGCAGGGGACTGCAGGAAGAGAAGGGAGTGGGTCTCACAGTTAAGGCAGTTGAATGCTGCCCTGGAAAACTGTATTCTGTCCCTGCCTCTGCCACAGAGTTCCTGTGTGATGCTAGGCATGTCTCTTCAACCACACTTTTCACAGATAGACACTGATTACGTGTTCCTCATTTTCTGGGTGCCTGACTTGAGACTATTGGTATGTCTACACTGTAATTAATAACCCATGGCTTGCCTGTGCCAGCTGACTTAGGCTCGCAGGGTTCTAGCTGCAGGGCTGTTTAATTGCAATATAGACATCTGGGCTCAGGCTGATGCCTCGGCTCTAGGTCCTGCAAGATGGGAAGGTCCTAGAGCTCAGGCCTGAGCTATAATGTTTGTGCTGGAATTAAACAGCCCCTCCCACAAGCCCGAGTCAGCTAGCACAGGCTAGCTGTGGGTGTCTTATTGCAGTGTAGACATATCCTTTTGGGTCTGATTTGAAGAAGTGCTGTGTGCTCACTGCTGCAACTGAAATCAATGCTTTGAACATAGAAAATGCTATGTAATGGTAAGTGCTCTGAAAAAATCAGGTCCTAGATGTCTCAACTTGGGCATCCAAAATTAGTGGATACTTTTTACCTTAATCTCTCTGCGCCCCGTCTGTAAAATGAGGAAAACAATGCTCTCTCCTCTCAAAGAGGGGTTGTGAAGATAAATTAATGTTTGAGAAACATTCAGATATTATAATAAAGAGTGCCATAGAAAATCTAATGAGGAAATTAATAGTTCAATCTTCAGAGCAGGGTTTGAATAGTGTGCAGTAATGAAGGCATGAGGTCACACATTGAACAAGTATAAAATAAACTATTGAATAGCTTCTCCTTAAGTGAGCACCATCCATCCTGTGCACTGAATGAGGCAGGGGAACTATGGAAATAATAGTATGTGATCAAGTAATCAGACTTTCTCTCAATACATATACACAAGGGTGTCCAACTTTTGAGGCAACTCTTTGAGGCAGATGAATAGAAGTTTACTGGTAGCATGACCAAAAATGTGAGTGAATCATTTTTATGATTTGTAAATGGAGCCACAATTGTCAAGGGGCTTTCTAATATCCACATGAGGTACTTGGGTGCAGAAATTTGCATTGGTATTTTTACATTAGCAAATGTATGTTTACAAACTTATGTTGGAGCTCAGATCCCTCTTGGGCCCACATCAGAAATGAACGTAGAGAAAAATGATCCATCTCATTCTTGGAATAATTTACACATCTTAAATTAATCTAATTTAAATCCTTATCCAGTTCTCACAGTAGTTAGTAGAAAGACACTCATTAACTTTAGCATGATTTGATTGGGCCCTTAGGTAGTTTTCAGGCAGTAGAAATTACATGAGTTGATTATTGTGCTGAAGATGCCTCCTCTTGTATCTATGATGTCTTAATCACAGAAGTTATGAGGCTCTGAATTTAAGTATCTTTTGGAGTGTGGAAGAATCCCAAAGAACATCAATTAAATGCTTCAGCCCACAAGAGACCTCTCTTAAGTCAATTTTCAGAGAAAAGCATGTGTAGATCTGATTGTTACTAGCGAATAGACAATATTAGATTATGAGTCATCCTAGAATAGATATTGACATGAATCATAAATGTTAGGAATGGTATAAGAATCCAATCGTATACTATTATGATTAGTTTTATTGTTTTCATATGTGTATTCTCTCATTTTTGATGATTTTATAAATTTTCTTTTAGCATAAGCATTTTCCTTACTTTAATATAACATGGTAATGGCTTCAAATACAGGAAAGAAAGTAAATATCTGTCTGTGCTCTATAGATGATTCAATAAAAATGTTGGCCTGACAGAAAGACAATTTAAGAAATCTGTTTTACTGTAGTACATGTGCATACAGATAATGAGAATTTTGCACTCACTTCAGTGGTTTAGAATCAGGCTCCTAAAGAGCAGGGGTGAAATCCTTGCCCATTGAAGTCAATAACAAAGCTCTTATTAATGTCAAAGGGGCCTAGACTTCACCAAAATCTCAGTAACCAGTTTTCAGGCCATAGGTATTGGTGTATGAACCCATAATAATATTGGTTTGCATACATAACTTGATATAGTATCTACCATCCTTTCAGAGGAATAACACTGTTTAATGGGTTGAGCACAAGGCTGGGAGTCAGGAGCTCCTGACTTCTGCCCCCTTTCTGCCACTGACTTAACTTCTTCGAGTGCTTGCTCATATCAATTCCAATTAGGTGTGCGCGTGCCGCGTGCACGTTCGTTGGAAGATTTTTACCCTGGCAACACTCAGTGGGTCGGCTGGGTCGCCCCCTAGAGTGGCGCCGCCATGGCGCCGGATATATATCCCTGCCGACCCAACGACCCTTCAGTTCCTTCTTACCTACCGTGTCAGTCGTTGGAACAGTGGAGCGCGGCTTAACTGATCTCCACTTCCCTAGCTACTCGTAGTTCTCTCGTTATTCTTGTGTATATAGTTGAAATTTCTATAGTTGCAGTTAATTCTTACTCGTTTTTATAACGTCGTTAGTGTATATAGTTAAGAGGGGTTCAGGGATTAGCCCCTTCCCCACACCCAGTGCCGGGGCCCATGGCCTTCAAGCCGAGGATGAAAAAGGAGCGGGACTTTCATCTCAAACAGCTCCTGATGGAGGCAGCTCTTACTCCTCCGCCCTCGGCACCGAGCACTGGTCAATCCACGGGCAGAAGCACTTCTTCAGCACCGGTACTGCTAAGGCCTCTCGGCACCAACCATCGCTGGCACCGACGTCGGCTCGGCACCGTTCTCTCTCCCCGTAGGTGAAGAGACATAAGACTCACGTTGCTTCCGTGCCACCTACACTGCAGCCAGAGCACCCGGCTAGATCGGACCGCACGGCACCTACACCTGCCGCGGCACTGACAACGTTGGCACTGTCAATTCCAGTCCCGCAAGGGCCGTCGAGTCTGGTACCTGAAAGCTCCCTGGTGAGAGCCGTGGTCGAGCTCACTGTTCCCTCCATGCCGGAGACATTTTCCACGGTGAGGGAGCTGATCGCGATGACAGAGTCTGCCCTGCCTCAACCCCCGGCACCACCGGTGCGGGTCATACAATCGGTAGGCAAGCCGGCCTTGATGAGATCACCCTCTGTTGGCACCGCAGAGCGGCACCACTCACGATCACGATCCCACCGGCATTCTCGGTCCCATCATCGATCCCGGTCCCGACGCCTATTGCAGTCCCAGCACCGATCCTCGTCTCGGCACCGATCGCACTCACGGCACCAATCAGCGTCCTGTTCGCCGGCCCGGTACTTTTGGCACTGCTCCAGATCCTGGCACCGCTCCAGGCACTGTGACTCTCGTAGCCACTCCAGACGCCAAGCTTCGAGATCCCGGTCGACCTCCCGGCACTGCTCCGGTCATAGGTTCTGATCTCGTTCCCGGTACCGGTATGGCTCCCGGTACCGATCCCCCAGTGCCGCACAGAGCGAGATCAATCATAGAGGGAGACTCTTCCCAGGGGTTTTCAGCCCCTCCTTGGCCATCCTGACATGCATCGGTGTCCTCTCATGCGGACAGTTCCTATGCACAGGACCGTGACTCCAATGTGGTCAAAGAAAACTGCTTCCGGCCATCGGGTAGCAAAGTCCACGAAAGTCAGTATGTACTGCTTTCCTCTGGGCGTCTTTTTTGGGAAAGGACCCAGAATATCCACAGCTACTTGCTGAAATGGGACCTCAATTATGGGGAGTGGCTGGAGAGGGGCCTTGACCTGGTCTTGGGGCTTTCCCACTCTTTGGCATACCTCACAAGACCGGACATACTTGGCAACGTCCTTGCCCATCCCCTCCCAGTGGAAGGACTTCCCCAATCTGTCTTTGGTTCTGTTCACCCCAGCATGGCCACTGGGATGATCATGGGCCAAGCTTAAGAGCTTCCCCCGGTACTTAGTTGGAACCACCAACGGTTTTTGCGGCTGCCATTCTTCCCGGTGTCCACCAGAACGAATCTCCTTGTATAAAAGTCCTTGGTCTATAACAAACCGGGATCGGTGAGAAGAGCTGAGAGGCTGTCGGGTGCTCCGTGCCGCCGCCCAAGCTTTCTGAAGGCTGTCATCCGCTTCCTGCTCAGTCTGGAACTGTTCCCTTGAGGCTGGAGACACCAGTTTTTCCTCAGACTGGGGACTTGGACTTGGTCCCTCTGGAAGCGATGTAGGTGATGGGGTTGTTTCCGTTGCTGGTGAACCGCTCTCCGCTGGTGCACCTGAGGGTATTTCAGGCTCTGGCTGAGCCTTTTGGGTATGGCTGTCTGTTGCTTCTGCCAGTTCTGGCTCGCTGGCGCCCTCTGGCGTTGAGTTTGAAGCTGTGGTTGCAACTGCTGGTGCTGGTTGCTGTTCCAGTTCCGGGCCTGGGACTGGAGGTGCTGTGGCTGTTTCAGTGGTTCGCATGGAATCCGGGTCCACTATCTCTGTCTGGGTCTCTGGTAACACAGACGGGGCGTCTGTGGACGGCTCAGGAACAGGAATGGGTCTGGAAGCTTGCCTGGTTTGGCTATGTGTAACCATTCCCACTCGCTTGGCCCGCTTCACCTGGTTGGCCAAGTCTTCCCCCAGTAGCATGGGGATGGAATAATTGTCATATACTGCAAAAGTCCACATTCCTGACCAGCCTTTGTACTGGACAGGCAGTTGAGCTGTAGGCAAGTCTACAGCTTGTGACATGAAGGGGTAAATTGTGACTTGGGCCTTTGGGTTGATGAATTTGGGGTTGACGAAGGATTGGTGGATAGCAGACACTTGTGCCCCCGTGTCTCTCCACGCAGTAATCTCCTTTCCGCCCACTCTCAAAATTTCCCTTCGCTCTAAGGGTATTTGAGAGGCATCTGGGCCTGGGGATCTTTGGTGTGATGGTGGTGTAATGAACTGCACTTGGTTGGCGTTCTTTGGGCAGTTGGCCTTGGTATGTCCCAGTTCATTACACTTAAAGCATCTTCCAGCTGTACTGCTTCTGGTTTTCGTGACATTCTGGTTCCTGTTTTCTTGTGTTGGGGTGCCCTCCTGTGTTTATTGTCTGAACTGCAGGTTCTCTGTTACCTCCTGGGGTCTGCCTAGCAACAGTGCCTTTTTCCCTTTCTTCCTCTAGCTAATCTTTTAAATGTAAAGTAAACCAGAAAAACCACTTTATTTGCATGTGTATTGTGCTGGGTACTTGACTCTCAATCGGAGTGCTATTGTCTGACAAAAGACCCTTAATAGTTCCTTAATGGTTCCTTGCTTAATATGCAAGCTACTGCCAGGAGAGAACAGAAAAAAAAATTTCTCTCTGGTTCCTTTTAAAACCAAACCCTCTCTGCTTAAAAGCCCCTAGCAGAGAAGAGGAAAATATAATATTCCTACTGGCTTCTGGATTCGATCTTATCCCACGGCTGCCACCACGTCATAACATTTTTTCCCAGATCTGGACCTTAGCGTCCAAAATATGAGTGTTAGCATGAAAACCTCCAAGCTTAGTTACCAGCTTGGACCTGGTACTGCTGCCACCAGCTAGGAATTATACAGTGCCTAGCTCACTGTGGTCTCCCCAAAACCTTTCCTGGGGGACCCCCAGACTCAGATACCTTGAGTCTTACAACAAAGGGAAATAACCCCCTCCCCTTGTTTCCTTGTTACTTCCTCCCAGGCTCCCCTCCCTGGACGACCCTAGGAGATTCCCTGCTTCCAGTCCTGGAAACACAAGTACCGAGAGATCTAATCTCTCCCCCTCACCCAGAGGGTATGCAAAGTCAGGCTTAGTAAATCTAACACAAAGAGATTTTCCCCCTGACTTCTTCCTCCCACCAAGTCCCTGGTGAGCTGCAGACTCAATTCCCTGGAGTCCCCACTAAAGAAAACTCCAACAGGTCTTAAAAAGAAAGCTTTATATAAAAAGAATGAAAAAGACATTAAAAATAGGCTCTGTATAACGGTGACAATATACAGGGTCAATTGCTTAAGAAAAAAAAATGAATAAACACTCTTATCCAAAAAGAATGCAGTTCAAAACACTCCAGCAACTACACACATGTAAATACAAAAGAAAACAATATAAACCTATTGTCTTACTATCCTTGTACTTACAACTTGGAAACAGAAGATTAGAAAGCCAGGAGATAGAAAAATCACTCTCAGAGCCGAGAGAGTCAGACCCAAGACAAAGAACAAAGAACTCACACCCAAAACTTCCCTCCACCCAGATTTGAATAAGTCTTGTTTCCTGATTGGTCCTCTGGTCAGGTGTTTGGTTTCCTTTGTTACCCCTTTACAGGTAAAAGAACATTAACCCTTAGCTGTCTGTTTATGACAGATGTGCCCACCAGAATCTTCCAGGAGACCCAGGCCCAAGATCAAGGCCTCCATCAGTGGTCATTTTGGACACCTTGGGCGTACCACCAGGCCCAAGGTGTACCTCCAGTCCCATCTTGCTCTGCTCCATCGGACCACCGGGTGCTGGAGGTGACTGCCAACCGCCCCCCTCCTACCAGTACGGAGGAAGCGCCTGTTCAGCCACCAGACTCCCAGATTCCACAGGAACCGGAGGTCATCCAAGAGCAAGAATCCACACAGGACCCGCTTGTCGCTGGCCTCTCCTCTTCCTCCTCTCCTGATGAGGCGGTGACGGGGACATCCTCCATGGGCCCTCCTCCAATTGACCTGAGACATCAGGACCTCCTAAGACGAGTGGCACTCAATATGAATCTCCAGGTAGAGGAGGTGCCGTAGATAGAGGACCCGGTGGTGGATATTCTGTCGGCTGATACCCCCACAAGAGTGGCCTTACCATTCATCCGGACGATCCAGGCCAATGCTGATACCATCTGGCTGTCTCCAGTCTCTATTCCACCCGCTGCCAGGGGAGTTGAGGGCAAGTACATGGTGCCCTCTAAGGGGTACGAGTACCTGTACATCTATCCTCCTCCCTGCTCCCTTGTTGTAGTCTGTCAATGAGAGGGAACGCCATGGCCAGCAAGCTCCGGCTCCAAAATCGAAGGAGGCTAGGTGCATGGACTTACTGAGCCATAAGGTATACTCTGCAGGGGCCCTCCAACTCCGGGTGGCAAACCAGCAAGCCCTACTTAGCTGCTACAACTGCAACACCTGAGTGGCGGTGGGCAAGTTCATGGAGTTAGTTCCTCAAGACTCCCGTCAAGAGTTTTCTGCCCTCTTGGAGGAGGGAAAGAAAGTGGCGAGGATTTCCCTCCAGGCCTCGCTGGATGCAGCAGTCTCTTCAGCCAGGACTCTGGCTTTGGGAGTTGCCATGAGACGCATTTCATGGCTTCAAGTGTCAGGCCTCCCGCCGGAACTACAGCATACCATACAGGACTTGCCCTTTGACGGTCGAGGCCTCTTTTCTGAAAAGACTGACCCTAGGCTGCAAAGCCTGAAGGACAACAGGGTTATTATGTGCTCTCTCGGCATGCACACGCTGGTGACTCAATGCCGGCCTTTCCGCCCCCAGCCTCACCGCCCTTAACCTCCGCCTCGACAGAGGCAGGACTTTGGCAGAAGGCGTGGTCGAGCCGGTCGTAGACAGCAGTCAGGACCCCAAGGGGGCCAAAATCAGGGCACCTCCAAGCCATCTACGGGGCCAAAGCCAAACTTTTGAAGGTGCGCCCGAGGGCAGCGTACCAGTGACTTTCCAGGATCCTTTCCCTCCCTTTTACAACTGCCTCTACTTTTTCCTCCCTGCGTGATCCCAGCTAACTTCAGATCGTTGGGTCCTACGCACAGTGGAACTTGAGTGCCACCTCCAGTTTATTTCACTCCCCCCCTTCCACCCCCCATTCTTGTCCCTCTTCAGGGACCCCTCTCACGAGCAGCCTCTCTTACAAGAGGTGCAGACGCTCCTTGCCATGGGAGCCATAGAGGAGGTACCAAAGGACGAAAGGGGCAAGGGGTTCTGCTCCTACTATTTCCTAATCCCCAAGGCGAAGGGAGGTCTCAGACCTATCCTAGACCTGCGAGAACTCAACAAGTTCATGATAAAGTTGAAGTTCCGCATGGTATCCCTGGGAAGCATCATCCCATCCTTGGATCCCGGAGACTGGTATGCTGCCCTTGATATGAAGGATGCTTATTTTCACATCGCCATCTATCCTCCACACAGACGATACCTCCGGTTTGTAGCCAACCGTCAACATTTCCAGTTTACAGTCCTTCTGTTCAGCCTCTCTGCAGCCCCAAGAGTATTCACAAAGTGCATGGCTGAGGTCGCCGCCTCCCTTCACCGCCGTCAGATACACGTTTTTCCGTATCTTGACGGTTGGCTCATTCGAGGGACCTCCGAGGCACAAGTCACTCATTATATGGACATCGTCAAGGACCTATTCATGAATCTAGGCCTGATGATTAGTACAAAGAAATCCACTCTGGTTCCCACATGGAGAATAGACTTCATTGGGGCCATCCTGGACTCCAATCTCGCCAGAGCCTGCTTACCATAGCCTAGGTTTCAGGCGATGGTAACAATTATCCGAGGCCTATAGAACTTCCCGACAACTTCGGCTCGCAGTTGTCTCGGTCTCCTGGGTCACATGGCTGCCTGCATGTTCATGACCAAACACGCCAGGCTACGCCTCCATCCCCTCCAATCTTGGCTCACCTCGGTATACCACCCGGGCAGAGACACAATAGACATGATAGTCACGATTCCCCCGAGCAGCCTAGGCTCCCTCGACTGGTGGTTGACGCCCTCCCTGGTGTGTGCAGGGATGCCTTTCCATCCACCTCAGCCTTCTATGTCCCTGATGACGGATGCGTCATCTCTCGGTTGGGGTGCTCCCCTCGGCCATCTTCGCACTCAAGGCCTTTGGTCATCTCAGGAGCTGGCCTTGCACATCAGTGTCCGAGAGCTGAGAGCTGTCCGCCTTGCGTGCCAGGTGTTTCAACAGCATTTGCAAGGCCGTTGTGTCTCAGTGTTCACAGACAACACAACGGCCTTGTATTACATAAACAAGCAGGGAGGGACACGGTCCTTCCCCCTTTGTCAGGAAGCCATCCAGCTTTGGGACTTCTGTATAGCCCACTCGATAGACCTGGTAGCGTCTTTTCTCCCAGGAGCTCGGAGCACTCTGGCGGATCAACTCAGCAGATCCTTCCTATCTCACGAGTGGTCTATTCATATGGACATTATTCATTCTGTTTTCCAGAAGTGGGGCTTTCCCCGTATAGACCTCTTCGCTTCCCGCGAGAACAGGAAATGCCAGATGTTCTGCTCCTTCCAAGGCCTCTCCCCGGGCTCGATCTCGGATGCTTTCCTGATGCCGTGGACAAGCCAACTGCTTTACGCCTTTCCACTGTTCCCGCTGGTTCACAGGATCCTGATAAAGCTCCGCAGGACAGAGCTCGCTTGATCATGATCGCTCCAGCATGGCCCAGGCAGCACTGGTACACCATGCTGCTCGACCTGTCGATAGCCAACCCAATTACCCTACCTCTTCGCCCAGACCTCATAACTCAGGACCACGGCAGACTTCACCACCCAGATCGGCAATCCCTTCACCTCACAGCATGGCTGCTGCGTGGTTAAGCCAGTCCGAGTTACGTTGCTCTGCCTCAGTACAACAAATACTCCTGGGTAGCAGGAAACCTTCCACTTGGTCAATGTATCTGGCCAAGTGGAAGCGTTTCTCCTGCTGGTGCGAAACGCATAATGTTACTTCCACCGAGGTCTCGATCCCCACCATCTTGGACTATCTCTGGTCTCTCAAACAACAGGGCCTAGCGGTATCATCATTGAGGGTGCACTTGGCGGCCATCTCTACCTTCCACCCAAGGGAAAGTGGCCGCTCCGTGTTCTCACATCCTATAATATCTAGGTTCCTCAGGGGCTTGGATCGCCTATACCCCCAAGTACGCTATCCCGCCCCAACCTGGGACCTCAACCTGGTTCTAACCAGACTTACGTCTGCCCCTTTGGAGCCGTTAGCAACCTGCTCACTACTATACCTGTCCTGGATGACAGCTTTCCTCATAGCCATTACATCGGCCAGATGAGTCTCTGAGCTTAGGACTCTCGCGGTGGACCCACCATATACTGTGTTTCACAGGGACAAGGTGCAGTTGCGACCACACCCAGCTTTTCTCCCTAAAGTGGTATTGGGCCTCTCCTATCAACCAGGATATCTTCCTTCCAGTCTTCTTCCCGAAGCCACACTCGTCATAACGGGAACAACAGTTGTACTCCCTAGACATCTGTAGAGCACTCACATTTTATATCGAATGGACAAAACCCTTTCGTAAAACACCCCAACTCTTCATCGCGGTGGCAGACAGAATGAAGGGCCTACCTGTCTCCTCCCAGAGGATCTCATCTTGGGTGATGGCGTGCATCTGTACTTGTTATGACTTGGCTCATGTCCCCTTGAGCCACCTCACCGCACATTCTACCAGGGCTCAGGCTTCATCTGCTGCCTTCGTGGCTCATGTGCCCATCCAGGAGATATGTCGCGCAGCTACCTGGTCCTCCGTCCACACCTTTGCCTCACATTACGCTCTAGTTCAACAATCCAGAGATGATGCAGCCTTTGGCTCAGCAGTTCTGCATTCTGCAACATCTCACTCCAACTCCACCGCCTAGGTAAGGCTTGGGAATCACCTAATTGGAATTGGTATGAGCAAACACTTGAAGAAGAAAAGATGGTTACTCACCTTTGTAACTGTTGTTCTTTGAGATGTGTTGCTCATATCCATTCCAAACCCACCCTCCTTCCCCTCTGTCGGAATAGCCGGCAAGAAGGAACTGAAAGGCCGTTGGGTCGGCAGGGGTATATATCCTGCGCCATGGCGGCGCCACTCTAGGGGGCGACCCAGCCGACCCACCGAGTGTTGCTAGGGTAAAAATCTTCCAACGAACGTGCACGCAGCGCGCGCACACCTAATTGGAATGGATATGAGCAACACATCTCGAAGAACAACAGTTACAAAGGTGAGTAACTGTCTTTTTCTAATTAATGTTATCCTACTCCCATTTATAGTTAATGGCAGTATTAAAATCAATGGCAATCAGAGTTGGTTTGGGTCCTGTTTCCAGTCTAATAAAATGGGGTAAGTGAATATGTTAGTGTCTATATATTAGAAAGTCCTAAATATATCTTTGATAGAGAGAAATGCATTTTGATATGATGGGGTACAAGAATCAGTGTTTGCACAGAGCTCTGAAATTAAGTGTTGCTCTTCCAAAGATCTCTGTGCTTTATATGTATTGATGAATTGAGCCTCACAACACTTTTATGAAATTGGCAAGTAGTATTTTACAGATGAGTAAACAAAGGAACTAAGTTGTGACTTGCCCGATTCACATGTTGAAATCAGTGGCAGAACCAGAAATAAAACCCAGGAGATCTTTAACCACTAGCTATATCATTCCCTAGGTGTGTTACAAATTTTACTAACCTAACTTAAGCCTTCTGGAGCAGACTTACTTAAAAAGTACTCCCTCACTATGAAATATATCCTAAATTATGAGTAAATTGACTTTTTTTTGTAAGGTGTGTTTCCAAGTAGCTCCTGCTTATCAGATATGCTTCATATAATGGCACTTTAGTATGAAGATGTTACCGAATGCTTGAATGTATCAACAATAATTTTTACATATGTTTCTTCTTTTGTATAAAGAAAAAACAGAAAATCAAACTCTTAGATCATCTGACAGAAAAGGAAGCACACCAAAGACTGCTGGAGGCAAAGTGATTTTGTGATAACAAAGTTGGAGCTACAGCTGGGGAATCTGATGACTGGACAGGAGAGACTTAGTGCATCTTGCAGTGTTAAAACCTATCTTTTAAGCAAATTCCTAAGTTGTAAAATAACTCCATATAAATAATGTAATGGTTGCAGAATTCCAATGTTGTAGTGAAGTGTTAATGAAATGTAACTTTAGCTATGTGCTTTAACTGCTGCAGCTAAAGAGATAGGGTTTTTGTTCTTCAATTATGCCTTTGTAGTTCAGATTCTTGGATTTAGGATGCAAGTGTCCTACTTAAATGTACTTATTTAGGATTTTAGCCGTTCCTGACATCCATTTGTTATGGAAGAAAAAAATAGCTGAAATTGTTCTGTATATAGGATTAACCAAGAAATTAATTTCACCTTTTAAGGACTCTTCAAACTCATTTTAAACTAAAATCCAGAAGTACCACTAAGAAGCTGTCTTGAAGCATAAACTGAAATAAGATTGTGCTATGAATTGGGATGTGGTATCACTACAAGCACTAACTCAAGTTTATACAAATCCTTTACAAGTTTTCCAAAAATGTTAAGAGCAAATACCTCCAAACAATATCAGAATTATTTCTTTTGTTTCATAGGACAATTTTGTTGTATAAATACATTGTTTCATTTTTAGTATTTCAGATTGTATTTTCTCTTTACCTAATAATTTTAAAATGATGAATCTAGTTTTTAATTAACTGTTATTCCAAGCTATCATGCTTTAGCTTTGTCAACATTTGTTTGTATTAATGTTTCTATCAAAATTTGCCTGTGAAAAACATGCAGTTCTATTTAAAAAGTTCTATTTATGCCAATACTTGAGAGATATTGTATGAAGCTATTGTCAGCTTCTCTATTTCAAAATGCAATCAGCATAACTATATTGATATCAGAAAATATCTGTTTTTTAAATCTATTGGTGTATGATAAAGATGATCTAATTTGTGAATGCATGTGTGTGTGGTTAGTTTTTACCATGTGAAATAATGAATGATTAATTTACTCAAAATAAAACTTAGGATAATGCAGTACTTGCATGTTTCTGGAAAAAAGAGTTATTTTTTGCAATGTTTATTTTATAATTGAAGAGAAATAAAAGCATTTAACGATAGAAGTTATTTATTTTAAATGACACTGAAGTCAGTTTTATTGCTCTACAGTGAAGATGTGCATTAGGAGCTTGCAATATGTTGTCATGTAATGTCTAGATTCATTAGCTCCTCGTAGTATATTTGAATTTTGGTGAGCCTAGTCACTTTTTTTTTTTAAATTAACTGGCATTGTTTGGACTCTGTGGACATAAAGTATGGTGGGGCGTCAGCTGGAGTCCTGTGTCCAGTTGTGGGCACCAAACCTTAGGAAAGATGTGGACAAACGAGAGAGAATCCAGAGGAGAGCAACAAAAACAATAAAAGGTTTAGAAAACCTGACCTGTGAGGAAAGGTTAAAAAAAGTGGACATATTTAGTCTTGAGAAAAGAAGACTGAGGGGGCACTGGATGTGAACTTAAATATATTAAGGGCTGTTATAAAGAGGACTGTGATAATTGTTCTCCATGTCCATTGAAGTAGGACAGGAAGTAATGGCTTTAATCTGCAGCAAAGGGACATTTGGTTAGAGATTAGGAAAACTTTCTAACTATAAGGATAGTTAGGCACCGGAATCAGTTTCCAAGTGAGGTTGTGGAATCCCCATCACTGGAGGTTTTAAGAACATGTTGGACAAACACACATTAGGGATGGTCCAGTTTTACTTGATTCTGCCCCAGTGCAGAGGGCTGGACTTGATGACTTGTCGAGGTCCGATCCAGCCCTACATTTCTTTGCTCTATGATTGGTTCAAGTCTGCAGTATTTGTTCTGATGTCTGAATTAGGCTCTTGTAAATTACATATCCTTTTTGAAAAGTCTGTTCTGAGTTTTCCACTCTGATCAACATTGTAGTAGTGGTAACAACAACACAAACATCACGAAGCGATATCAGAAGATGGTTGACCATGATTATTATGTGGCTTTCCCTGACTGGTGGCTATGTTCTTCCGTCTCTCCTTTCATCGACATTGCTGCTCTTTGGCAGGAAGATAGTGTTTTCCCACTATGTCTCTCCCCTTCACCATCCCCTCTTCCTGGCCTTGTGTATCCACCTGTCTGTGTCTGCCTGCCTGTCTGTGGATGAATCTGTCTGTTTACATCTGTGTAGGTACTTTTATGGCTCCCTTCATCATAGTAGCTGAGTAATCTTGGAAATGCCTCAGTTGTACTTCGGGCAGCTTTCCGGAAGACCACGTGAAGAAAAAGAGTTCCACTTGGATCTGTTAACTTCATGAGAGCTCTATGAAGCAATCCTAAGAGCCATATGTAGCTCTACACACACACAGGTAGGGTGTAATTATATAACTAAAATGTACTAGTTGAAGGTGAGATACTGCTGTCCTTTCTTCCTTGACTAATCCCATTGAAATCACTGGGCTTCTTGTTTTGCATTGAGCCCTCAGAAATACACATTTTAAAATGTCTTTTCCTTTCACTATTTCAGTGTCTCTAGTCTGTGAATGGAGTTATTGTCCCTTACTGAAGCTTGCTGTCTCTTACTACAGGCAGCAATCTAACTTGTTTACTAGTTTTGTAGAAGACTTTTAGATTAATCAATTTATAATGTGCACATTACCGTAGTATCTAGGTGATACAATATGGCAATGTACTTCAGCAGGGACTCAGTTTTAGTGGTGCAGCATAGAGCTGAAAGAGTCAGCTTTCCCAGCTGTTGTTGAACTTATCTTTTGGAAATATTTTATTGCTTGTAAAAAGGCCAGTTTAATGTGCTTTTATTAGACTACGTATGTGTGCCCTGAGAAGCTAAGATGCATTTGATAAAACTGAATAAGCTCACTGAACTGAAAACCCTGATGTAACCTTAATTATAGGCCTGCTATTTCTCCACCGTAAGAAGTAAATACAGTTCTCAAGAACAGTGCCTATAGAGCCAATGCTTAAAATTTGACCCTGCTCCCAGTGAAGTAAATGGCAAAATTTCCACTGATGACAGTGGGATCAGGCCCTTAATTCTTCTCATTGCAGTAGAGAATATTGTTAGAAAGTAGGCCAAACTGCAGTGTTTGGATGTGAACTTTCTAAATGTTTTGGGATGTTTGGATCCAAGGTTTCCGTTCAGGTTTATCTCTAAATAAAATATATCTGAATTCTGTCATGAAAATGTTGAATTTGGGACTTTCAAGTTCATGCTTTTGCGACTTTTAATGATGGTAGCTCTAGAAGATGTTATTTTGGAGGTGATAGTATAGCCTATTGGAGCATAAGTAAATATTGTCCGCATTTTTAAAATACACTTTAAATTTTTTGTTTACATTTTGATGATTTTTCTGTAAAAACTATTTTTTCTGTGAATATGAAATGTGCAAAATGGTGGCTCTGTTGTACAATGGGGAATTAAACACAAAATTAAACAGAAATTAGCATCTTTTAACTCAAACATTTTATTGAATTTGCACATATACAGAAATATCTAGTTTAACTCGAGTAAAATATTTGAACTGATTCTTATAGTATATAATAGGTAATCTTAAGCCTGCCGTTAGATGGCTGTCAGAAAGTGTAGTTTAGGAAATATATAAAATAACATGCAGCTTTTGAACAAATCTCTATTTTGTCACAATTATTGCCTCAACTAGATAATCTTGCCACTTGGGCATTAACAAAAATAATTTAGTAGGACATGCTGATGATTTGAGATATGAAATGAATCTGTTTTCATATCTAGCAAGTTTTCAGTTCTAACTAATGCAGTGTAATAGTTTCAAGAAAATAAAAAAAAACTTAGACTAGAAACTATGGTCTTCCTTTACAGTTCTGTAGGATTAACCACTCTTCCCATGAACAGCAATGCTTTGAAAGTTTCTTCATAAATCATAAAGAGGAATGGCCGGTTCACTTTAATGGTAGGAGGCATTGAGTATGCAGTAATTTCTGACCCACTAACAGCTGCTGCTTCAGTTCCTTTCTCATCCACTTCAATTACTGCTCTTTGGATAATCTAATAACACAAAGAGAACAATAGTATAAACACCAAAAATGAGACTTCTTATGTGGAGAACAGTGGTCAAAGTTCCAAACACCTAATGTGTGGCAGGCCTCTGTCATACAGGCCTAGGGATTGAGGGTCATAGTGAGGTTCTGATCTTACAGTTGATGGCTGCACTCACGCAGAGCCTCATTGGCTCCAGTGTGAGTGCACAGCTGCCGTAGTCCATCTGAACACTATCAGTTGCAGGATCAGAGCCTAAGAAGCTTCCTCGATACATTTCTAGAAACAGTTATACAATTTCTGTATGCATAATTTGGCAGGGTAACTTTCTTATAAAAAAAAAGAAGGTTGAACATTTGATCTTCAAGCTTCTTTTCCTAGCCACTCTTTTCCATAACCCAAATCCATGCATAGCCCAGGTTGGCCAGACCACAAAATCTGTTTTACAGTCTTCAGATTTAGCTAACAATGTATAGAATGAGCCTTCAGTTCCTATTTCTGCTGACCCTACATTCTACGTTTCATGATTAAATACACAGGCAAATGTCTATTAGTGGTTCTGGGTGTTTGTTTCTTTAATTAGCTTGTTTCTGATTAAGTTTAGTCAGTCACAAACATTAAAAGGCTTTACTTACTTAAATATTGTGCATTCTGAAAGTGTTTATAAAATCATAGAAACATAGGACCCGAAGGGAGGTCAAAAGTCACCAAGAAGTCATTTAGTGCATTCCTCCATGCTGAAGTACAGTTAAGTATACCTAGACCATCCCTGACAGGTATTTGTCTAACCTGTTCTCAAAAACCGCCAATGACAGATATTCCACAACTTCCCTTTTTAACCTGTTTCAGTCCTTAACTGTCCTTATAGTTAACAAGTTTTTCCTCAACTCCCACCAAAATCACTGGGAATTAAGGACACTCAATACGCTGCAGGGTCTGATCCTTTCCCCTTTATTTCTGTAGTGTATGCATCTAGCTATGTCCTCAGTTCTTAAGCCCGTGTCTGCACGCTTCATGGTTAGTTTACAGTCTAGGACATAAAGACAATTGAAGGTGTTAACGTCACCAATATCAAACTCTGATGACTGTGTTCAAGTCCTAAATCTGTTTCTGAACTAATGTAACTCGCATAGTAACATTTAGTAATACTGCAATGGCCCTATGCCAGCTGGCACATTAATTGCTTTTAAAATCAGTTAACAGATGCTATTAAAATTAGATTGTTTTATAATAAAATTATTAGCCAACTAATTCTGGATTATACAATTTTTCCTGGTATCTGCACAATGGGAAGAGTATGCTGCAGATTCTCAACTTGATTTACACACATTAAATGGTGTAATAGCCCATAAACTAAATATCTGATATTTTATCTTCTGTATTTTTATCTTCTGTATTATATGAAATAACCTTTCTGATTAAGGCCAGTATACAAAGCTATCATAGTTTAAATACTTTTACATTTATATATTTGACAAGGCAACTACTATGCTGTTTAAAAGGGTGCAACATATGAGAACCACAGTGGTTCATTTGGTATGGAATGGGGTAGGGCCAGGGCTGGCTCTAGCCATTTCACCGCCCCAAGCATGGCGGCACGCTCCAGGGGGCACTCTGCCGCTCACCGGTCCCGCAGCTCTGGTGAACCTCCCGCAGGCGTCCCTGCAGAGGGTCCGTGGGTCCCACGGCTCTGGTGGAGCATCCGCAGGCACGCCTGCGGGAGGTCCACGGGAGCTGCGGGACCAGCGGACCCTCCGCAGGGACACCTGCGGGAGGTCCACCGGACCCGCCTGCCGCCCTCTCGGCAATCGGCAGAGCGCCCCCTGCAGCATGCCGCCCCAAGCACGCGGCTTGGCACGCTGTGGCCTGGAGCCGACCCTGGGTAGGGCTATGTTCATGTTTTGTCCTCTTTGGCATGTCTCTTACAGCTGGATGGTGCTGGATTGTGGTGGTTCTCTGCACAGGTGTACAGAAGAAGGGGGGAAGTCTCAACCAGAGCTGGGCAAATAATGGACTTGTCAGTTTGCTAGCAATTCCAAAAAATAAAAAGGAAAAAAACCTGTTTTGGATCAACTTGAGAATGAAAATTTGGTGAGGCACAAAGCCAAAAAAAAATTTTGTTTTGGGTCTAAACAACCCTTTTTTCAATTTTTACCATTTTTAAAAGCTTCTGATTCTTTAGTACCATTACAGGAAATTTTGAAACTAAAAATTGTTTTGAACTGAAAAACATAAACGCTTTCTTTTGAAAATGATGAAGCAAACTGTTTTGATATTTTTCTGATTATTTTTAACTAGAACAATTTGGTGGAGTTGACACAAATTTGTGAAAGTTTTAGTGTCACCAAATCTGTACATTTTGCTGAAAAAATGTTTCATGTAAAAGATGATGCCCAGCTGTACTCCAAACTTCCATTTCCCACTGCTTTCCCCTGCAGATTTGTGCAAGAGAAGTCAAAATGTGGCTCTTAATCAGGGCCAGTTCCAGAGTTTTTCCCGCCCCAAGCAGCAAAAAGTAAAAAAAGAAAAAAATCCGCAATTGCAATCTGCGGCACTACCGCTGCCACTTCAGTCTTCGGCAGCTGGTCCTTCGCTCCGAGAGGGAGTGAGGGACCCACCGCTGAATTGTCGCCGAAGAGCCGGCCATGCTGCCCCTCTCCGTTGGCCGCCCCAAGCACCTGCTTGCTGTGCTGGTGCCTGGAGCCAGCCCTGCTCTTAATGGAGTGAGAGTAAGGCATCCTGGGTTCTATTCCTGGCTCTGCTCTGAGACCTTCAGCAAGTCACCTGATCTTTTCTAAGCACTTTGAAGCAGGAACTGTTTCTCACAATGTATTTGTACAATATGTAGCACAACCAGGTCCTGATTTTGGCTAGGCCCTCTAGGCACTAATACAAAAAATAAATAACAAGGAGCAGCTTGTAGGTCTTACCTTTGATACTTTTACAAATCTTTGATCTGTAAGTTGACTCAGGTCTGCCTTCCTTGTGAACAGGTTTTGAATTCTCAGAGCATGAAGCAGTTCATGCATCTGGTATTTCTGGTCTAATTTGAACTTTGGGAAGAAAATGTCCATTTTTCTGTAACAAACATAAATACTGGTAATATAGTGAAAAAACTGACAAAGTCCTAATTTTGGAACAAGAAAAATGTCCTTATCACAGGCTTGATTTTTCTCCATGAATTTTGCTTGTCTCATTATCCTAGAATATACTTAGTAATTATTATAGAAGGGTCATTCAGTAATATTTTGCACTTCATTAACCTTTCATCAGAGGATCTAAAAATCTCCTATAAAAAGTAGTGCAACTTCCTCACTTGTGTGATGCAGAGCTGGGGTAGCCATATTGCTCCCAGGATAGGAGAGACACAGGGTGGTTAAGGTAATATCTTATTGGGCCGACTTCTGTTGGTGGGAGAGACAAGCTTTTGAGATACATGGAGCTCTTCTTTCGGTCTCAAGCACTTGGAGGTAAACATGGGACTCAAACTGACCTTTTCAGGGGGAGGGAAGTTCTGTTTGAGTCCCATGTTTGCCTCCAAGTGCTTGATACCTGAAGAAGAGCTCTGTGAAGCTCTTAAAAGCTTGTCTCTCTCACCAACAGGACTTGGTCCAGTAAAAGATATTACCTCACCCACCTTGTCTCTCACTTGTATGAGGCAGACAAGAGATATATAATGGTCACTTCAACTAATATTGAAATGCAACCAGCTCTGGGATCGAATTCAGCAGTGCACAACATGCTACACAACAGTTTAGGGCAGGAAGTGAAGAATAGTTGAAATATAGGGGAATCTAGCTAGGCAGAATGTAAATCCCTGCATAACAACTTGGGAAAGACAGCAGGGCTAATTCTTTTTCTCTTATGAAAAATGTCAGGGCCACAAGGGGTCAGAACCTCTAGTTTCCTGCAGCACAGTATCCCCACTTCTATAATGAGACATTGATTAATTCAATCTTGAACCAGGAGAAAGTGTGTCACCTACTGAATCACATTTCATATGAAGAGATTAATTTATTTTTACATTTTTATAGCTCAACCTATTTAATATATTTGTATTTATGCATCATTGCCCAAGTAGGAAATCCCCTCATGAGTAAGCTGCACACACTGGTTATCCAGGCTATTTTGGCTGGAAGTGACAAACTGAAGACCACAGTTAGGGCCTAGTGTTTGGGCTTGGAAAGGCTGGACTGTGCTTTGTGAGACGTACATTTCTTAGTGGGATAGAGGAGATGAGTTAGTTTTAAATGAAGGCTTCAGGTGAGAGCCCTACAACACTCTTATGCACAAAGGTTCTGTTTTGGGGGATGTGGAAAGACCTCGCCTCTGTGAGGATGCCACTCCACAGAGAAACCAGCACATAAGTGGGTTTCTTTTACCTCAGTAAATACGAAATATGTTAGTATCATCAGGATGTCAGTGTGAAGCTATACCTGGTCTTCATGTTTCTAAGCCACGATTCCACAAGCTCTGCTGTTATGTGGTCTTCAAGTGAAGCGTAATCTCCCTCCTTTTCCGGCATGGCAATAAGCATATGTGCACTCCCTCTGTAGGGAAGTTTTAGCACAATGCATCCTAAGTTCTTATCTGAAGTTGAGGCAACCTTGTCTGATTTAAACATCATGGGAACCTGTATGTTCCTGTACTTGTCTATATGGAAAGTATCCAGTTCTGTGAACCTTGTATTAAATGGGTGCAGCCATTTGCCTTAGAAAAGAAAGAAAGAAAATAATTATTCACACTCACACTTTCTCATGGTAACAGTTCTGATGTTCTTAAAAATATTGTCCAGTTGTATCCATTGCTATACAGTCATGTAGGATTTGGGGCCCTTTGTGCATAGGATGGCTAGATGACATCTATGATATCTTTAGCCTACATACTTCAAAACTTTTTACAGCAAAGGAGGACAAAACCACACAAAATAGACCTAGGTTCAGGAGGTATTTTCCTCATTGTCCCTTTGTCCAGGTGGTCAATTACCCCCAGGCTCCAAACTACTAAATAGTCCTTTATTTTATTGAGTACCATATAATCATCCATTTTTTGCAGAAATGCTACTTGACTCTGCCACCTCCACTAGAAGTCTGTTCCACCTATTCAGTACTCTCTTTTAAAAGTGATTCCTCCATACATGGAGTATCAGCAGTAGGCTGCCTCCCTTGTGAGTGCTATGACCGGACACCATATATGTTGATGATACTAAGGCTTGCATTTCCTTTCTACCATTTCCTTTCCATTTCTTTCCTATCTCAATTTCTGGTAGAGAAAGGGATCTGGATGAAATCCAGCTGGGATGGGTTCAGTCAAAATAAGACACAAGTGATGCCTGTTGATAAAAGATGGCTGATTATTGATGGGGAATTGGAAGAAGTCATGAAGGCATCTGCAGGCTTATATTTTAGAGGTTGTCAATCTGAGTCTTATTTGGAGTCATCTCTACTCACACGTTCTTTCACCTTTATACTTGACAAAATATTTTCTTTTCAAAAGGCAGAGCTTGTCATGATTATGGGCGACAGGGGATGGATCACTTGATGATTACCTGTTCTGTTCATTCCTTCTGGGGCACCTGGCATTGGCTACTTTGGAAGACAGGATACTGGGCTACTTGGACCTTTAGTCTGACCCAGTATGGCCGTTCTTTTATTCTTATGTTCATGATTTTGTTACCTCAAGGCTAGACTACTACACGATTCTCTACCTGGGATTAGCTTTGTTGTCCATGTGGAAGCGTTGGCTGCCGTAAACAGTACTTGTCTCATAGATATATTATACCTATGTGCCATGCTCTGCACTGGTTAATTCACTTAAATTTAATTCATGGTGCTGAATTTGCTACTGCTAGAAAGCAATCAAAGCCTGACCTTGCTGTTTTTGGAGTCTGGTGTAAATCATAGCACTTTTTCAGGCTTTCTCGCCACTGCATTTCTTTTAGTAACAGGTTGCTTCTAACCGTCTTTTCCCAAAACTCAATGTCCCAGTGTTGTTACTCTGTCTAGGTTTTTTAACATCTCACTCATTAGTAAATTATCAGGGTATCTCTACTCACATGTAGGTCTAGCCAATCCACTTATTATCTCTGTGTCTTGGGTGGGCTTCATTACATCTTAACTAGCATTCTTCTTCAAATAAAGGAAACAGAATTACACACCAGACTCAGACTACGTCCCAATGAGTGCTACTAAGCTGTCAGTACAATAACATTGAACTCTTGGGAAATCTCCTTTTACCCTATTTTACTGCTGCTGCTCAGCTGTTCCCTCATCTCAAGGAAAATATGCCTTGCTCTGAGCTATTGGAAGATGAGCTCCCATACCAGGCAGCAGAAATCTCTGAACTTCCACCATGGAACATTCTGCTTGGTCTTCTTTGTTTTGTTTTACTTTTAAGTTTGCATCTGTTTTCTTTCTTCAGAAGGAGAGAACTCCCTGTATGCTGCTGTCCTAGAGAGAGAATGTACACTGAGCCAGAGGCTTTTCATTCACTCTCATGATCCTGGGACCACTAAGTACAGCACTTGTCCCCCGGCACAAGTGAGAGTTAAATAGTTTCTCATGACCCAAAGTGGCTGAAACTACTCCTGCGGATTGGGACAGCATAGAGACCTTATACTGGCCACACCTCCTTTTCTCTGTCCATGTCACTGAAAACAGCACCAGATCCAAGGCCCAACTAAATCTAGAAACCTCCCTTTGGCATTGTCCCAACTGGCTATTTATATGTCAAGGAGGAAAGAAACCACACTGTGGGGCGGTTTTCCTTCCCTCACTTGAGCATGCACCTAGGTAGTGTTTCCCTTCATCTCTTCTTGGAGCAGTGGGCATGGGCTGAGATTCTCTGGTCCCCCTTTGCCCTACTCCTATCCCTACACTCTTGTCTTTTGTCCTGATCAATTGACCCAACTTTTTGTGTGATTGAGGGGAGTGGACTATCACTATTTTTGTTGTGTGGGATGTCCTGTGAAAAGTCTGGTCCTTCTCAACTAGAATTCAGAGACTACTGACTGCAGGGGAAGGGACACAAGAGCTTCTACAGCAGCTGTCCATCAGCAGAGAATTCCCCTGTGTGTTGGAGATGCATTAGATAATTGCTGTGTTCTCCTTGACCTAGCCAAGGATCTAACCTCTTGTTTCTTCTAGTTCTGCTGTTTAACTGGAAACTCATCCTTCCTCTTCTCTCATGCATATTCTGGGCACCATGGACAATCCTGAATTATTTTAGTTTTTGCTAGCAGTACAATGTCTTGATTGGAAACTTTTAATGTATACGCTGCCCTTCTCTGCTCATTCAAAGGACCTAGGGGAGCATTACTGGGGAAAACATCACAATAAAATGCATCCTTGTAAATGGGATTACTGGGCCGCGTTGCAGCATTTTAATGTGAGAGGTGATATATCAGTGTGCCTTGGAATTCTGGAAAGCTTGAGGTTACTGCTCTAGATCTGACCTAGGTTTACAGTGACCAAAGTTTATCATGTGATAGCTCTGCATACCCATGACCTGCAGAGTCCTCACTATCATAATGCTTCCCACAGGAGTTTCGTCCCTAAGAGGACTGGATGGCTTCAGAGACCTGAAGGTGGACTGAAAAATCAATGGTTTCTCCAGGGGAAACTCCAGCCAGGGCCTCTGGGCCCAGGCTGGCCTCCTTTGGCTAAGTGAAACTGAAAGAAGAGAGATGAACTCCTGTCCTGGGACAGCTAATTTGCTGTGTAATTAGGGAGCCTTGTTGTGTGACAGGCAGTTTGCTCCCTTCTCATTAGGGGGGTAGGAAGTCTCTGCAGAGTCTGCTTCTCTGCAGCCTAGTTGGGTCTGCTTATTTTTCCCAGTTTGATTGCACCTCTCCTGCCAAGCTAAGGGTCTTCCAGATTCTAATAGCTTCTTTCTGTTGCACCAGATCAACATGTGGAAGGTCCTCTCGTGGGTTAGGTGTGGTTCTTTTCCCTGATTGAAGATATTCTTGTATGAAATGGGGAAACTCTGTGTTGCTGTGACCAATGCATTCTATGAGAAATGAATTGGTGCCCTCAGCCCAGTGTCTAGAGTACATATGCCCATATTACAATGGGCACCACAATGCTGGTTTTCTGATTGGCAGGGAACCCAGGGATTAAAACGAGGTTGAACAACCTTCTTGGCCCTCAAGATGGACCCTTCAGAGAAGGGTTATGACAAGTTAACGTGGTACTGAGAGGAAGTTTTCGCTGCTTCTGTCTGTGTTCTAGCTGTTCTGAGAATGGAGCTCTGCAGCATTCAAGGCCCTTCTCAGTACCATTCAAATCATTTACAGTTTAAAAAAATTAATTAAAAAATGAAATCTAATGGGAGACAATGGGGAAATACTGTATCTTTGAAAATGCTTTCCCCCAAAGGAGAAGCCCCCAGCCACAATCACTGTATCTGAATTACTAAATCAAGTATAATGGGTATATAACATATGTACAGATCCAGTTTGTAGTGAACTCAGTAGCATCGACAGGTTTACCTGACTTGCCTGATGCACAAATGTTCTGCATCATATCTTGAGCTCAGTTGCAAATCTAGAGTAGCAACATTTATCCTAACCAAGTTTTTCTGGAGCTTCACTAAAGTAATTGAGAACAGAGTCTTGCCTGTTGTCTTTTTATAAATGATGGTCTTACAGTATAAAATCAATAGTTACCTTTAAAGAGAACGTAATCCACGAAAACCAGTTTAGCATGCTGGTCAAGTTCTTCAAAAAGCTTTGGGATTTTTCCTTTGGTCTTCTTGTTAATATTCTGATTTATGACATTTTTTGCGTGGGTGGAATTGTGAAAATCCACACTTAAGAATTCCATATCAAAGTACTGCTTGGATAGATTAAGGAAAGGCTCCTTGAGTCTGAAATTTTTTTGAATAAAAGAAAAACTACCTCTCTGCAGAACAAGCTCTTCATTCGCTGTGATGTTCTCATTCAATTGTTTAAACAAAGCTGGCAATGGATGAAAATTCTCTTTGTCCTGAAAAAGATGGAGGTTTGTACCACGAGCGATTTGCTTGTAGGTTTCCCCTTCAGCCGCGAGCATGAAGACAGCCATCACAAATGACACAGAGAGCGGGGAGAAGAACACGTTATTGTCATGCTTTAGTGATATTTTCCTGTAGAGATTGAATCCAAAATCCATGTTCTTTTCAGTGAGGTTGTAAAGAGTGAACTCTAGAGGGACTTGCTTGGCAAATGACTCTGCCGTGCTTCTATGCAGAAGTTGATCTGTAGTGCTATATGCAATCTCCTGATTAGGCAAGCAACTCTTCTCTTCATCTTTCTTTCGATTTCCAGGCTTGCCAAGAGATGTGCTTAATTCAATGCACACTTCACATAAGAGAAGAAGGCAAATCCCTGCTTTCATTTTGGAGTCCAGTAGTGAGCTTCTTTCTAGTCAAGAAAGTGAAAAGAAACAATAAAGTCAATGACAATTTTTCTTTTTTTAATTGAAAATACTTTGCTTCTGGGTTCCAGATAAAGAGGTCATGGATATAGCCAAATGGTTTCAAGTTTCTTCCACCATGTAATTCTCACCAATCCCTCCTACCCCCAAGTTACACACCAACAATGTAAAGTTTGAATGGCCAATGACCAAATTAAAAGTCAAAGTGAAAGTAATGGAAAGAAAAGTCTCCATTCTTTCAAAATGGGTGCAAAAGAGATGTCATGACCTTTAGCAAGGGGCTCACTTCATATGCTAAACAGTTCATGAAAGTCCTTCACTAATCTTCCTATGTTAAATTGAAGCCTGTCTTAAAAGAGTAGGTCCAAATTTTCAGATGAGGCACATTCATCTCCACCTGAAGTCAATGAGAGCTACCTATTTTTAATCTGATGAATACAAATGTAGAGAGAGAAATACCTTGTTGACAATGAAAAGGCCAGTATGTGTAATATGCAGTGTGTATAAAAATACCAGCGTTGAATTTCTGCACAATGTATACTAAAAAAGTCAAACTGTAACTAGTTCTGAGTCCCATACGTGAGAAACTCTGAGAGTTGACCATACTTTAAAAAAATGTGATTGGGAGAATTCAAAAGTTCTATATTTCAAATTGCTTTAGAATCCTTTGAAAAATTACTAGAGGTTTTGCTGAATAACTTGGACCTTCTTTTCTAGGGAAAATTAGCCTGAATGACATGTCAGTGTTTTTTCCGATTACATAGAAACTTTCAGTTAGGAGAAAAGCAAAACATGAATAATAAATTTTGAAAGGACCAGTGGTCCTGGGCCTGATTTTCCTCTGATTGTTTAAACCCATGTAAACCAGGAGTAACTCTACTGAAGCCAAAGGAATGATGATTTTGCAAGACTGGTATAAGGCAGAGGAGGATCACACCCCATGCCTCTTTTACTTTTTAATTCAGCCTTGCAAGCTTGCAAAAATAAATGTTTTTGTTTTAGAGACAGGATGGCAATAGCAGAAGAAGGAATTAAATATTAATGACCCTTACAGACTCACATCCCTACATCCATCTGGAAGATAACAGATGACTTATTGTTACCATGGAACCAGCGCCTGCTATTTTGTTCAGTAAGGGTACTCTTTCCAGCTGTGAGTACTGACGGTGTTGTGGAACGGCTCTGTCCTAAGAAAACCCCACAGTGAGGACGGGAAATGACAGGTACTCCAGATTTTCATGTTCTCTGTAATAATGCCCCCTCCCTCGTTGAATAGTCACTCTGAATATTGAGCACCTGGCTGGTGGACGGCAGGGATTCAAATGCTTTCTTGGCAAGAGCGAGGTAGCTTGATGTCTTTGTTTTCTAATATTTGAATAGGCTGCTTGTGAACTTCAGATGTGGTTCACCTTTAACAGCAGCTCCCTCATTGCAGAATGAGATTGCTCTTATGTTCATGGATTTGTGTGGAAGCAATAAATGAACTAGTCCTACAAACATAAAGGAGTGTGCAGTTATGAACCGTGGAGTAACAGGACTGCTTGGAAGAATGACTTAGTCATAGTAACTTTTGCTGAAGGTCCTATTGAATAGGGAACTGGGGACATAGTACTTCCTTCTAGCCTTGTAAACAAGACTGCACCCTCTTAACTTCCATGTTACTGTTTGTGTCTGCTGAGCCATGATGAGGTTGTGAGGCCCTGGACTGATAATCCAATACCACTGCAAACAGGTAAGGAAATTCATCATTCCCTTTCACTTTTCATTCATCTGATATGGATTATTTATTCTTGCGAACAGAGTGGTGCCCAGGCGGTGTATATTTTTACCTCTGATTCTTTTACACTTCAGCATTCACCAGATCTTACAAAACAATATTTGATAAGTGAAGCGGGCTTGTGAATGGACTAGGGGGGAGACACTTACTCTATGGTTGGAATATTATTATTCTCTGTCACAAGCAGTGATTTCTAAGCAACATTCATGCAGAGGCATGTTCTGTAAAACCTTGCAATAAGAAAGTTAAATTTTCAAAAAGGTCCCAATTTAACATCCAGATTTGCTCATGCAAAATCCAAAATTTGCATGTGAAAATGGAGGTTGCATTTATAAATCACATAGATGCATAACTTTTCCATCTACATGTGTAATTGCCATTTGTGTATTGAAATCAAAGACACTGAACATACAAAATAACCAGAGCAAATTTAAAAGCAAAGTGTGAATTGTTTCCCATACAGTATAGGATAGAATATCACTTTTATACAATATTTTGAATCTGCTTATTTTCAGACAGAAAATCCCGCCCCCTCCCACCCAAATTAGAAGGGTGTTCCAAACTCTGTTAGGGTGGCTAGAAAGAAAAATGATCTGGTGCCATTTGAAATTTCATTCTGCACCAGTTCCGTTTGTATGAGAGCGATCATAAGAATGAAGAAGAGGTATGAAAAGATTGATTCTGTTAAATGGGCCATCATTAAAATAGTAGGCTTTTAGTTAACTAGATGGAAAGAACAGCCTCAATAGATATTTTGTGGTTAAGGGATATCTGATCTCTAACACCAGAGTATGGTAATTGTATAGCTTGATATTTGTCATATGACCAGAGAAATATGTGATAGACTAGGTGACCTCTTGAGGTTCCTTCTAGCTCTACATTTTTATGATTTTATATAAAAATCTGGCATTATCTGAATGCCATAAATTCAGAGTTCAGCAAACCCTCATGATTGCCTACATCAAGATGTGTAATTGTCTGTGGCCGTAAGCCCTGAAAAGGCACTTTCATGTGAGCAGTAAGATATCTGGGCACAAAGTAACAGCACACATTTGGCAGTCAGGCAGTCAATTCTCTATTGAAATAGTGAGTTACATTCTATACAAGATGGCAGCCCAGATGGGCTATAATGAATGAATGAGGAGACCATTGGAGGTTAGATTGGACTGTCTTGGAGACTGCTTCTTTCCCTCTGCACCATCCCAAGAGTTGAGATCAGCTCTTGCTAATAGTCCTAAAACTGAACTCTGTGAAAGTGGAACAGGGAGGGGTATGACTCCTCCCTTTCTACTCACACAGGCACTGCACTGCACCATCTTCCTTATTCCCCAGGGAGAGCTCACTATGGGGCCCTCACAAACCCACCAATGCAATTCCTGGATTTCCCAACAGGGGGCTGCATTGTCACTCTCACATCCCATCTGGGTTGAATATGCTACCTCCACAGCACTTACCCTCCCTACTCATCCACGGAGCAGTGTCATAACCTTAGTCCCAGATTTGGACCTTAGCGTCCAAAATATGGGGGTTAGCATGAAATCCTCCAAGCTTAGTTACCTGCTTGGACCTGGTACCTGCTGCCACCACCCAAAAAATTAGAGTGTTTTGGGGCACTCTGGTCCCCCTGAAAAACCTTTCCTGGGGACCCCAAGACCCAAATCCCTTGAGTCTCACAACAAAGGGAAATAATCCTTTTTCCCTTCCCCCCTCCAGGTGCTCCTGGAGAGATACACAGACACAAGCTCTGTGAATCCAAACAGAGTGAATCTCCCTCTCTGTTCCCAATCCTGGAAACAAAAAGTACTTTCCTATTCCCCCAGAGGGAATGCAAAATTAGGCTAGCAATCCAACACACAGATCTCCCCGATTCCTTCCTCCCACCAATTCCCTGGTGAGTACAGACTCAATTTCCCTGAAGTAAAGAAAAACTCCAACAGGTCTTAAAAGAAAGCTTTATATAAAAAGAAAGAAAAATACATACAAATGTTCTCTCTGTATTAGATGATACAACACAGGGTCAATTGCTTAAAAGAATATTGAATAAACAGCCTTATTCAAAAAGAATACAAATCAAAGCACTCCAGCACTTATATTCATGCAAATACCAAAGAAAAGAAACCATATAACTTACTATCTGATCTCTTTGTCCTTACACTTAGAAACAGAAGATTAGAAAGTAGAACTACTTCTCCAAAGCTCAGAGAAAGCAGGCAGCCAGAAAAACAAAGACTCAGACACACAATTCCCTCCACCCAAAGTTGAAAAAATCCGGTTTCCTGATTGGTCCTCTGGTCAGGTGCTTCAGGTGAAAGAGACATTAACCCTTAGCTATCTGTTTATGACACGCCCCCCAAATTGCAGACAGTGGGGAAGCTCACTGGCGGCGATTTCCTTCTAGAACTTTAAAATAAACAGATTACTACAACACATGCACCTTTACATATACTACTAAGTATATAACTAACAGACTTCTACATTTTAAGAACACTTTTTAACTACTGAAGTCTGGGAAACTCTCACGGGAGAGTGCATCAGCTACTTTGTTAGAAGCTCCTGTGATGTGTTGAATTTCAAAATCAAAATCTTGGAGAGCTAAACTCCAACGAAGAAGTTTCTTGTTGTTCCCCTTGGCAGTATGAAGCCACTTTAGTGCAGCATGGTCAGTTTGTAGTTGGAACCGCCGTCCCCAAACATATGGGCGTAGCTTTTCCAGGGCGTACACAATGGCATAGCATTCCTTTTCACTGACTGACCAGTGACTTTCCCTCTCAGACAGTTTCTTGCTGAGAAACACGACAGGATGGAAGTTGTGATCTGTTGCTTCCTGCATGAGCACTGCTCCTATACCACGCTCAGATGCATCTGTGGTTACTAGGAATGGTCACTCTCACATCCCATCTGGGTTGAATATGCTACCTCCACAGCACTTACCCTCCCTACTCATCCATGGAGCAGGAACCCTACTCCTAAAATAGAGTCTATTTCCATAAAGGGCTGTGCACAGTGCTATCACTGGACCAGGCTATAGAGCACACCTTTTAACTTCACCTTTAAACTAAACATTTATTATGTCTGTGACCCATACATAGTACTTGGGCTCAGATTTTGCTTTTCATGTGTTATCTGGAGCTCTAATGTACCTTAATTGTTCTCAGATTGTCATTTATGGTTAATATAATTAGCTGATGTGATCACATTGCTTCTATCATTTGAGTTAAGTGGTTAGAGTGAAATTCACTCTGGTCTAACAAGTGTTCTCAAGACCCTCTGCACAATTTAAATCTCATGTAATCCTAGTGCAGGCCATCTGCACTGGGGAAAATTTCATGAGGAGGTTAAATGCATTATCCAGACAGGATGAATGTGTTCTGATCAGTCATCTTCAGACCAAAAGTAAGTCTCCATCTAGGGTACAAATAGTTGGGTGGAAGTTTAAAGTTGAAACTGAAAATTGGGCAAAACTTGGTTTTGAAACAAGCCTAAAACTGAGCTAAATTTCCTGAGTCTCCAGCTCTGTGGTGGGATTTGTAGTTTGGAGACTATGAAGCCCAAGGTCAAGTAAAAAGTGTGGGGGGGGGGAGCGGGGAGAGGGAATCCATCAGACTAAAAGGTTACTTGAATTCCTGGTAAACCAAACCTCCTGAGTATGGCATGACCTTAGTTTCTCTTGAAAAACTTTCTCATCACTCTCCCTGCAGTTGTTCGATCCTACTTTATTCTTTACATTAGCAAGGGGCAAACCATGCATCCATGCAAAGCCCAAGAAGCCAAAATGTGCACTGACAAATTTTGTAAGGCTTGGGGAAAGCAATTCTCTTCCAGCTCCCTGTACAGCACTGGTGCTCCTTGACCATTACTATATTACAGGGCTGCCGCAGCCTCTGCCCCTGCAATGCACCCCTTACATGGGAAGGAACAGAGTGACTGATCTTCCTAAACTCCTCCCACCTCTGCCCCGTCCTTGGCAACAAAGATAGGGGCCCCTATGGAATTAGACTTTATGTTAGGTTTGCGGTATGCTCTCCCTCTATCCACTCCTAGTATCCTGTTCCTCCTATACCAGATGAATCCTGGCATCTTACATAATTTTTATGGTAGGCAGAGCCCTCTGCCACTGAGGGGTTGGCAAGATCTGCCTTTCATAAAATATGCAATTAGAAGGACTGATCCTGTTTTCACACAAGTCAATGGCAACAATCCCACTGATGTCAATAGCAACAGGATCAGGCCCAAATGTTTAATAAGCATAGTGGAGAACCAGCTTCTCCTTTGCTGCTGAGGCTAGTGTCTAGACTTTTTAATTGCCCTGAGATAAAGTAGCTGATAACAATGCTCTCTGCATTATTCGAAGAGTCTGTAATGTTATTCCAGATTCAGCGCTTGGCAGGGAACTGAAGAGTGAAGTTTTTGCTTAGGGCCTGATCCAAAACCTGCTGAAATGAAGGGAAAGACTCTCTAGCCCTCAAAAAAGCAAAACTCCCGCTGACTTGGGAACACTGTTGAAGAGCACACAGTTGGACAATAGTCTATTGCTACTTTGGGATTTTAGACATATCATTACAAAAGTTTTGCTGTTCAACATCAATAACCGTCTGATAAATAAAGCTTTTGAATGGCATAGAAAATATATGAAAGTAGCGGAAGAAGCTTTGGAAACAATCATGTGTTTGTTGTCTACATTGTAAAAGCAAAAGCTTGCATTTGTACAGAATGTGAAGTTCAAACATTGTTTTGGATTCCCAAAGATCTCAGTTTTTAACACTGCAGAACGGAAGACACACTTCATTAAAATTATTAACCGAGAAAGCAGGAAAAAGTTGGTATAAACTTTGAATTAGGATGATTTGTAGTAGCAACAGCAGGAGGTTTCTTGCTTCTTGCTCATACTAAAAGGTTTCCCCTTGAAAATATTATAGCATTTTAAATTAAAATAAAATTTCAATATACAGATAAAATCTACTCCTGCTTGAAACACTGCATAATGTAAAGAACATGCACATATAATTGCCCTCCTCTCTCCCCCCACCATAGGTATTTAAAATTCTCAGTTTAAACAGTTCCATCTTACCAACAAGGCAGCTCGTCTGTTACTTTTCTCAAAAAACAATACTTAAAAAAACCAAAACAAAGTTAAATGATGACTGTCCAGTGATGAAGGTCATCAGCAAATATTTGGTATTCCAAAGTGTAATGCTCTGATTTTGTAGGTTATATATTAACTGCTGGTACACAGTGAAAGATAAGTGTCCTATAAGTGGAGGGCCATGTTCCAGTAAATGTCTTATTGATAGATAAAATAATGACAATACTATTGCACTCTCAAATTAACAGATTTGATTGTCTGTCCTGGGATCTGATCTTTGTCCTATTCAGGCAATGGGAGTTTGGCCTGATTTAAGATGAGAGTGCTGTAGATGTGCTGTAGTGCAGTTAAGTACCCAGCTCCCAGTGGGAGTCAATAGATGCTGGGAGCTTTACTCCTATCTGTGCCTTTAGGAAATCTGCCCCTAAAGAAGCAGGCCTCAGATACAGACAGTAGATTTGGAATTCCAGTTCCCTGGCACTGCATGGAAGAAATCTTCCTCCAGTATAGGAGAGATGGAGGGAGAGGAAAGCAAAGTCACTGTGATATCCTTTTGTACACGTGTGTGTGTGCGTAATGATGGATGGTGGTGGAGGAGATGGGATGATGAGAGAGTTGGGTGTGTACGATAGCATGCCAGCTTTCATGCAGCACTCTTTCCCCCAACAAAGCTAACACTGGTTTTAGTATTAGGCCAGATCCTGCCGTCTGTTCTCCAGGATTCCTACTTCCACTGAAGCCCGTGGGACTTTCGCTTAAGTAAGGGCTGTAGGGCTCAGATTGAGAACAGTTCCTTGCAGGAATTTAATACTCTAAATCTAATCTGTGGGGTATGATGTGGTTGAAAGAAAAGCTTGAAGAGTCCACAGAGCTTTGGCTCTATCAGGGAAAGGGAAAGCAGGATTAAGTAACTTTTTAATCATTTAAAATCTTTCTTTTCCTTTCTGGGCCACATGTAACTTGCCAAAGACCATTTTCTTAGAAAAACTGACTGCTGTAAAATGTATTGGCTGTGTGCTGAGTTCAGCTGGATTTGTCTTTCTCCATATTCACACGCAAAACCCCTCCTTAGACTGAGTAGTCTCTGATACCTCCAACAGCCCCATTGATTTTGTAGATTTCGGCGAAGCTACTTAAGGAATACAATACCACTCGGCACATGAGCAAGGCCTATCACAGACTAGCCCGGATGACTGAGTTAGTGCATGGTCCTAGTTGCAAAGGGTGAGGTCAAATCCTTGTGGCTCATTGAATTGCCTCTGTGGCAGGGCCCTGGTGAAAAGTTTTGAGATCCCTGGCCCTTGGCGGGTCAAGCAGTGTCCCAGCCCATACAGAATCAACTAACTGCATTTCACTCACAGGCTCATGATTTTCTGTCACACGACCATCATTTCATGTGTTATCTAACCAGGACCTTTTCCTAGTGTGGAGGCAAATTCAATCTTTTACCTTGACATAGCTGCTCAAGGCAAACCATAAGCTCCCCTGCTCCCCCAGGATGGTCCTTGACCAACTAAACTGAAGTAAAGATGTTAATTAAAGGGAAAGGTGTAGGTTAGGTAATGTGTGAGCTAATCCCAGTCCAACAGCCATATTTGCTGATGAAACAAACTGTTTGAGTAGGAGGCAGTTATACAACAGATATCCAGGATGATTGTAAAGAGCTAAGCTTTTCTCCTTGAAATGTTAATATGAAAAGTATCTGTAAAATAGACCCATGGCATATAAACCAAAACACACAAACATCCATAAAACTGTTTCTAATACAATCTCTTGAATGTATCCAACCAGTTAATCAGCTGTAAGGGGGATGCTGTTTCTTCCACTCAAAAGGTATTCTTAGTCTTTTCAACAGCTGGATACAGACTTCTTAGTGGCTCTGTTGGTCTCTTGCTTATAGACCCCTTCAGGTTTTCAGAGAACTTGAGGTATACAATTGTCCAAATTGCCTTAAAACCAATCAGATCCTTTTGGCTCTTTTTGAAAGGTGTGTATTCACATACACAATCCAGGGCTTACTATAAGCTGCAAGTTTTAGGCCATGGAGTTTTGCCCATGTAGCAGAAGTTAGCTCTTTGAGCAACATTAAACTATAAGATTTTAAGATTACAGAATAGAGGGGAGAAATATCTCATGCACTGTTGTAACCCGATAGTTTAATGTAGTATAATTGGCCTTATACACATCAATAACATTGTAATTTTATGCTGGCAACTGATAGAAGTGTCTCATTAAAATCTGACAGTGCTTTTCCTGGGAGTAGAAAGCCCCAGGAAAATAAATAATAAATAAATACTTTATTCATAGTAATTTATTTGATTAAGCTACGTACAATTCCATACAAAATTCAGGTGTTGGAGCCGAAGGCTTCTTCCTATTCTTAAGACCATATGGAGCTGGCAGTTGTCATTGGAATCCTTATTTCCTAGCTGGGAAGCCCATACAGTTTGGTGTTCTTTGGACTTTTGCCTTTCTCTGCTGTCTTACACAGTATATATTATGAGGCAGAGCTCACACAGGCAGCTCTCTACATGCAGATCTCTCACTAAAGTCAGAGAGTTCCACTCATACAGTAGCTGCCAATTCAGGCCCCTGGTTTCAAAGACAGATCTTGGTCAAGATTATTATTATTATTAATTATCTGTAGCTCAAAGAGAAGTTATGACCTTGATGCAGGAATCACTTGATGAAATTCTCTGGCCAAAATTATGTGAGAGGTCAGACTACATGATCATATGGGTCCCTTCTGGCCTTTAAATCTATTAAGCATGACCCTCCTGGCTTTTCCTGTTCCATGGATAACTGGAGCAATTTGGCTTCCAAGGCTATTAATCTGGTAATTTTTTTGCACATTAAACAGTAGTTATAGTTAATAGGCTTGATTCATCCTGGCTTGAAGCCAACTTCTGCAAGCTTAGCTCAGAATGGAAGGTGGGTGGTAGTAGAAAGTCTAACCAGAAGGGCCAGGATGGTGCAAGGCAGTCACAATCACTGCTCCACCAGTGCTTTGCAGGTAGCCAATGAAAACCAAAACGTGGGTGAGGGGACAGCCTGAAAGTGTCCCCTGGGAACATGGGGATTATGCCCTAATTTAGCACATTGCCTGAGCAGCCTCAACCAGCAAGGCTCCTATGAAGACCCAGCTCTAAATTAAACCTGCCTTCCCATGGTGGAACCCACCAAGAGAGGGCAGTGTTGAATACTGCCTGCCCTTCTTTGGGGGAAGCTATGTGCTGTAATAGCCCCAGCCGGTGTGAAACTTCTGCTTCCTCCTGCAGCTAGGTGGGTGAATCAGGTCTGTTATGCCAATGGAAGCAGAAGCTTTAAAAGTACCTGAGTTTACTGGGTTTCACTAAAACAGAGAGTATGGAACTAATCTTACCTTAGACCCCTGCAGTTTGGCTGATCCCAGGCAGATCAGCATCACCACTAAATATCCATTCCCAGCAGCATCTCTTAATTTCAAGAAGGATATGGAGATTTTGGGGAGATACACATCGAAATGGCTGTGAGAAATGGAAAGCACAAATCTCTTTTCAATGCATCTGTCATAGTATAATTCCCAAATCTGAACCTTAGCGTCCAAAATATGGGTACCAGCATGAATTTTCCTAAGCTTAATTACCAGCTTAGATCTGATAGGCTGCCACCAATCAGGACTTAGGTAGAGCGCCTGATAGACTCTGGTCTCCCCAAACCCTTCCCTGGGGACCCCCAAGACCCAGATTCCCTGAGTCTCACAACAAAGGGGAATAAACCATTTCCCTCTCCCCCTCCTTTCTTCCTCCCAGCTCTTTCCGGCCCTGGGTACACTAGGAGACCACCGTGATTCAACTCCTTGAATCACCCCTTCCCCCTCCCTTCTTCCCTGGAGAGAGGTACAGAGATAAATGCAGAGACCAGGTTTTTCTTCCCTCCTCCCTTTCCTTTCTCCCACCAATTCCCTGGTGAGTGCAGACTCCCTTCCCTGGAGTTTTACAAAAGATAACCAAAAAATCAATTAGATTCTAAAAAAGAGGAAAACTTTAATAAAAGAAGAAAAAACATAAAACTTGTCTCTGTAATCAAGATGGTAAATATACAGGGTTTTTTAGCTTATAGACAATAGAAAGAAGCTTTCTCCAGCGGAAACACAATTTAAGCTACTTCCAGCAAGTACACATCTGCAAATAAGAAAAACAAATTAAAAGACTATAACTGCCTTTTTTTCTTACTCACTATTCTGAATAGATAAGAGACTGTAGCAGGGAGATTGGCAGAAACCTGGTTGTACCTCTAGTCCCGTCCAGGACCCAGAGAGAACAACGCACAAACCCAAAACCCACAAACAAAGGCTTCCCTCCACCTAGATTTGAAAGTATCTTGTTTCCTGATTGGTTCTCTGGTCAGGTGTTTGGGTCCCTGTTTGTTAACCCTTTACAAGTAAAAGAGACATTAACCCTTAACTATCTGTTTATGACAGCATCTGACTCACTATCTGACCTGGAAGTTACCCAACCAGTACTGAAAATACATGCATTTAATGAATGCTACAGAACAACAGCCCCATTTCTTGTAGAAAACCTATTTACCAAGCTTTACAGACCTATTCCCTTCCCACAATCCTATTTTTGGGCAAATCATGGACTCGGCAACACACGTGCATTTCCCATTGACTCTGCAGTTATTGTTACTGAGAGTTTTGCCCATGTACCAAAAGTTGGCCCTTTGAGCAACATTTATACTGAGTATCATACAAAAACAAGATTAACTTCTGTTTGAACTGCTGTTTTTACAGCATTTCTAATCCTATAAGAGATAAAACAACCTTAGGATTTATTAGGTTAAGTGAAGCAGTGCACGCACAAGACACTAGCTTGCAAGGAATCGAGTTCCTTCTATCGTCTATTCAGCAAGGAACTGCAATGTCTTTTGGGTATGGTGTACTTTTTAAATTTCTAAAATCTTGATCTCTCAGCAGAGCAGCTGTTTTGTTCTCAGAGATGAACATAAGAACGGCCATACTGGATCAGACCAAAGGTTGATCTTCTGACAGCGGCCAATGCCAGGTGTTCCAGAGGGAATGAACAGAACGGTTAATCATCAAGTGATTCATCCTGTTATCCATTCTCAGCTTCTGGCAAACAGAGGCTAGGGACACCGTCCCGGCTAATAGCCATTGATGGGCCTATCCTCCATGAATTTATCTAGTTCTTTTTTGAACTCTGTTTTAGTCTTGGCCCTCACAACATCCCTCTGGCAAAGAGTTCCACAGGGACGCATCCACCTCTTCTCTCTCTCATATGTGTGTGGCATCTGCAGTGCAACATTCTACAGACACAGTTGTGTTCCATAATTCAGTTCAAGGCTGCCTTTGTGACACTGTGAATATCATCCAATTCACCTTGGAATCCATATTTGGGGCACTGAATTATGATGTGTTCGATGCTTTGGATGTTCTCACTGCAGTTGCGGGAAGGGGAGTCTTTGATTTTCCACTTGTGCATCAAGTAGCTGCATTTTTCATGGTTTGTTTGGATGCAGTTCAATGTGCTCTGAACACTCAAGGAGCTGAGTGAGGAGATATCTGAGCCATTAGCAATTATCTTTGAAAAGTCATGGAAGACAGAAGAGATTCCAGGAGACTGGAAAAGGGCAAATATAGTGCCAATCTATAAAAAGGGAAATAAGGACAACCTGGGGAATTACAGACCAGTCAGCTTAACTTCTGTACCCAGAAAGATAGTGGAGCAAATAATTAAGCAATCAATTTGGAAACATCTAGAAGATAATAAAGTGATAAGTAACAGTGAGTATGGATTTGTCAAGAAGAAATCGTGTCAAACCAACCTGGTAGCTTTCTTTGACAGGGTAACAAGCCTTTTGTATGGGGGGGGAAACAGTAGACATAGTATATCTTGACTTTAAAGCTTTTGGTACTCTCCCGTATGATCTTCTTGCAAACTAAGTAGGGAAATGCAACCTAGATGGAGCTACTATAAGGTGAGTGCATAACTGTTTGGAAAACCATTCCCAGAGAGTAGTTATCAGAGATTCACAGTCATGCTGGAAGGACATAGAGAGTGGGGTCCCAGAGGTATCAGTTCTGGGACCAGTTCTGTTCAATATCTTCATCAATGATTTAGATAATGGCATAGAGAGTACACTTATAAAGTTTGTGGATGTTACGAAGCTGGGAGGCATTGCAAGTGCTTTGGAGGATAGGATTAAATTCCAAATGATCTGGACAAACTGGAGAAATTCTCTGAAGTAAACAGGATGAGATTCAATAAGAACAAATGGAAAGTACTCCATTTAGGAAGGAACAATCAATTGCATGCATACAAAATGGGAAATGACTGCCTAGGAAGGAGTACCGAGGAAAGGGATCTGGGGCTCATAGTGGACCACAAGCTAAATATGAGTCAACAATGTAATGCTGTGGCAAAAAAAGCAAACATCATTCTGGGATGTATTAGCAAGAGCGTTGTAAGCAAGATACAAGAAGTAATTCTGTCACTCTACTCTGCGCTGATTAGGCCTCAACTGGAGTATTGTGTCCAGGTCTGGGCACTACATTTCAAGAAGGATGTGGACAAATTGGAGAGAGTCCAGAGAAGAGCAACAAAAATGATTAAAGGTCTAGAAAACATGACCTATGAGGGATGACTGAAAAAACTGGGTTTGTTTCATCTGGAGAAGAGAAGACTGAGAGGGGACATGATAACAAGGAGGGGGGAGAAAAATTGTTTTTCTTAACCTCTGAGGATAGGGCAAGAAGCAATGGGCTTAAGTTGCAGCAAGGGAGGTTTAGGTTGGACATTAGGAAAAACTTCCTAACTGTCAGGGTGGTTAAGCACTGGAATAAGTTGCCTAGGGAGGTTGTGGAATCTCCATCATTGGAGATTTTTAAGAACAGGTTAGACAAACACCTTTCAGGGATGGTAAAGATCATATTTAGTCCTGCCATGAGTGCAGGGGACTGGACTAGATGGCCTCACAGCAGGGCCAGCTCTAGACACCAGCATCCCAAGTATATGCTTGGGGCAGCAGTTTTCAAGGAGCAGCATTCCGGCCCTTCGGGGAGGCACTTTTCACCTTTTTTTTCACCTTTTTTTTTGCTTCAGTAGTGGTAGTTGGTTTTTGTTGTTGTTGTTGTTTTTGTTTTGCTTGGGGCAGCAAAAAACTTGGAGCTGGCCCTGCTTCTCAGGGTCCCTTCCAGGCCTACGATTCTAAGTCTGCATGGCGGGTTGAAACCAGGAGGGCAGCTTGTTTGATCAGTAATAATGTGCTTGTTTAGAATGGTAGATCAGGTCCAGATGATTTGCCATTCCCTGGTTTTCCAGGCTTTAAGATTGCAGTGACCTTGACTTCTCTCCACATGCAGGGGTGGAAGATGATGACCTTCATGTGGTCAACCCTGTTAAGTGGGAAACCATGACTAACCTAATCAAACTGGTGACAAAATGTCTACTGCTGACCTTCCAATCAGAAGAGCAACAAAATCAGCCTGCTATAAAGGAGTTACACACTGTGCTGTCACTGAAAGAATTTATTTTTGTTCTCTGTCATTTTTGAATAATAATTCATGATTTCCTCTTTGTTTAAAAATACAATGCCTTTCCTGTTTCTTGCAGGATCAGTTTGATAGTAAGTAGCTAAATGATTACTGATGGAAGATGGAATTTCTGTATCTCATTATTCTTTCTTGGGTTAAAGCATCTTCCACTTCCTTCATTTTAACTAGTTCTGGCATAATAAGGCCCATGGAAGCATTTTCCCTTACATGAGACTTGTATCACGATGCACCATAACTCCCAGTCAAACAACGTATGGTATCTTCCAACTCAAAACATCATAGGAACTTTTACAATAGTCTTTCACTTCACAAATAAGTAATACTCTTTGGTCTGACCTTTAGCAAAGTAATTTTCCCATTCTCCTAAAGACAGGGGGAGGGTTAAGTTGTATGTCATATGACAACAGCTAACTCTTATTGCCTAAAGCATGGTGGTTGTATTTTATAAGACCTTGCTCTCACATTAGATGAACTTAAAGCACTAAACCAGGGGTTGGCAACCTTTCAGACGTGCTGTGCTGAATTGTCATTTATTCACTCTAAGTTAAGGTTTCACATGCCAGTAATACATTTTAACGTTTTTAGAAGGTTTCTTTCTTTAAGCCTTTAATATATAACTAATCTATTGTTGTATGTAAAGTAAATAAAGTTTTTAAAATGTTTAAGAAGCTTCATTTAAAATAAAATTAAAATGCAGAGCCCCCCAGGCTGGTGGCCAGGACCCGGGCAGTGTGAGTGCCACTGAAAATCAACTCACATGCCGCCTTTGGCACACGTGTCATAGGTTGCCTACCCCTGCACTAAACAATTAATCAATCCTCCCAAGATATATCAAGAAAGTCTCTGTTAGGCCTATCTCAGCAGTTTTGCTCTTCTGTACAATTCTATCTCCAGACAAATTAAACAAAAACACAGGCTAGAGTTGCAACGTTATCTCCTCTTTTACTGGTTCACATTCTTTTACTCAGTAGGAAAACAACTGCTCGTGTGGATTCCAGGTTAGTCCCCATGCATAAAGTTCAGATCTCACTAACCTTTTAGTTGCTTACTCACATTATTCTATCCTGCAAAGCATACATCTAATGTGGTAGTATGGGAAAATAGAGGGTCTTCTTCTAGGGTAATGGTTCTCAACCAGGGGTCCCGGGCCCACCAAGGGGCTGTGAGCAGGTTTCAGGAGGTCCTCTAAGCATGATCAGCATAGACTTGCCGGGGTCCAGGGTAGAAAGCTGAAGCCCCACCCCATGGGGCTGAAACCCAGGGCCCTAAGTCCCCTCACCGGAGGCTGAAGGTGAAGCCTAAGCAATGTAGCTTCACAGGGGCCTCTGTGGCATGGGGCCCCAGGCAATTGCCCTGCTTGCTACCTCTAATGCTGGCCCTGACTTTTAAATGCAGAAAACCAGTTGTTGTGGCACAGGTGGGCCAGGACGTTTTTATAGCATATTGGGGGAGGCCTCAGAAAGAAAAAGGTTGAGAACCCCTGTTCTTGGGTATGCACCAGATGGACTAATAAAAAACAGATAAAATAGAGAGCCAAATTTTCCTCTGGAGAAAGAAACCTATAAAATACAGACCATTACAATTAAAATGGGTTAAAAATAAGAAAGCCAGTTAAGGACTTGTCTACATGTGAAAGTTTCCCCAGTTATTCCAGTATAATTACACCAGTATAATTATATAACATCCCAAGTTGTAGCACCAGTAAAACTCTCAGTGTAAACACCCTTAAATATAATTATACTGTTGTAGTTATGTCAGTAAGTTTTCCTCAGGTAGACAAGCCATAATTACACTAGTACACTTTTATTCTGGAATGAGTGGGGTTTTTTTCAGGTTAGATTGAACTATACCCAAATTATACCTGTCCAACTATATCAATTAAAATTCACACTTTAGCTTACACTTGTACAATTTCCTCATATAGCAAAGCCCCTGCTGTGGATGTGGCTTCATTGCTTTGGCAAAAATAGCATTTTCTGTAAGTTAGCATTCACGATTGTGCATTTTTGGCCAAATGGTCACATGCTGGTGCAGCAGATGAGACCTGCAAAATACACATGCTGCACTGCATAAACTGCATTGCACAGTGCAGCTGTATGGACAGTTACCTGATTTACAGAATCAGCTGTTGGGTTTTACTGGTGCAGATGCATTTTACACAGCACCCCGTTTGCTCACCACAGCTGTTGCATGACCCTTTGCTAATGTAGCTCATAGGATTGTAAAGCATTTGTGACAATACAACTGATCCAAACTGAGGGAAAAGAGCAAGAGCTGAAAATTAAGGGGCTCCAAGTTAGGGGTGATATTCACCCTATGCAAAAGGTTAGGCGTATGCGCTGTTTGAAGCACACATCTATCTAGGATTCAAGATTTCTACACACCCTTTTTACAGGAGTTTAAATCTGGATTAGGGCTTGGACTACAATTAAGTTTGTTTTTTTTACCAGCATAGCTATATTGATTATGGGCTTGATTTAATAATTTATTTTTTACTGGCATAGCTATACTAGTAAAACCATTAGTGTACACATGGTTGGGGAAACCAGCATAAACTATACCAGTATAAGCACCTTTATACTGATCTAATTGCATCCATAAGAGCGTTTTTTGCTGGTTAGGCTATAGCAGGGGTTGTCAACCTTTCAGAAGTGGTGTACCAAGTCTTCATTTATTCACTCTAGTTTAAGGTTTCGCATGCCGGTCATATATTTTAACGTTTTTAGAAGGTCCCTTTCTGTAAGTCTATAATATATAACTAAACTATTGTTGTATATAAAGTAAATAAGGTTTTTAAAATGTTTAAGAAGCTTCATGTAAAATTAAATTAAAGTGCAGAGCCCCCTGGACAGGTGGCCAGGACCTGGGCAGTATGAGCGCCACTGGAAATCAGCTCACCTGCTGCCTTTGGCACGCGTGCCATAGGTTGCCTACCTCTGGGCTATAGCTACACCAATATAACTGCACTGGCAACCCCCCCAAGTAGAGACAATGTCTGAGTCAGAAATTGGAAATTTAATAATGTATTTCCTTAAGGTTTTGTCTTCATTGGGATGCTTAATAAATTTTGGAAGTGGATTAAAGCTGAAAAGCACAAATACACTCTTAGTGCAGAATAAGAATGTCCACACAGGGTCCTAATGCAGAAAAGCTATTGCACAACAGCTGTATTGGGGTATTTCCCCATTTAAGAATGAAGAATATTTTTCATCCAGTCTCTATTAAATGGCCGCACTAACAGCGGCTTGCATTTGCAACATTATGCAGGTAAATGCTGGTTTGCATTGTGATGCTGATTTGCTCGGGCAACCTTATGAGCTTGCAATATGTTGGGGGCTGGCTGAAAATTTGGCCCTACATGCACATTGAGGAGCAGATTGCTCTTCTTAAATTCAACAGCTCTGTTGAAATGAAAAACAATCTGTACTGTGGAGTCTTTGCTCAGAGAAGTTTTATCTCCTGGATTCACATCAAACAAATGGAAAAAAAGAGGAAAGCAAGGTCAATGTGAGGACTGCAAATTAAACAACAAAGTTATCTTAAACTCACTCCGAGAGAATGGAAAACAAAGATACTCGCAAGTGAAGCATTTTCTTATACAGCTAATATCTGAAGAGGGTATCATGGGGCCAATTATTAATAGACTTGTTTTCTATTCTGTGTATTTATTTACAATAATATTATTTAATATTTTTTCATCCTAAACCATGCAACAAAAGGCTGATTTTTTGTGTGGGCAGGGAAAAGTGCTGCAGAACTGAAAGTAAATGCAGTGGGTAGGCCCGCTTTGAACTCAGCATTCATAAGAGAGATTAGAATCTGATCCAGGAAGCAAGAGGATTTTTATGAAAGAGGAAAAAGGTCCCAGAAATTATTGACCTAATTAGTATGAAAAGGAATTTTGGCAAAAAGGAAAAAAGGAGGAGTGACCTTGGGTCTAGAGCAGAAGACTGGGAGTTAAGTGATCTGGGTTATATTCCCATCTGTGCCTCAGCTTTTACAGCTGTAAAATGGGGATAATGGTGTTTATCTGCCGTTTGAGGCTATGAATAAACCAATATGAGTTAAAAATATTAGCAATATCATTGACCCTGATCTAAATGATGTTCCTCTTCTATAAACAGAGATTGCCAAAGCAGATCCTTCCTGGCCTACATGGTGCATAAGGGTAAGAAGATTCCCCTCTCTCCCTCCTCCACAATATAGCCTCTCCAAGCCTTGGCCAGGCCACAAATTCCTTTCCCTGAGCAAACAAAGGAGGATGTAGGGGTGTGTGTGGAGGACAGCAGAGCCATGGGTCTGTCCGCAGATGTGTCCTCTAGTGCTGGGCAGGACCAGCAGCAAATTGCAGCCACCTGGGAACAAGGGTGGGAAGTAGCTAAGGGAAGGAATCATGCCTCAGTGAGGAATGATTGAATTCAATGAAACATTATTGGCATAAGTTACACAAGCATTGCCAAAGCATAAGAAAAAGGCAGACTACTGCAAACCCCTCCACAGGAGCGAGTCTCAGACCTGAGTCAAATGACTTGGGCTCTGGGGGGCCTGACACCTGGCAAGTGGGATGGATCTTAGAGTCTGGGCTCCAGCCCAAGCATAGGATGACCGTACATCCCTTTTGGCTGGGACAGTCCCTTTTTTAAGCCCTGTCCTGACTGTCCCAAATTTTTCCAAAAGGAGGCATTTTTCCCGTTTGCTCTTGCTGACTTGATCAGCTGGCAAGAGCAAACAGGACAAATGCCCACTTTTGTCAAATAGTCCAGTGCAGTGTGGGCGGTGGAAATGCCAGCCCCAGGATTGCCAACTTTCTAATTGCACAAAACCAAACAGCTTTGCCCTGCCCCTACCCTGAAGCTTCACCCTGCCCCACTCTTGTCCAAGGGCTCCTCTCCCACTCACCATCCCCTCTCCCTCCTTCACTCACTCTTCCCCATTCACACTCACTTTCACTGGGTTGGGGCAGGAGGTTGGGGTGCTGGAGGGAGTGAGGGCTCCAGCTGGGGAGGCAGGATCTGGAGCAAGGCTGGGGATGAGGGGGTTGGGGTGCAGGAGTGGGCAACAACCTCACGCAGGAGTGAGAGAGGGTACCAGCGACCGACAACAGCACTAGGGGGCGACGGTACCGAGGGTGAGTGGCTGAGGGTGTCCCATTTTCTCTTTGGGAAATATGGTCACCCTACCCACCCAAGAACATCTGTGCTGCTATTTTTAGCCCTATAGTATGAGCCTTGCAAGCCTGAGTCAGTTGACCCAAGCTCTGAGGCTTGCTGTTACCGGTTGGGGTGGTTTTTTTTTTTCAGTGTAGACGTACTCTTAGGCATCAAGGATTCCTTCAATGCAGCCTGTTATATAGGTACAGTTTAACTGGTAGTACTTTGATGCTGAGGATAAATGTCCATTAGAAACTACTATTAGAATGTGATCACCAAACTCCTTCCTACTGGTGACTTTAGTAAGATTTCAGCCCTGGACCCAATCAGTTAAAAATCCATTCACAATCCCTGGTGCCACCTAGCTTCCTGATCTTATTGTTCACTAAGGCCCAACCACCATTAGGAAGTTTTTCTTTTTGACCAGAGAGGATTATATTTAATGGAAAAAAATATGTACATGTTATGCACAATGGATCTGGAGACACTTCTGAGTCAGCCAGGTTTTTCTGGATGTGGCCCCTATGAAGATAACATGTACTAGGGTCACATTTGCTGTTTACTATAATTCTGGCTGAGTTGGTTTCCAATGTAAACATATTCTTCTAGAGGGATATTATTTTCCCAGTACTATTTTATGACCACTACATTTTTTGACCAAGAAAATACAAAAAATAATCCTACCATTTCTATGGGCACTTCTATTTGCCTAGCTTTGGGAAGCGCTTTGAGAACTAACTATTTAAATTATGAGTGATAAGTATTCTTAGTCTTTTATTTGTGACAGTGCAATTATCAAGCATGGCACTTTAATTCAGTGGGCACCTGTCAAGGTTCCTTCCCCACTCTGAACTTTAGGGTACAGATGTGGGGACCTGCATGGACACTTCTAAGCTTAATTACTAGCTTAGATTTGGTACCACAGCCACCATCCAGAATTTCAGTGTCTGGATCACTCCCTGTCCCACCAAAACCTTCCCCTCTCTGGGTAGCCTTGAGAGACTCCTTCACCAATTCCCTGGTGAGTCCAGATCCAATCCCTTGGATCTTAAAACAAGGAGAAATTAACGCCCCCTCCTTTCTCCCACCAATCTCTGGTGAGTCCAGATCCAATCCCTTGAATCTTAAAACAAGGAGAAATTAACCATCCCCCCTCCTTTCTCCCACCAATCTCTGGTAAATCCAGATCCAATCCCCTTGGATCTGAAAACAAGGAAAAATCAATCAGGTATTAAGAAAAAAGGCTTTTAATTAAAGAAAAGAAAGGTAAAAGAAAACCCTCTGGGAGAGATTAGCATGCCAACTACTCTCACAGACAACAGATTTAAAACACAGAGGATGGTCCCCTGAGCACAAATTTAGTTACACACACAAAAAAAATACCCAAATACCTAATTTTGATAATTCCCTAATTGCATAAGACAGGCTACAAAGAAAAAAACATAAACCTATTTATTCCTTTCTAAAACTTACTACTCTGATAAGAGGCTGGTTCCTTGATCTTTTTCGCTCCGGCTGAAACTGAAACTCTAAAACAAAGGGAAAACTTCCCTCCTTCCCTTTTGAAACATCTTGTTCCCCCATTGGTTCCTCTGGTCAGGTGTTAGCTAGGCTAGGTGAACTTTTTAACCCTTTACAGGTAAAAGAGGCATTAACCCTTAACTATCTGTTTATGACAGCACCTCACTCATGTTGAAAGCTCAGTGCTTCAATCCTTTTTCCAACTATTTGAATACTCTGGCACTCTGATTACACTGATCTACAATTTTTGAGAAGTTGTCTGCTTCAGAGATAAAATGTGATATTTATTATGTATTTTGATGTGCTGAATTCAAATATGACAACTAAAACAACTGATTGGCTACTGTTTCTAAGATATTTAAGTTTTTACATTTTACGTCTTTGTATATTGTGTAGATAGTAGAGTTTTAATCATAAATTGTAAACCTAGGTCTTTTCATGTGTTTATGGTTGCTTTACATGATAATATTTCACCTGTCCTGTTTATGTAACACTTTAAAAATCAGCAAAAGGGTTATATAAATAAAATTTATTATGAAACAAAAGGCAAAAAATTATTATGTACATAGTTTAGTCCTATTCAGTGTCTACTCGGCACTTCTTGGCTTGTCTCTTGTATTTATTAAATGGAGCATCTCTTGTCACTGTCCAGCAATAGTCTGCAAGCATTGATGAGCTCCATTTGCCCTGATAGCCTGCCAGGAGATTCCACTGCTGTAGTCTGGAGCCCAACAGCTCTGCCTTAGTCTTGGGTAGTTCCAAATCCCTGACAAGGTCACTCAGTTCACCTTGTGTTATGAGGTGTGGTTCAGAGGAGGAGGATGGGAGAAAATGTGGGTCCTGTGACATTGATGGTTCAGGACCAGAAGTTTCATCCTCTTCCTCTTCCTCATCTGACTCAGGTGAGAATGATTCTGGTGCATCAGGAACCGGCAGTCCTTCTCTGTGGGGTACTGGGCGTATAGCTGATGGAATGTTTGGATAATGCACAGTCCACGTTTTTGTCTTTGACACACCTTTCCCAACTGGAGGCACCATGCAGAAATAACAATTGCTGGTATGATCTGTTGGCTCTCTCCAAATCATTGGCACTGCAAAAGGCATAGATTTTCTTTTCCTGTTCAACCACTGGCCAAGATTTGTTGCACAAGTGTTGCAGCATATGTGTGGGGCCCACCTCTTGTCCTGATCTCCAATTTTACAGCCAAAAGAAAGGTGATAGTCTTTCTTAACCATAGTGGTTATACTGCGCTTTTGTGATGCAAAAGTCACTTCACCACAAACATAGCAGAAGTTATCTGCACTGTTCACACAAGTACGAGGCATCTCTGCTCACTTTGGCTAAACAGAAATGTGTCCCTTTCCAAAATCAAACACTGACAAATAAGAGAGCACGACACTGTATGATTTCTAGAGCTGATATAGGGCAATTTGTTCAGCAGAGTGATGTAAGCTTTGTTATGATTGCATCATCCATGACTTCTAGGAATAACATGATGCAATTCATATCATACATGACACAATACCAGCTTCAGATTGCATCATTCATTGTTTTGCCTAAAAAGCAAGTACTGTCCAATCCCAGTCATAGATTTATTCATAGATCCAGTCAAAGATGTATTTTAGTCATTTCTGGTTTAAATTGAGATCCCTTCCCTTTATAACTCACTTATCCTCCGCCATTCCCAAGTCAAGGGTCGTATATACTGACCCAATAGCATATCTTGAAAACTAGATCCAATCAACAATTTTAAGCATCATTTTCGTTCTCAGTGACCCAGAATTAGTAAAGTTGGACTACATTTATTTCAGAAGCATTTTGGCTGTAGAGCAGTGAATTATCTCACAGTTTCGTCATGTAACAGATGATGGCTTCTTTATTCATAGCCTGCTTAGAAGAATAAATAGCCAAATGAGTAAGGGACCATCAAATATAAAATAATGACTAGAACTAGATCAGAGTCCAGGTATTATGTAAAAATAGCTTTTGGGTTGCTTCATTAACAGCCTTCACCCACAACCTTGCTGACACGGTATTACCAGTAACGCACACTTACTTGTTTACGGTCCAGCAAAAAGCATTTTGAAAAATATGACCTATTTTCAGTACTTGAGAAGGACGCAATTAAATTCAAAATGTTGGGGAGATTGTATTTCTAGACTGACAAAAAAATTTAACAATTCTAGATTTTAACAAAAGTTATCATGGACAAATCTGAAGAAGCAAAGCTATAAATGACCAGAAAAAAGGGTTTTGTCTGATCTGATTCCAAGTAGTTACAGTAATTTAAGCTTTTTAAAAGTTTTTTTTAAAATATACTTTAAATAGTCATTGCACACTGTGAAGAGGACAATCTACTTGACGTATTAGTTTTTTCTTAATATATTCTCAGTGAAATATTCCCATGTCATATTATATAATGGTATGCTGAGATCTGCTGAGTTCAAGCAAAGGGCTCATTTACCAAAGATAAAGCAGAATAAATAATGATGAAATCCTGTTTCTAATGGATGTGGGGTTTTTTAATGTTCTTTTTGGTCAAGTTGCAAAACATCTAGTGACTGAGTTTGAGAGTATTGGCATGTCAGAGGTGACCTGACAAGGTAAAGACACAACTCCCTGTCACTTCATAGTTCTGTATGTTCTGAAATCTCCCAGAAGCCCCACTCAGCAGAAATGGAGGCCTCGTTTAGGCAAATTACTAGCAAATGGTAGAGTGCAGAAAGCAATCCTGTACTGGACTCCAGGAGACTAAGTAATTATTCAGTCCCTCTTATACCTCCAATTCTAGGAGAACACTCCTTCCCAGACTGTGCAGAGGAGGTGAGAGGTGCTACAAAGCCACATGTCTCCAAGAAGGCCTCTACTGTAAATGCATAATACCCACTTAGAAGGAACTCTATTGTCACTAAGGCCAGAAAGATTTGTTTTTGGAGGCCTTGTCTGGATCTTGTGTTCAGCACATTGTCACCTTAATAGTTGCTTTCTGTCCACCTCAACAAGATGGAGAGAGAACCCTCAGAATTCTCACGCAGAAGGTTCTCTGCTTTTCCCCCTGCTTTCCTCTTCTCCCTTAGTCCCAGCAGGAACTTTACCTCTAATCTTGGTTCTGCTTTCTTGTGCTTTGCTATTGCTCTTAATTTTTTGTATTACCGTAGTGCCTAGGAGCTCCAGTCATGGACCAGGACTGCATTGTGCTAGGTGCTGTACAAACACGGAACAGCAAGGCCTGACCCAGACAGCTTACAGCCTAAGCATAGGACAACAGACAGACACATGGGGGAGTATAAGGAAGCAATGAGACAATATCAGCAGTGGTCTCAGTGCACCTGCAGCCCAATCATTGTTAAGTATTTCTGTAGCTGTCATAAACAGATGGTTAAGGGTTAATATCTCTTTTACCGGTAAAGGGTTAAGAAGCTCAGTGAACCTGGCTGACACCTGACCAGAGGACCAATGGGGGGACAAGATACTTTCAAATCTTGGTGGAGGGAAGTCTTTGTGTTGTTTGTTTTGTTCGTTGTTCGCTCTTGGGGCTAAGAGGGACCAGACTTACACCCAAGTGTTCTCCAATCTTTCTAAATCAGTCTCTCATGTTTCAGAATAGTAAGTAATAGCCAGGAAAGGAGGATTAGTCTTATGTTTGTTTTCTTAACTTGTAAATGTGTCTTTTTTTGCTGGAAGGATTTTTACCTCTGTTTTCTGTAACTTTGAAACTCAGGCTAAGGGGAGGGGAGGTCCCTCTAGGCTATATGAATCTGAATACCCTGTAAAACATTTTCCATCCTTATTTTGCAGAGATAATTTTTACTTTTTCTTTCTTTAATTAAAAGCTTTCCTTTTTTAAGAACCTGATTGATTTTTTCCCTTGTTTTAAGACCCGAGGGGATTGGGTCTGAACTCACCAGGGATTGGTGGGGGGAAAGAAGGGTGGGGGAGATTAATTCCTCTTTGTTTTAAGATCCAAGGAGTTTGGATCAGTGTAGCTTCTCAGGGTAACCCAGGGAGGGAAAGTCTGGGGGGGAAAAAGAGGGGGAGGCTAATTTCTCCTTGTGTTCAGATCCAAGGGGTTTGGGTCTTGGATTCCCCAGGGAAGGTTTTGGGGGAACAGGAACCGTGCCAAACACTATATTTTGGCTGGTGGCAGCGTACCAAATTTAAGCTAGTAATTAAGCTTAAAAGTGATCATGCAGGTCCCCACTTTTTGGACACTAAAGTTCAAAGTGGAGAAAAAACCTTGACAGTAGCTATCATGGTAAAGGAGAATTTTGAGGAGAGATTTGATGTTGGACAATGAGGCAGCTTTGTGGATGTTTACAGGGAGCTCCTTTCAAGCATGTGAGGCAGCATAGAAAGAGCAAAATGGTATTTGATTGAAAATTTAACCAATAGGCAGTTCAGGTTGCCACATCTGAGGTCCAAAAAACCAGGACATCTGAGATGATCTTAAACTCATAAAATTGAACAGGTGGCAGTGTGTCCTGAGCTCCCTTGCAGATTTTCCAGGGCAGCCACTTCAAAAAGGGGTGATCCCAGGTAAAGCAGAACAGGTGGCCACCCCATGCGTAGTGGAGGCTAGCACCATTTCCTGATTGGAGGCAAGTGTTGGTAGCTTGCTAGCGAATGAGGGAGAATAGCTAGGATGGGGATTGACTGTGAAGTCCGGGGTGGCTCTAGCTTTTTTGCCGCCCCAAGCATGGCAATCAGGCAGCCTTCGGCAGAGCGTCTGTGGGAGATCCCTGGTCCCGTGGATTCGGTGGCTTGCTTGCGGGAGGTCTGTCGGTCCCGTGGCTTCAGCACACCTGCCAGCGGACCTCCAGCAGGAAAGCCACCGAAGGCTACCTGACTGCCGCCCTCGCAGAGACCAGCAGGCCACCCACCATGGCTTGTCGCCCCAGGCATGTGCTTGGAGCGCTGGTGCCTGGAGCCACTGCTGTGTGAAGGGCCTTGAAAATGAATGCCAGCAACCCTTCTGTCGAGTGAAATCTCTCTAAATTCCCCATCCTTCTGCCACATAGAGAGACTCATGTTTGCCAGCCACCTTCTCTCCTGCTGCTGGATCTGCTGGGCCAGGTCTCTCTACTCTATGAACTAGTGCTGGTTCCTTCCTGCCCCCAGTCTCTGAGGCCTCTCCTGTCCTGACTCCTGGCTGGAAGGACAAGCTGGGATTCAGCAGCAGGCAGCAAGGAAAGGGGGCTCATCAAGAGGGCAAGCTTGGGAAGGGTTCTGAATGTGGGAAGAGGAGCTTGTCAGGACCCTCACTCCACCAGTATCAGCCTAGTTCTGCCTTCCCCGAGCTTCCCTACATCAGCCTGAAACCTTCTTGCCTTGCAGTGTCCTGCACTCTGCCCCTTCACCGTTAAGGGAATGACCAGTTCCCAAGGCTCTAAACACCCAGGGATCAGCCACTGTCTTACAGGTCAACAAAAGTGACACATGGGGAATTTGGGGGGGGGAATGGAGGGATGCAATGAACCATGTGACCCCTTAGCTCTAAAAGGGGGGTATATATTCTCTGTGAAAAGCTGCCCAGAATACCAGCACAACCTTTATTTTTCCCTCTGCAATTCATGGCAGAGGCTCTGTATACCTCCCATTCTCCCCTCATCCACAGGCCAGGATCTTTGTGTGTCCTCAGTGTCCTCCTTCCCCATACCCCATTGTCCCCTATGCGCACTTGCTTAGCAGGAGGTCTGTGTACCTCTCATTCCCCATGTTCCTCCCATACCAGGGTCCCGCATTTCCCCCTGCTAGGCGATCTGTGTGTCCCTATTCTCTGCACTTTTCCTCCATGCCAGGATCTCTGCGTGTTCCCTATGCCCTGTCCCCCATGTCAAGTTCTTCCATTCTCCTCCCCACATGACAGGGGCTCTGTGTGCACCCCTATACCCTCTTTCCCCTGCACCATTCGTATGTCATTTCTTTTTGTCTGACAGATAAATCATACGGCATGCGGATGTTGTGACACTGGCAGTCCAGGTGCCTGCTCTTGCCAAGTCTATAGCCATCAGCTGAGCAATGACAAATTCATAGCTGGAAACTAGATCAGCTCACTTGTTCAAGATAGGTGTTAGATTTGTAAGAATGTGTTTAGATGCTATGAAATGCTTGTAAGTCGAGGCATGCATTAATCTCACTTGTCATGTCTGTATCCCATGCTAGAATGTGACGTGCATTTTGCTTTAGGCTATTTCTACACTGCACTTTCGTCAGTAAAACTTTTGTTGGCTGGGATGTGAAAAAAAACAAGAAGAACCCAGCCCAACAAAAGTTTTACCAGCCAATAATGCTGGCGTAGTGAGTGATTTGCCAGTGAGAGACACTCTTCCGCAGACAAAGTTGCCGCCCCTCATTTGGGGTGGTTTTATTTTGTCGGCAGGTGAGCTCGCTCCTACCAACAAAGAGCACCTGCTCTGCTTACCTCACAACAGCGCGGATATAGCAGCAGAGCTGTGCCACTGTAAGGTGCACAGTGTAGACATAGCCTCATAACTGTAAAATTGCCTGCTCTGAACCTGCGAACCCAGGCAGGAGGAGCGGTGTCCTTTCCCATCAAGGACTGTCAAAACTAAATGGGCCATTGTGGACGATCTTGATAGAAAGACTTGGTTAATGGCCCTCTCACACCCATGAATGTTCTGTGTGCAAGAAAGCTCATCTCATCATCTTGCTTTCTGGAAAGAGGAAATAAAAATAGCTGACATGACAATTTTTCTCTCTCTTTGCTGTTTGGATGCTCACAGGGCTGGAGCTCAGAAACAGAAGAAGAGATGTCCCAGGGTCAACCTATCTTAGCCCTAAAAGCCATTCAAAGCAGACAGATTGCTACAACTCTGTCACCTTTTGGAACCACAAACTGTAACTCATTTGTATATATATATGTGTGTGTGTGTATATATATGTATATGTATGTGTGTGGGTGTATGCGTATATATGTATGTGTGTGTGTATATATAGATAGATAGGTATAGTGCTTGTTTTAACTTGTAAATAACTCTCTAATTTCTTTTTCCTAGTTAAGAAATCCTTGGTTAGTTTACCATACGATTGGCTACAAGCATTGTCAGTGGTGTGAGATCCGAGCTACAAACTGATCTAAGGTAAGTGATTGGTCTCTTGGGGCTGTCAGTAACCTGAATCTTTTGTGATCTTTAGTGTATGGCCACCAACTAGCACTAAGACCAGCTTGCCTGGGTAGCAGGATATGGTGGAGTGCCCCAGGGGACTGTTTGTGACTCCAGGGTAAGACTGTTTCAGTGCTTCAGGAGTTCACATTTGTTACTAGGTGGAAGAAATCTAATCATAGAACATTCACCAGTTTGGGGTCTTCCCTACTTTTTGACAATCTGGCCTGAGGTTGACACTCACTGTCAGGAACAACACCAGACAGCTTGACAGACATTTTAAACTACATTGGGACCATGGGCAGAGATGAGGGATGTTGTTATAATGGAAGGCATTAATAGCTGCCATCCACTGATTCTTTGATCTATGGACTATTAGATAGATGGTTGATAGACAAACAGAGAAATGTCCTGAAGTTGAATGTGGAACCTCAATTCACTCAGGCTAATCTACACTAAAAAGTTAGGTTGACCCAGCTATGAAAAATCCACCCCCCGGAGCAACATAGCCAACGCAACCCTGGTGTAGACAATGCTAGTTAATGGAAGATTTCTTCTGCTGACCCAGCTACTGCCTCTTAGAGAGGTGGACTGCCAGCCCTGGCAGGAGAACCACTCCCATCAGCATAAATAGTGTCTACACTGACACACTACAGCAGTGTAGCTGCAGCGCTGCTGCCATAGCATTTCAAGCGTAGACAAGCCCTCAGGCTATGTCTACAGTGTAGCTGCCGCTGTGCCGCTGTAGTGTACAGTTGCTACAACAACAGAAGCAGTTTTTCATCACTGTGGTTCATCCATTCTCTTGAGAAGCAGCAGGTTGGTCAACAGAGGAATTCTTCTGTCCACCTAGCAGTGTCTATACTGGGGATTAGGTTGGCTTAATCATTACTACTACTTTGGTCTCTCAGGGGTATGGATTTTTACACTCCTGAGCAACGTAGTTAGATCAACCTAAGTTTTATATGTAGAGCAGGCCTCAGTCAGTTGATGGATCCAATGCAGCCTTCTTAATACTCTCCCTCTAGAGAATCAAGCCAATAAAGAGTTTGTTGCTTACTTGCTGCTTAACGTCTCTCTCGTTGCTATGCTGCTTATTTGGCATTGCAGCACTTCTGCTGTTGGCTGCAGCCAGGAACAGCAGAGAGACAAGGAACTGAAAGTTGAAAGCATTAACTAAATTGTCTTGAACCTCATAAACAATTCACTTTGGGCTCTGCTGAGGTTTGAGATGAAAGATCCGGGTAGGTTTTTAATTTCTCCAAACCGGCTCGCATAAGGAACCCAGGTTAAACATCCCTGAACATTTATGGCTGCGACAATGATTGGAGACATTTGACAGCAAGAAAGAGTGTTCCTAACCGTATCTGTGCATCAGTTAAATAGTACCAGGCACCGCCTTTAATCACCATAAGGGGCACATTCTGTTTGCTGTAACAATAATAAACAGCTCATCTCAAAGAGCTTTACAAAGCAGATCAGTATCATCCCTATTTTACATTAAACTGAGGCACAGAGAGGGGCTGTTACTTGCACAAGGTAACCTAGTCCCACATTTGGACCTTAGCGTCCAAAATAGGGGGGTTAGCATGAAAACCTCCAAGCTTAGTTACCAGCTTGGACCTGGTAAAGCTGCCACCACCCAAAAAATTAGAGTGTTTTGGGGCACTCTGGTCCCCACAAAAACCTTCCCTGGGGACCCCAAGACCCAAATCCTTTGAGTCTCACAACAAAGGGAAATAAACCTTTTCCCTTCCCCCCTCCAGGTGTTCCTGGAGAGATACACAGAAGCAACTCCGTGAATCTAAGCAGAGGGATTCCACCCTCCCCCGTTTCCAGCCGGCAAACACAAGCACTTCCCTCTTCACCCAGAGGGAATGCAAAGTCAGGCTAGTAAATCTAACACACACAGATTTCCCCCTGACTTCTTCCTCCCACCAATTCCCTGGTGAGCTGCAGACTCAATTCCCTAGAGTTCCCCACTAAAGAAAAACTCCAACAGGTCTTAAAAGAAAGCTTTATATAAAAAGAAAGAAAAATACATAAAAATGGTCTCTCTGTATTAAGGTGACAAATACAGGGTCAATTGCTTAAAAGAATATTGAATAAACAGCCTTATTCAAAAAGAATACAATTCAAAGCACTCCAGCAACTATAGACATGTAAATACAAAAAAAACCATATAAATCACTAGCTGATCCTTTGTACTTACAACTGGGAAACAGAAGATTAGAAAGCAAGAAATAGAAATCCCCTCATAGCTGAGAGAGCATACAGGCAGAAGACCCAAGAACAAAGGACTCACACACAAACTTCCCTCCACCCAGAGTTGAAAAAATCCTGTTTCCTGATTGGTCCTCTGGTCAGGTGCTTCAGGTTACTTTTTTTTTTCAGGTGAAAGAGACATTAACCCTTAGCTATCTGTTTATGACACCATAAGGGGCACATTCTGTTTGCTGTAACGATAATAAATAGCTCATCTCAAAGAGCTTTACAAAGCAGATCAGTATCATCCCTATTTTACATTAAACTGAGGCACAGAGAGGGGCTGTTACTTGCACAAGGTTACCCAGCAAGCCAGTGGCAGAACCAGGAACAGAACTCATATCTCCTGAGTCCCAGTCCGGTGCTCTAGCCACAAGGCCTCACTGCTATGGGGAAACTGCCCTCCTTCCCACTACAAACACATTATCATTGTAGAACACCAACTAGTGTAATGTGCAAAAAGTTTTGACCTCATAAATGCAGAGCAGGAAAGCACAAAATCCCTGGGTCTTCCCTGGACATGGAGGAAAGTAAGTTGCTGCCAGTCCCCAGCTCCCTACTGGGCTGAGCAAGTGCTTCTCAGATTGTGTCTGGCTCTGGAGGTGAGAGCTGGGATTGGTCACTTGAAACTCTTCCCTTTAAATAATGGGGAGTGGAAGGAGGCGTGCTCTGCCCCAACTCACTGCCTAGCTTAGCTGGCTGGGTTCCTGTGAAGACTAAACTGCACCTCAGAAAGCAGCAAGTAACGTACTCCTGTCCCTGAAACAAAGGATGAGCAGGACAGGAATTGTGCTTGTCTGAGACAAAATTCCACCCTGGATCCACTCCTTGGCTGGCGCAGCTATTCACTGACCCCTTCTCTCAGCTACCCCTATAATACTACAGGTGTAGGACATGTGCCTTGTGTTGTTGCAAATCAGTTGACCATTGCTACTGAATTGAAACAATTAGAAGGAGATGCAGAACTTCAGGTCTAGATGGCATTTCCATTTCCCAGCTGTGGGTAATCATGCTGTGATTTAAAGGAAGGCAGGGAAGAAAAGAACGTGTGTCTGATTCCTTGTAGCCTGAGACCAACAACATTCTCTGTGTGTGTGTACGTGTATGAATACAAGTGTGATGACTAATGTAGGCTGTGTGGCAGCACAGGCGAGAGCGTCTACCTTCTGAACAAATGGCTTCTTCTGGGTGGGAGGAAAGAAGTGTTATAATGCGGGAGTGAGAGTGGGAGGCTGTGAAAAGAACTGGTGCAGAGAGGAAATGCAAAGAACAGATGTAATGAAGAAGTCTGATCTGTGATGTCACAGAGAGAGATTATGGGAGAGAAGGAGTAAAGGGTGGGGAACAAAGAAAAGAGAGAGATTGTACAGCTCAGTATGGACATAGGCAGCGAGAGAGAGATCTGTTGCTCTTTTCTGCTAAGCGTGGTGCCTGTGTGCACTTCAAGCCCGGCTCTCATGAAGAATGCAGTGGAAAATAACGGTGAGCTGTCAATAAAGAAGGAGCTGTAGTTGCCAACTCTGTGGCTTCTCTAGGGCTGGAGCACCCACAGAAAAATATAGTGGGTCCTCAGTACTCACCTGCCGCCCTGTAGATCAACTCCTGCCCCGCAGCCCTCCCATCTGCCAGCAGGCCCTGCCAATCAGCTCCTCTCCCCACCTCCCAGTGCCTTCCCCCCAGCTGCGATCAGCTGTTCAGCTGCATTCAGGAAGCACTGGGGGTAAGGTGAAGGAATGGGGGCAGGAAGAGGTGGGGGAGGGGGAAGAACAGGGTGGAAAAGATGCGGCGGGGATGGAGCAAGGGTGGGAAGAGGCAGGACAGGGTTGGAATTTGGGGGAAAGGATGGACTGGGGGCAGGCCCTGGGGCAGAGCAGGGGTCGAACAAGTCTGGCAAGCTCATTCTCAGGACTCCACAATCTCGCCATTGGCAGGAAATTGGCTGATGTGGTGGCATTCCCCCTTTATCATTTTGTTCTCTGGTGTCACAGTTTGGAAGCTACAAATCAGCCTCTCCTTCCAATGCCTCTGAAAACTTTGTCAGGCACAAAGGGGTTAATTTAGAAAGAGGCCCAAGTGAAGGTCTTCTGAGCAGATCAGGGCATCATGTCTCTTGGATCCCAACAACATGGTCCAGGCCTGGTTGAGGTCGGACAAGCTTTACCCTAGGTCAGTTTGGAAAGTCCTCCTTGAACTGAAGGTTTTTACGATAGCCATCACTGCAAGCGATGTGTGCTCCAAAAATATAAAAAGAGTGGGATAAACAGGAGATAACCCCATGGATGTGGTCTCAGCCCTTTCTCTGAAATAACAGTTGGAAGGTGCAGATAGCACCAAGTCTGTTAGGCATTGACACATTCCTGACTATACTTAATAGCCCAACGAACGGTCATTATCCCTCATCCACACCTGCACATCTCTCACATTTCCATTCCCATACATCCTCTCAGCATTTCTAAAATAAGAAATCACATCTTCCCTGCAACCATCACTTCATCCCTCTCCCGACCAGGAGCTGGGAACTGACTCCTTATGGTTTAACAAGGTGAAGGGTACCATTTTACATGAAGTAGCTTTTAACCTAGAGGCAGAAAGCTGCTTTGGGCCTTGTTCATGGAAATCCCATATAAGATTAAGAAAATTGAAAGTTTATACATCCCAAACCCTACTCACAAGCGCCTATTCCCTTCACGGACTGTTCCTCACACACCTCAGCCCCCTGCCCCCACTTACATGCATACAGATAGGTTTTGCTAGGATGTTTATATATATATTTTCCTTGCTGTATTTTTTACAACAAGCATCTGTTCCCATCCATATAGAAATCTAGATTCAGTCTCATGGAGTATGCAAGAAAGCCCGTTAAATGCTCCAGAAGTTCTGGATCCCACCCTTGAATTGAGCTTAAAATTATTAGAGAGCTGGGATATTGTGGATGAAAGAGAAAAGGCTACCCCAAAACATATGGATTAAAAAATTCTGCAGCAAGTAATATGTAAAGTCAAGATCCTCTCATTCTTCAAAGCCCTCCTGGAAATTGTGTGGGGAAATCCTTTCTCCTATTATATTTTACTATATACATTGCTTCCTCTGTTCCAGCAAAATGGCTTACAAGGGAGATAACAGTACATAGTTTTATGCACAGCCACAAGTGGCTGGAATTTTGGGGCCTGATTTTCTTCTCACATGCCCTGGAGTAAACAAAAAGTCGCTCCACTGAAATCCACTGAACTAGATTCTCAGCTGGTGCAAATTGCTGTAGCTCCATTGAAGGCAATGGGACTCTGCTGAACTACCTGGCTGAAGATCTGGCCCAACTGAGGTGCACCTGTGTAAGTGAACAAATAAGTCCTGTGTCTCTGTTGTCTTTTCTGGTGGCCAGGTTTTTAGCAATGAAATGTCAATAGGTGTGATGAAACAGGAAGAGACTTGTGATGTCAGTGCTACACAGTAGAGGTTTCTTTCAAAAAGATCCAGTGCTTGCAGCATCGTGTGGGCTGCTTTACAAATGGTTGCTACGTATGCCCTAATGCAAATGATCCTAGCCGGGGTGCCATTCAAACAGATGGGCGTGAGTGAGAAAAGGAACCAGCAAGACTGCATAGCATATGTGCATTCATTGTAGGTGTTGCTGGCAGGAATCCTAGTTAGGGATGTTCATATTTTTTGTCTTTTTGTAGGTTACACACCTATAGTTAGAGAAACTGTGTCAACCTGGAAAAATGATATTTAACAGCTGTTTCTCAGTTAGCTTTCCTGTTGGGAACTTAAAGCTGAAATGTTTCTTGAAGTTCAATTTGCCTAGGTTTACAAACATATTTTCCTGTTCCTTGGAACTGGGAAAGTGGAGGCAGTGCTTTTACTCTCTATTTCACGTCCATAAACAGAGGCATCCCAGCTAGGAGTAGAAAGGTTAGTTTACCTCTAAATTTGGCACTGGTTCAACTGCTGCTGGAATACTGTGTTTGGATCTGGTGCCCACAATTCAAGAAGGATGTTGATAAATTGGAGAGGGTTCAGAGAAGAGCCACGAGAATGTTTAGAAGATTAGAAAACAGGCCTCATACTGATAGATTCAATGTGCTCAATTTATTTAGCTTAATAAAGAGAACTTAGGCAGTGAGTCGATTACATTCTGTAAGTATCTACATGGGGAACACTCTTTGGTTTAGCAGAGAAAGATATAACATGATCTAATAGCTTGAAAAGTTGATACTAGACAAATTCAGACTGGAAATAAGTCAAATTTTTAACAATGAGATTAATTAACCATCAGAAAAATTTACCAAGGGTGGTGGTGGATTCTCCGTCACTGGCTATATTTAAATCAAGTTTGGATGTTTTTCTAAAAGATGTGCTCTAGGAATCATTCTGGGGAAGTTCTGTGGCCTGAGTTATACAGGAGGTCAGACTAGATGATCAAAATGGTTCCTTCTGGCTTTGGAATCTATGCTCCAGACTGTTGTCATCTTCATGTTTTCCTCCTCTAAATACTCGTCCTCTATATCCTTGCCCTTATTGAGACTGCCTTGCCTCCAGTGTGGGGTGATCCCTCCGGGTGTGTGGAGTTGCCAGCATGCTTCCTACTCTGCACTCTCGGAGACAACCCTGTTGTCGGGGTTATGGTGGGAGAAAGGGAGTGCGTGTGTGGCTGCTACACCTGTCTGATACTTTGTTGCCAGAGCAGCCCTTTGGAGGTTATTACCAGCAACTACAACTTAGAACAGCCCTAAATCTGCATTAAGTTGTGCCTTGGAACTAGGGTGGAATCCAGCAGTGCATATCTGGTTATGAGGATCTAGCCTATTGTGTATATTCATTCCTCAACTCCTTTAAAAGGAGTGATTGAAACAGCTGAACTGTGCTGTATCTCCAGATATATCCTTTCTCCAGGTCCACCAGTGGAAGATGAGGACTCCCCACTGCCTGCATAATTACCAGTCAAAACACAGCCCATGCTCAACTAGCTATAACCCTGCACTGACTCATGAGATGGGTGCACCCTTAACAGAGTTGAAGTTCAAATACACACCCAAACTATCCAGGCTTGCAGAATTTACATCATCTTGTGGGAACAACCTTTTAATGGTTTATTATTAGCACTTCCAGTTTCATGTGGAGCTGCATGCTCATTTCAGACCCTAAAGGAAGATTTGGTACCCACTCAATTCTGGTAATGGGAAAAGGCTTGCGGTAAGAGGGAAAAGTTTCCTATGTACTTTTAAAATAGGTTTGCCCATCCCCAATGGTGACCCTAGTAAAAGGCTAGCCTCTTATCTTCTCTCCTTCCTTTCCCAACCTCCGGCTCCCTTTACTTCCCAGAACAGTGCTATGTCTCCAGCTATGACAGAATGACACCACTTCTGCTCTATTAGCAAAATTGTTCATCATTTCATCCAAAGCACATTAGCTGACAGCCAAAAATTAAATAAGAAGCTTCTATTGTGATGCAAATCACCATGGCTGTGTGCTGGAGAATCTGGGAAATCTTACTTAAGTCTCTTAATTCTCAGCTGTCAGAAATGGTTCTTGTTTGCTGTCCTAATTAAAAAATACTTTTTTCTGCCCACATCAGATAACTATGCTGCATAAGCCCAATTTATTGTTTTCAGTACCAGTTGTTATTGGTTCTGATGCTGAGCGAATGTATTCACTAAGAAAGCAAGGAATACTTATAACCAGTCAATTCAGGTGGCAAAGCTTCTTTATTTAGTAAGAGCCATCTGAATTGATAGCACTTAAGGTTCAGCAGGGTTATTTATCTTTCCAATGAAGAGTGCGCTGTTGGTAGTTCTATCAAAAATAATCATCAGGAAGGGAGAGTTGAATTCAATGTTTAGAGGAAGCGACATCGGCATTATTTCAATGGCAGTGGCTGCTGATGCCTCTGTGCCTCTCTCATCAATGTTCAGCACGGCCTTATGGACAACCTGTGGGAGATAAAGCACACATTGCAGTTCTGGGCAGAGAACAGTAGCTTGTAATTAAAGATGACTCTGATGGCTTCTAGAGGTGTTTAGAAAGTCTCCTGGGGAAGAGTGGGCAAATGGACAGAATTGAACAGACACTGCAGAAAGAGAGGACATTTTCTTATTCTAGCCATTGCCACATCTCTGAGAAACAAGATAATCGAATCATAGAAATTCAGGGCTGGAAGAGACCCAAAGAGGTCATCTAGTCCACCCTCCTGCGCTGAGGCAGGATTAAGTATATCTAGACCATGTCTGACATATTGAAAGGTTAAAATCCATGTGCATTTTATACAACAATTTGGCATATGGATTGTGCCAGCCCTTTTCCAGACCCAAAGTCCAGAGTTTGGTCAGGAGACCAAAGACCTAGCAAATAGTGATCAGCTAAGAGAAAGCTGGGGTAAACAAGGTTACATTGCCTTTGCTAAGATATGCTTGGTCAGTAGAAATGCCAGATGTTGAAGCAATAACTGAATAATTATGTTTCAAATTGAACAAAAGATCCCTGTTCCAATTGTGTCAGTCTCTTAGTCTCTTCTGTAGGGAATGTTCTTCCCACAGATCCAACCTTGAGTTTATGAAAATTGGCACATCAGTATAAAATATGGCTTCCTCCCACCTCCCTTCCAAGGGACCAATGCCTGCCTTAAGACATAAAGGAAACAATCGGTATTGTCATATACTTTCACTGTCTCTGTGCTTTAACCCCTAGGAATGTACCTGTTGAACAGGAGTTGCTCCATTCCTATGGACCCCAAATCAGAATTCAATATACATATATTTTATACTAATAGCATTTTATCAAAGTATTAATTAAATGTTAAATTGCTAATTTGAGACCATGGGCAGAGACATTATGTAACCTTTTAACCATTGGCTAATGTGCTATCTTGTCTTGCTGCAAAACCCATCCTGGGCTGTGGAACTGCCTACCTCATCATTTTCCCCCACCCATGGAAAATCTATATATTCTATTATAATCAATTAATTGGCAGTGTCTCTGAACCTAATAAGCAAGGTGACACTCTGCCAGTGCTGTGTGTAATAAACTCCTATGCTTGACCTCTAAACAGTGTGGATTTATGTCCTTCACATATGTTCATCAACCTCTTCTTAAAAGCTGCCAATGATGGGTATTCCTCCACCTTCTTAGGTAACTTGTTCCAGTGCTTAATTGTCTTTATAGTTAGAAAGTTTTTCCTACTATCTAACCTAAATCTCTCTTGCTGCAAACTATGCTGATTACTTCTTGGTCTACCCTTGGCAGACATGAAAAACAATTGATCAATGAAAAATTTTAGTTATAGGTCTATACCTCCTTTTAGTTATAACACGTTTTTACATATTTGAAGACTATCATTATGTCCCCACTCTGTCTTCTCTAGACTAAATATGTCCAATATTTTCAACCTTTCCTCATAGGTCAGGTTTTCTATACTTCTTTTCATTGTCTTTGCTCTCCTCTGGACTCCAGTTTGTCCACGTTGCTTAGAGTGTGGTGCCCAACACTGGACATGATGGATCTGTTTGATCCTCCCCTCTATGAAGGAGATTTTTGTTTCCATATTCAAAGGACAGTCTCAATCGCAGATCTCCAAGATCTCTGGAAGGGATGGAGAACTGGTTTCTGAGGGATTATGGCTGAAATTCAACTGTGTGCAGAGGACCAGCACAAGGCGTAAGTACCTCTTGTGCCCTCTAAGACCAATAAATATGAGAGAAGCATCTAAATTGCTTTTATTAGTCTCTTTACACGTGGGGGAAAGGAAACAACTGAAGGTATTTGGGCAAACGCATCTAAACAGCTACTATAAATGACATCCAGTTAAATTCCAGAAATTAGTCCAAAAACATAGATGCTTATCTGAAGTGTATCCCTTAACCCTGAGATCTTCTTTTCCTTCTCTATGAGCCACCCCTTCATGATATCCCAACCTTGAGTTGCCATCTTGTGGGGAATGAGATGCCATTTAGTTTCCTACCCCCTGCCTGCACCTCCTCCAGACTTATTGGAGTGGCCAGCCTGCACTCCAATCTTGCTTTCCTGGGGCAGGAGGCTGGGCAGCATCTTCCAGGTACCTTTGGCAGCTTCTGTTGAGAATTCATCCCTGCTGTAAAACCCTCTGATCTGAGCAGAGTTAAGCCAGGGGTGGATCCATCCCATTATGGCTGACAATCAGACATGGTGATGCTCTGCTTAGCAAGGTACATTTTAACATGGCATTTTGAAAAGGAAAAGAGAATCCCCGCATTTGCAAACTTACTCTTGAAACCTGCAGCTCAGGGTCCCCAGTGATTCCAGACAGATCAGCTTGTTTGGTGAACACATCAGTAATGCCCATTTTGGTGAGATGGTGCTTTAAATCATAGGTAGCAGAGATCGAAAATTTTGGAATGTACAGGTTTGCTGAGCTGTTAGAAGAAACATAAGATGCTAAAATATTTCACTTAGGTCAGAATACAGTGTACAAGCTATTTAGCTTCTGTGACTGTTACAGGAAAACCCCAGGGAGTAGGCATGCTCCTTTGTATACAGTACTAACTGTCCCTCTGATTTCCAGTGTTTTCAAATGGTGATGCAGCTAATGGGTCAAACTCATCTCTGATGTCACACCTTACATCAGGTCTAAAATTGGCCATTTAGTTCATGTGGTCTCTCTTATTTTTTGTTGCTCTTCAGTGGACTTACACCAATGATGAATTTTGCCCAAGATGGTCCAGAGTATGCAGCTGAGAATTGCAGTAACTTTTTTTTGTCAGTATCACATTACCAGCTGCTATCCAATTTACTGCCCAATATCTCTAACTCCTCTGTGAAGCTTTATATTTCAGTATCCTGAGTAACTTCTGCAACACCTTTCCCTTTAGTATCATCTAGCTAATTAGCACCACCAAACCAAATTAGTGTGTTTCTTCCACCTTCTTCCAGATTGTTAACCTACTTGTTAAATATGACCAGAACTAACACTGATCTCTGCCTCAATGGACTCCCGGCACAGCTTGACTTTGGACCTGATCCAAAGCCCACTGACATATATTGAGAGATTCCAATTAACTTCAGTAGGCTTTGGATCAGGCCCATATTGCTCTTTATCAGCACATTTTGATTACACTCCTTCAACCCATGTCCATATTCAAACCAATGTGAACTAATTTATCTAGTACGATTTTATTAGATGCCGCACCAAATGCTTTACAAAACTGCAGCTAAAATAGCTGACTTTATTAAAACACAAGACTTTATTAAAAGAGTTCAGTCAGATGCAGTGAGAGCCATGGATGCAAATAGACTTATCTTGATTATTAATAGTAAATCAACTGGGAACTCAGAAAGTGGGCTAACTTGACCGAGGCAACTTCTCTAAGGGTTCTAGCATCTCTTCTCTCACCAGCAAGTTGCAGCAGTGGAAAGTTGTAGCCGGCGTTGATTCCAGGAGTGGGACTAGGAGAACTTCATCACAACATTATAGCTTGAAAAATAAAAGCCTAGAAAATCAGGAAATCCAGAGATAACTATAACTCTTGTTGATCATGGAATTCACTGATCCTTGTAACGTATTGTGACAAAGTTCCTCCTCTACCTTGGTGGGTCCTACGCCTATTGGCGGATTTGCTTGCCTCAGAGATCTTCCCCTCTGGTGGAACCCACAGTCTGGGTCAACTCCTCCTGTGTCTGATCAGGAGTTGGGAGGTTTGGGGGGAACCCGGGCCCGCCCTCTACTCTGGGTTCCAGCCCAGGGCCCTGTGGATTGCAGCAGTCTATACTGCCTCCTGTGACAGCTGCATGACAGCTACAACTCCCTGGACTACTTTCGCATGGCCTCCTCCAAACACCTTCTTTATCGTCACGACAGAACCTTCCACCTGGGGTCTGGTAATGCTTGTACTCCTCAGTCCTCCAGCAGCACACCCTCTCACTCTCAGTTCTTTGTGCTTCTTGCTCCCAGCTCCTCACACGTGCACCACAGACTGAAGTGAGCTCCTTTTTAAACCCAGGTGCCCAGATTAGCCTGCCTTAATTGATTCTAGCAGCTTCTTGATTGGCTGCAGGTGTTCTAATCAGCCTATCTGCCTTAATTGTTTCCAGAAAGCTCCTGATTGTTCTGGAACATTCCCTGTTACCTTACCCTGGGAAAGGGGACCTACTTAACCTTTATTCTGCCTAATAAAGGCAGAATAAAGGTTAAGAATATCTGCCTTCTATCACTCTTCTGTAGCCATCAGGCCTGATCCTGTCACAGTATATACAAGTCTATAACAAGTATTTCTAGTATTTCTAAATCTTCAGATTTAGAAAATGAATCAGTAATACATTTTGTGCCTGTCATTGCCCCTTTGTCTTCTAGGTGAAAGAGTTTGTCATAATTTTCTTAACTTGTTTCAAAGAATGAGATTCTTATGGTCTACACAACCGTGTGATTGAATTCTCTGTTAGTTGTGATTCTGGTTTATGTATGGTGTTAATACCACTGGCAATTTGTCAAGATACTTCAAAATGCAATTCTATCCTGAAAAGTCACTGTGGAAATTGCATCTTCTTGATCAACCAAACTGATTACATTAGTGACTCAAACACACGTTTACTACTTTATATTCCTGACAGCCCTGCAGAGCCGATGTAGCTCTGGGAGAGAAAGTTGGATTCTATTCCAGCCCATGCACCGCTGGAAGAATGATTAAATATATTTCAATTGCAGGATCTTTATTGATGGGAATGCCTGAGCAAAAAAAGAATCCAGTTTGACTCTGAAAGCTCAGGGTGAGTTTACAGGGTTGGCAATTAGGAGAAAAAATTGTTAAACTGAGCAGGTCTGATTTGGAGTCACTGAGCAATAAAAACATGGAACCCCACAGTGTCATTTTCACAGTTTTACTTTTCAAAGTACATCAGCACTTCAGATGTGCCATGCCTCCATACTTGAATTGGCAACTCCATAATACTTTGAAAAGGTACCTGATTGCCAAAAGATTACCTTAGATGGAGTGCATTTGACCATCTGGACACAGTTTCTTTCCACAGAGCATCTTCTACCTGCTTCATTTTTCCTTTATTAGGCAGAATAAAAAATGCTGTTGCACTTCCATTGTAATACAGTCGGACCACTGTGCAAGACAGCTCCGTATCGAAATGGAGGTCAAACCTGCCCATTCTGTGCATCATAGGAACTTTAACGATTGTTTCCTCATCCACAAAGAAGTCTCTTTCTTTAGTGTCCTCTGGCAAAAAAGGTTTTTCCCACTTGCCTAACAGAAAGAAAGAGAATGCAGTTGAATATTCTGGAAAAGAGGAATTAGACATACAGTCCTGGTGAACCATATAAGGTTATGTGTATATGTAATTTAAAAGCTAATTTTTATTTATAATGGATTATTTGTTTTGCAACATGTATTTATTTGTAGGCTGTAGAAATGCCTAATCATAGTGGAACACCCCAGAAACATCAAGGAATTACAATAAGCCTTACAATGCCTAGGTCCCTGCCAAATTCACAGTCTATTTTGGTCAATTTCACAGTCACACGATTTTTAAAATAGTAAATTTCACAATTTCAGCTATTTAAATCTGAAATTTCACGGTGTTGTAATTGTAGGAGTCCCAACTCAAAAAGAAGCTGGGGAGCGTGGTTGCAGGGTTATTGTAGGGAGGGTTGCGGCACTGCTACCTTTGCTTCTGCACTGCTGCTGGTGGTGCTCCAGCTGAACAGCTCTGAAGGCAGAGCCACCGCCAGCAGCCGCACAGGAGTCAGGATGGCCTGGTATGGTATTGCCACCCTTACTTCTGTGCTGCTGCCTGCAGAGCTGAGCCCTCAGTCAGCAGCCGCCACTCTCCAGCCACCCAGCTCAGAAGGCAGCAGTGCAGAAGTGAGGGTGGCAATACCATGACCCCACTAAAATAACCTAACGACCCCCCTGCAACTCCCTTTTGGGTCAGGACCCCCAATTTGAGACATGCTGGTCTCCCCCATGAAATCTCTATAGTAGAGGGTAAAAACACACAAAAGACCAGATTTCACAGTGAGAGACCAGATTCAATGGTCCGTGACGCATTTTCCATAGTTGTGAATTTGGTAGGGCCCTAGCAATACCCCACTCAGATAGGGAAGTATTATTATCCCTATTTCATAGTCAGGGAGGCACAGAGAGGTTAAAACACATGGGAACTGGACCAGACTCCTAATCCTGTGCTCTAATCACGAGACTATTTTTATTCCTTTATTAGAATAATATAGGGGCATCTCTGTATTGCCCCGACATATAACTTTGAATGAATGGTTAAATGTTTTTAAAACTGTAGTTTTGAGGAAAGACAAATTACTCTATTTGTGTGGGTTTATGATTAATTGAGGCCAAATTATGTGCTGTTGGGAAGATCAATTGTGATTTTTTCCCTAGACTTGGGACCTGGTTTACTTTCTTTCGAACCCACTTGAATAATATGGATTTCAATTCAGATGTCACAGGCTCACATTCTCTTGTGGAGACATCCGTAGTTTCACTGTACGGTAAGTGCAACATTTTATATATGAAGCTCACTTTAGCTGTGTTGTGGTCAAAGGGCCTGATCCAAAACTCATTGACTTCAGTGGGAAGACTCCTATTGACTTCAGTGGGCTTTGGATCAGGCCTATAATGGGCATTAAAACTCACTTTACTTTGCTTACACTGACTAGTTTCATTGTACAATGCCATATTGTAGCAGCAGCAATGGTAGTTCTAACAAGGCACAAAACATGTCTGAAAAATATTTGTCTGCAGTAAATTGGCCACCCTTCAATCATGTAACCTTTGAAAGAGACAGATAAGAAGGATCAGGTAGTTCATTCATCCCTTAATGCTCACAAGCAAAAATGGGGGAGAAGTGAGGGGTGCAACATTGTACTTATTACTAACTCTCTCTAAAGCAAACTCTATTTCCAGATGAATTCTTTACCTGTGGAGGAATGATATGGGCCTCCCTTTGCCTCAAAATTCAGTGATGATGTAAGTTTGCTGTGTGCCTTGTGCTACAGGGAGCAGTTCATGTTTCCTCTCATAGCAGAGTGAGCCTGCAGCTGCTTCTCACAGCTCGGTGAACAGGGATGTAGGCATTTGGTTTTCCACCCATTTCTTTCTACGTTAACACACTTATTTGAAATCATAATTGAATGACTTGATAGCTGTCAAGATAGGTCAGTTTACAAGAATAACAATCTGTACAGATCCCTATAGATTATAAAAAAGAACTGTAGTTTTCTTGTCTTAGATTCTAAGACCGTTCATACTCAGCCATCTAAAACGTATTAAACAGACATCTGTCTGTATATGTCTACTTACCTTTAAAGAAGATATAGCTAACCAAAATCATTGCAGTCTCTGGATCAAGATCCTTGACTAATTCAACAATTTTCCCATGTGTTTTCTTCTCTACATAATCATTGATATGTTTCTGAGCTTCTGCAGTATTCTTGAAGTTGATACTAAAAGCTTCTCCTTCATACAGGTTTTTGGTGTCAGCTAAAAACTTCTCTAGTGTTTTTAGTTTTTCTTTTAGAAACAAGGCGTTTCCCATATCGAGTTGGAGCTCACTGTCAGGATGGTTTAGAATGTGGATGAGATTATGGAAACAATCATGAATCTCCTTCTCCTGAAGTTCTGTCAGATTAAAGGCAAGTCCTTCCAGAATCTGAGTCAGAGTGTCTGATTTAGCACCAAGGGCCAGCATTGCAAAGGCAGTAGAGATGCTAATAGGAGAGAAGAAAATATTCTTCTTAGGGGCTTCTGAGGTAATCTGCTTGTAGAGTCTAAATGCAAAATCAGCATTGCTAGGAGCTAGTTTGAGGCAGTCACCTACATGATGGTGTTCCTCATGAACTGTACCTTCATGATGGTCATGTCCATTGTGGTCAGGCAGGTGATCGCAATGGGCAACAGCGTGAAGCCCAGCAAGTAACAAACACAGGTAGAGGGCGGGCTTCATCTTCCAGTGGAATTACTGTGTGTGGCAAAAACAAATTGGTTAGTAAGTGTAAAATAAATAAATAAACCTAGTACAAAATTACTCTCTCATCCCCATATAATAGGTGATCTTGTGATTATCTCTTCAATGATTAAATTTTTGTGTGGCCCAACTCTGTTCTTACTGGTTCGCTTAGCCTCCCTGCAATTCTCCTACATGATCCTCCTCTGCTCCACCTCTCTCATCCCCATGACCATCCAGTGTTATTGCCAAAAAAGCAAGGGTAGGTCATTGAAGATGCTGTGTATTTAATTTAGGCCAAAGGACGTAGAGGGGAGACTATGCAGTGGATGCTACTTTACTCGTATGGACACATGCCTGTCTAAAGTATGGCACCTCTAGTGATCCAAAATACTACAGTGCTGGAGATTGCTTTTGACACTAAGGCTCTAAGATTGTTCACAACAGGAGGGCCACTGGGTTAAGAGATCCAGAAATCTTGTGAGTCAAGAAAAGGGGAAGAGTTAGGCAGGCAGGAATCACTGTCGAAAGCTGAATATAAGTTGAGAGGACATGTCTGGACTGGTTCTTATTGCCTCTGAACTGGTTCCTCCATCACTGCTTTTAAATACCCTAATTATTGTCAGGTTTACAAGATGCTGCATTTCAACAAAGGATGCCTGGCTTTTTATAGCAAACCCCAAAACTCTTACACTCTGTGTAACAGTGAGATACCTCAGTGAAAAACCCCATCTAGAAAGAAAGTGAAATAATGTTCTTCCCTTCAGAAACCAGTAAACCCACTGGAATGGGTTCATTTTTTCAACATTGCAAAAAAAATATTTTCTTTTCACACTCAGGGACATTTTAGAAGTTAATTTCCTTTTACAGGCCTCTTTAACTTCTTGGTCAAGAATAATATTCCAGTTTCCAACATACCATAGGCCTGATAACTAGGGTTGCCAACTCTCCTGGTTTTCCTGGGGTCATCCCTTTTTTTTAGGTAGCTGTCCCAGGAAATCCAGAAGTCTTCTCAGGACATTAAAAATCCCATTGCTGTCAGTCACACTCCTGCAGGCTCCCTAAAGCCCTAGGGAATGTGGTGGGGGAGCCATGGGGCAGCAGTGCCTGCACAGTTCTGTCTCCAGAGTGTCTGGGAGCTGCAGGGATGGGTTGGCTTGGGAGCTGCAAGCAGGATAGGAAAAGCTTGGGTCTGGGAGTGGCCAGTTACCACCATACAGGTACTGTCTGTGGGATTGACCGCAAGGTGGCAGCAGGGTGGATTCAGCAAATGCTGTTCCCCGCTTGATGAGGTCAGTAGCTATGGCAACCCCAGGAGCAGAAGTTTGTGTGGATTGTGCCATCTCCTATGAGTGGGATGGTCAGGTAGTACCCAGGGTGTATGTGGTAGGAAGGGCAGGAAGATGCCCTAGTATTTTGTACCTCAGAGGGCAGATGTCCCAGAATAACACGGGTGAACATAATCAAAAACTCACTGAAGACAATGACATTATTTTCTGTTGACTTCAATGGGTTTAAGATCAGACCCATAGAAGTCAACCCATTTCTGTTTGCCTTCTTTCCTTCTGGTTGCAGGAAGTACATTATTTTGTCTGCTAACAACTGTATAAACCCATCATCAAGTGAGTTTGGAATCTTAATCTGGATGTGAGTATCAGAGCTGAACTCCTTTCTAAACATGAATTTACCTGCAGCTGGGCCAAACAAATGGCAGAAGGGTTGTGAATTGGTTTGAGAAATACAGGGCCACATTCACTAAATTTCACTCAGGAAGGTGTAAATTGAAGGTCTCTGCACCAACAGTGGCCTTGCATCCCAGCAGGGACTCAACTCCAAAGAATATTATCAAAGGTATTTGCTCACTGCTGTCTCTTGGCTCTCTCTCTGGAGGGAGCAGATTTATTTTATCCCGTTAATATCCACTTGCCATGATGTTACATTGCACAAATAGAAAAATATTGCAATTAGGACTGGGCAAGTATTACAAAATATTTTCAGTGAATAATCACACATTTTTAAAGGAATATGCTTCACTTTGTGTCTGTATCTTTTTATTGTCTTACTGCAAATATTTGATCCCTTGGGTTTTAGAAGCATGAATATTTGTAAAAAGCAGACTTCTGTTTGCAAATATTGCAGAAAATCAGAACATCTGCAAGTGTTCATAGCAATCAAGTTTAACATTCACATACATATTATTTAAAATGGCTATTCTTGTGTTCTCATCCAGTCAGGACACAGAAACAATACCTCATGACTTATCTGACTAGTTTTACAAAGCTCCTAATTTGAACATTTGACACTAATACTTTCCAGACAATATGAATAAAATCATTTGAAAAGAAATCAACTCTCATAACACATGAACCAGAGCTAAGCCTAATCTGTTCACAGATTCTCTTCAAGCCTATGCTTTGGGCACATTTGGATAAATTATTCTTTGTGAACTATTTACTCAGCTCTAGTCACAATTTATCTAGTTATCATTGATATCAATGAATATTTTATTTCACATCAAAGCCACCACTATTCTTCACTCTCATCTCTTTTAGTGCCTAACACTAAACATACAATCGGAATTTTATATGGACAGATTTATTAGCCAATTCATATTTACTTGGAATGTGAAATACATATTGAGTTTGAATGTCCCTGTTCAAGAAGTCATTTTAGTGGCTCAGACAAGATGTTTCAATTACAGCTGTATGTCCATATGAATTCCAATTTTCTGTATTGTTTTAAATTTTTGATTAGTTTATGTTGCGCTACCTAACTATAATAGGTTTTTTTTTCTCCCCTGGCTTGGTTGTTTTTGTGGCTGACTGATTAACTTTCATAGAGTTAATCACATTGCATTTCAATTTTCAATTCATAGTCAGAATCTAATATAATATGGGCCTGATTCTGGGTAGAGATTTACTTTTTTTTTTAATTGAAATCTGAGATTCTCACATTCATAGAAACGTAGGGCCAGAGAGGACCTTGAGAGGTCATCAAGTCCAACCCTTTGCACTGAGGAAGGACCAAGTAAACCTAGACCATCCCTGACAGGTGTTTGTCCAACCTGTTCTTAAAAACCTGCAATAATGGGGATTCTACCACCTTCTTTAGAAGCCTGTTCCAGAGGTTAACTATCCTTATAGTTAAAAAATGTTTCCTAATATCTAACCTAACCTCCCATGCACAGATTAATCTCATACTTTCACCTGACTCCAGGAGCTTGGACTTTAAGAAACATACCAAATATTGCAAGACTCACAATAAAATCATGAGAGATGCCAACACTGGTTACTCTAGCTTCAGGCTAGTGTGGCTCCATTCTAGTCAGTGAAATTATACCTGAATGAAACTGGTGTAACACAGTAGACACCCAGGCAGTCTGTATCAGAATTGTAGAGGACAAGGCAAGTGGGGGCCTGACCTCTGCAATGAATTCTCTTGAGGCGTGAGCCCTGTGTCTGAATGGAGTGCCTGACAAAACTGAGGCCCAAAGAATTACAAATTAGGGCATTTTTCAAGCATTCATAATATATTTTAAGGACCTGATGGTGCAAAGTGCTCAATTCCATTAATTTCAGTGGATGAAATGGGGCATTTAGTACCTTGCAGGATCAGGGTCTTGTGCTAAAATATTGGTTTTCTTAACTATGCTAGAAATACCCTTGGGCATTTAAACAGAAGACCCAGGTCAGCCTGCCATTTCTGTTTTAGGGCTGGTCAAAAATGTTTATGCTCATTTAATATTACAATTATTTTCAAATGTAGGGTTTGACATGCCTTCCAAAGTCCTGCAGTTTGGAAACTGGACTGATCTTTAGGAGTAGAAAGAGAAATTCAAATATAATTCAGTTTTTGGGTGATAATTCAGTTTTTCAATATTATGGGCCTAATTCTGCACTAAGATACACTATCTCTGATTCTCTATTAGTCTGTCATTGAGCTGAGCCAAGAACAGAGGTGGGGGCAAAGTTGGCTATTGACTTCAATTTTTAAAAAAATCATTTAAAATCTGAGAGACATAAGGTGTGCGAGGTAATATCTTTTACTGGCCCAACTTCTGTTGACAAAATAGACAAGCTTTTGGGCTACATAGAACTTGTCTTCAGGTTTGCAAAAGGTAATCAGAGTGTCACAACTAAATCCAAGGTGGAACAGATTATTAAGCATAAAGAGTTAACACATGTTGCAAGAGATCATTCAAGATAAAGTGGGCAATTAACACCTCTGCAGTAATTTAAAATCTGACTTTTTGTCCCATAAAAGAAGGATAGTTCCAAGGATATATACTGATTGAAAAGGGATTTTATTTAAGGCATATACAATATGAGAAGCAAGCCACTTAATGCATTCAGGAATATGATTTTAAAGCTTCATGGATTAAGGGACTATCTAATGAAACAGTCTTTTAAAAAGAATCTTTGCCCTGCAAGCTTTCAGAGTATTTTACCCGTTAGTAAGACTGGGAGCCTTTGCTCTGGACTTCATATTTGCTGTGGTTGCTGTATTTGCCTTTCACAGTTTGCCAGATCAGATAATTATAGTTAGCAAGAGACGCTATTTAAATCAGAATGTGTTATAAAGCACAAGCTATAATATCCTACACATACCTTATGATTCAGGGTTTCTGTTACCAAAGACAATTGCTTACAATTTCTTAAAATGCAAATACAATGCAACTTGCACAAAATTAGAATAATATTTCACTATTTTATAGTGCTTTTCATCAGTAGATCTCAGTCTAGTCTAGACTGGATATAAACACAGGATTCAAAGTGAAGTGTGCCTGAGTTCAAGTCCGGGTCTGCACTGGCTTCCTGTGTAGCCTTAGAGAAATCATTTCAGCCCCCTGCCTCAGTTTCCCTCTTGTTCTGTGTTAAGCATTGGCAAGTGCTGAGGGTTGTAGGAGGTGTGGTTCCTGCCATGCAGAACTTTCTGTTGAAACAGACAAATGACACAAAAACATGCTGAGACTCAGAGGATGGCAGTGCTTAGGGCAGTTTGCTTTAATGGACTTGGTAATCATGTTTGACTGATATAAGTCAGCATTTGTCCTGTGGCGCTGATTTTACAGCTGAGAATGGCAGCTCTTGCTTCCCCAGTGGCGTGATGGAGATAACTCTGTGACTAGCTGGAGCCACCTTATTAAAATCCCACCAGCAAACTGAGAAGAGGGCTAGGGTAAATACCCTGCCTCTGGTGGAACTTGTTCCCTGTCTGGATACCACTAACTTACCTGTGCTAGAGGCACTGTCTCTGTGATTCAGAAAAAGACATCCCTGAATACAGTCTTCTGTAGGATAGTTGAAATACTGGCTACTTTAAAAGTCCTACATTGTAGAGGACATGTCCTACCTCCTTTACAAGCTCTCCAGAACTCCTAGCTCAAACTACACAAGGTGAAAACTGCTATATTAGTAATAAGCTAAGGCACAAAGGAGAAACACCTCCATCAAATACATAATCTTATTCACCAGACGGTGCTGCTTCCCATCTTTCATTCTGGTTATAAGATAGCAATTTCTAAGCAGGGGAAAAATAAAATAAGCAGATTCCCTAGTTCCTGAATGCTCCATTCTTTGAGCACTCCCCTTCTCCAAGGCCACGAGATTAATTTCTGCCTTCATAAAAATCAATAGCAGCTTTTCCCTGACTTCAGTGTGATCAGGATTTCACTCATAGAGATCAGCACTGCCTATAAGGGACATTTTTATGATAAATCCTTGTTAAATTACTGTCACCATAAAACTGCTTACTCGCCTGCTGTGAAGATTAGTTGATTAGTGTTTATACAGTGCTCTGATCAGGTAACATGCTATGTGCATTTTAAATATCATCATGGCTATTGCATCCTGGAATGGTTGCTTAAGACAGATTTCCTTGTACCAAACAGAACAAAAGGCGCCACCATGTGAATCAAATGGCATAACATAAATTACATGCAACGCTGGTAATACACATTTGAAGTCCCCATGGTAAAATGATTACTTACCTCAGGTTTCAAGAATCCTGTGGTGTTCAGCAGGCTGTGCTGCACTTTGCTTTGCTATTTATGCTGCTGAAAAGCATTATGAAAGCAAAGTGTCCTCTAGCAAAGATTAACCAGGTCTGGTAAGGGTTAGTACTTTACTGATTGCACAGAGCAAACAGTGATGATGTTAGTTTTATGGCGCACCTAGTTTTGCTGTGTGTGCATGCCCTGAATGTGGGTTTGTGTACATTGGACATTGTCTTCCACCTTACTTCTGTTTATGCTACAGTGAGGAACACTAAAGCCCCAGTCTTGCAACTACTTACATGCATGAGTATCTTTACTCATTTTGATAATCCCATTGGTTTCAAGTGAGTGCTCAAGTGAGTAAAATTACATGTGTATAGTACTGGCTTGGGGCCTAATGGCAAACCTCAGGTAACTAAGTAGTGCCAACAGATCTCTTCTTAATAGTTCAGATTCCTTGTTTCCATCCCTGAAAACTTGGAGTAGCTCTTACACTGTGTATGAAATGCATATAAAACTAACCACCTATTACTTATCTACATTCCCATTGACAAAGCAAGTAACTGGGACCCCCCAAAAAAAATTTAAATAAAAAGGCATCATTTATGTTTGTAGTGACTATAGGTTGCTGTAGTGACTGGCAAATTCCACTGTGTTTGCTATGTTGAATAAAAATGATTAGAACACAGGCTGGTAAATGCAATGCTAAAGTATGTTCTAGTTCTTTTATAATCTCATGTAGGAATCAAGGACAGAATCAGGCCAGACAGTGCAAAACCCAGGATACCAGCAGACTGTTTAACTTATAAAATGATAATTTAAATAAAACAATAGGTTTGCCAGTGTATTTTTGTGATCTCCTTTTTAATGCAAATACTGTGATTTTCATTCAGAACTGGCCGAGCACTGTCTGCTAATGATGGTTTCCAGCTCTCAAGTTATTTACAGGCTGGTTTCTGATGAGGATGGGAAAACCAAGTTAATCACAGATGTTGTGTGGTGTTTGCCATTCTATAGTCAGTGTTTACCTGTCATTACTGCACAATGGACCTGATTTACCCCTCCCTGGCACTCAGTGTAGTCACTGGCATCTAGGCACAGTGCTACCATTCTGAGCTGATAGTGTCTGACACTCACCTTATAGAGATGTCAGTGGCTGCACAAGGTGCAAATGGGAGAATCAGGCCCAGTTTAGCTCATGTCCTCAAATTCACACCTGAAGGTGGACCCAAGGCGTGTAGATCTCCTCTCTCCAACATGAGGCAGGCGGTTGTCTCTTTAGACTTGTTCCTTCTTTGCCCTCTCCCCCTTACTCTGGATTCCACGTTGTGTCTCTTTCGGTGTGGGGAGCTACCTGTGGGGAAAGTAGCAGAGGCTAGATGGGCTGAGGAATGGAGTAAATGGGCTTGGTGGCCCTCTCTGGCCCAAATGGGCTAACCTAGCAAAGATAGTGCAGCTTGGAGGAGCCTGGTATCACAGCGAACATTGATGGTTGAAGTGAGGCTCTGGGCCAACTGGGTGACTGAGAGCCACTAGGAGAGTGGATGATGGGAAAGGCAGGAGTCACCAGCTGGTCCCTTGTGCTGTTGTGGGAAGAGAGGGCTTTAGGTTTAAGGCTTCAGTCCAACAAAGCACTTAAGAAGCATGTGTCTAGGTTTAAGGACAGGTACTGTCCCATTGGAGCCCAGTGGGGACAATGAGCTCAAGTGCTCAAGTGCTTTGCTGGAGCAGGGACTTAAGAAGCAATGTCAGAGTCTGGGGAGGACTAAGAAGACTAGGAATAAAGGGATAGCTCTATAGTAGGATTGCAGTTTCTGTGGAGAAAAGTGCATCCTAAATTAAACAGTAATAAGTCACCAGGACCGGATGGCGTTCGCACAAGAGTTCTGAATGAACTCAAATATGAAATTGCCAAACAAACAAACAAACAAACAACTAACTGTGGTATGTAAACTACCACTTACACCAGCTTCTCTTCCAGATGAATGGAGGATAGCTAATGTAATGCCATTATTATTTTGAAAAAGGCTCCAGAGCCAGTCCTGGCAAGTACAGGCTGATGAGCCTAACTTCAGTACCAGGCAAATTGTTTGAAACTAAAGTAAAGAACAGAATTATCAGACATACAGATGAACATAATTTGTTGGGGAAGAGTCAGCACTTTTGAAAGGGGTATCTTGTCTCACCAATCACTTAGAATTCTTTGAGGGGGTCAACAAACATGTAAACAAGGGTGATCCAGTGGGTATAGTGTACTTGGACTTTCAGAACCCATTTGACAAGGTCCCTCACCAAAGACTCTTAAGCAACGTAAACAATCATGTGATAAGAGAGAAGGTCCTCACATGGATCAGTAACTGGTTAAAAGGCAGGTAATAAAGGATAGGACTAAACTGACCATTTTCGGAACAGTGAGAGGTAAATAGCAGGGTTCCCCAAGGATCTGTACTGGGACCTGTACTGTTCAACATAATCATGCATGATCTAGACAAAGGGGTAAAATAGTGAGGTGGAAAAGTTTGCAGATGATAAAAAATTACTGAAGATAGTTAAGTTCAAAGCAGACTGAGAAGAGTTACAAAGGGATCTCATAATAATTGGGTGACTGGGCAACAAAAAGGCAGATGAAATTCAGTGTTGATAAGTAATGCACATTGGAAAACATATTGCCAAAATGATGGGATCTAAATTAGCTGTTACTACTCAAGAAAGAGATCTTGGAATCATTGTGGCTAGTTTGCTGCAAATAACTGCTCAATGTGCTGTGGCAGTCAAAAAAGCTAATAGAATGTTAGGAACCACTAGGAAAAGGCTATATAATAAGGCAGTAAATATCATAATGCCATGATATAAATCGATGGTACACCCCCCTCCTTCAGTACTATGTGGAGTTCTGGTAGCCTCATCTCAAAAAAGATATATTAGAATTGGAAAAGCTGCAGAGAAGGGCAACATAAAAGATTAGTGGAATGGATCCCTGTTTCTGTGCCCCACCCCTGTCTATTGATTCTGGTTCTGACCCTTGGCTTGATTCCTGACTCTGATTCTGGCAATGCCAATGATTCAGAGGGAATTAACAGAACAGGTCAATTATCGAGTGATCCATCCCCTGTCATCCAGTCCTACAATCTGGCAGTTAGAGGCTTAGAGACACTCAAAGCAAGGGGTTGCAACCCTAAAGATTTTGGCTGATAGCCATTGAAAGACCCATCCTCCATGAACTTATCTAATTCTTTTTTGAACCCAGTTATACTTTTGACATTTACAACATCCCTTGGCAACAAGTTCCACAGGTTGACTTGCATGTTTTAAGAAGTACTTCTTTATGTTTTTTTTAAACCTGATGCCTATTAATTTCATCAAGTGACCCTGGGCTCTTGAAGGGGTAAATAATACTTCCTTATTTACTTTCTCCACACTATTCATGGCTTTATAGACTTTTATCATATCTCCCCTTAGTCGTCTCTTTTCCAAACTGAACAGTCTGTCTTTTTTTCATCTCTCCTCATATGAAAGTTGTTCCATACCCTGAATCTTTTATGTTGCCCTTCTCTGTACCTTTCCCAATTTTAATATATCTTTTTTGAGATGGGCTCCCAAAATGGTACACAGTATTGAAGATGTGTGCATACCATGGATTTATATAGTGATATTATGATACTTATTGTCTTATTATCCGTTCCTTTCCTAATGGTTTCTAACATTCTGTTAGCTTTAACTGCCACTTCACACTGACCAGATGTTTTTGGAGAACTGATATCTGCTGGGAGAGCAATACTGCGGTGCACAGACAATCCAGGAAGATTTTGGAGAGTGTTGGGGACAACTTCCTTGTGCAAGTGCTGGAGGAACCAACTATGGGCCATGTTTCTCTTGACCTGCTGCTCATAAATAGGGAAGAATTGGAAGAAGAAGTAGGAGTGGGTGGCAACCTGGGCAGCAGTGATCATGATGAGATGGTCGAGTTTAGGATCCTGACAAAGGGAAGAAAGGAGAGCAACAGACTGTGGTCCTTGGACTTCAGAAAAACAGACTTTGACTCCTTCAGGGAACTGATGGGCAGGATCCCCTGGGAGCCTAATATGAGGGAGAAATAGTCCAAGAAAGCTGGCTGTATTTTAAAGAAGCCTTATTGAGAGTTCAAGAACAAACCATCCCGATGTGCAGAAGAATAGCAAATATGGCAGGCAACCAGGTTGGCTTAACAGAGAAATCTTCAGTGAACTTAAATACAAAAAGGAAGTTACAAGATGTGGAAACTTGGACAGATGACTAGGGAGGATTATAAAAATATTGCTTGAGCATGCAGGGGTGCAAGCACAAGTGGAGTTGCAGCTAGCAAGGAATGTGAAGGGTAACAAGAAAGGTTTCTACAGGTATCTTAGCAACAAGAAGAAGGTCAGGAAAAGTGTGGGACCCTTGCTGATGGGGGAGGCAACTTAGTGACAAATGATATGGAAAAAGCTGAAGTATTCAATGCTTTTTTTGCCTTGGTCTTCACAGACAAGGTCAGCTCCCAGACTGCTGTACTGGGCAACACAGTATGGAGAGGAGGTGAGCAGCCCTCAGTGGTGAAAGAACAGGTTAAGGACTATTTAGAAAAGCTGGACATGCACAAGTCCAGAAAGCTGGATGTGCTGCATTCAAGGTACTGAGGGAGTTGGTGGATGTGATTGCAGAGTCATTGGCCATTATCTTTGAAAACTCATGGCAATTGGGGGTGGGTCCTGGATGACTGGAAAAAGGCAAATATAGTGTCCATCTTTAGAAAAGAGAAGAAGGAGAATCCAGGGAACCACAGACCAGTCACCTCAATCCCTGGAAAAATCATGGAGCAGGTCCTCAAGGAATCCATTCTGAAGCACTTGAAGGAGAGGAAGGTGATCAGGAATAGTTAGCATGGATTCTCCAAGGGCAAGTCATGCCTGATCAATCTGACTGCCTTCTGTGATGAGATAACTGACTCTGTGGATATGGGGAAAGCAGTGCACATGATATACTTTGACTTTAGCAAAGCTTTTGATACAGTCTTCCACAGTATTCTTACCAGCAAGTTAAAAAAGTATGGATTGGATGAATGTACTATAAGCTGAACAGAAAGGTGTCTAGATCATCAGGCTCAATGAGTAGTGATCCACGGCTTGATGTCTAGTTGGCAGTGGATGTCAAGTGGAATACCCCAGAGGTCAGTCCTGGGGCTGGTTTTGTTTAACACCTTCATTAGTGATCTGGATGATGGGATGGATTGCACTCTCAGCAAGTTCGCGGATGACACTAAGCTGGGGGGAGAAGTAGACATGTTGGAGGATAGCATAGGGCCTAGAGTGACCTAGACAAATTAGAGGACTGGCCAAAAAGAAATCTGATGAGGTTTAACAAGGACAAGTGCAGTATCCTGCACTTAGGACGGAAGAATTCCATGCACTGCTACACGCTGGGGACCGACAGACAAAGTGGCAGTTCTCCAGAAAAAGATCTGGGGATTACAGCGGATGAGAAGCAGGATATGAATCAACCATGTGCCCTTGTTGCCAAGAAGGCTAACAGCATATTGGGCTGCACTAGTAGGAGCATTGCCAGCAGATCGAGGGAAGGGAAGTGATAATTTCCCTCTAGTCCGCACTGGTGAGGCCGCATCCATAGTATTGCGACCAGTTTTTGGCCCCCACACTACAGAAAGGATGTTGACAAATTGAAGAGAGTCCAGCAGAGGGCAATGAAAATGATTAAGGGGCTAGGGCACATGAGGAGAGGCTGAGGGAACTGCTCTTATTTAGTCTGCAGAAAAGAAGAATGAGTGGGGATTTGAAGGAAGACTTCAACTACCTGAAGGGGTTTCCAAAGAGGATGGAACTAGGCTGTTTTCAGTGGTGGCAGGTGACAGAACAAGGAGCAATGGTCTCAAGTTGTAGTGTGCGAAGTCTAGGTTGGATATTAGGAAAAACTATTTCACTAAGAGGGTGGTTTAGCACTGGAATGGGTTACCTAGGGAGGTGGTGGAACCTCCATCCTTAGAGGTTTTTAAGGCCCAACTTGACAAAGCCCTGGCTAGGATGATTTAGTTAGGTCTGTGATGGGATGTTAGATGGGGTGGGATCTGAGTTACTACAGAATATTCTTTCCTGGCTGCTGGCTGGTGAGTCTTGCCCACATGCTCAGAGTTTAACTGATCGCCATATTTGGGGTCGGGAAGGAATTTTCCTCCAGGGCAGATTGGCAGAGACCCTGGAGGTTTTTTGCCTTCCTCTGCAGCATGGGGCATGGGTCACTTGCTGGGGGATTCTCTGCAGCTTGAGGTCTTCAAACCGCAATTTGAGGACTTCAGTGACTTGGACATGGGTTGGGGGTTTGTTGCAGGAGTGGGCGGGTGAGATTCTGTGGCCTGCATTGTGCAGGAGGTCGGACTAGATGATCATGGTGGTCCCTTCTGACCTAAAAGTCTATGAGTCTATGAGTTGGGGGTGGTCCTGCTTTGAGCAGGAGATTGGATTAGATGACCTCCTGAGGTCCCTTCCAACTCTAATATTCTATGATTCTATGAAATGTCCACAATGACTCCAAAATTTCCTTCTTGAGTGGTGTGATGGGTTGCTGTACTCACTGCTGGATGGTGCCACCTTCTGGTGGTTCTGGGGATTAGTTTGGTCAAGCTGACACCCCTTCCAGCGGGTACACCCCATCAGTTTCTCCTCTGCAGCCCCACTTTTACTCCAGAAACTGCTGCATTCTTTTCATAATTCAGCCAGGTTTCATCTGTGGTTTCCAATTCTGGTAGAAATATGTTTCAGTGATCCTACTCTCCCACAGTCTCAGGCCATCTTCTGCTTCACTACCTCACAGTCCCACTCCCACAGTGGCTGACAAGGGTACTTGGGCCCACCCTCTACTCCAGGTTCTGGCTCAGGGATCCTCTACACAGTAGTCACGGTCCATTCCCTATACCTTGCTGTCTTTCTCTGAGCTGCTTCCATATCTCCTGAACCTGCTCCACTCTTCTGGGTTTGCCGATCTCTTCACTTCCTCCTCCTAGGGAGTAACTTTAGGCAACTCATCTCTGTGGCTCCTCAAACACCTCTCCCGTCTCCCAGGTTGTGACTGCAGCCTTTCTTCCCTGTAGTCCCCTCTGCTTTCAATTTCCTGTCTTTCATAGACCCCATCCAGTCCCTCACAAGTGGTGATCCCTTGATTCGCTGCCTGCGGCCTAAAGCTGCCCCGTTTTCAGTCTAATTAACTGATTGAGCCCACCTGGCTCATTTCAGCTCTTGCAGGGCCAGTGTGGCACGTACACTCCATCAGAAGTGGTAACAGCTAATTTAGATCCCATCATTTTGTAAGTATAATTGGGATTATATTTTCTAATGTGCATTAGTTTGCACTTATCAATGCTGAACTTCATCTGCTGTTTTGTTGCCCAGTCATCCAATTTTGTGAGATCCTTTTGTAACTCTTCGCAGTCTGCTTTGGACTTACACTACCTTGAGTAATTTTGTATCATCTGTAAACTTTGCCATCTCACTGTTTACCCCTTTGTCTAGTTAATTTATGATTATGTTGAAGAGCACAGGTCCCGGTACAGACCTTTTGGGGGACCCTGCTATTTACCTGACACTATTCTGAAAACTGACCATTTATTCCTACCCTTTGTTTCCTGCCTTTTAACCAGTTACCAATCCATGAGAGGATCTCCCTGCTTATTCCATGATTGCTTACTTCGCTTAGAGCCTTTGGTGTGGGACCTTGTCAGAGGCTTTCTGAAAGTTCAAGTACACTATATCCACGGGATCACCCTTGTCCACATGTTTGTTGACCCCCCCCCCAAAGAATTCTGGTGAGGCACGAGTTCCCTTTAGAAAAGCTGTGTTGACTCTTCCCCAGCAAATTGTGTTTATCTATGTCCATACTGATCTGTTCAAAGTTTAAAGAAAATTATCAGTGAGGATGTTTTATCCTTGTTTGCTGTACAAAATTTCTGGATTCACCTTATCAGCAGACTCTACAGTTCATTAATAGCAGTATTAATTTATTGCTTTAGAATAATGAGAACCTCAAAGAAGCTGTGACACTGAAAATTTTAATGTTGCTAATATCTTAAAATGGCAGTGGTTGATTGAAAGTTACTGAAAAACAGTACCACACAAAAGCAAAAAAATTAGACTCAGGCAAGTTCCAGACTCAAAATTTCAGGTCCCAATGTTTCTTTATTCAGTAACAGTAACAATAATGCTACATACTGCAGTTAATAGTGCTAAAATTTCATATTTGAGTGTCTTCAGAACTCTTGTGTGAGCACCATCTGGTCCTGGTGACTTACTAGTTGTATGTCTTTTCCATCTGAGAAGTAATACATCGTTATGTCTGTGAAGTTCTGAAGGATGGCTGGCTACCTATGGTATTCATGGGGATATTTTCATTGACGTCTGTGGGCTTTGGATCAAGCCCATAACATCAAAGACTGTGCATCTATCACTCATTGCTGGAACCCCCTGAGTTTTTATTGCAAAATCATAATACATGATTATCTCACCTTTAGGAAATCAACAATGCGAGCAAAGACATTTCCTTTGAATTTGTGCATGAATTTCCTGTAAAACTGTGTGGCTGGAGGCCAATTTTTTTTTTTAAATCAAGGGATAATTCTAAATTAGAGAACTTGAAGGCTTGATTCTCTAGGAGAGCACTGAGAAACTGACAGCCATCCTTCCCTACTCCCCCCTTCACATTTCATTATCCTTTTCAATATTTAACTAATTACTCCCAAGGCCGTTTAACAATAATCTAGGACATTATTGTTCTGACAATGTCCTATGGAATGCAAGAAGTACCTCCTACAATATGTCTGAGATGAAATGTCAAACAGGTGTTGGGGAGGGCTTTGTTGTTCTCTCTGATGTTGGGCTTTGTCTAATCTGCAGAGACCTCTATCTAGCCTTGTGTCTCAAGGAGAAATATATTCACGGTTGCATAAGTGGTTTGGAAATTACCCAGTGAAGCAAGTTATCATTATAGCCAATATATCAAATGTCTATTATAACTGGTTTGTATACTTTATACAAACCTAAAGTATCAAACATTTTTCTGGGCTTCACTCTCTCCCTTTGGGTATAGTTGCCCTGGTGGACCTGGTAAGTCACAGCTGTGAGGCTGATGCTGCCTCTCGCTTAGTCAGCAAGGTTGCAACTACAATTGACTCTGCCAAAAGTTTTTCCCGTTGTGCTGCACCTTGAGCTTTGCCAGGCACAGGAATGGAACATTTAGTTCAGTTCAAATGAGAGGAAAAATTTTAATGGGAGCTCTGCAACTGACCTCAGTGGACATAGGATCTGACCCCATCTGAATTTCTATCCCCTGCTATGTTAATTTGTGACTGGAATGTTTTAGTTAATTTTCTGTGTTTAAAATATGTGAAAAATGGACAAAAATAGAAGAAAATGTATCTTCAATCCTGGCTGCTGAGAGTTCTGCTGTCTTTCAAGTTTTCTTTCCCACTAATTTGTTAAAATGGCATCAGACTGATGGAAAGTAATTGAGAAACAAGGAGGTTTTGCTCACTTTACTCTAGCCCCAGTGACTTTAATGAGAATAGCTGTGCCGGATGGTGTGCAAGGTGAGGACTCAAAGGGGTGAGATTTTCCAAAATAATCAGAGTCGGCCAAACTCTGCTCTCAGTGGAGTCAACAACAAAACCCTGATTGTACAACCAGGGCTGGCTTTAGGCCAATTTCACCAATTCCCCCGAATCGGGCCCTGCGCCTAAGAGGGCTCCTCGCCCAGTGAGAATCCCTTCCCTGGCTAGAGGTGCCTTTTTAATTTTTACTCACCTGGTGGCACTCTGGGTCTTTGGCAGCACTTCGGTGGTGGGTCCTTCGCTTGCTCTGGGTCTTCGGCGGTAGATCCTTTGCTTGCTCTGGGTCTTCGGTGGTGGGTCCTTCAGTGCCACTGAAGACCTGGAGTGAATGAAGGACCCGCCGCTGAAGTGCCGCCAAAGACTCGGAGCACCGCCTGGTGAGTACAAGCCCCGTGTGTTTTTTTAAATGTGTTTTGTGATTTTTTTTGTCATCCCTTCCGGGGCCCCGTTGAAACTGTTTGAATTGAGCCTTGCACTTCCTTAAGCCGGCCCTGTGTACAACACGAGTCTCTGTCTGCTGACCCCTCAGCAGCTGCCTCTCTGTTCCCAGAGCGATGAGTGGCTTACTTCCTGCTGTGGCTGTTAGGCCCTCCTCCCCCAGTGGTATGGCTTGAGCTTGCCCTCTCCCAGGCCAAGTGCTTTTTAGCCCCTGCTGTACCATAATTTAGAGGGGACAGAGGAAAACTGATACCTCTGATGTGTCTTTTTGGATAAGCTGTCTCTGCCTTTTGTTTGCTCCAGGCTGCACTTTCAGGGTTTACAGCCAACACCTGCTCAGCCTTATTTAATCTTTCATGGAGTTGTAGCTGGAATAGGCCTGACCCTCAGGTTGGGTGAATCAGAACAGCCCAACCCTGACTCCTATAGTGGGACAACAGATTTATGCCAACCGAGAACCTGTCCCCACGTTTTTTGAATGCCTAGGCGTAATTTAAAAAAAACAAAACAAAACCAACCCCCTCCACCTTGTCCATTCACGGAATCTCCTCTACTAAACAAACAGTAATGGAAATACCTGTCATCTCTAAGCAGTTGTTAGATAAAAACCCCAATCTTTTGTTCAATTCATTTTGAAAATGTTTCTTTAGATTCACTTTGAAAACCTTATTACAGATGGCTCCGCGGTTGGATTTGATTCACTCCCCTGTATCTGGCTTAGGGACAAAAAGCTCTTCAAAGGATTACTTTGTGCTATTACTGGAAGAGAGTGAAACAGCAGGTAAATTCACCTCCCTCTCCAAATTCAAATAGCCTCTTTGATTCTTGACAATACTCCTTTGCACAGAAGAAGAGAAGGCTTGGAAAATATCCAAAATATATGCTAATTTATGCTTGGTACATTTCCCTTTTTTTCTTATCTGGATAGGTTAATAAGTCTTCCTGTGTCACAAAGGTGTACATTGTCTTATTTGTTCCTGTGTGTGATTGGTCTCAGTTATTCTCTTCTGTGAACTGTAAGATGGCAGGGAGTGTTCAGTGATTCTGTTGCTGCTTCAGTCTTGAATGAGGTGCTTTAAACATATTCCTGGGGTAATATTTTTATTTTGATCTCCATTGGTTCTTTCACTAGTCTGGTTGAAGGAAAGCCATGTTGTTCTGGGGGTTTTAAATTTCTCTGTTCTCCCTTTGCTTCCCCTCTCCAAACAAAGGAGCTGTATTATCAACAAGAGACATGCCAGCGGAGTGCAAGCTCTGACACCCTTACCATTCCCAAATAAAACATTGTCCTCTTTCAAATTCCTCCCACAAGCTCACCTCTGCCATGATGCCTACAAATCTCTGCCCAGTGGCTCAGCAGTTTGCACTAGCACCCTTCCACCTAGTGGAATTCGCAACCCTGAATTAGGCACCCAGGCTCCCTCTGCAATGCCTGGGGAGAGTTAGGTACCTCAAAGAAATCGGTCACAAAAATCAGCAAGCCAAGGTGGCCTATGACTCCCCTCAAGGGGAGTTAGGAGCCTAAATCCAAGCTGGAGGGAGGCACCTGTCTCCATTTTGGATTCTCAGCCGTGACTCTCTCCTGGAGTTCAGCACCCACGCTGGTTTTTACCAGAAGTGCCAGAGAAGGAGGTGCTGTTTCCTTCCTTATAGTCTCTATCCCAGGGGCTCGGGCACTTGCCAGGGTTTGGGGAGACCTGGGTTCATTCCCCACACTGTCTGATGGGGCTATAGAATTGAAACTTGGGTTTCCTATCTCCTAGGTAAATGCCCTAGCTCCTAGGCTACGTGGTATACTGGTATGAAGCTTTCTCAGTCTCTCTTGTTGAAGCTGTGCCACTGTGTATTAATAGTCATTAAAGCAGGAAGAGAGAGCACGAGAGAACGACTCTGTGGGTCAGTGACTAGGATACTCTCTTGTGATGGGAGAAATTTAGCTTCCACACTCTGTGTTAATGGCAGTTTAATTTCTTTGCTGCCTTTTTGGGGGTGGGGTGGTAAGGTGGTGTGGCCTTTCAAGGGAGCAAACTTGTGTTCTGGGGGCCTTACCTGAGCTTCAGTGTTCCTTACTTTCCTGTCCTCACTCCTTGTTGCAGCCTGGACTCACCGTAGCAGTTCTCTGTTGCCCTTCTGTGGTTTTAGGTCTCTTCTCTGCTTATTTTGCTGCTAGCTCTGTGCAGCCTTTGTGCTGTTCTGGCTAGGCCAAAGAGTTTGTGTTTTTCTGGCTGGCCTTTTCAAAGGGGTGCTTTGTGACCTGCTGAATCTTTAGTCGATCCTGTTTCTGACACCATGTGGAGAATACAGAGACCCAGGACACAATATTCAAGGTGAAAGCAAGAATCTCTTCATTTCCTGTTTATATAAGGATTATGTGATAAAGTGCCCATCACAATTATCGCCTGAGTTCTCTGTTATGTAACAAATACTGAGTGGGTTCTCTATTGTGTGATACACTGCCTGTCACATTTATTGACTGAGTTCTCTATTACATGATAAGGTGCTTATCACAAATATTGACTGGGCCCTTTTATTATTTATACAGTGCTTGCCACAGGTGTCTAGTGGGTCAGTTATTATTTAACAGTGCCTGTTTTACAGTGCCTATACACAGATACTGACTGGCCCTCTAGTCCCGGGGTTCCTAAATGTTTTTCCCTCAGGCCCATCTGTGCAACTGCAATTAACACTATTGGCACTTAATGAGGAAAATTATTCATTTTAATTATTACATACGTATAAACTATATGTACCAGCAGAGGGCCAGTACTCACTCTGTGTGTGTGTGTGTGTGTATGCGCGCGCGTGCGCACAAACATTGTTCCACTCTCCCGACCCTGGCCCTTCAGTGGCCTGAGGGCAGGTACCACCCGTCCTCCCCAAATGCAGTGCACCCCCATTGATGCCCAGCACCCCTTCCCTTGAAGAGCCAGGGGCAAAAGCCTTGACCTCACCCTCCAAATCATGCAAAAGCTCCATGTCTCCCCACTTACTATAAGCAAGTCTCCCTGGTTTCTGAGCCCCCCATAGGAGCTGGTAGGCAGAGATCCCTCAGGTTGCCTGTCACCAGTGGCAGGCATGGTACAAAAAAGGGAAGAAGGAGGATCCGAGGAACTACAGGCCAGTCAGCCTAACCTCAGTCCCTGGAAAAATCATGGAGCAGGTCCTCAAGGAATCAATTCTGAAGCACTTAGAGGTGAGGAAAGTGATCAGGAACAGTCAGCATGGATTCACCAAGGGCAAGTCATGAGTGACTAACCTAATTGCCTTCTATGATGAGATAACTGGCTCTGTGGATGAGGGGAAAGCAGGGGATGTGTTATTCCTTGACTTTAGCAAAGCATTTAATGCGGTCTCCCGCAGTATTCTTGCAGACAAGTTAAAGAAGTATGGCCTGGATGAATGGACTATAAGGTGGATAGAAAGCTGGCTAAATCATTGGGCTTAACGGGTAGTGATCAGTGGCTCCATGTCTAGTTGGCAGCCAGTTTCAAGTGGAGTGCCCTAAGGGTTGGTCCTGGGGCCACTTCTGTTCAATATCTTCATTAATGATCTGGAGGATAGTGTGGACTGCACCCTCAGCAAATTCGCTGATGACTCTAAACTGGGAAGAGTGGTAGATACGCTGGAGGGTAGGGATAGGATATAGAGGGACCTAGAAGATTTGACCAAAAGAAATCTGATGAGGTTCAACAAGAACAAGTGCAGAGTCCTGCACTTAGGACAGAAGAATCCCCTGCACTGCTACAGACTAGGGACAGAGTGGCTAGGCAGCAGTTCTGCAGAAAAGGACAAGGAGATTATAGTGGATGATACGCTGGATATGAATCAACAGTGTGCCCTAGTTGCCAAGAAGGCTAATGGCATTTTGGGCTGTATAGTAGGGGCATTGCCAGCAGATTGAGGGATGTGATCATTCCTCTCTATTCGGCATTCGTGAGGCCTCATCTGGAGTACTGTGTCCAGTTTTGGGCCCCACACTACAAGAAGGATGTGGAAAAATTGGAAAGAGTCCAGCGGAGGGCAACAAAAATGATTAGGGAGCTGGAGCACATGACTTATGAGAGGCTGAGGGAACTGGGATTCTTTAGTCTGCAGAAGAGATGAATGAGGGAGGATTTGATACCTGCTTTCAACTACCTGAAAGAGGGTTCCAAAGAGGATGGAGCTTGGCTGTTCTCAGTGGTGGCAGATGACAGAACAAGGAGTAATGGTCTCAAGTTGCAGTGGGAGAGGTTTAGGTTGGATATTAGGAAAAACATTTTTACTAGGAGGGTGGTGAAGCACTAGAATGAGTTACCCAGGAAGGTGGTGGAATGTCCTTCCTTAGAGATTTTTAAGGTCATGCTTGACGAAGCCCTGGCTGGGATGATTTAGTTGGGGATTGGTCCTGCTTTGAGAAGGGGGTTGGACTAGATGACTTCCTGAGGTCCCTTCCAACCCTGATATTCTATGATTCCACCCAGGCTTGGGACTGCCATAGTGCCAGCTCAGCCTGCAAGGCCCAGTTCTCCAGCAGGTGGGTGAATGCCCCCTTAAGCTGGGAAGAAGTGGTGGGGGGAAGAGAAAGGAGACAGAATCTGTTACCCTAGTCATAGTAGGGGTTCAATCCCAGAGAACCGCAGCCTGGCCCTGGGGCAGAGGGGTGATGGGGGCGACACTGAAACCAGTTTGGTCCAAGATGGAGGACACTGATGGCAGATGGTTCATGGGGATGTGGAGGGGGTGGGGTGAGCTGTGACATATGAGGAGTTAAGGGTGTTTTGGAAGGGGTGGGGCAGCCATGTTGTGGGTGGCTTGGGATGTGGGAACCCCAAGTTTGGAGGGAATGGGACAGGGGAACCCTGGGTTAGGCAGGAGAGTCCCCAGTCAGCAAAATGGCTGAGCAAGCTCAGCTGTTGGGGACAGACTGAGGATACTCGCGCTGGCAGCTTCATGCTCCACTCTAGTGAAGGATGGCTGGCTGGGGAGGGCACAGTGCGCAGCCTGCAATGGGGGATGTATGTATGGCTCCTAGAATGGACAGAGGAGATGAGAGGGGGAAAGGGACAGGTCAGTGCCATGGGGAGAGGGGTCCCCCAGCCTTCCACTGCAAAACAGCACACCCAAACCCCACTGCCAGCAACCAAGATGGAGGGGACAGCACAGTGCATGCGGGGGGTCCCTGATACTTCCCACTGCAAAATAGCAGCCCTCTCCCACCTGCAAGCCAGACGCTGAGGAAAGGAGGAGGAAACCTTCCAGCTGCCCCTCTGCTACATCCCAACCCCAGCTTCCCCCTCCCCAAAAGCCCTCTGTCTCCAGACCCTCCCCCTAAACTACCCCTTACACACATGCTCTTCATGCAGGGTCTGTAAGGCAGGGCAAGTGGATAGGGCTACGTGCCTTGGAGCTGCACTGAAGGGCAAGGGTCAAGATGGGAGTGGAAAGATGCAGTTTGGGGGGAAAATGCCCCTACATACACCCCCATCTTCACCCTTGCCAGTGGACCACCTGGGACTGTGTTGCAGCCTGCCTATGGACCACAGCCCACAGTTTGGGAACCCCTGCTCTAGTTATTACCATAATTGAAATACTTAAGAGTACTTGATGGTAGCCATCCTTTCAATGCTTTATGAAGCAGCTAAGAGTCCCGTGGCACCTTATAGACTAACAGATATATTGGAGCATGAGCTTTCGTGGGTGAATACCCACTTCCTCAGATGCATGTCAGTATTCACCCTCATGCTCCCATATGTCTGTTAGTCTATAAGGTGCCACAGGACTTTTTGCTGCTTTTACAGATCCAGAGTAACATGGCTACCCCTCTGGTACTTGAGTGCTTTATGAAGTATCGAACACTGTGTAAAGACTCTTCCTCAGAGTCATCACTCTTCATGGAAGTGCAGGAGGACCTTGGTGCTGAAACTCCTTTTTCTTTTTCTTAAACTCCTTTTCTGTGTATAATGTCTGTGTATGTGTACCCCAGACAAATAATTACAAATTGATATGTGCATGGGTTCATATAATACCCTACTGAGAATTAAACACACACAAATATGTCTCAGGCTTAGTGGACTTCACTTACCAATATGATGCTGTGTTTCGAATTCAGATATCACTGAGGATAGTGAGATAAATGTCATTTCCTCTCCCTCCTTATCATTATTTTCCAGGCTATATTTGTCCCTGCGCTTGCAGGCATTTGTTTAAATTAATAAAATAAAACAAAGAACCCTAATGAGAAGAGTATATGGAAACTCTCTAAAAAGCCAACCACTGACTAAATTTCAGAGATCAATATTTATTTTTTTTCCAGTGAACATTATAACAGGGCAGTTTTCCAATTGGTGTGCAAGTCCCTGGGGGAATCTCACGACAGTCTCTGTGCTGGGGGAAGAGCAATTCTAAATGTTTAGGAACTGTAGTTAATTGCCTTCTTTCCTCTGTTTTATGGGACAGCCCCATAGCTGAGTTGGGTCATTTGAGAAACAGTGGACTGTTGATTGGAAAAACATCTGCTCTGTCAGAGAGAACTGCATGGGAAGAGAAGACCATGAAAGAACTGGCTTGGTGTTGCCGAATTTCCAGTTCTATGCCAGAAGCAGAAGAAAGGGAAAAGCCTAGTAATTTGTGGAGAATCAAGAGGAACAATGGCAGTTCCAAGGTGGGATAATCAACATTGTTATTTGGATTCTAAGCTGATAAAACAGGCAAGGAACAACTCAAAATGTAAGGGCTGAAATCCTGGCCTCACTGAAGTTAATAGCAAAACTCTATAATGGGACCAGGTTTTCTCCCAAGCATAGACAAACTCCTAAGGAGTCCAGACTTTGCATCTCATGCAAGGACACTGCTGAAGCCTTTTAAAGGGTTGTTGCCAAGGGACTCTAGGTTACCTACTATTTATTTGTGAATTACAAAACTGGGAGAAGGTGGGGCTGTGTCTGTGTGCTTCGGATTTGTTATAGTTCTTCTTCTTCAACTGATTGCACAAGTGCATTCCACTCTAGGTATGTGCGCGCGCTGAGTACAGTGTCTGGAAATTTTCCCCTCAGTGGTACCCATCAGGGCTGCTCAAGTGCCCTCTGCTGCTGTGCACTGATAGTGCTAGTAAAAAGCACCCAGCCAACCTCACACCCCCTCAGTTCCTTCTGACTGTCTATGATGGTCTCTGAACCTACTATCCTTGCTTTTGCAAGCACTCTCAATGGTCTTCCTCGTTCTGTCCATAGTTAGTTGTAGTTAACTGTAATCAGTTTTACTCAGCTTTAGCTAATTTTAGTGAAGTTCTACAACTTCATGTTTTAGCGGAGCCTAGTAAGACTTTGTGGCAGACTCTGCATCTCTTCTTCCTATGTCAAAAAGGGCGCAATGAAAATACTTTGTTTCTGCCCAGAGTTGTGAGTTCCTGTACTCATCACCCTTTTCCCCTTCGGATCCCTGATGGTATCCACTGCCAATGAGAGAGAAAGGCAGAGTCATTAGGGTGCAACCTCAAAATCAAAAATCACAGTGCCGGAGGTGAAAAATGGGCCACAGACTCTACAAAGAGAGACTCTTTATGTCTGACTGGAGATCCATGTGGCAGAGGGTAGAATTCAGGCTTTGATTTTGTGGTTTCTGTTCATGTTAGACACAAGAGTCAATCTTTTGTTAGTATGATTGGAAGGTGAATTACCGGTTTCCTTTACACTCAACCCCGAACACTGGACCTCTTGATTTTATATCAAAACAACCACATGCTGCCCAATTATCAAAGTCTCTATACTGTTCAGACAGGATAAATCACATGGCACTAATAGGAATATAAGCTAAATAAATAAATTAAAAGGCTGATTCCCACCCTCCCCACTCCCTTTAAGTAACAATTTGCAGGCTTTGAAATCAGGACTATAGACTAAGAGGCAACTGCCTTGGAAATAGTCTGACGGCATCTCATCACCTACCTGTGATACTGGGATTACTTGGCTTTTGCATTACCAGATAAGAGGTTGTCCTGTTAGATGGCATCTTCACTGTGTGTCGGACTTGGTCCACTTGATTGTGGAGACCCAGTAGGTGGAGGATGAGTAGCTGGCCCACTACCAGGAGGAGTGGTCTGAGACAGTGAGTGCGTATGGCTGGCTGGAACATCAGATCCAGAAGATACAATATATATGCCTCCCTCCCTCCCCTCTCATCACAGCCTAACCTCATTGGCCATATACCAATGTAAAGAGGCTACTCCAGAACAACGCAAGGGAGACACTTTGCATCTTAAGCAAAGATCTTACAGAAGCCTTTTGGAATCCTCTGTTGCAGGGGAGTTTGGGTGACTTATGAGTTGCCTGAATTACAACACAGAGAAAAAGTGAAAGTGACTCTGTCTGCCAGGGGTGGCTGGACATGAATGGCTAAAGGAGCTAAACTCAACCAATAATGCCAGAGCTGTGAGTTATGTTGTGCCTTATGGCTGAAGTACTGCAGGAAGCAGAGGTGTAGCGAGTGCCCTCCGTACCCTCCGACCGGAGGGGGTCCTGCAAGGAAGGGGGCCCCTAAAAGTGGCAAAAAAAATGTAAAGTATAACTAGGTAAGTGACATTTATTGATGCTATTGCACAATCTATGTCGGTTTTACTGACAAAACCGTGAAGTCATTATGATACATCATAATGCTATTGGCTACATCAGTTGTCTGTCGGTCAGTTTTGAATTTTAGTTGGACCCATTCAAAGAATGTGTATTTGGGTTCATAATGGCAGTTGTCGGATAAATGTTATTAATTTAGTTGTTTAGTTTTTTATCGTTTCCAACGCAGAAGCGTGCTTTGTGATGTCTAAGAGAATGTATAAGAGCGGAGCTAGTAAACGAAAGGCAGCCGAGAAGGAACTTGAGAAAATTCCAAAGTTGTCAACATATTTTGCCCTGCAATCTAACGTACAGGTACAGGCACATGAAACGGACAACGCTAGCAGCTATGAATTGTATCCAGACGTATCCAGAAGTGCTTCAAGTGAGGTCGAAGGTGAAGCCAGTTGTTCTACCAAACAAACTGTAACAGATATTCCAGCTGCTGCCGAGAAAGAAGTATCTGAATCTGAACCACTGACTGATGATCCAGGAAATTGGCCGTCTATAATATCGGACAGGCAAGTGTGTGACATTGTTGCACGTGGCCCACTGAAGCAGAATGTAAGTTACGAATTTCCATTTAACGAGGAAAGGTGGAGGTTCACAAGTACTCATTTCTATCGAACCATGGCAAATGGCGAGAAAATAAGACGTTCATGGTTAATGTACTCAGTTCAGAAAGATGCCATTTTTTGTTTTTGTTGTAAATTATTTGGCAATGGCGACATACCGCTATGTCGTGGAACATCTGCTTGGAAAGCACTGTCAAAAAGACTTCAGCAACATGAAACAGGCAAAGGTCATCAAGACTGTATGGTGAAATGGTTTGACCTTCGGTCAGGCATAGTAAACTGTACATCTGTTGACCAACTCGAATTGCAGGCTTTTCTGAAAGAAAGAGATTTCTGGAGAAATGTTGTCAAACGCATGGTTGATGTCATTATTTTCTTGTCCGAAAGAAACTTGGCATTTCGAGGAAGTAATGAAAAGCTCGGCGATCCTTCAAATGGCAACTTTTGGGGACTGTTTGAATTGCTTGCAAAGTATGATACTGTCTTCAGCGAACTTTTACAGAGGATTAAGAAGGCAGAGACACATGTTCAGTACCTCAGTCCACAGATCCAAAATGAGCTGATTCAACTTGTTGCCAGTAACATTCAAGAGGCCAACATAGCGCAGCTTAAAAAAGCAAAATATTATTCAGTTATTTTGGACTGTACTCCCGACGTGTCACATGAAGAACAGATGTCTGTGGTGTTACGCTTTGTTGAATGCAACGGTGAAGATGGTGTCAATATTCATGAAGCATTTGTTGGTTTTCTTAATGTTCATGATACAACTGGCGAGGGCTTGTTGGAAGTGTTTCTTGAAAAGGCAAACAACTTAGGAATAGACATTGCTGACATGAGAGGCCAAGCTTATGATAATGGCGCAAACATGAGAGGAAAGAATAAAGGAGTTCAAGCCCGCATGCTAGAAATAAATGACCGTGCCTTGTATGTACCATGTGGAGCTCACACTTGGAATCTTGTGATCTCAGACGCAGCAAAGTCATCAAAATATGCCCTTGACTTTTTCGGTCTGATTAACAGAATATACGTTATCTTTTCTTCTTCACCTTCACGTTGAGATATACTTCAAGAACATATGCCAATATCTGTTAAAGGGTTATCGGACAGTCGTTGGGAGTCGAGAATTGATGCTGTGAAGCCATTGCATTATCACCTTGAAGAATTGTGCAATGCTTTGTCATCTTTGCGAGAATATGCGCTCGAAAAGAAAGATGGCGATACAGCAATAGAAGTCGGTGCGCTTTTAGACCATGTTACTACATGGTCTTTTGTTCTAACTGTGTACACGTGGTACGATATAGTATTTCACGTCAATAAAACCAGCAAATTAATTCAGTCACCAGATGTGTCAATTGACATACTGCAGGCAGAAGTCGGTGCTACAATGAAGTTTTTGGAAGACTATCGAAATACAGGATATAACTCTGTGGTCACAAATGCACGTGAAATAGCAGAGCATACGGGTATTGAGCAGGTGTTTCCAGAAACCAGGGTGCGACGTAAGAGGAGAATGTTTGATTATGAATGTGCTGATGATTCGAGCCGTCTTTCTGCTGAAGAAAAATTCAAATCGCAGTTCTTTCTTGTTCTCACTGATCAGGCCATATCTTCTGTTTCGTCGTGATTTGACCAACTCGTGGAGTGGTATAAGTTGTTTGGATTTCTGTACAACGCTAACAGCCTGAAGCAGTGTCACAGAGAAAATGAACTGAAGAATCACAGCAAAAATTTTGAAAGAAAAATGGGAGACATTGATGCCAACGAACTCATAATGGAATTGAATCGTTTTATTTATGTCATCGAGAAAGAGAGAGGACTTGTCACGGCAAACAATTTTTTAATGTACATATACAAGAACAGCCTTCAGGAGATATATCCGAATCTTTGCATTTGCATCAGAATTCTTCTGACCACACCAGTTATGTCGCTGGTGCTGAAAGGAGCTTCTGCAGAATGAAACTGATCAAGAATATCCTGTGCTCAACCATGACAGATGACAGGCTTTCTGCGCTTGCAGTTATCTCAATCGAAAACAAGATTGCCAGATCTCTGGACTATGATGCATTGATTAACCAATTTGCGGAGAACAAGGCTCGAAAGAAGCGCTTTGCGTAAATACGGAATACGTGTAGACTGTAGGCCTATGTATACATAATATGAACCCTGTATATTGTATAAAATAAATACCACATTCCAGTTTCTGCATTGTAAGGGGCCCCGGACATATGTTCAGAGGGGGCCACGTTCTTTGTTGCTACTGCTCTGGCAGGAAGCAGTATCACTTGTCACAGGGATTTCTGCGAGGCTGGATTTCACCCAGCAGCCTTAGGATCTAGGCTTCAGTTCATCTAGCTGCTTTCTGTAATGCTTCTTGCAGTTTCCAGCTCCTAGAGATCCTGCTTGCAGCACCTGGGCTACAAGCAATAGAGGGAGGAGGACAGAAGAGGATTTCCAAGCTCCTGTGAAGTTTATTCAGAGTAAAGGGCTCTCTACAGCCACAGTCCCTCCCTGATGACTCTGCTCCTGTTTTTCTGTATCCAGCAACAACTGTGAGTTGAGGGTGGAGGTTCTGGGCATAGGGGTGAGAGTTGGAGTTCTGGAGAAAAGGGGATTGGGAACCTGGTGGTGGCTGTCAGGTTGGAGGAAGGACTCTGACCTCTGGGAAAGGTCTCCATGGGTTTTGTATATTTTTGTTCTGACCCAGGTGGTGTTAGTTGGGAGAGGGTTTCAGAGCAGAAAGGGGTTGCTGTGAGCTTGGGAGGGTTTGGTAGGAAGAAGAGGTGTTCTTGGTCTGAAAGGCATGGGTGGGAACGGTGGGATATCCTGAGCTGGGGCTGGTTAGAGGGAGCTGAGCAGATCCCAGGCGTGGGATGGCCCAGGCTGGCAAGGCTGAGTGTAAGGGTGTCATAAACAGATAAGTAAGAGTTAATAGAACAGAAGTACTTCATATCTCTTTTGCCTGGAAAGGGTTAACAAGATCAGTGAGCCTGGCTGTCACCTGACCAGAGGACCAATCAGGGGACAGGATACTTTCAAATATTGAGGGAGGGAAGTTTTTGTGTGTGCTGTTAGATTTTGGTGGTTGTTCTCTCTGGGTTCTGAGAGTGACCAGATGTGCAACCAGGTTTCTTTCCAATCTCCCTGATACAGGTTCTTATAGATTCAAAATACTAAGTACTAGGTGATAAGGTGAGCTAGGCTTATGTTTGTTTTCTTCATTTGCAAATGTGTATTTGGCTGGGAGGAGTTCAAATGTGTATTTGGCTGGAAGGAGTTCAAATTTGTATTTTGCTGGAAGGATTTTAATTTGTACTTGTATATTTAGGCTGGGAGGGTATTCCCAGTGTCTATAGCTGAAAGACCCTGTACCTATTCCATTTTAAATTTACAAAGATAATTTTTTCTGTTTTTTCTTTCTGTTATTAAAAGCTTTTTCTTGTTTAAGAACCTGATTGTTTTTTTATTCTGGTGAGACCCCAGGGGACTGGGTCTGGAGCCACCTGGGAATTGGTGGGGAGAAAGGAGGGAAGGGAGAGAGAAAGGTTAATTTTCTCTCTGTGTTAGGATTACTTTCTCTCTCAGGGAGAGTCTGGGAGGGGGAGAGAGAAGGAGAGGGGAGGTGAATTTTCCTCTCTGTTTTAAGATTTAAGGAGTTTGAATCACAGTAATCTTCCAGGGTAACCCAGGGAGGGGAAGCCTGGGAGAGGCAATGGTGAGGGAAAGGGTTTACTTTCCTTGTGTTAAGATCCAGAGGGACTGGGTCTTGGGGGTCCCCAGGCAAGGTTCTGGGGGGACCAGAGTGTACCAGGCACTGGAATTCCTGGTTGATGGCAGCGCTACAAGTACTAAGCTGGTAATTGAGCTTAGAGGCATTCATGCTGGTACCCCATCTTTTGGACGCTAAGGTTCAGAGTGGGGGTTTATACCATGACAAAGGGGCAATGGAATCAGTTGGTGAATCGGTGGGGGAGGTGGGCACGAGGTAGTGGGGGAAGACTGAATTGGAGGTAGTGGGTTTGGAACTAGGAGAGAACCATGACAGGATCAAAGAGAGAAATTCAGTCTTCTTCCATCCCACCGTTTAGCTGTGAAATGCCCCAGCTTTTCACTCTGAAGAGGGTACAGGGTGGGACAGCAGAGAGGATCAAGCAGCTTGTTTTACTTCTGACATCTCCACCAACCTCTCTTATGCTTCCAAACCAGCTCCCTGTGACCTCCCCCATCCCCACCTGAGTGTCTCTTTTGTCAGTTAGAAAATATGATTAACATACAGAGAGGGATGCAATGTAGGAGGCCGGGGGGAGGGTATCTTGTACTCTGCAGCCCCCACTAATTATTATCAGTATCATCTATATGTAGGGTGACCAGATGTTCTGATTTTATAGGGACCCTCCCAATTTTGGGGGCTTTTTCTTATATAGGCACCTATTACCAGCACCCCTCCCATTCTGATTTTTACACTTGCTGTCTGGTCACCTAGTTACAAGGACTTTCTTTCACATTTACCTGAGACGTTTACTAATACATACTCAATTCACAGAAAAACCAGGCTGTTTGTTTGTTTGTAGGCAAAGAGTTGCCATACTCATGTTTTATTTGTTTAGAATTTATGTCAATTGCAATTTAGTTACAGTCACTGGCATCAAGTGGTCTGTGGTATGTGCACATACTCCTGGGCATTTAAAAACAACTCCTTTGAAGCACTGGGACATGTACAGTGACCGTACAATTATTTTTCTATAGGATTTACTATTTTCCCCATGAAGAGGATGCTGTTGATATTTCTATCAATAATCAGCGTCAGGAAAGGTCGGTTAAACTTAATGGTAGGAGGAGGAGGGATGGGAAGAGATGTAAATGTAATTTCCACAATAGTGACTGCCGCAGCCTCGGTACCATTCTCATTAACATCCACCACGGCCTTGTGAACAGCCTATGAGGAAATGAAGTAGAGATCACAGTGTGAGCATAAAACAGGGAGCAACATCTGCAGATGAACTTGCTCATATTTAAACCACAGCTATTAAGAAAGAACAGAATGAGTACAGGATTGCCAACACAAAACATAACCCATCCCTACATTCCCAACCCAGGCAAAACTATCTTTGATTTCAGTAGGCGTTTTGCCTATAAATCTTTGGAAGAGTCAGGCACAACAATATGAATAGATTAAATTGCATGTATCAAATCCCTTGTTCGCTCATCCACAAAGAGGGGGACTTTCTTAATAAATTGTTTAACATTATAGAAGAATTGTTTCATCATCACAAACAACTCTACTACCTTTATGCATCAGAGAGTTACTTTGCAGCAGAAAACAGAAGATAATTCAAGATAAATGGTAACAAACAACATAAGAGGGAAAGAAGCTAGATAAGTGACCTCCCTTGTGTACCTTCGCCTAATATATTTCTCTCTTGGGTACAGTGAAATGGTATTTCACAGTGCAAATGTGAACCAATTTCTTTTACTCTTTGGAGCTACACTAAGAACTAACACTCACTTTGTTCTCCTTAATGCAACTCAAATTAGTTTTTCCTTTTGTTGTTTGCAGTTTGTATTTGTAGCTTTGCTCATCTCAGGATATGAGAGAGACAAGGCAGGTGAGAGGTTTCAGAGTGGTAGCCGTGTTAGTCTATATCATCAAAACAATGAGAAGTCCTTGTGGCACCTTAGAGACTAACACATTTATTTGGGCATAAGCTTTCATGGGCTAAAACCCACTTCATCAGATGCATGGAGTGAAAAATACAATAAACAGTATAAATATTACAGCACAAGAAAAGATGGGAGTCTTTACAGACAGTCTCTATGCAAAAGAATAAATGGACATAAATCAGACATCAAGTATTGTAACATTCAAAAACCAGTAGGAGAGCACTTCCGTCTCTCTGGACACTCAATAATAGACTTAAAAGTGGCAATTCTTCAACAAAAATCATCAAAACTAGACTTCAACGAGAAACTGCAGAGCTGGAATTAATTTGCAAACTGGACACCATCAAATTAGGCCTGAATAAAGACTGGGAGTGGCTGGGTCACTACAAAAAGTAATTTTCCTTCTGTTGATATTCATCCCTTCTTGTCAGCTGTTGAGAATAGACCACTTCCACCTTGATTGAACTGACCTCGTTAGCACTGAGTCCCCACTTAATAAGGCAACTCCCATCTTTTCATGTGCTATAATATATATACTGCTTATTGTATTTTTCACTCCATGCATCTGATGAAGTGGGTTTTAGCCCACAAAAGCTTATGCCCAAATACATTTGTTAGTCTCTAAGGTGCCACTAGGACTCCTCGTTGTTAAGGCAGGTGAGGTAAATAGCATTTATTGAACCAACTTCTGCTGGTAGAAGGGACAAGCTTTTGTACTCCACCAAACTCTTTGTCAGGTCTGGAGAAGATAACCAGAGTGTCACAGCTAAATACAAGGTGGAAGAGATTGTTAAGCATAAATACATACATATGCTATAGCAGACCACTTAAAATGAAGTGGGCAACTAAGGAGAAGCAAGCAGCAGGGCGTGTTCAAAGTGTTACATTGATTTTATTGCTCAATTCATCTGTAAGTCCATAGTCCTTAGTATCCAGCAAACTTATGAATTTAATTTCCCAGGCTTGTCTTTTGAAGGTGCTGGGCAGGTTTCCTTTGAGCATGAGGGCTGAGAGGTCAGATATGGAGTGATCCCTTTGTGTTTGCCCATGTGGAAAAAGGTGTTCTTGTCTTTTTTTATAATTTTAAGATCCATGGGTCCTAAGCATGTCTATCACAATATATACTTTACCTGCCTCATTACAACAGTGTCTATCACACCTTGCTGCTTGCTAGCCCTTAATTACTCACTTCATTTTAAGTGGTCTCCTACAGCATACGTGTACCCTTATGCTTAATTTGTCCCACCTTGAATTTGTCCAACCTTGTCTGGACCTTATCCAGACTTTATTCAGACCTGAGGCAGAGCTGCATCAAACTTGAAAACTTTCCTCCTCCACCAGCAGAAGTTGGTTCAATGAAAGATATTACCTCATCAACCTTGTTTCTCTTATTTCCTTCTACTGTTTCATGATGAAATTCTGATACTTACTCTGTGACACCATAGTCAATCTGCCGACTCATTTTATAAGGCACTACTCAGTAAGTGTAAGCGTATTGGGAAGTATGTTGCCACAGACCTCCTGTGTGCTCTGGAGCAAGTCACTCAGCCTCTCTGTGCTTCACTTCTCATCTGTGAAATAGGTGTAAATCCCTACTTCACAGGGGTATTGTGGAGATAAATACATTAAAATTATGAGACACTTAGCTACTAAGCAACAAGTGGTCATATAAATACCTATTGTAGAATAAGGCTCCCTATTTGCAAACTCTTGCCATACCATTTTACATATTAATTATTTTATGGTAACAATAGTTGCAATTGCATTTTCCCTGTTCTTTTGTCCTTTTCCCTATCTGATGGTACTGACTTCTAAAGGACATTCCAGAAGGTCAAGTAAGCTTGGAGAGCCTCTGTATTAAGTATAGTAAGCAAATTAATGCTTAATTTGAGGAAAGACTATGCACTAATCTGTGGGTCTGTCCTCCTTATGCTGCAACTCTGCCTCACCTGTCCATGCCGGCTGAGCATCTTACCAGTCACCTGAACAGAAGCTGGAATGGGTCATTTCAAAAGAAAATAACAGACAAATCCATTTAGCAACATCTGTGTTCTACAAACTTACTTTTGACACCTTCAGGTTAGGGTGCCCAGTGATTCCAGAGAGATCAGCTTTGTTAGTGAACACATCAACCACACCCATTTTCTCAAACAGCTGTTTGACATCATAGGTACCAGATACAGAGAATACAGGAAGGTACAGGTAGATTTTTCTGTTAAAAAAGAAACACAAAACTCTGGTAAACTATTGCCAAGTGGGTGGATACTTAAATATTTGCAGCTGGATAATGTATACCACTCAAGGATCTCAGCTACCAATGAATTTGCCTCACAATGCCCCAGTCTGGGAAGTAAATATTATTGTCCCATTTTACAGGTGGGGGATGAAATGGGCAATCCTCTGAGTTTTATTTTTGTTTAGCTACGTGTGGTCACTGAGCTACTTCCACCTTTTCATGTTCTCTGTATGTATAAATATCTCCTGTCTGTGTGTTTCATTCTGTGCATCCGAAGAAGTGAGCTGTAGCTCATGAAAGCTCATGCTGAAATAAATTTGTTAGTCTCTAAGGTGACACAAGTACTCCTGTTCTTTTCTCTACATGGATTTACCCAAAGAATTCAGTTTGAATGCAACACTGCGTTAGTTTTGATTAAAGAATGAAACCACTTTATTTAACTACAAAGAGAGATTTGAAGTGAGTACAAGAATAAGGCATTAAAGTCAGAAATGGTTAAAAGTAAAATAAAGAGAAAATACTTTCTAGTAAATAAACTTAACAAACTAGACTTGATTCAAGGTAAAATTCTTGCCACATTTTCCCAGCAACATCGCTGACCAAACACTTAAGTCAGAATTTGTCCCCAAAATTCAAAGTCCTGGTTTCTTTTGTCTTCTTAGGTTAAAGAGTGAGAGATGAAAAGGGAGAGAGAAAGAATCCCTGGTTTTCGCCCCTCACTTCTATAGTGCAGTCTATCTTTGAAGTGGATTCTTTTGAGGCTTACTCCTCACTGCAAAGTTTATTTAAGCAGTAAAGAAAGCCATGAGAGTCTGGAGGGCCATGAGAGTCTGCCCCATGCTCTTCCTTCTCCCATGTGCATGCTGAAATGCAGGTTTGCCTTGTCTCTCTCTTGCTGTCTCAAGGATCTTACATACTAGTTATATGTAAATTGAGGTAAACCCACATTCCTTTATTCAAGATAGACCTGCTTAACCACTCCCACCTAATAGGGGTTATATGGGTTTGAACATGTCCTACCAACATTTTTCATAGACATGCATTTACATAGACTCTTGCTACCTAGATTTAACGGTGATATAACTTACAGAAAGTCATTAGTTTTCAAATGATACTTCAAGGCATGTTTTGTACAAAGATTATTACAATAGTGTATAGGATGTGAATGGGTGCATTCATCACAGAGGGGTTCTGAAAGGGCAGAGGAATGGCTTTGCACCTCTATGTTCCAGCCAAATCTCTAGCCAAAAGAGCTGAAGCACGATGGGCATTCTGGGAGGCATTATGTTTGAGAGGTGTGTGTCCGAGGCACTAATTCTTCCAGTGCTTTCCCTTAGAGCAACATGCAATGTTCTGCCCAGGGCTGTATCTACAGGCACTGCCTAGCCCTGAAAGTAAACATACATAGGCATAATAGCAGTAAAATGGTTACCTTTGTTGAAGTGATTTTGTCCATTTACACATAGTTTCCTTCAACAGAGCATCCTCCACCTGCTCCATTTTCCCTTCATCAGGCAGAATAAATAACGCAGCAGCATTTCCTTTGTATGGGATTTCAACCACCCAGCAAGACAGCTCCTCGTCATGGTATGTGTTATACGTTTTGTCACTGTTCATCATATTAACTTTGACAGATGTTTTTGCATCCACAAAAAAGTCGTCTTCCTTGGTCAACAAACTACTGAAAGGATTTTCCCAATGAGCTGATGACAAAAAGAAAGAATGCCATTGAACATACTGGGAAAGAGACATTTCTAACATAGATCAGACTAATTTAAATGTAACAAGTTTATATTTGAAGTTTAAGTCAACTGCAAGCTCATTTGAAAAATAGGACATTTGCCTTGAGGCTGGTTAGCCAGTCAATTTCAATAGCATACAGCATCTCTGTTGGATGAGATATTAAACTGATTTACTGTAGTCCTGATGAAAGCCAGACAAGTGAAATGAACTGATACTGTGGTTTTCTTTAAATCTGTAGCTTTGAGAAAAGAATAGTGACCAAGTATTACAACTTTCTGTGCTGTTAAATTGAGGCCCCTCAATCTGATAGAGCTCCAGATTAATTAATAAATCCAACTTCTTTTTCATGTTACCTAAATTTCTTCTACTCATTCCTTGCAGTCTAAGTCTCGAGACATGGGATTGTCAGAGGGAGTGGAATTGAAAGTTTGTTTGTTTAATTTCCTTTCCTTCTCTGTTGCTTGTAAAATGTTAGCACAGGTGATGCAGCTCACTAGCAACGAATGCACGGATGGGAAAGCACGTGCTTTCCAAGCTTCTGTAAAGGATCTGTTTTTATCAAAAGTTGGCTGAAATTAACCAAAGTTCAAAATGTTATGGTAGGACCTACCCCACAACTCTGCTAGTTCCAGCCTTCTCTTAGGCATTATCAGTTCGATCCTGCATTGCTCTAGTCAGTGGTATGGCACCCTTTGATTTCTATGGCACAGGATCCGTGCCTATTGCCTTTCTTAGATGCTGCCTCACCAGAGTGCCACATGACCACTTTCTCTTCAGTTAAATAGCTGTCTGTTTTGGCAAGAAATTTTCCAGGTCTGAAAGACAGCCTTTTGTGGCTCCTGGATACCACTGGTAGAATATATTGCCTTCAGTTATAATACTTCAAGAGTATCAGGGAAATAAATGGGCAGAGATCAACCATTTTCCATTCTGGGAACATCCCAGGGACAGCAAAACATCAAAGAAAAAGATGTTTCTACTCCTAATGTAATCTGTAGAATTCTGGATTTTTTTCCCCTTTTTTATCTCCATGTTTAGGAAGTACGATTAAACTGACCTGCATTGCAGGGGTGGTGAGCACCTATAACTCCTGTTCACTTCCAAGCAATAGGTGCTTGGCATGCCTAATAACATAATTATTATCTTGTTCTGGTGACTAAATATGGATTTAGGTCACCAGAACTGGGGAGAGCAGGGAGCCTGGCCACCCCACTTTTGAAAGTGGGAGAGCCCTGCCCCCCACTTTTTAACATGGGCATAGTTTGTGGGGAAGCAGCACTGGTAGGGGTTGCGTTTTGCAGCAGGGGAGCTGATCACGGTGCTATAGGTGCCGGACAGCAGCTGGTGGGAAGGGTAGAAGGAGGATGGGCTATGCGACTTGTTCCCATTGACCCACATGCAGCCACTGGAGGTAGGAGACCGGCAGCACCAAGTGCTGTAGGCCTGGGGGCTCTTATGTGATGAGGGGACTAGGGCCAGGAGGGAGTGTGGGATTAGGGGAGAAGGGCTACAGGAATCCACTTTGGCTTTTCCCCCCATCCCTTCTACAAGTTTCCAGTGCCCTTGATTTAGGTGCTTTATTATAACCAAAATTTCCTATTAGGATGACTATAAGTTTCATGGAAATGCCTAAAAAAGTTAATAAGGCATCAGTCTGAAGTTGGGTAATCTCATAGACCTGACAATCCGTTGACAAAAAAACAGTTTATTTGTCTTAGACCACTATCAGAATTCCATAGCTTGTATGTGCTACATGTACCTGTCTGTAGAGCATCTTACCTTTAAAGAAAATATAGTTGACAAGAACCATTACAGTGAGTGGATCAAGGTCCTTGACCAAGTTGGAAATTTTCCCATGGGTTTTATTCTCTATGTAATCATTGATCTGTTTCTCAGCCACTGTAGAATTCTGAAAGTTGCTTAGAAGAGCTTCAGATTCATACAGAGTTTTGACATCTTCCAAAAACTTATCTAGTACTTTCAGTTGATGATGTATAAAAAGAGCATTTCCCATATTCAACTGGATCTCACTATCGGGACGGTTTAACATGTGGATGAGATGATGAAAATCTTCATGTATCTCCCTCTCCTCAATCTCCGTCAGGTTAAAGGAGAGTCCTTTGTGAATTTGACTCAGCGTGGTTGACTTGGCACCTAACGACAGCATTGCAAAGGCAGTGGAGATGCTCAGAGGAGAGAAGAAAATGTTCTTGTCAGCTGCTTGTGATTTAATCTGCTTGTAGAATCTAAATGCAAAGTCAGCATTGCTAGGAGCTAGTTTGAGAAAGGTCGTGTTTTCAGTTACGACATTGCCTCCAACTGAGGTAAGCTGCTGTGGGGGATTAATATCGGTCTGACCATCCTGGTCACTGTGGTAGTCAGGTACGTTATGAGATAAGACAACAGCATGAAGCCCAGCAAGTAACACACACAGACAGAGAATAGACTTCATTCTCCTTTGGAACTATTCCTTTAAAAAAAAAGAGAATGGAATAGTCATTACTCATGGAAATGTTTCCACCTTCCCTGTGCTATTTGTGATCCAATTGTTATTTTTCTCTCTCCCCTCATGGCAAGTCCTCCTTCCTCTAGGCGACTGGGGGATTATGGAGGGAAAGAGAGTGGGGTTAATGGTAGAGTCTCTGAGGTTGGGAGTGCAGGCCATGTTGGGAATCAGAGGAAGGAAAAAGGAAGAGATGGTAGGAGGAGACTCTGGGCTGGATTCTTCAGTTAGCACCATCCACTTTGTGCCACTCAGCCATCCTAGAGTAGTGGTGTTTTGTAGAATGAGAGTGTATGAAAGGGAGTCAGGTGAGAGTAGGCTGGGAGAGATTTTAGCAGAATGGAGCTCTGCTGTGATGATCGTCCACTGCGTCCCTAGGGTAAATTAGGGACTTTATGCCAGTGGCACAAATTGGAGCTGCACTTTTGCAGCTCTAACTTCTGCTAAGGCTTGACAGCATGAAATCAGGGAACTGCAATTGGCTCCTTGATGCTCCATTCCCCCTCCCCTCCTGCCTTGTGCTCACATTTCTCTGTGTTGCAGTGGAATCTGGATTCAAATGAGAATCGGGTCCACTGTTTAAAGCTGAACAAACATTATAGGCCTGTCTGGAACATCGTAACTAAGTCACCCTTCCCTGATTTTCAATACTGTAATTATGATGAGCTTTAGCAGAAGGGAATAACAAATGGTGTTGAGCTTCCTGTGGCATCATCAGGAATAAATTCAGTGAAGGAATCGAAAGGTTCTTTTCATGTCAGTAATTTATAAATTTGCCCTTTTTGCTTTTTATGCTTATCTGTCTCTCTCTGTCTATTAGGCTACAGCTCTACAAGCTAAAGAATTACCTGTTTTGTTTATGCTAGAGTTTTAAAACATGTTAGAATGTGTTTGCTAAAGTTGGTCGAAAATTTTGGGATGGATCATTTTTCTGCCGCAGAATGCAGATTCAGCAGAATAGAAAGATTCCAAGGGATTATGTCAACTCTGATGAAGTTTCATTTAGAAAATAAATCAAGTGATTTTATATTTCTTTTCTCTTATGCTCTTAAAGTTTTTTTGTATTATTATATGTTCATGTTATAAAATAAAATAATGTAATATGAAAACAATATAAACGAAACTAATACCAAAAAGGCAAAACTGAAATATGTTATCAATATTTAACATTTCAGTTTACTGAAAAGAATTTTTGGGAGAGGAGGAAAATTTTGTTTCAAAGGAAAATTCAAACAATTTCTTGTTCTGATTCAGAATGATTGATTTTTTTTTGAATGTCAGAATATTCTCCAGAATGGAAAGTCCTTCTTTCAACCAGATCCAACTTTAGCTAGCACTTTCTAGAAAATCTCACACATTTTGTTGTATCCAGGCCATTTCTTAAAGCACTAGATTACTCTAGCCCCTAGGTTTCCCAATAATTTTTGTAAAAAATGCCTTCATTCAAAGAACATGTTCACTAGAGTGTCAATGTCTGCTGGATCATTGGGGTCTTCAGAAAGGCTCCACTGACAGAATAAATTGTAACAGATATCGTGAACACAACCACCCATACTCGATTGAAATCCCATAAAAGAAATTGCGTATCAGATGGCTAATGTGACTTCAAAGCCTCTTTGGATAAAATATGGCAGTACTTACAGTACAATCACCAGGATCCTGCTGGAAGCATCTAATCTACAGAGCTCCTCACCTCTTATTTATATTGCATTAACATTGTTAAGCAGAGTTTCCACTATTAAACATTAAACAGATCAAACAGAAGTTATTTGCTAGGATGCAGAGCAAACAGTGATGAAACTGCTTTTCTGGACGTGTAAGGTCAAATGCCCACTGTCCACCCACAAGGTGAAGAATAGAACCAAAACCTATGGAAGAAGATAGCAGGGGGCCATATGGAGGGTTCTGGTAGCTGTGCTGTTTGCTTGCCCCTCCCATCTCCAAACTTGTGGAAACCTCTGTATGGAAAGACTTCATGATTAGTGCACCAATAGAAAAGAAGGACATCTGTGCCAAGGGAGAGCTGCTCTACACAATAATCTAGCATTTCATTATATTTAAAAAGAACAGGAGTACTGGGTATTCACCCATGAAAGTTCATGCTCCAAAACGTCTGTTAGTCTATAAGGTGCCACAGGACTCTTTGCTGCTTTTCCAGATCCAGACGAACACGGCTACACCTCTGATACAGGAGTACTTGTGGCACCTTCGAGACTAACAAATTTATTTGAGCATAAGCTTTCGTGGGCCACTTCATCAGATGCATAGAATGGAACATATAGTAAGAAGAGAGAGAGAGAGAGAGAGAATATATTTAAAGAGAATTTAGAGATGTTGTATTACGCCACCATGTGTTTGGCTTTGGTTGCTACAGTTTCAAGCTCAACAGAGTGAAATTGCCTCTGGTGCTCCCCTCTGATATAGAGACTCTCGGACAGTGGTTCTCAAACTTTTCTACTGGTGATCCCTTTCACATAGCAAGACATCCCCCATAGAAATTAAAAACACTATTTTATACATTTAACACTATTATAAATGTTGGAAGCAAAGCAGGATTCGGGATGGAGGCTGACAGCTCTCGACTCCATATAATAACCTCATGACCACCGGTGGGGTCCCACTCCCCAGTTAGAGAACCCCTGTTCTAGGAATGCACAAAGGTCAAGGATAATGACAACAGACACAATCACCAGTACAAAGTCTTATCTGTACAACAAATTTTATTAATGCAATAAGTAAAGTTACAATTATCTATGATATGTAAATCCTACAAAATCTATGTAAAGATTATAACTGTAGTCAGACTCACATCCTGAAAGATCTTGTAGGGTCCAATGGACCTCTCACCAAGTGATCATCAGTAGAGGGATAGTTCCTGCTAGGCTTTTTTCCGAGATTATTCCCACCTTTACCCAAGCAGGAAACCTTCTATATATTGTAGTTCTAACTACCTCTAACACATTATGTATATGCATAAAGTCAACCCACTTTCCCTTATCTGTATTTCTACCTCTGTGACTGTTAGGGTGCCCCATTTTTCATAGGTTGTTCATAGTTCCTCTTAATCTTATTAGCATTTATGCACAACATGTACCCTGTGGTCAGGAGAGTTATTTAAAGATGTTACAATAAAATATCTCATGATCTCAGACAATACATTGCAGTCTATTGCAATCACCTATTGGCACATCTTCACAGTAATCTTGTGAGCTTTGGGACATAGGATTATTCTTAGGTCACCCACTTATGTCAAGCATTCTTAAGTCTATGGCCTAGTCTGGCTAAGCTATAGTCTTACAGGTCTCAGCCTGTAGGCCTTGCATTTCTGCTAGGCTTTATTTATATACCTAACACACACTCATCACTCCTAAATACTTATCGGTCCTATACTTCTATAATCCTACAATTTACATCTGTTTAGCACACATTGATTGTATATGAAATAGCATATAAATTGACCATATCATCACATAGCACAATGGATGAACTAATTGGCTATAATTCATCCCTTGGAGTGAGACTGACACACAGTAAGAAACCCCCACAATTTATTGCTAGATGGTCCAGCATTAACGCCCAATAGAGGGGATCAGAATGTATAGTCATCGTGGAGCACCAATGGCAGCACAGCATTGGAGATGTCTATGATTATGGAGGGAAAAAATGGGCCATGGAATCCAGAGAAAGAGATGCCTTTATGGCTGGTGGGCGCCAGATTTCTGTCTGTGATTTTGTGGTTTGTGCATGTCCTGCATGTGCCCTTGTTCATGTTAGACACAGGAGTCAATGTTTTGTTGGTGTGCTTAAAACATTATTTATTATTTTCCACTACTCTCAACCTATAACACTGGACCTCTGAAACTTGTATCAAAACAATTACGTGGTGCCCATTTACCAAAATCTTCTATAATATTAACAAAGGAACTACCATGTGGGAACCAACAGGAATATAAACTAACTAAATAAATGTAAAGCCTTTTTTTGTTATTAATATGAATTTGCAGGGTTGGAAATGTTGACTGTGATTGTTAAGGTGACTGTGTCTTCCAACTTTCCCTCGAGGAGAGAACTGGACATGAAGGCACAAAGCCTGGGACACCAGGTTTATGTTTACAATTTGAAATATAATGAAGATTTACATTAAATCTTGTTGAGATTTTTGAGTTCATGTGGCTTCTTTTTTAATGAAACTTTTGATTCCCATATTCTGTGGCAGGAGTTGGCAACTTTCGGCACGCAGCCTATCAGGGTAATCTGCTGGTGGGCCACAAGACATTTTGTTTACATTGACCATCCACAAGCACAGCCCCCACCCTCTGCCCGCAGCTCCCAATGCCTACAGTTCGCCCTTTCTGGCCAATGGGAGCTGCAGGGGGATGTGTCTGTGGACTATCAATGTAAATAAAATATCTCTCAGCCTGCCAGTAGATTACCTTGATGGACTGCGTGCCAAAGGTTGCAGACCCCTGTTCTGTAGTCTGGTTTCTGATGAAGGAAGGGAAAACAAATTAACCATGGATAAGGGGAAGCTGATAATAATGAATGTAAATCAGAACCTAAGAATGGTAAAAAATCTATAAGAGAAGCATAAGTTCAGAAGGAGAAGTGTTTGGCCAGCAGAGTTAAAGACAATCAGAAAGCGTTTATTAAGTATATTAGGAACAAAAAGAAATTGGTCCATTTGTAGATGAAAACTGTAGAATTTATCAATCGTAATGCAGAAAAGGCAGCAGTGCTGAATAAATATTTCTGTTCTATTATTTTGGGGGAAAGCAGATAATGTAGTCACACCAAATTATGATGATAACACTCTGTCCACTTCACTAGTATTTTAGGAGGATGTTAAACAGCAACTAAAATTAGAAAATTTTTAATCAGTAGGTCCAATACCTGGCATCCAAGAATTTTAAAAGGGCTGGCTGAGGAGATTACTGGACCATAAATGCTGATTTTCAATAAGTCCTGGAACACTGAGGAAGCTCCAGAAGACTAGTACAAAACTAATGTTGTGCCAATATTTAAAAAGCTCAAATGGGATGACGTGGTTATTAATAGGCCTTTCAATTTGACATAATTCCCAGGCAAGACAATGGAAAGTCTGATACAAGGCTTGATTAATAAAGAATTAAAGGAAGGTAATATAATTAATGCCAATTAACATAGATCCTGTTAAACTAATTTAACTTTTTTTGGATGAGATTACAAGTTTGGTTGATAAAGGTAATAGTGTAGATGTAATATATTTAGACTCCTATAAGGAGTTTCACTTAGTACTACACGACATTTTGATTAAAAAGCTAGAACAATTTAAAATTAACATGGTGCACATTATGTGAATTATAAACTGGCTAACTGATAGGTCTCAAAATGTAATGGGGATTCATCATTGAGCAGGTGTGTTCCAAGTAGGGTGCCGCAGCAATAGGTTCTTGTCCCTATGCTATTTAAAATTTTTATTTAAGAAAACATAAAATCATCACTGATAAAGTTTGCAGATGATGCAAAATTAGGGGAATGGTGAATATTGAAAAGATAAAGAGTAATCTTGACCATTAGGTAAGATGGTTGCAAGCAAACAATATGCATTTTAGTTCTGCTAAATGTAAATATATACATATAGGAACAAAAGGTGTAGGCCATACTTAGAGGATAGAGGACTCATTCCTGGGAAGCAGTGACTCTGAAAAAGATCTGGGGGTCCAGGTGGATAAACAGCTGAACATGAGCTCCCAGCATGACACTGTGACCGAAGGGGTTAATATCATCCTGGGATACATAAAAAAGGGAATCTCAAGTAGGATTAGAGAGGTAATTTTATCTTTGTATTTGGCACTGATGTGAGCGCTGCTGGAATTCTTTATCCAACTGTGGTGTCCATAATTCAAGAAGGATATTGAATTAGAGGATTAGAAAGGATTAGAAAACATACTTTATAGTGATAGACACAAAAACCTCAATGTATTTAGCTTAACAAAGAGAAGGTTAAGGAGTGATTTGATCATAATTTATAAGTACCAACAAGGGGAACAAATATTTGATAATGGGCTCTTTAGTCTAGCAAAGAAAAGTATGACAGAATACAATGGCTGGAACTTGAATCTAGATAAATTCAGACTGGAAATAAGGCATACATTATTAACAATGAGAGTAATTAACCATTGGAACAGTTTACCAAGAAGTTGTAGTGGATTCTCCATCATTGGCAATTTTACAATCAAGACTGGATGCTTTTCTGAAAGATCTGCTCTAGGAATCATTTTGGGAGAGGTCTCTGGCCTATTTTATAAAGTGAAGCATTATTAGTATGTAGTGGACTTGCAAATCTTCAATTATTTGTGTTTCTACTGCAAGGGGAGAGTTTCTGAATTTGCAGGCACGGCTTAGGACAGTAGTTCTCAACCTTTCCAGACTAAGGTACTACCTTCAGGAGTTTAATTTGTCTTGAGTACCCCAACTTTCACCTCACTTAAAAACTACTTGCTTACAAAATCAGACGTAAAAAATATAAAAATGTCACAGCTCACCGTTACTGAAAAACTGCTTACTGTCTTATTTTTACCATATAACTATAAATCGATTGTCATATAAATATTGTACTTGCATTTCAGTGTAGAGCATATAGAGCAGTATAAACAAGTCATTGTATGAAGTTTTAGTTTGTACTGACTTTGCTAGTGCTTTTTATGTAGCCTTTTGTAAAACTAGGCAAATATCTAGATGAGTTGATGTACTCCCTAGTTGAGAACCACTGGGTTAGGAGATGAGTTTGGGCGGTAAAATGAGTGAGATGGCCCAGGCTAGCAAGGTTGAGTGTAAGGGGAAATGGAATCAGTTGGTGAATTGCTGGGGGAGGTGGGCACGATGTAGTAGGAGGTGATGGAGGGAAGGCTGGATTGGAGGTAGAGAGAGAACCATGAAGGGTGTGACATTATTAACATGAACTGTGACCATATAGATCATTGTTGCAACCAAGGTCCTATAGGTGCACCAAATCTTGTACAAAGGAAGTCAAGTAAGGTGTCTATAGAAAGGTTGTAAGTTGCTGGTTATGATTATGCTGTCTGTATGTGTGTATCATTTTTGTATTTGAAGTTATGAATATTGGCTATTTACTAAAAGCAGCAAAGAGTCTTGTGGCACCTTATAGACTAACAGAGGTTTTGGAGCATGAGCTTTCATGGGTGAATACCATATCTCAATGTGTTTGATTCTAAGTAGCCTTGGTGAAGCATTTGGTCAGCTTCTTGAAAAAGGATTATTTTCATTAAGTGTCTAATCAAGAAACACTTAACAGACAATGGACTTTAGGAGACACCCGTCCCCATCTGAGCTTTCCTGGGAACATTCTAACTAACCTGTAAACAATGGCATCGGCCTGCAAAAAGCTGAATCATTCCTGGACACATGACCTGCCCGGGTGGCTACAAACTCCTTCTTGTTGCTGTGACTTTGCACAGGATAACAAAGGGGTTTCTGCCCACAGGAGAGAAAGTATAAAAGGCCCTGGAAGCCTCTCTATTTTGTCTTCAACTGGCTCAAGAGATGGCCTCTCCACTCCAAAGAGATGGCTGAAAGAAACTAGAACAAAGGACTGTAACTACGGGGGTGCGAGTGATTGCTGGACCCAGGCCATAAACCACAACATTGGTCTGAAGAGGATTGGGCCCAGACTAGGAAGGAGTCTAGTCTGTGAAAGAAGCTTATTGGGACATTTCTGAGGGTGAGATTTACTGTATTCAGTTTCTTGCTGTATTAGGCTTAGACTTGTGTGTTTTGTTTTATTTTGTTTGGTAATTTACTTTGTTCTGTCTGTTATTACTTAAAACCACTTAAATCCTAATTTTTATACTTAAAATCACTTTTTTTATTAATTAACCAAGAGAAAGTAAAATTAATACCTGGGGACGCAAACGGCTATGCATATCTCTCTATCAGTGTTATAGAGGGCAGACAATTTGTAAGTTTACCCTGTATAAGCTTTATACAGAGTAAAACAGATTTATTTGGGGGTGTGGATCTCATTGGGAGCTGGGTGTCTGGGTGCTAGAGACAGGAGCACTTGCTAAGCCGTTTTCAGTTAAGTCTGCAGCTTTGGGGATATGGTTCAGATGCTGGGTCTGTGTTGGAGCAGACTGGCAAGTCTGACTTGTCAAGGCAGGGTTCCGAAGACCCTAACTGCCAGAGAAAATGGGCTCAGAGGTAGTCTCAGCACATTGAGTGACAGTCCCAAGGGGGTGTCTGTGACCGAACCCATCACAAAGGGATCATACACAGAGAAATTCAGTCTTTTTCCATCCCACCCTTTAGCTGTGAAATGCCTCAGTTTTTCATTCTGAAAGGGAGAGGAGGACAGCAAAGGTGATCAAGAGCTTGTTTTACTTCTGACATCTCCACCAACCTCTCTTATGCTTCCAAACCAGCTCCCTGTGACCTCCCCTGTACCCACCTCAGTATCCCTTTTGTCAGTTAGAAAATATGATTAATGCACAGAGAGAGATGGAATGTAGGAGGCTGGGGGGAGGCTACCCTGTGCTCTGAAGCCCCCATTAATTATTATCAGCATCATCTACAAGTAGGGTGACCAGATGTTTGATTTTATAGGGACCTTCCCAATTTTGGGGGCTTTTTCTTATATAGGAACCTATTACCAGCATCCCCATTCCAATTTTCCATACTTGCTATCTGGTCACCTAGTTACAAGAACTTTCTTTCACATTTACCTGAGATGTTTACTAATGCATGCCCAATTCACAGAAATACCAGGCTGTTTGTTTGTAGGCAAGGAGTTACCACACTCATGGTTTATTTGTTTAGAATTTATGTCAATTGCAATTTAGTTACAGTCACTGGCACCAAGTGGTCTGTGGTACATGCACATACTCCTGGGCATTTAAAAACAACTCCTTTGAAGCACTGGGACATGTACAGTAACCATACACTTATTTTTCTATAGGATTTATGATTTTCCCCATGAAGAGGATACTGTGGGTGTTTTTATCAATAATCAGCATCAGGAAAGGCCAGTTAAACTTAATGGTAGGAGGATCAGGGAAGGGAGCAGACATGAATTTGATTTCCATGATAGTGACTGCTGCAGCCTCAATACCATTCTCATGAACATCCACCACGGCCTTGTGAAGAGCCTACAATGAAACAAAGTAAAGATCACAATGTGAGCATAAAACAGGGAGCAAGCACTGGAGATGAACTTGCTCATATTTAACCACAGCTATTAAGAAAATAAACTTTCAAAAAAAGAACAGAATAAATACAGGATGGACAAGACAAAACATAACCCAGCCCTACATTCCCAACCCAGGCAAAGCTATCTCTGATTTTGATAGGAGTTTTGCCTATGAATATCTGGAAGCTTCAGGTACAACTATATTCAGGACCGGTGCAAGGAAGTTTCGTGCCCTAGGCGAAACTTCCACCTTGCAGCCCCCACCCAGCTAACCCCGCCCCCCCACGGCAGCTAACTCAGCCCCCAACCCGGGGACCCCCCCCCTGCAGCAGCTACCCCCTCCCACCACGACAGCTAACCCCTCTCCCCTCCGTCCCCCCATAGCAACTAACCCCGCCCAGGGAGACTTCCCCCCGTCCGCCATGGCAGCTAACCCTGCCTGGGAAGACTTCCCCCCTCCCCCCGACCACGGCAGTTAACCTTGCCTGAGGAGACTTCCCCCCCTTTTTCCACCCTGCTACGGCAGCTAACCCTGCCTGGGTAGCCCGCCCCAGCTCACCACGGTCCGCCTCCTCCACTGAGCACGCCGGCGCTGCTCTAATTCTCCTCCTCGCCCAGGCTTGCGGCGCTGATTGGAGGAGATTTAGAGCTGGGCTGTGTGCTCAGCAGAGGAGGCAGAGTGGAGGTAAGCTGGGGCGAGGAGCTGTTCCCCTGTGAGCCCCCCCCCCCCCCCCCGTTACTACGGGCAGCCCTCCCCGCACGGCCCCCCACCCAGCTCACCTCCACTCCACCTCCTCGCCTGAGGGGACTTTTAGGCTCCCCCAACCGCTAGGCGCCCTAGGCGGCCGCCTAGTTTGCCTAAATGGTTGCATCGGCCCTGACTATACTAATAGATTAAATTGTATGTATCAAATCCCTTGTTCACCACAAAGAGGAGGACTCCCTTAATTCATTATTTAACAATACAGAAGAATTGTCTCGTCATCACAAATAAAAAATCTCCACCATATTTATGCATCAGAGTTAGTTTGCTGCAGAAATAGAAGACAATTCAAGATGAATGGTGACAAGCAACATAAGAGGGAAAGAAACTAAATAGCTGACCCCTCTGGAGTGCCTTTGGCTAATAAATTTCTATCTTGGGTACAGCGAATTGGTATTTCATAGTGCAAATGCGAACCTATTTCTTTTATTCCTTGGTGCTACGGTAAGGACTAACTCTTACTTTGTTGTCCTTAATGCAACTCAAATGACAATTTCCTTACATTGCTGTTTTGTTGTAACTGCGTTCGTCCCAGGATACGAGAAAGATCAGGCAAGTGAGGCAATAGCATTTATTGAACCAACTTCTGCTCATGGAAGGGGCCAGCTGTAAAGCTTCACACAGCTCATTGTCAGGTCTGGAGAAGGTAACCAGAGTGTCACAGCTAAATACAAGGTGGGACAGTTATGGAGAGATCACTTTGTGAAAAGTGTTTGCACACCGGTGATAAGTTGTTTTGGTCTTTTATTATTTCAAGGTCCATGGGTCCTACACATGTCTATCACAACATGTGGTATACCTGGCTCATTACAACAAATTCTAACACACCCAGTTGAGGAACAGGGGTTAAAAGTAGCCCTGGGGAGGGCTGTGGCTAGGAGAAACCAGCTACTAGGCTGGTTGGGGAAGCAGCCTCAGCTGGGCCATGCTCCAATCAGGGCACTGCTGGCCCTATAAAAGGTCATTGAGCCAGGAGCTGGAAGAGACTCTCTAGCTTTGAGAACGAGGGACCTGGCTGCAGGGAGTTGAGAGAAGGTACCTGGAGTCAGGGGCGGCTCTAGGCATTTTGCCGCCCCAAGCACGGCAGGCAGGCTGCCTTTGGTGGCATGCCTGCGGAGGGTACGCCGAAGCCACGGGGCCAGCGGATCCTCCACAGGCATGCCGCCGAAGGCAGCCTGCCTGCTGCCCTCGCGGCGACCGACAGAGTGCCCCCAGTGGCTTGTCGCCCCAAGCACGCACTTGGCATGCTGGTGCCTGGAGCCGCCCCTGCCTGGAGTGGAGCAGGGCTGAGGGAAGGCCAAGGGAGCTGGAGAGCTCCGGCCTGAAAACACCCTCCCCGCCCCAGCTGCGGCCTACTGGAAGGCCAATTAGGTACTGAGGTTGCAGGGAGCAGCCCATGGGTAGGCAGAGGCAGCAGGTCCAACCTCCCCTGCCTATGATGAGTGGCTTTTACAAACACTCCAGACTGCCCCAGTGAGCGGGAGCTAGACGGTGACTAGCAGTAGCCCGTAACTGAGTCAAGGTGGGGAAAGAGGATTGGGCAAAATTACAATCCCCTTAGTTTTATTTTTGTTTACCTACATGTGGCCACTGTGCTGGTTTTAGAAAACTATTGTTTGGATTATTTGATCCAATATAGAGACTAATAAAGTGCATTATCTTATTTAGGGCTGGATTGTCCCTTCCTCTAACATGGGTGAATGCAGGAGAAGTAGGGATATCCCCACCTTGTGTGGCATAGCAGGGGTGCTCCCATCAGAGTTCCCAGGGGATTGCATGGGCTACGTTGGAGATTCTTCCCCCTGGCACCCTGAAGCAATTGGACTAGGAGAGCAGCACATTCTGGGGTGCAAGTCAGACCAGTGAGGGGTTCTGTTAGCCCTGCCCTGCCACCTTGGGAGATTCACAATGGTTTGCTTTTGTAGCTTCCAACTGGGGTCTCTCACAGTCATTCTACCAGTGTGTAGGTCAAACTCGGAGTGTCTGTGTAGAGCCACAGCCCTGGTCCAGTAGCTTTGACTCTGGCAGCCTGTCAGCAGCACACCAGAGATGCTCTGGCTTCCATCAGCCTAGGTTACTACTTGCAGAGTGACACACGCTCGTAGTCCTACATTTTCCACCAAAGATGTGTGTTCTGCACTGTGCACCCCCCCCCCGGACAGTTCAGATGTATTAGGTCTGTTGCTGCTATAAGGGAACAATCTCCAACAGTTTGCTCTCTAAATGGAGTTACCCAAAGAATTCAGTTTGAATGCAACACTGGGTTAGTTTTGATTAAAGAATGAAACCACTTTATTTTTAACTACAAAGGGAGATTTGAAGTGAGTACACGAATAAGGCATTAAAGTCAGAAATGGTTACAAGAGAAATAAAGAGAAAACACTTAATTAATTCGCCTCTTACAGTTGGTATGGCCACTCCCACCTTTTCATGTTCTCTGTGTGTATAAATATCTTCTTACTATATGTTCCATTCTATGCATCTGATGAAGTGGGCTGTAGCCCATGGAAGCTTATGTTCAAATAAATTTGTTAGTCTCTAAGGTGCCACAAGTACTCCTGTTCTTTTTGCTTTCTAGTAACTAAACTTAACAAACTAGACTTGGTTCAAGGTAAAATTCTTGCCACATTTTCCCAGCAACATCGCTAACTAAACACTTAAGTCAGGATCTGCCTCCAAAGTCCAAAGGGCTGGTTTCTTTTGTCTCCTTATGTGAAAGAGTGACAGGTGAAAAGGGAAAGAGAAAGAATCCCTGATTTTTGCCCCTCACTTTTATAGTGCAGTCTGTCTTTGAAGTGGATTCTTCTGAGGCTTACCGCTCACGGCAAAGTTTATTTAAGCAGTAAAGAAAGCCATGGGAGTCTGGGGGGCTGAAGGTGGCCCCATGCTCTTCCTTCTCCCATGTGTATGCTGGAATGCAGGTTTGCCTTGTCTCTCTCTTGCTGTCTTAAGGATCTTATGTACTAGTTATATGTAAATTGAGATAAACCCACATTCCTTTATTCAAGATAGACCTGCTTAACCACTCCCACCTGATAGGGGCTATGTGGGTTTCAAAATGTGCTACCAATGTCATTTGGGGGAATTAATAATTTTACATAGAATCTTGCTACCTAGATTTAACAGTGATATAACTTACAGAAAGCCATTAGTTTTCAAATGATATTTCAAGGCATGTTTTGTACAAAGATTATTACAATAGTGTATGGGATGTGAATGGGTGCATTCATCACAGAGGGGTGCTGAAAGGGCAGAGGAATGGCTTTGCACCCCTATGTTCCAGCCAAATCTCTAGCCAAAAGAGCTGAAGCACGATGGGCATTCTGGGAGGCATTATGTTTGAGAGGTGTGTGTCTGAGGCACTAATTGTCCCAGTGCTCCCCCTTAGAGCAGCATGCAATGCACTTCCCAGTACTCAAGGCTGTACTTACAGGCACAGCCTAGCCCTGAATGTAAACTTACATAGGCATAGCAGCAGTAAAATGGTTACCTTTGTTAAAGTGATTTTGTCCATTTACACATAGTTTCCTTCAACAGAGCATTCTCCACCTGCTCCATTTTCCCTTCATCAGGCAGAATAAATAGCGCAGCAGCATTTCCTTTGTATGGGATTTCAACCACCCAGCAAGACAGCTCCTCGTCATGGTATGTGTTATACATTTTGTCATTGTTCATCATATTAACTTTGACAGATGTTTTTGCATCCACAAAAAAGTCGTCTTCCTTGGTCAACAAACTACTGAAAGGATTTTCCCAATGAGCTGATGACAAAAAGAAAGAATGTCATTGAATATACTGGGAAAGAGACATTTCTAACATAGATCAGACTAATTTATATGTAACAAGTTTATATTTGAAATTTAAGTCACCTGCAAGCTCGTTTGAAAAATAGGACATTTGCCTTGAGGCTGGTTAGCCAGTCAATTTCAACTTCTATCAGTTGAGGTGTGAACACCAAAGAAGGAGAAACTGCTTTTGTAGTTGGCTAGCCATTCACAGTCTTGTTTAATCCTGAGCTGATGGTGTCAAATTTGCAAATGAACTGAAGTGCAGCAGTTTCTCTTTGAAGTCTGGTCCTGAAGATACAGTTGTGCGGTGATCTGAAAATCTACTTTTGCCTTCTCCGATTCAAAGAATACTTTCAAGATAACACTGAACAGTGCACTGATACACAGATACCCTCCCATCAACAACACAAGAAGAAGAACTCCACATGGACTCCTCCTGAGGGTCGAAATGACAGTCTGGACCTATACATAGAATGCTTCTGCCGACATGCACAGGCAGAAATTGTGGAAAAACAACATCGCTTGCCACAAAACCTAAGTCGTGCAGAATGCAATGCCATCCAGAGCCTCAGAAACAACCCTAACATTATAATCAAAGAGGCTGATAAAGGAGGTGCTGTTGTCATCATGAACAGGTGCGACTACCAAAAGGAGACTGTCAGACAACTCTCCAATACCAAATTCTACAGACCACTTTCCTCAGATCCCACTGAGGAATATATTAAGAAACTTCACCATCTACTCAGGACACTCCCTACACTAGCACAGGAACAAATCAACATACCCTTGAAGCCCCGACCAGGGTTATTCTATCTACTACCCAAGATCCACAAACCTGGAAATCCTGGATGCCCCATCATCTCTGGAATGGGCACTCTCCCTGAAGGACTATCTGGATATGTGGACTCCCCACTCAGATCCTACGCCACCAGCACTCCCAGCTATCTCTATAACACCACTTTTATCAATTCGAATATAAATATTCTACTTGCATTTCACTGTAGAGTATATAGAGCAGTATAAACAAGTCATTGTATGCAATTTTAGTTTGCACTGACTTTGCTAGTGCTTTTTATGAAGCCTTTTGTAAAACTAGACAAATATCTAGATGAGTTGTACTCCCTGGAAGACCTTTGTTGACTGTACCCCAGATTAAAACCACTGGCTTAGGAGACCTGTTTGGGCAGTAAAATGAGATATTCCATTAGCCAGTATTGGAGGAAGAGATCTGTTACCTTCCCCATCAATCAGAGATGTAAGTGGAGTGGAGAATTGTAAGCCCAATGGTCAGTCCTCATTTGGAGGTAGGTAATTTGGAGATCCAGGAAGACAATTATCTCCATAGTATGGTTGCTGGCAGAGAGATTATCTCAATAAACTAAACCTATGTTTGTGAAGCCTTTGAGGGATCTGAAGACAGTGGCTTTGGATAGGAGCAAGCAAGAAAATTCTCAGGAAAGGCAGACAATGAAGGAGAATCAAGAAGAAACCACAGCTGGCCAGTGAGAAAGCTGGGTCTGAAAAGGGAAACTGCAGGAGTGCACTAAGACAATGAGTTTGTGTGTCTGCCTGGAACATAAGCTCCAGGAGATATACCACCTATGCCTCCCTCCCTGCCCCCTAGTCACAACCTATGTAAAGAGTCTAGGTCAGAACAACTCCAATGAGACACTTTGCATCTTAAGCAAAGATCTCATAGAAGCCTTTTGGAATGTTCTGTTCCAGGGGAGTTTGGGTGCTTTATGAGTTGACTGAATTACAACATTGAGAAAAAAATGAAAGTGGACATGAGCGGCTGAAGGATCCAGACTCCACCAGTAATGGCACAGCTATGAGCTACATTGTGTTGTGTGGCTGATGCACTGCAGGAAGCAGTATCACTTGCAGTCACAGGGATTCCTGGTGCAGCTGAAACTGCTCAAAATCTGTGAGGCTGGACTCAAATAGCTGCCACTAGTGTCTAGGCTGCCATTTATCTAAGTGGTCTCTGCAATGCTTTTAGCAGTCTCCAGCTCCTAGCGTTCCTGCAGCACCTGGACTGCAAGCAATAAAGGGAGGAAAACAGAGGAGGATTTCCAGCTTCTCTGATGTTTTACGGGTGTACAGGGCTCCCTACAGCCACAGTCCCTCCCTGCTGCCTCTGCTCCTGCTTTTCTGTATCCAGCAACAAGTGTAAGTTGACTGTGGAGGTTCTGGGAATGGGGATAGGAGTTAGAGTTGTGGAGAAAAGGGGATTGTGAGCCTGCTGATCAGGGCTGGATTAATGCAGAGGCTTTAGGGGCTGGATTATAAACTGGCTAACTAACAGGTCTCAAAATGTAATTTGGAAATGGGGAATCATCACAGAGCAAGTGTGTTCCTAGGGGAATTGGTTCTTGGCCCTAAGATAGATAACATTTTTATCAATGACCTGGAAGAAAACATAAAATCATCACTAATAAAGTTTGGAGATGACACAAAAATTGGGGGAATGGTGAATAATAAAGAGGAGAGTTCAGAAATAGAGAGTAATCTTGATCACTAGGTAAACTGGGCTGAAGCCAACAATATTCATTTTAATACAGATAAATGTAAATGTAAATATATGTAGGAACAAGGAGTGTAGGCCATACCGAGAGGATGGAGGACTCTGTCCTGGGAGACAATGACTCTGAAAAAGATCTGGGGGTCATGGTGGACAATCAGCTGAACCTGAGCTCCCATTGGGATGCTGTGAACAAAAGGGCTACATATATATGTAAAAAGATGAATTCATATAAAGAATCTCAAGTAGAACTAGAGCAGTCAATTAATTTTTGTATTAGGTACTGGTGCGACTGCAACTGGAATGCTGTATCCGGTTCTGGTGTCCATAATTCAAGAAGGATATTGAATTAGAGGATTAGACAAAATTAGAACACATGCCTTATAGTGATGGACTCAAAGAGCGCAATCTATTTTGCTTAACAAAGAGAAGGATAAGGAGTGATTTGATCGCAATTTATAAATAGCCACAAGGGGAACAATATTTGACAATGGTCTAGTAAGAAAAGTATGACACAGTCCAATGGTTGGAAGTTGAAGCTAGGCAGGTTCAGACTGGAACATAATTTTGTAATGATGAGAGTAGTAATTATCTGTTGAAACAATTTACCAAGGAAGACAGTTTCCAGGAAAGCAGACAATAAAGAAGTATCAAGAAGATGCCAACGCTGGGTTTCAAAAGAGAAGCTGCAGTGCAAATAATACACAGCATTCAAATGTCTACTTTGAGTTAATTATCATGTTTTCATAACTGACAAGACACAATATCCTGTTTAAACCATTCCAGCTGTTTTCATTACAGACTAAGGGGGAACTGCACTGGAAATAGTCTGACTGCATCTCATCACCTGCCTGTGACACTGGGATCACTTGGCTTTTGTATTACTAGGTAAAAGGTTACCTCATTAGATGGTGTCTTCACAGGCTTCTTCAGAGTATAGGACACCTTGAGGTCTCTGGTCCTGCTTCCCTAAGTCCACCAAAAAGGGGAAGTTGATGTGGGGATATCTGAGCTTTGAGAGAAAGGAGATTTTAAGCCTGGTGGTGGCTGTCAGGTTGGAAGGGGAAGAGTTATAACCCCCAGGAAAAGTTATTCTGGGGCTTGCGTATATTTGTGTTCTCAGCCCTGGAGCTTGTGGTGGGAGAGGGTTTCAGAGCTGAGAGGCATTGCTGTGATCATGGGAGGGGTTTAACAGGGAGAAGAGGTGTTCTCAGCCTGAAAATGGGTGTTCCTAAGCCGGAGGCTGAGCTAGAGGGAGTTGCAGAGAGCCCAGGAGTGGGATGGCCTAGGCTGGCAAGGTTGAGTCTAAGGGAGAATGGAATGAATTCTTTTGGGGGGAGGATGGCATGATGTAGTGGGAGATGATGGGAGGAAATCTGGATTGTAGGTGGAGAGTTTGGGACTAGGAGAGAACCATGTAGGGGCCACGGAAGGATAAATTAAATCTTCTCCCATCCTGCGAAGTGCCCCAGTTCTTTATTCTGTAAAGGGGGATGGGGTGGAAGAGGGGACCAAGCAGCACTTTTTCCTCTGATGTCTCCACCAACCTTTCTTACCACTTTCAAACAACTTTCCTGTGATCTCTACCTCACTATCCCATTTCCCCCAACTTATAATACATGTCCACTACACAGTACTGGGCTGTCTGTAGACATCAAGACACCACAGTCGTGTTTTGTTTGTATGGAATTTATATCAATTACAATTCAGTTACGGTCACTAGCACCAATTTGTCTGTTGTACATGCACATGCTCATAAGAATTTGCACACTACTCATTCAAATCACTGGGGCATGTAGAGTGGCTGGACAGTTATTTTTCAGTAGGGTTTATGATTCTCCCCATAAAGAGGATGCGTTGGGTGGGTTTTTCAAGAATCATCATCAGGAAGGGCCTGTTGAATTTAATGGGAGGAGGAGGAGGAAATGTATCAGACAGCTGTATAATCTCCATCACAGTGATTGCTGCAGCCTCAGTACCATTCTCATGAACATCCATCAGGGTCTTGTGAACAACCTACAAGAAAATGAAGCAAAGATCACAATGTGAGTATAGAACATGGAGCAACATATGAGGATGAACTTTTAAACCAAATCTCAAGAAAATAAACTATTAAAACAAAACCAGAATAACTACAAGACTGAGTTCAATGGGTGTTTTTTCTATGTATATTTGGAAGGGTTAGGTCCAACTAATTTTTACAGATGGAACTGAACGAATCTCACCTCTTGTTCTCTGACCTCTTGAAGGGGGCTCCCTTAGAACACAACAGAAGAGTTTTCTCATCATCACAAACAGAGCTGGGTGAAGAATAGACAAGTTCATGGAGGATAGGTTCATCAGTGACTGCTAGACAAAATGGTCAGTGATGCAATCCTATGCTCTGGGCATCCCTAGCCTCTGACTGCCAGAAGCTGGGAGTGGATGACAGGGGATAGATAACTTGATGATTGCCTTTCTGTTCTTTCCTTCTAAAATACCTGGCACTGACCACTGTTGGAAGACCATTGGTCTGATCTAGTATGGCTGTGATTATGTTCTTATGTTTTGTTTTTTTGGCAAATTCAAAATGTTGAAAGTGTTTAATTTTGGACTGGACTAAAAAGAAATATTCAATTTTTTTGGCAAAATCAAAATGTTGAAAATAATTATTTTATGTTGAACAAAACATTTTGTTTAGGAAAATCAAATTTTCTTTTCTGATTTTGACCATTTTAAAAAATTATTCTGAATATTTTGTAAGCTAAAAGTAAAGGAAATTTTTAAACAAAAACTTGTTACAAACAAACAAAAACCCAAACCAAAGGGTTTGGTTTAGAAAAAAAGTTAACAAAATGTTTTGATTTTTATAAGAATTCCCTCCCCCAAAATGAATAGTTTGGCAAAATTAACACAATTTTGCAAAATGTTTCAGAGTTTCCAAATCTATATTTTTGCCAAAAGTTTCTGTTGAAAATGTTTATATAGCCCTGCTCACAAATAATCAATAGTATTATGCAGCAAAAAATTAGTTTTCAGAAGAAACCTGAAGACAGTTCAAGATGACTGGTGACAAATGATATAGGAGAGAAAGGAGCCAGGTAATTGAACCTCTTGTGTGGTTTTGCCTAATATATTTTTTATGTTGGGTAGTATGAATGGGTATTTCATAGTCCAAATGTTAATTTGTTCCTTTCACTTGAGACTTTTGACATACACTAAGAACTCTTTCTTCCTTGTCCCTAGTGAAACACAAAGGATTTTTTCCTTTTACTATCTCAGCGTGAGATTTTGCTACTCTTACTTTGAGTGGCACCACAATCCAGGGTCCCTGTGGCTACTCATGGAATAAAGTATTACTTAATGGGAGGAAAAGAATCAGGAACGGTGTTGAGGAAGGATAGTGCCACAAATCTTGTCTGTGACCTTGGGCGACTCACTTGGGGCTTCTCTATACTGTCTCGCAGGTCAAACTACTGTGGTGTGAATAGAGTGTGCACCAAAGTGCTGTGGTGTAACTCCCCCATGTGGAGGCTACAGACAGCAGCTAAAAGGTTCCCAGTTCACCTTAATGCAGTCCTATTTGTGGTCCCTGTTTGCAAACTACCATCATATGTCTTTACTCATGAATTATTTTATGTTAGCAATAGTTGACATTTCACTTGTGTGTGTGGCAGGCTGACAAAGGAAGTGCTGTCATCATCATGAATAAGTTGGAATATGAACAAGAGGCTGCTAGGCAGCTCTCTAACACCACATTCTACAGGCCATTATCCTCTGATCCCACTGAGGATTACCAAGAGAAACTACACCATCTGCTCAAAAAACTCCCTGAAAAAGCACAGGAACAGATCTGTACAGACACATGCCTAGAACCCTGACCAGGGGTATTTGCTAACCAAGATCCATAAACATGGAAATCCTGTATGCTCCATCATCTCAGGCATTGGCACCCTAACAGCAGGATTGTCTGGCTATGTGGATTCTCTCCTTAGGCCCTACGCTGCCAGCACTCCCAGCTATCTTCGAGACACCACTGACTTCCTGAGGAAGCTACAATCCAATGGTGATCTTCCAGAAAACACCATCCTGGCCACTACAGATGTAGAAGCCCTCTATACCAACATAGGGCCTGCGCTACCATTTAGGCAACCTAGGCAATGGCCTAGGGCACCAGAATTTTAGGGGGGTGCTATTTTGCTGGGGGGGGTGGCACGCGGGTCCGGTGGACCTACTGCAGTCATGCCGGCGGCAGGTCCACTGGAGCCTTTAGACCAGCGGACCACCCACCGGCATCACTGCAGCAGCTCCACTGGAGCCTTTCCAGCAGCGAACTGTCCACCAGCATGACTGCGGTAGGTCCATCGGGACTGCGGTGGGTGGTGAAATGGCCGTCTGCCTAAGGCGTCAGAGACCCTGGCGCCGCTCCTGCCAACATCCCACACCAGGATGGACTACAAGCCATCAGAAACAGTATGCCCGATAATGTTACAGCTAACCTGGTGGCTGAACTTTGTGACTTTGTCCTCACCCATAACTATTCCACATTTGAGGACAATATATACCTTCAAGTCAGCGGGACTGCTATGGGTACCTGCCTGGCCCCTCAGTATGCCAACATTTTTAAGGCCAACTTAGAACAACACTTTCTTAGCTTTCGATCCCTAATGCTTTTACTCTACTTGTGCTACCTTGATGACATCTTCATCATCTGGACCCATGGAGAGGAAGCCGTTGAGGAATTCCACCATAATTTCAACAATTTCCATCCCACCATAAACCTCAGCCTAGACCAATCCACGCAAGCAGTCCATTTCCTGGACACCACTGTGTTAATAAGTGATGGTCACATAAACATCACCCTATACCAGAAACCTACTGACTGCTTTACTGACCTACATGCCTCCAGCTTCTATCCAGGATACACCACATGATCCATTGTCTACAGCCAAGCTCAAAGATACAACCGCATTTGCTCCAATCCCTCAGACAGAGACAAGCACCTACAGGATCTCTATCAAGCATTCTTAAAACTACAATACCCACTTTCTGAAATGAAAAAACAGATTGACAGAGCCAGAAGAGTACCCAGAAGTCACCTACTACAGGACAGGCCCAACAAAGAAAATAATAGAACACCACTAACCTTCACCTTCAGCTCCTAACTAAAACTTCTCCAGTGCATCATGAAAGTTCTACAACCTATCCTGAAAGATGATCCCTCACTCTCACAGATCTTGGGAGACAGACCTGTCCTCGCTTACAGACAGCCCCCCAACCTGAAGCAAATACTCACCAGCAACCACAGACCACAGAACAAAAACACTAACCCAGGAACCTATCCTTGCAACAAAGCCCGATGCCAACTCTGTCCACATATCTATTCAAGTGACATCCTCATAGGACCTAATCACATCAGCCATGCCATCAGGGGATCGTTCACCTGCACATCTGCCAATGTGATATATGCCATCATGTGCCAGCAGTCCCCCTCTGCCATGTACATTGGCCAAACTGGACAGTCTCTACACAAAAAAATAAATGGACACAAATCTGACATCAGGAATCATAACATTCAAAAAACAGTAGAACACTTCAACCTCTCTAACCACTCAGGAACAGACTTAAAGGTGGCAATTTTGCAACAGAAAAACTTCAAAAACAGACTCCAATGCGAAACTGCTGAACCTGAATTAATATGCAAATTAGACACCATCAACTTAGGCTTGAATAGAGACTGGGAATGGCTGAGCCATTACACACACTGAATCTATTTCCCCATGTTAAGTATTCTCACACCTCTTGTCAAACTGTCTGTAATGGGCTATCTTGATTATCACTACAAAAGTTTTTTCTCTTAATTAGCCTCTTAGAGTTGGGAGAACAACTCTCACCTTTTTATGTTCTCTGTATGTGTATATATATATCTCCTTACTACATGTTCCATTCTATGCATCCGATGAAGTGGGCTGTAGCCCACGAAAGCGTATGCTCAAATAAATGTGTTAGTTTCTAAGGTGCCACAAGAACTCCTATGCTTTTCTCTGTACACCTCCTGGATGGTATTTACTTCTACATCAATGTCCTAGAAGATGAAGTGGGCTCAGAGTACCGCTCTATTAACTGTAATAGGCAAATTAATGCTTAATTCTAGAATATACACTAATTCGTGGCTTGTCCTCTCTATGTTGCTGGCAGTGAGTCTCTTTGCAATTACATCTTTGGAAGCAAGACTGGGTCATTTACAAATATTAAAATATAAGTCATAAGAGTAGACAAACTAGTTTAGCACCATCTCTATTTTACAAACTTACTTTCGACACCTTCAGTTTAGCTTTCTCTGTGATTCCAGACAAATCAGCTTCATCAGTGAATACATCGATCACACTCATTTTCTCAAACAGATCTTTCACATCAGAGGTACCAGATACAGAGAATGCTGGAAAGTACAGGTTGATTTCTCTGCTCAAAAAGAAACACAAAACTCTGTTAAAATGCTGTCAAATTTCTGGACACTTAAAGATTTGCAGTTTTATAACATATTATATTTGAGCATCTCAAATATCAGTGAATTTGCTTCACAATGCCACCGTCTGCTAGGTAAATATTATTGACCCATTTTACAGGTGGAATATCAGAGGCACCAAGAATTTACAATTCCAGAGTTTTATTTTTGTTTAGCTACATATGGACTCTCTGCGAGTTTTAGAAAACAATAGGATGGATTATTTACTCTAGTATAGAGAAAAGTAAACCATGTTATTTTATTTAGGTTGGATTGTCCCTACCTCTAACATGGCTGCTCGGGGGAATCCAGGAAAAGCAAGCGTTTGCGTACCTTGTGCGGACCATTAGGAGTACTCTAAAGTGACAAGACATCCTGTTTTTAAAGGGACAGTTCTGTATTTAAGCTCTCCTGCAGGTGTCTCAACTTTTTCTTAAAAACTGTTGTATCTGTTAAAGTTCCAGAGCAGATTGTTGCTTCTTAGAATCATAGAATATCATAGAATATCAAGGTTGGAAGGGACCTCAGGAGATCATCTAGTCCAACCCCCTGCTCAAAGCAGGATCAATCCCCAACTAAATCATCCCAGCCAGGGCTTTGTCAAGCCTGACTTTAAAAACCTCTAAAGAAGGAGATTCCTCCACCTCCCTAGGTAACCCATTCCAGTGCTATAGCATCCTCCTAGTGAAAAAGTTTTTCCTAATATCCAACCTAAACCTCCCCCACTGCAACTTGAGACCATTACTCCTTGTTCTGTCATCTGGTACCACTGAGAACAGTCTAGATCCATCCTCTTTGGAACCCCCTTTCAGGTAGTTGAAAGCAGCTATCAAATCCCTCCTCACTCCTTCTTCTCTTCCGGTGACTAAATAATCCCAATTCCCTCAGCCTCTCCTCATAAATCATGTACTCCAGCCCCTTAATCATTTTTGTAGCCCTCCACTGGACTCTTTCCAAGTTTTCCACATCTTTCTTATAGCGTGAGGCCCAAAATTGGACACAGTACTCACCAATGCTGAATAGAGGGGAATGATCACGTTCCTTGATCTGCTGGCAATGCTCCTACCTATACAGCCTGAAATGCCATTACCCTTCTTCGCAACAAGGGCACACTGTTGACTCATGTCCAGCTTCTCATTCACTGTAACCACTGGGTCCTTTTCTGCAGAATTGCTGCCTAGCTGCTCGGTCCCTCATCTGTAGCAGTGCATGGGATTCTTCTGTTGTAAGTGCAGGACTCTGCACTTGTCCTTGTTGAACCTCATCAGATTTCTTTTGGCCCAGTCCTCCAATTTGTCTAGGTCCCTCTGTATCCTATCCCTACCCTCCAGCCTATCTACCACTCCTTGACAATTTATGCTTAATTAATAAATCCAGAATTTTCCTCACACAACTTAAGTTTCTCCTGCTCAATATCTGCAGTGTAAGGCTCACCATATTTGTTCATCAGCCTCTGCATTATAGGCTTGATCCAGTTCCCATTGAAGGAAATTCTAAATCTTCCGTTAACTTCTCTGGTGCTGGAATAAGGCCTATTTCCTTTTGTGTAAGCTACCTCATTAGTGTCCCACATGACAACTTCCTGCTCAGTTCATCAACTTTCCATTCATCAAGATAATTTCCAGGTCTGAAACAGACCCTTTCAGAGTTCCCAGATATCATTTATAGAGCATTCAACTGGAAGACTTGAATGAGTATCAGGCAACTAAATATGTAAAGCAGATCAGCAGTTATCCATTAACTGAGTGTCTCGGGTACTGTAAAATGTCAAAGAAAAAAATTTTGTACTCCTAAGACCATGCACAGAATTGTGCAATATGCTGTCCTTCTTTAACTCCTTATTTAGATGGTAAAATTAAAGTGACCTGTGTTAGAGAGGTGGTGAACACTTATATCTCCTATTGACTATGTAGAAATAAGCAAGTGCTCAGAAAATGGCCTGCTAATGAGGCCACTTTTATTCAAGTGACTAAATATGGTGCCCAACTTTAACTACACAAATTGGACATTTTGGCTATAACTTTCATGGAAAGTTTTATCATCGTTAACAAGGGACTAGTATCAACCTGGGTGATCTCATAGACCTAACCACCTTGACAGTGTCCTTTAATTTAAAAAAAGCAGAGTTTTTTGTCTTAGATCCCAATCAGCATTTCATAGCCTGTATGTGTGTCATGTACCTATTTGTAGAACATCTTACCTTTAAAGAAAATATAGTTGACAAGAACCATTACAGTGGGCGAATCAAGATACTTGACCAAGTTGGCAATTTTCCCATGAGTTTTCTTCTGTATGTAATCATTGATCTGTTTCTCAGCTACTGCAAAATTCTGGAAGTTACTAGGAAAAGTTTCAGACTCATACAGACTTTTGACTTCAGCCAAAAACTTCTCTAGTAGTGTCAGTTGATCATCTACAAAAAGGGCATTTCCAATATTCAGCTGGATCTCACTGTCAGGACGGTTTAACATGTGGATGAGATGATGAAAACCTTCATGTATCTCCCTCTCCTCAATCTCTGTCGGGTTAAAGCAGAGTCCTTTGTGAATTTGACTTAGAGTGGTTGACTTGGCACCTAATGTCAGCATTGCAAAGGCAGTGGAGATGCTTAGAGGAGAGAAGAAAATATTCTTGTCAGCTGCTTCTGATTTAATCTGCTTGTAGAATCTAAATGCAAAGTCAGCATTGCTAGGAGCTAGTTTGAGAAAGGTCATAATTTCAGTTACAACATTGCCTCCAACTGAGGTAAGCTGCTGTGGGGGATTAATATCTGTCTGACCATCCTGATCATTGTGATGGTCAGGTACGTGATGAGGCTGGACAACAGCATGAAGCCCAACAAGTAACACACACAGACAGAGGATGGACTCCATTTTCCTTTGGAACTTTTCCCTTGAAAAAACAAAAGAATGGAATAGTCATTAGTCATGGAAATGTTCCCACCTTCCCTGTGCTATTTGTGATCCAATGGTTATTTTTCTCTCTCTCCTCAAGGCAAGTCCACCTCCCTCCAGCCAACTGGGACATTATGGGGGGAAAGGGAGTGGGGCTGACCAGATAGTCACAGGGGTTGGGAGACCAGGCCATGTTGGGAATCAGAGGAAGGAAAAAGGAAGATCTGGTAGAAGAAGACTCTGGGCTGGATTCTTCAGTTAGCACCATCCTCTTTATGCTGCTCAGAGATCCCCCACCTTAGAGTAGAAGTGTTTTGTTGAGGGAGGAAGTTATAAAAGATGGTGGGATGAGAGCAGGCTGGGAGAGATTTTAGCAGAATCAAGATCCACTATGATGTTCCTCTGCTGCTGTAAGATGAATTAGGGAGCTTATGTCCATGGCACAAATTGGAGCTGCACTTTTTGCAGGTATAACTTCTGCTGGGGCTTGACAGCAACAATCAGGAACTGGAACCAGTTCCTTGATAGTCCCCTCGACTCCACGACACATGCACACACTTCAACGTGTTGCAGTAGAATCTGGATCCAAATGGCAATATGGCCTGCTATCTAAAGCTGGAAAAAGTTTATAGGGAAGGGCCCTGTCTGACACATCAAAACTAAGTTACCCATCCCTGACTTTCAGTACTGTAATTTGGTGACCTTTAGCAAAAGAGGATATCAAATGGTCCTGAGCTTTCTGTAGTGTCATAATAACAGGCATAAATCAGCTCTAAAGTTTCTTCACGTGTCGGAAACTTAGGGATTTGCCCTTTTTTGTTTTTTATGTTGTCCCTTCTTTTTTCTGTTTCTAACTGTCCCTAGGTAACAGGTTTCCTGTTAGGCTTCAACTCAACCAGCTAGCATATGCTAAAGACCAACTTGCTTCGCTAATGCTAGAGTTTTAAACCATGTTAAAATGTGTTTGCTAGAGCTGGTTGAAAGTTTTCGGGTGGAACATTTTTCCACTAGAAAATGCTGATTCATCAAAATAGAAATGTTCCAAAGGATTATATTTCATTTAGAAAAGAAGTTTCACTGAGAAAACAAATAAAAAGTGTTTTTAAAATTTCTATTCTATATTTATATTTTGCATTGTTTTCATTTCTTTTATGCTTGTAAGATTGTTTTGTATTTTATTTTATGTTCATATTATTTTATAAAACAATATAAGTTAAAATAAAAACAATGTAAAAGAAACTAATTCCAAAAAGTCAAAATGGAAACAAAATCTTTTAATTTTATCAAAATGAAACATTTCAGATGACCAAAAATAATTTTTTTGTGGGGAGCAAAACTTTGTTTCATTGGAAAATTTAAACTTTTGATTTTTTGTTCCGATTCAGAACCATTTTTTTTTGAATGTCAGAATTTTCTGCAGAAGGGAAAATCCTAGTTTCCACAACTCTAGTGTCGGCTAATGCATTCTAGGAAATCCCACACATTTTTGGTGTACTCAGGCCATATCTTAACACACTAGATTAATCTAGTCCCAAATGTTCCCAACAATTTTTTTTTAAATGCCTTCATTCAAAGACTGTTTCCACTAGCACACCAATTTCTGCTGGCTCACTGGGGTCTTAAGAAAGGCTCCACTCACAGGATAAATGTAATAGGTATAGTGAACAAAGTCACTCATACTTAAATGAAATTCTATACAATCAACTGCATTTCACACAGTGAATATGAGTTCAAAGCCTCTTTTGAAAAATTATGGCAGTACTTAGAGTACAATCAGAAGGATCCTGCTGGATGCATCTAATCTGCACAGCTCCTTGCCTTTTGTTTATATTGACTTAACATTATTAGGCTGAGTGTCCACTATTAAACATTAAACAGAGCAAACAGAATTTATTAGCAAGGATGCAGAGCAAACAGTGATTAAACTGCTTTTCTGGCATGGAGGGTCAAATGCCCACTGTCCACCCACATGGTGGAGAATAGAGCCAAAACCTATGGCAGGAGGTAGCAGGGGGCCACATGGAGGGTACTGGTTACTGTGCTGTTTGCTTGCCTCACCCCTCCAAACCTGTGGAAACCTCTATATAGAAAGACTACATGATTAGAGCACAATAGAAAGAGGACATGTGTGCCTAGGAAGAGCTGATGTACACAATGTGTCTCTTGGAGAGAGACTAACGCTAGCAAAACCCCACAGTTACACTGCTGTTTGGATCAGCATTAACTCCCAGCAGAGAGGATCAGAAAGTACAGTCATGGTGGGAAGCCAATGACAGTGCAGCATTGGAAATGTCTATGATTCTAGAGGCAAAAAATGGGCCATGGAATGAAGGAAGGAAAATCAAATCAACCATGGACCAGGGGAAATTAATAGTAATGAATACAAATCAGAGGCTTGGAATTGTAAAAAATAAGTTTAGAAAGGAAGCCAAAGGACACAAGGAGAAATCTGTGGCCAGCATAGTTAAGGAGGATCAGAAAGAATTTAAATATATTTGGAATAGAAAGAAACCTGAGAATGGTATTTGTCCATTTGTAGATGGAAACGGTAGAATTTACCAATAAAATGCAGAAAAGGCAGATGTCTTCAATAAATACTTCTGTTCTGTATTGTGGGTCATGGGGAAGCAGATGATGTAGTTATGTCATATGATGATGATAACACTCTTACCACTCCATTAGTTTTTCAGGAGGATATTAGACAGCAGCTACTAAAATTATAAAATTTTAAATCAGTAGGTCCAGTACCGTGTATCTAAGAATTTTAAAAGAGCTATCTGAGGAGCTTCCTGGACCATTAATGTTGAATATCAATGAGTCTTAAACCAGTGGGGAAGTTCCAGAAGACCAGTAGAAAGCTAATGTGCCAGTATTTAAAAGTCATAAATGGGATGACCTGGTTAATAATAGCCTTTCAATCTGACATTAATCCCAGGCATGATAACGGACAGGCTAATACATGGCTTGACTAATAAAGATTAAAGGAAGGTAATACAATTAATGCTAATTAGCATGGCTCTATGGACAATAGATCATGTCAAACTAACTTGATATCTTTTGTTGATGAGATTACAAGTTTGGTTGATAAAGGTAATAGTGTTAATGCATCTGACGAAGTGGGTATTCACCCATGAAAGCTCATGCTCCAATACCTCTGTTAGTCTATAAAGTGCCACAGGACTCTCTGCTGCTTTTACAGATCCAGACTAACACGGCTACCCCTCTGATATTTATCAATAATTGTGGTTGTGAAACCCTCATCAATTTATTGTTTTGTCATTATGGCCCCTAATTCCCTATTGTTTGCCTGTATAATCTCTGTCTGGTTCTTTAATTGTTTCTGTCTGCTGTATAATTAATGTTGCTAGGTGTAAGTTAATTAGGGTAGTGGGATATAATTGGTTAAAGATTTTTGTTACACTATGTTAGGATTGGTTAGTAAAATTTTAGTACGATAATTGGTTAAAGTATAGCTAAACAAGACTCAAATTTCACTATATAAACTGGGGTCCAAAAGGAAGTTATTTGGGAACCAACTCCAGGACACAGCGCCAAAGTCAGAACTGCCAGACCTCAACACTCTGCCAATGACACCGGGCAGAAACTGGAGTCCCCCTGTAGGGGACCCCGGAAGACATTGTTACGGTTTAAGCTAGGGCCTACGCTTTCTCAAGGAGAGGTTATTAGCTGGCAGAAGTTGCTAGCAGCTGCTGCTTCTAACCAGTTAAAACTGCCCTGTGTGGGAAGCCTCGGTGTTTTGGGGAACTGCAGAAAGTCTGCAGAAAGTCCCTGGCCTGAGGCCAAGGGAGGCGGCCATTGCTGATGGAAAGTCCCTTATTGCATATGTAAAGGCTAGTTTGCATGCTATTAGCATGATGCTATAATTGCTAAGGGCTAGAGCTTGCGCATCGAACTTCGCACCTGACTGAGCTGTTCTGATGTTGGACTCCCCAAGCCAGTGGCAGCAACGCGTGGAGTTCCCGTTGCGGGTGTGTCACTTAACCTTCATTAAAGCCAATTAATTCACCTGTGTGTGTGGGCCTCATCCTTGCAGAGCATCCAGGCACGCAACACCTCCTAATGGACCTGATCCTGAGTGGCCATCAAGAAAAGTTCATCTGTTTTATTGGGAGTGGTGAGCACTGTATGTGTAGCAGGTGCTCTCAGTTTTTGGTAATTGTTAGTAAACAAAGGTTATGTAGTATATTACTGTGTAAGGCTCTTTCACTGGTAAAAGACCCCATAGACCCGCAAAAGATTAATCCCTGAGTCCACAGGGAAAGGGTGTTTGCTGGAGCCTACGGGGGCTGGTAAAGTTAGGTGCTTTTCACCCTAGGAACTGGGAAAGGGTGGGTGCCCTTGAGTGTCAGTAATAAAGAATTTGTGCAGGTAACAGACCCTGACAGCAAATAAATAAATGGATATTGAGGTTTTCTTTAAATCTGTAGCTTTAAAGAAAGTAACGTTACCAAGCTCTTCAAGTTGTCTGTGCTGTTTAACTAAAACCCATGTATCTGTTAAAGTTCCAGAGCAGATGGTTGTTTCTTGACAATTTACACTTAATTAATAAATCCAGTATTTTCGTTGCACAACTTAAGTGTCCCCATGGTGGCTGCAGTGTAGGGAGGTTGCCGTTGCTGTTGCTGGGGAAAACTGCAGGGAGAAAGGCTGCGGTCAGTCTCTGAGTGGAAAGACTTGAAGTAGAACCCAGAGAGGGAGGAAGCCATATATCTAAGAAGAAACCCAGGGAAACAGCAGCAGAGAGGTAGGACTGTACAAGGACTGTGACTACTTATTACAGGGTCTCTGGGCTGGAACTGGGTGTAAAGGGCAGGCCGGGATTCCCTGCAGAGTGGCACCGAGCATTGGAGAGGTCAGCCAGACAGCTGCTCTGGAAAGACTGTGAATTCCCTGGAAGGGGAGGACTTCAGTGATGTGGCCAGAGGGCCAAGCCATGAAGAGGACACTGCAGATCCTGGAGAGAGCAGGGCTTCAGAGCAAGACGAGGCAGGAGAAGACACTGCTGAAGGGGGATTACAAGATGGCTGATTTAATCCAGGATGGCCAGCAGGAGACGCCACCAGTGGTGAGTGAACCCTATGACAGATCTTAATATATTTTCTCTCAGAATACATTATGATACAATTATTACTACAGTTATGTTTATTCAGATTCTGAAATAACATGACTTTTTCATGCAGGCAGTGCAGATGGGGATGTACATTCCACTTTTGGTGACTTCTGAATGCTTAACTACCTGTATATCTCTCAGTCATATCATTGTTAGATATGGGAGCTTAATCATTGCCTTAATTTTGTTTTTGGCATTTAAAACAAGCTTCCAAAATCAGTATACAGAAAAGGCTGTCACCTGTAGTGCTAAAAGGTAACTTTGACATGACTGAAATAATCCCATACAATAAAGTGAGCATAACATAGATAATATGAGTTCAAAGTCTCCTACGACAAGTTACTATAGCACTTACTATACATTCATGTGAGTCCCGCTATGTCCATCTCATCAGCGCTGCTGCTTGCCCTTAATGCTGAACAGTATCAAGTTCAATGTCCACTATTAAACATTAAACAAATCAAATAAGAATCACTTGCGAGACTGCAATGCAAACACTGAGGAAGCTATTTGTTGTGAACATCTAAGGACACAACATCTGTACCTGCTGCCCATCCGGGCAGTGGCCACTGGAGCCAAGGTAGGGAAATAGTCCTGGGGTGGTCCACATGCAGGGTTGTTTGCTGTTCCTGTGTCCACAGAATTCTGGCAAAGCAAGAGTTTTGTCTTTTCCCCAGTATGGAAGCATGGCAAATTGGTTAAAACGATAACTAAAAATAGCATAATAAACTTTCTGGAAGATCAAGATATGATAAGATATAAGTGGCTTCGTTTCTGCAAAGGAAATCTTGTCTCGTCTCTTAAAACTTCTTTGAACATGTCAATAAAATAGTGGAATAAAAGAGGCTGACAAAATGTGTTTAGATTCCCAAAGGCCTTCAACAAGGCTTTCAACTTTTCTTTTGAAAGAAGCTAAGTAATTCTGGGGTGAGAGGCAAAACATTGTCATTGATCAAAAACTGCCTAGGTGACAAAAATCAAAGAGTGGGATGAAATGGTCAACTTCAATCACTGCTAAAGATTAATGGTGGGTGCCTCAAAGTTCTGCACTAGATCCCAGAACCCCGGGGCCACAGTGCTGATAAGGCCCTACTGGGTCCCAGCCGCCAAAAGGGAGGAAATCAAAGCCAAAGTGAAGAGACTGTTAGAATTAGGGGTCATTGAGGGATCACAGAGTCAGTAGTTCAGCCCGATCATGCTGGTGCCCAAACCCGATGGTAACACAACGTTCTCCAATGACTTTCACTGACTGAACAAGGTATCCCACTGTGATGCATACCCTATACTCGGCATAGATGAGTTAGTTGACCTACTGGGCAGTGCCTGATTCCTGACCACTCTGGATTTGACAAAGGGGTATTGGCAGATCCCTCTAGCCAAAGAATCAAAATAAAAGATTGCTTTCTCCACACCAGAAGGTCCATTTCTGTACACTGTTCTCCCCTTTGGGCTGCATGGGTCCCCAGCCACCTTCCAGGGCCTCACGGACAAGCTGTTGTGCCCCCATGCCAGTTACGCCACCACATACCTGGACAATGTGATCATCTATACCCCAGACTGGGAGACTCACCTGGGAAAGGTGGGCGCGGTGCTTAACACCCTAGGGCAGGCCAGCCTCACAGCCAATCTGGCCAAGTGTGGCATAGGGCTAGCGGAAGCCAACTACCTTGGATACATCACAGGAAGAGGCGTAGTAAAGCCCCAACTAAATAAGCTGGAGGCTATCCAAAATTGGCCTTGGCCAAACTGGAAAAAACAAGTCTGAGTGTTCCTAGGTGTAGCAGGGTACTACTGGTGATTTATCCCCCACTTTGCCACCAGGGCAAGTCCTCTGAAAGACCTGGTAAAGGCCTGGGGCCCTGCCACGGTGAGATGGACCAATGCAGTGGAGGGGGCGTTCACAGACCTGCGGACAGCCCTCTGCAGTAACCCTGTGCTCATAGCCCCAGACTTTAATAAAGAATTCATTTTACAGATCGATGCATCCAAAGTGGTGTTGGGGGCTGTCCTGTCACAGCTGGTCAGAGAGGACAAACATCCAATCCTTTATCTTAGCAGAAAACTCCTTCCGAGAGAACAAAAATATGCAGTAGTAGAGAAGGAGTGCTTCGCCATCAAGTGGGCCGTGGAAACTCTATAATATTACCTGCTAGGCTGGTGATTTGTCCTCGTGACCAACCATGCCCCCCTCCAATGGATGCAATGGAACAAAGAAAAGAATGCAATGGTCACCAGGTGGTTCTTGTCTCTCCAACTGTTCCACTTCAGCATTCCACACAGGGCTGGAAGCCTCCACAGCAATTCAAATGGCTTGTCATGGGTACATTGTCTGATGACCCAAGTTGCCCAACCTCATAGTGTTGAGTGAGGGGAGGGATGTGTGATGGGGTCAGGCCAGACAGCTACAGGAAAGTACTGAAGGCAGATATATTAGCCCCAGGATAAGCAGGTCCCTTTTCCCTTGGTAGCTGAACAGGGGTTACTCTAGGTTAATTAGGACACCTGGGGCCAATCAATGGTCTTCCAGATCCTGTTAAAAGCCTCCCCTCCAGCCAGAGAAGCCTCAGAAATAGGAGCTTAGGGAGGAAGATGAGCTACTGGAGATCTGGGCAGTGCAGATACTGACAAGCATTTGGAGAGAAGCTACACAGATACAGAGGCAAAGGGTGGGAGAATCCCTGTCCAAAAGTACGTACGGCCCTTCCAGGCCCCGGAGGTGTGAGGGAAGAGACCGTGCCAGAGGGGAGAGACTGAATTGGGTGTCTGGTCTGTTGCCACCAGGTCCAGAGGGGCTACCAGAGACTGAGAGGCTTCCCTGCCCCTCCCTCTTCCACCCAGAGGTGTGGGGAAAATCCTAAATGAAAAGAGAAGTAGCCCAGTCCGCCTCTAAAGGGAAGCGTGGGACCCACCGAGGCGGAGAGGAAGCTCTGTCACACTTAGTTTTAGTCTGAAGTTGCCTAGCTTCAGTTTCAAGTCATTAGAACTAATTATACCTTGTGCACTAGATTAAATAGCCCGCTACTATCAGAAATCATCTTTCCATGTAAGTACTTATGATCAAGTCATCACATAACTGTCTCTTTGCTCAGCTAAAAAGATTGTGCTTCTTTAGTCTCTCGCGGTAAGGCGAGCTTTCCAGCCCTCAACTTCTTATTGTTTGAAGAGCTAAACTTTTCTATTTTGTTTTCAGTATTTTACTTCTTTCTTTTCCCACAATAAGCTATTGACCCCTTCTATAGGAGTGAGCTCTGTGTATATTTTCATAGAGATTTCAAAAGTGTGCTTATTAGGACACACCAAATGTACAGCCTAAGGGTAAGCTCCTAGTGTCTGCTCTGTAAGTGTGTGCATGTCTGCACTAGTCAAGTATGGCTGGGAAGATAGGTGGGATAATTTGCACTGCACACCAGTTTGGAAGTTACTATTATTTTTAAACTGCAAAATCTTGCAATCAAGAGGATGGGATATAGTCACTGTATTCCAACTGCCGCTGCAACAAAATATGCAAGAGTCTGTCTGGGACATGCAGTAAAGTACTTATGCTTTTTTTTTTAACTTATGGTTAAACTTGGGTTTATGTTACTTTACATAAAGTACCTAATGGACTACAGAAATCTTACCAGCATGTTTTAGCAATGCAAGAAAAAGTCTTTATTCTGGTGCCAGAGTTCTGATATGCTAAAACTGTGTGATCCATATATCACAGGGGTTCTCAAACTGGGGGTCAGGACCCCTCAGTGGGTCATGAGGTTATTACCTGGGAGGGTTGTGAGCTGTCAGCCTCCACCCCCAACTCCACTTTCCTCGAGCATTTATAATAGTGTTAAATGTATAAACAAGCGTTTTTAATTTATAAGGGGGGGTTGCATTCAGAAGCTTGCTATGTGAAAGGGATCACCAATACAAAGGTTTGAGAACCACTGATATATCACATATAGTCACAGATCTATGTTGAGCTGCATATGAACACGTATAATGATTAGCTGTGTCTTTGTCAAGCATTTGTGATCTCCATAGACATATTGTAACTGATAATTAAGTGCAACTGAGTCTGAACAACAGTTTATTTTTCAGGAATGGAAAGTCAGTGGAAATATAATTTACTGAGGCTACTTCCATCCTCCGGAGCTATACACTATTTCACTATGTCAGCACAGAGCTGTCAAAGCCAGGGAGCTGTACTGACTAACAGAGAAGGTGTAGGGAACCAGTGAGAGAGGTGGAGTTGGGCTGCAGAGAAGTGGGTGTGTGGATGGAATAGAGGGTAGCCAGTTTGGGGCTCCTGTCTCAGCTCAGAGCAGGTGATAGTATTGTGGCACGCTAAATATGAGTGTCTCGATGGGGCACTTCTAAGAAGGGAAGGAAGAAGTCACTGAGAGTAAGAAAGCCAGAGGGGAGGATATCTGGGGGATGAACACCTATGTGAGGAGCAAGTGCCATGGCCATCTCTGTCCCAAACATTCATAGCCCTGTTATTGCTATTCCCCAGAAATGTACCTCCAGCTTCTCGTAACCCTACTAGCTCCAGCTCATATGCTGAGCTGCTGGCCATCAGCCTGCAAGTCGCAGTCTGAAGAACAAGCTATGATTCATCAGCCTCAAAAGATTTAAAAGTTGAGGCAGCTGCTAGAGGAGCTGAGTTAGTGGCTGGACTTCTGCCCCTGCTTCAAGCTATCAGTCTCCCCCTTCTTTTGACCTCTCCAAATATAACAGGGATCGTGGATGGACATTGGAGGCTGAAGTTTCATATCATAAAACATGTTTTCCAGACCTCAAATCATTCTTGAATCTCTTTTTCTGAGCCCTCTCCAGTTTTCAGTATCTTTTCTAAAGTGTGGACACAGTTCCAGAAGTGGTCTCATCAATGACATATTCAGAGATCATATTACCTCCCTGCTCCTGCTCCCCTCCTAACACACCCAGAGATCACATTAGCCATTTTAGTCACAATGGGAGCTCATATTCACTTGGTCATCCATGACCCCCAACGTCCTTTTTGGAGTCATTGCTTGCCAGAGTACACCTGGTCAAAATGAATTACGTTCTTAGCTCTCCTGCTTAGAGTCAAACCACAGGTGGTCTATGGAATTAATTTGTGTAAAGTATTAAAATATGGTTCCCTCAATTGGATGTTTACCTTGTTTTTCCAGGATGCGGGTGGGCTTAGCAGTTTAAAAAAAGACTTAATTCTAAACCAATGAAGACTTTGGGGTTGGCAACAGTGTAACTTTTTGCACAGATCACTTCCTAGTGGATGACGATATAGCAGACTTTTTTGTAGGCAAGGAGTTATCGCACTCCTGCTTTATTTGTTTGGGAATATATGTTAATCACAATTTTTATAAAGTTATGAGTACCAGGTGGTGTACATGAGCACATCAGAATTTACCAGCACTAAGTACAAGGGGTATGACATGTACAGCAGTGACGAATTATTTTTCAGTAGGGTTTACAATTTTCCCTAGGAAGAGCAAGCTGTCAGTGCTTCGATCAAAAATCATTATCAGAAAGGGCTTGTTGATTGCAATGACTGGAGGAAGAGATGTAAGAACCATTTCCACGACAGTGACTGCTGCTGCTTCAGTGCCGTTCTCATGAACTTTCAGCAGAGCCTTGTGAACAGCCTGCAAGGAAATGAAGTAAACGTTACAGTCTAAATACAGAATGGTGGGCAGTGGCTGAAAGTGAACATGCTCACTTTGAAACCAGAGTTCTTTGAAAAATCAGCTGGTAAGACATGGGCCCAATAAGAACAGGATTGAAGGAGCATAATGGAAGAGAGGGATAACTCAGTGGTTTGAGCATTGGCCTGCTAAACATCAGGTTGTGAGTTCAGTCCTTGAGGGGGCCTGCTTAGGAATCTGGGGCAAAATCAGTACTTGGTCCTGCTGGTGATGGCAGGAGGCTGGATTCAATAACTTTTCAAGGCCCCTTCCAGTTCTAGGAGATAGGATATCTCCATTAATTAAAAATACAGACAGCATTCCCAATGAGTTTATTAGGAGCTTTGTCTGTGTAAGTAAGTATTGCTGGGTTAGGCACATTAATATTAAAAGACTGAGCTGGAAGAATCAAATCACCACAAAAGGACTCTCCTATTCACTACTCCTCACCACAGAAGAATAGTCTCAGAATCTGAAATAAATGTCTAGTGAAGAATTAGTTTACAACAGAAAACTGGACCAGATTCAAGAGGAATGATGACATCAGAGGGAAAGGAACCAGCTAGCTAAGCTCCAGGTATCAATTCACATTTCTAAGTCCAAATATTGACTGATTTCTTTGTAAAAAGTTCTGTATTTGGAACTCTCTGTATTGTGTCTAATGTGACCTAAAGTATATTCTTTGCCAATGTTAGTTTAAATTGAAGATTATTATGGGTTATGCAATGGTTAAACTCTTTTTCTGTGTGAACTCACGTGTCTTTGTAGTGTCTGGAAATATAAAAATTTACCACGGTGTTAGATGTAACGAGCGAACATTATCTGTGATGAGCAAGTTATTGCTTCTTTCTAGGAAAGACAGCTTTTCTCCAGTTCACTCCTGCCTACATTGATGGCACTGGGGGTCTTGCCAGTGACCTCTATGGGAGCAAGATCAGGTCATTTATAGTTATAAACTATACACATTTTAAAACAATGAGCCAAATCCTATGCAACTCTGGTGGTGCGAAACAGTCATAACCAGATGATGGATGATTCCACTTGCACAGAGGAATCTCAGGATGGTCTTCCCAGCCTGTGTTATAAGGTGCAAGTCTGGGGAATAGGAGGCATGGCTAAGGTTCCTCTATGCCCAGTGATCATTGACATTGGAAGGGCCCTTGAGGGCCTCTCAATAGACAGCCTTAATTTAAACAACTATCAGGCTGCTCTAGTTTATGACTAAGGACGTGATTATGTCACCACTGTCAAGGAACCTCTGAGTTCTGCCATTTATTTCAACTTTTCCAGGACAGTGATCACCTTTCATGGTCCCTTGAATATTAACATTTATATGGACCCTGCTGCCAAGCAGTACAGTTTATTAGTTCAGTTTGATCTAGTCAGGAGCGGCGCCAGGGTTTTTGGCGCCCTAGGCGGGGGTCCTTCCACACTCCCGGTCGTTGGCGGCAATTCTGCAGCGGGGGGTCCTTCCGCGCTCTAGGTCTTCGGGGCACTTCAGCAGTGGGTCCCAGAGTGAGTGAAGGACCAGCAGCAGAATTGCCGCCGAAGACCTGGAGCGCAGAAGGACCCCCCCCCCGCCTCTGGATTTCCGCTAAGGGTGGCAAAATGCCGCCCTCCCCCCAAATCCTGGTGCCCTAGGCGACTGTCTAGGTCACCTAAATGGAAGCGCCAGCCCTGGATCTAGTCCTCTTTGAAATAGGGATAGATAAATGTGACCTAATGAACTGTTGATGTTACAGTTGCTGATCAAAATAAATTTAGCCAATTGTCAATGTCCAGTAGCAAGATCCACACAAACAGTTGGTTAATTCACTTTGATCAACTGCTTTGGGTTAAGGATTTGTTAGTTTGCTTTGACCTAGTCCCATTTCAAAGCGGATTAGATCAAAATGAACTAACAAACTATTATTGTGCATCAGCAGGGTCCACTCTGTTGCTGTGACCATAGGGCAAAATTATCTTTTTTTTTATTATTATGATTGTGCTGTGAATTATGCATAATTTTACTGTGACAAAATTGTATCCATATTTATGACCTATCTACCAACCCCATAGTTATGCGTGTTTAAAGATAGCATGATGATGACCGTATGCCAAGCTGTACTGAACATAGCTTAGACGCTGCCCAGGGTGAGGGTGATTAGTTACAGACAAATCCATTTAGTACTACCTCTGTTTTCAAACTTACTTTTGAAACCTTCAGCTTGGAATTCTCAGTGATTCCAGATAGATCGGCATGGTTCTCGAATACATCGATCACACCCAATCTCTTGAATATCTCTTTGACATCATAGGAGCCCGAAATAGAAAATTTTGGAATGTACAGTTCTATTCTTCTGTTGAAGGCAATACAAGATGATGATAAAATATTGCATTCAGATAACACTGTGGAGTACCTGATAGATAGTGATGCCTGAAATAGTTCTTGGGAATACCAAGAAGTCCACTTGGATTTTTTGCATTCTTTTGGGAGCAAATCCAGTCCCTAGCTCTCTGGCTGTAGAGAAACCCTTGTCAACACAACTGGCACCGTTTTTCTGTGACATGTGAGGCTGAATTGGGAGGGCCATGTAGGGATGTGATGCCTCTATATAGTAAGTAACCCTGTTCAGTGCAAATTCCATTTACAGCAGTACACAGAGGATTGTGTTCCTCCTGAGGTGCAGCGTCTGGGATGGAGGGATTTGCCACAGCATAGATTCTCCTATTTCTTACCCTTGGGGGGAGGGGCACCCAAGAGCTTACTAAGCTTGCATCTGAAAGATGTTTTTATGGAGCAGCTCTGCAGCTATTCTACAACCCAATGCGGGAAAGGAGGAATGTTCTAACCACCTGTCCCCTTCCTATCTGCTCAGCCTCTAGACATGTTACACAGACTGATACTAGTCTCTGGTTTTCTGTCTTTGGAATAGTACATGAGGATCGTGTATCTCTTGAAAAGATAAGCCTTCTCATAATCCCTCTGTTCATTCTTCTGGACAGTGAGGAACACATGAGAAACTTCTCCATACTTTCCAAAACATCCTTTTGGTTCCATAAGGCTGTGTCAATATCTTTATTCAACAGACTATTACCATTCATGGCAATGAATCAAAGAAGTTGGAGATGAAAAACACCCATTTTGGCCATCTTGTCTATTCCCCCTGCCCTGCTTCCTGACAATGCAGGTTTCTGCCTAACAATATGCATTTGAGTTCTTTTCCCGTCCAGTTCTTTTTTTTTTTTAATTCTGTCATGTCCTTAGGGAGACCCGTCCACATTAAGTTATGTTTTATGATATTTGGATTATATTTTCCTTTTGCTTGATTTCACTCCTAACTATTTTCCTTTGCTTACCACTCCTAATTATGGCCTACTTGCTGCTCCAGGTACTGAATCAATGGCAGGAATCCAATTGATTTTAATAATGCAGGACCAGATCCTGTATCACTAAGCAATTCCTGTCTCTGCTTGATGTTTACACTCTCCAAATAATTGCATGCCAGGTTTACAAAATGCTATTTCTCTGCTTGCCTAGAGCAATGAAATTTGGGGTGTGCAAGTAAAATGTCACCATCAGCATCATGATAAATGGTGAACAAGTAGAATTTGTATCTGGTCCAATAAATTCACAAGTTCTATCAGCCTTAGTCATCAGTTGGCTACATTGTGCACATTTATACATTTCCTCTTAAAATTCATCTGTCCAATCCCTGTTTATTTTTTCTGACTTCTCTGATTTCCCAAGACTCATTGACATATTTCTGGTATTAAGGTGCTGAGGACTGAATTATGTTTCGCCGTACGTGCAATCTCAGCAGTACTCTGTAGCACCTGGAATCTCTGCGTATGCATCCCAATATTACATCGATTTACTTTTGCTGTCACTTCACATTGCAAATTCATTTCTCATTTCTTTCTGCTCTCACCTACATTGTTTTCAGCAATACTGATTTCCAGCTACCTCCCTCCCTTGAACATCTGTATCTTGGATTATTTTTTCCTGCTGCATTAGCTTACATTTTTCCAGATCAAGTTTTTGTGTGGAATAGTCTGCTGAACTCTAGGCAGATAGTATATTAACATTCCCTGGGCCTGATTCTGCTCTCACTTACATCAGTGAGAATCAGGAATAACTCACTGAAGTCAGTGGAGTGACACCAGTGTAAAATTGGTGTGAGATCAGAATTAGGCCTACCCTGGTTTTTATCTTGTCATTTGATACAAAAGCTTGAGTCCCATCCAAGGTGTCAAAGTGTTTTACAAACATCAGTGAATTAAGTCTTACAATGGCAGGTAAATGTCATCATTCACCTTTTTAAGGATGGCGTAATTGTGGCAGTGTAAAGATAAGGGCTCAAGAATAAGTAGAAAATCTCTGGCAGAAATGGGAATAGCTCCTAGATCTCTTGACTCTCAGTCCTGTCCCTTAACCACAAAACCCTCCTGATTCCTACTGCAGTTCCTACTTGTTGAAAGTTAAAAGCATCACAGCTTTATTTTGGTTTAGTTCTTTATGGCCATTGCATCACTGAAACTTCCAATGAGTCAATATAGTGGTACCCAAGGAACTATGGCACCTAGTTTAATTTTGTCTACAATTTGGATTCTATTCTATATTTACAGTAAAACACCAAAGCAGAAAATAAGCGTTACCTTTGTTTAAGTGATTTTACCCATTTAGACACAGTTTCTTTCAATAGAGCATCCTCCACTTGCTTCATTTTTCCTTCATCGGGCAGGATAAATAACGCTGTAGCATTTCCATTGTAAGGTATTTCCACCAGCTGACAAGACAACTCCTTATCATAGTGAGTGTTATAAAATCCATCTCGGGTCATCACATCGGGGGGAGGGATAGCTCAGGGGTTTGAGCATTGGCCTACTAAACCCAGGGTTGTGAGTTCAATCCTTGAGGGGGCCATTAAGGGAACTGGGGTAAAAATCTGGGGATTGGTCCTGCTTGGAGCAGGGGGTTGGACTAGATGACCTCCTGAGGTCCCTTCCAACCCTAATAGTCTATGATTCTATATTTACTTTAACTGATGTTTTCCCATCCACAAAAAAGTCTGCTTCATGGGTGAGCAAATCACTGAAAGGATTTTCCCAGTAGGCTGTGAAAGAATGCAATTGACTATAGTGTGAAAGAGGATTTATTAGTATAAACCACACTAAATCAAGTATAATAAACCTATATTTATAGATTCAAGGGAACTCAAAGCCAATTTTCCTAAGGGGATTTTTTGTTTCCCAACATGTTAGTAAAACTCTTGTGACAATTAGCAGTGACCCCCTAACAGTTAGTAGCCTTATAATAGCTGGCAACCATTAGGAGAAATTGAATATCTCACGGACACAGTAGCCTGAACTTTTGAACTGTCTTTCCTTATCAGTCTTGAGGCACTTGGAGCTGGTCTTAAGCTGGTTTTTGCTGAGCAGATTGCAGAAATGCAGGGTTTGCTAACCACCAATCAAATGCTAACATGACCGAAGCCTGTGTGTGAGTGTGTATAAAAGATTCTTGGTTTTTGTATGGAGTAGAGTTTTTTGTACTAAGGTGCAGAACTCTCCTTTCTTCTGCAGAATAAAGCAATCTTTCCTTATCCCTGTCTGGCTGTCATTGGCTCTCAGCTAGGTGGACCTGACATTTCGGTAACACTCTTTCAATAGTATAATGGGCATCTCCAAGGCTGCCGAGAGTGGGTTTGGGCCCTGGTGAAAAAAAAAATGTTGGGCCCCCCAGCAAGGGTGGACTGGCTAAATAGGGCCGACAAAGCTGGGGAAGCTGGACCCTGGGCCCTCTTCCGGACCGTCAGGCCCCGGTAATTTGTACCGGCTTCCCAGTCCCCCTTCCCCCGTTCGGCCCTGGGAATCTCTAATGTGTTGAGACTTTGTATGAGCTGTTAAAAGTCCTGATGAAAACCATGAACTGAAATTAAGTAATCCCATTTTTTTTTCTTTTAAGATGTATTTTTGAGGCAGTTCCACATGAGGCTGCTTTCTGACAATTTACAGGGAATTAATGAATTAAGTTTTTTTCCATGAGTTTTAAACTTTTAGAGCTAGATTCACAAGGGGAATTTAGGTGCTGCAGTGCATTATTATTTATGTTCTGGAAGAGAAAAAGGGAAAATATTTTTCCTTTGGTCGCACAAGTGTCTCCATAAATAGAGCTGCTGTTAACACGATTTCTCTCTAGTGATTTCTAGAACAAGTAGTTTTGCACTAAATCTCACAAATTAAATAGACAATTTTTTGCATTTCTATAGCTCAAAGGCTCTGAAAGAGCTATAAAAAGATTAAGGAGCTAAGCTTCAGAATACCCCTGTGAAGGAGGCATTACTATCGCCACAGTACAGATGGAGAAACCAAGGTACAGTGAGCTTATGTGACATGCCCAAGGTTGCACAGCGAGTCTGTGACAGAGGTGGAATCAGAATGCATGTTTTAGCCATAGCACCATTCTTTCCCTCCGCTATACATTATTGCGGGAGGGATAGCTCAATGGTTTGTGCATTGGCCTGCTAAACCCAGAGTTGTGAATTCACTTCCTAGGGGGCCATTTAGGGATCTGGGGCAAAAATCTGTCTGGGGATTAGTCCTGGTTTGAGCAGGGGGTTGGATTAGATGACCTGCTGAAGTCCCTTCTAACATTAATATTCTATGGTCAGGGCAGTGCAGACATCTAGTGAAGTCTGGTCTTGCATAAATGATAATGGTTACACTGTTTTCTAATTTCCTTTTAAATCATTATCATGACTCAATCATTGCTACACTAAGGCTACGTCTAGACTACCCGCCGTATCGGACGGGTTAAAATCGATTGCTCGGGGATCGATATATCGCGTCTCTTCTAGACGCGATATATTGATCCCCGAGCGCGCTTATATCAATTCCGGAACTCCACCAACCCCAACGGAGTTGCAGAATCGACAGGGGGAGTCGCGGACATCGATCCCGCACGGTGAGGATGGGTGAGTAATCCGATCTTAGATATTCGACTTCAGCTACGTTATTCACGTAGCTGAAGTTGCGTATCTAAGATCGATTTCCCCCCGTAGTGTAGACCAGCCCTCAGAACAGAATCACCCCACCTTTGATAGGATTAACTAACATACCAGTTTTTTTACACAACTTTAACAAGGTTTAGGAGGTAGTTACTGTTCAGCTGAATACCATTCCATTTCAACAGGTTGGTTTCCAGGCCTTAAAAATCACCTTTTCATGTTCTCTGTATACCATTTGCTCAACATATCTGACAAATCACTGTGTAAAGTTGTTTATCAAATACAAAATCAATTTGGATTCCAGATACTGCACAATTTTAAAGAAAATGTCCCTACTCTTTGCAAAGAACGGACAGGTGCTGTTTTCTCTCCTTATATAACAGCACAAGAAGTCATCGTAATCCAATAGATGTACAGCCACCATCTCCTACCAGAATGAGACTATGTGCATGTGATAATTCACGGAGACTTAGCCATTAATTTTGCTGCATATTTCATATTGTATCATGAAATGAAGGGAAGAACACATTTTTCAAACATGAATACATAAAGCCAGTCACAACTGACCTGGTCTTCGATATCCTGAGCACTGTAGCCCCCACTGACTTCAAAGAGATTCTGGTAGGTCTAATAATGTCACCACTTACATTTAGGTGCCTAATTATGATGTAAGGGGCCTAATTTCAGACACCAAATCTTGACATTTTTTTCATATAATCTTCCTGGAAAAGTTTTCCAGACATAATTATTTTCAATGTAGTTGATCTCATAGGCCTAACTACCTGTTAAATAAATTTAAAAATGATTGGGGATTTTTGTGTTTTGTTTTAGATTACAAATCAGATACTGCAAGTTTATATTGGCAATAAGTAGCCATTGGTATAACATGTCTCACCTTTAAAGTAAACATAGTTGACAAGAACCATTAGAGCGAATGGATCAAGACCCTGGACCAAGTTGGCAATTTTCCCATGGGTTTTCTTCTCTATATAATCATTGATCTGTTTCTCAGTCTCTGGAGAATTCTGGAAATTACTATGAAAAGCTTCTGCTTCATACAAGCTTTTGATGTCTTCTGAAAACTTCTGCAGCAATATCAGCTTCTCATCAACAAAAAGGGCATTTCCCAGATTCAGCTGGACCTCACTCTCAGGATTGTTTAGCCAGTGAATGAGATCACGAAAACCTTCATGTATCTCCTTCTCCTCAATCTCTGTCAGGTTAAAGGCGAGTCCTTCCAGAATCTGAGTCAGAGTGGTTGATTTAGCACCTAGAGCCACCATGGATAAAGCTGTGGAGATGCTCAAAGGAGAGAAGAAAATATTCTTCTCAACTGCATCTGATGTAACCTGCTTGTAGAATGCAAATGCAAAGTCAGCATTGCTGGGAGCTATTTTGGAACAAGCCGGTGTTCTGCTTTTAGGATTTCCTTTAACACTGGGATAATGTTCCTGGGGCTTTGTATCATCATGGTCATCGTAGTGGTCAGGGTCAGGATGACAATGGACAACAGCAAGAAGTCCAACAAGTAACAAACACAGATAGAGGGTTGGCTTCATTTTCCTTTGGAAAAACTCTATGAAGAAAGAATGAAAGTCATTATATCTATGGAACAGTGTAATGAAAATTGTTCTTCTTTTTCCATGTGAAACTAGACCTAGTGATTATTTTCCAGATATTAGAGTTTCCTGTTGTCCCACTCTGCTATCACTGATGCATTTGGAGATACTCCTTCACCTTGGTTTCCTTGCAATTCTCAGATATTTCTCCCCATCTCCTTTCCAGACAGTAAGCCTTCGAGATACTGAAGACTTATGGAAAGGAAAGGGGATTGGACTTATTAGACAATCAGATGTGAGTCAGCTACGTCCATCTTCGGAGTCAGAGAAAGGGAACAAGTGCGGGGTAGACAGGATATTTTATCTGAATCTGAATAGAGTGGACAGAGAGGGACCATGTTTGGAACAGTTTATTTCCTCTGAAACAGTTCACCCACCCCTGTCTTTAAGAACCATCATGTTTATTAGTATTAATAGGTTTGTAAAAAGGTGCATATCAAATGATGCTTGCCTTTCTATAATAGCACAGCTATATTAAAACCTTTTCAAATGATTCTGTAACAATCAAAAACATACTGGGCTCAATTCTCCCCTACTCCTGAGCCCCACTTGTGACATATGAAGCAAACGGTTACAGCTCCTTGGCCCAGATATGGGTTAGAGTAGCCCAGCTGCTACTCTATCTCATACCAGTGTCACATTGGAATAGTGGAGATCCATGATCCCCACAACTGCATCTGCATAAACAGATTTTTTTTTTTGCTTCACTGGTAATTCAAACCCAAAATATATATTTTTTTAATTTTCAGCAAGTGAAAATTGTAAAAAATGGCTCCTGGTCAAGATGTTCTGGTTTGATTTTGAGCATTTTAAATATTTGAATAATAAAATTAAAATAAATTTTGAAATAAAACTGTTATAAACTGAAAAATCTAAATGTTTTGCTTAGAAAACATTGAAATAAAATGTTTTGATTTTTTTTCTCATTCTCTGTTTTTTCCTGATGGAAACAGAGAGGCTAAACTAATATGAATGCTCAATGTTTTTCTCAAGCACCTGATCTGCAAACCAAAGCACAGTAACTGTGAGCATACGTAGCAGTCTCTCACAGATTCTGTGAAATGTTTTTGAAAACAGGCCCATAACTTCCTAGGTTTCTTTCAAGGGGGAAAAAAGGCCCCAGTTCTAAAATTCACAGGCAGTAGTTGCAAAGCCCTCTCCACCTGACTTAGTCTATAGGGCCACATCTACCATGCAAGCACACAAACTGGTAACTAGTACTGGGGAGCTCTGTGGAAATAATGGTGGAGGAATCCTCCCCACAGGGGGCAAAGTCACTCCCTGGCCACTCTCACAGCTCAGAGGTTGAAGCAGTTACCCCGTCCCACCCCTGAACCTCAGTACCCTGATCAGTTATCCAAGATGAACTCCAAGATGTACATGGAGAGTAACTCACAGCTGTGCCCCTTCTTGGGGTTCAGAACGTGCTTTATCTGTGCAGCAAGATCCTTCCCAAACCTCCCTCCCCAGTCTGGGGTGGCTTGCATGACAGAGAGCCCTAGCAGGGACCAGTTTCAGCCTGGCTCTCCAGCCTGTATGATTTTACAGGGCTAGCAGTTTACAAGGAAAAAAACATTCCTTGTAAACTGAGCACATTTGATCTGGAGCTAGTGCCTGGCTAAACGTGCAGCCCTATAATGTCTTTTTACAGTTACTATTCAGAGTACAGCCACACTTTTGAGACTGCATTGAACTATTCTTCAACATTTGCCATTAAATAGTGTTTGACTTTAAGTCAAAGCACAACTTCACAAGGGTAACAATTTCTATTGTTCCTCTGAGAGACTGCATAAGACAGGCCAAGCTACAGAGCAGATTGTTCTCTATGGCCATTATGGAATCACCCACAGGAGAATGAAATGATCCTATAAACTAAACTCCTTATAACATGAACTCATTGTCTTTAAGGAAAAATGAACACAGTACTCACAGTATATTCAGAAGGCCCCAGCTGTGTCTATCTGATCTGCACTGCTCCTTGCTCCATTATTTATACCGCTGAACAGCATTAAGCACCTTGCCCTCTTGTTAAATATTACATAGATCAAAGTAAAATTATCAATGAGGTCAGACAAAATGCTGATGAAGCTAGTTTCTCTGGACATCTAGGTTCATGGACCCACCACCTATGCACGTAGAACAGACTAAAGCCAAGGGTCATGCAGTCCAGCTAGAGGGTAGTTGTAGTTATGCTGTTTCTACGTGCCTGTAAGCCTCCCTGTGCAAACACACGTTGGAGGCAAGTACCCCAGGATGTACTTCCAAAGCACAAAAGCCATAAAGCTCATTACTGTATTTAAACCAGCAGGGGTCAGAGTGTACAACTGTGTTGGGGAAGCCAATGACAGCACAGTCGTCAGCCAGTTTTTCAGGGATTCTGGAATCTGGACCAAGGGACTTTTCTGTATGGCTGATTGGAGACCTACATGGCTGAAGCCAGACTTTCCTGTGAATCCCCAGTCTTACACTGGGACCACATACCATTCCCTGCACTTCTCTCCACCTAAGTCTGCAACTGAAAGGAGGATGCAGAGAAGAAACACCACCCTCAACCTAGTGAGGTTTCACATGGACTGATTTCTTTGCATGTGCTTCTCAGATGTGTTAGTTAAATATCCTCACAGCTTACCTTATGGACAATACAAAACTTGCAAGAGTGTTTTAGCTATACAAGAATGCATAAGAAAATGTACCCTGAGTAGGGCTGGCTAGAAAACAATATTCTGTGTTGTAAAAAAAAAAAAGAGAGAGAGATTTTTACATTTGGTTTTGTTCATGCAGAACAAAAATTAGATATTTTAAAAAAAATTCACAAAAAGCAAACACCCTATAATAGCCACCAGCCCAGGGTAGTTACCACAAATGGATTGGAACAGGAATTTAAACTTGGCTCTCCATATTCCAGGCAAGTACCCTAATCACTGGTCTAGGTTGGGGTGTGCTGCTGTCATCATACTGTGACTAGAAATTCATCCTGAAACTGAGACATCTTGAAGGAAAAGCCTAACTCCATATATTTTTGCAAACCATTTTGGCTTTTAAGGAAATGGCATTTTTAACCAGCTCTAACTTTGAGTATGATAAAGCGTATGAGCGAGATGCTGCCCTGTATACTGAATACACAAGATTATTTGCTGAATGCTTGCCAAAAAAGTACATAAACCTAATAACCCCACCTCCTTAATGCTAACTCCACCCTTTCTTCATTTACATAGATGATAAAAATACCCCTTGTGGAAAAACAATATTGTTAATAATCACATGGTAAAGCTGCCTCCCATGTTCCCCATGCCCCCCAAGTTCCAGGGCTGGGAGCCAGGGGAGTAGATCAGAGCAGGCTGGGTTTGGGTCACTCCACTTTCCACAGCCTCATGATTGCGGGGTCGGGCCTGCCCAGGACTCACCACGCATCAGGAAATGGAGCGACCCAGCCCCAACCCACTCCTCTCCGCTGGTGAGTGCTGGAGAGCAGTTCCCCCTGCCCCTCCAACCCTGCTCCTGCCCCCCTGGCAGAGGCCTGAGGCTGCCCCTCTGGCAAGGGGGCTGCGTAGGGTACCAAAATGGCAAGCGACGGCCCTGCCTCGGGGGCACCACTATTTACCTCTCTCCAGTGTGAAAACTATCCATTTATTCCAACCCTTTGTTTCCTGTCTTTTAACCAGTTATTGATCCATCAGAGGGCCTTCCCTCTTCTTCCATGACCACTTACTTTGCTTAAGAGCCTTTGGAGAGGGGCCTTGTCAAAAGCTTTCTGAAAGTCCAAGTACACCATACCTACTGGATCACCCATGTCCACATGTTTGTTGATCCCCTCAAAGAATTTTAATAGATTAGTAAGACATGGATTCCCTTTACAAAAGCCATGCTGACTCTTCCTCAACAAATTGTGTTCATCTATGTCCATATTGATTCTGTTCAAAGTTTAAAGAAAATTATCACTGAGGATGTTTAGTCCTTGTTTGCTGTACAAAATTTCTGGACTCACCTTATCAGCAGACTCTATAGTTCATTAATAGCAGTATTAATTTATTGCTTTAGAATAATGAGAACCTCAAAGAGGTTTTGACACTGAAAATTTTAATGTTGCTAATTTCTTAAAATGGCATTAATTGGTTGAAAGTTACTGAAAAACAATACAACAGAAAAGAAAAAAATATTAGACTCAGGCAGGTTCCAGACTCAAAATTTCAGGTCCCAATGTTCCTTTATTCAGTAACAGTAACAATAATGCAGTTAATATTTGGAAAGGCAGTTCCTCAGACAGTATCTGCATTTTGTATGTGTGTCTGTGTTAATTCTGTGAGTTTAAAAGTAGTTTAGAAGTCCCTAAGAAAGTTCCATGGCCCCAGTGTGCTGCACAAGAACAGGTGTTGTGGAGTTATAATTTGTCTCCACCCTCCTCTGTTTTAGAGGAAATCAGGGGTGAATGTGAGCCAGTACAGGCTGGTACTGCTTACCAGTAAGAACCCACACTGGCCCATACCCAGCCCACAGCAGCAGAGCTCCAGGCCCTTTAAATCAACACGGGAGCCCTGGGTGGAGTGGGCCAGGCAGCCTGGAAGGGGGATGTTTACCCCCCCAGCCCTGTCCCTTCCACCCAAGGTCCTGCCCCTTCCCACCCCCACCCCCTGTACCGGTAAGTGTCCTCAGTTACTTTCACCCCTGGAGGAAAGAGCTAGAATATGTGACAACAGAGGTGAACTGTTGGTAGGCAAAACAAGAATTGTTGGAGAGAATAAGGCAGGTCAACAGTAGAAATTTTTGGCGGTATAATATCCTTTAAAGGTGTGAATTTTTATAAGATTTTATAACATACCAGCAAAAAGCCCTCGTGTGGACACAGCTTATTTCATTTGGGGAACGAGCATAAGCTATTCTGGCAAAAAAAACCCAACAACCTCTTTTGTCTGTATACTCTGTCTCCAGTGAGGGTGAAGGTTTGCATATGTGGAAATGCCAGTAATAGCTACTATACCGACAAACCCTTTCTTGTGCAGGTCTACACTTAAAATGCTGCATGGACGCAGCTGTACTGCTGTAGTGCTTAAGGGAAAAAGCTCCTGCACTGACAGGACAGAGCTCTCCTGTTGGTGTAGCTAATCCACATCCCTGAGAGGTGGTTGCTGTGTCTACAGGAGAAGCTGTTTCATCAACATAGTGCCATCTACATAGGGAGTTAGGTCAGTATAACTATGTCGCTCAGGGGCATGGATTTTTCATATCCCTGGGCCACGTAGTTACAAATGACATAAGTCTGTAGTGTAGACCTGATCTTGGTCCACAAGAAGAGTCTATACACGGGGAATTAGTGCAGCGTGCATTACCTTGTGTACGTCAGCGACTGTGGACTTTTTCCCTGTGTAGACAAGCCCCAAAAGAAAATTAACCCAGTATCTGCAATTTCAGATCAGCACCTGGACCCAGAGTAAAAGAGAAGAGACCAGACCAGGAATTCCTTGCAAAGAACAGGAGGCTGGGAACAATCATCACCAGTCAGTTAATCACATTGATAAAATGTACCAGTCCCCACAAAAATTAAGGAGTACAGGAAAGATCAACTCATTTGAGAGACTTTACTCTTGTCTACACAAACAATTAGCCCATGGCAAAGTAGGGTGCTAATCTATCCTGCCCTACCTTGCTGTGGTCTAACTGTCCATGTACACCCTGCACACGTGTCAACACTGCATTAGAGCATTCTGATCTAGCTCCCTTTGGAAAAAGCTCAAAGCACATTAACCAACTGTTAATGCATGGCAGCAGGCGGCACACTGACAGTAAGTCCACAGCAGGCTAGTGCAGGGTAGATTCACGCCCCAGCTTGCCATGGCCTAATTATTTATGCAGTCAAGCTTTTTGTATCTTAAACAAAGCCCCCACAGGAGCCTTTCAGTAAGGACTACTTACAAAACAGGGGAAAGGTGAAATCAGACATATTTAGATTATTGGCGATTTGTTATGATGTAAGCTGTACACAGCAAGGAAGAAATACCAGCTGTTTATAGGCAAGGAAATGTTACATTAATGTTTTATGAGTTTAGGAATGTACGTTAATGGTCTAAATATAGTCCCTAGCACTGTGCACGTCCTTTGCTGAATCACCTGCATTTTGCCAGGACTACGTGGAAGCATTACAAACATGTCCAGCAGCTGAGCAATTATTTTCTGCTAGGATTTATGATTTTCCCCAGGAAGAGGATGCTGCGGGTATGCCTATCAAAAATCATAACCAAGAAGGGCCTGTTGAATTTAATTCGAGGAGGAGCAAAAATTTGACCAGACCTCCATGTAATCTCCACGACAGAGACTCCTGCAGCCTCAGTGCCATTCTCATGAATGTTCAATACAGCCTTGTGAATAACCTGCAAGGAAATCAAGCAAAGCATTACATTGACTATTGAGCCCTGAACAATAGCAAGAGCTAAACTTGTTTATTTTTAAAACACCATTTTTTAGAAAATCAGCTTCTCATGGTATAATTCCCCACTCTGAATCTTAGCATCCAAAAGATGGGGTACCAGCATGAATTCCTCTAAGCTCAATTACCAGCTTAGTACTTGTACCACTGCCACCAACCTGGAATTCCAGTGCCTGGTACACTCTGGTCCCCCCAAAACCTTGCCCGGGGACCCCCGAGACCCAGACCCTCTGGATCTTAACACAAGGAAAGTAAACCCTTTCCCCTCGTTGCCTCTCCCAGACTTCCCCTCCCTGGATTACCCTGGAAGATTACTGTGATTCAAACTCCTTAAATCTTAAAACAGAGAGGAAAATTCACCTTCCCCCCTCCTTCTTTCTCCCCCTCCCAGACTCTCCCTGAGAGAGAAAGTAATCCTAACACAGAGAGAAAATTAACCTCTCTCTCCCCCCTTCCCAACTTTCTCCCCACCACTTCCCTGGTGGCTCCAGACCCAGTCCCCTGGGGTCTCACCAGAATAAAAAAACAATCATGTTCTTAAACAAGAAAAGCTTTTAATTAAGGAAAGAAAAAACAGTAAAAATTATCTTTGTAAATTTAAGATGGAATATGTTACAGGGTCTTTCAGCTATAGACACTGGGAATACCCTAAGTTTACAAGTACAAAGTAAAATCCTTTCAGCAAAATACAAATTTGAACTTCTTCCAGCCAACTACACATTTGCAAATAAAGAATATAAACATAAGTCTAACTCGCTTTATCTACCTAGTACTTACAATTCTGAGCACATAAGAGCCTGCATCAGAGAGATTGGAGAGAAACCTGGTTGCATGTCTGGCCCCTCTGAGAACCCAGAGAGAACAACCACCAAATTCTAACAGCACACACAAAAACTTCCCTCCCTCAATATTTGAAAGTATCCTGTCCCCTGATTGGTCCTCTGGTCAAGTGACAGCCAGGCTCACTGATCTTGTTAACCCTTTCCAGGCAAAAGAGATATGAAGTACTTCTGTTCTATTAACTCTTACTTATCTATTTATGACACAGCTATTAAGAAGCAAGTAGGGTATGGCCAAGTCTACACTGCAAAGTGTTGTCAGAATAGCTAGGTTGGCCGCACATGTGAAAAACTCACACCTCCTAGCCGATATAGCAATGCCAGCAAAACCCCCCAGTGTAGAGGTAGCTAAGCTGATAAAAAAAGTGCTTCTGTTGGCTTAGCTAACATTGAGGCAGTGTTAGTGTGCTGGCAGAAAAACTCCTTCTGTTTACCCCTTTTTCCAGATCATTTATGACTATATTGAACAGCATTGATTCCAGTGCAGATTCTTGGGACCGCTCTCCATTCTGAAAACTGATGATTTAGTCCTACTCTTCTTTTCCTTTTAACCAGTTACTGAGCCATGAGAGGATCTTCCCTTTTATCCCATTGTTAAAGAGCCTTTTGTGATGGCCCTTGTCAAAGGCTTTCTGAAAGTCAAAGTACACTATACCCACTGGATGACCTTTGTGTACGTGTGTGTTGAGCCCCCCACCAAAGAAGTCTCATAGGTTGATGAGGCACTATGTTGATAGTTGGCAGAATTCGAGATTTAAAAAAAAATAATTTTGCTGGATAATATTGTTTAAGCATTTGTCTATATTTCTTTATTGAAATGTTCATAGTTGTGCATAATTACTGGTTTCTACGGTTTTTTCTTTTTATTGATTTACATTTTCACAGTTGCAGGAAATTATGGGACAGGGGCCGATAATAATTATTTAGTGACAGTAGATGTTGAGACTCAAAAAGTTATCCCTTTATAACCATTGAAACACAAATTGTCAACATCACATGTCCAAACATACAAAGTAAATATCCTTAAAGCATCCTCTAATACATTCTCAAGGAACATTTTTTTCACTTTGCCTCTCCATAAATTTAGATTACCATTGATGGAAATATTTTTTTCATTGGTTTGTGTGGCTATGGTTAAATCAACATTTATCGATAAAAATGTAGTCCTTCCAAGTAGAGCTATGCACAGATACAAATTTATATCCATGAATGTGCATATCCACAGCTATAAATTGGTATCCGCAGAACTGCAGGGCTCTCCCAGGAACTGCAGCGGTGAAAGGAGCAGAACATGGGGCTGCCGCTCCCAAGAGCCAGTACTTGACCGACAGCTCCTCCGGTGTGGCCGTACTATCCCCAGTCCCGCTCACTGGGGTGGGCACCAGACTGACCGGCAGCTGTCCCTGGTCATGCTCTTGTATTCAAGTGACACGCATGCCCCCAGACAGGATATGCAGACAGCTGTGTGGAAGAGATGGGAGCGGGGCTGCAGGCTGTACAACCGTGCCGGAGGAACTGCTGATGCGGGGCGCTGGCTCCTGGAAACAGCGTCCCCACATTCTGCTCCTTTTCGCTGCTGCAGTTCCCAGGAGAGCCCTGTGGTTCCACGGATAGGGCTTTCTGTCCGTGGATATCTGCATCCACAGATATAAATTTGTATCCGTGCAGGACTCTACTTCCAAGCCTAACTATCTCTAAAGAGATTTAGAGACTATTTTGCCAAGTCCAATTTGTTCTTTTAATAATTACATATAATGGCCAAAATATTACTTTATTTTATACTTGTGTCTTTTCCCAATGTCCTCCAGCCTCTGTACATATAATGCGTAATCACTTCTAAGCATGTTAATTCTCAATTTTAGCAAAGACAGACTCTCTTTGCCTCCTTTTCTTTGTACCCAAACTGTATCTACTCGTCTCAGAGGGAGTTTTGCCAATGAGTTCGATGAGAGCAGGATCAAACCCTTCAATGTTATAAAATATAAATGTAACATTTGTAGGAACAGACAAATCTATTTGTTACCATCTTTGTTTACAAACTTACTTTTGAAACCTTTAGTTGAGACTTTTCAGTGATTCCAGATAGATCAGCTTGGTCAGTGAACACATCAGTCACACCCATTTTCTGGAATACTTCTTTTATGTCACAGGTATCAGAAACAGAAAATTTTGGAATGTGCAGATATATTGTTCTGTTAAAAAAGAGATACAGAAAATTTCTGGCAAATCATCTAATTCAGAGCCCACTGCAGAATAGGGTCAAGTTGGTGACACTTTTATTTACCTCTCGAACTGTTAAAGAGTCTGTGCGCTGTATTTGACCGGCAGGTTTGAACAGTGTGTTTGAGTAAGGACTGAGTATCTATGGAAGACAGTTCCTTATCAAAAGCCTATATTCTCAACTATAACCCTTTATGCAAGAGTCCGTTGTAGTTCACTGATTCTGTGGCTATTTTATGATGCCCCTGGGCCTAGTGTAGATAAGAGCAGCTTTGGTAGTATTCTAATTTAGTACTGTAGGCTAAGGTGCTCTAATAGGCCATCTGCCACCCACAGCTGCCCAGAGGATTGAGGGGGCCTGGGGTCTTCAGCGGCTGGGACCCCCGCTTTGGCGGTAATTCGGTGGTGGTGGGTCCTTCCGCTCTGGGACCCACGGCTGAAGTGCCCCAAAGACCCGTGGCAGGCCCCCCTGCCCCTGCTGCTGAATTACCGCCGAAGACCCGGAGTGGAAGAAGCTCCGGGGGCCCTAGCCCCACAAGAGTTTTCCGGGGCCCCCAGAGCGAGTGAAGAACCCCGCTCCAGGGGCACTGAAAAACTCATGGGGGCCCCTGTGGAGCCCAGGGCCTGGGGCAAATTGCCCCACTTGCCCTCCCCTCTGGGCGGCCCTGCTGCCACCTGGCGATTGCCAGAGTGGAGTAGAGTTCGGGTCATGTCAGATACCAGTCTCAACATATCCCTTGTGCCAGGGGCATAAGGAAATATGTGGCAAGGTGTGGTGGCAAAGGTGCCAGTGCCAGATGGCTACTCCCCACTACCAGGGAATTCATTGGTAAGTCTCTCAGTAGCAGTAGCATTAGCCCCATTTTACAGATGGAGAAACTGAGGCCATGTCTACACTATGGGTGCTACAACAGAGTAGCTATGGCACTATATCGATGGCTCTATAACCCAGTAGTTAGACTACAGAGCCAGAAGGACTTTGTAAAGCACTGTAGGAACTCCACCACACAAAGTGATGGTAGCTAGGTTGATGGAGGATTTTTCCCTTGACCTAGCTGTGTCTACATAGAGGGTTAGGTTGGCATAGCTACAGCACCTTGTGGAATTTTCATACCAGTCAGCACCATAGCTATGGAGACCTACAGTAAGTTTTAAGTGTAGACCTAGCCTGAGGCACAGAGAGATGGTCACACAGCAGATGCATAGCAAAGCAAAGAAAAGAACCCTGGTCACCTGACTCCCCACTCAGTGCCTTTCCACTGGACCACACTGCCTCTGCAGTCAGTACACAGAATGGCAACTTGGTGTGTGTAACTTAGACCTGGGTTACCTTTCCCCCCAGTAAAACACATGGGAGTAACCTAAGAGTATGTCTACACTGCAATAAAAGACCCACAGTATGGCTGCAGCTGGCCCAAGTAAACACTCAGGCAGGTATATTAGCTCTGAGACTCTGCAAGGTGTTGGGTCTCAGAATCTGGACTCCAGCCACAGTCCACACTCCAGCTCTGCCTAAGCCCCACGAGCCTAAGTCACTGACATGGGCTCTGATACTCCATGCCATGGGTTTTTACTGCACTGTAGACATATCCCTAGAGGGTAAGTATGGACTTGGGTTCCATACCCTGCCCATCACAGAATGCCCATGTTCTAGTTCATTTGCTATATAATCCTCACAGGATCATTGGGAGAGCATTGTATTCTGCTTCTCACCTGGTGAGAACTCACCTAGTCCCTATGCAGACCCTAATTCTGCCACAGAAGCAACAGACTATGCATGGCCTTCATCACTATGCTAAGTGAGTGCCTCACAATTAATGAATAAATGTTATTTTCACCGTTCCCCTGTGAGGTAAGGAAGTATTATCTTCATGTTACAGATGAGGAACCTGGGCAAACATCAGACAAAGTGACTTGCCCAAGGAAATCTGTGGCTGAGCCAGGAACTGAATGCAGGTCTCCTGAGTCCTAGTTCAAGGTCCTGTTCACTAAATCACCCTTCCCATCTGCCCCTTCTCGTGAAAGGAAAGGGAGGCCTGTTCTTTAAGGGGCCCTCTGTGTGCAGATTTCAGTTGAACTATCAGTCCCTAATAGTTTGTTTTCATGTGATATTCTGTCCTAATTTGAGGTAAAACATTTCTCAATGCAGCTGTAGCTAAAAGATTACCTTTCTTTGAAGGCCTTTTTCCATTTAGACAAAGTTTTTTTCAAGAGAGCTTTTTCCACTTCCTTCATTTTTTCTTCATCAGGCAGAATAAACAATGCTACAGCATTTCCACTGTAAGGTATTTGCACCAGCCAGCAAGACAGTTCCTTATCATAGTGATGTTTGTAACTGCCTTTGCGGTACATCATATTAACTTTAACAGAGGTTTTCCCATCCACAAAAAAATCCTCTTCTTTTGTGTAAAAAGAATTAAAGGGGTTTTCCCAATGGGCTTATGACAAAAAAGAAAGAGAATGCAATTGAATATACTTCAAAGAGGAAATATTAGTATGAATAAAACTAATTCAAGTGCACCAAGCCCACAGGATCTGATCCTGCAACTTCATTTATAGCAAATGTGTTTTATAAGTTTTCAATTTTATGAAGCTTGGCTTTAGTGCTATTCTCTTAGATATTTAAAGGCCACTATTAACTGATAGAGTTGTGAACATCATATCTAAACTGAGCCTGTATATATCCATCAGATTAATACATATTGCATAGAAAGTTTGGTATTTGCTTCAAAATCAGTTCCTTCCACTCTTAAGTGGGGAAAAAACACATTTGCAGTCTTACAGAATGACTTTCCAGATTGGAGTATTTCCCAGACAGAGCATCTCACAGGCCCAGCAGTGATGACAGGGTCCCTTCATTTAAAATATAAATTTAAGTTTCATTGTCCTAGATTTTAGTCAACCTTCAAAAGCTCATGCTTGCAATAAAAGCCCACATTATAACAATTCTTACCTTTAAAGAAAACATAGTTAATAAGAATCATTACAGTGAGTGGATCAAGATCCTGGACTAAATCAACAATTTCCCCATGGGTTTTCTTCTCAATGTAATTGTTGATCTGTTTCACAGCATTGGTAGAATTGTTAAAGTCACTAGAAAAAACTTCTGATTTATAAAAGTTTTTAACATCTTCTAAAAACTTTTTCTGTGGTTTCAGTGTCTCTTCTAGGAAAAGGGCATTGCCCATATTCAGCTGGATCTTCCTGTCTGGACGGTTTAGCGCACAGATGAGATGGCAAAAGCCTTCATGTATTTCCTTTTCCTGAGTCTTGTTCAGGTCAAAGGTGAGTCCTTTGTGAATCTGATTCAGAGTAGCTGATTTAGCCCCAAGTGCCAGCATTGAAAAGGCAGTAGAGATGCTTATGGGAGAGAAGAAAATATTTTTGTCAGCTGCCTCTGATATTACTTGCTTGTAAAATCTAAATGCGAAGTCAATATTGCTGGGCACCAGTTTGAAGTAGACCTTGCTTTCACATGGATAAACTCCTTCAATGGGGCAATTTTGTTCCCTGGTGGATGCATTTTTATGACCACCCCAGTCATTGCGATGATCAGGCTGACGATGACAATGACTGATTGCTTGAAGTCCAGTCAGTAACAAACACACAGAGAGGGTGGGCTTCATTTTCCTTTGGCTTTATTCTGCAGAATATTTAGATTTACAGAAGTTAGTTAAGAAAATTATTCCTTTTTTCCTGTGTACTATGAGAGCTGTTGCTTACTGTTCAGCGATTAACACCTGTTGTGGAATCCATTGGAGCTACACTATGGATGAATTTGTCCCATTGATATCACATTCCAGGCTAATGTTATAGAACTCACCTTTCCAAGACACAAAAGTTTGCATGTGGCCTTTTTAATCAGTCACAACGAGCCAGAACAAATGACAGCATGGCATGGAGCTTGAAACAAAGTGAAATTCCTTCCTCAAAAATGTAAAAAGCTCACTTTCAAGATTTCACATTTCAGATGCCAATAACTCTCAGATAAGGACGGCTCTAGGGATTTTGCCGCCCCAAGCACGGCAGGCAGGCTGCCTTTGGCGGCTTGCCTGCGGAGGGTCCGCTGGTCCCACGGCTTTGGCGGACCTCCCTCAGGCAAGCCGTCGAAGGCAGCATGCCTGCCCCCTCGCGGCAACTGGCAGAGCGCCCCCCGTGGCTTGCCACCCCAAGCACGCGTTTGGCGTGCTGGGGCCCGGAGCTGCTCCTGCTCTCAGAAGAAATATATGCCTCCTGATAAACTCTTTGTTGTGATCACATACTCTCTCAAATGAGATAGTGTAGATCTTATTAAGGTTCATATAAACTTGCAAAAGACTGAAAACTTTCAGAACACCTTTTCCCAGTAAAAATTGGATTGCAAACATTTACTTTTATAATCTACACTTTGGGATTGCTGTTTCTGCTATATTTACCTTCCACAGTTTACCAGGTCATTAAAATCTGCTAATTAAATAAAAATGTTCTATAAAACACAAAGTACAGTGTTCCGCACAGAATTCATTCTTTGGGTTTCTACTACCAATTATTATTTTTGGTACAAGTTTCCTAAAAGGCAAATAAAATGGAAGGGTCATTAATGGATCTCTGGTAATAATCTCTCTGCAAAGTCACATGAAAAAGATCTATATGGCTTCCTAGCATGTTTTTCTGCCATTTTAGTCAAAATGTTGACAGTATCCCATCATTTAAAATATCAGTTGCAGTTACTTTGTCCTAGCTCCCTCCTTCACCAGAACGCTAGTTTATAATGGCCCCTTGAGTGTTTTATGCATTTTTGTTTTTTTAAATCAGAATAGGGTGTTCTCTCTACCTGTTACAAAGTCACCCACATGTAAACTAAATAATTCCATAAAGTACATATAATACAGCTAATTAGAAATCAAAGAATCCATGGAAAAATTAAGACAGTACTCACAGTACATTACAAAGGATCCACTATGTTCATCTGATCTGGACTGCTCCTTGCTCTATTAATTACTGCTGAACAGCAGTGTCCTCCATTAATCATTAATCAGATCAAATAAAAATTACGAGAGAGGATGCATAGCAAACAATGATGAAGCTTGTTTTTCTGGGACATTTTGCCCACCTTTTGCCCATGCAGTACAGATTTGAGCTACCAGTCAGAGATGGCGGAGCGCAGAAGAGGCAGTGTTTCTTGCTGCCCCCCGCTTGCCTGCAGAAGCCTCCTTATGCAAGCAGTATGTGATTGGATCTCCACTGGAACTGAAGTGTTTTTGCCCAGGAGTGGCCACTCTTCACAATATGCTGAGGAATTTAGTGACAGCAGGTCATGGGAGCCACTTAGGGATTGGGGACAAATTTCCCAGTGGCACCACAAGCTGCATCCTTCACCTCTTTTAATGTATCCCCCATTCTCACACAGTAGAGGAGACAATAAATGTAAGATAGGTCATTTGGCGAAGATCCTCAAAGATATTTAGGTGCCTAACTCCCAGTCTGGGCCTTTTTTACTCCTTTTCACAAGTGATTTCTTTTCTCCCCTCCACAGATTTTGCTGTTCATGCATTTCCTGCATGGAACCCTGTTCACATTAGACATGAGCACAAAGCTATGGCCAGTGTGATTAGAACTAGGATTACTGGTGGCCTTTACACCCGTGTCAGAATTTTCCAATGGTTTTCTATGGCCAGTTTGGGAGTTTGCATTGCCCACATATTTATTTTAAAATAACTCTCTGGATACTCATTTTCTAAGAGGATTGTGTGCTAGTGGGCAAGCATGTGCCAGGTCCTAACTGCTCACCAGGGTGAGATTATCAGAAGTGCTCAGTGGCACCTCACACAGCCAAATTGCTGCAGGGGGATAACAATGTTCCCTTCCTCAAATGGAGGCTAGGGGCAACAAAAGAAGTGGAAGACAGCAAGCAAAGGTGGAAGGCTGGAGAGTTGGGCTAAATGTATAATGAAAGAGTGCCTATATGAAACACCAACCAGAGAACTGCAGACAATGTCCATTGCTCTATGAAGGAGTTAAGGAGTCAGAAAATGCCTGTGAATGAAACTCTGCCCAGATGTGTGGACAAATGAGGATAAAGAATAGAAAGTTTTATCTGGCTCGGCAGTTCTCAAACTGTAGGTTGGGCCCCCAAAGTGGGTCACGACTCTCTTTTAATGGGGGTGTCAGGGCTGGCGTTGGACTTCCTGGGACCCGGGGTCAAAGCTTCAGCCCAAGCCCCACTGCCCAGGACCAAAGCTGAAGCCTGAGGGCTTTAGCTCTGGGTAGCAGGGCTCAGGTTACAGGCCCCTGCCTGGGGCTGAAGCCCTTGGGCCCTGTCCTAGGAAGCAGGGTTTCAGTCCCACCTACAGGGGTTTTGTTGTAAAGGAGGTTGCAGTACAATGAAGTTTGAGAAGGCTCATTAAATGTAGGAAAGACAAGGAGCCTGGAACTAATATATGGAGAGATACTGATCTCATAGAACTGGAAGGGGACCCCAAAAGGTCCTTGTGTCCAGCCCCCTGCTTTCACTAGCAGGACCAAGTACTGATTTTGCCCCACATCCCTAAGCAGGACCAAGTACTGATTTTGCCCCACATCCCTAAGCAGCCCCCTTAGGGATTGAACTCACAACCCTGGGTTTAGCAGGCTAGTGCTCAAACCACTGGGCTATCCCTCCCCCTATATCAAGATTAGGAATCAGTGAGGAAAATGAGAGGACTGGAAGCCAGTTGGCTAGGAGAGGGGCAATGAGATTTGATGAGGACCTGGTGGGGAGGAGGAGATTGGGGCTAAGAACCACTGGCAGTGGGAAGAGGAGACCAGGATCTGGGGTTGGGGAGAACTTGGACTGGCTGGACAAGAAGACTAGAGCAAGGGACCAGAGAAGGGACAATAACTGAGACTGAATGAGGATGAGAAATGAGTGTAGAAACAGTTAACAATCACATAATTAAAATCTGTGACATAATGCATACTCACAGTGGGGCTGAATTAAGGTTACATGGGCAACCTTAGTTCTGGCATTGTGTGTGTGTGTATGTGTCCCAATTCCAGGGGATTCTGCTTGTGTAAAGCAGTGGCAATTCAGTGGTTACTAAGAACATGGTGTGGGATCCAGATCAAAACACAGAGCAGAAGGTCAATGACTTATAAAGTAATTGATCCCTCTTCTTATCTTAGCCCAGGCTTCAGGTGACAGATAAATACATTTATGATATATCGAAGCTTTGATAACATTTTCAGGATTTCAGGTAGGGCCAGCTATTCTCTGACTGCTGCTATATATATTCCATACTTATATTCTTTGGCACCATGTATTTAAAATGGGAACAGAACATATTAGCTGGTGAATGGTTGCAATGTTTCTTTATTCAATAACAGTAGCTGTCACTCACAGCTAACATCCTGATGAAGCAATTCCCAGTAGGTACATTTTAGAAGTTTGTGACCTCAGCTGTTGTTTACCATTCCCCCAGTCCACTTGTGCTGGGGGAGAGCTTTTCTGGAACTTCCTTTGTGTTTTTTTGAAACTTCTTTTGTTTTATGGGAGGGACCAGCAGAAAGCTGGAGCATGCAGAAAATGGGGGCGAACTATTAGTACAAAAAAATAGCAAATGTTTGAAAGAACCTGCTGGAGAGATAGAACTTGAAAGAAACTAGCTTGATAGCCTAGCTCAGTCTGCAGTGCCAGACCAGCAGCAGGTGCCTAGCCAGAAGTATGGGAAGTGGACAGTACTTGGGAATATCAAGAGACAGATTGGCAGGACCTGCCTGGGAACAGTCATTGGTATGTTGAACGAGCTGATAAAGTAAATACAAAATAACCCCAAATTTATTGGTTGAGGACAGCACAAGTAAACGGAGAAACTTTGCAATTTAAACCACTATCCTCCAGAAACCTTATCAGGAATCAGTTTCCGGTGAAGTTTGGGTAACATATTTGTTGACTCCAAAATTTTCCAAATTATAAAACTGAGGAGAAATTAAGCCTCCCCTTTCAAAGCACCATTTCTAACAGCCATTGCTTGCTGTACTGATCTGCTCCGGGACACAAAGCAAACCATTAATGCGGAATGCTCATGCTATTAAACACAGAGGCAGAGGGTGTGTGTGTGCCTATGTGAGAGAGAGAGAGAGAGAGAGAGAGATTGCTGTGTAGAGAGCCCAGGAAGGGAGGCAGGGTTGATGTCAGGGTTTCCCCCTCCCTCTGCCTCAGGACTGGTTGCTTCCTGCCGCTGTCTGAACTTAAAAGAGAGCATGCTGACACACTCTCTGTCCCCCAAAACAGTCTCTTTCCCCCACTCCATACATACACACACACTCTACACCAGGACTGCAGAATCAGGCATGACAATGTCAGTTACTTTTACAATTGCAATTGCACTTAGGAAAAAGATACCATACTCATACTACAGGGAACAGCGCAGGATAAGAAACATAGCAGACAAATATAACGTGTCCTGAGTAGGGCGTGGTGTGAATTTGTACAACTCCAAAAGACCTGCTAGGAGGCATTGTACCTATATATGGAGGCACAATGTCTCTTGGAGCTCCTTGAAATGCAGAAGGAGCAATTCCAACATTTGCAATGGCAGTAGGAGCAGACCCTTTCATATGACAAAATATAATCACAGCTACAGAAAAATCCACTTCTTTCAAACAGAAATTACCAACTTACTTTTGAAACCTTCAGCTGTCTGGCTCTGGAATGATTCCGGACAGACCAATGTGGTCAATGAACCTCTGTCACGCCCATTTTCTCAGATCTCTCTTTTTTATCATAGGTACCAGAAATAGAACATTTTGTCCTATACTGATTATTTTGCTGTTCAAAAAAAAAAAAAAAAAGGTTGTGCAGCCATGAGAATTTAGAGTAGCCCTGACTGTTTTCTCTGTTTGCTACAAATTCACCCATAAACTAAACTGCATATAACATGAATTCAAAATGTCAGGAAAAATTAATGCAGTACTTACAGTAATTCAAAAGGATCCTGCCATGCCCAGCCGATCTGCACTTCTCTTTGCTGTATTATTTACTACTAAACAGTATTAAACATAGTGTCTTATAGTGAATACGATTCTGATCAAGTAAAAAATATCAGAAAGAATATAGAGTAAACAATAAGGCAGTTCATTTTTCTGAACACCTAAAACAAGATGCCCACTGTCCAGTACAGAATGGAGCCAATGCTAAGGGAGGGAAGGGATCTGGCCATCACATAGACAGAAGCAGTGACTAAGCTGCTTGCTGTTCCCCAGCTTTTCGGTTTGTATATGAGTAATTAGAGCTTCACTGAAATGAGGAACCCATGCCCACAAGCAGCTCCCCGAACACTATGGTTCCCTGGGACAGGCACTAAACTTCATTTCCAAAAAGCCAGACAGGTTACTATTGCTCAGATGACCGTTATCTTCCAGAAGATAGGATTGGTATGTTCTGCGTTGGGAGAGAGGGAGCCAATAGCATGAGAGTGTGCTATGCTGATGAGAGGAAACTGTTCCCTGGAATCGATAAAGACATCTGATTGTAGAGCCACATTACTGGGGCTTGGCGGCCATCTGGCACTGCAATCCTCACCCCCATTGTCTCATCTCTAGATATCAATATCCACCCAATGAGGAGTCGATGGAGATGCACCACACTGAACCCTGTTCCACAAGAGCTACTTGCCCCTTCCACATGTTTTTACATAGGAAAGTGTGATCAAGACCCTAAATTCCTGTTTATGCATAACCTGCATCTTGTCCATTTTAGACATGACAGTCAGCCTCTTAACGTGATTTGAACTGGGATTTTAACACTTCCCTTTACACCAAAACTCTAACACTGGGCCTTCTGATTATATAAAATACTACAGCCTGCAGCACCACTCCAAGTAGTCAGGAACCACCACAGATAAAAATGTAAGCTCCAGTCCTGCAAGGAGTTACACATCTACTGAATTTTAAGCATGTGAGTGATACTGAGTATTTATGTGCTTAAAGATAAACCTGTTTTTCAGTCTTTGCTAGATCAGGCCATAAGCCAATAAGTAATAAAAATAAAAATATTCAAAAGAACGACACTTCAAAGAAATGGAAATGTTTCATGGAGACATGTCAGTTTGGTAGAAGTTGTATATGTTTCAACTAAAAGTTTTGAATTTTTTCCAATATTTTTTTTACTAGCATTTCATTTTTTTTTGTAAACTTTTTGCCAACGTTTTTTTCCTGTGTGTGAGGGGTGAGGGGAGCAGAAAAGTGAGAGAAAGTGAGATTTTTCTCCATAAAATTGAAATTAAGTTTTGTGTACTCTTCTGAAAAAATTATTTTAGAAAATTATCAGCCCATCCCCAATTCATAAAAAAGTGAATGAAACAAGAAAAGTATTAGAGTATAATTAACTCCTATAGCTAGTTCATTATAGTCTACGTATGCAGGCTGACAGGCACCAATCCTGCCAGGAAGAGCAATCATTTCAGCAATAAGAACAGAATAAATACAGGTCAAGGAAGATGCAGTTAGCTTTAGGGTTCATATGCATAGGGCTCCCCATCCTAAGGTTGGGGAGTCCTATGAGTCCTTGGAGCAAGGGTTAGGGTTCCTATGGGCAGGGATCTTTATGCTAAGGTTAGGGTTCCTATCATTAGGGTACTTGGAGTTAGGGTTCCTCTGGATAGGCCTCCCCATCCTGGCGTAAGAGTTCCTATAGTTAGGGTATTTGGAGCTATAGTTAGGGAGTGTAGGGTTAGGATGCTTGTAGCTAGGCTTAGGTTCTTATAGGTTGGCCTCCCAGCAATAGGATTATGATTCCTGTGGGTACAAATCTCTGCACCAGGGCTAGGACTCCTATGGTTAGGGTATTGGAGCCAGAGTTAGGGTTCTTAGGGGTAGGGGACTTGGAGGGTTAGGGTTCCTATGGATACAGCTCTCTGCCCTAGGGTTAGTATGCACACAGAGCAGTTACCTTTTTCCATAACGGATGTTCTGCGAGATGTGTTGCTCACGTCCATGCAACTTATGTGTGTGTGCTTGCCACATGCACCAGTGCCGGAAGTTTTTTCCCTCTGCAGTAGCTGTAGGGGACTGGCTCTGGCACCCCCTAGAGTGGTGTGCATATGGTGCAGTATATAGGGCGCTGCCAGCTCCCCCCACCCTCTGTTCCTTCTTGCTGGAAACTTCGACCATGGGGAAGGAAGGTGGGTTGTGGAATGGACATGCACAACACATCTCGAAGGACACCAGTTATGGAAAAAGGTAACAGTCTTGTATGTATCTCTACCCATAGGAACCCTAACCCTAGCTCCAAGCACTCTACTCAGAACAACATTAACTTCACTAAGAAGCAGTTCAACTCTCGCAGGTCCAGGACTAGTTGCAGACTGCCCTTGGCTTTTGGGACTAAAAAGTAATGGGAATAGAAGCCCTTGTCCCTGTACTCTGAAGGAACACCCCCCAGTGCACTTAGCTACAGTAACCCCTCTACTTCCTGTTCAAGGAGACTCTTGTTAGAAGGGTCCCTGAAGAGGGGGGTGGGAAGGAGGGGGTGGAAAGCAACTGAAGGGCGTAACCCCACACCACCGTACTGAGGACCCATCAGTCCGATGTTATAGATGCCCATGCAGGGAGGAAAGGAGAATGGTGGTTGGCAAAAATAGGAGAGGAAGGATCAGGGAACAGTCTGGTAGGTTGCCCTCAGGCATATTGTCAAAATGAGTGCTTGCCCGCCTGCTTATTGCAGGCTGTGCTTGGCTGAGAAGCCTGCTGGCTAGGATGCTGCTTGTAGCCTCTGGATTTCTTATGGGGAGGCTCCTGGCGAGGGTGGCTCCCCTGGCCCTGAGGCTGCTGTGGTTTGAACCGCTTGCAGGCAGGGCTGGGAACATACAGGCCCAATGTTTTAAGGGTCGGGCACGAGTTCTTTAGGCCATGGAACTTATTGTCCATCTGTTCTGCAAATAGGGCTTGCCCATCGAAGGGAAGGTCTTGCGTCAACTGCTGAGCCTCCATGGACAAGCCAGAGAGAAGCAGCCAGGATGTCCGGCACATAGCGTTGCCCTCCTCCATGATTGCCCGGAACGCCTTCCTAGAAGCCTCAGGAAGGGAGTCCTCAAGCTTGGCCATGGCTTTCCACGTATTAAAGTCATAGCATCCCAGGAGGGCCTGACGGTTGGTCACCCTCAACTGGAGACTAGAGAAGGGATAAGCCTTATGCTCAAACAAGTCTAGTCTCTTGGAATCTTTATTCTTAGGGGTAGCCCCAAGCTGACCCGGTCACTCCCTTTGATTAATTGTCTCTACCTAGGGAGTTGGGAGCAGGATGGGTCTACAGGTACTCGTGGCCTTTGGATGGCACGAAGTACTTGCGCTCAGCCCTCTTGGAGATGGGGTGCAAGGAGGACGGAGTTTGCCACAAGGCATTAGTACCTTTTAGACTCCCTTCATGAAGAGGAAAAGTCACCCTGGCTGGTGCTGTGGAGCAGAGTACATCAAAGAGAGAGTTCAAGGGCCCCTCTAACTCCTCTGCCTGAAGACCCAAGTTGACAGTGAACCTCTTCAGTAGTTCCTGGTGCACTTTAGCCTCATCTGGAGGAACCAGGGGAAGGTGCCCAGTTACAGCCTCATCTGGTGACGACGAGGAGGATGCCTGTGCTGTAGCATCCTCCACAACCGTTGGTGGCCCAGTGGCTTGCTCTCCTACTCCCTCTTGGACCTGTGGGGTCCTTGTGCCCAAGGCTTTATGCATCAGAAGAGGGTGGGAGAGAGAGGCAGCTGGTCTCTCTGTGGCTCTTGACATTGAGTGGGTGGGTGGGCCTTGGAGGGCTGGGTGAACCCCCATGGGTTCCATGGGTACCATGGCCCTGGCCACTGTGCCTGAGGCCCCGGGGCTGGTTTTGGTGCTGACAATGTAGCTGGTATTGCTGGTACTGGAGCTTGTCTCACTGTCAGGGAACCTGGCTCTGAACCAGGGCTGGATTCCAAGTGGTCACTCCCAGTCAACCAGGCCAGAGTGAAACGGTGGCTCTTCCCCGCCCATTGCCAATCACTGCACCTGGAATCTGATCTGGAATGGGGTCTTGGGCGCTGGTGGAGCTCGATGGATCCATGACAACCTGGAGCCAGTGAACTACGTCTCACTCTTGACAAACAGTACCGGGATGAGGAGTGGGACTGGGAGTCAGAACGGGCCTGGAGCTGGGAAGCGCCCACATGCGGTGATGTCCTCCTAGAGGATCAGTGATGGTCCAAGGAATGATAGCATTGATCCCTTGAGTGGTACCGTGGCCTTGGAGATACCGAGTGCCGGAACAGATACTCCTGCCAGGGGGCGCGTGCCTCCAGTCATCTGCACCCGGTTGCCAGCAAGGTGCACCTCAAGCCTCTCTTCGCAGACCCAAGGTCCAGGGACCGAATGGGTCTGTGCTGCATCTGCCTTTCACTGTCAGAGGCATGGCAGCTATGGGAGGGTGAGCGCTGACGGCACATCCCCCGTGATAGGGCATAGTGCCTCTGAGGTGGGGACCATGGCGGTCAGAACGTGGGTTTACCCCATGACCGGGGAACCACAGGAGCCAGTGTGGGCAGCACGGTAGGGACATGAGCTCCTGTGTCACCTGCAGGGCCTCCGAGGTGGACAGTCTTAACCTTTCCCTTGCGGAAGGATGTAGACCGACCTCGCACCGTCTTCTTGGGCTTCTTGGTCAGAGCCAGATGGGGACCAGTACCAGCCAGTGAATTGTATCAGTAGGGCATTGCAAACCGAAGTCATGGTACTCAGTGCTGGGGTGAGGACTGACTGCATAAGGAGCGCTCTTAAACGAATATCGCGCTCCTTCTTAGTCCTTGGCTTGAAGGACTTGCAAATTTTGCACTTTTCACTAATGTGCTTTTTGTGCAAGCAAAGCAGACAGCTGCTGTGTGGATCACTAATGGGAATATGCTTCTTGCAGCGATCACAAGGCTTAAAGCCTGGGGACCAGGGTGTGCCCCGTTCCAAGGTAAAGTCCTGTTTGGGCCCTACAAAGTCACTAACTATAACTAAGGGATTTACTAACACTAACAGAAAACTATGAATGAGAAAGCAACAGTGCTAATTGAAGCAGCAACAGTTCCAGCACCATCACTGGGAGCAAGAAGAAACCGGGGGGGGTGGGGGGTGGCTGTCGGCACCCTGTATACCACGGCATCTGCATGCCAGTCCAGGGGGCACCGGAGCCAGTCTCCTATGGATACTGTTGAGGGAAAAAAACTTCTGGCACCAGTGCACGTGGGAGCACACAAACCTGAGCTGAATGGACATGAGCAAGCACTCGAAGAAGACCCTAGGATTAGGGTTCCTGTGGCTAAGGTAGTTGGTGCAGGGGCTAGGGTTCCTGTGATAAGAGTATTTGGAGCTTTAGTTAGAGTTAAGACTCCCCACCCTAGGATCAGGATTACTGTGGAGATGGTTCCCCATCCAGTGGGTAGGTTCCTATGTGTGAGGCTCCCTGCCCTAGGGTTAGGGTACTTGGAGCTAGACTGCGGGTTCCTATGGTAAGATTAGTTGGAGGTTTTGTTAGAGTTTGTAAAGGAAGGGCTCCCCACCCTAGGGTCAGCCATCCTAGGCATAGGGTTACTGTGGTTAGAGTACTGGGAATTACAGTTAGGATTCCTATGGCTGCGGCTCCCTGCCCTAGGGTTAGGATTTCTACGCCTGCCATAGTTGGAGTTAGAGTTAGGGTCCCTATAGTTCGGATATTTGAAGCCTTTGTTAGGGTTCCTATGGGTAGGGCTTCCCACCCTAGGGTTAGGGTTCCTGTTGGTACAGCTCCCTGCCTTAGGGCTCCTATGGGCAGGATACTTGGAGCTCTGGCTGGAGCCGGTGGGGGGGGGAGGTTTCCTGTATTTAGGGCTCCAGACCCTAGGATTAGGGTTCCTGTGGGCCAGGTACTTGGAGCTCAGGTAGGGCTCATATGGGTCATGCACCTCTCACTAGGAATAGTTTCCTGTGGATAGGGCTCCCCACCCTAAGATTAGTGTTAGATGATTAGGGTACTTGGTGCTATAGTTAGGGATCCTGGGGTAGGATCCTTGGAGCTAGGGTTAAGCATCCCCACACTGGGGTTTAGGATTCCTATGGGTATGAATCACCACACTAGGATTAGTGTTCCCATGGTTAGGATAGTGGCTCGTGAGTTAGGGTACTTGGATTCTTGCCCTAGGGTTAGGGTTCCTATGGGTAAGGTGCCTAGTGTTAGGGCTCCCATGTGTAGGGTTCCCTGAATAGAGTAAGGTAGGGTAGTTGGAACTAGGGTTAGCATGCCTCTGGTTAGAGTATTTGAAGCCTTTGTAAGGGTTCACATGGGTAGGACTCTCCACCCCAGAGTCAGGGTTCCTATAGAGCGAGTTCCCTGCACTTGGGTTAGGGCTCCTGTGGTTAGAGTACTTGAAATTAGGGCTAGGATGGCTACAAGCAGGGCTCTCCGCCTTAGAGTTCCTATGGGTAGGGCTTCCTGCCCTAAGGTTAGCGCTCCTATAATTAGGGTACTTGGTGCCATAGTTAGGGATGCTAGGGGCACGATACTTGGGGCTATGGTTAGGGTTCCCATGGGTAGTGCTCTGCACAGTAGGTTTGTGATGCCTATGGGCACAAATCTCCATACTAGGGTCAAGGTTTCTATGGTGAGAGTGTTGGAGCTAGGGTTAAGGTTTCTCCAGGGAGGATTGTTTGCCATAGGGTTCCTATGGTTAAGTTAGGTGGATTTAACTTTAGGGTTCATATGGGTAAGGCACCATGCTGCAAGGTTAGGGTTCCTATGGATAGGTCTCCCTGTCTTTGGGTTAGGGCTCTATTGTTTGGGTACTTGGACCCAAGGTTAATGTTGCTATGGCTAGCATAGTAGGAGCTAGGGTTAGGTAGCCTGTGGTAAGGGTATTTGCAGCTTTTGTTAGGGCTCCCCAATCTAGGATTAGGGTTCCTATGGGTCTGGCTCTCTACCCTAGGGTTAGGAGTCTTATACCTACTGCAGTTGACACTAGGGTTAGCGTTCCTATAGTTAGGATATTTGGAGCATTTATAAGGTTAGGGCTCCCCGCCTTAGGTTCGAGGTTCCTATGGATATGGTGACCCACCCTAGGATTAAAGTTCCTGTGATTAGGGCCCGTGGTATTAGGATTAGCATTCTTATGGCTAGAGCTCCCTACTCTAGTGTTAGGGTTCTTGGAGCAAGTGTTAGGGAGCCAAGGAGAAGAGTACTTGAAGCTAGTGTTAGGATTCCTATGATTAGGATTCCTGTGTTTAGGTAATTAGAACTAGAGTTAGGGTTCCTATGAGTATGGCTTCCCACCTTAGGGTTATGGTTCTTATGCGTAATTTTAATTAAGGCTAGGGTTCCTATGAATTGGGGTCACCTCTCTAGATTAGGGATCATATGTGTTGGGCGCCCCAGCCTAGGGTTAGGGGTCCTATGTATACAGCTCTCGGACCTAGGGCTAGGGTTCCTATGGGAAGAGTACTCAGAGCTCAGGCTAGTGTTCATATAGGTAATGCTCCCCGCTCTAAGGTTAGGGTTCCTATGGGTAGGATACTTTGAGCTATAGTTAAGGATCCTAGGGGTAGGATACTTGGTGCTAGGGTTAGGGTTCCCATGGGTAGGCCTCCCTGCACTAGGTTTAGGATTCCTATCGCTATGACTCTCCACACTAGAGTTAGGGTTCCTGGGGTAGTGTACTTGGTGCTAGGGTTAGGGGGCCAAGGGATAGGGATTCCAGCCCTAGGGTTAGGGTTGTTATGGGAAGGGGGATCCCATGGGTAGATTTTTTCGAGCTAGGGCAATGGTGCCTATTGTTTGGGCTCCCTGCCCTAGCATTAGGGTGCCTATGGGTAGGGCTCCCCAGCCAATAGTTGGGGTAGAGGACTTGGAGCGAGGGTTAGGGTTCATATGGGTAGACTTACAGTGCTTTTTAGTGAACTAGCTGAAAGAGTGCTTGTGTGGGTAGCTCCATGTGAGTTAGGAATCACACTCCCATGTAGATGTATCCTTAATGTTACTAAATAGTATCAAGTGTAATAGTCTCTATTAAACAGAACAATTAGAAATCATCCAAGAGAATGCAGAGCACAAAACAGAAGTATGGATTGGATGAATGGACTATAAGGTGGATAGAAATCTGGCTAGATTGTCAGACTCAATGGGTAGTGCTTAACGGCTCGATGTTTAGTTGGCAGCCGGTATCAAGCGGAGTGCCCCAGGGGTCGGTCCTGGGGCTGGTTTTGTTCAACATCTTTATTAATTATCTGGATGATGGGATTAATTTCACCCTCAGCAAGTTTGCAGATGACACTAAACTAGGGGGAGAGGTAGATATGCTGGAGGGTAGGGATAGGGTCCAGAGTGACCTAGACCAACTGGAGGACTGTGCCAAAAGAAATCTGATGAGGTTCAACAAGGACAAGTGCAGAGTCCTGCACTTAGAATGAAAGAGTCTCATGCACCATTACAGGCTGGGGACCAATTGTCTAAGCAGCAGTTCTGCAGAAAAGGACCTGGGGATTACAGTGGATGATACGCTGGATATGAGTCAGCAGTGTGCCCTTGTTGCCAAGAAGGCCAATGGCATATTGGGCTGTATTAGTAGGACCATTGCCAGCAGATCAAGGGAAGCAATTATTCCCCTTTATTTGGCACTGGTTAGGCCACACCTGGACTATTGTGTCCAGTTTTGGTCCCCCCCACTACAGAAGGGATGCGGACAAATTGGAGAGAGTCCAGTGAAGGGCAGCGAAGATGATCAGGGGGCTCAGGCACATGACTTACAAGGAGAGGCTGAGGGAACTGGGGTTATTTAGTCTGCAGAAGAGAAGAGTGAGGGGGGATTTGAGATCAGCTGTCAGCTACCTGAAAGGGGGTTCCAAAAAGGATGGAGCTCAGCTGTTCTCAGTGGTGGCAGATGACAGAACAAGAAGCAATGGTCTCAAGTTGCAGTGGCGGAGGTCTAAGTTAGATATTAGGAAACACTATTTAACTAGGAAGGTGGTGAAGCACTGGAATGGGTTGCCTAGGGAGGTGGTGGAATCTCCATCCTTAGAGGTTTTTAAGGCCCAACTTGACAAAGCCCTGGCTGGGATGATTTAGTCTGTTCTGGCCCTGCTTTGAGCAGGGGGTTGGACTAGATGGCCTCCTGAGGTCTCTTCCAACCCTAATAGTCTATGATTCTATGATTCCATGAAATGCAGCGGTGGTGAGAGCAGTAAGCTTCTCCCCACAACCCAGTGACATCACTAAGAGCTGGGCTATGAAGACAGACGGAGTGGTGAGAGATGATGTCACAGCCCTCAGCCCAACAATCCCAGAGCTGTAATCACTAAGAGCTCCTAGGTAGTCATGGCACCATGTGATCAGACCAGACACGACAGATAGAGCAGCAACATGGTTCAAAGGCAGCATTGCAGCTACAGGCAGAGACAGGGCAAAGGGTGGCACCCCTGAATTCTGGAATGTCACCAACCCACAACAACAAACTGGGAGTAGAGTGTAGTGGCAGGCCAGGGAATGTGGTGTGTTGAATTCAATCACTAGACATTCCCACTCGCAAGTGGGGAGACTAAGGCAAAGTAATCATGGGAGTGGGCGTTTAACTTATTATTCACATACTGTAGCTTCCTTGTTGCTGTGTTTTCCCAAACTAACGCTGGTCCCTCTCTCCTCACTAGACGTTGTCTTCGTTTGAGACATGGACTCAGTGCTGTGAGTGGTGTTGCCATGAAGGGTGCTCAGGGGATATATTCAGCGAGCCCAATTGCTGGATGGAGGCTCAAGTTGGTTGTGTTTTGTAATGTCGAAATAGATATTGAACCCTCCCTTGTTGTTGCCAACAGTGCCTGGCAGTAAGGTTACACTGGATAGATAGTGTTAGAGTCCCACACTACGCTGCCTTATTGCAAAATGGAGCCTCTGCCCAGGCAAGCAGAGGGCTGTGTAGGTGGCAAAGGTGGCTTGCTTGTTTGTTGACCTGAGGCCTGCATTACCCTCTCTATGCAAACAGCATGTTATAAGTGACCCAGTGGAACAAGGAGCATACCGTCAGGAGCAGCAGCATCCCTGAAACCGGGACTAAAATCCAGTGGTAAAAATGTCCATCCAGCATTAATTCCCAGTGGAGTGAACCAGGGCATGCAGCTATGGTGGGAGAGGAACTGCTACCATGGTATGGGACCCACCCTGCTCCAGGGGGAGAGAGGGCCTTGGAAAAAAGATGTGCTGGAGCTAATCACTGCTGTGTGTGGATGTCCTGCATGTGCCTTTCTTCATATTAAATGAGACTCATTGTCTTTCTAGGGCCAGATCAAGTATTTTGCCACATGGTAGGGTGTGTTGGACAAGGAGGGACTGACATGGCCATGGGAGCATGTGGTGGAATTCCCTCTGGGACTCTGCAGCATTCATACCTGAGCAGTAGCTCTGCTCCTGTTTGGAAGAGTGCAGCATGCATTCCCCATGCAGTAGGAGAAACAGTGCGGCTAGAGAAAAGTCTTAGCTAAACAAATAGACTGAAATTCTCTACCTGCTGGACACTAGATGACTGGAGGAAGATTTGCAGCTGGGGACTGTCTTGATGTGTTCCCCCGCTGTGAACGACAGGGCTAAAGGGAATGGGTAGACATCATAATAAAGGAGGAATGTCTGTAGCAAGCCAGAATGAGAACAGGTGTTCCATGATGGGACTGAACTATTAGAGGAGGAAAGTGTCTTCTGTTCATCCCATTCTGTCACTCATACAGCTCTTTGAGGCAACTGGCCAGTTTAAGCTGTATTGCTAACTAATCTCCTGCTAAAATATTCACCAGCGTGTCAGTACATTTCATAGTCCAGGGGTCGGCAACCTTTCAGAAGTTGTGTGCCAAGTGTTCATTTATTCACTCTAATTTAAGGTTTTGCGTGCCAGTAATACATTTTAATGTTTTTAGAAGGTCTCTCTTTGTAAGTCTATAATATATAACTAAACTATTGTTGTATGTAAAGTAAACAAGGTTTTTAAAATGTTTAAGAAGCTTCATTTAAAATTAAATTAAAATGCAGAGCCTTCCCCCCATCCCCCCGGACCAGTGGCCAGGACCCGGGCAGTGTACGTGACATAGAAAATCAGCTCGCGTGCCGCCTTCGGCACTGGTGCCATAGGTTGCCTACCCCTGTCATAGTCAATTGCTTGACCACACTTCGGTTAGTAATGAAATATACTCAAGCACGAAATAACCAGTATCAGTCAGGTTTATTGCTAAAAGTCAATGATGTATATAGTACAGGAAGGAAAGGTTCAGTATGATACCAATTTCTGAGAAGTCATCTTGTGCTGTGCTGTTAAAGGCACTTTACCCAGAAGCTGTGCTCCCCAAGTCACACCTCCAAAACTATCCTTTTTATACCCAACTTGTTTACAAGTCAAAAGGTACTGTATGCATCATCTGAGGCTAGGCAAGGACTCTTTATCTTGTTTTCTGGTACCAATGGTGAACCCCGTAGATCTTTGTTCTGAACACATGTATTCCAGGTACCAAGGGCGCAAAGGCACCTCCTAGGCAGGTAGCAGGGCAGAACACTTGTATCTTGTGCCTGACAGTTTTCCTGTCTGCTTAAGCCAAAATTTACTTCAGCTAATGCAAGGGATTATGGGTAAGGCAGCATATCTGTCACAGATGTCACGGAATCCATGACTTTCTGTGACCTCCATGACTTCTGCAACGGCTGGTGCGGCTGGCTCTTGGGCTGCCTGAGCACTCAGGTAGCCCCTGAGCCAGCAGCAATTTGGTTGTGGATGAGGGCTCAAGGCTGGGGAAGGGGGTTGAGGTGTGGGGCAGTGCTTACCTCGGGGGGGACTCACTGGAAGCATCCGGCATGTCCTTGACGCTCCTAGGCAGAGGGGCAAGGAGGCGCTTTGTGCTGCCCTTGCCTGCAGGCACTGCCCCCACAGCTCCCATTGGCTGTGGTTCCCAGCCAATGGGAGCTGTGGTGCCGGTGCTCATGGCAGGGGCAGTGGATGGAGCCCCTCTTGCCTTCCCTCTCCCTAGGAGCTGCAGGGACATACTGGCCTTTTCTGGGGAGCTGCGCAGAGCTGGGTAGGGAGCCTGCCAACCTCGCCAATCTTCCCCTCCTCCCAAGCACCAATGGGGGTCCCAGGCCATGCTCCATACTTCCACACCCCATGGGAGTGCCCCATTTTTTATAGGTTGGTCATAGTTCCTCTTATTCTTATTACCATTTAGGCACATGTACCCTGTGGTCAGACAGACATTTAAAGATGTTACAATCAGGTGTCTTGCAGTTTTGGACAATACATTGCAGTCTATTGCAATCCATTTTTCCGTAACATCACCTAGTGGCACATCTTATGCAATAACCTTGTGACTTTACAGGCAGAGGGTTATTCCTAAGTCACTCACTCATGTTAAGCATTCTTAAGCCTATGGCCTAGTTTGGCTAAGCTAAAAAACCTTACAGGTCTCATCCTGTAGGCCTTGTGTTTCAGCCATGCTTTATCTAACACACACTCATCACTCCTAAATGCTTGTCAATCCTATACTTTTCTAATCCTACAATTTAAATCTATTTAGCATACAGTGATTATATATGAAATAGCATAAGAGTAGCCCCTAGCATCATGTAATAGAATGATAAATGGATGATAAAATGAAATAATTGGCTACAATGATTTTAGATTTCCTAATAGGAAAACTCAACAAACATGAAAACAGACCTGAATGCTCATTAACTTTGTCTAAGTTATCACACCATGAGTAATCATACCAGATTCTGACCCTGGTGTGAAAAAATAAAAAAAAAAATGTATATTTATGTTGTCTCCATAAGATACCAAGCGCACAATACAAAATTTGCAAGGGCATTTTATTAATGCAAAAATTGCTGAATAACTTTATCATGGGCCTTAAGGTTCTTTTACAGTAAAAGTTTATGATCTGCAAACACAATATTTTGGATGCTTTCTAAATATTTGTTGAAAACATTTGTAAACTTAATAAATACCAGTTCATGGGGGGACTGGGTGGAGGGGAAATGAGAGAAAGAAAAGAATTCAGCAAGTAAAAACTTGTTCTTCCTTCTCCATCTGAGAAAAGTTCTGCTCGCTCACTATTTCTTTTTTAAAAACCCAGACCCTTTCCAGAGATGCTGCTATGTTAATGTGGTGTCACCATCATTGAAAGGCTTAACTGGCTTTAAAAGATGTATAAAACATAACGGCAAGAGAGTGAAGAGTCTCTAAAAGTCAGCACGAGTGAAAATTTTAGGTATCAACATTAATTTTTGCCATTAACTGCAAACATTTGTAATTGACAATGTAAATTTCTGTGCCTGTTTCATTATTGTGCCTTTAAAAGTTGTTTGCCAGTCACTGTGGAAGTAACATGGCACCTAGTGTGTGCTACAGAAGAGCAATTCTAAATGTTTTGGAGCAGCCTCTGGCTTTTTGGGACATCCCAGATAAAAGCTGGAACATGTGGTGAAGGCAAGATGACTGAAGGAGAAATAACTGAGAGAACCTATTGGAGAGAGAGAGCTGTGACGAGACTGGCTTGGCAGCATGTTGACTAACAGCCAGGCCGTGGGAAGCAATAAGGGAAGGGATTGCTAATTTCTTGGACCCCAAGGCCATGGCTATCCAGAGACAGACTGGCAGAGCAGTGATCATTACCAGGATCCCAGGATGATAAAGCTGCCAGTGAATAACCTAGAACTGAAGGCATTCAGGACATCCTTGCTCAGCTGGAAAACTTTACATCTTACACGAGGATCTAGAAGAAGCCTTTTATAAAGACAGCTTTCCTAGGGACTCAGATAATGTATTAGTATGATCTGAATTACCAAACTGGGGCAAAGAGATGATAGGCCTTCTTATGCAGACATCATTAGCTATTTTGTTTGAGAAGAAATCTCAATTGCTTATAGGCTAAAACTTCCCATATATATTTGATTTGCTTGTGAATGTAGGTCAATTAAAGTTTAGGGATAGTCACTGACACCTGGGGGTCTGTAGGAGAGCCTGCGGTGGCCCACCGTAAGCACAGATGTCTCCAGCGACACCTTAGTTATTTTATAGTAGGGTTGACAATTTTCCCCATGAACATTGTGCTGAGGGTGGCTTTATCAACAATCATCACCACGAAGGGCCTGTTGAATTTAATGGTAGTTGAAGGACGAAGAAGTTTGGTAACTACTATTGCGGTGGCCCCTGCTGCCTCGGTGCCATTCTCATGAACATTCAACACGGCCTTGTGAATAGCCTGCAAGGAAATGAGGCAAATGTTACAGCATGAGTACAGGACCGTGAATGGCAGCTGAAATTGAACTTGCTGTGTTAGGGAATAGGAAGAATACAAACAGGACTGGTACAGCCCAATGAACCCAACTCCGCTGAGTGGCAAATCTCCCCTGGACTTCAAGAGGAGTTTTCCCTATGTCCAGACTAGGGTGACCAGAGAGCAAATGTGAAAAACTGGGACAGGGGTGAAGGGTAATAGGAGCCTATATAAGAAAAAGACCCAAAATCAGGACTGTCCCTATAAAATCGGGACATCTGGTCACCCTAGTCCGGACTCCAGGATCAGACCCAACAATATTAAGATGCTGTTGCAGTTATTTCTCAATTGCAGTTCCACTGAGAAGAAAGATAGGCCTGCATGGATCAAGTCAGCTCTCCTTCTCTGCAAAAGAGATGTGTTTTTTTTCTATCAATGATTACTACCATCAATTCCTCCTTAGCATCACAAACAGTCAGTACATTTAGATAGTATAAAACCATGTTCCAGCAGAAATCTCAAGGTGAATAATGACAAGAATCCATGTCCCCAAGTCCCAGAATTCTTTTTTTCAGTGAAGCTGTTGTATCATACTGTGCATTGATACTGCAGAACCTTAGTTACTCCAAACCCTAACTAGGTTCTTTACAGAGGTGGTGCGGAACCCCACTCAGAACGTCCTTATTGTCCCTAATGTGACTTAGTTAATATTATCTCAATGCTAAGCTAGGGTCAGATTCTGATGACCTTACTTCTTTTGAGTTGTAGCCTATTACCCACAATTAAATCCTGGCTCCACTGAAGTCAAGAGCATCACTCTCACTGACTTTAGTGGGGCCAGGATTTCACCCATCTTCTCATTGGAATCTGAGGCAATGCTTGAGGAAAAGGGGTGAATAAGGATATCACAACCTAGCCCTGGATTTGGAAGTGATTGTCCCTGCTGCTATTGAGCCATTCTAGGCCAGGGGCAAGGAATAGTTAAAGCCATTTTTTTGTACTTGAGCCCATTCTTAATGTACTTGCTGCTCCCTAGGACCATCTCCTTTTATAACAACCTTCAGAAACTACAGGGGAAGCCTTGAGCTCTCTGTAATGAGCCTGTTTGTGCCCTAGTCTAGAGAAAACTGATTGAGTGCCAGCAGCCACTGAGGTCAGTGGGAGTTGTGCCAGTGGCTTCAGTGGGAACAGAAACGAGCCCGTAAATAATCTCGGATGTAAACTTTATAATCACAGGTACAGACAAATCCTGTTAACAAAACCATTTGTTCACTAACTTACCTGTGAAACATGCAGGTCGGATGTCCCAGCGATTCCAGACAGATCAGCGTGACTAGAGAACACATCAGTAATACCCATTTTCTCAAACAGGAGTTTCACATCATAGGACCCCGAAATAGAAAACTTTGGAATGTACAGATTAATAGTCCTGTCAACAAAGAACACAACATGATGGTGAAACATTGCGCTCAGCTAACACTACGGAGTACCCGCAATTTAGTGACACTGCACGGGGCTTTTTTGATTCCTGAGGTATCTGCTGGTGGCGTTTGCATTCTCTGTGTGATTTGTGTGTCTGAGTGAGGAATGAGCACCTAGGAAGGTCTAGGTGAGCCTTTTGTACGTGCCTGGATGCTCCTGAACAGATGTGGTTGGACCATTGAACAAATGAATTTCTCCTGAGTCCATAACTTCATTTCAGAGCCCTGTACCTTCCAACAGACTTCTGTGGGAACAGAAGTGGTTGGAGGGACAAGGAGATGGTGGAGTGGAATAGAGGTTAGGGTAAAGAGGTTGGAGTCGGTGGCACCAGGCAGTTAATAAATCTCATTAGCGACATGAAAGAAGTAGGGACTTTCAAACATTCAACTGGCAACAAGATCAGTTCCTGTTGTAGTCCTAGGACCTGCCAGATGTGTTCAGATCAGTGGCCTGGCCAGAGTCCTAAGGGACCAGCAGTTGGGATGCTGCAGCTTGTGCTGTCAGAAGAGCTGGAGCTGTACATTCTGTGAAGCTCTCCTCTAAGGTAGCTGGGGGATCATTTGAGAACTCTACTTACTGAACATAGAGAATACTGAACTGTGATACCAGTGTTAATATTTTGCCTTGCTCTGGAATTCTCTCCTAAATTACCATCAACCATCTATCCGCACAATAGTGGGCAAAGGGTACCTTTTTTGAAGTAATTTCTCCCATTTACACACAGTTTCTTTCAAGAGAGCAGCCTCCAACTGCTTCATCTTCCCTTCGTCAGGCAGAATAAATAGCGCTTTGGCATTTCCATTGTATGGTATCTGCACCAGCCAGCACGACAGCTGGTCATCATAGTGGCTTTCATAGTCGGTATCCCGGCGCATCATACTGACTTTAACAGAGTTTTTCTCATCCACCAAAAAATCCTCCTCGAGGGTGTGGAAGGGATCGAAAGGATTTTCCCAGGAGGCTTATCATGAAAAGCAAAGAGAATACAATTTAATAGTGGAGGGAGAGAGGAATTTGTTGGCAGAAATTGGACTAATTCAAAGAGAAGAAGCTCATAGGTGGGGGTAACTCCAAGTTTATTATTAAGAAGCTATGTCTGTTTTGCAGGCAAGCGGCAGCAGCATCACTGAGTGCTGGAGTTTGGGGTAAATGGGTTATTAGTCAAGATGAAGACCACTAAGTGAAGTGAACAAATGTTGTTGGTTTTCTTTAAAGCATTACTGTGGAGAGAAGAATAGGTCCCTTAAATATTTATTCTGATGTAATGCTGGGCCCCCCCCAGACTATACCAAATCAAACTGTTGCTACCTAGAGATGTCAAACCAAATATTGTCTTTATGCTTCTTACCCCTAGGAGCCAACAGGCACAGAACCACACTGGGCGAAGGCACAATCCCACTTGCAGCTCCACGGACCAAAAGCAAGAGTGTATTCGGCATCATTCCTGAGAATGGAAAATGGGCTCCCCTCTCCACAACCAGCAATGCCCCTCCCATAGCTGACTGGTGAGGAGCAGAGAAAAGCTATAGCCTGCTCCACTCAGCTGGCTTGTGTTCCACTAGTGATGCAAAGAGGCAGCAGCCCTTGGGCTTCCCATATTGCTAGGAGTGAGGGAAATGCACATATTGCTTCATACATGCAGTAGAAACTGACCTGAGAATAACAAATAAAATAATGACTGTAAATATTCCAACCCCTTGCAGAACAACGTTTACATCAAGGTTTAGCAGTGGACTGGAAATCAGAATCAAGTCACTTCTTGTTTTAATTCTTTATAAGGAAGAATTTACCTAGCACGTGCCTCAAATAAACCAGCTATTAAAATGATTTCTTGTACGTGTTTTATACTCAGTAGGTACCAAAAACACAATAAATGAACATGACTGCTCGGACAGAGTTGAAGGCCAGAAGGGACCATTTGATCATCTAGTCTGACCTCCTGTACAACTTTGGAATATCATCTGGTTACCCCTGTATTGCATCCGTTCTTGATTAGAAGATGTAAGAGATTGAGAATCCACCATTTCCCTTGGTAGTTTGTGATACTGGTTAATCACCCTCATTGTTAAAAATTATTTCTAATTTGAATATGTCTTGCTTTGATTTCTGCCCATTGGTTTTTGTTATTTCTTTTCTACCCTTCCAGAGTCCCTCCCAATTAAGAATCTTAAAGGAATTTTAAACTATTGGATCCCTCTTTTACGGTATATCAAATAAATGTTTTTTGTCCTTATCTTCAGGGCCCTGCACAATTTAGTCCAGGTCTAGAGCTGTGCTCTGTTGTATTATGACAGTTTCTCTTAATTTATAGAAAAAGCAGCAAAAACATTTTCTTTGCTTTAGATCAAAATCAGCCATTTAAAGATTATAATTTAAATAAATACCCATCTGGGCTCCATGCCTTACCTTTGAAATAAATGTAGTTAACAAGAACCATTACAGTGTTTGGATCAAGATAGCTGACTAGTTCTGGAATTTTCCCATGGGTTTTCTTCTTTACATAACCGTTGATCTTTTTCTCAGCCTCTTTTGAATTATGGAAATCGGTAGGAAAATATTCTGTTTCATAAAAGGTTTTGACGTCTTGTAAAAACTTCTCTAGTGCTTTAAACTTGGTTGCTATGAAAAGGGCATTTCCCATACTTGTCTGGATCTTATTGTTAGGACAATTCATCATGTGGATGTGATGATGGAAACTTTCATGTATGTCCTCCTCCTGAACCTCTGTCAGGCTAAAGCCCATTCCTTCAAAAATCTGAGTCCGAGTGGCTGATTTAGCGCCCATTGCCAGCATGGCAAAGGCAGTGGCAATGCTTATGGGAGAGAAGAACACATTCTTGTCTGCTTCTGCTAATACAGCCTGCTTATAGAATCTAAATGTAAAGTCCGCATAGCTGGTACCTTGTTTGACACAGGCCTGGTTCAGCAGCGCATACTCTTCCATGTGATTTGGATCTTTATGGTCGTCCTCGCAGGTGGGGTGATGAGGAAAGTGATGGCAATGGGCAAGAGCACAAAGAGCAGCAAGTAACAAACACACAGAAAGGGTGGAATTCATTTTCCTTTCAAATTATTCTGTCACAAAATAGAATCAAACCATTAGAGGGGCAAAATTAATAGTGACTTTGGTAGCAATTAATGGCTAGTCGTTTGCATTGGTTGTCATAACAATTATTAATAAAATGTATATAAAATAATGCAAAAAACAAAGGAACATGGCATATCTAACGTGACTATACATGATTATAAATCCCACTAAGGGATAATTTGGTTTAGTTTACTAATATATCAGTTATAATAAAGATTGCAACATGCCTCGGCTGTTTAGCATATGTGATGTGTTCTTCTCCAGCAAAATTCTGGAGCTAGTGTGTGTAGTTGTCAGGAGCAACAGTGATGTCATTTTTTCCCCCAAAACTATGTCTCACTATTCACTGTACACAATTAGAAAGTTTGAGGCCTAGGAGGAGTTGGAGCAGCAGCTCTTTAGCTCCGTCTAGTGGTGAAGTGGGAGAATTGAGGGATTCTGCTGCCTGACTAATTTGCATATACCACTCTGACTCCCTCTATAGCAGTGGTTCTCAAACTTATGTACTGGTGACACCTTTCACACAGCAAGCCTCTGAGTGCGACCCCCCCACACCTTATAAATTAAAAACACTTTAACAATATTTAACACTATTATAATTACTGGAGGTGAAGCAGGGTTTGGGGTGGAGGCAGACATCTTCCGACCTCCTAAGTAATAACCTCATGACATCCTGAGGGGTCACAACCCTATAGGAAAACTGAGAAGGCTCCCTACCTGTTAGCAGGTATAATTTGCATCATGTCAGGTGTTCCATGAAGTGCCAAAAGCTGCACAACCTGGGGTTTCCCTGGTGCCACATATATAGTCTGTGATAAATGTGCTGGGTAATTGCAGGTACACCTCTACCTCGATATAACGCTGTCCTTGGAGCCAAAAAAATCTTACCACATTATAGGTTAAATTGCATTATATCGAACTTGCTTTGATCTGCCGGAGTGCACAGACCCACCCCTCCAGAGCGCCGCTTTACTGCGTTATATCCAAATTCGTGTTATATTGGGTCGTGGTATATCGAGATAGAGGTGTACATGAAAAAGGAGGTAAGTGTGAAAACATGGGGAAGTGGAGATATCCTCTAGGCCACTCTTAGCTGGGCAATGGGTCCAGATTGGGTAACCATGCCCAGATGGGCAAGAGGAACACAGAGTCTTACCTTAGAGAAAGGGGGTTTCTTTTGAGTCCACTGGGGATTTAATAGGACCTAGGAGTGAGGACTGAGCTGAGCAGTGCAATGACACCAGCAGCAACAACTGGTGGGAAACTTGGAGCCTAGAGCAAGTCCCCAGCTGAGAGGAGCCCCTGCACCCCCTTTGACTGAGGTGGGGGATGGCCTGGATTTGCAAGGGAAGCCCAGGTGGAGTTTCTGCTGGGAGCCACAGTTCTAAGGGTCTTGACCACCAACCCAATTCCCTATTACTTTAATACCTTGTTGGTCTTGTCATTTGGTTATTTGTGTACCCTACATAAAATTTGGTTGTGTTCCTAAGTTTACCAGACTGCGAGCTGCTTGCCGGAAGGGAAGGTAACTGCCATTAAAGGTGACCAAGGGTTAAATTGTAAATGTTCTAAAGCCAAAAGTCAGAGCACGGCCTTGAGTGGTGATTTACCCCAACCTTGTTTATTTATTTTAAATGGAACCCCATTTTCAGCCCAGCAGAAAGTCAGATTACCTATGTAATCACACCCCTGTGTGTTTGGGGATACACCAAATAACTTCCAAGTATAAAGGGAGGTTGATCTCAGTTTTTTAAAATATTTGTTGTTTCATATTCCCTTCCATCACCCAATGCATAATCTTTAATCAACTCAATCAGTGATGCAGTTACATACTCTAATAACTACAACCCCGGCAGCATAGAAGAACAGCTCTCACTTATTGTATTTAACTTGGAGGGGACAGGTCATGGCCAGCATTTTAACCTGCATTTTTCTAATTACACTTCAACCTTGATATAACACTGTCCTCGGGAGCCAAAAAATCTTACTGTGTTATAGGTGAAACTGCGTATATCGAACTTGCTTTGATCCACTGGAGTGTGCAGCCCTGTCTCCCCAGAGCACTGCTTTACCACATTATATCCAAATTCATGTTATATCAGCTAGTGTTATATCGGGGTAGAGGTGTATCTGAGAGATAGCACACTGGCTCCAGTAGTTCCAGAAGCATTTTTTCTTTTGTCTGCCTGAGTCAACAACCTCCCCGTCTACTTCCTATATCTGAGCAAAGTTTAATCCAGTGTTTTAGAAAGCTTGTTAACTACAGAATATATGATGCCGATAGCAAATTTATACCAGGCAGGGCTGAAGACCCCGTTTTCTATTTCTGTTGTACTGCAAAGATGTCATCAATTTCCATTTACTTTTCTCATAGAAATTTTTAATTTGTATTTTTGTCAAAATTTTGACATTAGAAACATTTTGGCCAGCACCTTTTTTATTAGGCTTATTTCTTTTTTCTTTTTTTTTTTAACAGGATGGGAGAAATGTCTCAACTGAAGAGATCAAAAAGGTGTGTTATACTACCTAGCAACATTTATACAATAGCCACAGCAATGACCTTTTCCCTTGGAAAAGCTGGGATGGCATCTTTAAGCCCAAGATCTGACTCCAGAAATTAAACTGGTGCTAGACTTTGTTTCCTGAGATTGGGTTGTCTATGGGAGTAAAAAGAGAAACTAAATTCAGAAACAATGGCATTTTTCTTCCCTCCTCTCTACTCCCAAATTCTAATAGTAGGGTCTGCAACTAGACATTAAGTTATCTGTTCTAGGTCATTTTGAGTTTAGTCACCAGGAAAACATAGTAATGTACTGCATTTTAAATGTTTTCTCCCATTTCCCAACATGCATTCATCTCCCTCCAATGAATGTGTCTTGGTAGACTATGCCATTGTGAAAGACACAGAAAGGATGACCTAGCACAAAGGGGCACCTCAACAGCTTCCTAGTTGATTGGGCACTTTAAAGGCTCCTCATGGCTTCAAAGGACATGGGGAGGAGGGATCGATTTAGTCGGTCTAGTGAAGACTTGCTGAAGTGTCTCACATGGACTCAGCGCTGTGAAGACACTGGAGTAAGTTGATCTAAGCTACATCGACTGCAGCTATGTTATTCATGTAGCTGGAGTAGTGTAACTTAGGACGACTTACGCCTATAGTGAAGACAGGCCCTAATTTTAGTCTGAGTACACTTCCACTACAACAGCAGGGTTTGCTGTTACCTTGGATGTTTGTTTCAGTCCCATTTCAGAGTAATGACTCAGTTGTAATGGCTACAGGGAACAAAGTCACAAATATGTGAATGATATAATCCTAGCACCAAAATGGCAAAAAACATAAATAACATCAATTCAAAGTCTCTAAGGAAAAATGAATACAGAACTGTACTTACATAGTGAAAGGGCTCCTGCTGTGTTCATCTGAGCTGGATTGCTCCTTGCATCACTATTTATATTGCTAAGCAGTACTCAGATGTATTTCCACTATTACGCATTAAACAAGTTAAATAAAAATGATCAATGAGGGCACAGAGTAAATACTGATGGCCTGGAAGGGGACTGAACCTGGGTGAGTGCCCGAATCACTGGGGTAAAAGTTATAAGGGGAAGGACTATTTCTCTTCTGGCTGCTTTGTGAAACATGAATGACACCAAATGTAAAGCACTAGAACCTGGATCTTAAGAGCCTGGGGACAGTTGTTCCCACACCACTAGGAGGCCATGCAAAGCAACATCCATGGAGCAATGTGGAGATTAGGTGCCATAGGAAGTACCACCCAAAGGGTCCAGAGATACAGCACCCTGTGACCCTCTGATTGGCCCATGTGCACTATTTAACCCTGAAGGGTGCCCAAGAAAGCTGCCTGGGCAGCCATATGCACTTTTGACTTGCTGTGACTTCAGACTGCACCTTGCTTTCCGATCTCTGTCTTCTGACCCCAGCCTGACTTTGGCCCCTGATTCCAGTCTGATTGTGGCTCTAATCTCCAGTCTCCGACCCTGGCCTTATGTGCTGACCCTGACACATGCTTATCAATCCTGGTGATTATGCCAATCCTTGCTCACTGACTATTGCCTCATGGCTGTCCTTGACTTGTGGACACCAGCTCAGCAGTGATAATTAGGCAAGACTACCTATATCCCACTCCCTTACACCAAAGTCCCTTTGTGAATCCAGCCTGGAAAAAAAATCCTCAAACCTATTAGGTGAAGGTGTGTAAAATTCATAAATAGTTTTGGGTAGGCTGCAACTGCATTTTTCAGCAAATAAACTATTCATCCAAAAAAATTTATCCATCTTTATTAATATCTTTCTGGTGTTAGGGTGGCCAGACAAAGTACAATGTTCTGATATAAGTGTGGGCTCAACATATCATCTCCTTCATTAAAGATGTGATGCATGCATGTTACACTTCCATTCTTCTCAATGTACGCAGGAGGAAGGAAGCAAAGGTTTGGGAGGGTTGGGGGTTATAGTCATGAGAAAGCCTTTTGTAGATTTTCTGTGTTTCAACCAGTGGGATAAGCACCCAGGATGATGTATGTGGACAATATGTTATAAATTGGAATAACATATTTTAATGTTTGTCTTGATCGAGCATTCTCCCTCAATCTACAGACATACATCTATCAACTTCAGACAAAAGATTCCTCCTTCTGAGTGACTTCTCCCATTTGAGCAGTTTCCTTCAACAGGGCACCCTCCACTGACTTCCTTCTTCCTTCTTCAAGCAGAGGGAATAATGCAGCAGCATTTCCCTTTAAATGTATTTGTATCCACCAGCAAGGCAATTTCTCATCATAGTGATCTTCATACCACCCTATTTCACTTTAACAGATGTATTCCCATTAACCAACCAAACAACAACCACAAACCCTCTTCTTTGGTCAAATTTGTATGAAATGATTTTTCCCAGTGGGTTTCTGATAAAAAGGAAGAAAAGGCTATCGAATGCTTATGGGAAAGGGAGTTATTAGTATAAATTGAACTAAGCCCATTGCTGGAGGTTTAAATGAACTCAAAGCTAATTTTCATAAGGGGATTTTTTATCTGCAACATAGTAGCCAGCCTATTGGCAGCAGCATCTCTGATGCACTGGGATTCTGTATAAATCTTTCTGAGTTACAATGAAACGTCAAATGAACAAATATCATCTGCTTTCTCTAAAACTATTATTTTGAGTGAAACAAATGACCTTTATTAAATATTATACTGCTATTAAATTGGAGATGCCAAATCTGCTACGAATCTCATGATGGTAACTACAAACGTACAGTCATTAATAAAGCAAACATTTTCTTCCTGCTTCCCATCATGAGGAGCTAATAGGCACGGACCTATGGTGGGGTAGTATCGAACTGCACTGGTGTAGAGGAAGTCTTGGAGAGACATTGTGCATCTCTGAGGCAGAAATGGTCCCTGATCTCCAGGGGCCATGGGAGTAGCAGGCACGCTGCAGAATCCTTTGCAATGCTGCAATGTCTGTTCAGCAAGGTCCACTAGTCAGGACCTCACCTATCTGCCCTTGATCAGTCAGTCTCGCTTCTTCGGTATTTCAGATCTCATAAAATTAGTGGTTCTTCAGTTGTCCGTAGCCTTGCATAACAGGAAAAGCCTGAATTTGTAATGTAAAAGGCATACTAGAAAAAGAACTTTAAAAGGCAAATTGTTAAACAAAAAAAACCTTCATGCCTTCATTATACTTACTAAGGAAGGAAAACGGAGCCCATTTTAAAAAATCCTTTGCACAGCCCCTCTGTGCTTTACCTTGTTTCAATGAAAAAGGTAAATATTGTTATCTCCATTTTACAGATAAGAATACAGAAGCACAGGACAAACTTTGGGGACATTCCCAAGGTCACAATGGAGCTCTGTGATACAACTGGACCACCCCATGCTTCAAGTCACAAGACCATATTTCCCATCCCAAGTTGGTTGCAACATGGAACACTAGCAGAGCAATGTGACAGTCTGGCCATGAAGTTTAGTGTTGGTGAAATAGATACACATTTGGTTATTTGATCTTTCATCTCTTTTTTGCTGTATAGAGGAAGAGTCAAAATAAACATGTGCTATCCTTACGGAAAGACTTGCCAGATGGGATCAGTCTCAAATTAGATGATCTCACAGGCCAAACCTCTTATTGTTTGTATTATGCTAGCACTAACACAGCAACTAGACATCTGTGGCTAGCCCATGCCAGCCGAGTGGGGCTCCGGGGCTTGGAGTGGGGCTGTTTCATTGCGGTGTAGACTTCTGGGCTTGGGCTCCAGCCCAAGCTCTGGGACCCTCCTACTTCCAGAGTCCTAAAGCCAGGACTCCAGCCTGCGCCTGAAAGCCTAAACAGCAATGAAATAGCCCTGCAGCCTGAGCCCCATGAGCCTATGTTGGCTGCCCTGGGCCAGCCCTGTGTGTCTAGTTGCTGTGCAGATATACCCTTAGAGGTCTCAGGCAAGACTGGGACGCCATTATGCAAGATGCTATCCATACAAATCATAAAAGAAAGTTCCTATGCTGAGAAATGTAAAGCCTAAATAGGCACAACAGATAAAGGAAGGATTATTATCCTCATTGCACAGCTATGGATCCGAGACACACAGAGAGATTAAGTGACTTGCCTAACTTATACAGAGAGACTGGCACAGCTAGGAACCAAACCCAGGTCTCCTGTATCCCAATGCGGTGCCTTAATTATAGGACCATCCTGCTCTCTAATTATGCTCTTTTATTAAGAGACAAATGACAGCGTCCTTCCCCCTAGGTCTCAGTCAGGAATCCAAAACTTGTAATTGCTATAAAATGTGTGCCTGGATAACATGCATGCATAGTTAACAAGCACCATGACAGTGAGTGGCTCAATATCCTCGATTAACTCACTATTTTTCCATGGTTTTTTTTCTCTGGGTGATTACTGATCTATTGCTCAGCTTGTGGGGATTCTTGATGTCATTAGAATAAAGGAGACATGGGTTCTATTCTTGGCCAGAAATCTGCAGAGAGACCTTGAGCAAGTCACTTCACCTTTCCATGGCTTGGTTTCTCCATCGGTAAAATGGGGGAAATGATACTGAATTTGTCAAGTGCTTTGAGAGCTATTGATGAAAAGTGCTATATGAGAGCTAGATATTATCATCATTATTATTCCTAAAAGCTTTTGTCATCATCTAATAAACTCCTTAGTGGCTGCAGTTGCTGCACTACAAAAAGGGCATTTCCCATCATCAGCTGGAGCTCGCTGTCGGGATCTTTTAGCATATGTAAGAGAAGAAAACCTTCAGCATCTCCTTCTTTGAATATCTGTCAGCTCAGAGGTGAGTCCTTCCAGAATCTGCTTTGGGGCTTGTCTTCACTACCATGCTATATCAGCACAGCTGCAACAGCTGCAGCTGCGCCGATGTAGTGCGTCTGGTGAAGACGCGCTATGTCAACAGGAGAGTGTCTCCAACTGACATAGTGCGGTGTAGACACCACTTCAACTTGATGTAACTCATGTCACTCGGGGATGGCCTTTTCACACCCCTCAGTGATGTAAATTATGTCAACTTAAGCGGTAGTGTACACAAGAATGGCAGATTTATCATCAGCATTGCAAAGGCAGCAGAGATGATTACAAGAAAGAAGAAAATATTTTTGTCTGATGCATTTGCAGAAACCTGTTTGTAGAATCTAAATGCAAAGTTAGCATTATCAGTAGCTATTTTGAGAAGACCATGTCACCATGCACTTTATCTCTTTCAATCTGGGCATCACCTTCAGTGTGACTGGCATCTTCACGATCTTCATGGCCTTTGAGGGGACCAGGCTGGGGATAACGATGACCAACCACATGTAGCCCAGCAAGTAACAAACATAGACAAATGTAAGGGGGCTAGTAGGCAGCAAATTATTCATGGATATGCAATGGCTGGTGGAATTTTTGGCTTCATATTTGCAGGTATTATCACATCATGAAATAGGAAGGTAATGAACCTGGTCTGCATGCCTTTGATATTACTGTATCTGGAATGCTGCATACAGTTTGCTACTAGAAATATATTTATAAATTGGAGAAAGTTCAGATAAGAAAATTAAGTAGGGTTTGGAGGGACTTACAAAGAAAGATTACAATTGTTAAATACATATTTGTTGGCTAACTGACTAATAAGTAAGGCTAAGATTTTGTCACGGCTATTATTAGCAAAAGTCACGGGCAGGTCATGGGCAATAATGAAAAATTCACGGTAACCTGTGACCTGTCACTGAGCTTTACTAAAAATATCCATGACAAAATAGGGAGCCTGGGCAGCTGTGGGGGGACTGGGAGCTCCAGAGCCCCCATCGCCCCAGGGGCTCAGAGCTCCAGGGTCCTCTTCTGCTGGTGTCTCAGGGCTCTGGGAATTCCCCCTGCTGCCCATGGTGGCCAGGAGTGGCAGGGGTCCCCCCTGCCACCTGGGGTGGCCTGGAGTGGCAGGGGTCTCCCCTGATGCCCACAGTGGCCAGGATCTCCAGGGATCCTCTCTGATGCCTGTGGTGGCTAGGAGCTGCGGAGGGTCCACCTGCCACCCGTGGCACTTGGGGACCCTGCAGCTCCCAGCTGGTGCTGGCTTCCTCCTCAGAAAAGCTGATCAAATTTTCCAGTGGAGCAATTTTCTGTTGGAAAAGGTTGATTTGACAATATCTAAATGTTAAAATTTTCAAGAGAAAATTTTCAAAATATTCCATTTCAACTTTATTGTTTAGATTTTTGTATAATATATGTCAAAACAATATATTTCAATGTTTTGCATAAACATTTAGATAGGGATAAAACAAAATGAAAAATTTTGAGATTTTGACTTTTCATCCTGATTTGGAATTAAATGAAATGTCAAATCTCAGATTTTGTCTGGGGACAGAATTTCCATTATTTTGGCCACTATAATCCTCATAGGATATAATTCTGCTTAATATTGTTAATTTTGGTTGGCCACATTCCTGGAGATTTCATCATACCACAGAGTCTTTAATTACACATTAATCATTAATTTCTGGAGACTCCAGGACAATCCGAGGGTTGAAAACCCTGCTACAGCTGTCAAGTAGGGGGCTTTGGGCCCAATCCAAAGCCTATTGAAGCCAATGAAAAGACACATTAACAAAGGTGTAATGTTCATGGGAGACTACGGGCCTACCCAGGGTGCTTTGCAAGAACGAGGCCCACACACACTGTGAGTTATTGGCTTTAATGAAGGCAAAGTGACACACCCGCAACGGGGACTTTGGGCGTTGCTGTCACGGAGGCAGGGAACCCAGCACACCGAAGCTTAGCTCGGCCTGGGTCAGAGTCTAAGAGCGGGACTGGGAGCATATAGCTATATATACACAATACAAAAGCAACTTATACATATGCAAAAAGGGACTTTTTATAGGCTATGTTTGCCCCTTGGCCAAAGGCCAGGGACTTTTTATGGACGGTGTACGCCCTTTGGCCTAAGGCCATGCAAACTGGTTTCAACCAGTTGAAAGCAAGTTATAACTGGCATGCCGTGTTTTACAATGATTGGCCGCTTAGCAAGCAGGGGCTTTCCACAAGGCCGCCGAGAAAGCGGAAATACCCTAGCTAGGCCGTGACACAGTTTTTCACAGTCCCCTACAAAAGGGCTTTGGATCAGGCACTAAATTTTATTAGTTCGAGATTTATGCTTCACGTGGAGGTCCTGAATGATAAGCAAGATGGCAGTTGTTACATGTACCCATTACATGCACTGTTCAGGTTGCTTGGGATTCTTTTTTAAATACAGGGAGAAGACATACATTTCATAAATATTTGAGAGATGAAACCAAAGAAGGAGAAGAATTATTTAGGATTGCTACAATGGGTTTTAATGATGAGTAATAACATGAAATTAAAAATAGGAAAAATTTGGGATGAATATCAGGGAAAACTTCCTGGCAGTGAGCTCCATTGGAATAACTTTCCATAGGAAAAAACAAAAAATATTATTGAAAAATAGATTGGTTTACATTTGCTATATGCTATTCTATTGGATAATAGTCTGATATTACAAAAATTATACTATCTGTACTTACAACAAATATGGAACAAATATTTCTATAACCTAATAATTATCATCTCCAATCACATAAGTAATAAAAACAATGAGACCTCCAAAAATTATAAAAAAACATATGTTACTCCTCACTATAAAAAATGCCTCTAATTGGAAGAGCAGTTAACCAAGTGTTCCCTTTTAATTACTTCCATTCAAGTCACTGAGTTGTGATTCAGAGAATTATCTTTGTCAAGGTATGTAGATTTAATGGACCAAATTGTGCTCTCATTTACACCTGAACTGCACCAATGAATTTGGTCCTATTCACTGCAGGAATGGCTTCCGGTGGCCCTCTGAGTTACTGTTAATTCATGTCTGAATTGAGTTGAGTCTGGAATTATTTATCAAAAATAAGTTATCTCATGTTAATTCATGTGTTTGCATTTTTAAAGCATATTTGCACTAATCCCCTAGGGATGATTGGCTGACTCCAAACAGGGATGTATGTGAATTTCACTCTATTGCTCCAAAACAATACTTGGAATGTAATTTCATATAAAATTAGGCCTAAGGGGACCAGACGTCCTGTTTTTAAAGGGACAGTCCCATTTGTTGGGACTTTTTCTTATATAGATACCTACTACCCTCCAACCCCAGTCTTATTTTTTCACAGTTGCTGTCTGGCAACCCTAATTAGGCCTAGTCCTGCACATCCAAACTCCCCATGAGGTCAGTGGTGCACCCTCTGGTGCCTGAACACAGGGTTAGAGGAACCTCATTGAGGTCATTAGGAGTTTAGGGTGCACAAGAAATACAGGACTGGACCTTATGTAGCATTAAAATACGATCTTCTCATTGCCATACACAGAGGCTTTTTCTCAATGCTCACACTACTTGACCTTTCAACAGCCTTTGGCACAGCTGTCCATTGTTTGTTACAGATGGCCCATTTACAGGAGTAGCTAGAGTAGTCAGCCCCGCAGTGGAGTGACTCCAATTATTCCTCTCCAGCAGGACCTAGAGACTGATGATGGACAACCGTCTTCTTCTCCAAAGATGCTCATGTGTAGAGACCCATGGGGACCTATCCTATCCCTTCTCCTTCTCTTCAATAACTACATGGGATCCCTGAGAGGGGATAGACCCATGAGAGTCATATTATTATCATAGGATCCTTAATTCCATAGGACAATAAGATGATGTTGTATATGTCAATTTCCATCCACTCAGCTTATATCACTCCACAGATGTCAAATCTCAAGGAGATCAGTATCCGGATGAAGAACAATTGGTCTAAACACTGGTCTGGCAAGACTAGAGAGATAATGGTGAGAGGGGGAAACACTCAGACAGCAAGCTGGGACATTTCCTTCCCTTACTTTGAACGTTTCTGCTCCATGTTCATCAAATTTTGTGTGAAGAAGTCTCTGGTTCTCTTTTTATCCTCACTAAGCCTAGATGATTAGGGTAGCATCAGTGATGAAAAACATCTTCCACCTCTATTTTGCTAGAAACCTTTTCTGCTTTCTCTCAGATGAGGACCTGGTCACAATGATTCAGTATCAGCACCAGACTGGTTTACTGTAACTCATTGTATCTGGTACTGCTGATGGCAACACTAAAGGCTCCAGTTTGGAAGAAAGCAACAGCTCATCACCTTAATGGAAGAGGTCACTGTGAGCATATCCCCCCTGGGTGCTAATCCCCTGGAAGTCTGCTTCCAGGATACAGCAACATCAGCAACTCCATCCAGGACTGCGGCAATCTCTATGGTACAACACAGTTTTACAGAACCCAGGAAGAAGAATGCAAGAGGAGCATTCTCAGTCCAGGGTGTTGTATCTAGCTAGGTGCAGATAGCAACAACAGATTGCAAAAATTTGTACGTTTGCTCTTAGGTGGTTCCTGTAACTACAATTCATAGAATATTAGACTTAGAAGGGACCTCAGGAGGTCATCTAATCCAGCCCCCTGCTCAAAGCAGGACCCATCCCCAAACAGATTTTTGCTCCAGATGGTTCCCTCAAGGATTGAGCTCACAACCCTGGGCTTAGCAGGACAATGCTCAAACCACTGAGCTATCCCCCACAGGATGCACCATAGAAAGTGAGGGTGGAGGAAGGAAAGAGGAGGGAAAGAGGAGGCGAACTAAGAATGTCAGCTCTGTGAAGGAGCAAGGGAATAAAACTTATCTTTGCTCTCACCTAGTTTCCCAAGAATTCTTCAGAGGGTTCAGCCACAAAAAAGGAAGTTCAGCTGTGGAACAGCTTCCAAAGGAGATCAGACAGACTCAGAATCTGACCACCTTTAGGGCACTCTGCCAGCTTTCCCATCATAACCAAACTAGGGACTAATTGCAAATGCAGGGGCAGTATCTGTCTCTGTGTGGTGTGAAAGAAGTAGAAAGCTGACAGATAAGGTAGCAGGAAAAACAATGAGACAGCAAGAACAGCATTGGTAACATGGTCCTGAGAGAAAGCCAGGAGAGAACTTTTTGGGCAGAGTGCTAGCTGAACAGAGGCTTAGAATTGTGAGCAAAGAAACTGCCTCCTGTTGTTTGCTTCCTGCTATGTTTGGAGAAACAGGAGTTTATGTACATTCTTTATAAATAACAGGATTGCATCAAAGAAATATCTATTATCAGTAACTTCTCCTAATGAAAGCAATCTGCAAGACCCTAAATATTGGCTAACCACTCGGGCCAAAAAGGGTACCAATATGTACATACATGGGAAAGATCAGAGGCCTCTATAAAGTCCACTACAGACCTCCCTATGGAGATCTTAATTAGCACATAGATATAACGCTGGTTGATGCTGGGATTAGCTAGACTGCTTGCATCATATGTCCTAATTGCTTAATTCTTGTTCTGTAGAAATCACAGAGTACAATTAAAAACTTTTAAATTTCATGTTTATTAATTTTCATTTCTCTAACATAATAACTTGTCTGTATATTTCAAGGTCAAATATAAAGACTGGAAATCATAACATAGAATACCCATTAACAGAATCACTCCGTAATTTACCTCTTCTGCCACTAAAGGTCAGAAAATATACCATCATTATGAATATAGGAGAAAAAATACTGATAGATCTTCTGAAAAAAAAGTAAAATAGTATGAAGGTAAAATTTAGGTAAGAAAAATATATAAATAAGCATCTGTAGTATAAATGATCTTGGAACCCTTTGCATCCTAACACTAAAGAGAAATCCTATACAACTGTGACTATATTAAAATATAAAGCAGGTTTTGAGCTGAGTGCAGATATTCTGTGAAGGTACAATCTGGGAACAGGCAGGGCCCACTTCAAGATACCACAGCCAAAACATGTAGTTATGTAAAACTTGGTGTAAGTTACAGATAGGCTGTAAGTGATGGATCCTGCAAACATTTACTACTGGAGTGATGTTTACTGCCATGAGTGGTTCCACTGGATTAGATTCATCCTATACTGTCAAAAATAGTGACTCGGGGATATTGGGGAAACACAAGCCATTTTCCCTATTTGGAAGCTTCCAAAACTCGACTTGGGCCCCGGCACAGGGCTGACCTAAACTGAACTTTGATTCAGTGCCACACAGAGGCCACTTCAAGGATGCAGAATTGCTGGGGCACAGTTCTACTCTGGTCACACCTCCTCCCCTTCCTGATCTGCCACTTCCTTCCTCTGGCCCAATCCTGCCATGTCTCTGTCCTGCCCTAAATGGTCAATACAGAGGTGTAAGTGTTCTTCAGCAGGGATACCTTACACCTTCTCTATGACCCCTTTTCATCCGCCTGGGTGGCACAAAGGGGCCACAGGGCAACAATTTATTAGACTCATTGACAGCAATGGGGCTACTCAGGGTAGTAAGCACTACATTTATTAATAGGTGTCGGCTAGACTGAGCCCTCAGGTTGGTAAGAAAATGGATGTAAATGGTAAAGAAGTGTAACGGACTAATTTGGCAGTCAGTGAGCATGCAAAACAAATGTAATGTACACGGTGAGGAGGTGGACAGGAGGAGTCTCGACATCTTTTCTGATCCTCACTTTCCAGAAAATGTTTTGCTGCTTTCAGCATTACAAAGGATTTTCTCTTTTCACCTCTGCTGACAGTTCTGCCTGAACTTGAATGTCTTTTCTTTTCTTTGTTTTTAAATGCAGACTCAAACCAATCTGTAGTGATGGTGATTTAAAATCTATTAAAGGTCTCAGCTGTGAAGCAAAATATACAACACTACAAGGGAAAAGGTGGCCTCTAAAGCCATCTCTACACTGATTAGATCAAAATGTTTCTTTATTTAACAGTGGTGATAAATTACTCGTAACTAATGCATACAGAACTTTAGTAACTATTGTTCCACAGGGTTCAGGATTTTGCCCATAAAGAGTATGGCACCATCCTTAACTACTACCAGCATGAAGGGTCTGTTGACTATAACAGTAACAGGCATAGACATTGGCACTATTTCCACAGTAGAGGCTGCTGAAGCTTCAGTGCCATTCTCATCCACATTCATCATGGCCTGATGGATAGCCTACAAGGAAATCAACAAACATTACTGTTCTGGGTGTGGACTGCAAGCAGGTTTCTGAATATGAGCTTGATTGTTTTTAAAGCAAAAGTGTTGAGAGAAATAACTGCTAAAGAATGAGCAACAGGTGTGAGTGAACCCCACAAACCGAAAGGGCTACTGCAAATCCAGCAAGAAAAATTGGTGATCTGCATAAATCAAAATCACCTCATCCTTAAAAGAAGCCGATCTCATAGTCACTATTTCATACTACTATCGCAAGCACTGGCCCTGATTCTCCTCCCGCTTACCCCAATGTAAATCAGGAACAGCTTCACTGAAGTCAGTGGGGTTACACTAGTGTAAAACCAATGCGAAAGCAGAATTACACCCAGTTGTTTGGCAAATTTATATAATGGAGTAAAAGTTCACAAGTGAGATAAATCAAGAGTGGAAATAAAATAGATTTGAGGGGTACAGATTGTTTTCCTTGCATATGTCTTGTATGTTAACAGCATCAGAAGTTGCATAGATAAAATGGCTTTGGGGCAGAAAAGGACACAAGCTGGTCCTTACCACACTGAGAGACATTTCTAGACCTGGATTCATTAGATTACATCTGTTCATTTGTGGGTGGTTCAGGTTTTCTGTATTGTTTTTTAACAGGAGTTCAGTGTTAACTAATCGAATGTACCTTGCATGTAAGGTATAATTGTAAGGCTGTCAAACTGACAATCCGAATGGACTGAACTTGGATTGAACTATAATGGTCTGCAAGGGGCTGGTACTGAAGCTAACAGGAGCTAAGGGTGCTTCTGTAACTGGGAGAAATTTTTGGACGAAAACTTTTTTCAGTGAAAAACGCAGATTTGGTGACACTGAAATAGTTTGAAAATGCATGCCAAGTTTGACAAATTGTGTGTGTTTAAAAAGATTTTCTAAAAAAAATCAAAAATCAAAACATTTTGATTTTTTCAATTCAAAATGGCTTTTTTGTTTCAAAATCCCCTTCATATTTTTTAATTAAAATGCTGTAAAGAGAAACCAAAGGTTTCATATCTGGTTGAGCGAAATGTTTCAGTCAAACCAGAACAATTATTTCTCACTTCTTGCTTTCTCAAAAATGTTGTTGTGAGTTTGACCTGAAATGATGTTTTCCCCTTGATTTTACTGGCAAACTTCAGAATTGCCAGTATACCAAAGAACCTGTTTTTTGCCCAGCTGTTCGTAGCACCTTATAGAATAGAACCCAGTGTTTTTAACAATGGGAGGGGCAAAGGCAGCTGTGCAGAAGCAGCAGAAACAATGGAAGCTCTGAAAAACAGTACTTTGTACCCCTTTCATATCAAGGGGAAGATGGCCGTGGGGTCTTCTCTGGGAAGTGGGTGAAGGGAGAAAGAGATTTGCTCAAGTGTTCAGTAAGTAAAGTGGCTCCATGCACTGTAAAACTCTGCTGGGCCAAAAATATTGTGTTACAGCATATACAACTGCACAAGCAACCTAGCTAGTTTGGGCTGAATATTCCATCCCTCAGTTCCTGCTTTTCATACAGAGCAAAGCCTTTTTATGTGGGTTTCCCCTAGGAAACATTTGTAAAGATATCAGTTACCATGGATCCATTAAACAGAAAGAAACCTAACTTACCTCTGAAATCTCGTGCCCGTGCTGCCCAGTAATTCCAGACAGGTCAGCTTCATTAGTGAATACTTTTCTGATGCCCAGTCTATAAAGAATTTGTTTTAAGTCAAATCTTCCATGAACAGAGAATCTTGGCAGATATAAATTGGTTGAACTGTCCAAAGAGAAATGCAAGAAAATGGTAAAACATTTCAATCAGATGTCATAGTGCAGGGCAGACTCATTCCTGACAACATAACATGCTGTGGTGATTACTGAGAAATTTGTTTGCATTGTTTCCACTAGTCCATAGAGAAGATTTGACTGAAGACCCATGACAGATTTCCTCAGGTGGGGAACAGGTGGTTTCTGATAAGTAGTATTGGACTTGGAGGAAGGATGGCTTATAGCTAAGGTGCTACCCTGGAATGTGGTAGACCTGGGTTCCATTCCTTGTCACTTAGAATCTCTATGCCTTAGCTTCCTATCTGTTAATTAGGTATAATAGCACTGCTCTGCCTCCCATGGGTGTGGTAAGGATAAATACACTGAGGTCTGAGAGGTGCTCAGAGACTATGGTAATAGGACCTATAAGGATCTAATACAGACAGTTTCAGGACAGCTCTAAGTAATATTGCTAAGTACAATGAGGCTGTGCTCCTGAATTTGACAAGCGCAGAGCATCTGGATTATACCTTCACGCAGCTTTTTTTTCCTCCCCATCCTCCAGGAGATTCCCCATCAAGAACCAGCCACTGAAGTCAATGGGAAGATTCTCATTGACTTCAAAGGACTATAGATCAACCCTCAGGACAGGTCATCTCAATGTCCATAATCAGGAGAACTGTCCAGCAGGCTTTAAAAACAGAATCAAACTTCAGAGCCTGCTGGACCATCTTCCAACCTTCTATTACTGGTACATTGCCAGTGTCCCTTAAGATATCTAAGGTTGTACTGTGTTCCCATTTTTAGGGAAATTTTCCTCCTTAAGGCTCTTAAGCCAAGATTTTCAAAAGCAACTAGTGATTTTGTGCTTGATTTTCAGAAAGTGCTGGGCATTCATCCTCTGAAAATCAATCCCTTGTAAGGTGTCTCTAGCTGGACACCTAAAAAAGCAAGGCACCCAAATTCATGAGTTCCTTTTGAAAATGCTGGTCTTAGCTTAACAATTAAATTAAACCTGTGGGAGGAAAATGAACAAAACAAATTCCAAAGAGAGCAGAAGAATGTGTGGCACCTAATTTATTTAGGAAAAAGCTAACAACAAAGCATATCTGTCTAGTTCATGAATCATATTGTTGGCTCTATGTAAGATTTAGTGGATTTAATGGAAAATGAATACTTCAGTGCTTTCTGTAAAACTAGCCAATGCTCAGTATTTCTGCATTTTTTTCTCACTGTCCCACTGTCTCTAGTTTTTCCGGAGTTAGTTCTAGCATCTACAGTGGGAAGCACTAGCCATTTGATAGCACGTGAGAACATGTCTTAAGTTAGATGCTAGGATTGTTATTAGCTAATAGTGCTAGTGGAGGTGCAATAGACTCTTTCCTGATTGCTGATCTCTTCCCTTTTCCTGGTTTTTTTTCGGCAGAAGGTGCTGACTGCTTCCCTATTAATGATGCAACTGTCGTGGGCCATTTTTATCCTGCCATTATATAGAATAACCCATTCCACCTGTCCCCATCTACTGCTAATGTGAGAGGAAAGAAGAATATAGCACACACACAGCCTTAGGAAGAGAGGAGTAGACACTGGGGCACATAACAAATTGCTCACATGTTAAGCAGGGACCTTGCTATACATAAGGGTAATACTCTGTGCTTCTATACCTTCCGTCCCACAATCTCAAAGGGGTGACCAGATAGCAAGTGTTAAAAATCGGGATGGGGGCAGGGAGATAATAGTTGCCAGTAACAAAGCCTCTAATATCAGGATGTCTGGTCACTCTAATCTCAACAATAATGAACATTTCTCACAATACTCCTGTGAGTGGCATCAACCCATTCTGCAGGTGGGAAACTGAGGCACATAGAGGTCAAGTGACTGACCAAGATCACACAGAAACTTGGTGTCTGATCTAGGAATAGAATCCCGAGCTCCTGAATCTCTAGTCCTGAGATTTAACCATAGGGCAACCCCTTCTTCCCTGAATGTAACCTACTGAAATGGCCTGAAGTACACTGCTCCCAGCTGCATGCAATTCTACGTTATCTCCATATATTTATTCAGACCAGAAACACCTCTACCCTGATATAACGCTGCCCTTGGGAGCCAAAAAATCTTACCGCATTATAGGTGAAATCGCGTTATATTGAACTTGCTTTGATCCGCCAGAGTGCGCAGCCTCCTCACGCCCCCCCCCCCCAGAGCACTGCTTTACTGCGTTATATCTGAATTTGTGTTATATCGAGTCACATTATATCAGGGCAGAGGTGTTCATTGAACTGGACTGTGCAAAAGTTCTTCACTGAAACCAGGCATAACTCAGCTGGGTTTATGAAAGTCAAATGACCTCCCCTTGGAAGCTCTCTTCACTACCACAGTAGAACAGGACCCAAGGAGTTCCAACTGTATTACTGCTAAACAGAAAAACAGGTAGGTAGCCTACTCCCCTGGAGGCCCTTAAGTGGGTTTGATTTAGGGAGTGAACGAATTTATTACACCTTGCCAAAGATGCAAAATGGACCAAACCAACTGCTCTGAAGACTCTGTGGAGAGAAAGAAGAGGTTTACTGGTCCTCGGTTTGCATGAGTGCCAAACTCCAGTGAATTTCAGTGAGTGAACATGTCCACACAAAGCCAGCTCGTTGGGTCTCTAATAATGAGGTCTTTCTATACTACAAACCATAGAACTCCACTGCTGCTTTATAAGTAGATTATTCCAGTTTTGGAAAAGGTAAGAACATTTTGCTTAGTTCTTTGTCTGCCAATACTAAGGCAGCTCCTCTTTGCACAATTCATGTTTATTTGACAGGGATAACACCACTGACATTTTGGTTAAGTTGTTTCATTACCCGGTACTGATTTTAGGAACAATCATGAGCATTGGGGCTGAAACTAGTAGTGTGGGGGGTGTTGCTGCACCTCCTGGCTTGAAGTAGTAAACTAACAACCCAAACACATGGTTTCTGCACCCCCACTATAAAAATTGTACCAGCACCACTTTTCATGAGGATCCTCCTGTTGGTAGAGCTAGATTAAATTTTTACATTTTTGAAGTTTCAATGAAAAATAGTTCACTTTTCAGTGAAAGTTTTTGTGAAAAAGTGTTGCCATGTTTCAAAAAGCTCCTCCAGCTAGTCAACATAAAGAACTGTAAACTGTGTATTTAATTTAATTCATTTCCTTGTCTTAAAGCTGGAGTTTGGTAATCTAAGGCAGTGTTGTTCAGCATTCAGCCTGCTTGGTGCATTTATGTGGACATTCTTACTCTCCAAAATGAAAGGCCCTGGGTCCGCCAACAGGCACATGCTTAATTTCATGCACATTAGCAGTCCCATTGTAAACAGGCAAGAAGCCAAGCACATTTTCAGCACTGGAACCTAAATTTGCCCTTTTCAAAGTGAGTTAAAATTCTAGCTCTCATGGTTGCAAAGATCATATAACGTGAATATAATAAATGAAATGCCATCTTCTTGGATCTGCCAGTAGCCTGAAACAAAAGCTGCCACAGGGAGGGAAATGCAAAAGGGGAAAAAATGAGATAAAGGGAGAACAACAGACTACAGAGAAAGGCACATAGGAAAGCAAAAGAAACAAAATGCAGAAATGGCAGTGGTCCTAAAGGGAAGCAGATTTTCACATTGAGTGATACAGAATGTGACAATAGGATATTGAACAGATAACATGTCCTAGGCTTGGTCTACACTACAGACTTATGTCAGTGTAACTATATCACTCAGGGGTGCTATGTCGACAGGAGGGCTTCTCCCATCAATATAGCTACCACCTCTTGGGGAGGTCGAGTATCTACACTGACAGGAAAAGCTCTCCCTTTGGCATAGATAGCGTCTTCACTACACTACAGTGGTGCAGCTGTATCAATGCAGTGCTATACGTGTAGACAAGCCCTGGAAAATAACTAAACAAGTTAACTACATAAAGGCCATATACTAGTCTTGATCTTTATGCATTAACCTCACTGAGGGTAGCACATTAATTCTAATGCTGTACCACAGCCAGGGGATCATAGTTAAAAATACAATCATCCTTCCCCACGAATTTGTCTGACACTCTTGATCTAAAGGGACTGCCTGCCACCAGAATTGAGAGCTGAAAGATTTTACCTTTCTGAAAGTAATTTTCTCCATTTAGTCAGACTTTCACATGACAAGCCATTCTCCAACTTCCTCATTTGTCCTTCATCAGGCAGAATAAAATATGCTTTAATGCTTTCTTCCTTATAATCCATTTGCACCACGGTGCTAGACAGCTGGGCATCATAGGCACGTTTGCACATGCCCATCCGGAACATCATAGGGACTTTAACAACTGTGTTTCCATCCACAAAGAAGTCATCCTCTTTAGTGTACTTTGGATTGAAAGTTTTATTCCAGGTGGCTTATGATTCAAAGAAAGAGAGAGTTAGTGGATGTTCTGGGAACAAGCAACCATCCTTAGTTGGCATTAACTGCAGTAGCTGTATTTGCCTTCAGAGCTACACCAATTCACACTAACTGAGGATCTGTCCCTAAACGTATAAATTAGAATAACTCAACTGTAATATGCTCATGGGAGGGTTGGGTTGGGAGTGGTTTAAACTTACCCAGAAGCTGTTCTGTAGTAAAAGGATGGTGCTTTCATATACCCCAATGCCTGTCCTCATGCCAGAAGGAATTGCCAGACTATTCGCAGGGAGGAGGCTTAATACATTCCCCAGTGTCCTAGCACAGGATATGAGTTGATCCTGCACGTCTGACAGCAATTTTCAACTGACACCAAGCAGCATGAAAGCTGGAGTAAACATCTCTTGCCACCACATTGGCTGGGTAGCACACCAACATTTTAAACACCCTCCAAAACCTAATTTGGATGGGAAAAGCCATAAGTAGACTGTGCCCTGCTCTCATCTCTAAGAAACACCCTCACAACCTCCCCTCATCTCAGTCAGGTTTAGGTGCGGGACAAGGTAGAGGAGTTTTCAGCCCAACTGATCCCTTTCTTTCACTTGGATGAAGTCCATAAAAGATCCTTTGTTCAAGGGAATGGACTTCAGCCAAGTGGAAGAAAGGGATCGTTTGGGCTGAAGACTCCTCTACCTAGTCCCACACCTAAACCAGATTGAGGTGAGGGTGTTTCTTAGAGATGGGAGCAAGGCCCAATCTACTGATGGCTTTTCCCATCCAAATTAGGTTTTGGGGGATGTTTTAAATGTTGGTCTGCTACCCAGCCAATGTGGTGGCAGATGTTTACTCCAGCTTTCATGCTGCTCAGTGAAAACCCTCTTGCAAAATGTACTGGGCAAGCAGAAAACGTGGGATTTTCAAACGCTAATAGCTTGGTCAAAACAAAACCAATCTTTTCTGAAGCGCTCAAAGTGTTTTCAGAGAAGTGTCTTCTTCTTGGTGAGAAGAAATTCCAAGCCAAAATCCAACTATTCACCCTCATTCACTGCATCCATAGAGCTGTTAACAAACAACTAGAAAAATAACAAAACATTGCAATGATGTTTCTTGTAATACAGAAGTAAATTGTTCCCTGTCCTGCCAACCCTATGTACTAAAAAACAGTTGATCTATTAATCAGTCTTGCTTAGACTTTCCCAACTGATGTATTTTTCAGAAAGTACTGAATAACTGAAAACAGAGCATTAGAATGCATTCACATGCTTCCACTGTAACGCTGTATGTTCCCACCAGATAATGTTTAATATCTATAACTTCCTTTTCTTTGTATAATGCATATATATATATATACATGCCAAAAATGCACCCCTTTCTTGTAATTATAAGCGAGATACCTTGAGTTCTAGTCCCACCTCAGACATTGCCCTTAATGATACTAAAATAGTGTGTGTTAATGCCTAGATATATGGTGATGGGAGCCTTAAAAATACCTCAGTGACATTAGCTCGTAATAAATCTTGTTTAACTGAATTATTGAAGCGACTAATCTCATCAAACTAAAGATGGTCCCAAGTGAAGCAGGTTAAAAACTGGCATTTCTGTCCTGCAGGAAAATTCTGATATTTTCTTGCCAAATCAAGACAATGCCAAAATATCAAAAACAGTGGAATGCAAAGTTCTGAAACATTTAGATTCAGAATTGTTGAAATGTCTCATTTTCATATTTCTGATCAAAATTAAATGTTTCAGTATTCCTGAATCAAAATGTTTCATTTTGGTATGTTGAACCTCAAAATATTTCTTTTTATGATGGTTCTACAATTAATCTGTGTCCTTTGAGCTGCTGCAATGTCTCATGGGAGCTGTAATTCATGTGCCCTGTGCCCCTATTCTCCTCTATGGGCTAGGCTCCCTAGCTGGACTACAACTCCCACAGGCACTGTGGCAGCTCAGGCAAACAGAGATTAATGTGCAATTGATCTGAAATGAAATGTTTTGATTTAGTTTCACAAACCAAAATGTTTTGATTCAGGTTAACCTAACACAAAATGAAATATTTAATTTAGATTTTCCAGATGAAAAATCAAAAAATTTAGGCAACAATCAAAAATTTTCACAGAAATTTTTGATTTTGTAGCAAACTGCATTTTCCATTTAAAATAAAACAGATGGAAAATTCCTGACCAACTCTAATCCTAAACCCCAAAATTCAGATCTGGATCTGGACTGCAAATTCCTCAGAGTTCATCCAGAAATGCCTCCTTTATGACTACTAGCCTTAGCAGCTCTTCCTAATTCAGAACAATGAATCTGCATTTATGAGCTGTTGGATGCAGTCTGCCATCATACAAAATGTCACGAAGAACAGAGGATACTGTAAGTAAGAGTTGACAATTTTCCATCTAACTGTTTTTCATGGAAAATCAAGGTTTTGACTAGAACCTTTTTTATAAAAAATCGTTGCTTTCTGGGGAAAGTTTTGTGGAACAACTGAATCCCTGAACACCAAAATATTTTGGTATTTGATATTTCACTGAAAAGTTATTACAATTTTCTTCATAAACCAATCCCTATTTTCTGATCAGCTCTAAGTCTAAATTACACTTTGCTTCTCAATTAAAGTACATGGGCAGCACAATTATCCTGCTGGGTAAAATTGGTCTGGTTGACTAAACCCTGGACTGAGAACAAAGTCCTCTGGAATTCTAATCCCTCCTCCAACCCTGAGTCACTCTGAGGCCTTGTGCAAATAATTTCATCTCTACCTTTTGTTTCCTCAGCTATAAAACTGGCATAGTACGAGTTACATAGTACTTAAGGGTGTCATTATTATTAATTAATGCTTGTATGGGGCTTTCAAGATATAAAGTGCAAAGCATTATTCTTTTAAAGAGGAGAAAATTGCTACATTGTGACTGTAAGCTTCTCCATAAACGGTGTAGCCACAAACATGATGTATGTAATTTTAGAGTAAGTCTGTCTGTTAAAAGAAGGCTCCAATTTTTGTACTGTCAGGTCAGAGCCCCTGGACTCTTCTTTAACACGGCAGAAGTATTACCTTGTCATGTTTTAGGGAAATTCCATAGTGAATCACAACATTTTTTGATAAGTCACAGGCCCAAATCCTGATATGCTCAGGCAGCTATTACTTGCTGCTTACTTGGACAAAATTCCTACTGGTTTCATACACAGCTTTGGTTAAAAACTGAATAACGATGTCAGAATTTGGCAGACAGATTGCATATTGGGGACATTCATTAATCCTTCCCTTCTCCTCCATCCAAACCCAGATATGCCTGTGCTGCCCCTCCTCTTAGCAGGGCACTTTTCAAGGAGGTCTTGCCTCTGCAATTCTTCACAATGCTCCAGGGACAAAAGGAAACCCAGAGCTTGCCCTTTCCAGTGGGTTGGACAATAATTCCTTGCTGGACTATGAGGGCAAGTAAAATGAGATAATTTTTTGGGGGGGAGTGGGGAGAACATGCTCACTATCTAAGCCCCCAGGCAAAGAAGAGGAGTAGCAAATCATCTGGTGAAACCCTCAGTGCAGTGCAAGTTAGCATGCCGCCAAGCCTCCATCCTCAGACAACAACTCAATGTAAGCTACAATGTACTGTGGAAAAGGGAGAAGAGACATCAGGACTGCGGGGGGAATAATCACATGGTACAGAGGATGGAACAGCCATTAAATGTTATGTCAGACTTTATAAAAGCTTCTAAAATTTCAGATTCTTCTCCAAACCAAACCTAGCCTCTGATCCATTCAATGTTTTAGCCCATTGTTATTTTCCATGTGGAAGCAATGGCAGCAATAGTTTGGATTTTAAGAGTAATTCTTCACAATTTCTTTAAAATCAAAAAGAAATGGAGTTTGTCTCAGGGCATAATCGTCAATTCATAGCAAACATTTTACAGAGAGAGGCATTTAAAGTGGAAGACAGGATCTACACATACAAAATATTGGGGGTGCTGGGTATTCATTTCAGAAATGGAATTGAACATAGTGGCTAGGGGCATCTCTACTTTTAAATAAATATGCAGTTTAGAACATATGTGACAGCTGTACCTTCATACGTGCAATGGAGAAGAGTTTAGTTCCTATATTATTTTCAGTGAATATTTTTTTCTTATTATTATAATGTATGATATTGTACTAAACTTATGGCTAAACCCTTCAAATCTATGTAACTTCTACTTCCATAGCTGTTTGATTTTCAGAGTGGGCAGAACCCACACTTTTGTTATTGTTGTCCACTGTTAAGATTGGAAGGAAAGCCTGATACCTGCTAACTAAAAGCCTGTCTTGAAAATGCTATTTGGGAGATGAGTAAAGATCTTGAAACTAGAGAGGACAGATAAAAACTGGCCTTCCTTAAAGTGGGGAAGAGGGATATGGATATGGAAGGACAAAGAAACATAGAATCATAGAGTTAGAAGAGCCCATAAGGGTCATCTAAGCTGACCCCCTGCCAAGATGCAGGATTTGGATGGTTTTTTTAAACACAAAACAAATGGCTATCCAGCCTCCTTTTGAAAATCTCCAGTGAAGAAGCTTCCACACCCTCCTGAGGCAGTCTGTTCCATTGTCCTGCTGTTCTACAGTTAGGAATTTTTTCCTGAGATTTAATCTAAATCTGCTAAATGGTACTTTGAACCGATTGCCTCTTGTCCTGCCCTCTGTGGCAAGACAGAACAACTTTATTTCATCTTTTTTATGGCAGCCTTTCAAGTGAATCAATTGAACTAGATTCAAACTAGTTTTACCGCTCTACAGCTAATCCTTCAAAGATTTACACAAATGCATTGATGTAATTGAAAAACAAAGGGAAAATGTCTTTTCTGAGAAGGAGTGGGTCAACATTTGAAAAACTTTGACCAGCTCAATAGCTGGTTACAAACCAAGGGGTAACATTTCCAAAAACTTCACTGACATTGTTCATATTTTTTAAATTAATTTCAAAATTTAGAAGTCAAGACAACTGGTATGAATAAAGAGACTCACATGTGCAAACACTGGCACAACTGGGGGCCCTAGTCAGGTTTCAGAATGTGATAAAAGGTATAATCAGTTACTTTAGTTTCAAAGAGGTGGGCTTTGAGGAGAAGCAGGAGTTCTGTTATATACCTGCCTCTGTGTGTTTGCTGCTGCTGGGACAGAATAAAGAATTTTCCACTCAGCAAGATGTCTGGGTATCTTACAGCATTTTGCAAACTGCACTGTAAATCCACTTATCAGAAATTTTCATAGCATTTGTCAAGGGTGCCAATTCAGGAAAGCACTTAAGCAATGAGTCCTACTGACTTCATTGGGGTCTATGTATATGATTAAGTGTTTTGTTGAACAGGGATGCTCTCCTGAATTTGGTACCTGTGTGAATGTATAGTTTACGTACCCTTTCATCAGAAAAAAAGATTAATTTTTTACTAATTTTTTTTATCAGCTCTGGCTTTGATCAGAAAATAGGGAAAAAATCACCAAAATTTTGTCAAAAAAACCAGTCAACACTTTCAATCAGAAAATTATTTTCAATGAAAATGTGTTGACCAGCTCTATTCATAATTAACACTGTGAATAAAAGGTCTATTGTGAAGCAGGTAGTGATTCCCCCTCCAAAAATAGTACTCAAAAGGGAATGGTGAAGCCTAGAGTTGGCACAAGGATAGCCAAATGACCTGAGGCAAGATGTCCTATGATTTTGTCTTACCCTTAAGGTAAACATAACTAAGAAGAAGAATTTCAGTAGTTGGATCTAGATTATTGAGTAGGTTGATAATTTTCCCGTGTGTTTTTTTCTCTATGTAATTATTGATCTTCTGCTGAGCTGGTCTGACGTTCTTGAAGTTTTCTGGGAAAGCTTCTCCACTGTAAAAGTTTTTTATATCATTTAAAAATTGTTGTTGCAGTTTCAGCTGGTCTTTCACAAACAGCACATTCCCCATATCCAGCTCGAAGTTAGCATTCTGGCGATTTAGTGACTGCATGAGCTGATGGAAACCTTCATGTATCTCTCCTTGCTGGATCTCATTTGGTTTAAAGTGGAGCACTCTAAAAATCTCTTGCAGTGTCTCTGATTTAGCAGCCAGGGACAGCATTGCAAAGGCAGTGGATACGCTTATGGGAGAAAAGATCACATTCTTGTTGTTTCTCTGAGAAGAAGCCTCCTTATAAAAATTAAATGCAAACTGACAAATGCTTCTCTCTACTTTATGACCCAGCATATTTTCGTTTGCTGGACCTATTTGGTTTCTGTTTCCACCCTGGTAATTTTCAGTGCTGTTGTTGTAGTTAGAATTCTGTTGGCAAGGTCTTTCACCATGAATCCCAGCAATCAAAAAACACAGGTAAAAGATTGACTTCATTTTTCTAAGATTCTGTAAGAAAAAAACATATTTGGTGTACAAATCTTAATAATTTTCAACATATGCTCACCAACAGAAAGGAATTGTTTAAGAATCTGAACATACTATGAAGGAGGCATGGAAGCAGTGACCACTCATAGACTCATAGACTCTAGGACTGGAAGGGACCTCAAGAGGTCATCGAGTCCAGTCCCCTGCCCTCATGGCAGGACCAAATACTGTCTAGACCATCCCTAACAGACATTTATCTAACCTACTCTTAAATATCTCCAGAGATGGAGATTCCACAACTTCCCTAGGCAATCTATTCCAGTGTTTAACTACCCTGACAATTAGGAACTTTTTCCTAATGTCCAACCTAAATCTCCCTTGCTGTAGTTTAAGCCGATTGCTTCTTGTTCTATCATTAGAGGCTAAGGTGAACAAGTTTTCTCCCTCCTCCTGATGACACTCTTTTAGATACCTGAAAACTGCTATCATGTCCCACAGGCTATTTGAATTCAATACAATGACAAAAGGGTTCCTAGTATTAGCAAGATTATATTTCAAGGAAACCAATTTTGGGATATTACTGAATTGTGAAAGAAGAAATGTTAAAATCCATGAATGTGGAAGAAGACTGAAATATCGTAAAAGATGCCATAATTAAGGTGCAGTAGACTAGAATTAATTTGAAATCAGTCATTCTCCATTGTTTGCATATTTCAATGAGAGACTGAGGGTTAAAAGAAGTTTGGTGTGAAACAGAAAGGGGGAAGGAGTCAAAGAATATTCAGTTAAGTTTTGCAGGCAAAGATAAGGCAGAAAGAAAGCAGGATAAATGTTAGCAAAAGGGAAACAAAGAACAAATTTGTTCAATCTCAAGTGTGTTGAGGGGAAATACATACACCAGAGAGAAAATAAATCCATTAATGTATGAGGAATGGGTGAAAAATTATTATGGTTCCATAATGGGCGAACAAGATTTTTTTAAAAATTGTAATTAACAACAGAGAAAAATTGCTCTATGCAGTTAATACTTATTAAAACCATTGTGAATATACTGTAGCAATTGGTAAAACACAAATAGGTAAGGGAATACAGAGAAAATGTATATATATACATATCAACAAGTCCAGGTGATGTGCATACCAAAGTGTTAGGGGAATTTTTAATGAATGTACCAAACCAATGACAATTATTTCTGAAAATTCATGGATGTCATAAACAGATGGTTAAGGGTTAATGTCTCTTTTACCTGTAAAGGGTTAAGAAGCTCAGTAAACCTGGCTGACACCTGACCAGAGGACCATTAGAGGGACAAGATACTTTCAAATCTTGGTGGAGGGAAGTCTTTGTGCTTTTTGTTTTGTTGTTTGTTCACTCTCGGGACTGAGAGGGACGGGCTATCCTTCCAGGCTTTCCCAATCTTCCTGAATCAGTCTTTCATGTTTCAAAATTGTAAGTAATAGCCAGGCAAGGTGGATTAGTCTTATGGTTGTTTTCTCAACTTGTAAAGGTTTCTTTTGCTGGAAGGATTTTTACCTCTGTTTGCTGTAACTTTGAATCTAAGGCTGCAGGGGGGGTGGTCCCTCTGGTCTATATGAATCTAAGTACCCTGTAAAGCATTTTCCACCCTGATTTTACAGAGATAATTTTTACCTTTTCTTTCTTTAATTAAAAGCTTTCTTTTTAAGAACCTGATTGATTTTTCCTTGTTTTAAGATCCAAGGGATGGGGTCTAAACTCACCAGGGATTGGTGGGGGGAAAGGAGGGGGATGGTTAATTCCTCTTTGTTTTACGATCCAAGGAGTTTGGATCTGTGTGAAGCCTCTCAAGGCAACTCAGGGAGGGAAAAGTCTGGGGGGAAAAGGAGGGGGAAGGTTAATTTCTCCTTGTTTTAAGACACAAGGGATTTGGGTCTGGGTTCCCCAGGGAAGGTTTTGGGGAAACAGAAAGTGTGCCAGACACTAAGTTCTGGCTGGTGGCAGTGTACCAGACCTAAGCTAGTAATTAAGCATAGAAGTGTTCATGCAGGTCCCCACTTCTTGTACTCTGAAGTTCAAAGTGGGGAAAAAACCTTGACAATGGAGAACTGAGGAGATCCTAGAGATCATAAAAAAGGGAGGAAAGTGTGATGCTGATAGTGAGAGTGATGAGACTGAACTGGAAAAATCTTGAGAAATTACAAATAGTGGAACTCCGAATAAACAGAACCAATGGAAAAGGACAGTAGCAACCAAAACGACTGGAGAGGGTTTTCCAGAGTGGTGTGGGAATTGTCAGTGTCAATGTACTTGTGGTAACAGCATCTTTAAATACTGAAATGACATCAATGGGCACAAACTGTGCTAGTACAGTATTTAGTGTCTGGGTTTTGATCAACAGACCAAATAAAAAGTAAATAACAGTCTTCGGTATATGTAAACCCAATATGCCCAGTAGCCTCTCCATCCAGGGGATATGTTTTTAAAATAAAATACCCTGAATGAACAAACATAGTGTCTGGGATTTTCGAAGGGAGTTAGTTATATGTCCAATGTTGATGTTCAGTGGGAACTGGGCACCTCTCTTTGACCTAATTTGATTACCTCCATCAATTCTCACCTTACCCATGGCATTTTCTTCCACCATATTCCATCAAAGCCCCAGTTCTCCAAAATCTAGTCAGCTCTGAATGCTAGGAGGGACACCTATAGCAAACCCACCATGACTCCCCTGTCGTGTCAGCAACACATTTAAGTTTGTCGTAATTGATCTTACAGCATTTCAGGCTTACTCTAGCTTCTCTCTCTCGGTCTGCTTTTCCAGACTCTGCCTCCAGGCACTTCCTCTAATGCTGGCGCAAGAACCTTCTCTGCCCAGCTCTGCAATCTTCAAAAGCCTTTGAGTAATCCTCTGCCTCGTCAGCTCTTTCTCTCTCTCTCAAAGTCTCATGTTAAATCACATCTTTTCCTGCTTACATCAGCCTCCCTTTTCTCTCTCCCTGTGCCTTGGACTTGCGGCATAACCCTTTAATGTATTCATTATACAATCTCTTTATGCCACACATGACATTTGGTACCACGACTTTCTTATATTATTTAACTACTTAAAACATTTGGAGATACAGTTTATCTGAAAGGAGCTATTCCATACAAAGAGGTTCTGTAGCGCAGATTTTTTTTTAAAAAGGTTGAAATTGAACAAAAGCAACCTGCGTGTGGCTGGAATAATTCCACAACTGATTATCTATGAGCCAATCTGCATGTAGCACAGGGAACATGGATTATAATTCTCCAAGGGAAAAAACATTACTTACAGTGCAATCAACAGAGTCTTCTTGTGTTCTTCAAGTCCGCACTGCTCCTTGCTCTGTTGTTTATGCTGCTGAACATACAGCAAGGCACCTGCTAGTAAATGCTAATGACATCAGCTAAGGGCCGTGACTCAGAACTCAGTTTCAGAGAGGAGGCAGAGCAAGCAGTGGTGAAACTAGTTTTACTGGACACCTAATTTTGCTGAATATGCTTGTCCCACATGTGACTGTTTATATTACTCAAGATTGTCTAACTCTCCTTGATGTTTTGAACTGGTTTCCCTCAAACCGGTTGAATATTTACATCAACTACCCATCCTAACCTCACTTGTTGAAATCTCCCATCTCTCTTTAAACAAAAGGAGCCACCAAAAATAACAAGTTACATCCAATACCTTGAATGAGGTTTGTAACAACTCTTTAAGTGCTTCAACCAATATGCCATAAAGACAATGTTTGCTATATTTAATCTACAGGGACAATTTGAAGTTGTGTGGGTTCACTGTACATTGCACATGATCTTGCTCCAGTTGACGTCAATGGCAAAACTCTGATTTGGTTCTAGTGGGAGCAGGGCTTTAACCATTTAGCAAGATCCTCGACCCTGCCAAGGCATTTGTACAAAACAGCCATAAACCCAGCATAAAGAGCCACTTGAGGATCTCTCCTCTCCCCTCGGTATGGAGAAATCCTCTGATAGTATTGAGCTGGTATTGGGGTTCCATACCACGTAGGGGGCAGGTAGCCAGATGAAAGGGGACATGGCTGGGATGAAACTGCATTCAGCTGGTTCCCAGTTATAAGTATGGTCCTCAGGGACCATGGGAATCTGGGTGCCAAACAGAGCAGCCTTTAAAAAAGGTTCAGAATTTGAAAAGGTTGAGAAAAGGGCAACAAAAATTATTAGGGATATGGAACGGCTGCCATATGAGGAGAGATTAATAAGATTGGGACTTTTCAGGTTGGAAAAAAGATGACTGAGGGGGTGGGATATGATAGAGGTCTATAAAATCATGACGGTGTGGAGAAAATAAAGAAGAAAGTGTTATTTACTCCTCCTCATAACACAAGAACTAGGGTTCACCAAATGAAATTAATAGGCAGCAGGTTTAAAACAAATAAATGGAAGTATTTTTTCACACAACGCACAGTCAACCTGTGGAACTCTTTGCCAGAGGATGTTGTGAAGGCCAAGACTATAACCAGGGTTCAAAAAAGAACTAAATAAATTCATGGAGGATAGGTTCATCAATGGCTATTAGCCAGGATGGGCAGGGATGGTGTCCCTAGCCTCTGTTTGCCAGAACCTGGGAATGGGTGACAAGCAGGGGTGAAAGTAACTTAAGGGACCTACCAGTACACAGAGCAGCCGGAGTCCTAACTAAGGTGTGTGTGGGGTAGCTCTGGGCTCCTGGAAGGGGCGGGGCCTTGGGCAGAAGGGGCAGGGCTGGGCCAGACTCCCCCAATCAGCCCTTCAGCACTGCCTGGCCCGCTCTGCCCTGGCCTTTGGCAGCAATTTAAAGGGCCTAGGGCTCCTGGCCACCACCACTGCTAGCACTACCCTGGGGGTCCAGCTGTGTTTTAGAGGGCTGGGGATTAGCAGCAGCAGCAGCTGGGAGCCCTGCACCCTTTAAATCATTGCTGGAGCCCCGAGGCTCCCGGCTGCCACTACGGCGGCAGCAACCTGGGCCCTTTAAATCATTGTTGGAGTCCTATTGTAGCAGTACCAGCACTGGCAGCCAGGAGCTCTGGGGCTCTGGCAGCAATTTAAAGGGTCAGGGACTCCGGCTGTTGGTGGGAGCCCCGGGCACTTTTAAATTGCCAGGCCCCAGGGAAGCTACCCCTTTTGCCCCCATCCCCTCCACCGCCCATCAGCTGCCCTGCTTGTACTGTCAGCTGTGTACCAGCTTTTACCAGTATGCCAGACCGGACCAGCTTACTTTCACCTCTGGTGACAAGGGATGGATCACTTGATAATTACCTGCTCTGTTCATTCCCTCTGGGGCACCTGGCATTGGCCACTGTCAGAAAACAGTATGGCTATTCTTATGTTTATGCTGAGGACTAGGCTGTCATCTGGCAGCCTGGTACTGGGGGAGCAGACACTTCTGATTCTGCGCAAGTGTAGCTGAGTTGGCTCAGAGAATCTATCTTATTATGCTTAATCATGTGCCTGTCTCTTCTTATGCTTTCCCGCAGAAACTAAATCAAAACCACACATAAGAGTATGAAAACAGATACCTCCTCTGCGTGTTTATATACAAAAATGATATTGGTTTACATAATCTGTTACAGGGACTCTACATAACTTGCTGTTTTTTACAATTTATAACTAATGTGCAATTAAAGAGAAAGGATGAACATATGGTTAAGGCACTGGACTAGCACTCAGGAGACAGGCTTCAACCTTGGGCAAGTCACTTAACCTCTCTGTGCTTCAGGTCTCCATCTGCAAAACTGGAATAATAATACATCCTTACTCATAGAATCATAGAATATCAGGGTTGGAAGGGACCTCAGGAGGTCATTCAGTCCAACCCCTGCTCAAAGCAGGACCAGTTCCCAACTAAATCATCCCAGCCAGGCCTTTGTCAGGCCTGACCTTAAAAACCTCTAAGGAAGGAGATTCCACCACCTCCCGAGATAACCCATTCCAGTGCTTCACCACCCTCCTACTGAAAAAGTTTTTTCCTAATATCCAACCTAAACCTCCCCCACTGCAACTTGAGACTATTATTCCTTGTTCTGTCATCAGGCACCACTGAGAACAGTCTAGATCCCTCCTCTTTGGAACCTCTTTTCAGGTAGTTGAAAGCAGCTATCAAATCCCCCCTCATCCTTCTCTTCTGCAGACTAAATAATCCCAGTTCCCTCAGCCTCTCCTCATAGGTCATGTGCTCCAGCCCCCTAATCATTTTTGTTGCCCTCCACTGGCCTCTTTCCAATTTTTCCACATCTTTGTTGTGGTGTGGGGCCCAAAACTGGACACAGCACTCCAGATGAGGCCTCACCAATGTCAAATAGATGGTAATGATCACGTTCCTCCGTCTGCTGGCAGTGCCCCTACTTATACAGCCCAAAATGCCATTAGCCTTCTTGGCAACAAGGGCACACTGTTGACTCTCATCCAGCTTCTCGTCCACTGTAAGTTTTTCCTAATCTCTAACCTAAACCTCCCCCACTGCAACTTTAGACCATTGCTTCTTGTTCTGTCATCTGCCACCACTGAGAATAGCTGAGCTCCATCCTCTTTGGAACCCCCTTTAAGGTAGTTGAAGGCTGCTCTCAAATCCCCTCTCACTCTTCTCTTCTGCAGACTAAATAACCACAGTTCCCTCAGCCTCTCCTTGTAAGTCATGTGCCCCAGCCCCCTAATCATCTTAGTTGCCCTTCACTGGACTCTCTCCAATTTTTCCACATCCCTTCTGTAGTGGGGGGACCAAAACTGGAGGCAATATTCCAGGTGTGGCCTCACCAGTGCCGAAGAGAGGTGAATAATCACTTCCTTTGAACTGCTGGCAATGCTCCTACTAATACAGCCCAATATGCCATTGACCTTCTTGGCAACAAGGGCACACTGCTGACTGATATCCAGTGTATCATCCACTGTAATCCCCAGGTCTTTTTCTGCAGAACTGCTTCCTAGCCATTCAGTCCCTAGTCTGTAACTCTGCATGGGATTCTTCTGTCCTAAGTGCAGGACTCTGCACTTGTCCTTGCTGAACCTCATCAGGTTTCTTTTGGCCCAATCCTCTAATTTGTCTAGGTCCCTCTGTATCCTATCCCTACCCTCCAGCGTATCTACTCCTCCTCCCAGTTTAGTGTCAGCATGTGTCAGTTTTATCTATTTAGATTGTAATCTCTTCAGGGCAGGGACCATTTCTGACTATGCATATGCACAAAGCATAGTACAATGGGGCTCTGATCCCAGCTGGGGCCACTAGGTACATCTGTGGTACAAATGATTAATAATAATAATCAGATAACATTTTCTAAGGACTATATAAACATTAGGTTGAGGCCTCACCTGTGAAATGCCAGGCATCTTCAACACCCACTGAATTCGAGGTGACTGAATCAATGAGAATTGAGGGTGATTAGCTCCTCACAGCAGGTATTCAGTGTCTTGCAGAATTAACCCCTTAAAGGGAAATATAAATGGCTTTTTGAACCAAGGACTGAGAAATAGATGGCCTTCTTGGATACAAAGCTGATTCAAATGTGATTAACCTAAGTCCCACAAGGACACGGTATGTTCACCTGGAACAGAATTTATGATTTTATTTTCAGTGCTTCTTATTTTGTGTAAATGTCACCAATATCACTCAGAACTGGCTTTTAAAATTGGGCTGTAGTGTTCATTGGGCCGAGATGGATTTCTGATGAAGGAATGTAAACCAAATTAAATATAGACACCATGAATGACAATGGGATGGCAGTGAGTAAACTATATTTAGATCCACTTTGACCACACCTCCACGTGTGTGCAGGAGGAAAGCTGCTACATTCAGCACATTGTGTACACTCACGCACACAGAGAAGAAAAGAAAATCAATGCTATTTATACAGATATGCTGGGAATGAGAATTTCCTGACACTGACATACCAGCTCTAGAAGTCTGTATCTGAGTTTCAGACGGGATAATCCCCAGAATCCAACTACCAGGGACAGGGGATAAGGAAATAAGAAACACACTCATTTTACCATCACGATACTAAAATCTAGAGAGATGATAGCTAGGAACACTGAATCACAGGGAATCTGACCATTTTATTCAATTTTTGAGACCTGATATTCCAAGACTATGCTGGTATGTGCCAGAGATGTGCTGCTAATAGCATAACAAGGTGCTCTCACTGAGCCCTTGTCTACACTTGGGAAATTTCTGAAAGTTCCCACTGTAGCTAACATAGGTTCAACCCCACTAATGCTAGCAGCAATAGTAGCTCTAGTGTAGATGGACCACCAGCTGCCACCAGTGTTGTGTCAATTATATTTGCTTTGAGAAGGGTTCCAAGAGAACTTTCTACACTAGGGGTGACTCCCCACTCTGATATACTCAGTGGCACTGAACAAGTGTTAGCAATAGTGCGGAATTTTGACAACATTTCCTGTATAGATGGCACCAAAAAGGTTCCACCTTAGCCTGTGCTAAACCCAATACTTTAGATATGTTTGTGATTTCAGAGGAGTCTCTTAATCTGGAGACTGAGGAGTCTCTTAATTTGTTGTCCCATTGAAACTAAAGCTCTTCCTCACAACCATAATTAAAGAGGGAGGCAACAAGATTTGACAAGCAAACTTATACCAAACTGCATGTGGCCGGAGCAGTGTATACTTTCTCTTGGAAAAATATACTGTCTCTCGATAGTAAAGTAGAGCATTCGGCTTCTGTAATTTGCAAGGTGTGTGCACATGCTAGTTGATGCACTCTGATGCATTATAATGCAACATTTTGTTCTTCAGAAGTAACTCCATGACCCTAGGTTAAGGGCGAGCTGAATCAGAGGCAGAAAATGGCTCCTGTCTTCCCTCCAGTTTGGTTGTGGAATTTTAACAGCAGCCTCCACCAGCAAATCACTGGCAACTCTATGGCACAACATGAATCTCTACAATGGGGGATTTAATACTAAATACCCTGATATGCCAGACCACCATTGACGCTTTCCTTTGTTTCTTTCTTATCTATTTCCTCCCTTAGCACTCACCCTCTTTTCCTATAGGAACCCCATTTCCAAAATATACATATTTAAAATACTTCTTGTTGTGTGCAACTTACCAGGATAGCTTCCACTCTCAAATTACATATTCTTATATTGCAAGAAACTATAGAGAGTTACTGAAAGCGTTGTTATCCCCATATTACAGACGGGAAAACTGATGCACGGGGAGGTTAAATGGATCCTGGCTTTCAATCCTGTACTCGTTGCACAAGACCACATTCTCTGCCCCAAATGATTCAGATCAATTTGTTTCACAAAAGGCTTTTGGCAGCAACTTTCCAAAGTACTTCAGACATAGCACAGTGTGCACTTACTCCAACACAGAGACAGAAGGAGGAATGGCATTAACCATGAGAAGGCTGCTCAGCTTAGAGCATTCCACAGAGGCAAGACTGCACACCACTGGCATGCAGAAGTACTGATTCCTCAAGAAAATGACCTCTGTACTCCTCATTTCAGAGTCATTGCTCTGGACACACCTAGTCTCGATCCACAGCATGTCCACATTTAGTCCCTGCAGGTACCAGTTCATGATTTCTCTGTTGGCCATTTATTTGCTGAGCATGTGCATGAGCAGCTCACTGGGTGAGCACATTCCCCTCTCTGGCATTTATGAGGTTTCAGACTGAGATAAAATCTGGTGCAAATTTTGCTTTCAGTTACACCTCCCCATACACACCCACCTTCCACACCATTGATTCCAATCCATGGGGTGGCTCAGACCTGAATTTGGCACCAAATATTTCCAAGTGCCATAATGAGAGAAGCATGAGTCTCAGAGAAAGAAAACAGAAACATCCAACAGCTTTGTTTCTCTAGGGCTTAAGAAGACTGAAACCCGCCCCATGCACCTATCTCTTCTATCTCTTCCTCCATTGCACCAGCCAGCCATTAGACATATTTTTTTAAAAGTTTCCTAACAGAGGGCTTTGGCATGAAAGAGAATAAAAATGCAATAGTTGCTCAACAGCTGTAAGATGAAAGGATCCTTTGCAGCAGCAATTGCTAAAACAGGTGGAGTTTTTTTGGTGTTTTTTTTTGGCAGGGGAGTGGCGGAATACAAATCATCCACATTCTTGAGGGTTTTGCTGGTGGTTGCTGTTCTGGATCCCATCTTAAGGTCTCATCTAAAGTCCACTGAAGCCAATGGGAACCTCTCTTGTTGACTTCAAAGGGTTTTCTTCAAATCATACCCCTATTGGGGTATGCACAGCTTTCTGTCAGTCCAAATAGCAAACTATAAATTCACCAACAGCTCATGCAAGCGCAAAGCCCCGTGATCACATTCATGTGAATTCGGTCTCATATGTCCGTGGCTATTGTTTGTTGCAAACTTGGTAGGCGCTGCCTGCAAATTTCTATGAGATTGCAGTATCCTATTCTGGTTATTGTGGAGTGGGGACCTGATCCAAAGCCCTTTGAAGTCAATAGAGAAACTTCCATTTTTAGTTACTTAGTCTTGAATTTTCAGTGGGAGTTAGGTGCCAAACTCTTTTCAAAATCTACAGTTTTGCCCACTGGGTTGATTACCTTGACTTACACATTTCTACTTTATGTGGATTCCAGGGAGACAGCAGTCAGACTGCCATACACCAATGCAAACAATATGAAGCATACAAGCAGCAGACAGTATCTCGCTTTTGTTTTGAGATCAGTTCAGCGTTTGTTGGCTCCTCCTTCACACATAATAGGATAGTGTGGTTCCATCTTCCACTTGAAATCATGATTATGCACATTTCTAAATTCATTAAGGGGGTAAAATTCCATATTCCACTCCTGTCTCCTGCCCATTTTAAAGTGTCTAGACTCAGGATTTGGAAGCCTAAGTGAGGTTTCCTTTATAGGTCTTCTAAATATACCATTCCAGTTTTTGCACTTTCCTAAAAGAAGAACGGTGGCTACCAAAACACCCATTTTGGGGACAGAAGCAGCATTGTCAGCAGTCCCTTAAACTTAACTTTCCCATGCCTCAGCTCAAGGGAGCAAACTTTGAGAAGATGACTTGGGGTAACATTTTCAAAAGTGTCTAAGACCAAGTCTACACTATAGGGACTACAGCATGATACCTATGGCTCTGGAGCTATGCCAGCATACCCCACAGTGCAAATGCAGTCTACTGCAATGAAAGGGGCTTTTCCATCACAGTAGGAACTCCACCTCCCTGAGTGATGGTAGGTAGGTTCATGGAAGCATCGTTCCATCAACCGAGCTCCATTTATATTGGGGGTTGCACTGGCATAGCCAAAGTTCTCAGGGTTGTGGATTTTTCACACCCCTCAACACCATAGCTAGGTTTTAAATGTGGATCAGGCCTAAGTGACTTAGAAGTCTAAGTTCCAAAAGAGAATTCATTTTTGAAAGTGAGGTAGACACTCAGGGGGGGCATGTTTTTAAAGGTATCTAGATGCAGATAGGTGCCTAGTGAGATTTTCAGAAGTGCATAAGCAGGTTAGGCGTCTAATCTGCTTAGGCACTTTTGAAGATCCCACTAGCACCTAGATTCACAAGCATGACTTAGACATTACAACAATGAATATTGCAGCACCTAACTTTTTGGGCATGCTGGCACCTACTAGAATTCACAGCCCCAAGTTAGGTGCCCAAGAATGGCATTCACAGAAGCCAGCATGCTGTGTGGGAAGTTGCCCAAGCTAGCCAATAGGAAATGCTGAGGAAAGAGTGTGATTTAGGCCTTGTCCCTCAAAGTGAGAGAGGCACCTAACTCGGGGTCACATGGAAATGTCATCTCCACTCACAGCAATGAATCCTCTTTTGGAGTTAGGCACCTATGCCAGGTCAGACGTTGCTTGAGAAAAAGCAAGGAAGAGATGGTGCCAATATAGGGTTGCCAACCCTCCACGATTGTCCTGGAATCTCCAGGAATTAAATATTATGTCATATGATGAAACCTCCAGGAATACCTCCACCCAAAATTGGCAATGCTATGCCAGCAGCACTGGTAGTGGTGTTCCCCTCACCTCATAACAAGTGCTGAGAGCCCTAATTCCACATGTGAGAGACCAAGCTTCACACTATAGCAGACCTTAAGGTGGCCACCCTGCAGCAAAAAAACTTCAGGACCAGACTTCAAAGAGAAACTGCTGAGCTTCAGTTCATCTGCAAATTTGACACCATCAGCTCAGGATTGAACAAAGACTGTGAATGGCTTGCCAATTACAGAACCAGTTTCTCCTCTCTTGGTTTTCACACCTCAACTGCTAGAACAGGGCCTCATCCTCTCTGATTGAACTGATCTCGTTATCTCTAGCTTGCTTGCTAGCATATATATACCTGCCCCTGGAAATTTCCATTACATGCATCTGAGGAAGTGGGTATTCACCCACGAAAGCTCATGCTCCAAAACATCTGTTAGTCTATAAGGTGCCACAGGACTCTTTGCTGCTTTTACAGATCCAGACTAACACGGCTACCCCTCTGATACTAGCTTCAAATGTCCACTCTACCTGACACCTTGACAGTATTAAACTGTTTTGTTAGAATACAAACAGGACACACTGTGATGTAGACAAGATGTCTCAATCAGTACTAAGTAACAAATGCTTAATTATTTTAAAAATAAGATGTCAATGATTATGTCATATTGTGACATGTTAAATAGTGCATATTAAAGTACAGAGTACTATGCACTACTAGCCATGTCATGAAATAAAACAAAAAGAATAAAAATATCATAAAAATAAAAACCCATAAAATAAAATTTGAAACAGAATTTTGAAATTCCAATATAAAATTCCAAAATACCAAAACAAACGTTTTCTGAAACTGCAATTTTTCAGGAATTTTTTGTTGTGGGAAATTTTGAAAATATTTGCATTCACTATGAATTAGAACAAAAAAAGTGAAAAATTCTCATAATTTGGAAATTCTGAGTTTTGACCAGCTCTGTTCTTAAGTGCCAATGGCACTATTTTTTTCATTTGTATTTTATTGTTTTTTTTTTCCTTTTTCTAATAGTAAAGAGAGAACAGAAAAGGGAAAGGGGGAAGGGATAGCTCAGTGGTTTGAGCATTGGCCTGCTAAACCCAGGACTGTGAGTTCAACCCTTAAGGGGGCCATTTAGGGATCTAGGGCAAAAATCTGTCTGAGGATTGATCCTGCTTTGAGCAGGGGGCTGGACTAGATGAGGGATCCCCAACACAGTGCCCACAGGCACCATGACACCTACCAGGGCATCTAAGTGCACGCATGTACTGGCCAGCAGACAAGCTGCTGCCACAACCAGAGGCACCACCAATTTTCAGCAGTATTTCAGCAGCAACACCTCTGAATGACACTACTTGGCAGCAGCAACACCTATTGACATTGCCACTTTTCAGCAGATGGTCATCCATGCCTCATCATCTCACACCCACCAGACAAAAAAGGTTGGGGACCACTGGATTAGATGACCTCCTGAGGTCCCTTCCAAACCTAATATTCTATGAAAATATAAAGGAGGAAAATATAGTTATAATAATTAGATCACCAAAATACATTGTCCAATAATCAAGAATTTGCATTATAAATATAACATACACAGTATATTTCAGCAATGCAATCTATATCACCCTTTTTATATTTACTCAATGAAACTGTATTATTCTTTCAGAATACTGTTAACCCATACCAAAAGAAAGAGCTAATGAAATAAATATTAAAGGTTAAAGAAAAAGTGCTGGGGAATGACAGGAAGCAAAATGAGAACAGAAAAAAAGGAACAGAAGAGGAGGGAGGAAGTGAAAAGGGGCAGAGAGGAGGAAAAGGTTGCTTCTGAAAATGGGACTTAGCCACCAAGTCACATAGGTGCTCTTTAAAAATTTAACCTTGATACATAAAGTTACCTTTCGAATAATACATAATCACCTCAGACTAAGAATTCATAGTAATTCTACCATCACTCCACTCATTTCTTCTTGTTTAAAAAAATCATCTAATATAATATATTGTTTGTAAAGACAGGAAAAACATCTCAATTGTCATACTATGTTTTAGAGGTACAACTCCCTTTAAATATTTTAATGATTTAAGTATAGCCTCATATACCTGGTCTTTTTTTCTTTCTTACATGCACACGGCATAAATCTGTCTGTGATTTGTTAGTAGATAGCTATTTACATCTTAATGAAAAATCAACTCACAATATCTTACTAAAACAAAACTTTCCCCAAAATAATTCTGGCAGCTATTTTGTCCCATGCTTGAGTTTCACAACAAATATTTTTAGCTCTAGACAGAATATTGGGTAATAATAATAAGTAAGCAAGCACTTCCTAAGCCTCCTGTTTATATGCAGGAATTTGTTATTGCATGTTGCTTAGAAACCTGTAATGAATCAACTAGTTTTAAAGAGCATGGGGAAATTGTAAACCCAGATACTTGATTTAGACACACAAACAGGGCACTTATGGACACAATCTATGTTCATCTCTCCAGACACCACTATATTTGAAGAATATGAAGTCGTTTGAAGAAGTTGCCCTTAAACTACTTGTTAATCTTCAGTATCACCCAAGGAGGCATGAACAATGACAATCATCAAAATATGCTATGGATCAAAATATATCACAAATCAACCATTAACCAACAAACATCACATTCAGTTACAAGGCTATAAAAATAATTATATCTGTACATTATCATGTCACAGAGATGTGAAGCAAAACAGTCATATGCTAGATCACTGTAAACAACACACTAGCAAGCATTATGTGGCCAGTGATCACAGTGGTTAACAGGTTAAGGTAGGTGATCACAGATCCCTGTGCACACAGCTGGCACAGATACCACAAAGCAGTTGGCAAGTGTGGTATAAGGAGTGTGTTTATGCCACAGAATTAGTAGGTTTGCACAGATCCTCTTTATGAAGGAAATCATAGCCAAGGAAGATTGACAAGAGATCAAAACACAGGATATAGCCTGCAAGTGGGAAATGTGTGCAAGAGAAGTATATATCTACCTCAAAGTGGAAGCTTTCTATGAAAATAAAACAACATGGGAAGCAACATTTGTAACAGATACCACCTGACATAAATCCCTACATGCAGCATGTTGACATTATTATGTGGTAACACAGAAGCACAGAACTCTGCCTCTGCAGTCACAGAGTAGGTGTACATTGCAAAAAAAGGTGTATTCTTAACTTGGGTTAGCTACCTGGGGTCAAAATAGCAATCAAGATGAGGCAACTCAGCTTTTAACTGGGGTTAGCAGCAAGAGTTGAAGACTATGGGACAGCCTGAGGTTGAACTTGAACTGCTGCTAACTCCAGTTAAAAGCTGAGTTGCTGTGTCTTCAATGCTATTTTAACCCGAGTTAAAAATGTGCCTTTTTTGTAGTGTAGATATACCTTAAGAGAGTGCAGACGTACCTAAAGAAATCTCTGGTCTTATAAGCATGTATTCATTGCTTTCTGTTATTTGGTGGTCTGCCCACACTATCCACAGCCTCAGCCTTCTCCTCACAGACCTGAAAATCCATGCAGCCACATGGGAACATGGGAACCTGCTGCATTATTATGCAGTACCCTTACACACGACACATGGCATACCCTTTGGCGCTCCACTCCTGTGGTAGATACTGAACCCTGTTTTCAGCATGCCAAAATCCTTCACACTTCTCAGACATTTTATAAACCTCACTTATGAAGTTTAAGCTGAAGAAGCTGTGGAACCTTATGCAATCTGAAGAGGTATGTTAGCAATGGGTGTTATTGCCTAGGATAAAAGATGCATAGCATTAGGAGCAACAGATGCATGCAGATATGCTAAACACGTATGGTAAAGAACCAAATCAAACCCGTATAAAGACATAAAGGGAAATTGCTGATGCCACTATTGTTAGATGGCATACTTGAGCACTTGAAAGCAGCAACTATTTCCAGATGCACGAACATAATTTTGAGACAGGCACACCCGTCCTAATTGTATGAAACAGAGCTGCTAGCAAAGATGATCATTGTGGTTCCCTACAATAAGCATACATGATTGTCAGTCAAACATAGGTCTGAATGCAGGTAGAAGACGTGGGCATAAGTTCATGAGACATGACACAGGTCCATATCATAGACTTTGTTTCCTTCTGTCTGCGCCTTTCTCCATCCTATCATTTTGCAAATGACCCTGTTGATTCCCATTTCCACATTATTCTCCATGCTGCCTGTATATATGGCATACCAAGTCAACATCATCTCCTCAGTTATATACTTTCTAAGGACTTATTTTTTCCACACTGCTACAAGAAATGAGCTAATTTACAAATATGGAGAAAGAGGAGCCACCAAGAAATGCACATGTCGAAACTTGCTTCATGTGTGTTCTTATTACGGTTTTATTTATTTGTGTTACTATAGTGCCTTGGTAGGAACCCTAGTCATAGACCAGGACCCCATTGTGATAGGCACTGTACTGACACAGAACTCTCACGTGGAGTCTTTCCATTCCTTCTGGTCTTTGTTACTCTGACTCACTGTGGCATGTCTAAAATTAGCTTGCAAGAACATTGGGGCAGGGACTACCTCTTTACATTTGTTTTGTAAACTGCTTCACATGCCTTGGGGCACTACATAGATAATAAAAAGAAATCATCATTATAATAATTAATAATAAACAAACATCAAAAGGTGGTCCAGGCACAATTTGAGCAGGATAATGCTACTAAGCATTTATGTAGTACTTTACATCTTCAATCCACTGTGCAGATGTTAGCTAATTAATTAAAGGTGAATGACAGCGCCATGTGGAGGCATAATTGGCTGAGCACAGAGTGCGCCTGACCACAATGGATTCCCTAACTTATTCAATGCGCTCAAACAATTCTATGAAGATAACAATTGTACCATTAGAGTGCTAATGTTAACTGGTGCATAATGCTTAGATCCTCCTGACCACAAGTATGTAAATAAGAAATGCAGCAGTTGCACAGAAGGAACTTGTAGCTTCACTCAAAAAAGAAAATTCAGCATCTTAATACTGCACACAGAAACAGTGTTAGTGTCATAAGCAGTGGAGACATAGCTAATTGGATCAGCATCTCACAAACCTAAGAGGGACATACAGAAGGATTTAGAACAGCTACCACACATTATGCAAGTAGAATGGCTTTGCACTCATTAGGGAATGATTCCTCATTCCAGACACTCACTGATTATGTCCCTCACATAATAATTTACAGAAAATAGATGCATGGTGCATTGTTTACACTACATTAGATATAACCCTGTGACTGCCACATACACCGTGGAAATGCTGTCCTTTCCTATATCTTCTCTCTAGAGCAGCTAAGGGCTGAGTAACCACTTGTGTTCAGCTGATTGGTCCAGTCACATGTGGGAAATCAGCTACTGTATGTCCACAAATGATTGCTTCAGTGCATTTGGTTAGGTTAACTCTGTGAGGAAAGCAATTAAATCATCCCTTTGGAGCACCATGCTTTCAGAAGCTCTAGACACATGACACAAATGAGGGGATTGTCAACTGCCAGAAGCTGCCTGCTATCTATGCCATCAGCTGGAATGATTCAAGCATTCCAAACATGCATAGGGAGCCCAACATCTCCTACAAACAAGGAACGTTGCAAGGGTGATAAGAAACAGAAGAATGTTGATGGGACAGAGGTTACATAAATAAATGATTTCCCATTGACCCAAATGAAACAGTGATATTCTATACATTCTGAATCAGACATGCCTTATTCACAGAGCCCTGGCAAATATTCGCTCAACCATTCACCCATTCATGTGTGCACACGCACACACACACGCACGCACCCTAGTCCTCAGTAAGGGACCAAATGACAGAATGGAGTCTACACCCCGTAACTTTTTCTGAGTTGAACAAAACTGAGACCTTTCAAAAATGTTCATGCAAAAAGCATGAATGTAAGGCCCTGGAATAGCCAGGACATTCACCTAGCATGTAGGAGACCCAGTTGAAGTCCCTGCTCTGAATTAGGCAGAGCAAGGGCTTGGACTAAGGTGTCCCCCCAGGCTCTAGAGTCTAGAGCACTGTTTCTCAAATGTGGCCACACAGCTTCCTGGGTGGGTGATGGTGGCGGGGGGCAGGAAAGCCCCACTCCCTCCCTGTTGCTCCTGGATGCACCACTCTGCATGTCTCTGGAGACAGGTGGGGCACAACACTGAAGGGGCAAGGTGAGTTCTCTAATGGGAGAGGGGAGGAACGGGAGGCTTAGTGGGGTTCATAAGAATGGCCATACCAGGTCAGACCAAAGGTCCATCTAGCCCAGTATCTGTCTACCGACAGTGCCAATGCCAGGTGCCCCAGAGGGAGTGAACCTAACAGGCAATGATCAAGTAAACTCTCTCCTGCCATCCATCTCCATCCTCTGACAAACAGAGGCTAGGGACACCATTCCTTACCCATCCTGGCTTATAGCCAATGATGGACTTAACCACCATGAATTTATCCAGTTCTCTTTTAAATGCTGTTATAGTCCTAGCCTTCACAACCTTCTCAGGTAAGGAGGTCCACAAGTTGACTGTGCTCTGCGTGAAGAAGAACTTCCTTTTTTGTTTTAAACCTGCTACCTATTAATTTCATTTGGTGACCCTTAGTTCTTGTATTGTGGGAATAAGTAAATAACTTTTCCTTATCCACTTTCTCCACATCACTCATGATTTTATATACCTTTATCATATCCCCCCTTAGTCTCCTCTTTTCCAATCTGAAGAGTCCTTGCCTCTTTAATCTTTCCTCATATGGGACCCTCTCCAAACCCCTAATGATTTTAGTTGCCCTTTTCTGAACCTTTTCTAGTGCCAGTATATCTTTTTTGAGGTGAGAAGACCACATTGGTACACAGTATTCGAGATGTGGGCGTACCATGGATTTATATAAGGGCAATAATATATTCTCAGTCTTATTCTCTATCCCCTTTTTAATGATTCCTAACATCCTGTTTGCTTTTTTGACTGCTTCTGCACACTGCGTGGACATCTTCAGAAAACTGTCCATGATGACTCCAAGACCTTTTTCCTGACTCGTTGTAGCTAAATTAGCCCCCATCATATTGTATGTATAGTTGAGGTTATTTTTTCCAATGTGCATTACTTTAGATTTATCCACATTAAATTTCATTTGCCATTTTGTTGCCCAATCACTTAGTTTTGTGAGATCTTTTTGAAGTTCTTCACAGTCTGCTTTGGTCTTAACTACCTTGAGCAGTTTAGTATCATCTGCAAACTTTGCCACCTCACTGTTTACCCCTTTCTCCAGATCATTTATGAATAAATTAAATAGGATTGGTCCTAGGACTGACCCTTGGGAAACACCACTAGTTACCCCCCTCCATTCTGAGAATTTGCCATTAATTCCTACCCTTTGTTCCCTGTCTTTTAACCAGTTCTCAATTCACAAAAGGACCTTCCCTTTTATCCCATGACAGCTTAATTTACGTAATAGCCTTTGGTGAGGGACCAGGCTTTCTGGAAATCTAAGTACACTATGTCCACTGGATCCTCCTTGTCCACATGTTTAAGACACGATTTCCCTTTACAGAAACCATGTTGACTATTGCTCAACAGTTTATGTTTTTCTGTGTGTCTGACAATTTTATTCTTAACTATTGTTTTGACTAATTTGCCCGCTACTGACGTTAGACTTACTGGTCTGTAATTGCCGGGATCACCTCTAGAGCCCTTTTAAAATACTGGCATTACATTAGCTAACTTCCAGTCACTGGGTACCAAAGTCGATTTAAAGGACAGGTTACAAATCTTAGTTAATAGTTCCGCAACTTCACATTTGAGTTGTTTCAGAACTCTTGGGTGAATGCCATCTGGTCCCGGTGACTTGTTAATGTTGAGTTTATCAATTAATTCCAAAACCTCCTCTAGTGAAACTTTAATCTGTGACAGTTCCTCAGATTTGTCACCTACAAAAGCCAGCTCAGGTTTGGGAATCTCCCTAATATCCTCAGCCGTGAAGACTGAAGCAAAGAATCCATTTAGTTTCTCTGCAATGACTTTATCATCTTTAAGTGCTCCTTTTGTATCTTGATCATCAAGGGGCCCCACTGGTTGTTTAGCAGGCTTCCTGCTTCTGATGTACTTAACATTTTGTTATTACCTTTGGAGTTTTTGGCTAGCTGTTCTTCAAACTCCTCTTTGGCTTTTCTTATTATAGTCTTGCACTTAAGCTGGCAATGTTTGTGCTCCTTTCTATTTGCCTCACTAGGATTTGACTTCCACTTTTCAAAGGAAGTCTTTTTATCTCTCACTGCTTCTTTTACATGGTTGTTAAGCCACAGTGGCTCTTTTTTAGTTCTTTTACTGTGTTTCTTAATTTGGGGTATACATTGAAGTTGGGTGTCTATTATGGTGTCTTTAAAAAGCACCCATGCAGCTTGCAGGGATTTCACTTTAGTCACTGTACCTTTTAACTTCTATTTAACTAACCCCCTTATTTTTGCATAGTTCCCCCTTATCTTTGCATAGTTCCCCCTTAGGCTCAGACTTGGTTGGGTAGCAGGGACTTAGGGAGCCTGGCTGCAGACTTGGGCTCCAGCCATGGGGCTTCAGACTCCAACCCCGGCCATGAGGCGGCAGGCTCCAATCCCTGGCTCTGGCCATGTGGTGCCAACCCTCAGTCCCACTGGTGGCTGCTGGCCAGAGCCAGGAACCGGATCCCACTGCCACATGGCCAGGGGTTGGAGTGTGCGCTGACTCCCAGCCCCTGTCATTGACCCCGGGTGCCGGCCCCAGGCACCAACCCTGAGATCCAGCACCTGCAGATCTGCGGCAATGGCCTTGGGCTCTGGCGGGTGCTGGCTCTGGATGCTGACTCCTAGCGCTGGCTGTGCAGCAGCAGGCACAGACCGCAAGTGCCAGCCCCAAACCCCCAGCGGCAGCCAAACCCTGGTGGTGCGCTCTGACCCCCAGCCCTGGCCATTGACCTTGGGCACTGCTCCTGGATATTGACCCTGGGTTCTGGCAGGTGCTGGTCATGGGCGCCGATCCCCAGCCCTGGTCACGCAGCAGTGGGCACCAACCCAGGCTCCGCAGGTACTGGTCCTGGACACTAACCTCCAGTCTCAGTTGTGCAGCAGTTGGCTCCAGTGGGTGCTGGTCCAGGACACTGACTCCCAACCCCGGCTGTGCAGCAGCGGGCATGGACCCCCAGTGTTAACCCTGGGTTGCGACCCCTGGGCCCAGTCGCACAGTAGCAGGTGCCGTGGGTGCCATGGGTGCCGATCCCTAGCCCTGGCCACGCAACTGCAGGCACCAACCCTGGGCTCCAGTGGGTGCTGGCCCAGGACACCAACTCCCATCCCCAGGCACTGACCCACACCTCCGACCACACGATGGCGGGGCCCTCCATCCACCGCCTCGGGCCTCTGCTGCCTCACCTCCCATCCCTCCATCCAGGTCTGAACCTGCCAGGACATGCTGTGAAAAGTGATAGTAATAAACATACAAATATCACTTTTCACAGCATTATTTTTATTGAGTCTGCAAAAAACCTTACTTAAATAAATGACAATGATCTGGATGTGTATACATGCATATTTATTTGGTTTTCCTAAAGTTAATTAAGGATTTTAGGAAAAATTGTCAGTGTGGCCACCAGCAAGAATTGGTGGCTGCACTCTAAGGCCACCAACAAAATGTTATGAGAACCCCTCTCAGTCTCAAACTCTCTTATTGGAGCATTTACATTTTTTATAAATGATTAAATATTCAGTGGGCCAGCGAGAGAGAGAGAGACTGACTCATCCGATAGCCCAGTGGTTAGAGTACTCACCAGGGACTCAAACCTGTGTCTTCCATATCCCCATTAGGCACTCTAGCCACCAGCCTATTGGCTAGTCTCAGACACATGTCTCTCTTTCTCTATCATTTTGACCAGAAATTCCATCCTGGACCTGAGAAACATTTGATGAATCAACATTTTCTGACAAAAAAAATCCTGCTGAAAAATTCTCTTCCTGACCAGCTCTGCTTTCAACCTGCTCCATCCTGCCATAACAATCATAGGTGTGTTATTCACAGGCAAATGTAATGAGCCACAGCAGTTGTGATGAAATGCCTATAAACCAGTGGTAGGCAACAGGGCCGGATTAAGGCCTATTCCACCAATTCCCCCGAATTGGGCCCCGTGCCTAAGAGGGCCCCACACCCAGTGAGAATCCCTTCCCTGGCTAGAGAGGCCTTTTTAATTTTTACTCACCTGGCGGTGCTTTGGGTCTTCAGTGGCACTTCAGCAGTGGGTCCTTCAGTGCCGCTGAAGACCTGGAGTGAGTGAAGGACCGGCCGCCGAAGTGCCACCTAAGACTCAGAGCACTGCCCAGTGAGTACAAGCCCCACGTGTTTTTTTATGTGTTTTTTTTTTAAAGTCATCCCTGCTGGGGCCCCGTCAAAACTGTTCGAATTGGGCCCCGCACTTCCTAAAGCCAACCCTGGTGGGCAACCTGCGGCACATGGCCTGTTAGGGTAATCTGCTGGCGGGCTGCAAGACAGTTTGTTTACATTAACTGTCCACAGGCAAAGCTGCCTGCAACTCCCAGTGGCCTGGTTTCCTCATTCCCAGCCAATGGGAGCCACAAAGGCACTGGGACCACACCCATTCTTTTGCACTCTGAGTGCAAACTGAGAGTGATGTTTTGCAGGCACAAAATGCCCGTACAAAAGAGAAGCCAAGCCTCTCTTTTGAACATATGGCCTTAATTTTCTGACCTGTACCAACACCCAGAATTGCCTCTACAGAAGCAAACATGGGGTATCATGGTAATAGGAATGAACAGACAAACCTCGCCTATAGACTGGTATATGCTATTAGTCATGCAGCATCTGAAACACTGTGCTGTGCAGTTTTTTACTGACAAGCTTCACAATATGCTTCAACAGACAATCAGTATGACCTGACAGTGCTTGCAACTCCCAGCCTCCCTGGTGCGGATATTGTCATCACAAGTCATGAAGCAAGCCTGGTATCATGATGAGACATATTCCTGTCATAAATGAGGCATCCTACAGCTATTAGCACAAGCAATAGCTGGCTCACCAGCTGACAGTCACTTTTAGCACACACTTAGCTAGCACACAACCACCTACCAGTGCCAACTGTCAGTTCAGTACTATAACCATGTCTCGTAGCTAGAGCAGTGAGTCCTACAGAAAAATGAGGTGACCAGCCACCAACAATGTCATAGATTGGCTAGATGGGGCTTAGACCCTCAATTCCAGCTCTGGCAGTGCCAGGGCCAGGAAAGAGGTGGAGCGATGCAGTGAGAGGATCCCATTCCCACCTGCACCATAAATTCCCTGCAGGTGGAGCTAAATTCCTCAGACCCAGCAGGGGGAACTGACTCCTGAGCTGTGCTTCCCAGGAACAGAAAGGGGGGAGGATCCTGAAGTGATTGGGAGAGAAGGGGAGTCCCGGAGGTGTGGAATCCTGAGGTGACTGGAGGGGGAGCCCTGGAGTGATTGGAGGAAGGAGAGTCCCAGGGAAGTGGGGGAACAATGAGGTGACTGGGGAGGAGGGGGATTGCTGAGGGGATTGGGAGGGAAGGAGATTCCTGGGGGAATGGGGGAATTCTGGTGACTGTAAGGGGAAGGATAGTCCCAGGGGAAGTGGGAACCAAAGCACCAGCAGAGTTGCTAGGCCATGGAGTTACTCTTGGGCTTGTAAAATGTGTGCCCATCATAAGGACGCAGTTCAGAAGTGGATGCCATGCTGGTACACTGAGGTGTTCTTTACTGTTTAGCACAGTGCCATCAGCACAGCAAAATCTGCAGCAGCAGCAGGATGTTGCTAATGATGTCGACCTCATAGACTGGGTTGAGGCCAAAGTTACCATGAGATGAGACCCTGATAACCACCTGCGGCGTAGGCACTCACATATCAAAGGCATGTGTGGAACATAGATTAGATAGTCTTGAGTGGTGGTAAGGAGGCTTCCTCTAATCATTTGACATCATACAAACGGAAGTTATCAACTAGGGCAGCCTAATGAATTGACTCGTCAAAGACTGTGCATGCCCTCAACAAGAGCATACTGTTAAGAAAACTGTGCACCGAAATGCATGGAGCAGTCTGTGTGTGTGATCACTGTGAAGCTCAGACCATAACATGACTGTACAGACATTGCAGAGCTTGGTCACAGACATAGTGGGTACATCTACACAGCATTTTGGAGCCCAAGGGAGCAAGCGTCCCAGTCTGGGTTGATAGACTTGAACCAGTGGAGCTCAGGCTAGTGGTCTAAAAATAGCTGCGTAGAGAGTGCTTTGAAGTCTTGGGCTGGAGCTCGGACTCTGAAGCCTAGGAAGAGGGGCTTGCTCCCATGGGCTACAAACTGCCATGTAGACATACACAGTAAGGCCACCACTAAAAGCAACAGTGGGGTATTAACTATATGATGTGAATGGGCCAATGAGCTACACCATACCTGAGGATCCCTTGCTTACTACCCAGCACTTGCTAAGCCCATGTATAAGTGCCTGATGGGTGATGCAGTGTTGTGGGTTTTGACGCCTTCTCTTTTCACCCCTCCTTTAGGTGTGGTCTCACCTGGGGATAGGTATGGGGGGCAGTGCAATGCTCCTCCATACCTGTGTCTTTGACCTACTACCTGGCTGCTTCCCTTGCAGAAATAAGACCACACATCTGATTCATGTGGGAACTTACCCATACCATGATCTCCTTCCACGCCTTCTTGCCACCACTGACATTCAGCTGAGTGACAAACGAAGTAGCCTGGATGAGTTAGACATCAGTCAACTCCAGAGTCATTTCCAGAAGCCAGAGAAGTAGGAATGAATCTGTGTTAGATCTACTTGGAAAAAAAATGGAAGGACTGAAGCTGACATGCTATTTCACAACATTGATGTCTGAGCCCCTTTGGACAGACTGAAAACAGAACTTCATGGACTGAAGGGGTGTACTCTTAAGTGACTTACTCTCCAGGGCAGAAGGATATAAAATGTTACATTTGGCCATAGTCCAGGTAAACTGTAACAACCTATTCAGCATCTCCATCATGATGACAGAGTGTTATTGAGAATCACTTTCACAATTGCAGATGTAGATGAGAATGTTTGATGGAGATCCCACAAAGCACTGGGACCAAATGGATTCCTTACAGATTTCTTCAAGTCATTCGCTCCCATTCTTTTCTCTTTGCGCTGTCTTCTTTAATTGGTTTTACCACACAAATACGTATATAGTTTTTAGATCTCATCATCAGTGTTATGAACAAGTATTGCTGAAATTTAGCATCCTTCTCCTAAAGATATTGATTACAGAATGAGAACAGCAGGTGCCCTTATCAGTGTTCGCTGCAGAATTCAAAGACACAGTACATTTAAAAATTCCACCCCCACAAATGATAACTAGACTTGGTAGCAGCTGATTGTTCACAAATGAATTTTGATGGATAATATTTGATGGATAATATTGACATTTCTTTCCAAGTACATTTTATATTTGTCATTATTATTTATTAGCACTGCAGCAACTCCTAGAAGGATTGGGGTCCCCCCGTGTGCTAAGCAAAGGACAAGCATGAAATAAAGAGACAGTCCTCTGCTCCAAAGGGCCTACAATCTAAGCATCTGATGAGATAACAGTTGGAGAAGACAAACAAACAGAAGGGAGAACAGGGTCTCAGTGGCATAAGTTTGGCATAAAAAATACCAGGCAGAGTACACCAACTGGCTAATCTTAATATATTTTTTCAATAGTAGGAAATTTTTAAAAGCATCAGACACCAATTGTTATGTATACATAATGTAATGATTGTAGAAGATTCATAACAGACTCAGAAATTAAAGGATAATATTCAACAGTGTCAATTTCTTAATATTCCACTTTTAAGAATCACTATGTATTGTTCCTTGCTATAGACATTAATAGGTACTTGGCTAGGTTCTACTCTGTGGTCACAGTGATGAATGAATTATAAAAACAAAGATTAAAAAAATAGAATAAAATAAATACGATTAAAGTTTGACTATAATTAGACAAACAAAATAGATTAGAGAGATTACACAAAAATAGACTAGATACATTAGAGAGATCAGATACGTAACTGACAGTAGGGGTCTGGACTTATGTACACAGAATTGTAATGCAACACAAAGGTTCAGAAGACTCTGGCACAGCGGGAGGAGGACAGGGCCCCCTCCCACCCCAGGTAACATGGGATGGATGTGGATCATGGGGAGGGGTTGGGGAGAACGCGGGGGCCACAGGCTGGTGGCGGGGTGGGGAGGAGTCACATGGGGGGGTCACATGCCCCCGCCCTTTAGCAGATGCCCCCCCTTTGTGTCCCTCCCATGAGTGCAGTGTACCATTAAGAAATGAATTCTACTTGCACCACTGGTTACTATAGGTGCTCAGCACCGGTGACATGGGAAACATCCAGTGTGTTCGATTCAGCGAGTTCACTCTCAATTCAGTTTACACCAGTGTGAGTCAGAGGAAGACTATACAGGTGATTTCAGACACAGCCTGGGAGGAATGAGGTTCGTGCTCCACACTCAGGAGTCTGCGTTTGTATGGGAAATGTAGCAAAGGGGAGGGGAAATTCTACCAGCCCTGAACAAGTTTGCCCTGCCTGCACGTCCACTCCCACTACCTCCTACCACTTTTTTTCACTCCCTTCACTCTCCCAGTGCCTCGATCTTTTTCATTCAAACCCCTCCCTTAAAACACACTGCCTTCCACCAAGCCTGCCAGTGCAGTCATTAATGCAGTTACACAACCGACAATAATAATAATAATAATTACAATGCTTTAATGAGCACCCAGGACAAATGTTATCTGTCCAGGGTGTGTTTAACATCCTAAGCCTTGTGGGACATGAACTGTGCTTTTCTTTATATAAGGCCAGTATTGAACAAATCAATAGCGTAAAAGTTATAATATCCAGATTCTGACCACAGAAGGACTGACCCCATAGTTAAATCTCCATTTCACCAATGTAGGATTCTATATACACCTCTACCCAGATATAACGTGACCCGATATAACATGAATTTGGATATAACATGGTAAAGCAGCACTCCGGGGGGCGGGGGGGCTGCGCACTCTGGTGGTTCAAAGCAAGTTTGATATAAATGCACATGGTATATAATACTATACTAGTAATTTAGACTTTCACATCACCTTTCATTCCCAGAAGATCACAAACTGATTCAAGGATGTAAGGTACAAGGTATAATTTGTATATAGAAGAGGGCTTTTTTCTCACCCCTGAAATCTAGTCACTGCACTACTATTCAGGACCACGTCTATTAAAGTGTTTATATAATCACTGTTGAGCTGCAATCTCAAACAAGATCCCAGAGGAAATTTGTCAGTACATGCTTACGTTAATACAGCAACACACAGGTTTGTTCCAGTGTAATCTAGATACACCACTACCCCACTATAACACGACCCGATATAACACGGGTTCGCATATAGCGCGGTGGCAGCAGGGCTGCAGTGGTGCTTTAAAGGGTCTGGGGCTCCAGCTGCTGCCGGGAATCCCAGACTCTTTAAATCACTGCCACAACCCTGCCACCGCAAACCTAGAGCTGCAGTAACAGGGCTTCACCAGCGATTTAAAGGGCCCAGGCTCCCCACAGTGGCCGGAGCCTGGAGCTCTTTAAATCAGTGGTCTCCAAACTTTTTTGATCGCGCACCCCATCAGTAAAAATTTTCTGAGCACGCACCTCCTGCTTCCGGCTGAACTGTCAAAGCAAAAAAAGAAAGTGGGGAGGGGAGGGGAGGGGAAAAAAAAAACGTTCGGACTCCTGGCCGAACTGCCAAGGGAGGGAGGGAAAAAAAAAGGCACTTGGACTCCCAGCCAAACAGCTGAAGGGGGAAAAAAAGTGTCACTGCTCCAGCGGTGCTCCTCCTGCCGTGCACTCCAAAGGATCCTCTTGCGCACCCCACTTTGGAGACCACTGCTTTAAATCATCGCCGAAACCCTGCCGTTGCTACCTTGGGGCTGCGGCAGTGGGGCTCACCAGCGATTTAAAGGGCCCGGGGCTACGGCTGCTGCGGGGAGCCCCGGTCCATTTAGATCACCGCCGGAGTCCTGCCGTTGCTACCCCGGGGCTGCGGCAGCAGGGCTCCGCTGGCAATTTAAAGGGCCTGGGGCTCCCCGTGGCCGGAGCCCTAGGCTTTTTAAATCACCGCTGCAGCCCTGTCACCACTACCCCATATACCAGTGTTTCACCTATAACATGGTAGGGATTTTTGGCTCCCCATGACCGCGTTACATCAGGATAGAGGTGTACCTCCCAAGGTACTCACATCGCAGAGCCTTTTAGCTCAGCAACTTTGTTATCCCCCAAAATTGGAGTTTTCCCTGTTTCATCATTTTTAAAAAGTTCATTTTTTAATGTCAAATCCTCAAAATTGGAGCAAACCTCCCAAAGCCACAGAGCACCAACAAAACAGCTCTGACTGCTGTAAGCATTACTGATCCCTGTGCTCTTTGCAGGAAACCTGGGTAATGGACAGACATAGCAATGGATTCACCGAGCAGCCCCTCGTTTTGCCTACACATTCCACTACTGTATTGCTCCAAATAGAACAGCTAGAGCACTGCAAGGTGGCATGCAGAGTGTACAGAGGACCACCCGCACACCTCTATTTCCACTACTTGATTGAAGACTAAAAGAAAAGCTCTCTCACAGGAGACTCTTAACTCTTCTCTTCAGACATTATGGATCAGATACTGCTTTGCATTCTCCCTTGACTTCAACTGAGTTCCTTGGGGTGTAACACAGAGCAAACCTTGCCCTTAGATGTACAAATATTTCCATTAGACACAGACTTACAGAAGTTAATAGGAAGTGGAGGTTCTTTAGGCTTTCCTTTATCATACAATAACATGCCATTTGGAAATTTATAACTGGGCAAATGTCGGTCTGAGTTACATAAACTCTTTACCTCATTTAACCTCATAAACCTCATAAACCTTATTTATGGGGCGGGGGGGGGGAATCTTTTCTTTTCTCCAATGGATAATTAGCCACTGCTCTGCCTTTCAATTAATAGAATAGCATTGTTTCAAAGTAGTGTGAATCCAGTCCTCCTAGCAACTGTCATCCAATTATGTCTGATCTTTTAAAAGACAGCTGGGTTGATTTTGAATCTCTTCGCTGAGTAACAGAATCAAATTAAACCTTCATCAGGCTGACACAATGAACTTTAAAGCAGGTCCAATTAGCACATCTGACTATCTTTATTTCTTTTCTTCCCTTCATCTCTCTCTGTGTACAATTGTCTCCATTTGTGACAAATGTACATAGACCATGTTCTTTTAGGGGCAAAGCGTGTCCTTGCAAAGGCCCCAAAAGCCTGTCATGCAATGGAATCATTACGGTGTTGCTCTGCAGCTAATAGGTAGTGGAAAAGCGATGCAGAGAGCATGGAGGAGAGACAAAAACCAATCCAAGTGATAGCTGTAATATAAAGAACAAAATGACAATGACAGACAGACAGTGTTGCATTGCTCTGCAGCAGGGGGGAGTGACAAGTCCCAAGAAAGGGAAGGGATGGGGCTGGTAGGTCTATAAAACTATATGGGTCTTCTGGTCAAAAGCCCCAGATGAAGGGACCATAGCTGGCTGCAGCTGCTGCTACTGTACAGCCCAGGAGTTGCAATAACAGCCACACAGGGACTGCCCAGCAGCTCTGCATTGTGGCTGTGGTCTGGGGGATAAGGATTGCATTGCCCAACCACCTGGTTAAACTTTCCCTACAAAACAGATCTATTTAGTTTTTTGGGGGGTGGGGGTTGAAGGGGAGAGATAAGAGTTAGGCGGGAGTTTTGTCTCAATTACTCTTCTTTGGTTTCTTCAGTTTGTGATAAGAATTTTGAGATTGATCTTGCAAGGTGCAGTGCACTTCGGGGAAGTGTTGAGTGCCCTCAGCTGACATCAGGGGGATTTGAAGACACTAGTACTGGATCAAGCTTTTAATCAATTGGTGTTTTAATCAACCAGCATGTAAGATTTCCGCATCTGCTTTTCCTGTGTAGAAAATGAACCCCTATACCAACAAATAAAACACAACAGGCTCAGTCCCACAGTCTTTGCCCAGGCAAGTCAATAAGGTCTGAAACCATGTAACTGAGGGCAGAAGTGGACCCTTTGATTGTGCTGAGACTTCTATCTGTGTAAGGACTGTGTGAGACCAGGCCAAGTACTAAAGAACCAGGGCTTAACACATTGATGGAGAAAATATTCTGATTCTCTGACAAATAACAATACAAAATATAATTTGAATATCAGCATTCAGTTAATGAATTCAGTAGCTATAAATAAGCAAACTTTAATGCAAGATCAAACTATTATTTACTCAATATATTCCTTACACAACACAATGAAGCCAAATCAAGAGATCTGCACCATCTACTGGTGAATCTGTTTTCCAGATTCAAAGTACATGAAACCTATAATTATTATGGAGCTTGAGTTTAAAACCATTTAAACCTCCATTATTCCTGCAGACCTATTTACTAGTCTCTGCCTAAAATATTGTGTTACTTGGTCTGTGAGTTATTAATATCAACATACAGAGCAAACTCATCCCTGAAAGTGACTGATTTTAATATCACTCCCATGTAATTCATCTTGGGTAAATTTGTTACACCAAAGCTTTCATCAAGGAAGCACTGAGAAGTTGATACAATTTCAGTCTCTGAAAGTTTGCCTAGCTCAATCCTCATGCTTATGTATTTGAATCCATTACAAAGTTAACAGCATGACAAATGCTTTGTTTTCTTTTACGTTTATGTTACAGGCTAAATACAGAATAGTAATTCTGGACCAAGTTAATTGCTACTCAAGACTTCAATGGAACTGCGCCCGTTTGTGACAGCAGTGAATGTGGCCTGCTCTGTATAGGTTCCAAATTACCCAACGTTACTGTTGATCCTAAACCCTCTCGTTAGCTGGAATATGATCCCTTTATGGGGCACTCAGTTGCCTATGTCTCTTGATGTCTTACATTGTATTTGACAGATAAAAGTCTTTTAGAGCTTGTAAAGATATTCTGCATCCTTTTCATTGCCCAATGCTTAGGGTGCTGGCAACAGTGAATTACAAGTGGATTAAGTAAAAGCAATAACTTTTCATTACAATAACTGAGAAATAGGATAAAATGTTTGTTCAGCAGATTTAACAGGAATTGCTATAATATTAAAAAAGGGAATCATAATTTTCATTTGACAGTGATGTATTGATAACAGGCAACTTGGGTCCAAATTTTCAAAAGTGACCTCTAATTTTGGGAGTCTTATAATAAAGATGCAACACACAAGAGTGATGGGCAAGAGACTTGTCTTTATGTCCCAGACTCTATCACATAACACTGACACAAGTGGCGATCTATGTCCTCAACGCCAGCTGAAGACCATTGGAACTATGGGGACTCAGAATCTCTGAAAAATCAGGCCCTCGGTGTATTAAAGTGTGCATCAAAAAATTAAAGTACTCGCAATTAAAAGTCACTTTTGAAAATTCAGTCCTGTGGTGGATATGTAAATAATGCCATCTACTGGCACAGTTTGGAGCATAGGCTAAGGAATGGGCTCTGCGGCTCTGTCTGGTTGTCATTTCACCTCCCTCAGCTGTGACAATTTGGATATTATAGAGTAGTAGTGTAGTGCTCAGGAAGTAATATGAAAGCGTGTGCCTGTGAGTCACTCTATAAAGGGCAGGGAAAACACGACATATGTGTTACTCCCCAGGCACCATGCTGGAATTCTATACTCGTTCTGCTATGAGTAAATGCACTGATTTTTTTTTTTTAAATAAAGGTCCTTTGAGAACCATTTTATTTTGTTTCCTGAAAAGGGAAAAATGTCAGATCTTGGACTAATTCATTCAGGTCTCTAAGTGAATAAGCTTTCATTTGGACTATATGTAGAAATGCAAAGAGTCAAGATCTAGCAAATTTTTAAATTATATTTAGCCAATCATCCCCTTTTTTAGAGGGATTTGCAGTTAAGAAACATTTTGCCTGACCAGCATGTATTCCATGGCCAGAATCTATTTAAAAATTTGTCAAACATCTCACAAAAATACTCACTGATGCAGCTAGCTTCATTTTCCTTAAGGGATGGGAATTATTTGAGAATGAGAGAGACCATATAAATTGGCTCAAGAGAAAGTGCTTTGCTTGCTACTATTCACTATATGGGTGTGCATACAGTGCAAAACCTTCTCACCTTGCTCAGACAGGCAATCCCATTGATGTCAAAGGGAAAACAAATTGAGCAGAAATTGACACATAATTTTCTTTGTTCCTTCCCCCAATTCTGAGCTCCATCCAGTTCCAGGGCCATGTAGGGAAGGGCGGTGGTGCAAGGACAGTGGTACAGTCTGGTACGCCAATTGGCACCAGTAAGACGACTTATAGCTGGTACGGCTTATCAGAAAGACAGAGGAGGAACCTGCCCAACCCTTCCATGAAGCCATCTCCTCCATCTGTACAGTAAACCGGCCGGAGAGCAGGGCTGCCGGGGGTACAGCCACTGGAGGAGCTGCCTGTGTTCTGCTCCTTTCCCCGCTGGGAACCACCTCTGGCGGGCCTGCTGTACAGATGGAGGAGATGCAGCTCTGTGGAAGGGCAGGGGCTGGAGGCGGTAAAGCAGCAACGCCAGAGGAGCTGCTGGCGTTCTGATCCTTTCCCAACTGTGGTTCCCTGGAGAGCCCAGAGCTCTCTCAGGAACCGCAACAGGGAAAGGAGCAGAAAATGGGGCCACCGGGCAACCTCATGCTGGCAGCTCCTCCAGCACGGCTGCTGTACTGCCCCCAACTCCACCCCTAGTCCTACCACGCAGCGGCGTCTCCTGAGTCCTTCTGCCTGGGATCTGTACAGCAGAAGTGTCCAGCACAGAGCCCCTCTTCTTCCCTGGTAATGTGAGATGGATGTGGATCATGGGGAGGGGACAGAGAGAGCGCGGTGGCCCCAGGCTGGGTGGGCGGGAGGAGTCATGTAGGGAGGTCACGTGCTCCCCCCCCATGTCTCTCCCATGAGTGCAGTGTACCGGCAAGAAATGATTTCTACTTGTACCACTGGGGAAGGGCCACATTAATCCCAACCTGCTCTAGTTTTGGGGGCAGATCTTGAAAAACAATTTAAATGTTTCTCTTCCGTTCTGTGCAGTTATTTTCTTGGCTGCGTGAGCTGCTGAGAGTTACAAAATATCAACATTCTTTCCTGCTGCGTTCCCATTTACAGCCACGCAGACTCAACAAATGTGATGCCTTTGGGAAATATAATTTTAGGCAACAACCAGGTTGTAATAGTAATCCCAAATGGGTTTTCAAAGAGGTTCTGTTTTCTGCTTGTTTCCCCTCCATTAATGCAGAGGTACGTTATACCATACCATATAGTCTTTAGTTATAAGTGGTGTGTTCTGACGTAAGCGCTCCAACTTTTCATACTGGTGATATAGTATTCTTTAAATGTGGGGCAAACTTTGCTACAGCATTGTTTCTTCAGATGGTGCCTAGAAAATCATGCTTTACTATTAACCATCTGGATTGCTCGTTGGTCACTGACAGTATGCCTTATCACACTTTTTTTCAAGGATTTCCGAACACTTTACCACCATTAATTAAACCTAAAAAATCCCTTGTGAGGAATATACTTGTAATTAAAAAAAAAAGAAAAACACAATTGGAAAAAAGTGAGCCACATGTCAGTTAGGTGATTTCCTCAAGATTAAGTGTAGGCATGCACACACACACACACACACATACATGCACACACTTGAGAAACTGTTGGCAGGACTGGACCTAGCAAGTTAATACAGAGGGGAAAACAGGGCTGGTGCAAGGATATTTTGCACCCTAGATGAAACTTCCACCTTCCGCCTCCCACCTCCAGCCCTCCCCCCGGGAGCATTGCTTATTATAAACTTTCAAAAATGAATACTGCATAATATGGCATTGTTCATTATAATTAATAAATTTTCAAGCCGAATGTGTATTAATTGCATTATTTAGACTACATATTTAATAAAAATAAATTAATAACCTGACAGTGTTGACATTGTTATTGTTTTCACTTTGCACAACATAGCATGGATCACTGTCACTTCCTTCCTTCATATCAAAATCTACATTTTATTCTACCTTTATTATATCCAATTATTGTTATTAATAAAATTTATAAAATTAGAGCCTAGCATGGTGTCAAGTATCAGGGGGTAGCTGTGTTAGTCTGTATCCACAAAAACAACAAGGAGTCTGCCAGCAACTACACACCACACCACAGAAACACTAACCCAGGAACCAATCCCTTTTGCAAACCTCGTTGCCTATTCTGTCCCCAGATCTACTCTAGCGACACCAGCAGAGGACCCAACCACAGCAGCCACACCATCAAGGGCTCATTCACCTGCACGTCTACTAATGTTATATATGCCATCATGTGCCAGCAATGCCTCTCTGCCAAGTACATTTGCCAAACCGGACGGTCCCTACATAAAAGAATAAATGGACACAAATCGGACATCAGGAATGGTAACATACAAAAGCCAGCAGGTGAACACTTCAATCTCCCTGGTCATTCTATAACAGATTTAAAAGTCACTATTCTTTGAACAAAAAAACTTTAGAAACAGACTTCAAAGAGAAACATCAGAACAAAAATTCATTTGCAAATTTAACACCATTAACTTGAATAGGGACTGGGAGTCGCTGGCTCATTACAGAAGCAGCTTTGCCTCTCCTGGAATTGACACCTCCTCCTCAAATTATTGGGAGTGGACTACATCCACCCTGATTGAATTGGCCCTGTCAACACTGGCTCTTCACCTGTGAGGTACTCCTTTCTTTTCGTATGTCCTTATATAATACCTGCATCTGTAACTTTCATTCCATGCATCTGAAGAAGTGGGTTTTTTACCCAGGAAAGCTTATGCCTAAATAAACCTGTTAGTCTTTAAGGTGCCACCGGACTCCTTGTCATTTTTATAAAATTAGAATGGCAGATACTCCTTTGGGATTGGGTTTGGCTGGGAAGGGGAAGGGGACCAGACCGGAGTCTGTCACTGGGAGGATCGGGTTTGGCTGGGGCGGGAAAGGGGAGCAGACTGGGTTTGGTCAGTGACAATGACGGTTCGAGTTTGGCCGGGAATTGGGTTTGATAGGGAAGGGAAGCAGACTGGGTTCGGTCAGTGGGGGATTGGGTTTGACTGGGAAGTGGAAGAGAAGCAGACTGGGTTGAGTCACTGGGGTGTCAGATTAGGTGGGGAAGGGGAGCAGACTGGGTTTGGTCAGTGAGGGTTCGGGTTTGGCTGGGGAGTGGAAGGGAAGCAGAATGGGTTCAGTCACTGGGAGGATCGGGTTTGGCTGGGGAGAGGAAGAGAAGCAGACTGGATTCGGTCAGCAATGGTTCGAGTTTGGCTGGGAGGAGAAGGAAGCAGACTGGGTTCGGGTCAGTGGGGGATTGGGTTTGGCTGGGGAGCAGAAGGGAAGCAGACTGGGTTAAGTCAGTGGGATATCAGGTTAGGTGGGGAAGTGGAGTAGACTGGGTTCAGTCAGAGAGGGAATCAGGTTTGATAGGGAAGGGGAGCAGACTGGGTTTGGTCAGTCGGGGTTCGGATTTGGCTGGGGAGTGCAAGGGGAGCAGACCAGTTCAGTAACTGGGAGGATTGGGTTTGGCTGGGGAATGCAAGGGGAGCAGACCAGTTCAGTAACTGGGAGGATTGGGTTTGGCTGGGGAATGCAAGGGGAGCAGACCGGTTCAGTAACGGGAGGATTGGGTTTGGCTGGGGAGGGGAAAGGGAGCACTGGGTTTTGGTGTGGAGGGGGGAGAGGGCGCAATCTGGATTTGGCCGGGGGGCAGCGTAGGATTCAAAGAGCCGCAAGGTGAAATGGGCGCTCTCCTCTCCTGTCCCTGGCATGCAGCAGCGGGCCAAGTGCAATTGCAACTGGGCAATGGGAGCATGTCGCTTGCTTTGCCTTCACGAGTCCATCCTGCACCCGGGCTGGGGAGTTGAATGCTGGGCTCTTGCTCTGGCAGGTGGGCGTGGGGCAGCCAGGACTGTCAGGCAGAGAGTGCGCTGCCCTCATGCCAAAGCAGGGTCGGGAGGACAGAAAGCTGGGGCGCAGGGAGGTGGGTTAAAGCAGAGCTGCCAGCCGCGGCGTCCCTCCCTTCTCTCCCCAGGGAGAAACAGAGCCTCTTCCTGCAAATCCTGCAGCCTGCTCTCTGAGCATGCCATGCAAGCTGGCCCCAGCTGCACCGCATTGACAGCACAGCTCAGTCCCAGCAGGGGTCTTACACAGAGGTGAAAGTAAGCCGGTTCGGTCCGGTCCGGCGTACTGGCAAGAGCCAGTACACCATGCTGGACCGCACCGGCTTCCACGGTGGGGATTGAAAGGGCTCTGGGCTGCCCGCAGCTGTGGGGAGCTCTGAGCCCTTTATATCCCGGCTCCAGCCCAGAGCCCTTTGAATCCCAGCTGCAGCTCCGGTGGCCAGGCTGGGGCCAGGATTTAAAGGACTCAGAGCTCCCCGCCGCTGCGGGCAGCCCAGAGCCCTTTGAATCCTGACCACGGCTCTGGCAGCCGGGCTGGGGCCAGGATTTAAAGGGCTCGGGGCTCCCCTCAGCGGCAGGAGCTCTGGGCCCTTTAAATCCCTGCCCCAGCCCCACAAAGCTCGGGGTTCTCCCCCGGCAGCCAGAGCCCAGGGGCCTTTAATTTGCCCTGAGCCCTGGGGGGACTCCCAGCCACCTCTTCAGCTGGGAGCCCCTGGTTGATTTAAAGGCCCTGGGTCTCCCAGCCACACCTCTTCCGGATGAGGCCATGCCCCCCATAAGTCCTGTAAGTTACTTTCACCCCTGGTCTTACACTTCCTGCGGCAAGCTGCTCCACTCTCCTTCTGGCTGCTGTGCAATCTACAAGACAAAGGAGCTAGTACTGTGTAAATGTACTATCAACACAGCAATCAAATCAAAGGACTTTGCTGACTTTCTAAAGGCAGGAGAGCAATTCATTAGGAGTGTGGTTCTTACCATATACATCTTCCCTCCCTACAGTCTGCGATCTGCAGCCAGCATCTTGTTTGGCAGCAGCGCCCCCAAAACTTGGTGCCCTAGGCGGCTGCCTAGTCTGCCCAGTGGTTGCACTGGCCTTGGGGGGAAAGAACCCTAGGGTGAAATCCTGGCCCTATTGATGTCAATAGGAGTTTTGCCACTGCCTTTAACGGGGCTAGGATTTCACCACAAGATTCCTGACCTCCAGTCTTGTGCTACAACTGTTAACACATCCTACTTCTTTCCACGCTTGTCATTGATCACCTTTCTTTCCACTCTCCAGGTATTGTTTATTTTCCTCTACTAAGCATTCTTCTTCTCTGCCACGTTAAGGGAAGATATGTGTAAGATCTTAGTAGTTCTAGGTGTTGAGACCCTGGAAAATAATTCTGAACCCACTTTAATGCGCTTTTAAGACTAGTCTTAGGACATCTGGTGATGTTTACATGCAATATCTTAATGCTGTTACTCTAGGCCCTTGTTCAATTTCTCTTACCTGTCTTTGATTGTTGCCTATCTTGTGAGGTTTCCTTCATCCTTAATATTGTAATGATTTAGCAAACTGATTATTGGTAAAATAGGTTGTGTCTTGGGTGTTTTTATGTGTGCATTTGTGTATTATCAAAATCAATGAAAGGAACATACAGCTGTGACCTCACTATATTTGAGGGCAGTAATTTTACTTGATTACTAGTTAATACATATTTAAACCATTATTCTTCAACTCCACACTGTTATCACTGTAGCAGCAGCTTCACACTTTATTGCTTGCTTACTTTTTTAATCCCCATGCCATTGCAAAAACATTTTTTCCAATATTTTTTCTCCTGCTGGTTGCCATAGTAACCACAGTAGTTGCCTCTTACAGATGGTTTTCTGTTGTCTCATATCACCTTAAAACTTTCAATGTCTTGATTTCAGTGTTTGCCACTGATCTTGTAACATTGTTTAAGTCTGTGATATATAGACCCCATACTGTTGTCTGTCAAAATACATCACTGCATGAAACGTAGTATACGAAGGATGTGCCCATGCTAAGGGCCTGATTCCAAAAGATTTTGAGCACTTCTGGTAGGTGCTGAGTGCTCTCAGGGTGGTGCTCAGCACCTTTCAGGACTGAACTCCAAGAGAGAAGACCTGCAGGGACACTTTTGCATGAAGTGGTTTTCTGCATAGCTTGTCTTTGCAATAGTTTAGTGCAATCACGCAGCAACACTCTTCCAGACAGAACCCATTTTGGTACCTCAACACACTGAGTACACCCTACAACAGCATTTGTACCAGTGCATCTTGGGACTACTGAAATACATACCACAGAGTACCCAGCATCGTTGACAGGAGCAGAGGCTTGTAATTTCTGAATATGAGCCATAGAACTGAGAACAAGAACAAGCTGAACTTGGTGCAGCTCCAATACTTGTATCTTTCTGCTCACATTGCAGAGAAATCATTGTAGGTAACACTAGTGCCACTGGACAGGAGCTAAAGGTCTCCTCCTGCATGTTGCAGCTGACTGCTACAGTCAATCAATACAGCTGACACAGCTGTTGTGTGTGGACACAATGCAACAGGCTCCAGGCATTCCAACCAATGAGGGGTCTGTTTGATAGCAACGTATTTACCTACTGCAGTCTGGGCCTGGAAGTTATGAAATCTCATAGCCTTGGATTTTCTGATGTCAGGAATTGAGTAGGCAAAAGTCCAGCTGGAGAATGGAGCACAAGGTTCTTCACCGAGGGGAACAGCAAGGTTAGACTATGACCCTCTGATTTTTACACTGTAAAGGGCCAACCCTGGAAACCTGTACTGACTCAGACAATCCCATTGACTTCAGTGGGACTACTGGTGTGAGGAAAGCTTTCAGGATTGGGCTCTACATAATTAAGTGCAGTAATTTGGCTTTGCACACACTTCTGGTCTCCAGGCTGACCTGTGAACAGCAGCAATTAGATGGAAAAATAACACTGAAAGATTCCAAGTTACCCAGAAAAAGTGCTATTATGCAGGGACTGCAAATTTACATAATGCTCCATTGGTTCCAAACTATAGAAAACTTGTACTGTAGTGTACTGTGCTGAGTTGTGGTCACCTCACTCTGCAGCTATAGTATCTGCATAACATTTGCAATCACCGATTCAAAGCAGATAAGGGGGCACAGTACTCTTGTCTAGACAGGCTGCTGGAAGAAAAATTCAGACCTAAAGACACAACTGGCAGCTTGATGACCAAGTTCCCTTCATGTTATTTTGCCACAAGAGAAATCTTAACAATCTACACTGTCTACTGCACCCTGAGAGATTAATCTTAGCACTTCAGAGAGATACTGCACCTACTTAATTTTAAAGACAAGGCTCTGCTGTTGGCATCGATATCTTGACACAGGGCAGCAAAAAACTGGTTAGGAAGATATACTGAGAATCCTAAGAAACAGAACCAGGAGACCAGCAACTCTAAGAACAACATTTCTAAAGGCAATCACCCAGCCATATTTTGAAAGTCCTTTCTACAGCAGGCTATTGATAAGAACTCCCATATCTTGGGATGGAAGACACAACAAGTTTGCTCTTTGGTGCCTACGTGTCAAACTCATAGAAGCTGCCAAAAAACAAACAAACAAAAACAAAACATAAACCTCCAGATATTTTCATCATGTTAACATAGAAAGCCTGCCCCAGGAATATGTGAATAGCAATAATTCCTGGATGGAATTAGGCAGCTTTACTCAGACCTTGACAATGCATTTGTCTCAGAGGTACAGCAATTTCTGACATGGTGCCAGTATTTTAAAGAAACCCTATTTTTCCTTAGTACTTTGAGAATGAGCTACGTACTTTGGATGACAAGACCTATGCTGTACTTTTCCATACAGTGACAAAGGAGTGAGGTGGTAGAAAACCCTACTCACCCCCTTTGCACTTGGTAAGTATAAAATTTCAAATCAAACAACAAAGTGTTTGGGATCAAATTCTGCTCTCAGTTACAATCCTGCATCCATTTTGATTTCAAAGGGGCTGCACGAATGTAACTCAGTGCAAAACGTAGGCCAAGGTGTCTATCAAAGGTCATTGTTGAGACCATGTCTGGCGAGTTCGTATCTTGATGATGATTTTAAGCACTTTTAGGAGCTCTTATTGTCCACAGAGGAACCATTGAACGTCATTGAATCAAAACTATACAAATAGCACAGAATATGCCAGTTTGTAAACAGAGGAAGTCACAGTGAGGCTGTGTGCTGATGGCAGTAAGTTTGTCCACAATGCTATGGTCAATAAACACAATATGAAGTCTACCACTAGGCATTCCAGTGCACCCATTCTAAAATGGAGAGTGACAGCAAGTTGCAGGGATAGGTATGCGTACAATGCAACATACAGTGAGATGTTTATTCTCAAAGTGTCAGATTCTGTTACTGGTTCCATATGGACTTCTTGCCTTCACAGCCTCTCAGATTCCTCATATGGAAAACTGGGATAATACCCTAAATCACAAAGATTTTTTGAGGTTTAACTCACTTGTGTTTCTAAAGCACTTTGAGATCTTTGGACAGAATTTCTCATTTCAGTGTAAATACAGGGACTGTGTGTAAAGCATCTGGTTGCCAAGAGGAAATAGGAGATATACTTACATACTTACTTCATTGGCAGCAGCCCTTCAAAGAAGTGGATGTGCTTGGACAGTAAGGGTCAGAGGTGTCCTGCACTGTGAAGAAGGCAGAGAGAAACAGGACACCTCCAGGGTGCTGGAGGAAGTGTACTCAAATGCAATCACTAGTACAACTTTTAAAAGGTGCAGTGTCATCATGGGTGTTCAGCTCAGCCCTGGCAGGGATTGAGAAGAGCCATGGTCATTCCCTCAACTTGTTTGGTTGCCCCTCATTTCTGGTTCCTTCCCACATGGTCTCAGTGGATGGGAAAGGGGCATTCTTCAGCCTTAATCTGGTGCACGGGGCATCCAGAATCTAACCCATAATTAGATTACGTTGTGCATGATTTATTCCAGTAGGAAACTACTTTCTGATTCTCAGAGAAAAGATGATGTACACGTAGGACTGGCGCTAGTGTTTTTAGCTAGGTGCACGGCCATTTCGCCGCCCCGCGTGCTGGTCCTGTGGTTCCGGTGGACCTGCCGCAGGCGTGCCTGCGGGAGGTCCACCGGAGTCGCGGGAGCAGCGGACCGTCCGCAGGCACGACTGCGGCAGCTCCACCAGAGCCACAGACCAGCGGACCCTCCGCAGGAATGCCTGCTGCAGCTCCAACGGAGCCATCTGCAGCCCCCCCCCCGGCAAAATGCCACCCCCCAATAATCCTGGCGCCCTAGGCGATTGCCTAGGCCGCCTAAATGGAAGCGCCGGCCCTGTGTACGCGTGAGAAATGTACTGGGTGGGGCAAAGAAATAGCAGCATGGAATTCTAGTCCATAAAATTGCCCTTTCAGCTATAAAAGGATCTGTATGCAGTCACAGACTTATGTGGGGTTTGGAACCAAACGGATAAATACAGAACAAATGAACATTTGCTGAATCAAAAGGTAGCTCACTAAAATTGTTTCCAGAGAAATATGTAGAGCAGAAGCCCCTCAGTAGTCTTCCCACATAACAGATCCAGAGGCTGCTTAGCAGCTGCCAGCAAAATGGTTGGGAGGAGTCTGCCAAGAGAGCCACAGGCTGCTGCTGGAAAAAATCTTCCACAACTAAGCTTGGCATTCATATCTCTGACTGCCATCCAGTGAACGAGAGGAACTAACTAAATTGAACTAACTAAATTGCACTGTCTACACTGATCACAATTATTTAAGACCATATTTGAAATTAGGAAAGTGAGAACACAAAAAACACCAGTAGCTCTGCAGTTCATCTATATTCACCTTTGCCTGCCACTTAAGTATTGTTAGGGTAACACCCTACTAAGTGAGCGGTGAGACATACAGTAAACTAAAAACTGAGGCCAACAGGCTAGATGACATGATACTGCCAAATTCTCATCATCCTTCTATTCAGAAATATATTGTATGAACTTAAGGTGGGAAACTAAGCAAATAATTAAAAGGACAGATGATTATTCAGTTGCAGGAATAGTTCATTCTTTCTCAGGATGTTTAAAGTGGATACCGACTGATTAAAATCTGCAGCACAAAGTTTGAAATTAACTGCACAGTTCCCATCCGCTGAAGTCCTCGGTCATTAGAATGTATTTTCACAGCCACAGATTTACTTTTATATGTGAGTGCATAATCATCATTACCAAGAGATTCAAAAATTGCTGTCACTGCAGGGTTTGCCAGAATGCAAAATTTACGGTGGATTTCGGCCCCAGACAGAGAAATACTTTGTTTTTATTATAAAAGATTGAGTTGCCAAGTTAATTCGAGGCAGTTAAAAGTTTGCTTCTTATTCATTGATGTATAAATAACCTCCTGAACTGTACGATGGTTAGTTAGGGACTGGAGGCAGGGGAGGCTTTTGGATGAGATTTTCAAGAAATGTCCCCATCTTTTTTCCAACCAGCTCTAACAATGTTTTTACAAAGCAGGGTCCGTATGAAAGGCAGTTTACAGGGAAGTGTGCATTTTTACCTTAGCATTCTCCATTCCTCACACCGTAAAGAAAATAAAGGGATAATGATATGGCAAAAGCACAGAACCTGGAGTTAGAAGACATTGATTTTATTCTTGGCTCTGCCACTGAATTCTTCCACAACCGGGGGTAAAACACCATATTGCTTTGTGCTTCAGTTTCCTCATCTGTAAAATGAGGATAATAAAGACTTACCCCCATCTTATCAGCTCCCTTGGTTTTGTTCCTTTGCTGGTCTTGAAAGTGTTATCCCACAAACTGATGTTGCTGATACTCCTATTTGTGATGCCGTTTCCACTGCTCCAGAAAGGGCTCTGGCCACATTCTCTAATATGAGTGTAACTATGTGTAAATGTAACCTTCTGCCCCTCTGAGTTGGCAGCAATAAGGGCCGGGTTCAGTATCCAGGGGTTACATTTCAATAACACAATGCAAAACCGGCTCGAGCCCCCACCCAGTGACTTCAGACAATTACATACCACCCCCCCAGGCGCCTCTAGGAGGCAATACTTCCCCACTCGCAAGCACGGAGTCTGAGTGTAGCAAAATCCTTTTAATAAAGGAGGGAAACAATGCGGCATCACGTTGGAGAAACACCACAAACTGGATTATAACACAAAGCATAAGCAAAAAACCCACCTCCAGGTACGTTTGGCAATGTCCTTTCCCCCTTAGGGTCTTAAGTCCAATCACGCCAAAGTCCAACAATCCGAAAGTCTCTGGTCAGTACCACTCCAGAGTTCAAAAGTTTACCTGCAGAGTTTTGCGCCCCCACCCCCAGCCTGAGTGGAAATGGGGGAGGGGCACACACAGGGTGTTAAGAGGCACCTTACGTGGGCCAGGGCCAACTGCTCCACCTCTCCGTGGAGCTCTGCTGTAGCCTTCACCACGACCAGCTCCACTCCACCAGCTGTGCCACTCCTCCAGCCGACTCGTTAGCCGCTCCAGCCAGCCTCGCAATCCGCTCTGCTCACTGTTCCGTGGGCTGCTCCAACATGCTGCAAACTGCTCCGCTCTGCCAGCCGCTTAGCGATAGATCTTCAGGCTCCCCTACTAGTTTACACAGCACTCAGTGATTTCAGCTCAGTAAGCTTAGCTCTTTTAGTGATTTCAGCTCTTAGTGATTTCAGCTTGTAGTAGGGGAGCCCCGGTGCTGGTGCACCATTGGCCCAACATGAATTCAGCTCAGCAGCCTCTAGATGGACTCTTAATAGAATAAAAATTAGCTCTGCTCTTCAACAGTGGAGAGAGGAGGATGTGCAATTGGTGTTCCAGGCCCCCAAAGGGGGCCCATACCATCAGGTACACACACCAGTCCCCAACCTCTCTCCTTTCACTGGGTTTTGGCACCCATGTCCCTTTGTCTAGCAAGTGCTACTTAATTGATGTTGAGACATCTCTGTCATAAAGCAGTCTCATAGTTCCTCATTCACATAATCAGGGTGACAACACTTTATTCCTCCTTCCCCAATAACAAAGAAATTGGGGATCCCAGAGCTGTCAAAATAACCATCCCAGGCTGCCGAGGGCTATGCAATGTGGGGTGGGTGTGCCAATGCAAATACCTGAAATTCCTTTCCACACTCCCCATAATTCACCACCAGATGTCAGGGTAGAGCTCATCCTGACTCTGCTTACATAAACAAACAATAAATCAAAGCACTCTCTCAAGACCCAACACGTTAAGCAGAGAAATCCCATATTCAGTGCAAAATGAAATAGCTAGTGAAGACCACTAGTAACCTATTCTGTAGCAATGAAGTCTTGAAAGGAATTATGTGGTTAAGGTATTGTCTTGGATTTTTAAATTTCCTGGGATACAATAAGTGGGATGCAGATAATGCAAACACAAATATAGGAATCTCAGCAGAATAGGCAGTGAAAAATAAATAGAACAGAGACCACCAATATGATGTGGATATATTTTCCAAATGAACTTAATGGGAAAAATCTTTTTGGCAATGGTGCTCTCTCACATACCAAGCAAACTGAAAATCTTGCAAGATATTCCATTTCTTGCACTTGTCATGATCCTTTCCACAATGTAAAACTAGAATACCAGAAATTCCTCTGCCTAGACAGAACAACTTCCACTATTACTCAGAGGAAACAGTCATTTCAGGTTCATATCTCAAAAACATCAATCTCAAAAGCCTTTCTCCAAAACAAATTACTCATTTAAGACACACAGTTACCAGTGTCTATTTTTCTTGCAGAATGTTCCAGACATGGCTTCCAGATCTCTGCTACCTTCTTCCTGTTGAAATAACTTGAAATCTCTTTTACCTTTTGGAAAGAAATTGCTTCAGAACAGATTAGTAAATTCTGGAAACAATCTCGATAGCTCTTTTGGCTTTAGTCATAAAGAATGCCAGGCTGCCATAAAGGAATTGCTAAACAAACAAAAAAAAAATTCTTAAAGAAAACCAGAGGCAAACCTTCCAAAAATTAAACAGGGACTCATCCAAATACTTTATAACCCCTCCAAAAAAGAAAATTCTAGCCATTGCTCTATATTAGAGTACTGGAAAAGTTCAGTGACCAACCACAGATCTTGAATCTTGTCCCTAAATCTATAGGTGGTAAGATTTAATCTTAATGCTACTGCCAACCATTTTAATTGATCATCAGGGAACTAATTGTTGGCTGAATATCAGAAGATCCAGCAGTTCAGTTAAATGTCTAAAAGTCTGTGGGCCTTATTAAGCCACACAAGGGGGAAGAACTTGTATGGAAACATCACAGATAACACAATCTTTTCTGTCACAACATTTCTAATCCTTCCTGCTTATAGCTGAGCCAATAGAATAGGCTCTCTAATAATACATGGGGTAGAGAAGGAAATTATGTAATAATCAAGAACAAATGCAAACCCGTTCAGTTGTTATAACATTCTGAAGAACATTCCTAGGAAATAACAGATGTAGTGCAATGGGCCATCACCTTCTAGTCACAGTCTTGTTAGGGGTAGGACTTCACTCCAAATTAAAATGGCACTGGCCCATGTTATAAAACTCATTTAGTGTGCTGTTAGCAACTGACTGTCAATGGGATTGTGGCTCTTGACTGCCAAAATTCCTTTTGAAATTCAGATTTGGGCTCCTAAATAAACTAGATATTTCAACACTGAGCGCAGCAGTGTCCAAATACCTTTAAAAATCTGAACCTAACTGCTAGTTCTAGAGAACATAAGAAAATAAGACTACACCAAGAATAGCCTAAGTAACATGCAGGAGTGAATTCAAGAAGATTTCCATAAAATAAGGATAGAAAAACCACAAAGTAAATAAAATTCTTATGGGTGGCTTGAATGTAACACTGGGTGAAAAATTGATTTTTGGTTCACTGGCAGTTCTGAAATATAGAAAGAAAATCAGTGTGGGTCAAATGGAAACTAAAAATGTTGACATATCAAAAACATTGAAAAAAAAACATTTTGTTCAATCCACAACAAAACCTTTTAAGTATATGTCATGGTATAATTCCCCAATCTAAACCTTAGAGTCCAAAAGATGGGGTACTAGCATGAATTCCTCTAAGCTTAATTACCAGCTTAGATCTGATAAGCTGCCACCACCCAAAAATACAGTGTTTTGGGGCACTCTGGTCCCCTCAAAAACCTTCCCTGGGGACCCCCAAGAGCCTAATTCCTTGAGTCTCACAACAAAGGGGAATAAACCATTTCCCCTCCCCCTCCTCTCTTCCTCCCAGATCTTCCCCGCCCTGGGTACACTAGGAGATCACTGTGATTCAAACTCCTTGAATCACAACACAGAGAAATAAGGTTTTTTCTCCCCCTTCTCTCCCCCTCCCAGGCTTTCCCTCCCTGGGCTATCCTGGAGAGATAGACAGATTCAAGCTCTGTGAATCTAAAACAAAGAGATTCCACCTTTCCCCTCTCCCTTCTCTCTCCCTGTCTCCCACCAATTCCCTGGTAACTACAGACTCAATTCTCTTGAGCCTCAACAAGGGGAAAAAATCAAACAGGTCTTAAAAAGCAAAACTTTTAATAACAAGGAAGAAAAAAAGTAAAAGTTGTCTCTGTAATTTAGATGGTAAAAGTTACAGGGTTTTTCAGCTTATAGACACTAGAGAGAAGCCTCCCCCCAGCAAAAATACAATTTAAAATACTTCCAGCAAAATACACATTTGCAAATACAGAAAACAATCAAAAGACTAAACTTGCCTTTTCTTCTTAATACTCACTATTCTGAATATATAAGAGACTGTAGCAGAAAGATTGGCAAGAAACCTGGTTGCACGTCTAGTCCCTTTCAGGACCCAGAGAGAACAAAGCAAAACCCAAAAAACACAAACAAAGGCTTCCCTCCACTGAGATTTGAAAGTATCTTGTCTCCTGATTGGTCCTCTGGTCAGGTGTTGCAGGTTCCCTGTTTGTTAACCCTTTACAGGCAAAAGAGACATTAACCCTAAACTATCTGTTTATGACAGTATATTTTAAATATAAAAGCCAAGGAAATGAAGGGCTAGGGTTCACAAAATGTGGGAGGGAAGAGAAGTTGGGCATGGTTCCTTTATAGCTGTTAACCACTGAGCTAAAACACTCATTTGTGAGACCTAGGGTCAATTCCATCCTCTCACTGATGTGGAGAAAGAATTTTAACTTGGGTCTCTCACACTGCAGAAGATCGCCCTGACCACTGGCTCTCAGATTCTCCTGCTAAAGCTGTTCCTTTGTATCAATAATTAAACAGTCACTGCACATAGACATGAACTTGAGTCTCCCCTTTCCCAGGTAAGGGCCCTAACCACTAGGCTAGAGAGTCTTATGCTCTCTGGTTCAATGACTACTCAAGTATTTTATACAAAGTGGAACAGGAGCGCTTGAGAGACCCACCCCAGAACAGCCCAGTGGTCCGGCCACTTACCTAATCACTCGCATCTCAAAAAGGACATTGCAAACTACAGGGGTTCAAAGAAGGGTGATAAGAAAGATTAAGGACATAGGAAGATAAATTGAGCAGATTGGGATTATTTTAGAAAGGAGATGAATAAGAAGGGACATGATAAAAGTATATAAAATAATGAATGGTATAGATAAGATAGATAGGGAGCTTCTGTCTCATAACACAAGAACAAGTTGACTTTCAATGAAAATTGAAAAGTATACAATCCAAAACTGATTCAAGGAAATACTTTTTCATACAATGTGCAATTAGACTGGAACTCATTGCCAAGACCTAAGCAGAATTTTAAAAAGGGATTGGACATTTATATGGCTATCAAGAATATCCAATTATAATTAATGCCAGCAAAAATGTTTGGAATGGATATTAAGCCTCATGTTTCAGGGCTTAGGCCAATCTATTACCAGAAGTCAGGATAAGACCCAATGATGGGGAGTTGGGGCTTACTCAGTATCTGCCTACTATGGAGTTCTTACATCTTTCTCTGAACCATCTGTAGCTGAGCCCTCTCAGGATACCTGACTAGATGGACCTCAGGTCTGATCCATTATGGCAATTCCTATGTTCCTAAACAGCCAGATCCACAAAACTATAGCTTTCTATTGACAAATGCATTTGATGTGAGACTGCAGAAAAGAGTGCCCTAAGGAAACACAACTCATGAAGCAAAGCTGCAACCATTGTGCTTCCTCGTCTGTATGCTCACCATCACTGTTTCAGGCACTGCTTTCCACACCTAGCTGTTCTGGGGGTGTTCAAATAGGGAAGAAAGGGTCAGATTTTTAAAGACATTTAGTCAGTTAACTCCCATTGGTTTCAGTGGGAGTTAGGCACCTAAATACCTTTAAAAACCTGGGGCCAAAGTTAAAGAGATTCACCAAGCCAGGATCCTCCTTTCACTTATTTCCCTCAAATACCTCCGCTTTTGAAAGATACTTTTCCTACCTCCTTAAGGGGTGTCCTAGCCCATGATGACCATTGTCACTGTAGGTGGGCCATCTAAACAGTATAGTTATTTGCACTGCAGTAGTACCCAGCAGCCCCAATCAGGGACCATGCACCAAAGTGTTAGCTCCTGTATGCACACATACTGAAAAGACAATCCCTGTCCCCAAAGAGCTTAAAAACTTGACTCTTGATGCACTCAGATGGAGAAATCTGTATATGAGAAGATATTGGAGAGGGGGGAGTGAACTGTTATTAAAGAACTCTTCTCCAATTTAGTAAACCATAATTAGGGGTTATTGTTTTAAAGAAATACACAATATAAGATAGAGTACATATTACATTTTACAACTCATTCTCATCCATATGAAGTTCATTTCCAAATTCACATGGATACTATTTTTGAACTAGAGAGAGCAGAGGTTAAGTAGGAATGAAACAGGAAATGGAACAACAAATAAAAGCTATGAAACAAAACCCTGTGTTTTCTGTAATTTGGACTGTAATGGCTTTATCCAGCAGGAACATTAGGCATGCAGGAGTCCATGGAAGGCAGCAGACAGCTGCGTAACCTGTCCCAGTACCCTGCCAACCTACTCTGCAGAAAGCTGGCTGGGGTCCAGGTGTCTCAGTAGGAAATGCAAAAGGGGATGGCCGTTCTAATAGAACACCTTTTCCAAGCCTCCTGCGCCACATTGCTATGTCTTTCTCTTGAGCACAATAAATAAATAAATAACGTAACATAACCACCCTAAAACCAAAGACAAAATCCCTTCTCAAAGAGTTGCAGATACATTTTTTAAAAAAACAATTTGGAAGATAATTTTTCCAAAGTTGAATTTGAAAGGACATATCTGCTAGTCATAGATCAGAAGGCTCAGGGCAGAGTTCATTTAGACATTTCTGGCTAGGACTCATGCCCCCAACAAACAAGTGATGGTTATACATGGTCTCTTGCCTGTCTTTGCATATGGCCATCTGTTAGGCAGAATTGTCCATTCCCAAATAGTTCCAGACTGTTTCATGATAGCTTAGGTGCAAAGAAACACATGCATAGGTAGGAGATTGTGCTGTCACCTTTTGCAAAAGATAGAAGGTATCTTCTTCCTGACAGTAATCCTTGCCACATTGCCGTCACATATATTTGTAGATTTGATCACAGCTACTGAAACTTATGTGCCATAAAGAACAAATAATGACTAACAGAAGGAGTGGTTTGTAGGCACTTTTGGCTGAGAGAATGGTTTGTAGCACAGCAGATGTCTAGAAATCTAGATGGAGGCACTATAACTAGAGACCCCTGGGAGTAAAATCAAATAAAAAAGAATCAAGGCAGCAGTGTCCCAGTTTATATTTTTCAAACCACAAGGGACATCTGAAAATAATTGTGTTATTTCTTTGATGGTCCAAGGGAGGACATTCCAGATGTGACAATGATGCTCACAGGTCTCTCAGTTTAATCTGCATCCCTGCTGAAGTCTTTCCTCATAGTGGTTTCTCTGCTAAGAGAGGAGATATGCCTGACTGGGGGAGACAAAATGTTTGTCTCTATGGGCTAAGAGCTGGAAGAATTTTATCTTTCTTTCTGAAACAGATCACCCCTAGGTATCTTTGTCTCCCTTCTCCATCTTGAAGATTGTGTGCCAACATCCACATATAGGATGTATGACTTTGAATGATAACTTATTTCCTGCAGTGTTTTCAAATCTTATAGTCCACATTTTACAGAAAAGCCTGTGCTCTGGGGGCTTAACTTTGCAAGGGGCTGAGTGAGCAACCTGGCCCTTAGTTAGAAATGCATTTAAGCACATGCTTAACTTTCAACATGCAAATAGTGCTTTTGAAGTCAGACTACTCATATGCTTAAAGTTAAGCGGCTGCTTAAGACCTTTGCTAGACTGGGGTCAGAGTTGTCACTTCCGTACCTTGCAGGATTGAAGCCGTGACTCAAACACAGGGCATGATTCTGATCTCAGGCACCAAGCTGCCAGCATGTCTTGAAAATTGTGCTATTTTACAGGATATTTGGCGCTACAGAAAAGAACAACTTTATTAGAAGTCAGATGATACTGTCACATCAAATGTCAGAATCAAGCACTCATAAGTCATAACAGTTAAACAACAGAAGGCCACAAAGGTTTGTCTGCCAAAACTCTGAATCTGTACTAAACACAGCTCTACAGTTTTACCCAACTGTATCTCCTCCAATTCATTAGAAAAGTTTAGTATTCTTAACTGTACACATCAAGCTGACAATTTTTATTGAAGTCTTTCCCCCATTGACAATATAGTCAGACTATTCATCTGAGGAATGAACAGCACATTTCAAGGTTTGTCATCTGACTTCTTATAAACTTGTCATTTGGCGTTAAACACCATAACCATGTTGATTAGAGCAACAGTATGACATAGGGATGGAAAATGCTGTCAACTCACTACACAAATATATAAGGCCTCACTTTTAATTACTCAGTTAGTAACAGATTAGTTCTTATTGCCTGCCAACAGCATGACCTCTCTCTCTCTCAAGGTCAGCATAAATCAAAAGAAATCAGATGAGCCTGAACTTGTCGTTTATTCACTTCTAACCCTTTCATAAGAAAATCTGTTTAACAAAAAAGCAAGTCTCTGTTCAATAAGGAGACCATTATTAGGTCTAAAGAGCCAAATTTCCTGTTGTATTTTTTTTTTCTGAATAGCCTCAAGTAATATTCCAGGGAAAAGGGCCTTGATACTGTTTTCTTTGTGAAATAAGAAGAAAATCAGCATTAGAAACACGATATTGCTTACAGGTTTCAAATACCACTACGAATAAGCGTTTCCTGGTTCCATGCTTTAAGGATTAACGGTATTAAGAACTACAAAATTACATTTGTCATGTTTACTTTAGCTGTCTTGATCTGACAAACTTCTGCAAAACTTATAAATATGGGGTGAATGTGGCTGTTTTCTGAGCTTTTTGGCTAATAATTATAGATAATCCCATAAAATGCAGTATTTCACTTGAATAAAAAAGATTAAAAAGTTAGTAAAACCATGAATATGGTGCTGGTCTAAAAGTTAACTATTTCTTTTGGGCAAGACAGTTGCTTGGTAACACGCGGCTGTTGTAGTGATAATCATAAAATATTTTTAATGTTGAATGGATGCTCCAGAACCTAAGTTTTCATTTAAACCCCAAATTATGTTTCTGGCTCTTATGGCCAGGGAGAAAGTGTTTTATTTGCCAGATACCAGTGACTTCTTTGTCAAAGATTGGGATTTTGGGGAAAGTGCCCAGGCAGTTCAGATGGAGAGCAACTTCCCAAAGGCCTGACACACACGCACACACAATTTTTGTATGCCTATAAATAGTTTTGTCAGAGGTATAATTTTTTTAAAAAACTTGAAATAGTTATACCAGTACAACCACTAGCATGGGCACAGTTACATTGGTAAAATGCTGCCTTGTACACGTATATCTTATTTCCAATCCCGTATGGGAACAGGCTATACCCATATAAGCCCATTCATACCAGTGTAATTGCATCCGCACTCATGAGGGTGTATTGCATTAACTATATGAGTGTAGTTAGAGCAGTACAACTTTCTAGTGTAGATAAGATACTGTAGCTCATAAAAGGAGGAACCACTGCTGTGTTATTGTTTATTTAGTATTTGTATTATCACAGGGTTTAGGAGCACTAGTCTTGGACCAGGATACTATTGTGATAGACGCCGTACAAAAGAGATTTTTTCTGGAACTAAAACTCAGTGTGAAACTCACATACAAAATCTTTACGGTGGCTCGATTTAGGTTGCTGTACATGTAACATACATGACACAAAGCTTCAAAAGCAAAAAGACAGATAGAACATGAAGCCATCTAATCTCTACTCCTTCCAGAGAGACATGTCACTACTAACACAATTACCATGTTCCTCAGACAACCACCACAACCTCTACTACACTTGAAATACCAGCCTTTCATCACTCCCTGGCTCAAACCTGAGTAAGTGGTTTCCAAGATCTTTACAAAGGGGTAGAGTCTAGTCTACTTGTTGTGGGGCAGGGGTCGGGGCAGGGCTGGCTCTAGCCATTTTGCCGCCCCAAGCACAGCGGCACGCCGTGGGGGGCGCTCTGCCGCTTGCTGGTCCCGCGGCTCCGGTGGATCTCCCGCAGGCGTCCCTGTGGAGGGTCCGCTGGTCCCGCGGCTCCGGTGGACCTCCCGCAGGTGTGCCTGTGGATGCTCCACTGGAGCCGCAGGACCAGCAGACCCTCCGCAGGCACGCCTACGGGAGGTCCACCAGAGCAGCCGGCTGCCCTCCCAAATCCTGGCGCTGTAGGCGATTGCCTAGGTCACCTAAATGGAAGCGCCGACCCTGGGTCGGGGAAAGAATTTAGCTGTTCCTTTGTCCAATAGTATTACTTATAAAGGGGCTGGATCTTGCTTTCCTTGTGCACTCCAAGGAAAGAAGCACATATGCCTAAAGCAATCACAATCTCATCCTATATGCACAGGTATCATTACAGAATGTAGGGCCAAAAAGACACAGAGGGCTAATTCTGCCTTCATTTACACCCATAAAGCCCCTTAAAGTCAGTGGGATTGCACACATATAATAATAGTACTACCAAGCTCTTCATAGAGCTTTTCATCAGTTGATCTCAAAATGTTTTTCAATGGAGGTCAGTATCACAATCCCCATTTTACAGATAGGGAAACTGAGGCATAGAGCAGGGATGTGACTCTCCCAGGGTCAGCCAGCAGACCAGGGGTAAAATCAGGAAAAGAACCTAGGTCTCTCGACTCCCAATTCAGTGCTTTATCTATTAGGCCACACTGAGGGAAAAAGCTGGCCCTTCTAGAGAGAGAATGCTGCTCAAAAAAATTATAACAAATGCAGTAGATATCATGTTAATTGAGATGTAACAGTGATAAAATTCCCATATAAGGACTACAGAATATATGCACACACCAAAATTAGGGATGCATCCATATTTGTCTTGCTAGGTACACATTCAGTAACTTAGCTACCAAACTTCCTACACACAAGCCATCTTCAACTATGGTATTCAAATGTCAACCTGTTAGTGGGGAACCCCAACTAATTCAGTCATCCATATATGTCTGCAGCATGATTTGTGGATTAGTTACAGCAGAAAAAATTATAATGACAAATCTATATACAAAGCAATATACATTATTCATATCTGCAATAAAAACATCAAATGTATTGTCATGACTTATTGCAGTGTGATACGTATGGGCTATTTGGCCAGATGATGCACCAGATGTTTCCTTTTCTTTAGATTTGAAAATTTCACATGCAGCTAAAGTCAGGGGCTGTGGGTAGGGATGGAATTTAATTGTTTAAAGTTTAATGTGCAAATGATGGCATTTATTAAACTGTTAAATTCATATTATTCATTCTCTGCTTAAGTCTCCTTTTTCTTGTCCCTCCTCTCAGCTGACTGCACAAACCGATGTGGGGCTGAGGAGATGGACTTGATTATGATTCCTTACTTTATTTCTTTTCCCTCCTCCCCCCGGTACCTAAAAACAGTTTTATTTATTTACTTGTTAGAGCACAATAGGATTTTAGAGTAACTACTGAATGGGTTTACAGAAGTGATTGAATTTGACCTAGCACTGCTTCTATATAGCCACCCTTTGAACTAAACATGAAAACCTGGAGAAATAAAAATTAATATTTTAAGTCATGTAAAAATCATATTTTCTGTGAATTAATTTTTACTGGGAGCAAAGAGGTTTACATGATTATTGCACAGCGACTGAGCCAATCTTATAGTCAGTGTCTGAGAGAGACCAGTGTAGAATGGCCAACAGCCCAGTGGTTAGAGTACTAACCTGCGTTCAAGTCCCTGCCCTAGATCAGACAGAGCAAGGATTCCCTGACCACCAGGCTATGGACTATGCTGGGTTCACACTGCTCTCTTTTTGTAAAAAAATGTCCAAAGTTCTCAAATTCATCCCAATACAGTACAGGAATTTTTTTTTTTGAAATCTCAAAAATATTAATGGGACAGGAAAACCATTTGCCATCTAGCTCTAATTAGGTATAACACAAACACTCAAGTAGTTATGTGGGTATATTATATGTGCGTGTTTTATTATATTATATATATATATAGGAGGAGTAGATAGAGGACAAAAGCAGCATGTAACCAATACTGCAGGCAATAGATTCAGGTCAGCTTGGGTGTCATTGGTGCACCGCAGCAGGTAGATAAGGCAAGAGCATCCATTTGTAGTAAAATGTTTCCTTCCCCTTCTCCACAACCTCTGAGCAAAAGTCCTTTCTAGAAGGGGGCCGGGCAATCTGTTCCCTTCGTGTGGGAAGGCAGCATCTGCATGGTGACTCCCCATTCCGACAAAGCAGGCAGAAGCCTACAGGAGCCAGCACTCCTTCTACTGGCGCCACCACCACTGAACTGTCTGAAAATTTAGCATTACTCTCGGGCATCCCCAAAACTGAGCCAGCCCCAGACTACACTGTGGGACCATAAAACCCTGCAGCATGTGAGGATCCTGCTCTCTTTTCCTGCTGGAGCTGCGGACCTCTCAGGAAGCAGACAGGGAGAATCTTGCACACACTGAGATTTTACAGTTCTAAAGGGGATCCTGGGGTGAAAATTGCAGCTAAACCCCAACAGTATCTTTAAATTTAAAGATACAGTTCCGCAGGGTTTGCTAGGTCCCATGTGCCCCGACTGGGGTTAGGGCTAATTCAAGGTATAAGGAATTGATCCAGATGGTTTTTACTTTCTCTGAACCTATTCGCCCATCACTACTCTTGTCAAATATTAGCTCTTGAGAAGAAGTCAGAATCAAACAATAACTGTATTAACAGTGCACTCTGCTGTACATTATATGCTACATGCCACTTCCAGGCACCTTCTTCATTATCACTCTCATCCTCCTGCTATTATTTTCTCTCTATTACTGTTCAGTGTTCAACCTTGTAAAGCACTTGGAGATACAGTGTGTACGAAAGATGCTATACAAAATAAAGTTGTAAGGCATGTTTGATCCTTTTGGGGGTCTGGACTGTTTCTACATCCACCAAGAGAGTGAGTTGAAGATTAACCAATCACTTGTACAAAAAGAAAAAGGGAGTTACTGAAAGCTTATGCCTTGAAAGAATCGCCCTGCTTAAGGAGGCAGAGAGGCTGTGCTGCACAGGACTCCATGTTGCAGCAGCAAGACTATCACCCTCGAAAGGGCAGACAGTGAACTCCTTTCTTTATCAAGACCATTTCTACTGGGGGATCCCCAGCCTTACTGTGGCTTGACTTGATCGGGGGGAAGGCTCTTTGTGCCTTCTACCCCCTTGACATAACTAAGCCAGGCCCACTCTGGACTACAGCGTACACAGCTTGAGCAGGCTGAGGAATACAAATCTCCTTAACAACAGCTTAGAAGGTTGGCCTATGCCTTGCAGCATAAGGGTTTATAGTCCTCAGTTTTAAAATCCTATCTAATGTAACTGTGGCCCTGGGATACATGTGGCCCAGAGACCCTCTGACCATACTTTTTTGGGAGGTGACAAATTTACTCCCTCATCCCTCTTCATACCTGGTCTGACTGAGGAACTCGCTGGACCGCTCAAGTTGATTTTCAATAAGTCTTAGAACACTGGGAAAGATCCAGAAAATGGGAAAAAAGCTCATGTTGTACCAGTTTTTAAAAACGGTAAATGGGATGACAGTCTGACATTGATCTCGGGCAAGACAATGTAGCAGCTGATATGGGACTTGATTAGGGTGACCAGACAGCAAATGTGAAAAATCAGGACAGGGGGTTGGGGTAATAGGAGCCTATGTAAGAAAAAGATCCCAAAATCGGGACTGTCCCTATAAAATCGGGACATCTGGTCACCTAGACTTGATTAATAATGAACTACAGGAGGCTAATGTGATTAATGCAAATCAAGACGGGTTTACAGAAAATAGATCCTGTCACACTGATATTTTTTTCTGATGAGATTACAAGTTCAGTTGATAAAGGTACTAGTGTGGACATAAGATCCTGGGACTTGGTGGCAATGCTATTTTGGTTAAAAAACTAGAGGTATATAAAATTAACATGGCACACGTTAAACAGACTATAAACTAGCTAAGTGATAGATCTCAAAATGTAACTGTAAATGGGGAATCATCCCTAATCAGATCTATTTCCAGTGGTGTCCTGCAGATATGGGTTCTTAGCCCTACACTATTTAACATCCTTATCAATAACCTGGAATCAAAAATAAAATCATCACTGATGAAGTTTGCAGATGACACAAAAATTAGAAGAGTGGCAAATAATGAAGAGGACAGGTCCCTGATTCAGAACTATCTAGATCACTTGGTAAATGTAGCGTAAGCAAACAATGTGTGTTTTAATATGGCTAAATGTAAATTCAGACATCTGGGAAAAAAGGATGTAGGCCATTTTTACAGGATGGGGGAATCTCTCCTGGGAAGCAGTGATTGAAAAAGATTTGTGGGTCATGGTGGATAATCAGCATAAGATAAGTTCATTACACAAAAAAAGTAATGCTGTGGCCAAAAGAGCTCATGCCATCCTGGGATGTATAAACAGAGGAATATTGGATAGGATTAGGGAGGTTATATTTCCTCTGTATTTGGTCCTGGAGTGACCGCTAGTGGAATTGTGTGTCCAGTTCTGCTAGTCACAGTTCAGAAAAGTTGTTGATAAATTAGAGAGGGTTCAGAGAAGCACCATGAGAATGATTAAAGGATGAGAAAACCTGTCATATAGCTCCTGTCAACTCCAGGAGCTCAATCTATTTAGCTTAACAAAGAAAAGGTTAAGGGGTGATTTGACCACTGTCTGTAAGTACCTGCATGGGAAACAAATATTTAATAATGAGCTCTTCAATCTACCAGAGAGGTATCACATGATCCAATTGTTGGAATTTGAAGCTAGACAAATTCAGACTGGAAATAAGATGTAAATTTTTAATGAAGAAAGTAATTAATCTTAGGTACTATTTACCAAGAGTCCTGGTAGATTCTCCTTCACTGACCATTTTTAAATCAAGATGGGAATTTTTTTTCTTAAAAGCAGGGCCAGTGCATCCATTTAGGCAACCTAGGCGGTCGCCCAGGGCGATGGCATTTAGAGGGCATCATTTTCTTCGGCAGCAACCGCAGTGGCCGGATCTTTGGCCACCCCGGTCGTCGCCGGCATTTAGGCGGAGGGAGCTGGGCAGGGGGGTGCAGGGAGGGCCACCTGCAGCAAGTAAGGAGGGAACTCTCCTCCCCAGCTCACACCTGCCCTGCCTCCTCCCCGAGCACGCCGTGGCAGCTTCACTTCTCCTGCCTCCCAGGCTTGTGGTGCCTAAGCTGATTGGCGCCACAAGCCTGGGAGGCGGGAGAAGTGAAGCAGCCACGGTGTGCTCGGGGAGGAGGCAAGGCAGGGGTGCTCATGCTCGTGCGCGGAGCAGGGGTGAGCTGGGGCAGGGGGGGTGCCTCAGGGTGGAGGGTGGGGGGTGGGGAGCTGTCGCGCGGGGGAAGCCTCAGGATGGAGTGGGGGAACGCCTCAGGGCGGGGGTGCAGGGGGGGGAGGGCGCAAGGTGGAAGTTTTGCCTAGGGCACGAAACATCCTTGCACCGGCCCTGCCTAAAAGATATGTTCTAGGAATTAGTCTGGGGAAGTTCTATGGCTTGTGCTATATAGAAGGTCAAACTAGATAATCACAATGGTTCCTTTTAGCCTTAGAATCTATGAATCTGCTACAGACATCAACCACAGATGCCCATCTCCAGTGTGCAGTGGTGGTGGCAATAGCACATGGATTCTCTGTTGCTTTGTCTCTGTACATTCAGCAAAAATGCATCAGTTCCACTGTGCTATCCGCCCTTGTGTAAGTATAAACAGCTTAAAGGTTTCACCCAATAAAGAATTTACAACAGGAACACTGAAGGGAAAATGAATATTAATACATCCATTGCAAGTGGCTTGGGAGAAAGCTCCAGTGATTTTATTGTGCTTTATCTTGTGAAACAGACCTGGTAAGAAGTCTGAGATTCTTTCATGAGAAAGGTATTGCAAAAAGGGAAGGATTGGAAAGGATTCAGAATTGAGGAAGCACATTTACACTAGGTGGCACCAAAGCAAATATTATTTCCTCACTGCACCAGTGCAAGTGGCTGAAAACCGCAGATGAGATATTTTAAAAGATGAATATTTATAGACTACATAATAAATGTTTGGAAACAGATAGCTGTAATGGTTCAAGGGACACAAAAACATTAGTTCAATAGGCTTTCCACTCCTAAGAACAGTATTTTACAGCACGTCCCATGACCCAGCAGCACTTTGTTCTAATGCAGGCCACTAAAGTTCTGGGAGCTAAGCCATGAACTCTATTCTCTCCATAGAGTGCGAACATCTCCTAGCAATAACTTTCGCTCACAGGCAGCAAGATGGCTGCTTTCAGAGGTCATGGAGGTCTAGACTTTATCAGCTCTGCCTTCTCTGAAACGAAATTGTTCAATACACTGGAGGTATGATGCTTGTCTGGAACCCATGTCTGAGATATTACACAATGGTTGCTGCAGCTCATCCATACCTCTGACCAACACCCCATGCTGCTCATTCACATGGACACTAATGATACTACCAGGTCTGACCCTAAGCAGATCAGAAACGACTACAGAGCTCTGGGAGCTGGGTGAAGAGGTCAGGGGTGCATGTTGTGTTCTCGTCCATCCTCCCTATTGAAGGTCAGGACCCAGGCAGGGACACCTACCTCTTGGAGATGAATACATGGTTGTGCACTTGGTGTTGATGGAAGTGCTTTGGCTTTCTTCATCATGGGATGCTGTTCCAGGAAGAAGTTCCACCAAACAGGAAGAGGATCTGCTGGAAAGAGATGGGGTCCACCTGACCAGGAAGAAGAAGAGCATTTTCATGCACTAACTTCAAACTAGGTTCAAAGGGGACAGCTGGGCAGGTGACAAAAGCCCAAAGGTAAGTATTAAACAAAAAAAGATGACCTTAACAGAGGGTTACATGTTGGGGAGACATGGAAAATTACAATAGGATCATAGAAGCAACAATCAGTTGTGGAATGTGCTCAACATTTTAGCTATCTATACACAAATGCAAGGGGATTATGGGGATTGACCAGAGAAACTGAAAGTACTAGTACATAAACTAAATTATGACTTAATTGTCATCACAGAGACTTGGTGGGATAAGTCTTATGACTGGAAAATTGGCATAGAGAGACATAGCTTGTTCAGGAAGAACAGGTAGGGTAAAAAGAGAAGTTGTTGCATTATACATCAAGCATATACAAACTTGTTCTGAGATGCACGAGGAGGAGGGGGCAGACCAGTTGAAAGTCTCTGCATAAAGCAAGAAGGGGTAAAATTAAAAATATGGGTGGCATCATGGTAGGGTCTACTTTAGACCACCAAAAGAGGAAGAAGCATTTCTAGAACAAATAATAGAAATACCCAAAATACAAGATCTATTAGTAATCAGGGACTTTTCCAACAGATATCTGGGTAGTTAAAGTAATATAGCAGAACACAATTTCCATTCAGGTCTTGGAATGTACTGAGGACAACTTTTTCTTCCAGAAAGTGGAGGAAGAAACCATAAGTGTGGCCATTTTATACTTGATTATGACCAACAGGGAGGAGTTGGTAACAAATCTGAAAGTGGAAGGCAATTTGAGAGAAAGTGATCATGAAGTGACAGATTTCACTATGCTAAGGCAGGGGTTCCCAAACTTGGTTCATGGCTTGTTCAGGGTAAGCCCCTGGCAGGCCGCGAGATGCTTTATTTATCTTAGCATGTGCAGGTACGGCCACTCGCAGCTCCCATGGCTATGGTTCGCCGTTGCTGGCCAATGGGAGCTGCAGTAAGCTGTGGCTTCTTCTTTGACGGGGTTATGGGTCTATTGGCTACAGAGGAAGCAGTAGATATGATATATCTTGATTGTGGTTAGGCTTTTGACACAGTCCCACAGGACATTCTCATGGGCAAACTAGGGAAATGAGCTCTAGATAAAATTACTATAAGGTGGGCATACAGCTGGTTGAAAGACCATAGTAGTTAGGAATGGTTCTCAGTCACATTGGGAGGGCTTATCTAGTAGGGCCTTGTGGGTACTGTCCTAGGTCTGGTACTATTCAATATTTTCATTAATGACTTGGATAATGAAGTGGAGACAATGCTTATAAAATGTACAGATGACACCAAGATGGGAGGGTTTGCAAGCACTGGAAGACAGGACTACAATTCAAAACAACCTTGACAAATTAGAGAATTGGTGTGAATTCAACAAGATGAAATTCAATAAAGGCAAGTGCAAAGTGTTTCACTTACAGAGGACAAAAATATCAAAATTCACAAATCTACCACAATCCTTGGTAAATTGTTCCAATGACTAGTTACCTTCCCTGTTAATAATTTGTACCTTATTTCAAGTCTGAATTTGTCTACTTTAAACTTCTACCCGTTGGATCTTGTTATATCTTTGTTTGCTAGACTGAGGAGCCTTCTTATTAAAATTCTGTTCCTCACAAAGGTATTTATAAACTGATGAAGTCTATCACTGATAACTTAACCTTCCGTTGGAAAATTAAGACAGCCTGAGCTCCTTAAATCGATTACTATAAAACATGCTTTACAATAATGTAATCACTCATGGCTGTTCTCTGAACCTTCTCCAATTTTTGGACATCATAACTACACAAAGTATCCCAGTGTAAGTGGGGAAGCTCACTGGCGGCGATTTCCTTCTAGAACTTGAAAATAAACAGATTAATACAACACATACACCTTTACATATACTCCTAAGTATATAACTAACAGACTTCTACATTTTAAGAACACTTTTTAACTACTGAATTCTGGGAAACTCTCACGGGAGAGTGCATCAGCAACTTTATTAGAAGCTCCTGTGATGTGTTGAATTTCAAAATCAAAATCTTGGAGAGCTAAACTCCAACGAAGAAGTTTCTTGTTGTTCCCCTTGGCAGTATGAAGCCACTTTAGTGCAGCATGGTCAGTTTGTAGTTGGAACCGCCGTCCCCAAACATATGGGCGTAGCTTTTCCAGGGCGTACACAATGGCATAGCATTCCTTTTCACTGACTGACCAGTGACTTTCCCTCTCAGACAGTTTCTTGCTGAGAAACACGACAGGATGGAAGTTGTGATCTGTTGCTTCCTGCATGAGCACTGCTCCTATACCACGCTCAGATGCATCTGTGGTTACTAGGAATGGCTTGTCAAAATCCGGGGCCCTGAGCACAGGGTCAGACATGAGCGTTGCCTTAAGTTGGGTAAAGGCCTTTTGACACTCATCAGTCCACTTAACTGCATTTGGCTGGGTCTTTTTGGTCAGGTCGGTCAGTGGGGCAGCGATTTGGCTGTAGTGTGGTACAAATCGCCTGTAGTATCCGGCCAAGCCTAAGAAGGATTGGACCTGTTTCTTTGACCTTGGGACAGGCCACTTTTGGATAGCATCTACCTTGGCCTGTAGGGGGTTTATGGTTCCTCGACCCACCTGGTGCCCCAGGTAAGTCACTCTGTTTTGGCCTATTTGACACTTTTTGGCCTTAACAGTTAGTCCTGCCTGCCTGATGCGCTCAAAGACCTTTTCCAGGTGTAGTAGGTGTTCGGGCCAGGAGTCTGAAAAAATGGCCACATCATCGAGGTAGGCAACTGCAAATTCTCCCAGTCCAGCTAGTAGACCATCTACCAGCCTCTGGAAGGTGGCGGGTGCATTTCGAAGGCCGAAAGGAAGGACATTGAATTCATACACCCCCGCATGGGTGACGAATGCTGACCTCTCCTTGGCAGGTTCATCTAGCGGTACTTGCCAGTACCCCTTGGTTAAGTCTATTGTAGAGATGAACTGGGCACGTCCCAACTTTTCCAATAGCTCATCGGTACGTGGCATTGGATAGTTGTCCGGACGAGTTACAGCATTTAGCTTACGGTAGTCCACGCAAAAGCGTATTTCCCCATCTGGTTTGGGTACCAGAACCACTGGAGATGCCCATGCACTAGTAGATGAGCGGATTATACCCATCTGTAGCATGTTCTGGATCTCCCGTTCTATAGCAGCTTGGGCATGAGGAGACACTCGGTAGGGTGGGGTTCTGATTGGGTGAGCATTACCTGTATCAATGGAGTGGTATGCCCGTTCAGTCCGTCCTGGGGTGGCTGAGAACAATGGGGTGAAGCTAGTGCACAGCTCCTTGATTTGTTGCCGCTGCAGACGTTCCAGGGTGGTTGAGAGGTTCACCTCTTCCACGCCACCGTCTTTTTTCCCGTCGTAGTAGACACCGTCAGGCCACTCAGCATCATCTCCTTGGACTGTAAACTGACAAACCTGTAAGTCTCTGGAATAGAAAGGCTTGAGAGAATTAACATGGTACACTTTAGGCTTTAGTGAGGAATTGGGAAATGCTATGAGGTAGTTTACAGCTCCCAGGCGCTCTTGGACCGTGAAGGGCCCTTCCCATGATGCTTCCATCTTATGGGCCTGTTGCGCCTTCAAGACCATAACCTGGTCTCCTACCTTGAAGGACCGATCTCTGGCATGTCTGTCATACCAGGCCTTTTGCTCTTCTTGAGCATCCTTTAGGTTCTCTCTAGCAAGGGCTAAAGAGTGTCGGAGGGTGCTTTGTAGGTTGCTTACAAAGTCCAGAATGTTAGTTCCTGGAGAAGGCGTAAACCCCTCCCATTGCTGCTTCACCAACTGTAATGGCCCCTTAACCTCGTGACCATACACAAGTTCAAATGGTGAAAACCCTAAACTGGGATGTGGTACAGCCCTGTAGGCAAACAGCAACTGCTGCAACACTAGGTCCCAATTATTGGAGAATTCGTTGATGAATTTTCGTATCATGGCCCCCAAAGTTCCATTGAACCTTTCAACCAGGCCATTGGTTTGATGGTGGTACGGGGTGGCAACCAAGTGATTCACCCCATGAGTTTCCCACAGTTTTTCCATGGTCCCTGCCAGGAAATTAGACCCTGAATCTGTAAGGATGTCAGAGGGCCAACCTACCCTGGCAAAGATGTCTGTTAGGGCCAGGCACACAGTGTTAGCCCTGGTGTTGCCTAGAGCTACTGCTTCCGGCCATCGGGTAGCAAAGTCCACTAAAGTCAGTACGTACTGCTTTCCTCTGGGCGTCTTTTTTGGGAAAGGGCCCAGAATATCCACAGCTACTCGCTGAAATGGGACCTCAATTATGGGGAGTGGCTGGAGAGGGGCCTTGACCTGGTCTTGAGGCTTTCCCACTCTTTGGCATACCTCACAAGACCGGACATACTTGGCAACATCCTTGCCCATCCCCTCCCAGTGGAAGGACTTCCCCAACCGGTCCTTGGTTCTGTTCACCCCAGCATGGCCACTGGGATGATCATGGGCTAAGCTTAAGAGCTTCCCCCGGTACTTAGTTGGAACCACCAACTGTTTTTGCGGCTGCCATTCTTCCCGGTGTCCACCAGAAAGAATTTCCTTGTATAAAAGTCCTTGGTCTATAACAAACCGGGATCGATTAGAAGAGCTGAGAGGCGGTGGGGTGCTCCGGGCCACCGCCCAAGCTTTCTGAAGGCTGTCATCTGCTTCCTGCTCAGTCTGGAACTGTTCCCTTGAGGCTGGGGTCACCAGTTCTTCCTCAGACTGTGGACTTGGGCTTGGTCCCTCTGGAAGCGATGTAGGTGATGGGGTTGTTTCCGTTGCTGGTGAACCGCTCTCCGCTGGTGCACCTGAGGGTATTTCAGGCTCTGGCTGAGCCTTTTGGGTATGGCTGTCTGTTGCTTCTGCCAGTTTTGGCTCGCTGGCGCCCTCTGGCGTTGAGTTTGAAGATGTAGTTGCACTTGCTGGTGCTGGTTGCTGTTCCAGTTCCGGGCCTGGGACTGGAGGTGCTGTGGCTGTTTCAGTGGTTGGCATGGAATCCGGGTCCACTACCTCTGTCTGGGTCTCTGGTAACACAGACGGGGCCTCTGTGGACGGCTCAGGAACAGGAATGGGTCTGGAAGCTTGCCTGGTTTGGCTACGTGTAACCATTCCCACTCTCTTGGCCCGCCTCACCTGGTTGGCCAAGTCTTCCCCCAGTAGCATGGGGATAGGATAATTGTCATAGACTGCAAAAGTCCACATTCCTGACCAGCCTTTGTACTGGACAGGCAGTTGAGCTGTAGGCAAGTCTACAGCTTGTGACATGAAGGGGTAAATTGTAACTTTGGCCTTTGGGTTGATGAATTTGGGGTCAACGAAGGATTGGTGGATAGCTGACACTTGTGCCCCCGTGTCTCTCCACGCAGTAACCTTCTTTCCGCCCACTCTCAAATTTTCCCTTCGCTCCAAGGGTATTTGAGAGGCATCCGGGCCTGGGGATCTTTGGTGTGATGGTGGTGTAATGAATTGCACTCGCATGGTGTTCTTGGGACACTTGGCCTTGATATGTCCCAGTTCATTACACTTAAAGCATCTTCCATCTGATGGGTCACTGGGCCGAGGTGAGTTACTGGAGACTGGTGAGGTTGAAGGGTAGGGTATCTGTGGCTTTACTTGGGTGGTATGTGGGGTCTTTGGCTGTCCTCGGTTGTAGGGTTTATGGTCTGTGTGCCCCCTGGGGTAATCGTTCCCCTTGACAGTAGCTTTCTTGCTTTCTGCCAGTTCCATCCATTTGGCTCCAATCTCCCCCGCCTCAGCGATATTCTTGGGGTTTCCATCTTGTATGTACCGTGTGATGTCTTCAGGAACACCATCCAAGAACTGCTCCATTTGTATGAGGAGGTTCAGTTCTTCCAAGGTTTGAATGTTGTTTCCTGTTAGCCAGGCCTCATAGTTTTTTGCAATGTAGTAGGCGTGTTTGGGAAATGACACCTCTGGTTTCCACTTTTGGGTTCTGAAGCGCCGACGGGCATGATCTGGGGTTATCCCCATCCTGTATCTGGCCTTGGTTAGGAAAAGTTTATAGTCATTCATTTGGTGCTTAGGCATTTCAGCTGCCACCTCTGCTAAAGGTCCACTGAGCTGTGACCTCAATTCTACCATGTACTGGTCTTCGGGAATGCTGTACCCAAGACAGGCTCTTTCAAAATTTTCCAAGAAGGCCTCGGTGTCATCACCTGCCTTGTAGGTGGGAAATTTTCTGTGCTGTGGAGCAATATTTGGTGCCGGGTTGTTAGGGTTGGCTGGCACAGGCAGCCCAGCTTTTGCCAACTCCAGTTCATGTTTTCTCTGTTTTTCCTTCTCTTCATTCTCTTTTTGTTGTTTTTCCATTTCTCGGTGGTGGGCCGCCTCCTCTTCTTCTTGCTTCCTTCTGTGGGCCAACTCATCTTCTGCTTGTTTCCTTCGGTAGGCCATCTCTTCTTCTTCTAGTTTTCTTTTGTGTGCTGCCTCTTTGATCTGTTCTTCTCTTTCTTTCATCTCCATCTCTTTTTGTTTTATTTCCAGTTGTCGCCTGTGTTCAGCTTCTTTGATTTGTTCTTCGGCGTCAATTTTTGCCTTAGAAGTCATGGTTCCTGTTTTCTTGTGTTGGGGTGCCCTCCGGTGTTTATCTTCTGAACTGCAGGTTCTCTGTTGCCTCCTGAAGTCTGCCTAGCAACAGTGCCTTTAGTTAATTTTCCTTTTCTCTCTCTAGCTAATGTTCAATGAAGGGAAACCAGAAAAACCACTTTATTTGCATGCATATAAGTGCCGGTACTTGCCTCCTAATGGGAGGGCTATTGCATGACAAAAGACCCTTAACATGCAAGCCACAAACTGCGAGAGAGAGCAGAAAAAAAAATTCTCTCTGGTTCCCTTTTAAAACCAACTGCTTCTCTCTGCTAAAAAGCCCTTAGCAGAGAAAAGAAAAATATAATATTCCTACTGGCTTCTGGATTCTGTCTATCTCCCACCCACTGCCACCATGTAATAACCTTAGTCCCAGATTTGGACCTTAGCGTCCAAGATATGGGGGTTAGCATGAAAACCTCCAAGCTTAGTTACCAGCTTGGACCTGGTACTTGCTGCCACCACCCAAAAAATTAGAGTGTTTTGGGGCACTCTGGTCCCCCTGAAAAACCTTCCCTGGGGACCCCAAGACCCAAATCCCTTGAGTCTCACAACAAAGGGAAATAATCCTTTTTCCCTTCCCCCCTCCAGGTGCTCCTGGAGAGATACACAGACACAAGCTCTGTGAACCCAAACAGAGTGAATCTCCCTCTCTGTTCCCAATCCTGGAAACAAAAAGTACTTTCCTATTCCCCCAGAGGGAATGCAAAATCAGGCTAGCGATCCAACACACAAATCTCCCCTTGATTTCTTCCTCCCACCAATTCCCTGGTGAGTACAGACTCAATTTCCCTGAAGTAAAGAAAAACTCCAACAGGTCTTAAAAGAAAGCTTTATATAAAAAGAAAGAAAAATAAGTACAAATGTTCTCTCTGTATTAAGATGACACAACACAGGGTCAATTGCTTAAAAGAATATTGAATAAACAGCCTTATTCCAAAAGAATACAAATCAAAGCACTCCAGCACTTATATTCATGCAAATACCAAAGAAAAGAAACCATATAACTTACTATCTGATCTCTTTGTCCTTACACTTGGAAACAGAAGACTAGAAAGTAGAACTACTTCTCCAAAGCTCAGAGAAAGCAGGCAGGCAGAAAACAAAAGACCTTTAACACTCAATTCCCTCCACCCAAAGTTGAAAAAATCCGGTTTCCTGATTGGTCCTCTGGTCAGGTGCTTCAGGTGAAAGAGACATTAACCCTTAGCTATCTGTTTATGACACCCAGTAGTGTTCAACCAGTGCCAAATATAGAGGTAATATGTCATCCACAGATTTTATGTTTTCTTCTTGGTCATTGATAAAAATATTAAATAGCATCCTGGCATAGAGTGGTTGGCCCCTGTAAAGGAAGCAGGTCCAGTGCCCTTGTGTCAGCACAGGTGTTCGCAGTTTGGCTAGTTAAAAGGATGAGGCAGCACCTGGAGGCTACAAGAGATCAGGGAGCAACCCAGTGAGACAGAGTCCTGGTGAGAGTCAGGAGACTGGTTGAGGTCTCTGCAGGTCCTCCCTGGCAAGAGGGAGGAATTATCAAGGAGTCAGTGGAGGGAGGAGCTAGCTGGTGGACCTTCCTGAGTCAGAGAGTGCCAAGGGCAGAGAAAGCTGGGGAGAGGGCTGAAGGATGACAGCAAGAGGAGGAGATACCTGCTGGCTCTCAGAGCCAGAGGGCTAGGGCACAGTGAGGGATGCTGGGGCTACATTTGTTAATTGCCTGAATCGTGCTGGGACTTGTGTGCATGGGGCTTTCTTCTGCATTAAATTAATCCTACAAGGATCATTTGAACTAAGAACAACTGTTCTGACTATTTCAGAGGACTCAGGAGGAGGGACACTGAGGCAGGCACACCTGTCATGCCATAGCCTGCCGGTGCATGGCACTCCCGGGTGGGGCCACTTTCTTACACATTCTTAATAAATAAAAAATGGTGCCCTTGCAAGACCTGAGGTGATGCATGACTAAGTTGTAAGGATGAGTTTTCGTGTGTGAATACCCACTTTGTCAGATGCATGTAGTGGAAATTTCCAGGGGCAGGTATATATATATGCAAGCAAGCTAGAGATAATGAGGTTAGTTCAATCAGGGAGGATGAGGCCCTATTCTAGCAGTTGAGGTGTGAAAACCAAGGGAGGAGAAACTGGTTTTGTAGTTGGAAAGCCATTCACAGTCTTTGTTTAATCCTGAGCTGATGGTGTCAAATTTCAGATGAACTGAAGCTCAGCAGTTTCTCTTTGAAGTCTGGTCCTGAAGTTTTTTTGCTGCAGGATGTCCACCTTAAGGTCTGCTATAGTGTGGCCAGGGAGGTTGAAGTGCTCTCCTACAGGTTTTTGTATATTGCCATTCCTAATATCTGATTTGAGTCCATTTATCCTTTTCCGTAGAGACTGTCCAGTTTGGCCGATGTACATAGCAGAGGGGCATTGCTGGCATATGATGGCGTATATTACATTGGTGGACGAGCAGGTGAATGAACCGGTGATGGTGTGGCTGATCTGGTTAGGTCCTGTGATGGTGTCTCTGTTGTAGATATGTGGGCAGAGCTGGCATCGAGGTTTGTGCATGGATTGGTTCCTGAGCTAGAGTTACTATGGTGCGGTGTGCAGTTACTGGTGAGAATATGTTTCACATTGGCAGGTTGTCTGTGGGCGAGGACTAGCCTGCCACCCAAGGCCTGTGAAAGTTTGGGATCATTGTCCAGGAAAGACTGTGAATGGCTTGCCAACTACAAAACCAGTTTCTCCTCCCTTGGTTTTCACACCTCAACTGCAAGAACAGGGCCTCATCCTCCCTGATTGAACTAACCTCATTATCTCTAGCTTGCTTACATATATATACCTGCCCCTGGAAATTTCCACTACATGCATCTGACGAAGTGGGTATTCACCCACGAAAGCTCATGCTCCAAAACGTCTGTTAGTCTATAAGGTGCCACAGGATTCTTTGCTGCTTTTACAAATCCAGACTAACACGGCTACCCCTCTGGTACTTAAGTTGTAAGGGAAGTTTAACTAGAGTTTGCCCAGTTTGAAGTAGTGCAACAAAGCAATCAGCAGCAGCTGAAATGCACTAAAGAGTTATTCCAATGACAAAGAGACTACGATAAGTAGGAAAATACTCGCTCTGCTACCAGCTAACCCAAAATACACACATAACAAGAGATCCTGGTTTCATTTATGGAGGACCTATTCCTCCCTGCATGAGTGCTGCTAATGATTCAGTGAATCTGAACCAGAACCAAAACAGGAGTAAGTTCTGATCCAGTGATTTGAATCTATCACCACCCTGCCCACAAGATTCAAAGAGGTTTGGATTAAAGGTTCCAGTTTTGGCCTATCTCTGACTTGAAATGTCACCAGTCTAATTCACCTCATGTGATTCAAGGCAATCACGTTCCTCCAGGTTTCACCCAGCAGTTATTGGAAAACTAGTTTTTCAAGCTCCAAAATCCACTCCACAGTTAGGTCTTAACACCATGGCAGTGTCTTTGAATGACAAATGCAGGCCTCCTCAGCAAGACATTTTAGCTGTGACACCCTGATTTCAGTTAAAATTCATAGACTGTTAATTAGCATATGGAACAGGAAGTTTCTAAATAGCTCACCAGGTATGCATTTGGCAGGCTGTGCACCAAGTCGAGTGTGTGGTTAAAAAATACCCCAAAACTCTCATATCATTGAAACTTTAATAAACATTTATTTCTTCTGGGACCTCCTATGTTAATGAAACCTGTCTGCTGGTTTGAATCTTTAAAACTCAGGTGTTAAATAGTAACATAGAGGTAGAATTTTGGAAAGTTATAGCACTAGCAGTGCAGCAAAACATGGAGAGTATGCATTTTGGGGCGTCTATTTGACACTTTTTATACTTTCATTAAATGTTCATTTTCTGTTGGGTTAGTTATTCCAACTCCCATAATCATTAGACCAAAGAGGAAATTGCAGCCGCAAGGGCTGCTGTTTCACTGATTCTCCAGAGTTAAAAGGAAAAAGCAGGATTAGATGGTTTTCCCAAATGTTTTTTCTTGTACTAATCATGCCGAGCTCACATTTCTGTGCACATTAAATAGTCAGATAGCTCCATCAAAACATTGCATGATTTGTTTAATACCAGGAAGCAATGTGGTTTACTGTACTTAATGTTAAGGGTGCATGAGCTATTACTTTATCAATGCCAGGGCTTTCCAAGATGCACTGAAGCTGTGCCTACTCTAGAAGACTGAACTACTGGTAAGAGAACAAGTGAGACAGCATGGCTGTGAGAGCCAGCGATGCAATGTGTCCATGGGCTGAGTCACTCTACGTTTTGCTCCAAATCTGCACTTGCACTGTCGCAGTTGCACTGCTGTGCTCCCAGAAAGGTTCTATGAAGCAGTCACTTCTGGGAGATTTCAACAGTCAGCCTTCAGGGAGACCAGGGGAACGATGGGAGAAGAGGTTAATGCCTAGAGTTTACCAGTGGGAACTCCTTGTAAATCCTTGGGCTGCAGCATTATTTGCTAGACCTTTTCTCAAAATGGAGGCTGGGATGAATCCTCCACAAGAATGATACCTGCTGGAGTTTATGAAAGCAGTTGTGAGGCATCTCAGGTGGTTGCAGTAAGGCAGTGGTGGGTGTTCCAGCTATGCCTATAGGGAGTCAGAGCCTGAAAATAGCAACTGATGGAGAAATGGCCAGGCATCTGTGATTCCCAGCTAAGCTAGCTCCATGTAGCTCTCTGGGTGGAATACTGCATTTGAGCCTGGACAAATGGATGAGCTCATGGGAAGTTTACAATCTTCCTATACTGCTGTCTGAAGGCAGCAAAAAAAAAAAATCTGTCATAATTGCAAGCTATAGCTCGTCAAAGCTCTTTTGTCCATTGCCTGCTAGGTTTCAGCTCCATGTCCTAAATGTGGAAGTACATCTGTTCAACATTTGGCACGTGAAATCCTAGGAAGTATGCAATGACAAAATAGCCAGAATGAGTTATCAGCCAAGATACAAAGCAATTAAATTGGAACTGAACAGCTATCGTCACCTTGCCAACCTGTAGGACATCTCCTTAGTGCTATTCTGTTCTCCTCATCTGAATGGCACTCCTACAATGCCAGGGCAAGGAAAGGATCACAAATATAGAGCCTCACAACCTCTCTGAATATTATTTCATTTTACAGTTGGGGAAACTGAAGCACAGAGATGTTAAGTGACTTTGCCAAGGTTACAGAATGAGTGACTGGCAGGGCAGAAAACAGAACTGAGGACTCTTGACTCAAAGCCCCATGGACTAACCCCTAGATTAGCCTGCATTTTATATCTTTGTAATCCTTTCAACAATGGGCAAATTTATGTGATTACAACAGCTTCAAATGAGCATCAGTCACTTTGTGCAACTGCATATTTTCAAATGCAGCATTTCACACTTGCAGTTAATTATAATTTAAATAAGACCTTTGTATTGCATGAAAGGTTAGAAGCTGTAATGTATTCATGTAATATCAAAAAACCATACAGATATACCAACGTAATTTTGATGTGATAGCTGTAGAGTCTTGGATCTGGTACAAAGAACCTTTAAAAAAAAACTGTGTTTTGAATGTGCAGCTATTTTGGTGGATTGGAGCTGGGCTGACATAGTCAGAATGTATGTTTATATTACACGTGGAATCTTTTTAATGATGTCTGCTTATAATAAAATGATAAAGCAAAACTCATTCCAGATAGCTTTGCATGTGAGTTACTGAGGTTTGCAAAGATTTTGATTGCTTGCCCAAACTGTGGATTCTGAGCCTAAGGATTTTATTTACTACCTTACATCAAGTATTACTGTGGGTTCAGTACACTGAGAATGTTTCCTTGATCTTTCAGGAGTAAGAATATTTTCTTTCTACTCTCTGGTTGTTGGGCTTACGGAAACAAGATTTTTTTGGACTGAATTCGTGACACTATGTGAAAGCTGGTAATCTGAACTCCTTGCCTATTACATTGTTTGCAAACTAATATTGCTACTGTGGAAATTAATATTAGCTGCAGCTTCCTAGGGTCCCAGATGATTGGTTTGTGGATTGTGCTGCACTTTCCGGCCTAGGAAACAGTTAAGGCCCTTTGTTATTGGTATTTACCTATTTTCTTCCCTGACAAATTGCTAGGTTTTTGAAAAGCCAGTATTTGAGTTTTACTGATTTCACTCAAAATTTGGGGGAGGGTTGGAGACCTGAGAATTTTTCTCAGGGGAAGCAGGTAAGACCACGCTGAAGAGCAGGTGTGATTGGCAGGGGGGCCAGTACTCACAGGGTGCAGCCTACTTCCAGTCCCCTCCTGGCCCTGGGACCTTCAGCATAGCCCCTTTGCTTCCTCTGTGTAGGCAGGGGAGTGTGACCAGCAGGGAGACAGATACCAGCAGTTGAGATCACCCGTTGGCTGCAGGGAGTGGATAGTTCTTTCAGCTGCCACATGAGCACCCCCTCGCACTCCTGACTATTGGGCATCCTTGGCAGCAGCTTGTCATTGTTGGGTTTTACTACTTCTCTTGCTTTTAAAAACGTTTGTATAAAATGCAATAAATTCCTGGGAAATTAAAAAAATAAAAACCCAAAATGTCTCACAGATAGTACACTGGACTGGAACTCAGGAGATCTGGATTCTAGTCCTGGCTCTGTAACTTGTCTGCTGAATGATCTTGGGCAAGTCACTTCTCTGCTCTGTGCTACAGTTTCCCTATCTATAAAATGGGGATTATAGTCACCTCCTTTGTAAAGCACTTTGAAATCCACTCATGAAAAGCAAAAGGCTCTATTGCTAGATTACATTTTTAATCCGTGAAGGGGCCAAAGTAAAACTCTTCAGTCTGAAACTTTTTGAACTTCTGGGAGATGAGCTGGGATTCGAGTTTCTGGATCTGACTCTGCCTTTATGCTTTTAGTTTTGGGTCAAATCCCAAACCAGAAGGGGCCTATTTTTTTACTCCCTTTGGGTGGAGTCCAAGTTCTCATGAGAGTAGCTGAACTGATAAAATTTCATAATTCAATATGCTAGAAAACCTGGTGAAAACTTGCAAGATTTCAGTGCCATCAAACCTGAACTTTAACTTGATTCTGAACACCACCTTCAAAAGCCACCTCCAGTTTTTGTATGTGATCATGGTGCTTTATGTACTAAAATCCTAATATTTTCATTAGTGTTATTAGTGCCTTAAGGCTAGATTGTATGTAGTGTAGTTGGAGCCATGCTAGTCCCAGGATATTAGAGAGACACAGTAAGGCAACACTGTGGTTTTGGTTACTTGGCTGCATAGAGGAGTTAAAGGGGAGCAAGCCCTTCTTTTTGATTTCCCTGTATGGCCACATTAGTTGTGCCCACATCACAGCTGCTGACAAGTGGGAAGAGCAGGGGGTGGGTGCCTGATGTTCCCTGCTGCGGACAAATGGATGGAAGGTGGCAGAAAGAGATGAGGAGCTGGCAAAGCAATGGCTGCACTTCCCTCTATGCAGAAGAGCTAGCTGTGTGCAAGCGAAGGAGTCAGTTGCACTCTGAAAGAGAGGTGCAGTTTAATCCTCGCTGCAAGACCAAGAGGCACATTAGCTGGAAGTTTCTGCTGAAATGTTCAGCAGTTACATAATGAGTGATGCTGATATTTTAACAGTAGGTTTCAGAGTTAACAATCTAGTGAGATGAATGGGCCAGTTCAAATCTCTCCAAGCTGTTGTCTGCAGGTTCAAGATTGCACCACTTCCTCAGTTGGTACCTGGATTATGTTTAAATCTATCTTCATACCCTAGCAGGGTATCACTTTTTTCCTTAGAATGAAAGCTTAGGTTCTGAACACAATTCAGTGGGAAGGGGTGGAATGTGCAGCACGTTGCAGAGCCGCAGAATTCATGCGGCCTAGCACTGAATGTCAAATCCAGCAGCACACACAGATGCCATAGCATTAGATTAAAAAGCAGTTCAAAACACTGAGATCCTTTACAAATAAATTAATAGGTTCAGCTACAGCAGACTGATGGGCTCGCTGCAAACAGGAGCATATCATCCCCATGCAAAATATAACCTCCCACCCTGTGTTTGTTATCATCATACCAGGCAATACAGACCAAGAGGTGCAAGCTGGCAAGAAGTCCAACGCCAAGACAAAAAGAAGAGGCAAAACTGGACACCGCTACGTAGGCCTCCCTGTTATCAACAAACATGGAATGATATTAAATTGCATTAGAGTAGTAAACAGAAGCTCATGTCAGGATGCAGCCCTGCTGTGCTAGGTACTGTACAAATGCAAAGACCAACACTGCCCTTGTTCTGAATAGTTTATAGTTTAAGGCCTGCAACAATCTCTGTAGATAGACCCCTTGTGCCTGCATGGAGCCCCAATGATTTCAGTGGAGCTTTGCAGAGGATCACATGGAGATCATTGCAGGAAGGGGTCCTAAAATAGAAAAGACAAAAGGAGAGTAATATAGAAATGGAAGGAACTGGGGAGGGAAGGTGAGGGTAACAATGAAAGGAACAGGTAGTTACGCCAAGTGGCTATGAACACATCTGGCTTTTGAATTATTTAAAGCATCTTTTGTCTGTAGTTTTAAGTTTTAGGATAAGGAAAGCATTCCCGAGGTCGGTGATCTCTACTGGTCACCTGCTTAGCCATAATATTAAACTACTGCTTAGGCCTTGTCTACACTACAGACTGCTGCTGGCATAGCTTTGTTGGACAGGGTTGTGAAGTGGTGTGACTCCTGACTGGCATAGCTGTGCTGGCAAAAGCCCTGAGTGTGGATGCAGTTTTAGTAGCAAAACTGTGCTTCTGCTGGTATAGCTTGTGCTGGAAGTAAGAGGGCGGGGGAGAAATCAACTGTACCAGTAAAAACTTGGAGTGCTTTACCTGTTTATTAGTTACTAGTGTAGACATGACCTTACTCTAGGAAGAGTGAGAACACTTCCCTCAAAGCTAATGCCCTTTAATGCTGATAGAAAAATAATGACACTCAATCCTGAAAATCTCAGCATTAAATGAAAAAATAAAGCAGAGTAACAGGAAGATGAAGATGGAGAGAGAGAGTGTGCTATGTAACACACTGGTAGCAGCCAGCCTGTATTTCCCTCAGTGGCTCATATCATGCCATCAGCTCATCAGAACTCCTCATGATGGCACCGTTTGGCTCAGAGGTCTGCAACTGATCAGACTTCATCTGCATGTATTATCTGGGGAAGCATTTGGCTACCAGACATGGCACGTGGCTAATAGGCAGCACTTCAGTCAAACTAGAGAAATATGGCTATCGAACACACACAACCCTTGGCTCCTTCCTTTTCTTAGGAAGAAATACATGTAATATTCTGGGGACCTAATCCCACCCTGAGTCATACCTGAGGGGGGAGGGATAGCTCAGTGGTTTGAGCATTGGCCTGCTAAACCCAGGGTTGTGAATTTAATCCTTGAGGGAGCCATTTAGGGACCTGGGGCAAAAATCTGTCTGGGGATTGGTCCTGCTTTGAGCAAGAGGTTGGACTAGATGATCTCCTGAGGTCCCTCCCAACCCTGATATTCTATAATTACAGTGATTTTAATAGCACAGTCCAGGTGTATCTGAAAGAATCCATTGGCTCAGAGACAGCAGCAGGCATCCTGGTTGATAGGAGAGGGAGTTAGTTTACACATGCACACAGCAGTATGTTTGGGAATACATTGGAGCAGTCTATATAGAGGCCCTGTGGCTCTTTGGGAACAGTAGCTGTTCTCTCGCTCTCTACCTCCATCCCAGTCCCCTCAGCTCCCTGCCAATGCATTTTCATTGGTGCCACCCTGCCAGGAACACCTCTGTCCACTGCTGTACCTAGCCCCTCCACTGAAGGAGTGTTCCACAGTACGCAGAGGGATATGCAAAATTAATACAGTCTAAGGCATGTCCCTCCCCATGTGTGGATCCACAGCTTCAAACTGCACTCTGTTAGCATAGGCCTGGCTTGACACAAGTAATTAGATGTGCGTGAGGCCTCATTTTTGGAAGACAGGATTAGGAAGTAAATGGATCAGTAAACTGGAAATAGAATGTCTGTAGTAGCTAAGATACAGGGGAACATCCAGGAAACCATTTACAATGGACGAGATAACAATGGATAAGAATAGCCTGGAGGTAAAGAGTAAGCCGTGCACAGACTGTCAATGCCCAGATGGTCTGTAGAGGGATTGGTTCCTGCAAAGTAACCACACCAGTCCCAAAATGTGTGATGCAATGTGTAAATGTACATAAAGGAAAAGATTGGCCATGGAACTTTGGATGTGTGGCATGTTCTGCCCTCCTCCCCATGCTTGAGCCTGATCAGCTCAAGTGTAGTTTGACTGTAAGCCAATTGAAGACACCTCAGTGATGAGTTCGGAGTCCAGCTGAGTTCTTGGGAATTCAGTGAATAAGATATCAGAGCTACACCAACACCTGGAGTCTACAGACAGGGGAGAGGATGTTTCAGAATTGGCTGATCCTCACTCCCACAGAGGAAAATCTGTGCATGGCGAGTCTGTTCCTTGTTACAATCAGAGGCACCATGTGGATCTTGTTTTTAATTAATCTCTTCCTACCCTCAATGGCAAGGTTGATCCAAGCCCCATGGGGTGAGTCAGGTTAGGGAGCTTTATGGCCTTCTAGAAAGACATTCTTAGCCTAGAAAAAGAACTGCTTGAGTCCTCCAGGCAGAACATGGCTTGGCGCTGACTGGCTTCTGCTGGTTCTAGCTGCAAGAAACATTAGATGACACCTTCACCTCCAGCATATCTGTCTGGTGCCCAACTTGTCTATTTCATTATGCCCCTCATCCTGGGCACATGCTAGGATCACTCACCTTAGCATTGCCTGGGTGCTATGTCAGCTAAGCCTTATAGAGAAGATGCTAGCAGCCTCAAAGGGATGAAATTGCTCATTAAACTGAACATGAAACACAACAGCGGTGCCCACATGCGTGAGAAGCTACCCCACTGCCCACTCAGGTTAGACCCTACTGGACCTCCATCACGCAGGAGGGGGAATGCGGGGCCAAACCTGAGCAATGGTGATACCCCCATGTACCATGTTGTAACAACACCACTCACTCAAGGCCCCACTGGCCCCTCCCCCCCACCACAACAAAAGGGCTACAGCGCCAAACCTGAGTAGGCACATGCAATGAGGCACACAGCACTGCCTCTCTGCTGCAAAGGAGCTGGCTCCTGCAAAAGGGCTTCCCCACCTAGGGGTCTGCCTAGCCTTGCCCCACTTCCAGCTGCCTGTGTCCCCTCTCAGGGATGGGGAGTGACACTGCACCTGGATGGGTGGGCTGGAAGGGAAGGGCTGAGCACAGTGCAGATGCTGGGGCCATAGGCTGCAGCGGGGACAGCTCCCCAGGGATTGATGGTGCGTACCATGGATAAAATTTCTGGAGGGTGCCCCTGAAGCAGAGGATCACAAAACAGCAGCCTCTTCTAAAAGTAACCTATGAGGATACCTTCAACAGTAAAAGCAACACATGGTCAGAGATCAGCAATTACTGAACTGATATGTCCACCATAAAATCCAAGAGCTGGATGCACATGGAAGAAAACAATCATCTTTTCGGGGCCTGAGAAAGAAAGAAGTAAAATCCATCCCTCAGTTGTCCAGGGGGCAGATCAGGCTCCAACAACAGCAGTGAAGCGCAGTGCAGTTTCTGCCAGCAGCCAAAGGGAGCAGCATCTCAGATGTGACAGGGTAGACACAGCTAGACAAGGGGAACTCTCCCAAGCCCAATTTACCTGGCTCTACACATCTGGCACTGACAGTGCCCACTGGAATGTCAAAGTTTCTAGAAATGTCAGCAGAGATGTTTAAGAATTACAGGGCCAAATTCAGCCCTGACTGGATACACTGCTGGAATTAGTAAAGTGGCACAGGTCTGTAAGCCAGGACAGAATTCAGCCTATTCCCTTTACGTTTAAATTATAAAAGATAGGGGCCTGATCCTGAAAATCCTTATTGCTGATGTGAGCAATTCTGCTTCTCATGAATAACACACTGAAATCAATAGGAGTCACATTGATTACCTTTGGAAATCAAGCCTCTGATTTAGGCACTTATGGTTAAGCACTCAAACTTGAAAGGCTTGTCCTAAATGACTTGCCTAAAGATCACATAGCAAGTCAGGACCTGAGTCAGGAACTGAACAGCAGGCTCCTCTTTTCCTCTAGATGTACCTATCTGCAGCGTCCTCTGTATGGTTAGACCTCTCAGCCTGCACAATGATTAGGTAGAAAACAAAGTACACAACATTCAGCAATGCTTCACCTCAGCACAGGCAGAATCATATGTATTTTTGTATCGCATTCTTATTTTAATTAACAATTACACAAGAAGAAGCCAGGCAGCTATTTAGAATACAGGGCCAGATTCTCAGTTAATATTAATCACCAGAGCTCCATTCACTGTGTGGTTTAATACAAATGTTTGATTAACTTTTGAAAACTCTTTTTTATGAGGCCACACATAGGCCCGATTCAGAAAAACAAAAGCACGTGCTTAAATCCATCCCTAATTAAAGAAAGTACTTAAGTAGGTGATTAAATCCTAATGTTTAAGTGCTTTCCTGAATCACAACCATAGTTTGTTATAGAAATATGTGACAGCTTTATAGAAGTCAATGGTGCACTGTTACAGCTGACGCTTCTAGTAGCTATGTGAAGTTTTACTACCCTAGTTTCAATAATCTGGTGACTCCCTGTTGTTTTGATCATGTCATGAGTTTCTTACTGAATGATGGCCATGTCAATTCTCCATAGTCATCTTTAGATAATCTTAACTGCAAGATTTCAGATTGGAAAAATGTCTACTTTTTTACACCAAGTTTCTGGGAAACAAGACAATTGAATATAGCTGCATCAGTTGTTCATTTTAAATTAACATAAAAACATACTTTCCAGCTATATTACTTTTTCAGAACCAAAGTTGCAACTTTTTTAACAGAAGTTTATATGGTTCCAGGTTGCAGTTTCAGGTCTTGGAAGCCATTTTTTTTTAAGTTACAGTTCAAAATTTCTGCATTAACAACATAGTTTCTGTTCAAAGATCTAATTTCCATTAGTGTCTTGGTTTACCGCTCTATATATCCTCAATGTGCCTTTCATTTAATTTTTCCACACTTTAAATACATCTGCTCAACATTCGCTTCATAAAATATTCAGAAATATGTGCTGAAGAAATATTCACTTTACTTGTCATCTTACAAGGTAAAAGTAAATCTGTACTCAAGTTTTTTCACTTTGGTAGCTCACACTTAAACTGATTCCCATGCTTAATACTATATGCATACTTTTTCTAAGGTGTTATTTGTGGACAGAGCTATTCCTAAAAATACATTAAAAAAACCCCTAGATATAGATAATAGCCTTTTCATCTATCATAGGCATTTTCATGTATCTTCATTTTATGTTTTTTTACACCATGGATGGAAATAAGAAATGTTATATCTAATCTTCCTTACATGCATTTCAAGTATCTCAACTTAGTTTGAAGGAAACAATGGGGCTATATTTAGACCTGTTGAATGTAAATGATGCGACATCTCCTCTATTTTGGACACATATATTGGGAGACATGCTAGCTGTGCAGAGAAGGGTACATGAATGTCTAGAAAGCGGATGGAGACAGTCTGCCTTAAAAAAAAAAAAGCAATTCACATGTTAACCCTACTTTTCAAAAAGTAATGGAAAAGTGAAGGAATAAGCTAACCCTACTGTGAACATCTTCAATTGGTGAAAAGAAAGTACTCTTTTCACAAGGATGAATGAGAATGCACAGAAATGGTGATGATTACATTATATAACATTATCAGGCCAGATCCCCAATGGAGCTATCTCAATTTATACTGGTTCTGCTGCATACATATTGAGCAGGGATGGGTGCCAGGATATGCCCTGGATAAATGTTACTTGATCTGGCCTGTGGATCATTAAGGGTTGTTTTCTCACAGTACAATTTGTCAAGCTGTGATTATTTCCTGTAGAAAACCAGAAACTGATCTCTTGTATACATGGGCAAATTCAGTGGAGCTGCTTCTCCAGTTTTATACCAGTGTAACAAAGATCAGAACCTGGCCCACTGCATTTGCTACAGGCTGATGCAAGATATGGCTTGCAATTTTGCACCTCATACCATGCTGATTGGCATTGTAACATCTGTCATGTAGGAAGGGACAGAATGGATTTTCTCTAACAATAGGTGTATCCTGGTACACCTGTCTTTTCTCCACACAGTCTATTTATATGATAATCATTGCCAAGAACATTCCACCCTTCATTAATGCTAAAATGTTTCGTCCTTGCCTCTGAAATTATAGGGCCCTCTTTAGGTTAAAATGATCTGCTAGGCTCAACAGGCACAGAGGCTATTCTATATTTCCACACAGGAGACAATTGCGTAAAACCAGTTATATGGATGCCTCAGTCAACCCCTTCCTGCCCTGAGGCGGAGGCTGTACTCTATTCAGAGAGATTGCTACACACAATAATGTCCTTATGAACCTATGGATCTTGGAAAAAATAGGGTAGGAGGGGCTGGAATCCAGTGCACCTCCAGCATCCTCACATGGAGGGGGAAGATCTTCCCTGCTGGTTGGTGTCATTTACCAAAGAAGGGTTTTGAAAGGGCTGCAAGACTAGACCCTATGTCGCCTGGCTGACAGTACATGGAGATTGCAGCTAAAGACAATGGGCCCATCAAACTGTAGGTTCTCTCTCACACAGTGATAGGGACGTGTGATGTGGAACGTAGGCTAGGGAATGGAGGAGAAGGAATTCCCCCATAATGGCAGAGGTGCTGCATGCCCACAGGACAGGAAACTGTGATCTGAAGTGGCCCCCAGTTGGTGCCTTGCAGGACTGGAGTGAAAGAGCATCTAGCCAATAATGGTCATTTTTCTCCCACTTGCCCCCTCTGTGCCTCACCTGTAATAACTTCTGCAGTTGCCTGGCTCTGACTGAGTGGAAAGTAGGGAAATGAAAGATCAGGAACAATGGGAGAAGCCTTTTCTCCCTGCTGTGAAGAAGCTGGATTTTTTTCCCCCCTTAGTTCTCCTTGCATTCCAGTGGCTGGTTTCTCTCCTGAACAGATTTCGGGGCTTGCCTCTTGCAGAAGGCTGTGTACAGTTTAGGCTAGTTAGTGCCCTTAGATAGTGATGGAGTATAGGATCTCGTCCTGCTGGCATGTCTTTCTTTCTTTGGGTAGATGATTTTTTAGACTCCACTGAGAAACCAGTAGCATTCAAGCTCTTTTCTCACTGAAAGTCTTATTTTTGGGGTGAGCTGAGATGAATGACTATGCTTATACAATCTCTTCACAGTGTAGGCAGTACAGAGGCCAAATTCCTCACTCCTTACTCATTCAATACTCAGGTTAAATACAATCAGACTACACAGTCCTATTACCAAGGATTTAGATATATTCTCTGGTTACCCCATTTACTGGTAGACACAGCCTCTTCTTACTGCAAAAAATGTACTTCACAAAAAGGCTCGTGCTGTTGCATGAGCACGAAGGGAAACCCCAATCTCAGATTTAACAGTCACATATGTGCTTTAAAAAATAACATTTCCTTTCAATTATGCCATTTTTATCATCTGAAGAAAATATTTTCGTTTTTCACTCTGGACGTTAAGCTGTGGTAACAGATATTTTTCTCTGTTTTGATGTGTGTGTCTTATAGCTCAGTATGGTTACAGTGCATGTTTAAAGCCTGTTATTTAAAACCGTCTGCTCCCAATATGTATCAAAAGCTGAAAGCACCAAATTGAATTTGAGAAAAATCCTGCCTAGGGATTACTGAGGGTTTCATTTGATTGTGACTGCTTGTCCAAAAGGTGGGTTCTGGGCATCAACGTTTATTTTCTTCATTGGATTCAGGAACATTATGTATTAAAACTGATAATGTTCCCTAATCTGCCTTTCCAGTTTTTTGGCTTCTCCTGGTCCCTTATTATAAGTATGGTAGTCCTTTTTATTGACTCATAAAAACCAAGCTTGCTTTCAGATTGAACTGGTAAAAAAGTACTGGAAAGTTGGTAATCTGAACTCCACATGAAACAGCTTGCAGACAGATACTGCTGCTGTGGGAGACAAGGAGTGTGTTTCAAATATGAGTTACTTCATTTTTCATATTATACCACAGGCTGCTGTGTGCTTGCAGCATGCTTGATTGTGTTATTGAATTCCCTCTTTAAGGATTCAGAAGGTCCATTGTGAGTGAGTGCCAAAGGTTCAGATTTCTCTTTTATCTGAAAAGCTTAAATTGTTTCCCTATTTACACCCCCAAAAGCAACACTCTTGGGCCAGGTCCCACAGCCTGCCTATTCACTCAGATGCCTGTGAGCATAGTGAACCCTAAGTACATTGATGCCATAGAGGAAGAGATTTTCCCCACTTCCCCTTTTGCTCCCTCCCCCAACAGTCCCTGTAGTATTCCTCTAGCCAAACTCAGCACCACCCAGCCCCCCATTAGCATCATTTCTTCCTACAAAAGAGTTTCAACAGTAGGTGTCTTTAGTTCCTTCATGAATCACCTGTACTGGCTGAAGTGCCCCACCACAGAAAGCTGGTGACAGAGATATTAGAATGCATCTCAGACCTGGAGCTGCCTGCTGCACATGACCCAGCAGAAACATGGACATGCTCTGGAAGAAAGGGACCACTCTGGAATCAAGAAAAGCAATTTAGGATTGGCCAGTTGTCCTAATGCTACTCTGGCAAGGCTCCTTTAAGATACAATGCCTTGAGTGCCTCCTCCCTGCCTATGAACCCTTCCCTATTCCCCAGTGAAGTCATCTATAGGAATGGGAAGATGATCTAGGTTGGAGGTGTGAAGCCCATTTAATTTCTTGTTCAAACGTATGGAGTGAAGTTACAGGTTCTGTTTAGGCACTGGAGAACCAACGTTGCTGCCAGCTCACTGCATGCGTGAATATTTTAATATTCAATATTTTGCCTTACAAAATGAAATGCTGGCCCAGCTTGTCAGTTTCCCTTATTGTGTGTGGATTGTCTTTTTTCCCCCATTTTAACCTCAAATACCAAAAGCTTTTTGTATTACAAATTACATGGAAACCACAAAAACTTAATGGCATTAGGTTTAACTTACTGTTGTGTTTTCTCTGCAAAGCTAAACATACTATGAATTCTTTAAAAAAAAATGTTATTGCACATTTTATGCTTCAAACAACACTGAAAGTACATGGTTTCCCCCAAAACACACGTGAGTCAGAGAAATAAAAACTGCTGTTAGACTTGTAAAAAGCATATTTTTAAAGCTCTAACCCAGTGTAGCGGAAAAGTCTTGTGTGTCTTTCCTCCTTTTATATGAGAATATTAAGTGCAACCCCAACCCTTTAATACAATGTATCATCTGTTTCAAATTGGAAAGAAGTCAACTCTCTAATACAGTAAAAAAAACCCATACAAGTTAGTTTTCTAATTGAACTTTCTGGTCTTGGACTGCACACATTAAACCCTGACAATCTGAGACTCAAGGTGGGTGAGGTAATCTTTTATTGGACCAACTTCTGTTGATGAAAAAGTAAAGCTATCAAGTTACACACAGTCTTCCTCAGGTGCATTGTATAGCTGAAAAGTTTGTCTCTTCCACCAACAGAAGTTGGTCCAATGAAAGAGATTACCTCACCCATCTTTCTCACTGATATCCTGGGACCAACATGGCTACAACACTGCGAACAATCTGGCAAGCTCTGGCATTTTGGGGAGCGGGTTAAATGTTTGTAATTACAGATAGCTGACTATTGCCATCAGTACAGAGGAAGATCAGTCACCTGCATGCTCTATATTCACACACATTAGTGCCATATTATGGCTGAGAATTGAAACCCATAACAATTAGGAAATTCTAAACTTGTTCTCATAGCAACTGCATCTCAGCAGCACCCAAAAACCGACTCAAAAACTCACCATCAATGCATGCGCAGGATGCGATTTCTCAAACATTTGTAGTTGTGTGGATGGATGACCACAATGGAGTTTGAGGGATGGCAAGCCAGTAGGAGGTTGAACTATATTTTGGATAGGAAAAAATCAAAGCTAATTTAACTCAGTCAGATACATCAACTACAGTGTAGGTCTATTCAAAGCCCTATCTCCTGTGCAACAGGGATATCTTAGTCAGCTGCCTCCACATTTGCAATCACTTTATTAAGGATTGCTATGATGTGCATTTGTTAGGATTGTGTGTTAGAAGCTGCCAGAAGCTGGGAGTGGATGACAGGGGATGGATCACTCAATGATTCTCTGGTCTGTTCATTCCCTCTGGGGCACCTGGGATTGGCCACCGTCGGAAGACAGGACACTGGGCTAGATGAATCATTAGTCTGACCCAGTACGGTCGTTCTTATGTTCTAGAAGGCCCTGAAGACTTTACAGATGTTTTAATTGCACAAGACCTGATTTTCAAAGACCCCGAGCAGCTGTGACACCATCTGAATCTCAGATGCTCAGCACCTCTGAAAATTACATCCATGAGAGCATGGAGAGAATGAACAAAAAAATACATTCAATATGGTGGGATCATTCCCTCCCTCTGTGTGTCACTCGGCCCAGCACTCAAGAGGCTAATACAGTTCCAGACTGCATGATATTTTCTGTGGCTCCCGTCTCTGTAGTTGGAACCCTGTCAGCAGAAGCAGCACCCTGCCCTCCACCCCCAAACATGCAGTGAAAGCATTAATGGCATTAATCCTGTGGCCCTGTTTGGCTGTCCAACACATATGAACACGAGACTCAGCCTAGGGTCATTTTCAGTTGGCTTCTCACAAAGGGAGAGAGAAAGGGGTGCATGTCAGTTGCATTATCTGATGTGCAGCTGAAGTAGTAAGAAAATTTCTTTTCCCTCAAAGCCACTGTGTCTAAATCTGGCAGATAGTGACCAAGTATATTGTGTCCTTTTGTGTTTCCCCCAGCTAGCAGGAAGTCTCATTATTGTTACATATTTTGGCTCACTCCAATCCAAATTTAGAAGGGAAACCAACTTCCAGGGTTCTTTGGTTACATCAGGGCTCAGGCCTATTCCCAGTTCCAACCCCAGCATCAACCCACCAGACAAACTTCACGGGTGGATTTGCAACAGGATTCACCCATAAGAAGAATGGTTTTATTCAAATGGGAACTATGCATATCAGTTTTCACACACACACAAAAAAGGCAGGGAGCCCCTATCAAGCCAAACTTGGAAGGGATTATAGTGGTCATATATTGCCAGCTCCCCTCTCTGGATTCTCCCACCCTGGTACAATATACTATGTCTGAGTTTCCAAAGCTGTAGAGAAATATTTTATTTCCACCCAAATATGCAAACAAACCCTTTCACTGTCAGCTAAAGTGTTCCTGATACGTTCTCTCTTCATATAAGGTTCTCTAAAGCCATTTTCATTTAATTTTCTTATAAAACCAAAATTCTGAGCTCCAACTGCTTCCCAGGCTTCTTTTCTAAAAATTATTTTAGTTGACAAGTGAGGGGAAATGTTCTTAAAGAGTGAACTGTAGATTCTTACCCCCTTCTCCCTCAAGCATAGCTAACTTAGAAATGATCAAAAGTTTCTATTCCAGACTGCACTCACAGGGAGAAAAGCTGTAGTCATGATGGTCCAGACTGAGGCTTGGAATGCAAGGAAGAGAACAAATCCAAGCCACTGTATATTTTTCCAGTCCAGGAAATAGGGTTTATGGGAGAAAGTGGCCTTCCTCAGACATAAGTGATCAGTTTCTGTGGGCTCAGACTGCCCTGTATTATATGCCTCATTATTACCCAGTTCAGAAAGTTGGATCTTTAAATCAGCAGAGTAATTAATAAATCAATTTATCAGGCCATATCTCATTTGCTTTTCCTCTCAGTCCCACTGCCTCTGGGATTTAATGGCATTAAGAGCCAAACCTGGCCTTCAGACATGCATATAAACAAGTGACATAATGCTTTCGGCAATTCAACAGTCTGGTTGCAAAGAAGATCCACAGAAAAAGGCAGGTAAGAGTGCATATACATATGTAAGAGTGCAAATCCCTTAAATCCCTTTCTTTATTACAGACAGCGACTTTTAATATCTAATACCTTTACGAGAATTAACTTCATTAAGCCCTCTCCAGACTAGCTCACCACTATTTATGAAAGTATAGACTGGATATCAGGCCTTTAAGAGTCCCGATATCTCCTAAAACAACTTTAGACTGGAAGGGGAGAACTAAAGAGGAAGCACTGAGGGCAGGCAGTTGGACTTTGAGCAAAGCAGAGTGGATAGACAGGGTATAGGAGAAGGGACTGAAGTGGCTGAACCTTGGCCAAGAGGCCTCTCACGTCAAATTTAGACAGTGTGTTCTAGTTCCTAGGCTTCTCCTAGTTGTGTCTATCACATGTATATGCAGAGAACAAATAAACCATTCAGATGCAGTGATAGTGTTTGTCCTGGGGGAGTGCCCTTTAAGGCTCAATTCTGAGGCCCCTACCAGGGACCTCGCATGCACGGTCCATAAATGGCATCCTCCATGCAGCATGACCTTGCACATTCAGTGTGTTCAAGGTCACGTTGTGGGAAGGACACCATTCTGAGCCCCAAGTGGCACTGAGTAGGACAGAGCAGCTGATGCTAATGGGCCAGATCTAGCTTTCAGAGGGCCGCTCACTGCCTCTGGGGGCCCTACGACTGAATGGGTTGCAGGTGCCTACTGCCACCACTGTTCAGAAGTAATCCTGCTCCAAACAATGGGCCCTTGTTTAAGCTGAGTATACAAGAGGTACAGAACTTAGAGGGAAATCCCAGTTCCGGAAACAAAGCCCAGTGGAAAGAGATAAGAGTCCACTGGAATTATGTAAGGGTTGAAGGAGAGTTGACAGAAAGCCTGTTGGGAAGGACTCTGCATCACTCCATGAACTGTGGCAGTTCGGCACCACTCACAACAATGTAAGCAGGCCAGAGGCACAGAAGGCATGTGACTGAGGGGGAGTGTCTATGCACAATCTGGACCTAGTAGCTCAAAACTGGAGTTGAGGGGGAAATTTCCATCAAAACACTTTCACAAAAACAGGCTTTGCCCAAAATTAATTGTCACAATTGTTTTGGTTTTTTTGGTTCATGTTTCCTGTTTGGGTTTTTCCCCTCTTCCCATTTCTCTCACTTTTTCCCTAGGGGGCTGGTGCCACAGCACACAGTGTGGTGGAGATTCTGGGCAGAGATGCTGTCCATAGGCAGCCACAAACAGACTGCCATAATTTAGACAGAATGTGGACAGTCCTGAGAGCCTATTGGGGGCTGTTCCAAATTCTGGAGCACCTCAGAGCCAAGAAGGCTCTCAAAGCCACCTTAACCCCTCTCTCCTCAGCAGCAAGTGCTGTGCTGTACTCGTAGCTCCCAAAGGAGTCCATGCTGCCCAGGGTCTAACCAGATTACTGTTGTGCCACTCAACTTAACTTCCTTGTCTGTCCATTCTCATTTGGCCAGAGCCAGAATATCTGCCTCTCATGCCACAGCACTGCTTTCCAAAGGCTATAGAATCATAGAAATGTAGGACTACAAGGGAACTCATCTAGAGTAGATCATTCCCTTGTGCTGAGGCAGGACCAAGTATACCTAGACCATCCCTGACAGGTGTTTGTCTAACCTGTTCTTAAAAACCTCCAATGACAGGATTCCACCACCTCCCTTGGAAGCCTCTTCCAGTACTTATATCTATTCTTATAGTTAGAAAGTTTTTCCTGATATCTAACTTAACTCTCCTTTTCTGCAGATTGAGCCCATTACTCTTCCTGTCCTACTTTCAGTGAATGTGGAGAACAACTGATCACCGTCCTCTTTATGACAGTCCTCAACATATTTGTAGACTTATCAGATCCCCCTCTCACTCTTTTTTTCCTCATACTCTTTGTTAACCTTTCCTCCAGTTTTCTAAAGCTTTTCTCATTTTTGTTGCTCTCCTCTGGACTCTCTCCAATTTGTCCACATCTTTCTTAAAGTGTGGCGCCCAGATCTGGACTCAGTACTCCAGCTGAGGCCACACCAGTGCCGAGTGGGATAATTACCTTCCGAGCCTTACATACAACATTCCTTTTAATACACCCCAGAGTGATATTAGCTTTTTTGCAGCTGCATCACACTGTTGACTCACTCAATACGTGATCCACATAGCCCTGACATCCTTTTCCGCAGTACTACTGCCTAGCCAGTTATTCCTCATTTTGCATTTGTGCATTTGACTTTTCCTGGCTAAGTGCAGTACTTTGCATTATGGCTTCTCTCATAGCCAAGAATCACATCATGGGTTGAAGGAAGAACATTTAAAGACCTGAGACAACATTCTGTCCTGTGTTGTACCTGTGCAGCCACATGGAAATCAGAGATTGCACAGGTGTAAGGAAGGGCAGAATTTTGCTCCTAAAGTCCAATGCAGAACTTTCAAAGGAGTGGAGAGATGTTCTGAGTTCTTTCTCCTGTTTTCTGTTAGGCACTAGGTATTAAGAGACACTGCTTTCAATCTGAAATCAAACAAACAGGGACATCAAGTCCAGGTTAGGTGGAATTTTGTTTTTGCCTGTGTGTCTGCTTCTTGCTGCAGATCATCCATATAACCAGTCTGTTGAATTGTCTAAGCGGTAATTAGCACTATTCATGAATGATAACTGCTGTGTGCATGGGGATTTGGCAAATGCACACGAGCAAGTCAGTTTCAAAATAAGAAGACTGGGAAACACCCTCTTTCTGCTCTATATACTTAGAGGGGGGATCCACAGTGAAATCCATTCAACACTTTCCCCCTCACTGCAACTCTTCAAATCACAAAAACCAGCAGGTGGTTTTTGAAGTGGTTCTGCTAGCTCAGGTTTGAGGCACACTGGCAGGGGACCATAGGAGACTCTAGCATTGTCACTGGCAGGGGGTGTGGGCTCTGGGGGGGCAGGGATGAGGGGTTTGGGGTGCAGGAGGGGGTTCAGGGCTGGGGCAGGGGATTGGGGTGCAGAGTCCCAGTGGTGTTTTCCACAGCTCCCAGGAAGTGGCCGTGAGGGCCCTGTTGCCCCTAGGAGCATGGGCAGCCAGGGTGGCTCTACATGCTGTCCTTGCACCCACAGATGCCACAGCTCCCATTGGTCACAGTTCCCGGACAATGGGAGCTGCGAGCCAGCACTAGGTGTAGGGGCAGTGTACGCAGCCTTCTTGGCTGCCCCGCTGCTTAGGAGCTGCAAGGACCTAGCAGCTGCTTCCAGGAGCTGCTGCCTTAACTCCAGCGCTCCTGCTGCACCGCTAACTGGACTTTTAATGGTCCGACTGGCGGTGCCAACTGGAGTCACCAGGGTTCTTTTTTGACCAGGCGTTCCACTTGAAAACTAGACACCTGGCAACCCTACTCTGGTCCCTGCCAAGAACTGAGCTGGTAAGGCCTGGCAGCTCCTTTTATTTGAGCCTACTTGGCTCTGATTGGCTGCTTCCATGAGGCCTCTCTAGGCAGCCTGGAGGAACCACTTTGCTGTTCCTTGCCTGTCATTTTGCTGCTTTCCAGCACAGGGCATAGTAGGACCTCAGGGCCCCCTGTAGGGAGCCACAAAGGCCAAGTATGTCCAGTCACATACTTTCTATGCTTATGAATTAATAGATGATTACAGATTGAAGCTGATCCACAATCTTTAGCAACCACTTTATGTAACACACCACTCTGAAAGACAACCAACAATACTGCTTCCACCAAAATAAACCTACTTATAGAAATTGTGGAGCTAAAATATTAGTGTTGTCTACCACTAAAGAACACAAACCCCATTTACATGAAAACTAGTCATCATGCTCAACAGAAAGGCAGCTCTCACTCTCTCTCAGACACACACACAATGTTTGGATGTGCTTGATTCAGGGTACAGCTAGTTAGTCATGTTAAAGAACAATGAAATCACAGTAATACCCATTATATGGCCCATTGTCAAGGTGAAGGAGAATAATCCATAGCTGTTTCATTATAAAGTGAACTTTGTTTCCAGCGTCAGACTCCGAACATCATGGAAGCTGTTAGTGCTGCTTTCTGTAATAGCAGCATTAACTTTTCCTGCTGCTGGGATTCACTCCTATTGCCTTCTTATTTAACTTATAAGAGGTTTTAATATGAGAGCTGTGGTTGCTTTAGGCTTGGTAATAGTCAGTAGTAAAATAAATGTTCTATTATATTTTTAAAGGGGCTTCCTACGGTAGCAATGTTACTTCATTTGAATAACTCAAATGACTCAATAGTGCTTCTGCCTGAATACAACAGACTTATGCCACCTAGGCAACTACAGAATGTGCCATACTTAGTCTGCCAGCCAGAGTGTCACCCTAGTCCCTCATCCGTAGGCCTGCGTGATTCTGGTGCCAGTGGTTTGTGGCAGAAGCTGAATTCCCTAATGGCTCTCTCCTGCTCCATGTTTGAAAAATTGCATGTCAGCTCCTCTTGACTTCTCAGTCCATGCAGGACACTCATCAGAACCCAAAGAACCACTCAAACGAGCAGGGGAGGCAGACGGGTTGGGAAGGTCATCGGTAACTCAGAGGTGTGGAGGCCCTAAGTATAGGTTGTAAGAGAGCAGGCAAGAACCTACATCTGTTACTTCATACAGGAACCTGCTAAATCTCGGACCGGACTTCCACCTTGGACCCTGGCCTGGGTCTCTTCTCAGAAATGATCTCAATGCAAGCCTTTGTGCCATGCTCAGACAAGGACAGTATGTCTACACTGCAGCAGAGAGTGAGCCTTCCAGCCCAGGTAGACAGACTTGTACTAGGTAGCGTGCTGAAAAGAGCACTCTGAATGTGGCAGGTCAGGCAGAGACTGTGGATAGCTGCTGCTCAAGCCACAACGTCCACACTCCTATTTTTAACATGTTAGTTCAATCCAAACAAGCCCAAGTCTATCTACCTAGACTAGGAGGCTCGCTCCTGTGTTGTCTTGTGAATTCATGTCTAATGTGCTCTGCTTTTAAAGGAACTCTCAGCTGCAGTGTAGACATACTTAAGAGGTGGTACAGATATTGACTATCTGGATGCAGTATTGCCGTATAGCCTTAGGGATGTTCCTACCACTTGTGTGACAATGCTTTTAGGTTAATCTCCCTAGCTTTTCCTGCTGCCTGTTTTAGAGAGGAAATTTGGGGAGCTTGGTTGGATGAAGCGAATTTTGCGCTGTTCTTCAGACTGGAACTTCTCCTGTATTTTGTTCAAACCAAAGCAAGCCCCCAGGATTTGAACACCTAAAATGCTTGAGGGTGTATGGAAGTGGAGTCATGCTTGGAAGTGGAGTCTTTGTCTATTCTTATTCCAACAATGGGCTATACCAAAATCCTAGAGCCAAACATCTTAAAATAACGTCCAGATTTGAATTTGCAGTTTGGGCCCAACCTACATTTTACTATTATTTTCACTTGGATATTTATCTCCTTCTTTCAGATAACTCCCTCTACCTTCCCCAATCTTGTATCACAAGACCCCAAGTGATATCACAATTGTGCTCTAATAGACACTCTCTAAAGACACAGCTAGAGACAGTTCCTGCTCCAGAGATATTACATTCTAAGTAGATAAGACAGACAAAGGGTGGGAGAAATGCAGTATTATCACCCCCATTTTACAGATGAGAACTGAGGTACAAAGTGATGTGCCCAGGGTCACACAGGGAGTCTGGCAGAGTCAGGAAATGAACCCTCATCTCTTGAACCCCAGTCCAGTGCCTTCAACACAAGACATTTTATTATTGTTAAAAATATCACATTTAATTGGGATCACTTTACACAGACACACATTCTTTGCATGACTGTATGCTTACCACACCCTCCAGCTCCTCTGGCTGAAGAGCGAGAAGGAAAACAAGCCAAATTCAATGAAGTTACACCAAGGATTAATTTGGGTTTATGTGTTTATTCTGCTAATACTTTAGGATAGCTCAATGAGTGAGGGCTATGGGATAAACTAAAGAAACCAATTCCTAAAACAATAAAAAAAAAAAGTGGGGACAGAAGGTTTAAAAAAAAAACAACAACTAAACTCTGAGGTCCGTTTGGTTTGGCTTTAATCTTGTGTGCCGTGGGGATTTTTTTTCAGTTGAGTGTGAGTGCAGTTGTGGTTGAATGCTGGTTTATTTATGTATGCATGTGTTCAGGAAGTGCCAAGGGTAACTGCTCAGTGTTTAACCAAAGCACTGTAATTCCTTCAGTGCTCTCTGGTCACATGATGGGTTTGATCTCTTCAGGCCACTAGATGTTCCATACATACATCTGCCTGTTGTAGTAGTTCTAGGGAACCAGTCACCACAGTACGTAATTCTTTTACTTGTGATTTGGTGTTTTCCCTGATTGACTAAGGGGCATCTAACTCTGTTAGTGTCTCTGGCCTCTTGGGAAATCACCTAACTCTGTGCCGGACTGTCTCCCATTCTGGGAAGAAAAAGCTTTTGATTGATACCAATTTTGCATTATTTTGTTTTATGACTCTGTACTTGTACCTATATAGTGTTCACACAGGTAAGTGCACAACCCCTTATCATCCCACCACTTTCCTGCATGGAGGAGAGTACCCTACTGGTAAGCATGATGAAAGAGGAACAGCAGGACTTGAGGGTAATTCCTCAGCTCCTGCAGTTCTACCTATCACATAGAAGCCCTTCATAGATACTGCATGCTGTGCAGATCGGGAGAGGGCAAAGCCACCCTCTGCAGTATCACTGTCCCCATTCTGCACGTCCCAGGGAGTGTTACTTTATGTAATGAACGTCTTTGCAGACTGAATGCCCCATGAGAGGGCAGGGTTTGGATGTAACTGTGAGGGCACAGAATGGCTCCTACTGAGAGAGCCATGAATCAGAGATTGTCTGCTTCAGAGATCTATAGGATTTCCCTGAAGACCATGTGACATCTATGGGTTCAGAGGCCCAAACCTCCTGTGAATGCCAGAGGGTTAGCTCTGCCCTCTGACCCTTGGGACAGGACAATTCGGAGGACAGTCCAGGATGTTAACCTCTGAGTAAAGGTTTTTAAAGTGTCCAGATCCCATAATCTCCAATTGAATTTGTTATTGTCCTCCAGGATTCTTTCTGGGAGGGAACCTACATTAAGGTAGTTGGTACAGTTGTGCAATCAGCTACTCAGGACTGCTGATCAGCTGGGTCTCAATGTGCAGTCCTTGTTGCATGCAACACACTGACTATGGGCCTGTGAAAACTGCACAATCAAGCTCACTCTGATACAACCTGCAGACAAAATAACCAGGCAAAGCAGGGGGATTCTGCTGCAGCTGAATAGTTTAACAGAAACAACATGGGCTGGGGATTAACCACTTGAACAGTTTGAAGGGAAAACATTTTTAGTTAGAATTCTTAACCTCATGGCTCCTCACAGAGATTTTCTTTTCCTAATGGAAAAATGAATGTTGATCTTACAATACTTGTAGCTACAAATGAAAATAAAGTTCAGTCATGCCAGGTTGGACGGACACTCTGGTCAAGGTACAGAGCCAACTGTAATGCACACCAGCCACAACCTCAGTGGAGAAACGCTGCATTTCAGAGGATTAACCTGAGTTTGAAGTTTTTATTTGACAAGATTTTATTTAAAGACTTTTTTTGAGTTCATGGTTTGTTTGTTTTTGTTTTTTTAATTTGGAGTTACAGGCTTAATATCTAAAATAAATCTGGCATAGCAATAATCACATGCAGATTAAGTGAATTTTTAATATGTTTTCAGTGCAAAATAATTGACAAGGTGTCTTGGGCTGAATCTTTCATGATTTATGGGAGAGAGTTAGCCACCTGACTTGCAGTAGCATCAAGGGGAAACTTCACTGTTCACAGATGGGTTATAATCTGAATGTGCAACACAAATTGGGCAAGTAGGGTAAGAACCCATTTGGCTCTTTAAATAATGGTTCACGCTGTGTGCACGGTGCTAAAGATGCAGCTGCTTATATTGAATCAGTGCAGTTTAAATGTGGCTTCATAGGGGTGGGGGGAAACAGTGTTACTAGAAATGTGAAATGTGCTATAACTGCAGATGATCTGAACTGATAGTATAAGATGTGTTGTGGAACCAGAGGTGTGTTTAGATTTGATGAGTGATAGTGGCACATGCCCAAAAGTCTGTCAGCATTACCCATTACTGATTACATGTTCTATGTTAAAGTTCAGATGAATGGTTAAGGCACCAAAGTAGACCCCCAGCCCAGGTTGAAAATGCCCTGGGTTGTTACAGCTGATATTCTGCAGCAACACCTCATTTATACTGAACCTATTCTAGGTGATTATGACTGCACTTTTTATGCACCAAAAATAGATTCAAACTGTAGAGCCAGGGCATTCTCTTTATCATTGCGCCTTGTGATTGCGATTTTTGCAAGCTACCTTCACTTCATAATAAATGAAGCTAAAAAAGGTAGGTTTCATAAGGATGGATTTTTTAAAATTTGCATATTTTAATGAAGAAGCCTTTGTAGTCATTAAGATTTAAAAGCAGCCGTGTAAAATTCCTGTCCAAGTAGTGAGGGTTGCTACATTTTGAGAAAGCTGACTGAATTTCTATAGATATAGAAAATGGACAGCTACATAGGTTACAGCACAATTATTTATGTCGTGTCCATTTTCTATGGGTTAAATATTCTGAGGGGAGAAAGCATGGTCAAGTGGATAGGGCACTGGGGAGGAGTCAACAGAGTTGGGTCAGCCACCAGTCTGTTGCCCTCACCTCAGTTTCCCCAATTAAAAAATGGAGATAATGATACTTACCCCTCCTTTGTGCAGCACCTTGATCTACAGAAGAGAGTTAATTAATTATTATTAAGAAGCTGGGTTTGACCTGTAAGACCCTAAATAGCCTGGCACTTTCCTGCTTGAGAAATGGCCTCTTTTCCAGGTGCTGTACTCTCACCATTGTGATCAGCAGAGGTGCCTGAGCTGGAGTACATAAAGCAGCACTGTCAGCACGGCGCTCTCCATGAGAGATCCTGACTTTGGAAGCTGCTCCAGGCCTCATTCCAAAAGAGCCCAAACCTCTACATTTCAGACTGCTGTGAGATCTATCTATTGACCTAGGCCTTGCGGGGAGGGACAGGCACAATAGGGGCTGTCATTTATGGAGGAGGAAGTTACTGTTTGGGTTGGATTTTATTGTGGTTTCTTTTTTTTTTTTTATTTGGGGTTTGATCTGCTTGTGTTTATCATTTTGGCAAAGGTGACTAGAGCCCAGACTTGGTGCTTGTGTATACATATGCAGAGTTATACATCAAAACAAACAAAAAATATTCATCTCACCCATATCCACACTGTTATATAAGAAGCCAAATGGGTTCTTAGATCATAGAATGTCAGGGTTGGAAGGGACCTCAGGAGATCATCTAGTCCAACCCCCTGCTCAAAGCAGGATGATCAACCCCCAAATGGCCCCCTCAAGGATTGAACTCACAACCCTGGGTTTAGCAGGCCCATGCTCAAACCACTGAGCTATCCCTCCCCCATCAGACTTCTGTAAAGCATTTGACTTAGTATTGCACAACATTTTGACTAAAAAACTACAATATAAAATTAATGTGGCACTCATTAAATGCATTAAAATCTGCCTAACTGATAGATCTCAAAATGTAACTGTAAACAGGGAATCAAGTAAGTGTGTTTCCAGAGGGGAGCCGCAGGAATCTGTTCTTGACCCTATACTAGTCAACATTTTGAAAATAAAATTCATTACTGATAAAGTTTGCAGATGACACAAAAATTAGGGAAGTGGTAAATAAATAGAGGACATGTCACTCATTGAGAGCAATCTGAATTACTTGGTAAACTGGATGCAAGCAAACAACATGTGTTTTAATAAGCCTAAATGTACACATCTAAGAACAAAAGAATGCAGGTCATATTTATAGAATGGGGGACTCTATCCTCAGAAGCAGTGGTTCTGAAAAAGATTTAGGGGTCGTGGCGGATAATCAGTGGACCATGAGCTCCCAATATGACACTGTGGCCAGAAGAGCTAATGCAATCCTGGCATGCATAACCAGGGGAATTTTGAGTAAAAGTAGAGAAGTTATTTTACCTCTATATTTGGCACTGGTACAAATTTGTTCATTTCTAAGGTGCCACAAGTACTCCTGTTCTGTTTGGTGGAATACTATGTCTTGTTCTGGTGCCCACAATTCAAGGATTGTTGATAAATTGGAGAGAGTTTAGAGAAGAGCCATGAGAATGATTAAAGGATTAGAAAAAGTGCCTTGCAGACAGGGGCGACTCCCAGCACCAGCGCTCCAAGCGCGTGCCTGGGGCGGCAAGCCACGGGGGGTGCTCTGCTGGTCCCCGAGGGCAGCAGGCAGGCTCCCTTCGGTGGCTTGCCTGCGGAGGGTCCGCTGATCCCGCGGCTTCGGTGGACCTCCTGCAGGCACGCCTCCAGCGGACCCTCCATGCTTGGGGCGGCAAAATGTCTAGAGCCGCCTCTGCTTACAGAAAGAGATTCAAGCAGCTCAATCTACTTTGTTTAACATAGAGAAGGTTATGCGGTGACTTGATTCCAGTCTATAATTATCTACATGGGAAAAAAATATTTAACAGTGATCTCTGTAGAGAAAGGTATAAAATTATCCAAAGCCTGGAAGTTGAAGTTAGACAAATTCAGACTGGAAATAAGGGAAAACATTTTTTTGACAGTGATGGTAATTAACCAATAAAATAATTTTCCAAAGGTCATAGTTGATACTTCATCACTGACATTTTCTAAATCAAGACTGAACTTTTTTTCTAAAAGATACGCTCTAGGAATTATTTTGAGGAAGTTCAATGATCTGTGTTATTACAGGAGGTCAGACTGTTGGATCAGAATGGTCCTTTCTGATCTTGGAATCCACGAAGCACGAGAGCCCACTTAACATAACATCTGATGGTTACAGTACCTTCTCACTGGTGAAGACTTCCAAATGTGATATCAGCTCTTCTATTGTTCTCTCCTTTTCTGCCAGCTGAACTTCTTGTGTTGCACATTCAGATTATAACAAATCTGTGGACACCTCTCTGATTCTCTTCTGCACACTATGCCATGGAGAAAACAAGATTAGAACCCACATCTCCCTGTTCAACAAGCACAGTCCCTACCACTTGAACTAAAAGAGCGTCTTTGTTGGCTGTTAGCAGTATAATGCATATGGGTCACAGTTGAGTAGCACTGACTCTAACCAGTAGAGACGAGTGGTCCATAAAATACAATAGCCAGTTTGTTACCCTATGCCTATCTGCAGAGCCGGCTCCAGGCACCAGATGACCAAGCACTTGGGTTTTGGGCTTTTTGGGGGGTGAGGGAGCTTTGGTTCAGCAGGGCGCTGCTGGAGGATTTTGTTTGTTTGTTTGTTTTTGTTTCAGCGCGGCAGCGCTCAGGGGGTGTGTGTTTCAGCAGCGCAGGGCAGCGCTCGGAGGGGGAGGGGGCAAGAGCTTGGGTGGCGCGGCGCTCAGGGGGGTGGGGGCTCGGGCGGCGCAGCACTCAGGGGGGCTTGGGTGGTGCAGTGCTTGAAGGGGGAGGGGGCGGGGGCTTGGGCAGCACTGCGCGGCACTCGGGGCGGCGGGGGCTTGGGCGGTGCAGCGCTCAGGGGGCCAGAGGCTTGAGTGGCACAGCGCTTGAGGGGGGCGGGTGGCTTGGGCAGCGTGGAGCGGTGCTCAGGGGGTGGGGGCTTGGGCGGCGTGGCACTCAAAGGGGGAAGGGGCTTGAGTGGCGTGCAGGCTCCCAAAGGAAACAAGACAGGAGCAGTTGATTCTTGCCTAAAGCTGCAGGAATTTCATGGCTACAGCATGTATATTAAGAGGCTGTCTTGAGGTTAACACATAGGACCAGCAAACAGGAGATACATGTTCTATTCCTAGCTCAGTCCCAGACTTTTTTTGCATATTCTGGCCAACTTCTTTGTGCCTCCATTTCCCCCTTTCTAAAATGGGACAATGACATTTACCTAGCATAAAAGAGGGTGTGAGGCTTAATCCACTAATGTTTATGAAGTGCTTTGTGATTCTTGGAATAAAAGCGCTACAGAAGTTGTGAGCATTATAATTAGGGCCCTACCCAATTCATGGCCATGAAAAACGCATCACAGACCGTGAAATCTGATCTCCCCCTGTGATATCTGGTCTTTTCTGTGCTTTTACCCTATATTATACAGATTTCACCAGGGAGATGAGTGTTTCTCAAATTGGGGGGCCTGATGCAAAAGGGAATTGCAAGGGGTTCACAAGGTTATTTTAGGGGGGTCGCGGTATTGCCACCTTTACTTCTATGCTTCCTTCAGAGCTGGGCAGCCGGAGAGTGGCGGTTGCTGACTGAGGGCCTAGCTCTGCAGGCAGCAGTGCAGAAGTAAAGGCGGTGATACCATACCAGGCTATCCTTACTTCTGTGCTGCTGGCGGCGGCTCTGCCTTCAGAGCTCGGCTCCTGGCCAGCAGCTACCATTTTCCAGCTGCCCAACTCTCAAGGCAGTGCGGCCATCAGCAGCAGCACAGAAGTAAGGGTAGCAGTACCACAACTCCCTCTACAATAATCTTGTGACCCCTCCCCAAAGTTCTTTTTGCGTCAGGACCCCTACCATTACAAGACTGTGAAATTTCAGATTTAAATAGCTAAAATCATGACATTTACAATTTTTTAAATCCTATGACCGTGAAATTGACCAAAATGGACAGTGACTGTGGTAGGGCCCTAATTATAATCTCTACATTGACTCTAATACATCCCCTTTTCATGTCAAATACATCACTTTTTAAACTGGTTCATAGGCATGGACTCACAACAGATGTATTGTGAAGGGATGCATGCTGGCATCTTGCAATGGCGCATGGAGAATAACCACCACTGCCATGCCAGACAGCCTGCTTGCATACTGGAAGTGGCATTCAATCCAGGTAACACAGACATCGGTTAAAAGGGGGAAATCACCTACCATACTGGCCTGGGAGTCAAGCTATGTGGGTTAAAGTCCCAGCTCAACCACAGACTACCGGGATCTTGCTGAATCTCTCTATGCCTCAGGTAGTCCCCCAGTCTGTGAAATGATGATGATAATAATAATAATGCCTTTGTTGCATCAATTGAGACTGTAAACTCCTTGGGGGCAGAAATTGTCTCTTATGCTTGTTCAGTGCCTCATACAATGGGGCCCCAATTTTGGTTGGGGTCTCTAGGCACTACTTTAATAATATTTTATTAATCCACATGGTTTAACGGAAGAGTGACTACAAGCTGTCTTTTTTCACACAGGTTTGAATTGTATTTGACAGCAGGGATTTTCTTGCTTGTTTGTTCCTAGCAGAGGTATTTATCGATGCTATGAGGCAATCCTGCTTGACAATCTCAGCTTAAATGAATAATGTTGACAATTTCAAATTAAGGACCTGAGAGCTCTGCCTGAGCAAGGATTGTGGGGATCAAGCACTTGATTTTTTAAAAGCAAGTGTGTGTGAGAAATCTGGGCTCTAACTTTAATATTAATTTTTGTGACCCTGCCTGACACCACCTTCTGCAGCCTCATCAAATAAGCTCTTTTTGTTAATCTTTATGTGCCCCTCTTTTGCCTCTGCCTAGCAATGCACAGTACCTCTACTGTTACAGCTCCTGGCCTTTCACACAGGCCTCAGGGCCTTGAAGTGTTGTCAGCCTGTAGCAAAGGGCATGTATTTTATAGAACCTTCACAGAGCAGAAACATTTTCAATAATGAATACTTCACAGCGCTACAGTAGAAAACCTTGGATATACAAACAGTTTTAGCAATACATTATAATAAGTTTCCAGTTATAAATACTTTACTTTTGTTATTTATTATCTGGCATTTTAAAACGTTTTACAGCTATTTAAAATCATGATATTGCGAGCCAAAGCCTGCAAACCTTATTTAAGGCCAAGTCTTGCTTGCCTTTCTCATGTGAATACTCTCATTGAAGTCAATAGAAGTTTTGTGTAAAGGTTGTAGGCCCAGCCCTACTCACGTGAGTAGACCTACTGAAGTCAGTGGTGCTATTGTATGGGTAAGAATTACTCACATCATATAAGCAAAGGCTGCAGAACTGAGCCCCAATGTGCTTCGTAGAAACTGGTTATATGTACTGTCTGTTAAAAAAAATAAACAATGTATTTTATAACATAAAAGGTATTATAAAATGCCTTGGTGATTAATTAAAAATATAGTAGCATATAACAATGATTTCATAAAAATAATATATAAGGACAAATTCTGTTGTCATTTACTCTGGTGTTAATCTACATTAACTCCACTGAAATCAACGGTGTAGCCAAAAGCCAAATTTGGCCCATCATTCCTAAATAGAACCTTAATATTAAATTTTACTTGGGATTTCCTTTTTTGTCACAGTATGTAAAAAAAAAAGCGCTTTCTTTGTGTTCTTTTTAAATTAAAGGAATCATGCTGTTTTACTGAGACTAAAAAAATTGCAAAGTTATATGAAAACTAAATGTATTTTCTGATAAAATTGTCTATGGGATACAAAGCAAGCTGCCATCTGAAATCTTTTGAAACACTGACACAAATTTTACTCTCGGTCACACCAATTCTAATCCAGGTTAACGCCACTGTGTAAATGATATTAGATTCTGGGCTTTATATGAAAATCATAGAGCTACAGTATACTAAAAACAGTGGGGTCAAAGTGATAATCCTCTGTAGAAAAGGAGAATGCTAACAAATATCTACCAATCAGGCAACACATGCCATTTTTCAAAATGTTAATAAGAAGATTAATAGCACTGCTTTGACATCCTAAAGCCTTTTGGAAACTCTTCCTATTAAAAACACATTATAAATCATTTTTAGAGAGAAAGCAAGTCCTATTTAATCAAATAAATTACAGTAGAATCTTGATAACATGTAATGAAACTTAATGTATTTAGAATAATTGTAACTGTTGCTAAATTAGTCAGTTCTGTATGCCTCTTTACAAGCATTACTTTGGAAGCTTTACAGAGGACTGGAATTAGCAAATGAAGACTATTCTTTCACCTCATTTCTGCTCATCTTGGATCCAGTCCTACTCCCAGTGAAGACAATGGCAAAACTCCCAGAAACCGCAAGAAGATTAGGAGCAGACACTTTGTATGATAGGAACACATAACAGAAGGCCTGATTCAAACCCCATGGAAGTCAATGGGGAACTCTCATCAACATCAATGGGTTTTGGATCCAGCCCATATTGAGTAAAAGTCCACAAAAGAAGAGTCACGAAACAATGGAGGGAGCTGAGCCTGCACTGGTTCCATGATGTGCAAAGAGGCACAGAATGGAGTTTTTCCTTGCCTAACCTACGGTGCATAAACAGATCTTGCAGACGGCCATGGAGAATCCTGCACATGTTTTGATCCACATCCCATACCCGCTACAAATACCAGACAAGCATAGAGGATATTGGGCATGACTGGGGGCAGAGGATGGATGTGTCTGGACAGAACCAAGCATATATTTTTCATCTGAAATTAAATGCACTAAAAGCAACCAAAAAACAACAGTGGAAAACTCTCTGTCTGTAACAAGATGCAGAGAAACTACAGCCCAATGGAAAGAAGTCCTGGGTTCTAATCCCAGCTCTGCCACTGCTTTGGTTGCTTTGTGGCCTTGAGCAAGTCACTTAATTACTCTGTGCCTCCATTTTTCCATCTGTAAAGCAGGCATAACAGCAGTGAGCCATCTCACTGGGGCATTGTGAGGATTGTTAAAACATTACTTTGAACACACAAAGTTCTATACAAATGCCAAGGCTTGTTATTTGGATCTAGACCAGAATTGGAATGTTTCTGAAGTTTGGGGATACGTTCATATACAGAGTTTTACTTTCACTTACCTAAAAGGTACTGGGCCAGCACCAAAGATCTGGAGAGAATTAAAGTTCTGGCTTGGTAGGATCCTTGGGGTTGTGTGGAAAAGTCCCACTGGAAATCAAGAAGCGGGAAAGGTGACAACAATATTTTACCCTTCCAGGAATTCCCACAACTGACATTAAAAAATGCAGCGATACATTCTTTGCCATTATGCACATAATCATTTTGGGGTCTGATGTTCCTCCCACTGAAGTACAAGGGAGAAATTATACATCATATACAGTGAAAATTTTGGCATCCATTCCTCTCACATATTTCATTGGGAGGAAGGAATTAAATGCCAAAACCCAAAATGAGCATACTGGACATATCCCTCAAAACCATAACTCATTCCATGGCAGGGCATTCATTGTACACTCACACTGACCTCCATCCCACACGACACAAACCCAGCAGTCGCCCTCCAATTACCAAGATAAATTATTGCTATTTAAAATTCTGACTATGAAATTGACATTATGGAAGAGTTTATGTAGGTAGAAAAAGTGTAATCCATTATTTAAGTTTCCTCCTACTTTATTTATTTGTGAAGTCCTCTTTACTAGAGTTTTGTCTCAGAGAAGCTGGCATCACTCACACACTGGACATCAGTAGGTTGAGAACACTGAGTAACATAGGGTAGATATTTGTGGGGGCCTTTATCTGATCTTCATGTTTCTGTGCACAGAACTGTGCATGTTTGCGCCCTCCTATCACCTGCCCTTTAAATCATGCACTCCTGGGTGTTAAAATTTGCACTCACAAAGCTCATCAGGACAAGTGCAGATGCGAATTTTAATGCTAGCATGTACAGATGTTAGATATTGGTTGCACCTATTAAGTAAGGCTGATCTTTGAAAATGTAGGCCCATACAGCTTTGATTAGAAGCTGCACCAATAAGTTTTAATAAAAGCTTTTATTGTTAAAGCGGGGGGGGGGGGGAGAGGAGAAGCATAGCATGTGTAAGCCCCAGAATGTACAACTGAAACCTTATCCTTAACTCAATACCACTTTGGCTTATATTTGCCTCATGGTACTTCAGTGTTGCAGTAGTCTATTATTTATTATTAATAATTATTTGTACTGCAGTAGCACCTTGGAGCACCAGTAATGGACCAAAACCCCGCCGTGTTTCTCAACCTGTTCCAGGTGGCAGCCCCTTATTCAAAGTCAAAAATTTTCACAATCCCCTTACACTTGCTATAAAATAAGAGTAAAAATGTATCAATGATAACAATGATCAGTCTAAAGAATTTGTGTGTTTGTGTTTTGGGATGTTGACAGAGAATACTTCAAAAGTACCAGTGTGTGGAGAGCCAGGAATAAGATTTTCTTTGCTTTAGATTGTCATACAATTGTCAACACCTTGTGACCCCCAATTACCTTTTTGTGATGCCCCCCAGAGGGTCACAACTCTCTAGGTTTAGAAACACTGTGCTAGACACTGTAGTATGCATTTCCCTTAGCCATGCTACTTTATGCTGTGATCAAATCAGATTTCACAAGGTAAGGTCAGGTCAGAATCTGGATGAGAGACCTCCAGATGCAGGAGGAACTGGTGATGATGGTTCAGTAGATGATGCTTTTCTCTCTGACTTTGCATTTAACCAATGGCAGCTACAATACTGCTGCAAGTACCATTTTTCAGGTGAGATTTAAGCCCCCTTCTTTCCAAATAAGAAATTTTAATCGCTACCTGCACATAGAAGGTGTTCATCGAATCCCATCATTCATCCCACCATTGCAACTTCTCATTATACAAATAATCCTCTCACATAAGTGATTCCCACTAGCTTTAATGGTATTGCCTACATGACTGACGATTTCTCATGAGATTAAGGATTTTAGGATGAGGATCGTAGTTCCTGCTTTTTCTCCCATTGAAGTCAAAGAGAACTTTGCCATTGATTTCAGTGGGAGCAGGATCTGGCCCACAGAGCTGTTGATAAAAAGAAATATAGTAATCCTCTAATCTAAGGTAACATCTACAAAGGTGCTGAGCATCTGTCACTACCACTGACATCAATGGGACTTTCAGGTGCTCAGCACTTCTGAAAACAAGGTCACCCTCATTTAGGTGCCTAAATACAACATAAAATGCCCAAGTTTAAGCACTCAGGGTTTAAAATAAAAAATCTCAGCATATGATCCACAAATGAAAGTGTAGCTCAAATAAAGTGTATGTTGCTATTTTATTTTTATTTTTTAACTATTTGGTTTATTTTTGGGATTACAAATTCTTGAATTTCCTGTGTCTCGTTTATTTCAGTGTTGGTCTGAGGCAGATGGTGTAATTTTCCTTTAAACAGCATGGAACATCTGGAAGCTGGGCTATATGTGCCACAGGTTTGTGTTTTCTTATTTTTACAGGATCAAAATCCTTGAGGGATCACCCAAAATCCACATCAGGTTCTTGGATACAGATGTTTACCAAGGGATCATTACCCTAGCAAATATAAACACATGTTGGCAGTTGGCTTCCTATCAGCTCCACATCAGAGGAGGATGAATTTCTCCACCACAGGGATAGAATAATGTATATGGGTAAAATGAACCTCACTGAAGTGGTTTTGGGACAGAAGGAATTAAATGTGCTAGGCACTGCACAAAACATAGTCTTCTTGGCCAAATCAAACCCCTTTCTACAGCTCTACTATCTGAGATGAGAAAGATGTGGATTTGAGTTTAAGCACACTTTGGAGTTTGGAGGAATCCATGAGTTAAATGCTGCAGCCCACAACCAACTTCTTTAAAGTTTCTTTTCAGAGATAGCACATAGAGATGTGACAAAGATTTCCCATTAAGCACACATCTAGAGTAATCTTTAACACTAGATTTAAAACACACACATATATGTAACAATTATAACTGGAGCCAAATAAAGGAAAAATACATTAAATGATCATTCTGAATTCATTCCAAACTGTCTGATTCAATCAGACCTGATTAACCCCGTGTTTGGATTTTCTGAGTGTCTGGAGATAAGAATAACTGAAGTGGTAGCTAAATCTATTGTATGCATGCATACTGCATATTACTGTATCACTAGTTATTGTTTATCTCAAGTTCTCTCCCCTCACACACACACACACCACAAGTTTACAAACTGATTTAGAATAATTGGGTGTGACTGCAAAATAAACAGAAATCTAGTCACTGGAGAAGTCTCCAGGCAGAAAAGAACAGGGTCACTTCTGTAAATTTGTGGCGTCACTGAAAATACACAGATATATAGGATGGAAACCAGAAATGAAGTGAAATGCACTACTGTTATAATATATCTGTGCATATATTGTACCGATACCACATAGAAACAGTAGCTTCATATTTCTCTCTTTTCTCTTACCTCTCTGAGTTCAAGGTGCCACTGAACGTTGTTCTTTCACCGTGAAATTCCATTTGTCCTTCAGGGAGATTCTTCTCCTGCATATGCCAAGATTCTATTCAGCTAAGAGCCAGTTTCTCAGGCTTGTTAGTGTTTCTGAGGATGGCAGTAAAGGAATAATAACAAATACACCTCTACTTCGATATAATGTTACCCGCTATAACACAAATTCAGATATAACGCGGTAAAGCAGTGCTCTGTGGGGGCAGGGCTGTGCATTCCGGTGGATCAAAGAAAGTTCAATATAAGGCAGTTTCACCTGTAACGCGGTAAGATTTTTTGGCTCCCGAGGACAGTGTTATATCGAGGTAGAGGTGAAACTGGAAACAAAAATATGGACCAAATTCTGCCATAAAAACCTGCCACAAATGGACACATGCATGTACTGCCACAGCGCACCCATCTTCTAACCATCAGCTGACACCCACATTCTGCTTAGATCAGATTGCTCCTTCTAGAAGTATTAGAGGCTGTGAATAGCAACAAGGTCGGGAGGTGTCTTCACAATGGTACAGCCCTCAATGGGGTTTAGGGTGACCAGATATCCTGATTTTATAGGGACAGTCATGATACTTGGGGCTTTGTCTTATATAGGCACCTATCACCCCCAACCACTGTCCTGATTTTTCACATGTGCTGTCTGTTCACCCTAATAGGGCTGCTCACAATGCAGAATGCTGAGCAGGTGTGCAAGGCTTCATAGGATCAAAACTTTGGGCAATAAGCTCTTCGAAGCAGGGGCCTCCTTTTTGTGTGTGTTCTGCAAAGGACTTAACTGTACAGACATGCTTTTGGGCACTTCATAAATGTAAATAATTTATAATAATACATCAAAGTTTCAACACTGGTACTTACTTAATATTTACTTGTTTGTCACCTTCTTCCACTTAGGAACACAAATAGCTCATTAATCCTCACAATACGTTTATGGAGCAAGTAACTATTATCCTACCTATTTTTCAGTCTTGTGTTCTGACTACTAGACCATGGACCAGCTTCTGGCCTCTGCTAAGGTTGTTCTGTGTTAACCACTTTCTTGGGGATTTCTCTGATGTGGGAGAATCCCCAATAGATGTATGGCTCCCACATCCTGCTGCCCCTGGTGGAGAGGATGTGTTGGGGGCATGGGCAAGAAAGAAGGATAAACTTTGTGAACTGCAACCTCTGGCTTGTTCCCAGATACTCTGTCCTGTGCACCTGGGACCAACTTTGTCCCTGCTCGCTCCAGGACAGGCTTAACAAAAAGCTGGTTCACAGCAACCTTTATAACATCCCCATTCCAAGTGCAGCATGCCTAGTCCACAGGATTTTGCTCTTTTATGTCTCGTTCATTATTAGCAATTATTTTGCTCAACGATAGAGCAGCCCTATAGCTAATGAGCCTCATTTTTACACAGATAAAATACCCTGTTGATTTTTGGGCAAAGTGTACATGCCTCTTCATGAGATTATAAACCAATGTTCTAAATGATTGCTCTGAGGTTGCAGTTCAGCTCAGCATGTGCCATGGAGTGGTTATCTGCCCTACCACAGTGGAACATTATATCTTGTAATTTTTTATATGGAGCAGTTGACAAGTCAGCAAAAATGGCATCACATTAATGAAATTTACAACAGTCGAATGACCATATTTAACTTGACATCAATGATTATAAAAGAGCATGATGACCGTTCACCAGGGGTGGCTCCAGGTCCCAGCACGCCAAGCGTGTGCTTGGAGCGGCAAGCCACAGGGGGCGCTCTACTAGCGCTGCAAGGGTGGCTGGCAGGCTGCCTCCAGCGGCTTGCCTGCGGAGGGTCTGCTTGTCCCACAGCCTGTGCTTGGGGTGACAAAATTCCTAGAGCCACCCCTGCCGTTCACTGGATCAGTCAATGGATGGTAACAACACTGAGGGAATGCTGTGTTTTGGTTGCAAATACTAATATGCAAGAAAGAAAAAATTATATTGGATTGGGGGAACCTAATATACAGGGTCTGGGGTTTGCAAAACTCATTAACCAATTTTTATTTTCACAGCCTGTGATAAGCCAACCGAAGAAGTGCCTGCCTCATGTCTCTCCCTCATTCTAAATAATTAACCCTTTAATCCCAACACATCGCCTTAGCAGCATGTCATGAACATGTCAGAGATCAAAGACTTGCAGGCTCTCATTGTGATGTAGCTTTTTGATTCGTAGGTGTGAGGATACGAGAGTTCTGAACCCTGGGCCTGTGGGCTGCTGCCATGGCCACAGAACCACCCAACAGCTCTTCTAGTGACTGGAGAATTGGAACCCTAAGGCCTTATGCTCCACTACCGGTACCGCCCTCAGACACTCGATTAGAGGAGCTCCAGAGCCCCTGACTATGCCAGGTACACAATTTAACCAGAAGGAGACACAGGAAGTTGTCTGTGCAACAAGGTAGTTCCTGGCTTGCTGCTGCTACAGTACCTGACTCTTGCCTCATCTGTGGTTCCTGCTTTGCTCTTGATTCCTGCCCCTGTTCTCTGGCTCTGACCCTTAGCTTGACTCCTGATTCTGATTCCAGCTCTGACTCTTGGTTTGGGTTAATGACTCCTGAGCCCGACTCCTGCTCCAACCACTAGGTTTGACTGCCCAAGTCCCGACTGTAACAATAGGCCCCCACCCCTCTCCTCAGCTGGGCCTCTTGCTCTTCAACTGGCCCTGCAACTCCTTCCAAATGTTTCTTCAGGCTAACGCAGGGATTGGCAACCTTTGGAATGTGGCCCATCAGGGAAATCCACTGACTGGCCAGGACAGTTTGTTTACCTGCAGCCTCCGCAGGTTCAGCTGATCGCAGCTCCCACTGGCCACGGTTCATCGTCCCCGGCCAATGAGGGCTGTGGGAAATGGCACGGGCCGAGAGATGTGCTGGCTGCTGCTTCCCGCAACCCCCATTGGCCTGGAACGGCGAACCACCAGCGGATTTTCCTGACAGGCCACATGCCAAAGGTTGCCAATCCCTGGGCTAAAGGACGGTCTTTGCTATGTATTAATGATAGAGGAAACCACCCCTTCAGAAGCTATGCTGACACAATAGTAATAATTAGCACTTAATATCTTTAGATCTCAAAGCAAAGGTGAACAAGCAGAATGGTTTCCATTTTACAGATGGAGAAACTGAGGCACAGAGAACTGAAGTTAATTGCCTAATTCACACAGAAAGTCAGTGACAAAGCCAGAAATAAAACAAATGTCTTCTCTTATTCCCCTATGATTTTCATGTGCTACCTCCCTCTAGTCCACACCTGTATAAGGAAGCCCTCAGGCTAGCAGATGTCTGCTTCATTTTCAAGCCCTGAATCTACAATATTTCAGCAGTGCGTAAACTGGAACATTGCCCACTTTTGTTCCTCGTGAGTTTTCTAATCAATTATTTTTTATTAAATATAAAATTTATATTTACCATATATAAAATCATATTGTCAGAGACGAAAAAGCCTCATTGGGTGTTTGATCTTGTCCGCAGCAAGCACAGTTCTCCAATAGTCATGCATCATTAACATTAAAGTGATCCTACACTGATTCTTATCTAAATCACTCTTCAGCATCACAGGCAGCATTCTGAATATTTCTTCTGAGAAAAGAGCATCCTCCTGTGTCTGTGGGTCTTCGATGCAGCATGACAAGAGCATGCTTGGCATGGAATCTTGCCGTTTGGATGTCAGACATGTATCCAGGACCTGTCAAAAAGAGCAGGAATTTCTAATCTGGTCACAGGGATTTAGTTATTTATGAGTGTAAAGTTCTAGCTAGGGAATCTATGCTACAGTTTATTCAGCTGCAGTGTGGGGGCTTTCCCTGAAGTAAAACAGAAAAACAAAACATGACAACACACAAATAAAATCTTATTCACTTTTAAACCATGACTTTTACTTTTGGAAGGAAAAGCACAATATTTAAAGGGATCCAGAAATATTAACAAGTAAAGATCTTGAAATTGAATTGCATAAATATACTTTGAGCCAAACCCTGCATGCCTCACTCACTCAGGACCCCCCTTAACTATATTGTTAGTTCATGTCGCCTACTTTTGTGGGCCAAATCCTGAGGACCTTACTCAGGGCCAGATTCTCAGCTGCACTGAGTTTACACTCAGCACAGATGAGGCTAGTAGGCTACTGGGGAGAAGGAAAGATGGCTCTAAACCACTCATTTGTTCCTTTGATCCTGGGCTAGCTGTGACTACTTTAAATTATACCAGGTGTGGCCATCAGGAAGAGAACCATGAGCTTTGTCTGACTCAACAGCACCTCCCTCACCCTCTAGACAGATGACACAGAGCTGGCTACTCTACCCAATGATTCCCCTCGGCTGGAGGTATTCTTGGCCCCACCTTTAGGACAGCAATAGGTCAGCTTTGTGCAGATTCAGCAGTGCTGAAACTAGTACAAAACAGGTGGAGTTGGGGCCAAGCACCTGGCCCTGAGTTTTTACTTTGAATTAGCTTAAAGCAAAGCTCTGGTCAACTTTGATGGGCGTTTTACCAGAATAGAAAGTGATAAAATAGTCACCAAGGCCCTCAGGATTTGACCCTATGTAAGTGAACAGCTTTAGAAACTACTGTAATTTTCATATGGGTTTTATTTTTATTTATTTTTGTTATTTTGCAGTTGTCTGGCTTTCATCTAGTCAGGGACAGTAATTTACTTTGGTTAGTAGAGCAGATGTATGAAACTGCAAAGTAATATAAGGCTATTCTTAGGACAGCCACTGTAAATTGATGGGAAATAAGAAATAATCATTCTAGGGAGCCTCACATCGTACTTCTTGGCACTTGATGTAAATCCCACCTACACTCTTAGTGCAATGTGCTAGGTGACACAGCTCTGTCCCCAGTGATCAGCAGCTCACATTATTAAAATAACACAAGCAACGTGACCATAATCAGTCTCTGTTTCAATGTTTTTTCTGGTGTCAGAATAATTCAGATGCCCGGATGGCTGAAGCAGCTGTGCCAATAGATACGTGAGCACAGAAAAACACAGCCGTCTTCCAATTTCTGAAGGCCATTATATATGCCCTTGAGCAACTGATTTACCCATTTTTTTAAATGCAAAAGTGGTGACTAGTAATATTTACCTTCATAGAAGTTACTTTTGTAGAGATCGGCGTCACATGAGCCCTCAGGACCAAACATCGAGTCTAGTCACCCCCAACTCATGGAAAAACCCTATTTCACATCAAGGATCTCATTTGCAAACAGTATAGACTCTGAAAACCTGGTAGAATTTACTGGTTCACATGTGGATTTTGCACCAGTATGACTATTTTGGTTAGGAGTGTGATTTTTTTCTACTGAAATTGTTATACCAGTAAAACTTTTAGTGTGGATGCAGCCATACCAGTGTAAAAGTGCTGCATACCAGTTATAGCAGTATTAACACATTTATACTGATATAACTACATCCACACTAGGAGGCTTGTACCATTTTAACTACAACTGTACCTTAAAGGGGTAAAACATCTGTGTGTAAACAAGGCCTCGGGTATGCAGTAATCAAATGAATATTAAGAAAGGATGTGAGACTCTGTCCCTTCTCAGTTTCCCTGGCCCAAATTTGTTACTCCCCTCTACCAAGGATAATACTCTATTTCCCCATATTTTCTTTCAAGATAACCCTTAATATAAACGAGGGATGTTCCAGCCTGATCTAAAGCCTTTGAAATCTATAGAAAGACTCATTGACTTCAAGACTCTGGCACTAGGTCTTATCCTTTTGGCCTGGCTCAAGAAAACAAAAGTGAATAAGCATCATTGTGAAGGCCCGTCCCTGTGACAGAAGAGCCAATCAGAAGAAAAAGGCGATTGTGATTCACATTTTTAGAACCTAACAGAATACAAAAACCTATAAGAAAGTAACACCAAACAATTAAGACCTAATTAGCAATGTAAACTTGGCCTGGGACTTCCTATATAATGACAGGAATCTCCAAATAAAAGGTACTGTGTTCAATGCCCTTCTAAATCATTACAGTTTCCACAGAAACTATCAGTCACCTAAAAGCTCTTAGGCCATGTCTACAATACAAAGTTGTATAATGTATATGTCACTGTATAGCTGCTGACTCTAGCATGTCACTCATACACATGCACTCTTGGGTGCTTGCATCAGCACTGTGTCTCCTCACGATGTATGGTTGCATCAGCATCAAATGCAGTGCACCACAGGTAGGTATCTCAGTGTGTCCTGTGCTGCCTTATGCAACATTATTGCAGAGCTTTGTGGGATGCCAATGGTTTGCCCAAGGTTTTCTGTGAGCTAGGGGGAAAAGTCCCCCCCATGCTGATTTCTCCAGCCCATCATACCGATCCCAGCCCATAATTTTGGCATTGTTTTTGTAAACTCGCATAGTCCTGTGTGCCTCTTCTCAATCTCTGCCTCTCTCTGGCAGAAGCACACGCTCTACCATCAGTGTTTCTCAACCTTTTTGATACCAGGGACTGGCTTGCTGCCTTCCTAAACTGCATCAGGGAGATCTCAGGGTCTGGAACCAGTTCACGGACCGGTCATTGAAAAACGCTATCCCACATAACACAGGGCAATTCTCGGGAGCATTGCTAGTACAGGACGCACAGTTCTCACGTATGCGTAGAACTTGAATAAGGAGAAAAAATATCATGGAAATCTAGGACTGGAAAGAACCTTGATCGGTCACCTAGTCCACTACCCTTCACTGAGATAGGACTCAGTATATAAGGATTAACTCCTGTACAAACTTACCTGAGCTTCCTTCCCCTTCAACTGTGGGGTCGTGTTCACCTGGCTTGACTCTGGAGGATTTTATACAATCCCCCACTGTATCACCCACACACATACACTTGCTTCCTCCTCCTCCTGGATGTTCACAACAGGGGTCTTCTTAATGGAAAGTTACTCACTTGGGGCTTATTTACTCACTTGAGGACACTGCATTCTTTTGCACACTCTGCACTCTCACTGAGGTTTTGGGTGTGCAAGCAATGCAGGTTTGGGCCCTCATTTTATGATTTTAGTAATGTATTCCTCAAATACAAAATAACATTGTCTGTATCGCATCACTGATCTTTCAATAATCCAGCCTTCAACCTGGGCTCACTCTCAGATGGCAAAACGTGTGTGATCACAGCATGAAACGAGTAATTTTCTGTCACCCGGGATAATCCTGCAGCCTTTATACAGGTAAAATTTCCAGACTGAGTTTATGGGAAAACAGTCTCGGGACTAAAATTCAGCACTGACTATCATTTCCAGTTCTGTTCCCCCCTCTGCAACAGACTTCCGAGGTGGCCTTTAGGAAGTTACAGCTTTTCTGTACTTGCACTTCCCTGTCTGTAAAATGGAATAGATTATAGTTCTCTACCTCAACAGGAGCATTATGAAGCTTCACTGCACCATTTATCGTGGCTTTGTCATAAGCTCTGTGTCCTTGGGTGCCTGCCCTGTAACTGCCCCAGCTAAACTGCTGTGATGTTGCATCATTTCCGTTCTCTCTGACCCTCTGAAGAACTTTGAGCTGTCCAAAAGAATGTAAGACAAAATTCCCTTGCTGAGGTCCTACTTTATTAAACAGAAATAATCTTGAACAGCCCTTCTCCTTGGCATCCATAGTCTCAGGAAGCATCTTTGCCTTAGAAGAGCTTCTCTTTCTATGAGCACCTCCCTGTAACTGAGCCCTGATTGCCTTTTATCAGGCCTGGGCACTCAATATTCAATAAACTGCTTAGCTGGACTCCTTAAATTAGCTGATAACTTAAGATAGTCTGGGCCCACACACCCCTTAAAGGGACCAGCAATCCTGTGACACTCTGAGTAAGGGTTAATACATAGGCACACCACCCCAGGAGTAGCCTGAGAACCAGACTGGGACTCTAATAGTATGTCTACCCAGCAATGTAAGCCCCAGATTTCGATATCAGGCTCCAGTCTACCCCCCACTCTGCTTCCATCTACACACAAATCGTGATAACCCAGGGCCTGGACCCAGGATCCCAGGACCCCACAAGGGGGAGAGGGTCCAAGCCTGAGTCAAGCCGGGACACAGAGTTCAAGCCCTATTGCTTTGCAGTGCAGACGCAGCCCCACTGAACTCATGCTCTGGGAGTCCACCAAAACATATCCTGCAATCCCATGATCTGACCTTCTTTGTCCTCCTTTGTCAAGTTTGGTGGATAGTCAAGTTTTCTCACATTGCAGCACAAACAAAGGGCTAGGCAGCCACATTTTGGGAGGGCACTAAGGAGTCTGGGTGGCTGGACTTGGGCCCGCTTCATATGGTATAGATCACGGGTCTCAAACACACAGCTCGCGGGGCTATTTCCTGCGGCCTGCCAAGCGACCCTCGCTCGTCCCCCCAGCCTACCTCCAGGCAAGGGGTGGGCAAACTACACCCACAGGATTGCCCCCCTCAAGCCTCGCACTGCTCCCTGAAGCGGCTGGCGAGGTTGTGGGGGGAAGCAGAGGGTTCCATCCATATGCTGCCCTGGCTTCTAGGCACAGACACACACACACACCCGCAGCTCTCATTGGCAGGGAACGGGGAATCGTGGCCAATGGGAGCTTCAGGGGAGGTACCTGGAGAAGTGGCAATCAGCGTGCGGAGCCCTGCGTCTCCCTCCTCCAGGGGCCGCAGTGACATGGTTCCAGTTACTTCCCGGAGTGGAGCAAGGCTGGGGCTGGGAGCCTGCCCTGGCCCTGTGTGCGCCGCTGCCACCCCAGAGCCCAAAGTCCTCCTGCACCCCAACCCCCAACTCCCTGCTCTGAGCCCCCTGACTTCACCTCAACCCTCTGCTGCACCCCACACCCCAACCCCACGCCCTGAGCCCCCTGCTGCATCCCACACCTTCTGCACCCCAATCCCCTGCCCTGAGCCCTCTGCCTGCATCCCAACCCCCTCCTGCACCCCAACTCCTTGCACCGAGTCCCCTGCCTGCACCTCAACCCAGTGCCCTGAGCCCCCTGCCTGCACCCCACACCCCTTCTGCACCCTGAGCCCCCTGCCTGCACACCAACCCCCTGCTGCTCAACTCCCTGCCCTGAGCTCCCCCCACACCCCTCATGCACCATCTAAGGGCAGGGCGGGGGCAGAGTTGGGGTGAGGACTTCAGCAAAGGGGTTGGAATGGGGGCAGGGAAGGGGTGGGAAGAGGCGGGCCCTCATGGAAGGGGTGGAGTGGGGGCAGGGAAGACCAAGAGTTCAACAATTCCTAACCTGAAGTTACAAATGAGTGTAGAAGCTCAAGCTCTAGTTTAATAAACCCAGGGTCTGCTAATTTGAGTTCTACTAACCCTGGGCTTACATTGCAGTGTAGACATATCTGGAGTCACCATCGGGCTCCTGGTTCCCCATTTCTTCTGGGGGAGAAGGCATCTGCACCAACCCTAAACGTGACACAGATTACTTCCCTGGTGTGCCAGCTCGGCTATGCTAGCAAACATATAGGTAAGGTAGAGCCAAGGCTCTACCCACATGCACAGAAAAGGGAAGAGCAGTCCTTTGGAGGCTCCTGTACCTGCCTGCATTGCTTCATGCAAGGAGCCTAGCTCATGTAGAGGAGTAAGGGGGTTCCTTACGCTTCCTTCTTCCCCTGTACAGGACTCCTGTACAGGGGAAGAAGGTAGCAGGAGGGTAGTCAGGGTCACAATCTGGACCTAAATATTAGCAAAGCACTTTGAGATTACTATAGGACAGGCGCTAGAAAAATCTCTAAAGACAGAGAGCAGTCAAGAGAATTATTCTAATCATTATTAGTATTATAAATAAACACACAGTTTTCTGGATATTCAAAGTCTGAATTTTGTGCCTTGGGCCCATTTCTAGTAAACATGGTTTAAAATAAAGTGATGGGGCAATTTTCCATGACAGTCTCTAATGTTGCATGTATAGGCAACAGATTTTTGTGGTGCACTGATTAGCTAATGATCCAAATACTCAGAGCACATATATGCAACTGTAGCACAAAAATATCTGCACATGCAAGCACTCAGACACAAATTTTAGAGATCATAAGAATGAATATACTGGCTCAGATCAATGTTTCATCTAGCCCAGTATCCTATCTACCTTAAAATGCTGCAATTTTTCTATAACTTCCACTTCTTCAAATGTGTCTTTCTTTCATACGTTACTTGTAAAACAAAGCTGATACAGTTTATGTTCCTGTATCCAGTTACGAGGATGCTTTGAACTCAAATACTAGTGAAAATATAAAGTAGAGTTAAGATTCTCAGATGGTGTCATTTGCTTTGCACCAGCTGAGAATCTAGCTTGTACTTTCTAACACTGATTATCACAATGATGAAAAAACATTCCTTCACTTAAAACTCAGATAATGAATATGCTAACAGAGCATGGATTAGATTATATATATCAGAGAGATATATCAGAGGAGTCAGAGTTGGAAAAGACCTATTAGATGACCCAAAGTTTCCTAAACCATCTCCATTCAGCATAATGCTTCCATATTGTAACTTTACTAGAGTTTGCTCCATTCTAGTCTTAAATGTCCCCTGCAAGAATATTCCACTCCTGAACACATCTCACCATCAAGAAGTTTGTCTTGATATTTGGTCTACATTTTCCTTTTCTTAATGTTATCTGATTATTTCTATCCATGCTTAGTACTGTCTGAAATAATTTTCTGCCCTCCACAGTGTTGCCAAGCTTGAAAAATAGCAACCTGTCTATATCATTATTCAAAAAAGGGTGCAAGGGGAAATAGGGGAAGCAGCAACACATCACTGATCCCTTTATATGCCATCCTCCCTTAATAACAAATTATTAATTTCGATTCATAGACTCTAGGACTGGAAGGAACCTCGAGAGGTCATCGAGTCCAGTCCCCTGCCCTCATGGCAGAACCAAATACTGTCTAGACCATCCCTGATAGACATTTATCTAACCTACTCTTAAATATCTCCAGAGATGGAGATTCCACAACCTCCCTAAGCAATTTATTCCATTGTTTACTACCCTGACAGTTTTTTGATTATTTTTATTGTATAATGAAAATTCTTTAGAAATTATTTTAATTTAATAGGTCAGGGAGAAAGGATAGTGTTGTAACAAAAACATGAGATGTGGGCACTGACTGTGAACTAACCTACACTGGTGTAAATCATGAGTGACTTCATTAAAGTCAAAGCAGTCCACCAGCGTAAGCATCTCTATCTTGGCTACACTACGACTTTGCCCACATCTTAACAAATGTTAACAGGACTTTTCAGTCATGTCAGACTAATTTCATTGAGCCAACATAGTGTATGTCTACACGACAGTGGCACAGCTACTGCGCTCCAGATGTGCCACTGTAGCGCTGTAGTGTAAACGCTTCCTGCAGTGACAGGAGTTTTTCCTATGCTGTAGTAAATCCACCTCTCCAAGGGACAGTAGCTAGGTCAATGGAAGAATTATTCCGTTGATCTAGCTGCATCGACAGTGGCGGTTAGGTCGATATAACCACGTTGCAAAGGGTGCAAAATTGTTCACAGCCCTGAGGATGTAACTAGGATGATGTAATTTTTAGGTGTAGATCAGGCTAAAACTGAAAGCAGTCTTTTTGCTCATCAAGGTAAGACTTAAGTGAGATCAGGCTCTATTTTTAGGTCTGCCACAGACTTCCTGTGATATTCTGAGCAAGTCACTTAACCACTGTGGGTGGGATTCACAAAGATATTGAGGCCCCTAACTCCAGGGAGTTATATCCTGCCTCATTTCCCTCACTCTTCCCCACCCTGATCATGCAAGCCTTGCCTAATTGATGTTTGTAAAGCAATTTGAGATCCTTGGGTTTAGTCACACTCTCAGATACGTGAGCAACATTTCCATTAACTTTGATAGGATTATGCCCATATATATCAGGGAACAGAGGGAGAAGTGCAAAGTACTAATTAGTATATTTGTACGAATATAGGACCTAATTATCTGTCTCCCTTATGTACTATCCTATCATTTGTTAGTGCTCCACAGAGCTAAATTATATTTGTGGTTATACCAGTATGACTCTGGAGTAACTCCTTCAAAGTCAATGTAACTGAAAATAGAATGTGCATTTCTGTGCAGGTATTTAGAGCTTCTATGGTACTCACTTGTATCCTGCAGCAGAAGATTCAGATCCCTCATGTTTTAGCTACTACATCAATAGAAATTGCAGGTTCTCTGAACTGGTGCAAAATTGTCTTGTTAATTTGTGGAGTTTCCACTATAATATACAGGAAAGAGTGAGATTAAAACATTTAGGGTCAAATCTTGACTACTCTAATTAGAATTTAAAGGGGACCTACAGATAATTTTTTTAAATTGATCTTTTTCTAAACGCCTTTATGATTAGGCTTAGCAAAATTCAATTTTTTAATATAATTTTGATGGATAATATCTGTTATAAACATTTTTCAGTTTTTACCTATTCAAATTTTCATGGTCACACAAAACCAATCTAAATTTTTACAGTTGTAGGAAATTCGGGGGACAGTCAGACAATAATTTAACGACAGTAGATGCTGAGATTGAAAAAGTTAAAGCTTTATAACTGCTACAATACAAACTGTCAACATCACATTAAAATATACAAAGTAGATATCTCAAATCAAACTCTAATAAGTTCACAAGCAGTATTTTTCTTACTTTGCCTATCTTTTCCATTTCAATTATTATCAATGGGACTATTTTTATCAGTTTGTGTACATATGGTAAAGTCAAGATTTACTGTAAAAACGCTACAATCTAATCCTTCCAAGCCTATTTGCAATGCATAAAGAGGCTCTGAAAGGAGTTTTGTTCTCAAGATTACACAGACACTTGTTTTTTCCTTACAAATAGCAGGAATATCGATTTTGATCGCTCCTAGTTTTGCTGGAGGCCATGCTGGATGTCTCAGAGGAGAAATATCATTTGCGCTTATCCCTGAAAGCTGTTAAAACATAAAGGGCCAGATTCTGCCACTCCTACTTAGATGGCACAACGCTTGGTGAAAGATGTGAGTCAATGCAGCTATTCCTGGAGTAAGATACTATTCAACATGAGTAAGAATTTGAACCAAGGAGTGTTAAGGAGTTTGACTAAAGAAGTTTCCATCCCTCTTAACTGCTCAGCCATTCACTCTCCTGACTCTTGTGATGCTCTCATTTCACTACTTCTCGAGCAGTCAGTCTTGCAGGCTAAACAAGATTTTCTGCTGTAAAAACATGGCTATAAAATAAACTTGCCAGGCTTTCTTTACACATAATGAAGAACAATTCCTCCTTCTCCCTTCTGAGAAGTCACCTTTAAGAATTTAACCCACATGGTTTAGTTCAGGAGTTAAACTGACTTTCAGTTAGATTTTTGAATAATATTTATGCTATTGACTTTAACAAAAGTATTCACATGTATGAAGTTAAACATGCATATTGGTGTTTGAAGGATCAAGCCTACAGTAACTACATTTTAGAATCCTCTCTTGTCAAGAGGTAGCAAGACATTTTAATAAAATACATGTTTTTAAAAAGGCATACTTTACCCATTCAAATCATTTTTACTCCCAAACTTACACCAATAACAAGTTGTCAGTGGGACTGGTTACATGCATAAAGTTAAGACAGTGCATAAACGTTTGCAAAATCAAGGCTATACTACCGTTTCCTCTATATCTCACTATTACATGCAGTATGAACATGCCCACTAAAACATAATACTGGCTAAATATAGGCGGGGGGGAATTAAACATCCATCCAATGAGGCTTCCTGCGTATACCTTACCAAAACACACCTCCCCACTCATAAACCATCACTTCCCACATTTTGCAACCTAGTTTCAGTGATGCTGAGCTGTACATTCAATCCAGTTTTACATAGGTAATGTACATGTCTGGTGTGTTATTGCTGTGCTTTTAGAAGCATAACATTAGCTCTGTAGACACATAATAGTGTCTGCATTGATGGGGAAGCATCAGTTGGGAAATGATACCCCCTTTGCTTCTTCTCTTCAGTGGAAAGGCAGGATCAGCTTCTCCTCTTCTATAGGGGTGGTTAGATAGTAATCAACCCACTGAGGATTGGGTCATGTGAGGCCACTCCTATTTCTTTTCTTCACTGTGGGATGGGGGGCTACTCCAGCATCTCACCAGAGGTGAAAGAGACGTTGGGTTCATCAAAGGGGGTGTGCAATAGCACCAGGAATCTTGTCTTTACTGGCAAATTTTGGGGGAAATTGCCAACTGTTGCACTAACACCAGTAGAGCTGCACCATGCTACTTCTACAGTGGGAGATTTAAATAAACTCTGATATAGAGGAAGCCATGAAGGAACACACATAGGAAAACCGGGTATACCATGAATGGAGGGAAATGTTTGAACACAGGTGTTAGAGTGTCTATACTACCCTTTCCCACCCCCATCCCCTGCTAAAATTACCCACTGTTGCCATCACCTGGACAGCTGCACCAGTGGGAGCAATGGTGGGACTACCAGCTCACACCAGTGCCTTGTCTACACTAGCGGGTCTACCACTGATATCACCAGTGGAGCTGAACTGGTGGTAACAATGCTTGGAACTTTAGAGGGAAAAGAGCTTTTCTAAACAAGGCTACAGCAGGGAAGCATGTATGGGTGGGAGATGACTGTGTGACTCAACAGGGATGAGGACAGTGGTGTTGGGTGTCTCAGGTAGCAGGCATGGGGGAAATGAACACAAATGGACGTGATCTTAAGGGGCGGAGTGGAAGTCTCCACTATGAGGCATGCACAAACTGAGCAACGAAAGGAGATTAGGGAGCCACTGTAGACCAGTTATGATTCTGTTGTCTCAGTGGGGTAAAGAGCAACTAGCACCTTCCTACCAAATATCCCCTAGTTCAGTTCATAACTCCTCCTGTTTGCGACTTATCTGAGTTGTATCAATAGCAATATTGGTGTAGTGAGATAACTCTCATAAATGGGGATCATCAAAGACAAACTGGTTGGAAACTCAAAGGAGCATCTCTCTCCAGAAAGCAAGAGAGAGGGGAGCTGGTGAAACAAACAAACAGGGGAGGCTACATTTGCTTTACCTGAAAATATTTCCTAGTGCCATGGCTTCTAGCTCCACTGTGGTTTGTGACAGTGCAGAGGAGCTGAGTGAATTGATTTACAAATATTGCATTACAAAACATGAGCCACTGGCAGAAGAAAGGATCAAATCACTATTCTATGCAGTGTAGTTGTAGCCCTGTGGCTCCTAGGATAAGTAGTTGGTCCAATAAGAGACATGACCTCACCCACCCAGTCTCTCTGATCGCTCTTAGTCAGTCAGCTCTGGTGAAGCCATGAGGAGTAACCCAGCCTGAGCTGAAGTTTTCTCCTAGTTGTTCTGCAGTCCTGAGCCAGCCCTCCAGGTGCTCGTCTCCCCCGCTTCCCCCAGGCTCGCAGGACACGTTACTCAATGAACCAAGGGCCCTCCTCACCCACAGGCGCTGGAAATGGGGCGCTTCGGAGCGGGGCCAGGACACCAGCCCTAACACCAGGCGTGCCCCGAGCTCCTCGCACCTGCGAAGGGTGCTGGCGGAGGCTAACAGCTGGGGGGCGGGGGCCCGGCCAGCACATGGCGCACACGAAACAGCCCCTGCAGGGAGCGGCGCCTCCCGGGGAATGGTTTAGAGCTGCCAGCACGTGGGGCGCCCTGCGGCCGGCGCAGCTCACTGCGGGGAAGCCACGCTCTACCCCCGTGTCCCTGCTCTCATCGCTGCCCCCACCCCGGCGGGGCAGAGGTCGGCGCGGGGCCCGTTGAGCCACAGGGTGGGGTGCTGGGCTACTGCCCGCTCTGCTCACAGCCCGCAGCTGCCGCGGCCTGCGTGGCAAGCGGCGCAGAGCGCCAGGTTCGCCTGGCCAGGGGCTGGAGTGCAGGGCTGGCTGCAGGCTGCTAAGCCGCTGCGCCCCGGCTCAGTCAGGCCCGCGGGCCTGTCCGGCCTAACCAAGGCCGCCAGCTGAGCCGAATCCACAAAGCCGCACCCTCCAACCAGCGAGGGGAGTGCCCCCGCCAAGCCCCTCATCTGCCCAGCTCCAGGGGCGGGGGCCGTGCCCTATTTACATACACTGTATTAGCCAGGGGTCCCGCCCTGGGCTCTGGCAGCGGACAGCTCCTTCTCCTGCCAGCTTGAGGCCAAGCTTCAGCGAGCTGCTCTGAAAATGGCCGTGCGCTCTTCTGGGGGCTGGCGGGCTGGCTTGCCCTCCTTTGACTTCCAGAGCAGCCCCAGCTAGACGCTGCAGGCGGGCATTTAACCTAGTACCCATTTAAAAACTGATACCAGCGCTTCAGGCTGACGTTAAGCATTAATCACACTAGCTGATACATGAGGGCGTGGGGAGCTTTGCAGACAAGCTTAATAACCACTTGATTGCTGGGTGCTCCTTGTAAAGAACCATCAGCTTCGGCAATGAATGGTGCCGCTATGGGACGATAGTAACCATTGCTGAAGGAAACCCACCAAACCTCTACAGTGCATTTACACAGTTGCAAGTGTTCACAATTGGATTCTTCCGTTGCCCGTATTTAAAAAATAAAAAAAAGAAGTTTTGATTTCTTTTTTAATCGTGTCTCGCGCTTGCTGATAAATTTAAACATCACTTCACACGCTGAAATTAGGGATTAATCGGTTACAAATTAGCACCATTTACAACACTGTATCTTCCACTCTTTCCAAACTAGTCAAACCCTAGTAAATAAATAACTGCAAACGCCCCTTTTTCTAGATCAAGGAAAAATATGTCGCCACCATCGGATTAAAGTATCTGTAAATAGCACAAAGATAAATAAAGGGGCCGGGGTATACCTGTGCAACACCTCAGCAACTTATTTTATTTACAAGCAATCACCTCGGGGTAATGTACACTATATACAGATCTCTTTTCCCTCCAACAAGGCAGAGTGTGTGCAAGTAGCATCCTTTTGTGCAAGTCCCACAGTCCACGACAAGGGTCCATTTGCAAGGTATCAACTATCGGAGTCCAAATCACTTTTCCCTTCTTCTTGCCTCTTTTCTGGGGACGTTTTGGAAGCTTTATTCCATTTCTGTGCGTTTTCTGACTCCTCGGAAGAGGATCGCTTTTGCCTTCTCCATTTTGCCCGGCGGTTCTTGAACCAAACCTGTCATTGCAATAAATCAAATCATTATAGTAGTAACAAACAACATTTTGTTCAGACAGGCACCCTTTTCAGCCCGAACGCGTGACACCAGTTCTGCGTGGCATGCACATCTTTGACTCGATTTGCTTTGGTTCGGTTTAAATGGAAAAGCAAAGTAATTACAATCAGTCAGGGATATTTCAAGTCTAAGGTTTGCCGCGTTTAAAGAGGAGTGATCGTTTATCAAAATTTGCTAATTATCTGAGTGATCGGTTTATTTATCCGAGTGCAGACGGGTACGTTTAAGAGCTAAACTTTTTGCCCCTCTAGTAAACCTGTTGCATGCTATTCCATCAGCTTGCCTTGGACAACTCGCGGCGATGGTTGCAGCTAGACTAGGAACTGAGACTCAGTTAACTTTTAAATATAAAGGAGAAAATACCTCCACTTTTTCCTCTCTTAAATGCACCCTCCTGGCCAGCTGTTCCCGGGTGCCCACATCTGGGTATTTAGTTTCCTGGAAGAGGTTTTCCAAAGCTTCCAGCTGCTCGTCAGTGAAAATAGTTCGGTGTCGTCTTTTTCTCCTGCAGTGCAGCTGGTTCAGTAACTGCAGCTCAGTCCGGGACAAGGTGCCCACGTTCATATACGGCAACATCTGGTGGGGCACAGGCGACATCAGGACTGACCCAGTACCCTCGTAGCCTAGAGAGAAGACGACCACACTATTTGCATTGGACGGAGAGTTCAAGAGCAGATCACTCCGTTAAAAACTTGTGCCCCCTTCCCTCTCACACCGACACAACCCGAGATTCCCCTCTGAGCCCGAAACAAAGAACCCCGGTGCCAAACGATCCGAAATTAGAATGGGGCTGAGTGAGACGCGTCCTATAGACATAATATAGGGCAGGGAATTGCCAGGGTGACAGTACTTCGCTGGGATTCCTAGTCATTTCGGAGGGGCAGAGACCCAAACGCTGTTTACAGCTGGCTCATCAGGCACACAAATAGCCAGGCACCCGCCTAGCGAACAATCTCAACCCTCCCCCAGGTAAAGCGCCCAGGGCTCTCCCAGCTGGGTGAGCACGAACGGGCACCTGGGCTCGCTTACCTGTTGCAGGGACGCACGAACACTGCTGCGCGCCCAGAGGCTGCATGGCCCCACAGCACGAAGGACCCACGGGGGACGCCTGCACATGCAGCTGCCCGTAGTAGTAGTTGTTGTAGGCAATCCTAGATCCACTGACCGCGGGCAGATTGGAAGCGGGGGCCACTGCTCGGGAGTAAAATCCGCTGTAATCGGTGGCGTAGAGGGAGTCCCCATGCAGGTTGGAGAACACCACAGGCGCGGCGCCCTGGTGCAGCAGGACCGACTCCTTGCAGCGGGGTCTGGCGGCCAGGATGTTGTCGATGGTGAACATACCCGCAGGCATTACCCGAACTCTGCAGGGACGGGCAGGGAGGGACGAAACCGAAACTTTTCCGAGACTTTCAAGGGGATCAGAGCGAAAGAAATTGATCTTTTCCCGAAGGCAGCGCGTGTGTGTGTGAGCGCGCTCGCTCGCAGGAGACTGCTCTGTAACTTTCCCCCCTCTACTCTCGCCTGTTTACTGATCTCAACCCAGAGGGCTGCATGGAGTATAATCCATCTGAACTTCTTCCCTTTTTTATACCCAGGCGACGTCATCCTGGATTTAGTGCCTGGTAATAGGCAGATGACAAACAAAACCAGATTTGACTTTATTTTGGGGATGGGGGAGGGAAGAGGTGGAGCTGGGAGAGGGGTACACAAAGGAGTGAAAGGAGCCTGAGCTGTGTATTGAGAATTAATGAAATTAACTTAATCCTTTCCATTAGTGGGACTTTTTTTTTCCTTTTTCTTTTTTTGTGAAAAGGCCCCACATTTAGGCTTGATCTCTCCGCTGCACCGGCTAATTGCCCAGGTTAATCTGATTAATGCCATTGTGGAGAAGTGGTTAGCAGCTCCTAGCCCTGTCTATTATGCACCTATTCTCCTCTTGTTGGTTCACATTATTTGGTGTGATTTCCTCTGTCTGCGGCTCAGAGTCATTATTTATGCTTGGATTTGGTTAGGAAACACTTACACAAAATCTTTAAAAAGAATTAAACTGCGACAGAGTAGCGCCATAATTTGTGCATGTGTGTTTCTGGGATAGGGTTTGGGTCTTGGCTCCTTTGACTCAGAGTAAAAGGGATGCGTAGTGTGCCTTGTTTTCTAAAAGCACAACGCCTCACACAGAATAAATTAACTTTTAAAAAATTTACTACGATTATTTCTTTGGACAATTGTTCTTAACATTTTTTTTAAAAAAATCAAGCAAGACAGCTATTACTGGCTTTAACAGTGCAGAAACGGAACATTTTAGTAATAATAATCTGTCATCTAAAAACACATTGAGTGGTAGGGATTCAGAGTTGCTTTTCATCCATTAATATGCGCCTTTCCTTTTCAAGAAAGAATCATTTATTTTCTATCCTAGAAAACACAGTCTATGGAGCAGCGATTGTACAGTACTGAATTCTTCATGCCCATTACATGTAAACGGCGCGATTTAATTCCCTTAAACTGTTTATTAAAGACGTTTGTCTCTCCTGGTAGCTGGCTCTTGTGATTTGCAGAATAGTTGGTCTGTCACGACTGTCACTAGTAATCCACAGGAGGTAAACTGAATAAGATTAGACTATTTGCCCCATCAACCCTCTACCAAAGAAGGTAGGAAATTGTAAGCATGAAATGAAAACAAGCCATTAGGATCTGTTTACGAGGAACAAATTATTTTTACTCAACAAAGAGTGTACTCATTAATGTTAGGTGAAGCCTACTTGTATCCCTTCCCTTCAGTATGCAACCATTTCAAATTGGATATGAAAGTGATCTAGACCAGGAGGCTATTAATATCAGCAAAGGGCTTGCATGGTTAGGTTGTTTTGTTTGGTTTTTTGGGGGGAGGGGAAGATCTAGTATTCACTTTTTATTAATAAATCACAATATTAGTTAGAATGTTTCTTTCATTCAGACTTTGCTTACTTTGCAGATCACTAATTTTTTTCTGGTGTTTAAAAGACAAACACAAGCACAATTGCAACCAAAATATTTAACCGGAGTCCTGGCTATGAATTCTTACACACGGCGTTTAGATGTGACGTTCATGCAGATTTCCAAATGTAATGTAAAGTGAAACTATTGCACAGAGGTAAAACCCGTAATTCCCTCGGACTGCATTGGCCTTTCCAGTCATGTTGCAAATAGAACAGATGCTGCAGAATTTCGCTATCTCAATGCTTGTTCACGTATTCGTCCTTGGTGCTTCTACTGAACTGCTTAATACTCCTTTAATCGCAATCTGAAACTCTAGTTTACATGCAGTGCGCTCTGCTGAAATGCAGAGTATCAATCCGTCTCATTCATAGATATTCTGTCGAAGGACAGAAAAACGGAGCAATAGTAGGATTGCTATGAAACTGACAAACAGAAGACTGAGCCGTCCAGTCTCGAATACAACGAGAGAGAGCGACCTCCCTATCCATTCGTTTACATTAACAAAATACCACATTGCAGTGTCCAGTATCTTGGGTTGTCTTAAATAGGAGAGTCCTGCTTGTTTTTATGACCTCTCGGCTGGTGTTTTGTGTAATAAAGGGGGTTACGACTTGGTCCCAGCTGGTGTTTATACCAGAACCAGTGACTGAGGCTGATGAACTTCACCTTGGTGTTGTGCGTAGTCTAAAGGCAATATTTGCACATTAGAAGGGCTGGGGTACATTCCTAAGGCAGAATCAGAAGAGTTGTGCTAGCCTTTTCCTGATCTGGCCAGTCAAACTGTAAGCAGAGCCACAGAATTAACTAGCCTTAGCCGCTGTCGATTTAATTAAAATAATTAGCTATAAAATATTAATATTTTCCGCAGTTTAAAGGATTTCCTGCCCACCGTTATGTTAGTATGAAAAAGCCTGTAGTCGTTCATTTTAAGGGCAGAATTAAGTTATGATGGATACATTTTGATCTGCTTCAATAATTATTTCAACTATTCATAGGTTTATTTCCTCAAGGTAAGATTTTGCGTCATAGGACAAGTGTGTTACGTTAATTCTCAAAGTAGCCGTAATAAGATTGTACAACCATATTTTTCTCGTTGTGATCTCCCTGCTTTTAAAGTATGGGTAAGACTTATAATACTCTGCTGAATCACAATCTAACAGCACTCATTCTGTTCCTTTCTACAGACACAGTACAACATTTTAACAGAGAGCTTCCTTACAGTTTCCAGTGATCTGTGGTTTTTGTTTTTTTTTTAATTTCTGGTTAATTTTTTCCAAATAACCAGAAAGCTTTGTACTGAAGTTGTAGATGCATTTTAGTGAACTTTAAGCAGAATCTTATTTACGTCGCGCGCGCGCGCGCACACACACACACACACACACACACTTCCTAAAACCTGATTTAAAAGAGTTTCTCGTTTCGCATCCACTTTGTACTAACTTACAAATGTAATAATGCATTAAACAAACAATCTGCTGTCCCATATTGTCAGGGTGAATTGGAATAACAAATAAAACGCAAGCAAATTGTGTTGCATAGTGTTGCTAAGCGATTGTTTGTTACTATAGCACAGTCACAGCGTGGGTTGAAAGATACATCTAAAGAGGAGTACCGTATCGGGCAGACCAAGCTGTTAGATATGAAATAATGTAAACACTACATTGATTTTCAATATTATTACCCAAACACGATTTCATACAAAGCAATCACCATGCATAAGTCTATGAAAATATGCTTGTTGAGAAGTCAGTCATTTTTATAATAGTCCTCACTGTAAAGATATTAAATAACAGATCAGTGGATTCAAAATACATAGATTTTTGTGAGTTTAGTACATCAGCTCGCTTTTTTGATTACACCAATAAGAGCAATTTATTAGAAGCTCTGTCGCTAATAAATTGCTTCTGTGATTTAAATAGAAATGACAAAAAGTTTTTCTGCCATGAAATTTCTCTCAGGAGTGGTAAATAGAGATTCACAACAACCATCTACACGCACCCCTTCTCTCCCCATTGAATGAATTCAAAATGGTCTCCGAAACTTTTCTCATTTACACTTCATAAGGATGCCAAACCCTGTGCACTATAGGATTATTTCTTAATCGTAAACATGTAATTTTGGACCAGAGGAGGATTTTATATGTGTATTTGATGTATTCTTTTAGAAATAGGCTCATTCTTAAATTCTAGGATTGTAAGGGCCGCACGAGGGGCACCTGTCACTCTCTTTTTAACAACCAACCCATTTTACTGTATTTCAGCGTTAGTAGCATACAATAGGCATTTTATTCTCCAGGCTACTTCAAACGCATTCCAGAATTATACGGTGCTAGGACTTTGTTGTGAAGAGCAATACATCTTCTCTCCAACTTTTGGCGAACAGGTCTTAGGAGTGTTAGGAAGAGGGAAGACCCTAATAAGGATCACGGGACAAGTTGTGGTCGCAGACACACTGGTGTAAATCCGGAGTGACTTCATTGATTTCAATATTCACTCCGGATGGATAGTGGTCTAGCTGAGCAGAGGTTTGACCCAGGAGATGTGTATCAGAGAGACTGGAATACACAACCTCCTGAGGATGCAGTGTAAAATGATGCCAGCTCAATTAGAGAGAAAAAAAATATCCCTCTGAGTTGATTTTATTCTAGGCTGACCAGACAGCGAGTGTGAAAAATCGGGACAGAGGGTAAGGGGTAATAGGAGCCTATTTAAGAAAAAGTCCCAAATATCAGGATTGCCCCTATAAAATTGGGACATCTGGTCACTCTATTTTATTCATTCAGCCTGATTTGTTTTAAACTCTGAACACAGTAAAAGGACACCACCACCAGAGTTCCAAACATTTAATAAAATGTAAAACTTTGTAGCTAACATTGGTGTGATGACATACACACGCAAATATATACCATTATTGCAATGGTTTGAACTAGCTGACGGGGTAGGGGGCTGGATGGATCTCCTGCAGGGTGGAGAGGTAGAGGAGCGGATGGGAGAGAAAACAAACACATGATTTATAATGCGCTAAAACTTTTAAAATAAAATAAAGCACCTTGTAGTTCAGTTTAAAAAATAAGTTTGCAAATGTTACCATTACCCTTAGTCAAACATCAGCTTTCCCAAAGTTTGTTTCAAAATGATTGCATCATTACTTAAAAAAAACCCCACATAATGCACAATTATGATAATTTGTTCCCAGAATAAACTTATTTTGGACTGATTAGGAAAGTCAGTCATTTGAAAACTAGGCAAAACTGCTAAGGCTGTTCCTAAAACTTCCCTCTAACAATATCAGCTTCTAAAGTTTTCATTCATATAAACCTTATTAATGAAGATCTTTTACTTAAATGTCAAGGGGATTTGAAATTTAGAGTAAATTATGAACTTACATGTCTTGCCAAGTCATGGGTCAAATGCGTTTGTGAAAAACTGCTAAAAGAGCATATGGTTTTGAATTTTTCTACAATGACTAGTGTTTAAATAAATTGCTTGTACTGCTTAACTTCATGTATAATTTTGACAGAAATTGGCCTATAGCCTTTTGATATGTAAACATTTCAGGCTTTTATGCAGTATAAAAAGACACTTGCTTTTTGGGATCAGCTAAAGCAGTCACCCTGTAATTCTGAAAACTGGCACCTAACATTACATTCTTGCTACATTTCAACTTTCAAGTGGCAGCATAAAGAAAAAAAGAGAGGACGTTTCAAAAGCAATGTCCATTTGAAATTAAAAACTGTAAATGAGGTGAGAATGTGCCACTCACTATCTGATTGAAATGGATAAACCATAGCATTAAAGTCCATTCCCTGTCTTCTTTTTAAAAAAAAAAACCAGACAAATCAGTGAAGGGACACTTAAGTATAGCACAGGACTGACTTGCATGTCAAATTTCTGTCTTACAACAAAAAATCAATCAGTGTAAAGCACAAAATACGTGTTGAAAAATCTCAGTATTACTTCAGAATATATTTCCATAACATGTTTCAATGATACAGGCCATCCTGACGCAAACTAAAATGGGCTTTTGTGTGTGGAATGTTACATACAACTCCTCATATAAATGCCATACGAAGGCCTTTAAATTATTTTTATTACAAACACAACTTACCTGAAATTGCACTAGGCTGCAATTTCACTGTGCGCTAGGCCATACCCTAAGCTGCTTCTGCAGTTCTTACTGAGCAAATCTCCCATTGAGTTCAGCAAGAGTTTTTAAAAACCTGAGTAAATGCTTCAGGATCTGGTGAATAGAAAATAGTGGGTGACTCAGTTCTAAGTCTCCTTAAACTAAAATGATTTTGTGTGTGTCTAAATCCACCAAGCTACTGAATAAATCCATTTATTACTAATATATCTGTCTCACATAAATAAACCTCCTAATGTTGATTGGATGGATAAGTCTAACCCAGTGCTAGACAGAACAGGACCTGGATAGTTGCCTGGTGCCAGACAGCTCAATATGTTTATTTCCTGTGTGCTTTAGCTGGGGCTAAGCTGAAGTTGGAAAAGGGTTTAAATGAACTATGTAATTTCAATCTGTTACTGTAGTAAAATTCATATTTATTGTATATGTCAGGTTGTCATATACAGACTTCTCAAGATACACTGCCCCTTTTGTTAGCTTGTGGAGGTCATTTTTTTCAGAATTACAAGTAGTCAACGTAGACATATACCTTGTATACAATTCAGATGCTATAGCAATTTAGAAGCCCTTAATATGGATACAGTCTATGTGATGAAATCTAATTAGGGAAATAGAATCCCTCAAAAGGTGTCTATAAATGGGAACAGAGGCAAGAGAAGGTGTTTTATGTAGGATTCATATGCATGTTAACACACTTCATTGTAGTTAGTAAATGAAGAAGAATAACTTTTATATTTTGTATATTAAGAAAACATTTTTTCTCCCAGTTTCATATTACATGTAAACCCTGCAGATAATTTTAAATGGGAATCTTTTCTAATTATATATCTATTTCAAGGAGACTGGTGGGAAGACAGTTAGAGTACAATCCTGTACTCAAGAAGTCAATGGGAGCAGGCCCTTAATTTGTAATTTCTCTTTTCACCAAATATTAATATTGTCGTTTGAGAGAACACTTTTTACAGGCCTAAAGAGCTGTGTTTATTAAGAGAGATTATGCACAAATGGTTTAAGAACAGTCAGAGTATGTCTACACTGAACACTAAGCCCAGGCTCCGAATCAGGTTTGAGCCCAAGCCTCCTGTCTGTACACATACAAATCAGTCTGACTTAAGTGAACAAGGTCTCAAGACACCAGTCCTATGACCCTGCTGTGGGGTGAGTCAGAGCCTGAGTCCCACTGCGACTTGGGTCCAAGTCCTGTCATTATGCAGGGGGATGCAGGTTCAGCAGCAGACATGAATTAGAAGGTCTGCACAGTGCACTATGGACATGGTAGCATGGCTGAGACGTCCGGGTCAAGCAGTTGTAAACGCAGGTTTACAGTGCAGTGTGGATATTCAAACATGGGATTGGAAACACCAAATCCACAAGCCCACATTCAATAGACCCGAGCTTAGTGTGCACAGTGCAGTGTAGACATACTCTCAGAAGTATAGTGAGATGATCTGGATTCTGTTGCCTCTTCTACCATGGATTCTGTGTGACGTTGGGCAGGTCATTTGGCACATGTCTACTCTGCAATTAAACTCCCGCAGTTAGCCTGCATCAGTTAAGTCAGGCTCGTGGGGCTTAGATTGCAGGACTGTAAAATTGCAGTGTAAACAGTCAGGTGTAGGATGGATCCCAAGTCCAAATGTCTACCTCACAATTTTATAGGCATGCAGTTTGAGTCCTGCAAGCCCAGGTCAGCTGACACAGACCAGCTGTGTGTATTTAATTGCAGCGGGGACATACCCTAAGCCTCCCAACTACATTATGAAAATCTACCATGCTAAGGGAATTGGTTATAACACAGTAGTGCCTGGTAAGACTAAAACATAAGTCTGTCTTTTAGCCAGGCCTGACCCATGCTTTAAGAATGTTCCCAGATTGCTCTACAGCCCAAGACCATTTGCAAACTGAACCGCATTATAACCGGATCCCACAACATAGTCGATTGTCATAGTGTTGATAAAGCTTTAATCCTCCCTGTACGTTGGTTTTACCCTCTGTAAAAGGCGGTAATACTAATTCCTTATGCCAGGCATGTGTTCTGAGTCTGAGGCCTGGTCTACACTACGCGTTTAAACTGATTTTAGCAGCATTAAACCAATTTAACGTTGCACCCGTCCACACAACGAAGCCCTTTATATCTATATAAAGGGCTCTTTAAAACTGATTTCTGTACTCCTCCCTGACGAAAGGAGTAGCGCTGAAATCAGTATTACCATATCGGAATAGGGTTAGTGTGGCCGCAAATTGACGGTATTGGCCTCCGGGTGGTATCCCACAGTGCACCACTGTGACCGCTCTGGACAGCAATCTGAACTCAGATGCACTGGCCAGGTTGACAGGAAAAGCCCCGCGAACTTTTGAATTGCATTTCCTGTTTGCCTAGCGTGGAGCTCTGATCAGCATGGGTGGCGATGCAGTCCCAAATCCAAAAAGAGCTCCAGCATGGACTGTACAGGAGATACTGGATCTGATCGCTGTAGGGGAGACAAATCTGTTCTATCAGAGCTCCGTTACAGAAGACGAAATGCCAAAGCATTTGAAAAAAATCTCCAGACTATGATACAGAGTCCACAGCCCAGTGCTGTGTGACAAGCATAAAGGAAAGCCAAAGAATCAAATGGACGCTCATGGAGGAAGGGAGGGGGGACAGAGGACTCCGGCTATCCCACAGTCCCGCTGTCTCCAAAAAGTATTTGCATTTTTGGCTGAGCTCCCAATGCCTGTAGGGTCAAACACATTGTCTGGGGTGGTTCAGGGTATATCTCGTCAATTTACTCCCCTTCCCCCCTCTGTGAAAGAAAAGGGAAAAAAATCATTTCTTGACTTTTTTCAATGTCACAGTATGTCTACTGCATGCTGCTGGTAGACACGGGTGCTGGGGCAATGAACAGCAGCATCCTCTCCCTTCCCCTCCCCTCCGGCAGATGGTACGACATGACTGCTATCCATCATCATCAGCAGCCCGTGAGTGCTCCTAGCTGGCCTCAGGTGAGGTCGGCCGGGGGCGTCTGGGTAAAAATAGGAGTGACTCTCGATTATTCCTGGCAGATGGTACAGAACGGCTGGTAACCGTCCTCATCATAGCAACTGGGGGCTGAACTCCATCAGCCCCCTCCATTTCCTGTGTAAAGAAAAGATTCTGTACTGCCTGGTCTATCATAGCAGCTGGAGGCTGCCTCCCTCTCATTTTATCTCACTAAAAAGTCAGTGTTTCTTATTCCTGCATTCTTTATTACTTCATCACACAAATGGGGGGAGACCCTGCAATGGTAGCCCAGAAGGGTTGGGGGAAGAGGGAAGCAATGGGTGAGGTTGTTGCAGGGACACCCCCTAGAATGGCATGCAGCTCATCATTTCTGCGGGATCTGACACGGAGCGGCTGTGCTCTCTGGTTCTCTGATACACTGGTTCTCTAGTACACTTGCCCCACATTCTAGGCAGGACTGACTCTATTTTTAGATACAACATAAAGGACGGAATGACCCGGGGGGGGTCATTCCCATTTTTGTCTTTGCGCCCCCGGCCGACCTCAGTGAAGGTCAGCCAGGAGCACCCATGACAGCAGCAGACGGTACAGAATGACTGATAACCATCATCTCATCGCCAATTTACAATGGCACAGCAGACGGTACAGAACGACTAGTAACTATCTGTGCTATCTTGCAAAGGCAAACGAATGCTGCTGTGTAGCGCTGCAGTACCACCTTTGTCAGCGGCATCCAGTACACATACGGTGACAGTGACAAAAGGCAAAACGGGCTCCATGGTTGCCATGCTATGGCGTCTGCCAGGGCAATCCAGGGAAAAAGGACGCGAAATGATTGTCTGCCGTTCCTTTCCCGGAGGAAGGAATGAGTGACGACATTTACCCAGAATCACCCGCGACACTGTTTTTGCACCATCATGCATTGGGATCTCAACCCAGAATTCCAGTGGGCGGGGGCGACTGCGGGAACTATGAGATAGCTACGGGATAGCTACCCACAGTGCAACGCTCCAGAAATCGACGCTAGCCTCGGTACATGGACGCACACCACCGAATTATTGTGCTTTGTGTGGCCGCGTGCACTCGACTTTATACAATCTGTTTTACAAAACCAGTTTATGTAAAATCGGAATAATCCTGTAGTGTAGACATAAGCATAGACAAGGTCTCAGGGTAAAAGGATTTGCCAGAAGAGCTCCACTGGCAAAGACCTGTAGTGAAGATGCAGCTTATATTGGCAAGAGAGTTCTTTTGCTGGTACAGCTTATACTAGCTTCCACCAATAGAACAAACTATACCAGCAAAAGGACTTTTTGTCAAAATAATTATATATGCACTACAGCTTTTGTTGGCATAGCTATGTTGATTGGAGAGTGTGTTTTAACATGGATATGCTGGTAAAACTTTCTAGTGTAGACCAGCCCTACACTATACCAGTATAAGGCACATTTATACTAGTACAGGGGTGGCCTAACTTACTGACCCTCCAAGCTGCATATGATAACCTTCAGAAGTTCAAGAGCTGTAAGACATGCACAACATGCCCCACGGGGTGGTGCCTGCCGGGGCGCAGGGATTCTGCCTGAGGTCCCCCTCCTCACAGGGCAGATGCTCCTAGCCCCAGCACTCCACCGCAGGACAGAAGCCCTGAGCTCCCCCTCCCCCCCGAGTCTGATAAGTGGAGAAAGGGGGAGCCAAGTGGGGCTCTGAAAGCCGCACTTCAACTGTAAAACAGCCACAAGCAGCTTACAAGCTAAAGTTTGGCCACACCTGTACTAGTATAACTGCCTCAACGCTACATTGGTTAAAATAAAAAATCACACCCCTAACTGACATAGTTATACCAGCATAACTTTTTTAGAGTGTAGACCAACCCTAACTTCATTAATACCGGTAATGTGCTTTGAGATTCTCAGACAATACGCTCTTGCAAAGGACTTAATCATCAGAGGTGCTGAGCACTCAGAACAGCTAGTCAGCTTTGTGAGTGCTCAGCAACTATCAAGATCATCCCGGAAAGGATTTATCTCTTATATAAACTATCAGCACTTTTACTGCTTGGTTCCCCGCTGTAGCCATTTACTTGTGATGCAGACAGTCTTAAGAAATCATTCGTAGTTATTTACTAGAGCAAACATTTTACTATTTTAAAAACTTTTGTAAAGGTGAAGCATAACAGAAGATACACTTTATAATAATTGCTTTAATGTACACATTTTAAAATATCAAAACTCGTATGCATAAAACTTAAATTTTCAGTCATTTTAGGGTCTGATCCTGCCATCCTTACTCAAGTCAAAATTCACATTGAAGTCAATAAGGGCTTGATTCAAAACCAGTGGAAGCCTGTCCATGACTTCCTACGAGCTTTGAATCAGAACTCAACTGCAAAACTGGGTCTTTTACCTAAAAAATTCGTTTACCTTTGCAAAACACCATAATACTGAAACCCAGTAGGTTACTGCAGGGGTAGTCAATAGGTGGGTCACAGCCAAATCTGGACTGCCAGCTGCTTTTAAATGGACCCCAAAGTCTTTGAATTTACTCATTATAATTCTTTTGTATTACTATTTTCTCTGGACTCTTGACCAAGAAATTTGGACCTTGACAAAAAATAAAAAAAAATAAAAAATGGACTACCCTGGGTTACTGTGTCTGTTTTTTCTTTGAATAAACTAAGTTAAGTGTGACCAGTTCATACCATGAAATAATAATTTTCATATTTAAATATATGGAAAATTATTGTGTTGAAGTATATATGTTTGCAAAGGTCAAAAGTAAAAACTCAGTGAATATGATTATAAATAGAGAAGTACATAATAAGGAATAGTGGATTTAACAAAGGCAGGATGCATCTGCAAAAGGGAATTACAAAGTAACTAGTTTGGATAGATGACATTTTGGATCAATAAAAGAAATAACATCACCATAATCAATTTCAGTGTCTGAAGATTGAGTTGGATGTATAAAACAGAAACATTGAGTGAAATAACTGAGGTAGTAGAGTTGTTTCACTTACCCAGTAAAGCTTTTGTCTTTAATCCAGGTCTCCAGTTTAAATCACAGCACTGTGTCTGTCACCTTTATCCTTGTTTTAGTTCCAATTTATGTATTATGGGAAAAAGTAGTCTGTTCATAGTAATGTTAGTTTGGGGAATTGAATGCAAGATCTTAACACTGGACAGCTGAGCTTTAAAAAAATCCCAAAAAACTAGGTCTACATGATATTATAAGGGTATTTTTAATTTTACTATCCAAAGATTTTTTTCTTCAGTAATGCTTACAAGCTTAATAGTTTTGATTACTTTCATAAAAGATAACACAAAACTTGCACATTAAATTGTGATAGCTTTAATCTAATGCAATTAATCTCCAACTATTTACCATCCAGTCCCCTCCTCAACACACACACACACACACACACACACACACACACACATACACACACACACTCCTTTATAATTATGCAATCCAGGACTTCCAGGATAAAAAAAACAAACAAACAAACCAAAAAACCCCCAGAAACCCTCCAGGATTCTGGAATTATTTGAATCCTACAATATTTCAAATATTTGCGCTATTTAACGGTTAAAATATTTTAAGGTAATGCTAAAAGAGGGCTTTTTATAATTTGGACCACCTCTTAATAGAAAGATGGTCCTGTGGACACATCTCCTTTCCCACTTCACAATCATTATAATTTGTGATTATGCAATCTTCCTGTGGCAACTATGGCAACTGCTCACATGGACCAGTAATATTAGGAGAATATTTACGTTTGTATAGCTGTCTTCCATATAAGTGTTCTGTCTTCTTGATTCTCTAGGTTCACGGAGTTACTCCAGACCTACACCAGTATAAAGAAAAACAGTTTGGTCTGATATTTGCTCCAGCGGGTCAGTGGGGCAGTCTGAATGTGATCCCAGGCCAGGGGCTGAATTGAGATCATATATCAGCCATGGTCAAAGCTAATTTCTGTTTCAGAGATGTTACCAAATTACATCTCTTTTGTTTACACACTGACCTGGCACAAGTCATGGTTTTAACAATGAGGATAGTTTACTGCAGTTTTTCTGCCCTGGGTTTTAAAGAGTGACCCTGGCACTTAGAATTGCAATTGGAATGTTATTTGCATAGTTTTACTGTAAGGCAATAAAGAAATTATGAGGGTTGTGGTATAAAATAATTTTCATCATCTCCTTATGATATACATTACATTTGAACTGAACACAAGTAGTTTGCAGAAACTGTTACAATACTCAGAATCTTAAATATATTCCTCTACATGTATGGATCAGTTTGTCCAGGGCAGGAACAAGGTTTAAACAGTGTCCTATTGTGGCTTCCTTTGTGAAACCCTTTTCTTTCTATTGAAGATTCTGTAGGACACCAATCACCAGAGGATGTTCGCTAAAGCTTTACTCTTCAAAAGTGATTAGAGTTTAAACCCACGAATTTTAGGATTTCCTAGCCTCAGCCTACCCTAATTCAGCAAAAGAAGCCCTGCGTGGAAGCAGCATCAGGATTCAGAGTGTGTAAAGGGGAACTTTCACCACTTAAAGAAAGTTAACTAAAAATGGACAGCATTAAAACAAGTCTGAAATGTTTGTGTATACTGAAGCCTGTCTTCCAAGTTTGTCGATAATGGTGTTAGCGTAGAAACTTTAGGCTACTGTGTTGTTTGCTGAAGGAGAACAGCTCTACTGCCATAAGTGAGAGTTACATGCATACAAGGTCCCAGTGGTTAATTTGTGCCATCTAGGCTTGGCAGTTCACAGCCTCAGCACGTCTGGATTTGCTGAATGAGTTGTAAATGTAAAAAAATTGCTTGAGTCCTGGCACCTCTTTCATTATAAATTAAACACTGCTAGATCTGCACACCTGTGTCTTTAAAGATCCTAGAATAGAAAGCACAATAGGTTATCTTGTAAGTAGTAAAGATAAGTCCCAGGAAGAGAATGCTCTAAGAAGAAAATGGGAGGGTTCTTTGGTAATGAATCTAAGGGCTAGTCTACACACAGCATTGGCACCAATTTAAATAAATCACTTTAGAAAACAATTTAGCTGAATTGGTCCCATTGCTGTGTGTAGACCAGGCCTAAAAAACACAGCCACTGTAGATTTAACAATGTTAATTTTGAAGATGCAGAGGGGTTTTCTGCTAATTAATTGAACCTGAAGCATTTTAAGACCTAGTAGTTTGTGAAATGATGGCTAACAGGCGGCTTCTTGAATGTCTGAGGTATCAGCAATGTAAGGAATCAGTCTGAGAGCGACTACAGTATTAAAGATGCTATTTGGAGAGAGAGACTGGAAAGAAAAATAGTCTGAGTTCTACAGCTTGCGTTTCTTTACTCTAACAGCCTCTGTTGCTGCTACAACAGCAGCAACCACTTAGCTATACCTCTCTGTGCTTCAAACTCCACATTGTCTATCTTTCACTGTAAATCAAGAGCTAAGAGCATGACCACAGAGATTCCAGGATTCTTCCAACTTAAAACAGTATTTACAATTGTTCCCATAGCAGGATTTTTTTAGGAGCCTAGTTTTTAATAGTATGAAGGAAAATAAGCCATTATATCTAAAGTAGAGCTTTGTGAAGCTCAAAAACGTGTCTCTTCCACCAACAGAAGTTGGTCCAATGAAAGATATTACATATCCCATCTTGTCTTTCTCATTATATCTAAGAGCATAAGAATGGCCCTACTGGGTCAAACCAAAGGTCCATCTAGACCCATATCCTGTCTTCCGACAGTGGCCAATGCCAGGTGCCCCAGAGGGAAGGGACAGAACAGGTAATCCTCCAAGTAATCCATTCCCTGTCGCTCATTCTCAGCCTCTGGCAAACAGAGGTTAGGGATACCATTCCTGCCCATCCTGGCTAATAGCCACTGAAAGACCTATCCTCCATGAATTTATCTAGTTCTTTTTTGAACCCTGTTATTGTCTTGGCCTTCACAACATCCTCTGGCAAGGAGTTCCACAGGCTGACTGTGCATTGTATGAAGAAATACTTCCTTTTATTCATTTTAAACCTGCTGCCTATTAATTTCATTTGATGACCCCTAGTTCTTGTGTTATGAGAAGGTGTAAACATCACTTCCTTAACTACTTTCTCTACACCAGTCACGATTTTATAGATCTCAATCATATCTCCCCTTAGCCGTCTCTTTTTCAAGCTGAAAAGTCCCAGTCCTATTAATCTCTCCTTTTACGGAAGCCATTCCATACCCCTAATCATTTTTGTTGCCCTTTTCTGAATTTTTTCCAAATTCCAATATATCTTTTTTGAGATGGGGCGATCACATTTGCACACAGTATTCAAGATGTGGGTGTACCATGGATTTATACAAAGGCAATACGATATTTTCTGTCTTATTATCTATCCATTTCTTAATTATTCCCAACATTCTATTCGCTTTTTTGACTGCTGCTTGCACATTGAGTGGATGTTTTCAGAGAATTATCTAAAATGACTCCAAGATCTCTTTCTCAAGTGGTAACAGCTAATTTAGACCCCATCATTTTATATGTATAGTTGAGATTATGTTTTCCAATGTTCATTACTTTGCATTTACCAACATTCAATTTCATCTGTCATTTTGTTGCCCAGTGACCCAGTTTTGAGAGATCCTTTTGTATCTCTTCACAGTCTGCCTGGGACTTAACTATCTTGAGTAGTTTTGTATCATCTGCAAATTTTGCCAACTCACTCTTTACCCCCTTTTCCAGATCTTTTATGAATATGTTGAATAGGACTGGTCCCAGTATAGACCTAGGGAGGACACCGCTATTTACCTCTCTCCATTCTGAAAACTCTCCATTTATTCCTATCCTTCGCTTCCTATCTTTGAGCCAGTTACCAATCCATGAGAGGACCTTCCCTCTTATCCCATGACAGCTTACTTTGCTTAAGAGCCTTTGGTGAGGGACTTTGATCTAAAGGTAGATTTGGTTGTTTTGTCACTCCATTAGGTGACTCATACTTCAGTTCCAGCTAACATAAAAAAGTTTGTGCGCTACAAGAAACAAGTATGGACAAAATACTGATTTTATTTATTTATTTTGTTTCCAAACCTTGTATATAGCATGATGGAGCAGAGGCAGCAAGAGCTTGTTCAGATGAAGAAAACATACATTAACAAATACACCTGCCATGGAACACTGGACTATTATATATGCATAAACACACATATGTATGCACGTGTCCGAAATTCCTTTATCTCTTCTGTGTGCAAGAGCAATAAAAATGCTATAGCATTCAACCTCACAGCAACAACAATAAACTCAAGAGAGGGCAGTCACAAATTTGTATACCCTTACTGGCTAGTGTTTACTTTGCCATATTTTTGCACCTAAAATTTACTTTATGTATTAAATGCAACCCCAGACTGGCACATTTAAAAAAAAAAGTGCTTTGTAGTGCTCAAGAACTGTAGCTAACCACTCAATTTCAGTTTTCCTTCATCTAAAGTAATAAATATATCATCTCCCACCTACATACTATGCACTGTTTGCAATACTAGGATTATTATCTAGGATCCTCAGATATAAATGGAACCCCTCCACACACACTATTGTTCTAGCAATGGTAGGAGTACCAGTGTAGGCAGGGTCTGAGAATTTTTAACATCTTGTCATCTAACCCCGCTCTGAGCAGGTCTAGACAACATGGTAGAATGACAGGTGGGCTGCACTGACTCCTCAGTGCTCCCACCATGGTACTGGAGAAGCTGCACCAGCACTAAACCAATGGTAGGAGAAAATCTCTGTAGACTCAGCTCCATTGGTTTCAATGGGAATTGGATCAGGTTTAACTTCAGACCATGTTGCAAATACCTTGATATAAATCCTTCGGGTTAAGTTGCTAATTGCAGGGGCAGGTGGAAACCACAGGACCTCTTGGGGAATTAAAACTCTCAATGAGGCCCTGTTTACTCTAGGATAATTACCTTGTTGTTGACACTGAGTTAAACCACAGACCCTCCTAATTCCTCCTCCACTGGAGTTGTAAATAGCTTTGCAGCTGTAGAAAGAGCCAAATGCTTTCACAGCCATTACAGAAATCCTGCTAGACACCATTAGTCTGGATCCTTGGTGTCCTTTTTGCTGAGCTCTTATTCTCTTTCACCCCATATTCACTAGAATAAAACCTGTGTTGGCCATTCCCATTTTAATAACTGGTTCAACCTAACATATTTGGGGCTTGTCAATGCACTAAGTCACATCAAAATCACTAGTTAAGTTAAACCAAAGAGGTTTAGCTAAACTGGGGGAAAGGGCTGTCTGAATACTTATTTCTGTTTAAATTATGTTTGTTTATTTTGGTTTAGTTTAGATCAATTAGGAAGAGATTTAAGCTAAACTGAAATAAGCAGTTTAAACCAAAGTAAGAGGGATTTGCCCTAGTTTAATTAAGCCAGTGCAAGTTTGCATGTAGACAATGACTAAGATATTTTGTCCGGTCACGGAAGTCCAGGGAAAAGTGTATTAAACTCATTTTAGAGAACTGTATGTAGATACTGTTTTCTGATAAATTATCACAGCATGTTTCTAATTGCTCAAGTTTGATTGAGAGGGTGTGACTGGGCTACCGGCAGCTACAGATGGGCCAAAATGGAAATCTCATATTTGAACTCCTTTGAATTTGCAGGTCAGATTTGAATCCTCAGATTTATTTGTCTATCTACCCTTTTATATTGCACTCATCAACACTGTACTCAAATGCCAGAGCTGAGGCTGGCCTTATGATTTTGACTCCAGTTCAGGTGCAAAATTGGAATAGGCTTATTTTATGCTTCAGGACTGCGTACAGACAGAATTGTGCAGAGACAGCTGTTCCATCCAAGACAACAGCAAATCTCACCAGATTAACTAGTCCCGTGAGAGATCTGCCAGTTGGGACTGAAATCTCTTGAGAACAGCTCATAAATTACACTGCTCTACAGCCAAAATGCTTCTGAAATAAATGTAGTCCAACTTTACTAATTCTGGGTCACTGAGAACGAAAATGATGCTTAAAATTGTTGATTGGCTCTAGTTTTCAAGATATGCTATTGGGTCAGTATATACGACCCTTGACTTGGGAATGGCGGAGGATAAGTGAGTTATAAAGGGAAGGGATCTCAATTTAAACCAGAAATGACTAAAATACATCTTTGACTGGATCTATGAATAAATCTACGACTGGGTTTGAATAGTACTTGCTTTTTAGGCAAAACAATGAATGATGCAATCTGAAGCTGGTATTGCATCATACATGATATGAATTGCATCATGTTATTCCTGGAAGTCATGGATGATGCAATCATAACGAAGCTTACGTCACTCAGCTGAACACATTGCCCTATATCAGCTCTAGAAATCATACAGTGTCATGCTCTCTTATTTGTCAGTGTTTGATTTTGCAAAGGGACACATTTCTGTTTAGCCAAAGTGAGCAGAGATGCCTCGTACTTGTGTGAACAGTGCAGATAACTTCTGCTATGTTTGTGGTGAAGTGACTTTTGCATCACAAAAGCGCAGTCTAACCACTATGGTTAAGAAAGCCTATCACCTTTCTTTTGGCTGCAAAATTGGAGATCAGGACAAGAGGTGGGCCCCACACATATGCTGCAACACTTGTGCAGGAAATCTTCGCCAGTAGTTGAACAGGAAAAGGAAATCTATGCCTTTTGCAGTGCCAATGATTTGGAGAGAGCCAACAGATCATACCAGCAATTGTTACTTCTGCATGGTGCCTCCAGTTGGGAAAGGAGTGTCAAAGAAGAAAAAGTGGACTGTGCATTATCCAAACATTCCCATCAGCTATACGCCCAGTACCCCACGGAGAAGGGCTGCCGGTTCCTGATGCACCAGAATCATTCTCACTTGAGTCAGAGGAGGAAGAGGAAGAGGATGAAACTTCTGGTCCTGAACCATCAATGTCACAGGACCCACATTTTCTCCCATCCTCCTCCTCTGAACCACACCTCATAACACAAGGTGAACTGAATGACCTTGTCAGGGATTTGGAACTACCCAAGACTAAGGCAGAGCTGTTGGGCTCCAGACTACAGCAGTGGAATCTCCTGGCAGGCTATCAGGGCAAATGGAGCCCATCAATGCTTGCAGACTATTGCTGGACTGTGACAAGAGATGCTCCATTTAATGAATACAAGAGACAAGCCAAGAAGCGCCGAGTAGACACTGAATAGGACTAAACTATGTACATAATAGTTTTTTGCCTTTTGTTTCATAATAAATTTTATTTATATAACCCTTTTGCTGATTTTTAAAGTGTTACATAAACAGGACAGGTGAAATATTATAATGTAAAGCAACCATAAACACATGAAAAGACCTAGGTTTACAATTTATGATTAAAACTCTACTATCTACACAATATACATAGACATAAAATGTAAAAACTTAAATATCTCAGAAATAGTAGCCAATCAGTTGTTTTAATTGTCACATTTGAATTCAGCACATCAAAATATATAATAAATATCACATTTTATCTCTGAAGCAAACGACTTCTCCAAAATTGTAGACGAGTGTTATTTGTGTAATGGAACCTGAACCTGAGCCTAAATCTAATCCACATCCAAACACCAGCTCCTTAGCCCATCTCTACATATTTCTTCTAGTAAGTGCACCCAGTCTTGAAAACAGTTTTAACATAATTTTGCCTGATCCACACTGACCAGACAGACACCTTAAACCTGTGTCAGCTGGTCCCACTTTTTGAAACTGGTTCACAGTCTAAACCATTTTTTGTTTGCAGGCTAGAGGGAGTGTATTGGTTCCACAAGCAGCCCAGGTTCAACTCTGCATCCCTCAGTTAAGCTTTTCCAACTATTTACCATCCAGTCCCCTCCCCAACACACACACACACGCAAAAGCAATCCTTGTAATTTCTTAACACATTATAATTATCGAATCCAGGACTTCCAGGATATTTGGGACAAAAGGTCCAGGCTGTTTTGGAACACGTTTAGAGAAACAGAATATATATTTTACAGACAATTATTAACCACTACAGATAACTGCTATCTAATTTCTTCGTTTTGTTTCAATATCATCAGTATAGCATACTGAGTGCTTTTGTCTCCCATTATATAGCTCTGCTTTGCTGACAAAAGCTGTTGCAATGAAATCAACTGTCCACAACAATTCCAGTTCATTGTATGATTAATACCAATAATGTACTCAAAACGGATGTTTAACAGAGTTAACTGATTTGCTGGAGTGTTAACAGCCACAGACTTTAACTAATAAACAGATCATTAACTGCTGGTAATAAACAACTTGCCAGGAATCATTTATTATTTAAAAACATAGTTTGTCTTTAAAAAGATGGTCCGCACTGAGGACAGTGTATGACACCTTTCCTGTTGTCACTCAGACTGTGAGGCACTGCAATACCAAAGAGAAACCATTCCCTGCTCTCTAAATCAGACTCTGTTAAAAAGTTATTCTATTTTTCCATCAGAAAATAATTATGAGTAAAACGTTATTTATTGACCACTGCCACTGTTTCATAGTATGACCAGCATTGTTACAAAGCTCTAGCTTTTAATATTGCCTCCTGTTTAAGGCATGAACTCTAATTCCTGTTTCTGATTGCACAGTATAACTGCCTCATCCTTCTCACAGGATATCACATCTGTGGCACTGCCACAAACTCATTTCCTGCTGAAAACCACCATGTGTGGTATATAATATTTACATGCAGAGAACTTCAATAATGGAAACAAAAGGAAGACAGAAAGAAAAGAAAGAGAGAGATGTTATTCTATAGGGAGTGGACAAAGATACTCTAATAGGAACTGTTTCAAGCTAAGGTTGGAATAGAGAATTCTCAAGCAATATACATTGAATTTTCTTTTATAAGAAATGTACATTCTGACAAGGAAAAGCTTGTCAGAGAATTATTGTAGGTGAAGAATTCTTCTCATAGATGTCTAAATCATTTAGTCTGTAATAAGATTAAACTAAATTCAAATGCTTCCCATAATGAGAGAGACACAATAGCATTCAGTGCTATTTTGAGCTTGTCAATGTTCTATAGTTCAACAAGACAGTCCTGTTTTATTTTCTTCTTTTTACATTCTTCATGAGAGGAGCTGAAGAGGTGGAACAGCTAGCTGACCAAAAGGGAAAATGTTTATTAATATTAATTACTAATACTACAATTAAGTTACCAAAGCTATGAGACAGAGAAAGTATTAACACAGTATTATTTTGTGAGATTTATTATTTGAGGTAACAATTAAGATACAATGAATCCTAATACAAATAACAATTAAATATCACTCAAGGTCTTGATTTTGCTGTTGTTTGACATCCAAACCTTCAGCTGGACACATGTATATGAGAATGTTCTGTGTTTTTAAATAGTTATATTTATTTATTTATTTGTATTCTATTAGCTCCTAGAGGTGCCAGCCAAGATTGGAGTCTTATTGTGCTAGGCATTGAATTCATGAATTAAGAGACAGTTCCTGCCCCCAAAGACTTTGCAGACTAAATAGGGACTAGATGGCAGTTAGATTTGCCAGTATAATTTATGAATTGAAAGAGTGATGCATTTAAAATCTAAATGAAATGTCAGCAATCAAACACAACTTAGGGATGCCTTCTTTATACCAACCCCTTTTTAACAGAGGTTGCTATATCCTTTAAACACAAAGCTTTTTTCACCATTATTTAATTCCCATATAAAACTCAGAGCCCAAAAGAGAGCAATATTTATATAGTTATTAAAAACGAACAAACAAAAAACAAAAATAAAATCCTAAAATCCTGACCTTAAACTAACATCACAGATATACTATTACTTGCAGTGAGAAGCAAAAACTGCATTTGCATGCTGGTTGGAGAAATGCTTCCATTTAATTGCTTGTGGAAGCAGCATTTTATTTATAGACACACTGTGCAGAAGGAAATTTGGCTTGCCATGTGTATAATAATATGCATGGAACTTTGCCAGGAAGCTGGCTATACCAGGATGTTTGGTGTTCCATACACCAGGAACTTGGAACAACTCTGCATGTAAACACACAGAGAAGGTTACTTCCCTCCCTCCCCACAAGGGAACTTTAAGGCAGGCCTTCACTTGGATGCAAATGTATAAAATTAGTAACTACCAACGTTATGTAATTGAAACATGAATAATTCACTTTAAAATAACTTGGAATAAGTGTATCAATTAGCTATAAAGAGATGAGATTATTTGCTACTCCTACATTTGCCATTTACAGAAACATAGCACTAAAACAGATTCTATGGGGTTTTAAGTTAATCCTTAAAAATCAGATATGAAGAAATCTATAACTGTGTCAAAATGGAGGTCTGAAGTCTGAAATTCTGATGAGTAATCCCATTAACTGAATTAATTATGACACCACACATGAGTAAGGGTTGCAGGATCAGGCCATGCTGATTTGCGAGAAAAAGCAGGTTTAAGCAATTAGTTGATTAGAACCCCTTTTTATTTTAGTGTTCCTCCCTTTATTACCCATAGTATGACTGCAGGGACAGACAGGATTTTTGAAGAGGAGCCAAAATTAGCTCAATTGCTGGACTTGAATCAGGAATTTTGTTTCTGCTAAGTATCTCTTTAAGTGAAACCTTTATAAACTAAAGGGAAAGCTATATAAAAAACAAATACTGAACTTAAATTTAAAAACACGAGGATACTACCACAGTATGATGAGATAATGGCAGGGAATGTAGAAATAAGATGAGGCTTCCTTGTAATACTAACTCACCCACATTGCACCGAGGGTCTAGTCCTTCACTCAGTACCCAGCCTGACTAGATGTCTGGTCATTGTGATCATCTGGAAGAGCATATTCTTGACTCCCCTGGCCTAAAGAGTTTCCACAGTCCCCTAAAATGGGAAGGGCTGGTGGGTCCACCTAGCGGTTGATGCTCTACCCCTTCTTCTATCCTTTCCCTTCAGCCCTGCACACAGCATCCAACCCTCACCTCTCTTCCAGCTCAGTGGAACCACCCTGCTTCCACTGCCACAGAGTTCTCTCTATCCAAATGGAAACAGAATGAATATGGCCCACAGTGGGCCTGACCATGCTTTCCTTGTGCATCCAAGGCCACTATTCAAGTCAGTTGCAGTGCTGGGCCCAGTCTATCTATTTAGGCATACACTGAATAGCCTCCCTCATAATAAAAATGTAGTCTGCATATGCAGCCTGCGCCATCGTGCATCAGCGGGCATGGATCCAGCTTGATTTAGCCACAGTAGGTTTTATTTCTTATCGCCTAAGCTACCAAGCTCAATCATGCTCCCTTTGGAGTTCGTTTTCCATTAACTTGGATGGAAACAAGATCAGGCCCACAATTACCTTTCAGTTAGACAAAAATCACTGGATAGAAGTGCATAGAACTTGTGCTGGCCCTCTGCCCAGGGGTGAATTTAATCCCCACAGAGTAAAGTACCTGGGGAGAACATCCATTTTTTAACATTTTAAAATTCAGATAAATGGGTCACAGTTATCCAAAATTTAAAACAGTTACCCAGAAAAATGTTGCTTGTATTATATCATCTTAGGAAACTTGCTAAATGACCTTCCTGGGCTATATGAGCTTTTATTCCAAAAAAACATTATAAACAGTCTACTGAATACAAGGAGGAAAAAAAAATAATCTATTTTTCAGATCAAGCTCTCAAGCCTTGCAGTGGTGGAAAATAAATCTTACAAATTCTTTCAATTTCCATTTAACATTTCCTGTTCCAATTGCAGAGACAGTTGTCTCTTAAAGTGGTTGTAGTGCATTCATAAGTTGCAACAGTATGGTTTCCCTGACAAATCCATTTCAAATCCAATAAAAAAAATATAATGGAATTAACTGCTTGGAGATTTTGTTGAATAGCTCAGCTCTTAATAGGCCAATAGCCCAGTATGTTAATATATTAAGAGGCTAGACAAAGTTATAATATGAGAAATGGAAAGCAGACAAACAGGGAAGCAACAGGACTTTCTTGCACCAGGAAATGAGTTGCTATTTAAGAATCTGATCCTACAGTTTGGCACATGGTTAAGGTGTTGGAGAGCAACAATTCCTAACCACATGCAGCATCCTGGATGTAACAAACACCTAGATATTTGTCTGTCTCGGACAGTGGGAGGAATAAGCTTGTAAAGGGAGACATACTCCCTCCTTCCCGGCACATGAAGTTCATAGTCTTCCCTACAGTCATCCTAGGGCCCATTTAATGCATGCCAACAAGTCTCAGACTTTTTGGGATATCCACAGCTGGAAGGGCAGTGCCATCCATCCTACCGCTGAGGTTGCTATGGCTACTTACATTTCATTCAAGAATTTTTGTTTAATTTATTTATTGTTGCATCTAGCAGAGACTGTTCCACTTCTGAGACACAAGGAAGTGGCAGTCAGAAACACATGGCAATGTGGCTTAATGATTAGGGCTGGATTTACACCTTTTGCACTCCTAAGCACCGCATCTTCAGCCTTCCTACTTGCTGCCTACAACTGACCTTTGTGTTTTCCATAAAAATGAAACTTTTAACTTTTAGGGACCCCTAGAACGCCGGTGCCCCTAGGCATGTGCCTAAATGGAAATCTGTAAGCCCAGGCCTGAGAGCATAGGTCTGGATCTTAATTTAGTTCATACCTTTTCACAACTTTAACTGTACCTTAACATCTTCTTTTCCTCTAGCAGCAGTACTGCCAGTCCTAGCCATTCACGTATCAGCAGTTAGGCCACAAAAACAACAAAACTAACTTAAAAATTCAGTGTTTTTTTAAAAATAATATTTTGTGTTCTTTTTCTTTGCCTCCTGGTTTTTGAAACTTTGGAGTTCATGTTTTCAAGCTTTTCTCTGCAACCATGAAAGCTTTAAGTTTCCTTAAGTAAATAACAGTAACACTAGATTCACAGGTAATAATAGGTCTCCAGGAGCTGAGATTTTACGTGTTCTTTTGTATTGTTTGTTTTTTCATTTTGGGTGGTCGGCAGCCTTTTTACTATGTATCTTCTTGCCACCCCAAACTAAATCCACAAAAGCATCAGAATGAGACAATCTTTGATCATAACACAGAAGAAAATGAAACACAGTACTTTTTTGGGAGGAAACTTTTAATGGACACTTATGTGTTTTTAGGCTCCAAGATAAAGGTACCTGTGACAACTTTTCAGCAGTGGGATAGTCAGCAATATTGTGCAGCCTCCTGTTCTAATATTCATTTGTTTTAAAATGAAGAATAGGTTTGGGGGTGAAGCACAGGACAGGGTTGGGTGATCCGGTTCTTGGTTCTGTTAGATTTCCTTTGTGACTTTGCGGAAGTCACTTAGCATCTCAGTCCCAGTGTTCACTACTGCAAAATAGAGATACTAATAGTTCCCTGTAGGTAAGAGGCATTATATCCCATCCAGTGGTTTATGAAACTTAACACATTATGTGTGCAAAGCCTTTTGAGATCCTGAAATGGAAAGTATTATGAAAGAGGAAAAAAGGGACATACAATTTGCACTATCAAGACATACTTAATAGACCTCTTCATATGCAAAACAGCTTTTGAATGGTAGCTCTGAAATATAAAAAAAAAGTCTCCTCCCCATACAAATTAAGGAAGTGCTTTTTTATTTCTAGCCCCAAGTCCTGTCTGACTTTCCTGGTTCTCCTTTGGAAGCATTACAATGATACTTGCAAACATTAGTAATAAACTTAGTGTGCTTCAGTCACTTAATCTGCACAACATAGAATACTTTTAGGCGAGATCCTTGAGCAGGTGTAAAGCAGCCTCACTCTAGTAATCTTGAGTCAATTCAACAAATCTGTACATGCAAATGTTTGTACACAACAAATAATGAGTAAAACCAGACAGACAATCTGAACAGTGATGCAGAATTCCTAGGTTTACAAACATTTCTGTGATCTTCAGCCAGCTCTAGTTATGGTCTAATAATATAAATATTTAATGTTGAATTAAAATAATATTGTTTTAAATTATACATTATGGGAAAACAAACAAAAATATCCCAGAACAGGAGATGTTTTGGGGGATACCTATAATTTTAAAGTGACCATCTGAATTTTCCTTCATTTCAGAAATTTTATTTTAGAGTGAAATGGTAGCAATTTCTAAATTACGGAGGATGTTGTTAGACAAACAAGGTGGGTGAGGTAATATCTTTTACTGGACCAATTTCTGCTGGTGAGAGAGACAAGCTTTTGAGCTACACAGAGCTCTCCTTCAGATCAGAGGGTGGTGGTATTACAGAGGTGTGCATGGCAATACATAGTGTGCTGCTGGGACATGATCAAGCTCCTGAATGTGTCAGATATCACTGTGGTATTTGAACAACTAGAATTCCCAAAATGGCACAGAACCCATATGCCTATCCTGTACCTATAAGTGGCTTTCAGAAATCCTGACCCTTTGCACAGTGGAGCTCAGAAGGTAGACCAGATAGACCATATAAATAGCAATTGGTGCTCTGGGGGACATTTGCTATTTACATTAGCAATCCCCATCCAGACGGAGGCTGAACCCTGAAGAGTGGCAGAGTGGAGGCCAACATGACGGCCAGCCTTGCTCACAATACATGTAAGCCAAACAGAAGGCTGGGGGGCAGGGGACAGCAGATATGTAAAAAGGTTGTTATAAAGAGAACAGTGATGAATTGTTCTCCATGTCCATTGAGGGTAGGACAAGCAGTAATTAGCTTAATTTGCAGCAAGAGAGATCCAGGATACATATAAGAATACCTTTCTAACTCTAAGGAGAGAGAAGCCCTTGAACAGGTTATCTAGGGAGATCACAGGAATCCCTGTCCTTGGCGGTTTTTATATATGAATGAGACAAACACATGTTAAGAATATACAGTTTTGGTCTGGGAGTTTGCTTTGTTTTTTGGCAATGTAGACAAATCCCAAGTTTCTCCAAGTTGTAGACAAGGCCTAAGATACTCCTGATCAGACCGGATTGTGTCTGTTTTTTCTGACTAGCTGTCCAGACTTTCCTGAGTGAATGAATAGCCAACCATTTTCTCAAGTGAATAAGTCACAGCAAATTCTAAGATGCTCCACTTCAGAAATTACTATGATCACTGGATATTATATATATATATATATATATATATATATATATATATAAATGCTTTCCTTGGTAAATAGTGGCTTTTGTTAAAGGCATAATTCTGAGTATCATTTCATTCTTGGTGATGATTAAACTAAGATTTCGACACCTCAGCAGTTGACCTTGATCAACGTTTTGAATTGTCCATCATATAAAAAAGAGCTTTAGACACCAAGCAATTATTTAGTGATGGCCATCAGGATAAATATTCACTGAAGAGAAAAATAGAATGAGTGCACTCAGATAGTAAATGTAAAAAATTAATCATAAAGTCAAAATGTAATTTGCATTTGTCCACAACTCTGCACTATAACTTTTCCCTCTGCAATTTTCATATATTGGAATATACCAAAGGTAAAATTTAAGACTTCAAAAGAAAATGACATCTTTGCAATGGCTATTATGCAGAGATGAGAAGCTGGAAATTGACATCAAATCAAATTAAAGCATACTTTGTTGCATTTGGGGCAATATTTGCATTTTGCACATTTTAATACTATGCCTATTAGCTAGCTAAGGATCCCACACTTCTCACTGGCACTGAGACTTTTTAAGGGTATTCTAAATGTAAGGCAAAGAAGCATTGAACTGCATCCTTTCACAAACGGCTACTGCTCATTAATTTACAATACTAAGAAAACAAGGACACTGGTTACATTTACCCAGTTAAATTTGTGTTGATGAGAATGTGATTCCTTACCACTTTAAAGTAACCTTTATAATTCAAGTAGGGAGCTGGTCAGGTCAGTGCAAACACACTGCACTAGCTTTGAAGAAATCTTGTACAAAATCTCGTCCTTGTTGCCTGGATCGGCTAGTGAGGAAAGAGGATTTTCCTTCTATTATTCAAGCAGCTGCAGAACAAATAAGGTAGCTATCGCTTTGCTAGGTGCCTTGCAAAACTAAAAATAACCTGTTTCTTTAACATAGCTGATGATGTTCCACTCCGTTACCCCATGAATAGGAGTGTGTGAATTTACTTGCTCTTTTTATTTTGTGTGGTGTTACTTATAGCAGAGAGAAGGCTTTCCTGGAAACATTGTCTTACACTTGGACCTAAACACAGTCAAGGCTGGGATTCAGTCAGATTTCTTCTGGCAATGAGTTCCACAGATGTGGTCCCACCACTGAGAATGTTTTACCCCCCACAGCGGATATAATCTAAGCCTTGGCCTCTCCAGCTATACTGTCCCTGTGGAGGATGAACCAGTCTTTGCGGCAGCTAGCTCTTGATCCATTACCAGCACTTTAGATATGAAGTCTAAGACTCTGAACTCTGTTCTGAAATGAATAGAGAGCCTCTAGAGCGCATGAAGCACAGGGTTAATTGTGTTCATACTGGCACTTGCCTTCCTCTCTATTAAGAAGATTAATCAAGACTGGATTAAGGCACCAGAACAATAGGTCCATCATGCCTACTGCGCCAGGTCCTGGAATCGTGCAGTGATGTCAGATTCTCAGTCTTTTTTTTTTTTTTTTTTTTTTTTTTTTTTTAAAGGGCTCTCATGCTCATGGTTGTGGAAAAAAGCTCAAACACACAGCCCATGTGTAATATGCAGTGGTGACATTTCCAGCTGTCTGCAGAGAGCTGGAAAGAATAGCTCTGAGAGTGGTGAACTTCTTCATTCATTTTAATGGGCTGACTCAAATGTACTGCTTTGGAAGGACCACCACACCAACACCACCCAAGAGAATGCTGCTTGGAGGGGTTTGCTTTTAAACATTCCATCATGGCTTTCTTACAGTGTGATGTCACTACAGAGCCCACCACACCCAGAGTCCCCAGCATGGGTGGTGGAGGTTGAATCCTCTTCTCTGGGATAGTTCACAATCTACCTAAAGACAGCAATGGTCCCTGTGGAGGTGGTAGTTTCTGTCTTCACAAAAAGCAGGGGTGACAGCCCCCTCCCCTCCCTAAAACCAGACCAGCATGATGCTTGTGTGCAGCCTCTGCTTCTACCAAGCAGGGGTGGGGCCTAGAGAGGGTCAAAAAAGCAACAAAATGTTGGCAATATTTTCACAAAAGTTTTCTCCATTTTATGTAAATTTGAAATGTTGATGAAAAATTTGTTAAAACAGTTTGTTGACAATTTTTGACCAGCCCTTTGAGACTGTGCCATGGGGTGGGGCCAGAGTAGGCCATTATGTATGGGTGCACCTAGGGCCCCAAAATTGTCTGAATCCAGTCTTGTCTGCAATGTACCAGATATACTCCACCAGAAGAACTGCAACTATTTGGCTCTCTTTTCCTTAGTGTCATCTTAACATAGTGTGAGGTAGGTGGCCTCCCTCAGGGGTCTACCTCATAAATCTGTAGGGTAAAGTATTGTGCAAAACATGCACCTCTGGGCCCATACCACACATACCTAAAAACTCCAGAAGGTTAGAGTAGTGTTCTTAGCTCATAGCTAATTTGGAGATCCTGTGTTCAGAATTAACTTCTTTTATTCAGCACCCATCTTCTTAGATATTACTATACTGTACATCATCATCCACAGAACCAGAAGCAGTCTATCATTTTGGGTCCCATTTCTTTCAGGAGCTCTTTAGATGTCTGTGACAATAACATGTAATGCTCACAGATCCTTGTCTTCATTTCAAGTCATTTAGACATTTTGCCTTAAATCCACTGTCTCTGTCAGCAGTCTGGGAATCAGTCCAGCTGTTCCCAGGCATTATCACGATGAAGTTCTTAACCATTTTATATTTCCAGAATCCACAAAGATGTCTTTTTCAGATCCTCTTATTATTATCTCACTTAGTGCAAAGGTCAGACCAGAATGCCCACATCCTCTTGTGAAACCACAATGCTTTTGTCTTCCATCCCAGCATTGTCGTCTCTCAGACCTGAGCACTCTAGCAAATATATTTTCTAGGCATGCTGTACAGGCTACTGCTTTGATGAGTTATTCTTCCTTCTCCTAGTGCAGAGGGATTACTACTGTCAGTTTCTAATCCTGACACACACACTAAGTATTCCAGAATGCTTTGGTAGAAATTCTTTCCAGCAATTCAGTGGCAATTTCTCCAATGCCCAATGTCACCTATGTAACCTTAACCTTCCGCAGAGGAACTTCTCCTCCATTTCTCCAGCTAGATAAAATAAATCCTATTGAGCTCTGACTTTCTGGCTGTGATACAAATGGAGTTTAAAAAAAGAGCATCAAGTTGCCTCTCCCATATTAACAATCCCTGAAACCACTCTTAGGGCAGAACTACACTACTGCCAGGCTCGACGCTCTGAGATCGATCCACCAGCAGTTGATTTAGCAGGTCTAGTGAAGACCCACCAAAATCAACAGCAGATCACTCACCAGTTGACCCCTGTACTCTACCCCCAACAAGAAGAGTAAAGTAAGTTGATGGGAGAGTTTCTCTCATCAACCCCCTGCAGTAACTCAACCTAAGGTACATTAACTCCAGCTACATTAGTCACATAGCTGGAGTTGCATAGCATAGATTGACTTACCGTAGTAGCGTAGACATATCCTTATATATGAAAACAGGAACATAGGAATTGCCATACTAAGGGCAGGTCTATACTGCCAGGTTAAGTTGACCTAAGTTATGCAACTCCAGCTACGTGAATAATGTATCTGGAATCAACATACCTTAGGTCTACTTATTGCAGTTTCTACACCATGCTTGGTCAACAGGAGAAACTGTCCCGTCAACTTACCTTATGCATCTTGTTCCAGTGGAGTACTGGAGTCGATGGGAGAACAATCCGTGGTCGATTTATAGGGTCTTCAGTAGACCCTGCTAAATCGACCCCTAGTGGATTGATTGCCGCAGCATCGATCTATGGTAAGTGTAATCATGCCCTAAGCCCTGGTCTACACTATGAGTTTAGGTCAAATTTAGCAGCATTAGATCAATTTTACCCTGTGCCTGTCCACATGATGAAGCCTTTTTTATTGACTTAAAGAGCTCTTACAACAGATTTCTGTACTCCTCCTCAACAAGGAGATTAGCACTGAAATCCACCTTGCTGGGTCGAATTTGGGGTAGTGTGGAAGCAATTCGACGGTACTGGCCTGCGGAAGCTGTCCCAGAGTGCTCCATTGTGACTGCTCTGGACAGCACTCTCAACTCAGATGCACTGGTCAGGTAGACAGCAAAAACTCCACGAACTTTTGAATTTCATTTCTTGTTTGGCCAGCATGGCGAGCTGATTGGCACAGGTGACCATGCAGTCCCAGAATCGCAAAAGAGCTCCAGCATGGACCGAATGGGAGGTACTGGATCTGATTGCTGTGGGGGGAGAGGAATCCGTGCTATCAGAACTCTGTTCCAAAAGACAAAATACCCAAATATTTGAAAAAAATCTCCAAGGGCATGAAAGACAGAGGCTATAACAGAGATCCGCAGTAGTGCCGCGTGAAACTTAAGGAGCTCAGGCAAGCCTGCCTCTCTGGTTCTTTGGTAAACAGCCGCTCCAGGTCAGAGCCCCAGACATGCTGCTTCTATGATGAGCTGCATGCCATTCTAGAGGGTGCCCCTACAACTACCCACCCCGGTGCGTGGACTCCATCAATAGATTCTCATGCAACAGGGATATGGATGAGGAAGATGCTGATGAGGAGGAGGTTGAAGATGGTTTCTCCACTTGCTTGCTGTGCACTATTTTCCCCGACAGCCAGGAACTGTTTATCACCCTGGAGCTAGTACCCTCCCAACCCACCCGAGGTGGGCTCCCGGACCTTGAAGGCGGAGAAGGGACCTCTGGTGAGTGTAACCTTGTAAATATAATACATGGTTTAAAAGCAAGCATGTTTAATAATCAATTTGCCCTGAAGACTTGGGATGCATTCATGGCCAGTACAGCTACTGGAAAAGTCTGTTAACATGTATGGGGATAGAGTGGAAATCTTGTTTATCTCTCTGTTGTTATCCTCAGGAGAGTGATATCATTCATGGTCACCTGGTTGAAAAAGGGGAATTTTATTAAGGGGACATTCAGAGGTGGCAGTTCCTGCTGGGCTATTTGCCTGTGGCTGAACAGAAATCATCCCTCCTGTTAGCCACATGGTGGGGGAAGGGGTAAAGTGATCATCCCAGAGAATTGCGTGTGTGTGGTGTGTGTGTGTGTGTGTTCAGTTCAGTGATGAAAGGAGGCAGGAGGCAATGCTGAGGCTACTGGAGGATCAAACTGATATGCTCCAGCTTATGGTTGAGGTGCAGGAAATGGAGCAGGAGCACAGACCACTGCTGCAGTCCCTGTGTAATCAACCACCCTTCTCCCCAAGTTCCATAGCCTCCTCACCCAGATGCCCGAGAACGTGGTTGGGGGGCCTCCAGGCACCCAACCACTCCACCCCAGAGGACTGCTGAAGCAACAGAAAGCTGGCATTCAATAAGTTATGAAGTTCAATGTGGCATTGTCCTTCCCTCCTCCACCACCCCTCCCGGGCTACCTTGGTAGTTATCCCCCCCATTTGTGTGATGAATTAATAAAGAATGCATGAATTTGAAACAACAATGATTTTTTTTGCCTCTGAAAGCAGTGATCAAGGGCGGGGAATGGAGGGAGGTTGGCTTACAGGGAAGTAGAGTGAACCAAGGGGGGCCAGGTTTTCATCAAGGATACACAAACAGAACTTTCACACCATAGCCTGGCCAGTCATGAAACTGATTTTCAAAGCTTCTCTGATGCACAGTGCACCCTGCTGTGCTCTTCTAAACGCCTTGGTGTCTGACTGCACGTAATCAGTAGCCAGGCAATTTGCCTCAATCTCCCACCCTGCCATAAACATCTCGTCTTTACTCTCACAAACATTGTGAAGCACACAGCAAGCAGTAATAGCGATGGAAATATTCATGGAATCATAGAATATCAGGGTTGGAAGAGACCTCAGGGGGTCATCTAGTCCAACCCCCTGCTCAAAGCAGGACCAATTCCTAACTAAATCATCCCAGCCAAGGCTTTGTCAAGCCTGACCTTAAAAATCTCTAACGAAGGAAATTCCACCACCTCCCTAGGTAACCCATTCCAGTGCTTCACCACCCTCCTAGTGAAAAAAGTTTTCCTAATATCTATCCTAAACCTCCCCCACTGCAACTTGAGACCATTACTCCTTGTTCTGTCATCTGGTACCACTGAGATGAGTCTAGATTCATCCTCTTTGGAACCCCCTTTCAGATAGTTGAAAGCAACTATCAAATCCCTCCTCATCCTTCTCTTCTGCAGACTAAACAATCCCAGTTCCCTCAGCCTCTCCTCATAAATCATGTGATCCAGCAGCCCAATCATTTTTGTTGCCCTCCGCTGGACTCCTTCCAATTTTTCCACATCCTTCTTGTAGCATGGGGCCCAAAACTGGACACAGTACTCCAGATGAGGCCTCACCAATGTCGAATAGAGGGGAATGATCACATCCCTCAATCTGCTGGCAACGCCCCTACTTATGTAGCCCAAAATGCCGTTAGCCTTCTTGGCAACAAGGGAACACTGTCGACTCATATCCAGCTTCTCGTCCATTGTTACCCCTAGGTCCTTTTCTGCAGAATTGCTGCCTAGCCATTCGGTTCCTAGTTTGTAGCCGTGCACGAGATTCTTCCACCCTAAATGCAGGACTCTACACTTATTCTTGTGGAACCTTATCAGGTTTCTTTTGGCTCAATCCTATATTGGTTTTGCTGAGGTCTAACCAAGTCAGATAACTGTGCCAATGTGCTTTTAAATGCCCAAACGCACATTCTACCACCATTCTGCACTTGCTCAGCCTATAGATGAACAGCTCCCGACTGTCCAGGGTGCCTATGTATGGCTTCATAAGCCATAGTATTAAGGGGTAGGCTGGGTCCCCAAGGATAACTATAGGCATTTCAACATCCCCAATGGCCAACGTGCTCTTAAACATCCAAAGGCACATTCTACTACCATTCTGCACTTGCTCAACCTATAGTTGAACTGCTCCTTACTACTGTCCAGGCTTCATGAGCCATGGGAGCAAGGGGTAGACTGGGGTAGGTGCGACTGCATGGTGCTGCCGGCTGTGAGAGGAGCCCAAGGCAGAAGCTTCCAGCTAACATGATATTCCAGGCAGGACTGAATCTCCATGAGATGAAACTTAAAGAAGAGAATGACCTGGAGTCACTCCCGTTAATGTCCAGGCACCCCTGACTGACCTCACCGAGGTCAGCCAGGGGCACCCATGTCTTCCCAGGTGCTCCGACCAACCTTACCAAGCTCAGCCAGGAGCACCCATGTCTGCCCAGGTGCCCCTGACCGACCCCACCACGGTCGGCCAGGAGCACTCAGGAGACATATGGTGACGGTGAGCTGAGTGGGCTCCATGCTTGCCGTGGTATGTCATCTGCACGGGTAACCCAGGAAAAAAGGCGAGAAACAATTTTTTGCTATTGCTTTCACGGGAGGGAAGGGGGCCTGACGACATGTACCCAGAACCACCTGCAACAATGTTTTTGCCCCATCAGGCATTGGGAGCTCATCCCAGAATTCCAATGGGCAGTGGAGACTGCAGGAACTGTGGGATAGCACCCACGGTGCAATGCTCTGAAAGTCGACGCTAACCTCTGTACTATGGACGCACTCCGTCGACTTAATGCACTTAGTGGGGGGACAATCAACTGTATAAAATCGCTTTCTAAAAAAATCAACTTCTATAAAATCGACCTAATTTCATAGTGTAGACATACCCTAAGACGTAACAATGATCCACTTATTCCGATACCTTGTCTCAAAGTGGCCAAAGCTGGATGCTGCAGAGGAAGATGTAATAGCATCATACTATTCCTACTGTAAGGGCGAGCCTATTAAGGGAAATTTCTTCTTGACCATAGCTATTGATCATCTTGTGTCTTGAAGCATGAGGACTGATAACCCTTATTTTTATTTCATTTATCCCAGCCAGTGTAACATCAGATATCACTTAGTTTTATGTATGTTTAATATCTTTGTGACTCTTACTGGGAAATATTTCTCAATCCTGTAGCAATGAATTTCCACAAATTAATGACACTGGGTTAAATCCTGCCCCTCTCCTGCAGTTATGGAGGAACCAAACTTGTGCATATCTATGGGATGGGGACAGAAAAATGGAATTCCTGAACAGGAGTGCACCCCCGTGCACACTAGATACCCTAGCACACCAGGGGCATATTAGGCCCTATTTTGCATACTCAGGGTATCAGACAGTTTTGATAAGCATGTATCTGAACTGAACCCAAGCTCTGAACCATGTATGGTTGACCATAATTATAAAAACCTAGAGGGGGCCATGTTCTGTCCCATGCTGTAGTTAGTATGCTGGTGCAAGCCAGTCACACATAGCTGTTGAGTCAACTAAATGAGGCTTCTCTTAGCATAGGGGAATTGATGGATGGAGTAGGACTAATGTAACTGGCTCTGCACTCTCTCTTCCTGGCTCAGGAAGTAGGAAGCTCCCTTTTGTCAGGGAGTGGACATGGGCAAGATGTAGCCCTAGGGCTGCGCTAACTTGTGCCAAGGGGTTGAACAGACCTTATGCAGACCTTGTTTCCTCTCCTTTGGAGTTCTGTGTCAAATACAGCCCAACAGAACCTGAGTTCTATGGCTACACTACAGCATACGTTGACATAAGTTACATCATGAATTAGCCACCTCCCTGAGTGACATAATTTATGCCGATTTAAGCACTAGTGTGAACAGCTTCTCCTGCCAACACAGCTACCACCACTCGTGGGGGCTGGAGTAATTAAGGGGACAGGAGAGTTCTCTCGTCACCTTAAAGAGGCTCCATTAGAGAGCTCTCTAGTACAGTTATAGCCTAAATATCTGACCCAAACACTTCTATATTGAGAGAGGTGAAGGGCTAAGAATTAAACCACAATTCTATAGTTCCTATAAAATAGCTCTAATACAGATTTAATCTATTTCATTGCAAGTGTTCTTTAACAATGTTTTGTCTGTTGTCACTGAAAGGTCTTTTGCAGCAGACCATCTCATTTACAGGGCCAGATAATCAGTAAGGATTTAGTGCACATACTCTGTAGGAAAGTATACAGTAATGTACTAACCAGATTTATATTTTATGCAATGTTCAGACTGCATTATAGATCTAGGCTCTAGTCTCATTTTTTGCCATTGCTTTGCCGTGTGACATTAGGCTTATGACACTTAATCCCTGTGCCTCATTTTACCCATTTGTGCAGTGGGGAAACAACACTTATCTGTCTCAAGGCTGGTCAGATCTCAACATCTGTGGACATTTTACCACAGTAAAGATTGCAGGATTTGATTATGACTTTTAAGTTGGCCATTTACACTATTGGTAATGCACTTTGATATTCTCAGGTAGAGTGGCTTATAGGTATATTGTTATGTAAAGCATTGCACTTCAAATTTATCCCATCATCTGGAATTGCGTTGTTAGAGGTTGTTTTTGTTTATTCTAACCTTAGTCACAAACTTTTTAAAAAAAATATATTATCCAACTTTTAATTTAAAACACTCCTGAAGAAAATTGCAACAGGAAAACAGCTGTTACACACACAATAGTGACACAGTGACTTACTATAGCTAATTAATCAGAACACCTGGAGTATCTTTCAGAGTTAAACTGGAAACAAAATACCAGAGATTAGGTTTTCAAAGCTACTGGTGGTTCCCACTAATCTTTTTCAGGTGTAAACTACAGCGCACGTGGAAAACAAAATCTGACTCATTTCTGTGTGACAGGAGATCCTTAGGCTAATAATTGCAGCATGTAGTTTCCATAAAATTTACAAGGTTGGCTTTTCATTTTAGTATTGGCAGGGTTGCAATAAATGCCAGTGAGATCCATCAAAATGAGCATTTTTGTGTGTCCTTGTAAAAATAGATCAATCTTTTTAACAGACTCCATGCAGAGGAACTTGAATAATTACAACACATAGCCACAGCTTAAGAGTCCTTTTCCACACCAAAACCAACATGCTAAGTCATAAATGAAGAGGAAAAATAAACACAGGAACATAATAAACTAGACTGGGTTTGGTTAAGCAGTTCTGCCTTTCAGCTGCCGTGCTGTAGCTAACCAAGTTTCCACTAGGAGTGTGCAGAAAAGTTATTCTCCCTGTTTTACAGTTTTCCTTTCCCCTTTGCCTGTTGCATTCTCTAGGTTTGAGAGCATGACGGCTCCAACAGAGGAAAAGAAAGAGAACCAACAGTCACGGCACACACGCATTCATTCCTGGACCTCACTTTAACTCATACATTGACCGTCTTGTGGGAATATTAACAATCAATTGAGGAGAATGAAGATAGCTCAAAATACAGGGCAACTGCACCTTTAAATCTTCTGTACTTCACTTATAAGTTGTCCTATTCTGTAGTCATTGATGCATTGTCAACTAAAAGTAATCAGATATAGCCAATGGGACAGATTCTTTGTTGTGACAAGTTTCCATCCAGCACAGCAAAGGTAGAGGGCTTGTTATACCTGATTCTTTGCCCAGCTCTGTCTTGGCATCACCATTTGCAGGCCTTACTCCCTACTGTTTCCCAACATGGCACTTCTGGCAAGGGCTGGAGGCATGGAGGTTAAGAGCCAGGTCTAAGCCTGGCAGGAAGCTCTATGGTGAAGGAAATTGAAACATGGGGAGCTGCTGGCAATTTTACTTTCTGTTCTGTTAGGGCTGAGATGGAAGAGCCCCCTCACCAAAGCAATAGTGATGTATAGATAATGGCAAATCATGAGAGTAATGTTGATCATTAAGAAGGACAGAGTGGGGGTAAAAAGGGACAGAGGGACGAAGGTGCTTAGGCGAGTCATTTCATCACAATATAACCCATCTACAATACATAATAGCACCTAGAGAAACGTGTTTCTGCTGGGAGAACTTAAGCATTGCTAATGGAAGATGGGCCATATTGACAAAGGGTCTTCTGTCCAGCCTTGAGTCTTGAACATAGATGTTGTCACAAACATACAGCTAAGGGTAGCATAAAATCCCTCCTTTACCTGTAAGGGTTAAGAAGCTCAAATAACCTGGTTGGCACCTGATCAAAAGGACCAATAAGGGAAGAAGATCCTTTCAAATCTGTGGGGGGAGGTTTTGTTTGTGCTCTCTTTGTTATTGTCTTCTCTGAGACAGAGAGAGACCAGGGCAGGAAAAACACATCTCCTAAAACCCTACTTGAAATAAGCATCTAAGATTACAATTTGTAAGTAATAGCAAGGAAATGCATTAGAATGCGGGAGGTGAGGGAGAAGGCGGCGGCTCTGGGCACCCACCCACTCCACTGCAGAGGATGGCCAAAGCAGCAGAAGGTTGTCATTCAAACAATTTGATTTTTAATGTGGCCATGTCCTTCCCTCCTATCCCACTGCATCTGGGCTACCTTGTCCATTATCTCATTTTTTGTAATTAATAAAGAAAGAATGCATGGTTTCAAAATAATAGTTACTTTATTTCGAATTGGGGAGGGTGGTTGGCTTACAGGGAATTAAAAATCAACAAAGGGGGTAGGTTTGCATCAAGGAGAAACACACATAATTGTCACACTGAAGCCTGGCCAGTCATGAAACTGGTTTTCAAAGCCTCTCTGATGCGCAGCATGCCTTGCTGTGCTCTAATTGCCCGGGTGTCTGGCGCAAAACAATTGTCTGCCATTGCTTTCATGGAGGGAGAGGCAACTGATGAAATGTATCCCAAACCACCTGTGACAATGTTTTTTGTCCTATCAGGTTGGGAGCTTAACCCAAAATTCCAATGGGCGGCGGAGACTGCGGGAACTGTGGGATAGCTACCCACAGTGCACCGCTCCATAAGTCGATGCTAGGTATAGTAGTGAAGATGCACTCCACCGACTTAATGCTCTTAGTGTGGACATATGCAATCGACTGTATAAAATCAATTTCTAAAAATTGACTTCTATAAAATCAACCTAATTTCATAGTGTAGACATACCCTAATAAGTGACTTAACCAAGGTGATATAAGTCAGGGACAGAGTCATGAACTGAACTCAGATCTCTTGAGTCTCCGTTCAGCACTTTAACTACAAGATCATCCTTCCTCTATCATATATTATTTTAATCCAAGAGAGTCCTAATTATTCGGTTTTGTGGGTTGATTCCTCACATATTGCATTCTCTCCTCTCTGTCCCGCTCATTTCATTATTCACTAACTCTGGAAGCAAAGGGATATTCTTCAGTGGTGTAACAAATGCCATTATTTTTAATGGATTTATACTAGGAATGATGGCTTAATTTAATCACTATATTATAACTTTCACTCATCCACATCAGTCCCTCCATTTGCAAGCTACAGTAATTGCTCAGGATCCATTAGTACACATGAAACTATCCAACTTTAATATTGTTGAATCAGTGATGTAAATGTGATTTGCTTCCCTGACATTTGTTTTCAAGGTTATTGACAGAGTCACAGAACTGGTACAACCCAGGCAGTGATGGTGTGAGCTTCCCACAACTGCCTCTGCCTTGAGCTACAGGGACCACAGTAGACAAAGGGTGCAGTTCAGCCACCAGGCCCAAACAACATTTGGTTTCTCTGCTGAGAAAGCTCACAGAAGTCCCATTTGTGTGTGCGTGGGGGGCGTGTTTTGTGACATGGATGCCTGCCCACTGGGAACTGGACTCAGAGCCACCAGGCTCATCGCAAAGAAGTCATACACATATTAGATGGCAATGACTTTTGGTCACTCACAATCTGGGCTGCATTTTAACTAGTGTCCTAAAGACAAAAGGCTCTATATCCCATCGCCAACCCTCTGAGCCATCCATTCACCCTAATATCATATGTTCACTATGAGACACTTCTCTTCAAAGCTAAACAAAACTACTGTACTGCATAGAACTGGCAAACAAAATCATTTGCAGCATATTTCCTCTGTCATAAATATGCCCCAAACCCATTTATTTTCTTGATTTCACTATTTGCCTCAAATAAAGAACAGTTATATTATTGTTTCCTCTAGAGCCCAACTCTTTCTTTACATTTTTACCATTAAATTGAATCTACTAGCAGTAATCTAACTGATGTTTAAAATGCACAGTATGTCAGCATGACCAGATTGCAACACAAATTTCTCCTAAAACTCATAGATGCCTTGATTCTGGTGTCTATAGAAATTTTAAAACTGTTCTTTCTCAAAGTTTTGTTGCTAGTACCCTGAACTCACTGTCATATGAATCATAGAACTGGAAGGGACCTCGAGAGGTTATCTAGTCCAATCCCCTGTACATGTTGCAGGGCTAAGTATCTACATCATTCCTGACAGGTATTTGTCTAACCTGTTTTTAAAAGTCTCCAGTGATGGAGATTCCACAAACTCTGTAGGCAATTTATTCAAGTGCTTAACCACCCTGACAGTTAGGAAGTTTTTCCTAATTCCAACCTAAACCTCCTTTGCTGCAATTTGAGCCCATTTTTTCTTAAGCTCTGACGATAGGACAAGAAGCACAACCTTTTACAAACTTGAAAACTGTTATGTCCCCTCTCAGTCTTCTCTTTTCCAGACTAAACAAACTCAATTTTTTCCATCTTCCCTCAGAGGTCATGTTTTCTAGATCTGTAATCATTTTTGTTGCTCTTCTCTTGACTCTCTCCAATTTTTCTACATCCTTCCTGAAATGTGTCACCCAGAAATGGACACAATACTCCAGTTGAGGCCTAATCAGAGTGGAGTAGAGCAGAAGAATTACTTCTCGTGTCTTGCTTTCAACACTCCTGCTAATACATCCCAGAAGGATATTCACTTCTTTTGCAGCAGCATTACACTGTTGACTCATTTTTAGCTTGTGGGCCACTGTGACCCCCAGATCCTTATCTGCAATACTCCTTCCTAAGCAGTCATTTCCCATTTTGTGCACGTGCAACTGCTTGTTCCTTCCTAAATGGAGTACTTTGCATTTGTCATTATTGAAATAGGAAACAGTCTTAGAGTCATCCTATGTCAGAAAATACAATCTATTGTCACTTGCCTTCACTTGCAAAACCAAAGATTTGTCAACTCCTAACAAACAAGATGGAAAAAGCCTCCAATGTGAGGTGTCTGCCATTACCAATAATTGCTGGCATTTTATCCTGATATACTGCAGTGTATTGTAAACTGTGCTAAAATTACAAGCTATCACTTTAAATGTAAGGGGTTTCCTCGTCTTGCTTGCAGGCTAAGTGGCTTTGTAGGGAAGCATGCAATCAGTCGGCAGAAAGCCAACCTGCAGCAAGGTGGGGTGAGTTGTACCTCTCTGTTTTAGGAAAAAGCCAGCTTTGTCTCTCTCTGTTTCGAGGTTCTTGTGCGAGGGATCTGAATTCTAAGAAATAAAGTAGTGTTACACTGCAATTTTCAAGCAAGAGTATTTTATGTTTTTATCTAACTTCTCCGCATGTATGCTGTGAGCATAACATGTACCAAGCTGAAAACGTTCCTGTCAAACTTTGTTTATTTTACATCCATTCTTAGCCATAATTTCACTTGGGTTTCTTGAAATGTTGCACCGTTCTTTTCCTGACCAAGAGCGCCCTTTCTCACCTTGCCAGGATTTACCCTGGATCCCCATTTCTATATAGCTACATGGGACTGGGAGGATGGTAGTTACACCTCAACACCTGCTTGCAACCTCCCAGGATGAGAACCACGATGTTAGAAAAAGCATTCCACGTATGCGTTTGCTTTCACAGAATGACTCCTAAAACTATTACATCCAACTAGACATGTCACTGCTCCTTTGTTTAACATAGTAAGATTTTAGGAGAGAGCAGAGCAAGTGTGCATGCATGTGTATGTACAGTCAAAACGTGCACCAAATGAAGACATAGCCAAATCAACAGCAACTGTCTCAGCACAATCCTAGTACAGTATTAAATATCAACAATATTTTATTCCACAGAGTGGATATTCTTTTGATACACTGATCACAAGAACTAGACAAACAAAATTCTTGCTAATCCAAGGTTATTAATCTGTTCAAGATTGCCGACACAACAATACTGTAGCAATCAATGTTAAATCAGTGGGGTCAGATTGCTGAGTCCTCCCTACTCAAGATGGACGAAATTCACCGAAATACTTAGAAACAGCACAATGGCCTCTGCCTTGCTTCAACATAATTAAACCGTCACACTTTGTGTTGGCCCTCTGCACAAGAACAACAACATAGGGTTTCAGTTACTCCTGTGAACTAAGACCCAACACCCTCTTTCTGTTTAAACACAATGTTTATATGTGCCTTAGAAATACCAGAGCTCGAAGGCAGGACTCGCATTGATGTCAAAGGGAGCCATATTAGTCCCTTAATGACTTGGATGCTACTTCTACTCCTGCTCCTAGCAGTGATTTCTTCCAAAGTTGAGTCAGACATCCGTATATACACCTGTTATCTGGTCTCTAAATGGAGGTAAGCAGTTTCTAGAAGGCCTAAAAATACATTATATTGGTTTGGAATATCTTCTCTGTAATTATGAATGTGATTTGCCATATTGGAGCCAGGGACAAATTCTAAGGACTAAATTCTGCCCTCGGGTGCATACGTTTGTGGGAAGTTTGTCACTGAGAAAGGAAAAATGTAGGACGATCTGGTTTTAGTATAAAACAGAGTGCACTGATCCAAACTAGTAAAATTCTTCCCTCAGGGAATTTAATTTTATTTTGTGTACAGTAAGATTGTTTACACCAGGGTGTAACTGTCTATGTGACTATAATCATGCTATTTATGTAGGAAATTGAAAGTTTTACAATAAGAATCAAGAATAATTTCATTCTGAAGGATTAAGCATTTAATTGAGAATGTTAAGGTTAAGTTAAGGTTTGATGTTTCCTTTTTCTTTTTTTTTCTTTTTCCAAGTGTTTTTTACTAGCATTCTTATTCCACTCAGAGTAACATAAAATAAATACCCATCCAAGCCAAGCCAAAAACTGCAATGCCAAGACAAACCAAGACTTGCTGAAAAAATCTCTCTTCTCAGTGACTGACTTTTGTGAAAGCCCTAGTTTGGATTTAGAAGTCCTCTGTCATCTAGCTGGATCAGCAAAGCATAGAGTCATTTTGAAACAGAGAATCATAAGCAGCACTGGGCAAGTGAGAGCAGCCTCTCAAAATTATGTATGTTTAATGCTATGTCCTGGGTAGGTCTAAAAAAAATGTTGCAATCAATTCCATTCTATGTCTTTATTTATTCATCCACCTAGCATATGTAACAGTATGTATATTAGCTTGTAGGCAGTGATGCTCATAAACCTTACATGGTCCAACCTCTAGAGAGGGACAGAGATCACCTCAGGTGAACTTGGGTTTCTCTTCTTGGGCAGAGATCCACAATAATTCAAATCACCATAAGGATCCTCACGTGTAACAAAGTCTCTTGTCAGCTCATCAGCAGAGATTGGAGCTGGGACCTCTGGATCTAAATCATGATTCCTCTTCTGCTTGAACTCAAGAATAACGTTAGTACATTTGGAGGCAGTAGCAGAATCATAAAAAACTCTTTACTAATCCAGCCACTAGAGGGGCAATGAAGATTCACGCTGGGTTAGTGTGGTTAAGAATTGAATTGTTTCTCCTGTAGGATCTTGACTCCCAGGTGAGCTAGAGCTTCATGAAACCACAACTCATAGCAGCCACGGGTTTGCCTGCATCCCCAATAAACTTGGTGAGTTGATTGCAGGACCATGCTGTCCATAAATATAAAATGAACTTGGAACTAAGCTTACATTTTAAACAGACAACACAAAAAATCAGATAGAAAATGCCCTGAAAGAGCCCCATAGGGTGATTATAAACCAGAGTGCAGCATTCAAATATAAAATACAATAATGGCTGGGTTGCCAGTGGAAGTGTGGGGGTTCATGGAAGGAGTGATGCGAGAGAAGAAAGGATAGGTGCCTGATTTTATTGTGTCAGCTGCTTCCATGGTGGAAAATTTGTTTTACTTTAGGAAAGTTTTATTTTTAGGAGTATAGTTTCTTTTGGGTCAGGTTATGAAATAACGTTAGGGATCTTTTTCTCCATATCTTCAGTCTCCCAAACACACTTCTATGGACAGTGACAGGGATCATGTATATTTTTATTTTCCTGGTTTTGCAGAATCATTGGAAAGTTACACATGTAAAGTGACAGACTGTCTGGGATTGGAGGGACCAAACATTGAGGATGCGGAGTCTGATGACAGCCTGACTTAAGTACCAATACAAACATTTCAAAATGTCTTAATCATCCTCCCTTTGACATTCTTGTGTGTGTTTGTGGGGAGAAGGGGAATTTTATTTACAGCTTTAAGTATCTGCCATATAGAAGGGTCAACCTAAATTAAATTAGTGCTCTGAATAAAAGCATTTGCTGGATGTGTATTGAACGGAGAGTTCAAGACAGATTCCAAATTAACACTTTTTTCCTGTTGGAAGTATAGAGCAATTGGGATCATTTGGTAAGCTGAACACAAGCAAACAATGTGTGTTTCAATACATTTAAACAGGGGGTCACTCTATCCTGGGAAGCAATGACTCTGAAAAGCATTTGGGGTCATGGTGGATAATCAGCTGAACATGATCCTCCAGTGTGACGCTGTGGTTAACAGAACTAACGTGTTCCTTGGACATAGAAACAAGAGACTATCGCAGAGGAGTAGGGAGGTTATATTACCTATATATTTGGCACTGGTGCAACTGCTACTGGAATCCTGTTTCCAGTTCTCGTGTCTACGTTTAAGGAGGATGTTGATAAATTGGGGAGGGTTCAGAGAAGAACCATGAATATGATTAAAGGATTGGAAAGCCTGCCTTATAGTGAGAGACTGAAACAGCTCAATCCATTTAGCTTCACAAAAGGAAGATTAAGTGGTGACTTGATCACACTCTACAAGTACCTATACACAGGGAACAAATCTTTGATAATAGAGGGCTCTTTATCTACAAGACAAAACTAATCAAATCTGATGGCTGGAAGTTAAAGCTAGACAAACTCCGAGTGGAAATAATGTGCAAGTGAGAGTAATTAATCATTGGAATGATTTACTAAGGGTCGTGATGGATTCTTCATCAATGCACATTTTAAAATCCAGGCTGGATGTTTTTCTCAAAAGATATGCTCTAATTCAACCACAGCTATTGGACTTGAAGCAGGAATGAATAGAAAAACATCCAGTCTTCCCTATAAAATATGTGCTCTAGGAATTATTTTGGGGAAGTCCTATGGCCTGTGTTATGCAAGACGTCAGACTAGATTATCATAACAGTCCTCTCTGCAGTGTTGTATCCACAGCTGGGCCGCAGCCCACCCACTTAGCATCCAGACACACTCAAATCTGAGCAGGGATGTAGAGCTGCCACAGCGGCCCAGAGCGTCACTCGCCCTATAGCGCCCAGTGGGATTTAGCCACCTGCAGCTGCCCAGCGCCCACCAGCCAGAGCCAGGGAAGAGCCAGTGGTCCCCGGCACTCGGCTCCCCCAGTGTCTCGGAAGCCAGCTGGGCTCCTGCGTGGAGCCTGAATGGCTCCGGCTCCCCATACCTGTACAAGAACAGCCCTGTGTCCCAGCCGCCCCAGGCCCTCTTGCAGTGCACCTCAAAATGTGCCCACAGCTGCAACTACAGCATGCTGTCCTGGCTGAGGGGCCACAAGTGCTACTGCTTCTTCAAGGATGGTGAGAAGTGCTTCCTGATCATCGAGCGCCAGTGGGTTATGGCCGCACAGGTGACGCTGCACTGGCAGCAAACCAATGAGAGCCTGGACAGCCTCCTCCTAGACTCCCTATGTGCCCTGCCCGGGCCCCCACCACCTCCAATGGGGATGGTGCCCCGCAGAGACCCCCTGCCGAGCTGGTCACCACCACCCTGCGCTGGGCGGGTGCAGCACCCCAAAGCAGGTAAGTGGCAGGGGATGGGGCAGCACCACAACCTGGGGGCCCAGGGCTCCTCAGAACCTGCAGGCATGTGCGTGAGGCAATCTGGATCCAATAGGAGATGGGCTTTGGAGTCTAAGTACCTGGACATGGGACAAGCCCTGCAATCCCAGGGGTCTCTGCAAAGCAGGGGAGGACCCTGAGAAGGGAATGGGTCAGGATCACTGAAAGGCAGCGGGCAGGGAGCACTCCCCAGAGCAGGTAGGTATGGGTTTCCAAGGGGCAGGCAGGCTGCAGGTTCCCCAGGTATGAGCACCGTGCCTCACTCCTCATGCCGGGCAGGAGGTTGCATATGGGCCACATGCAGAGAGCCCGCAGCTGTAGTTATTTGCAGATAGGTGAGGAGGAGGAGAGGACAATGATTATCATTGCTCGCATGCACCAGGAGTTCTGGCTGCTGCCCTGATTGAACAGGCTGTTTGTACATTGCTGTGAGTCCCTTCGGACCAGGTCTAGGAAGAGGGTGTTGCATCAGGGGAGAAGCTGAGCTAGCACTGTCTGTCATTGCTGATCCACCCAGAAGCCAGGGCCGACCCACGTTTCCATCCTAGCTATGCCACTGCCTCTCTGGCCTTAGAATCTACGAAAACAACAATAAAAATTACTTACAAAGCTAAAGGCTAGTGTTACTTTATTAAAAATGTTCAATTTCTTTAAAAATAATCCTTAGAACCAATAAGATATAGGTCAAACAATTCAATTTCTTGGCTATTACACCTCTTTCCTCTTTGGCTGCTATTAACATAATGTGGGCCCCAGTAATGCAAACTGATCCACATGGCTGGACCCTTACCCCTGGACAGAGCCAAAAGGGCTCTGTGCAGATCAGTTTGCAGGACAGACTGGAAGTTCTTTGGGGCATGGCTTTTACATCCTAGGTACCTATCAAGTGCCTACCACACTGTGGGTGCTTTGCTAGTTAATATTAACGTAACAAACTCATGGCCATCTACATACCACCGACACTCAAAACTGCATGGCCAGAAAGATCGAACAAGTAGAGAACGCAGATTCTTTTACTCCAAAAGCACAAATTCCTATCACTTGAGCTAAAAGAGAATCTCTGCTAGTTGTTAGCATTATAGGGTCTGTGACACACAGTGTTAAGCAGTTCTGGCACTATCCCGGGGAGAGCATTGCTACAAATACTTGCCAGTTTATCACTAATGATAAATAATAACTAAATAGGGCCATTGGTTACCTCCTGATGAAATGTAATCTCAAACTGTAGGTGTGACCAAGTTACTTATTGATACATATTGACAAAGCTAAAAAATATCCATGTGTTTCTAAAAGAATAGGCCTTTTTAATCTATGGAGATGTTTTCTCTGAAGTTGTCGGGCACTTGCTATAACTTCAAATCACTGCAAGCGACAAACAATCACAGCAGATGATACCAAATCTGTGCTGAGTTTTACCTGCCTCTGTAAAATTAAATAAAAATTTAACAGTACCACTATTGTGATTCACGCATAATTGAGTGTGCCAGCTAATAATCTTTAATATCCACTGCTGACAGGATGGAATTAACTGCATTTTTTCCTGTCCGACTTTCATTTTTTCCGTGTGGTGTAAGCCAGTATCTAATCCCATCCTTATATCATTTTTGCTGTATTAACTCGATTGAGGGGAAAGTTCTTAGCCTGAAAGCAGGTTAGGGTGAGACCTTGAACTATCAATGTTTACACAATTTAAAGATGCCTTTTGTTGAGGTATTCCACTGATGCTTGCCAACAAAAGCTTTTCATGCGCAAAAGAATCAATACAGAATTATAGTTAAGCCATGTAATAATTATCCTCATTAGACGTAACCAGAGCATGGTAGGGATGAATTCAGTTATAAACTCTAGTAATGCTCAGGAAGTATATTATATATGTAATTTAATAATCCTGGAAATAAATACACAATTCTTTTTGTCTTTAGCCCAAAGTCTATTAAAGGAGAGAGGTAATTCACTCTAGAGTGAGAAGACTGATTCTTTTACTTAATTTGGCAGTAGCCTTTGAATATAAACCTCAGGAATGTCTAACGGGGCATTCTGAGACTAACACAGATGGGGTACCTGTTTGCAACACTTTCTCATGTGAAAGCAGCAAAGAGTCCTGTGGCACCTTATAGACTAACGGACGTATCGGAGCAGGAGCTTTCATGATTGAATACCCACTTCGTCAGCTGCACGACTAACACGGCTACCCCTCTGACACTCTCTCATTTGAGTCACCCTTACTCACATGAGTCATCCCAATGGGAATAGTTGTCTGAGTAAGAACTGGTTGTGAAAGTGCAAAATTAAGTTCTCTCTCACTCAGTATAGAAAAGAGTTTTCACTGCTAAAGAGGCCCACGAGTCTCACCTAGGATTTCTAGGCACCTATTCACAGATACATAAATTTTTCAGATTCCACTTCTTGCATCCTTGCAAATTTTTAGAGATTCATGGGATGCTAATAAGGTCATGAATGTTTTTAAAGTATAGATCTAAAGTTCATGTCTTGACTAGAGAGATTGGCAAATCAATCCAGATAAACATTGTGAACAATCTATGCCCAATACTTCATGGTTATTATACTGCTGCTGTAATCCACTGGAAAACTTCATGACAATTCTGGGAACAAAACTCAATGCCTTTTGCTCCAAGAGCACTTCCCTAACACTTGAGCTAAAGAAGAATGTTCTTTAGCTGTTGGCAATGTTGGGCGTATAGCACACAACCAAGCACGTCTAAGTCTAGTCAGTAGATGCCTGTGGTACTTCTGCACACTAGCCAAATCATTGTAATATGAACCAGTCCAAATTTCCCCAAGAAATCCAGTTAAACTAAATCCAAACTTTTGAGATGGGGGGTGGAGGGAAGGAGAGGAAGAGAGAGAGAGACTCAATAACCTGTGACTTGTGTTCAGTTTTCATATGCCTCTGCATTGATTAGCTTTGAGCCACAACAGGAAGCTTAAATTCTAAGATAGAGGGGGTCTTCCTGCAACATTTCTGACTTTAAAACCAGTAAGTAGAAAGTCTCTCAAAATTCCTGTACCTGGGGATTTACATCCTGCAGAGAAATCACATCCAAACTTTTAGATACTTATCTGATCAGATTCTCTGAACCTTTAAAGGCACATCTACCACTTTAAAGTCCACTGCTTTCTTCTTGCCAGGAGAGGCAGCCTGTTCTAACAGTTTGAGCACTCAACTCTACTCCTAGCTCTGACATTTTCTTGTTAAGTGACATACTCATAGCCACAGAACCTCTCTGTGACTCAGTTTCCACTTCTGTAAGAAGTTTATCCTATCCTATCCCAGGACTAATTTGCAACAGCAAAGCATTTTGCCATTAGAAAGGGTAAGTTTTACTGTTTTCCTTTGTTATCCATTTAAAACTAACAGTTTATGAATAAAAATTGGGTGAAATTAACTTTTGAAGGATTAGATTTTGCAAGGAAAGCGACAGCACTGTTACCATGGTGATAGGCTTGTAAAAGATTCTGAAAGACAGACAGATATAACTGTAAGCAAAGCATAACGTATTCATTATGCAGTCAGTGGGCCAAATTCTGCTGTCCTGCTACGATCCAATCCGAGTCAGTGGCAAAACTCACATAATAGTAATAGAATTCAGCTCTTACACTGGTGAAATCTGGAGTAACTCTGTTATAGTCAGTGGTGTTAGGTTGGATTTACACTAGCATAAATGAGAGTATAATATGGTCTAATAAGACAACTCGTATGGGTAAGAAATGCAGGATTTGGAGATGATTGTTTAAAATAATTTGGATTTATTTTTCAAGAGGCTATTTAATTACTGTTAGCCAGCTATAATGTTACATGCAATAGTTTAAAAATAGTTTTAAAATAAATTGTATGCATTGGGAAGATTAAGTGATCCATTTTAAGAGCATAATTTCTCAGAATATTGAAACAATTGTTGAAAGAAAGAAAAAAAGAGAAAGAAAATGGTGCTCCATGGAAAAGTTATTTTCAAACCCAGTTGTAGAAGAATGTGTGTGTGTAGCCTGAACATTTTTTAGCAATAAAGCCATGGTACTAAAATATTAGATGTTTAATTTATGTTTTCCTTGCAAAGATATATTGTAACTACATTCAAAGTAATCAACAATAGAGGAATGGTATAAACAAGATCTAACGCACATCTAACGCTATTAAATTAGTCGGCTTCTAGCATTATCATAATTGGCAGTAAAATTGCTTTGATTGCTATCAGTTATAATCAAATATAGGAAAAGGCTGGAATGCTAGTACCTTCCACAGTAGTATGTTCTTTAGCAGTCAAACAAAGCTGTGACATATCAATTTAAAATTATCCTCTGCAGTAGCAGATTAACAACATAATGAATGCTAGATTTGTTTCAATGTACAAGTTCAATTGATTATTTTATTTTCATCTGTCCACTTCAATAGGTGATTTGTCCATTTCAATAGATTAGCTCTGTAAATAAGCCAATTCAGTATACTGAACTGTTTGTAACTCTGAGGCTACCGGTCCTACAGAGCTCTCTCCTAGGAAATGACAGCTGAAGTACCCCAACCTATCTTCACTATCACGATGGGACACACTGAGATGGGGAAAGAGTGTTTCTCATGGGACTGGGTCTCAGGCCATTCAGAGCTTTGAGAATCATAACCAGAAATGGGTTCATTTCCCTTCTCAAAACCAATGGCTGGTTCTTCTACCTATCTCACCACAAGCAAGCATCAAAATGCAAAAGCTGTTTCAGAGCTGGCTAAGTCATTGCACCTTAAAGCATAGCTTGAGGGTAGATGGTATCAGAGTAGTTATTTGTCTCTAAGGTAGGGGTTTGATACCCACGCCTCATTCAGTCAATGCTTGTGGGAGTTCAGGGCACATGGATAGAGGTTGTAAAAACACATCTGTGAAGTCAGTGAATTTCCCTCTCCAGAGAGAACGCCACAGAGATAACTGCTCTTTATCCCACAGCAACCCATTTCCTCTCCCCAAACCAGTCCCAAGTCCCCCCAGAAGACATTAAAGGAAAGTCAGCAGGGGGGCATGAGCACATTGAAGCAAGAGAAGCAAACGCTGTAGATGTAAAGTGGGTCCATTCAAGGGTCCCTTTGGAGATTCAAGTTCATCCAGCTCTAACTTCCCAGGGAAACTGAAAGGATTGGTTGACTTCCAAATCCTACAGAACCACATGGTGGCATTCAGATTTAAAAAGTCTTCATAAAATGCACTCTCCAGGATTTGCACAGCCCTAATAATAATGCTGTGCAACATATCTGTATTGTCATCTGCCATTACTAGGAGGTGACACCTCTCCTAACCATGGTTGTTCAGAACCTTTGAAAGGACAAATGGATCCAACACCAGTGGGGAATGCTAACTGGTAGAATTCCTAAGGTCCTCTCCTTCTGAGAGGTTCAGAGATTCAGAACTCTTCTTGGAACTCTAGAGCTGTGTCCACAAATACAGTCTCAGAACAGAAATGGAATTGGATTCTAGTGTTCCCCCAAGGTTTATAGTTTATGATTGAACTCCAGAAAGGACTAGAATTACTGTGTACTCTTTGCTTTTGGGTCACATCACAGACAAAGGACTTATGCCTAAATACAGTGGAGCCCTCATTGTGAAGTTATTAAACGTAAAGGCTAGGCTGTTAAAAGGGGCCTGCATGAATTAGGTGTCCATTTCCCTTTGGCTTCTTTGAAAATCTTAGACAAAATACAAAACTGAAATAGATCATGACTACTCTGGCTGATTTGATGCTTTGACTCTGCCTACGACCTGTATTGGATATGTAAAGGTCAGAGAGGAATGAAGACCTGCTCTTCAAAATAAACTTGAGTCAACTATGCCCATACACCATATGGTATACATATGCAGAGGGAAAATACTTCCCTATCACATCTGATGGGTCATCTTATGCCACGAAAATTACATCAGATACTGGAAATCTAGTTTACTTTCAGGGTCTGTCTACACAGTGAAAAAGGTGAGTTCTTAACTCTGGTTAGCTAACTCTTCAAACAGCAGTTCAGACATGGCTACTCAGCTTTGAACTTGGGTTAGGACCTTGAGTTCAACCCCAGACTATCCTACAGACTTTAACTCCAGCTACTAACCTGAGTTCAAAGCCAAGTTACTGTGACTTCACTACTATTTTAACCCACATTAGCTAACCCATGTTAAGAACACTTTTTTTCCCCCTAGTGTAGACATACCTGTAGAGGGCAATGTATAAGTCTAGTATCAAAATTCAGCACTGGAAATCCAGAGTGAGCTTTGGCTAGGTTGGGCCAAATTCACCCATGGTGTAACTATAGTGAAATCACTAGAATAAAGCCAGGACTAAAACCAAGCAAGTATTTTTATAGTTAATTATTTTTTTATTAGGTATACTCAGAACTGCTGAAAGAACCCATGCTTTTCTACATAAGCTGTAGAAAAAAGGGTGCCAGATATGGTGTTTCTTACAAGTTATTTTTATCAATAGAAGTTTGAAAACGTGAACTAAAGATGCATACATAAAGAAGGCCAGACTCTCAAACTCATGACACAAATGAAGTAGAAAGCATCGGGATCTCCTCTGTTGTGGATTGCCCCAGCGGCTGTAGAGTGGGCAAGCCAGCTTCCACACCACCCCCATTGCAGCCCTGAACATAGGGCACATATCAACAGCAGAAAGGGGGCACAGGCAGAGCATGCTCAGCTGCAGGATGGCCTCTTAGAGGTGTTGCAGGGAGCTGCAACCAGCCACAATCTTTTGTGCCCCTAATCCCCATCCACCTAGCCCAGATGTACCCAGCTGATAATCCAGCCCGGTATATAAAAACCTATAGCCAATTATTTGTTTTGGTTTTTTAAAGATGGTTGAAATGATACAAGATCAATTATTGTCTATCTTTGCACCAATCTTAGTTTTGAAGTTTTCATTATGTTAAAACAACAATTGGCGTCTGTGACATCCCTGTATGCAAATTCCAATACATTGCTTTGCCTTATGTCACTGCATGTTATGTAGGAAAGCATGGACATTAACAGAGAGCCACAGCAAAGCATCTAGTGCATCTGAATCTTTTGTTTGCAGCTCAGTCTTTTCCTGCCTAGCAGTGACAGGATCAGGGAAGAATTTTCTGTGACTAATTAGGTTTTAACTTGCCAGAGAGAAAATGGACATTGGCAGTCTATCGTAGAATAGTGAAACATAGTTTGAACTAGACTGAACTTAATTTCCTTTTCACTGAAAGGAAAGAAAGATTAATGAAATATCCCCAAATCCATCCTGTTAGTTTTTATTAAATCAGCAAATGAAATTTAACCTCCAATTCTGTTATAAAATCTTTTTCCTGTAGATTAAGTTTCAACAAACATAAATGAAATAGACATACTCCCCTCTACAACATTGTAGATATGAAAATTACATTATTTCAAATCAACATTAAAGTTACTTTAGGCAAATGCCCCATTAAGAAACACTTATTTCTGTAAAAAGAAACATAAATGTTACCAATAAACGATGTCACTTTGCTAATTATTTCTGAAAACCACTTACTGACATCCCAACATTTACTTGCTGTTTTTGTCAGTAATACTAGATCAGTCCTAAAGGAACATGGATTTCTCTTTTATTAATTTTATACTTTCCATGGGATGCCATCTAGGTAATACTCCTATTTCACCTACTCTATGGATTTTTAATTATTTGTATTCTATTACTACATGAATCTCCTGAGTCATTCCTCTTCCACGCCCTAGTATAAATCAAGAGCAATTCCACTGGAGTCAGTAGATTTACACCAGTGTAAAACCAAAGTAAGTGAGAAGAGAATCAGGCCTTGTGTGCTTTCAGAATATATCAGTTTAGATATATGTATGTACATGCAATACAATTCAGGCAACTATTCCCAGCTGAGGAGTCCCCTTTCTAGTTGAGATTTAAAGGACAAGTCAGTCAACTAGGACCCTGATCCAGTCATTGGATACATGAAGCCAGATGTTTGTTCCTCCACCCATGGAGCCAAACACTTGCTGTGACATGTAGCCCCACTGAAATCAGTGGGGTGCAAATCTGACTGAAGGTCTGAGCCATCTGTACTGCAGCTGGGAGGAGGGAATCTGTGCCTGAAACATTTTAGTTGCCATTAATCATAATGTTTTTTCTGATTACTACTCACCTGCTCAGCAGCACAAGGATGTGAATGTGAGTGTGCTGAATATATATCACTGGGAGACCACCACCCGCCCTCTAATATCTGACAATACAAGGTCTCATCCTGGGAGGAGCAGAGTACTCTTTATTCCCAAAGAAGGCAGTGAGGTTGAGTGTTTCCACACCAACATGAGGGGCTGGATGTCTTGTTGGGTTAGGTCCCAAGAGGTTTGATCCTGCAGCCCTTTCTCCAGTGAGCATTCCCTCTGAGTTGAGTTGCTCCACCCTGTCATGTAACTCAGAGCACAATAAAGAAGCAATTGCTGCCGTAGAAATTAAAATGTTAACCCTGTTTACGTCAAACTTGCCAGTGCTCAGTACTACGCCAGATGATATAAAACTGTATAAAATATTCAGAATGATTGCCAAGAAAGTAGATGTGCTGCCAATGCTCCTGAGCACATCCTCTGGAACTGATTACTCCTAATCCTTTAGAAAAATGTATAAATAAAATGATGCCAAGACTGATGGACAAGCTGGGGCACCTACTCATGTTTCTAATATATTGCTTTCCTCTTCCCCCATATGAAATGCTCTCGTCTTTTAGTAACTGAAGTTGACAATCTTCAAAAGAAATCAAACTGCATATAAATGAACATTCTGAAGCATGTCACAGCAAGTCAGAAACTATTGAAATCTACTAGAACTCCCCTAAACAAGAATTTAAATCTTTTAGTAAGGCTTTAGTAGAGTAATTAGTTAACTTATTGGTAGGAATGTGCTTAACAGGAACACCAGAGATGTTTACACTTAGTATTAGCTTCTCAAGCATGTATTCTAATCCCAAAGCCCCAATCTATGTGTTACTGGGAATGTAGCAATTACTTATGTTCTCTACAAGTTAGAGGAGGGATGAAGAAATCCTCAATAGGTGGATAATTAGTTTTACACACTACCATTCTCTGCATGGGGCCAGATTCTGTGGTCCTGATTTATTCAGGCCATGCTGCCACTAAAGTCAAAGGGAGTTTTGACCCAATACAGTCCAGAGCACCAGCTGTGATCATCAGGGTTGCTTGGCGGTATGTCAGGAGACACAGTGACTTGTTCTCCTTCCTCAAATACGTTGTAATAGTCTTTCTTTATCAAAAAGTGTCTAGTAAGCTAGAGTAAGTGGGTTTCAGCAGCCTATCTGCTCATTAATAACTGCAGCTGGTGCAAGCTTTGGTGTTTTATTTTGTGCTTAGCACAATCCATCTTTAGAACAGATGCATTTAGCAAGTCCCATCAAGATACTAAATAGGAATGAGGTGCATTTAAAACAGCTGGCCGCAAACTGGTTTTTACTTATAATAGAAGAGTGGTATTCATAGTCTGCACCTCCTAACACACTATGGTTTATCATACGTCTGGAGAGTTGATATTCCTCTGAAGCAGAAAGGTAGTTTTACTCCAAAATAGGGGTTGTTTATGTCTAAACACAGATATGGGGAGGAAAACAGACTAATATGATAGCATTGGTTTTGCTAACTCATTATAATTACAGATGGCCCAAGCCAGAAAATTCAGACACAGATTTCAGATCTAAAATAACCTCCTAGAACTTGAAGTTCATTATAGAGATAGATCCAGGGTCATTAATAGGTACTTGGGTGCATGGACCATCTCCAGATGGAATATAACTTATTTATATGCTTGCAAAGATATACAGTGGTAGGTGATCAATGAATCATTGCTAAGCTAGTAATGAAGGCACACAGTAGGAACTCAGTTACATGAACTTCCCTTTTTGACCCATCCTGGATTCCATTGACTGATTATCTCAACGCATTTGGCATTGACCAAGCAGTTCAGCTAATCATGAATTTATTACATATCCATCCACAAATACTTAAACCTGAGCTTGGAATTCTTTACTCACCAATAGTCTATATGCAGATCTCTCCCATTTTTGCTATTTAGCACCCTGAAACGGGTGAAAATATTTAATGCTGGTTATCATGAATAGTCTGTGAGATGCTTCCAATTTTCATGGGTTGCCCACAGAATTAAGTCTTCATAAGAATTCAGATCCTAAGTAAAAGGCAGTAGAAGGCTGTGAATTCACCTTGACCACTGCAATTCTGCTGCACAAGAGTGGGTGTAGGATGTAGAGGGTCCACCATACTTGGAGTCCTCACTCTCTATGCAGTGAGTGACTGGACTCTGCAAGATCTCCACCCTGTGTGGCGCTAAGAAGAGATCCAGGGATTGGAGTAGGTTAAGGGAGGTAAAAGGCCATGGCCACTGGATGACCCACCAGTCAAATCCTTCCCACTTGTTCAGGAAAGACACAGAAGCTGAGAAGGCCGCAGTGCTGTGGCTGCAGTAGTGGTCTGCGAGCAGTTCTTTAGCCACTCGGAGGCTTTGAGGAAGGGAGGATTCCATTCTTTCACTTTACCCGCAAACCAGCCTCCGACCGCTGCAAAGGATCTGCCATAGGTGAGAATAAAAGAAAAGAAAGCAAACCCAAGACCAGTAATATACTTGCCATGTCCTATGCATGATTTTAAGAAGCATTGCCCTAGGGATGCACACACATACTTTCCATGTTGCTAAGAATGGACAATGATGACAGGGGGCCAGATGACGTACTACGGTTAATGGGAAATGTGTGCATGTATCTGGGGAGAGAATTTGACCCCAAGTGATTTTCAGTAGATTATATTTTGTTACCTAATTTGATATGCACCAAAATGAAAACTGCTGTAGATACTCATTTGCAATCAAACAAACAAAATGCTGTGCAATAAATGCATCTATCTAAGGTTTCATGGTTTTGAAGAGCTTACTGTGCATATAATTCTGATGCCTTAACAGGCTTTCAAAAAGCACATGGGGGATTCCAAATTTTTTGATTCTTGGTCCCAGCATGTGCAAAATAAGTTTTTTTTTGTTAAACCTGTCACTATCATATGCCCTATGGCAAACAATTAGACTGCCTACTTCCTTTCAGAAGCATTTGATTAAAGTCATTCTTAACGACATGCTAAATGGAGCAAGGAGGGAAGGGGAGAGAGAACCCAGAAAGAATTCAAGAACCAATTTTTGTTCTTTTGGATTTTTACCCCATTGTATGGGGAACAGGTCTCCTATCTTTGGCACATCATAAAAGGGTTTCTCTCTTCTGCTGAATATTGTATCCCTCTAGCATCCAAAATGTGTTGCTGAACAATGGCTGATGAGAGGGTGTCGGTTCTGGTGCAATTTTAACATCCCTTCATCTGTCATCACTGGGGAAAGAGTCACACAGTCAAATACTTGTAACCATGCACAAGAATATTTGTTATTTGACATTCTCGTGTTTAACCTGTTTGCCACCCAACTGGGGAGAAATAATATCATGTGACCTAGGATCGCCATTTACATGTCACGAACAACACACAGAAGTGACCAGTTTGTGAACAGCCTAGAGGCTAAATTAGTTTGCATGAACTAGACATTTATGAATAGAGAATAACTTTGCAATATTAAATTGGCCAGAACATTAGGGTCATTTCAAATTATGTCCAATGCCAGTAGCCCTAAGGGATCATTAATGGAGCTGGGGATCCTCAGGGTGCAAGAACTCCCTGGCCACACCCCCTCCGACAGCGGCAGAAAAAGTTTGTGACATAGGAACCACAAAGGCGGTTCTATGCTATCCAAGCAGTCCCTTGTACTTGAATGATCCTTGAATGGTTGGCTTGAAATCCACTTTGTGGTGACAGTGAGGTGCAAAGCTGGTACAGCACAGCCCATGATCTGGGCCAGAATCTCTCTGTCAAAGATTTTCAATAAGACATAAAGGATGTTCATCACATCATGTATTTGCAATGAATAATTAAACCAGATCCTTCACTTGGTATCACTTTAGGAAATGCTTTCTTCCAGAAAGCAAGAGGACACAATCCAAGATATATATCTACATTGTGCATCCTGTACATAGGTACTAGCTGTGAGGCAGCAAATGCAACCCAAGGTTGCTGCCCTGAAAGAAAATAAAAGAGCGCTCTCATAGACTGTCTCCAAAACTCATGCTGTTGCTGCCCTACTTTCTGGGTGGCGGTGCTGCTGCTGCTGCTTCTCATGTATCATCCTGTTTTCAGACACAAACTAATTATTATGTAAAATGCAAGATGCAAGCACAAAATCAAAACCCCTATAATCATAAAATCCAGCATATGGAAAACGTGATGGGCTGTGTTGAGTGAAAAATTGCTCTCGTCGACCTTTGCCAGTAGTTGATGCTTAGGATGCACCCAAAAGCCTACTCATTTATACACCACTCCATACCAAAAAGAGATCCAAAGTGCCATCACTTGTCAAAAATTAACTGCAAAGAGACTTGCGGTAACCCAAGTAAAGACAGCAAAACAAGGTTATTGAATGTTTTTATTAGGAAATCAAAGATCTGCTTGGCCATATGCGAAGTTCTGAATTGAAAGAAAACGTCACAGATATTTTCAGTTTTATTAAGGACATGAAAACAAAGAATATAGTTGCTCCATTTATTGCTGCTTCGGTATAATTAGTGATGAGTGACCTTGGACATGCTGGAGGTTGCAGGGCTTGCCCCTGTGCACGGGACAGTGGGGGAAGAGGACATGAAAAACACATTCCCTAGAGCAGGCACCTGCACGGGGTGTGGAGTGCACACGACCTTCGGCAGTGAAGCCTGGACTGCATGGTGATGAGGAGAGAACAAGCCGCATCTTTACATGGAAAGTCAAAGCACTGCTCCTCAGTGCATCCTCCCGCAGGGCTCCCAAAGGCCTTCTGCCTACTGTACTCCTTATCTGCAGGCAGAATGCCTTTGGCCAATACCATTGGTGTACCATAGGACATTGGAAGGGGAGCAGAGAATGTGGGAAGAGATTTTGCAAGGAGAGTTGGGGGACCTCAGAGAGGAGGACAAGAAAGTGACTTTGAGGTGAACCTTAGAGACTGGGATATAGTCAATAATCATAATTAAACCATGCTCCTTTATGTGAATCTTCAAGCTCAGGCTCATAGACATGCCTTTTGCAGGACAGCAATATCCTGGGTTAGTTACTGTGCCTAGAGGCTGACATCATGCCTTAAAATGTAACTGTTGTTTAGAATTTTTCTCCTAGGCACATGGTGGTGGTGGGGAGGGTGGGGTGGCTGTGATCAGAATCCAGTGGTAAATGCATAGAGAAGCATACTCTGTAAAATACATGTTGACCAGCTACCTGCACTCAAGAGTTGTAAAACCATCTTTATAACAAGAAATAATATCCTCTCTTTGCAAAACAACATCATCAGCAACACTTCCTGAGACGATTGCATAAGCCTGCAGAACTGTTCTGTTATGGATGCTCATGCACAGTGTTAAAGGGCATGGCTCAAGATTACAAACAACATTGTTACATAAAGTGCATTTGATAATTAATCTCATTCAATGTTTAAAAATCTCTCGTAGGTTTTTAATTAAAGTTAAGAGGATCCAAGTGGTGGTTGTGATTTTACAGTATATGTTTACCATTAGATTAGTTCTGGCTGATTGATGTGCATGCACTAGACCTACTTCCAGAATGTTCTGCTTGAAAAGCATGCTGAATCCCCTTTTACTGTAGTATACCCAAGACACAATTAGCTGCCCTTGCTGCCTCAGAATCATTGTTCATTACATGGTCAAAAACTGGAATAACTATATTGCAATTATTTTCCTGGAAGGATTATTTATTTCAACTCTTTACCTTAACAATGGTCAAACTGGTAAGCCTGGATAACTTTTTTGTTTCCTAGCCAACACAATTACAGACCATGTTGCTACCACATTTTCTGAAACCATAGTAGATGGGTAGTCTATAGCAGAGTTTCTGTTTGCATGATAGCCACACCGCCCCTAGGTCTAAGACATCACAGCACTGTTCACATGGGATACTGAAACCATGTAGTAAGCTTACTAGCAGGGGGAGGGATAGCTCAGTGGTTTGAGCATTAGCCTGCTAAACCCAGGGTTGTGAGTTCAATCCTTGAGGGGACCACTTAAGGATCTGGGGCAAAAGCAGTACTTGGGCCTGCTAGTGAAGGCAGGGAGCTGGACTCCATGACCTTTCAGGGTCCCTTCTGGTTCTATAAGATATGGAGGTATACCTATATTATAGCTTCAACCATATTTGAAAAGCTGTAAAGCACAATCAAGAACAGCACCTATTATTGGTTTTCAAATGCAGTATTAGCTCTCCTAACTCTGATCTTAGTGTAGTCAGAGCTACACAAAACTGGTATTTATTTTAATCAAAGCACATTTTAAATACAGCCCTAAGGCAAAATCTTGCACCTGGTGCTGTTCTTACAGAGGATGAAGGAGTGACACTAGCCACTAGCAAGTTGCCAGTGCTGTTTTGCTAGCACTCTGCAGGATAACCTAAGGACATCAGGACACATGTTGAGATTTCTTTGAAAGAAATAGCTTGTCTCACCCATAACGCATGCTGTAGCATCCATGCGAGGTGGTCTGATTATGTCCCCAAGATCACATCATCTTGGGGACTTTGATACCCTTGCTGGTGCCCCACATAATAGTCTCTTGTATGCTAGGCAGAAATCTTGACTGATTTCTCAGTTGGTATGCCAGTGGATAAAGAAAGAAGTTCCCCTGGGCCATTTTCATAGCCCTCCCTTTCCCTGACTCAAGCACACCTGTGCTACACAGGACAGTATTAGATCCCTAGAGATTTTCTGCAGTTAATTTTATTGTCTGAATAAGAACACAGCAGTAAGAGCCTCAGAAACTACCCAGTTTCAAATGGAACCAGAAGCTCATCTTGCTCAGTGAGGCTATTTTTCACTCTATCAATGCTTTTCTTTAAATGTCTGTAGTAACGACTTGCTGAAAGCCTGGGCTATTTGACATTGTTTTGAAGTTGAGGCTGTCTTCAAGGCCCTAACCTTCAATTTCGCATGTTGTAAGCCTTTCGAATCTGGTATTAATAATAAATATTATTGCCGTGCATCCTTATTTTTTGCTTAATTGAATTACAGAAAATGTAATAGCCTTATGAAAACAATATATGAGTTTTCAAACCTAATTAACATGATACAAGTGCAAAGGTCACTAAAACAGTTGTTTTATCTGGAAACCTTCCATGCAAATAGATAAAAACTAAACTGCATTTAATTCAGCAACTTCAGTTAGAAGTCAAATCAAAGATGACTAGTTCTGGCCTGGGGGTGCAGCCTTCCTGGTAATAAATACTCTCCTTTTGTCATGATTTTAGAGAAAGAGAGATACAAACCCTGTCAAAGGTTTTTAGGTTTGTCCAAGTCAGCTATGACCAGGACTCAGCGAATAGGCCAACCCTGTATCACTAAGGAGAAAAATCAATCCAGATGTAATAGACTCTCATCAGCCTGCAGTAAGTTTTATTTTCAAATGAATGATTTTTTCTCTTCTTAATACACACAATCCTGGGGCCTGATTCTTCAGTCCTTCCATGCACAAATCTCCAATTTAAGTCAATAAGAGTTCTACAAACAGAGGGCCTTCAGGACTTAACCCCTTATATATTTCTCCTTTATATTTTCTTATATATTCCTCATATGGATTTCCCCTCTGCACTGACTGTGAGAAGGTCTTGGGGATGGCAGCACAGAGACCTGCATTCAGCAACTGACTTGTTGCTTTCATTCCCCCCATGCTGACGTATAGAAGTAATTCCTTCCTATCTCAGAAGAGAAAAGAACAACCATGGTATATTCACTATGCCTTTTGTCTGCCAATCCACAGACATCTTAACCACTGGCTGCTACCTTATCAGCCACACAAAACACTGCCCATTGACATAGTCAACTGCGTGTGAGCTTCTGTGACAGGCACTAAATGCCTACACTGATGCCATTGTATACCAAGGGCAGGCATCCTCATACCCGTGCCAACCTGAATAAGTGATGACATGTTTTATTTCATCATTACTGCCAAAACAGCTCCTAAAATTGTTCTTCCAAGGAGGACATAGAAGCATTTAAAATTAAAAAAGAGTTTGACATTGCAATAGCCTTCTTAATGGTAGAACACACTTGTTTTGGGTTCACCACCACCTCCTTTATGGAGTCATAGAATCTTCAGACCAGCCAAAAGCCACCTCTTCAAAAGAGCTACAAAAGCTGGCAAAAGTTAACAACAATGCTTTGCACTTCCAGGATGTCACTCCGAGGATCTCAAGGCGATTTACAAACAAAAAGAGGACTAAACCTCAAAATATCTTCTGTGCAACAGATAATACTATTGGCCTTTTACAGACGGGCCAACAGAGATATGAAAAAGTTAGTAACCCAGATCCCATGGCACTCTTTAAACTCAAGACCATCTTTTCTTCCCCTAATGAAGATTTAAAATTCAATGTATATTTTCCTGTTTAGTTCAATCATTTAAAGAGTTGAAAGATGTAAACCACTCACATTATAACCAGCACAACCCAGAAAAAGAGGAAAACATTTTTTACCATAGTTATTTTTAAAACTCTTTTGCAACATCTACGCTTCATTCATAACAAAAATATCATTTTTATATGAACACATAACAGCATGAGAGCAGGTTTTGGGTGAGTGCAGATTTACACAGTGAAACCAAAAAGGGTTTCCCCAAACAAAAACTGATCATATGGCCAACAGCTGTGACTGAGGAGTATCCTAAAAAGTAATCTGAAAAGTAGTAACAGTCACCTTTGCTGGTGTTCCCATTTCAGAAGCAACTAGCTGGTAGCATAGGAAACAAAGATGTGAGATAATTTTTCTTTAGGAATATAAAAGGATGAAGAATTAGGTAGAAAAATGCCAATAAATAAAAGAGAAAGAAAATCTAAAATAGAAAAAAGCTTTAAAAATAATTCACACAAAGGGGCATGAAGGTTGCTCTTTGTGTTTGTAAAAAGTGTAACTTTCAGTCTAAGATGACTTAAATATTATAATAAGGAGATGAGAACCAAAATATGGTTTATGTGAGAGCATAGCATCTCCCCTCAATAACAGACAGCACCTAAATACACCACAATATATATTTTCCTACACAAGTACTGTACACATTCTGAATCTGAGAAGCCAGTGTATGCTGCCTGCATCACCCTGCTAAACCTAATACTTGGTTTCTTTATTAATTCCCCTCAATCTTCCACCTATGACTCATGGATAAAACCAGCAACCAACTAAACTGATTCATTCACATGTGGGGAGAAGAACAGAATTTGTGAGAACAAAGCAAAGAAATTAGGAACATAAAGAGAGGGGGAGGACAATTGTGGGCATGTAAAATCTCCTTAGAAATAAGAGAGGGGAAAAACAAAGGAAAACATAACAAGAGTTATGACAGCACTTACCAGCTATGGAAGATACAGCAATAAGCCAGCTGCAAAATGGCTACCTTGGGGCTACAGCAGCTTATCTCTGCTAAATTTAAAGGGCTAGAAGAGCACGCTGGGAAAAAAGTTACTCTAAAGAAAAGTTAATAGGTACCAGGGAAGAACTACAGGAGGATATGCCTACAGAAAGGGCTGTTCCTGCACATTGCTGTTGTCTATTATCTTTTTCTATGGTGAAACGCACAGGAAAGCAAACTCTATTAGATTCATCTTGTGGCATTATCTTGAAAAAATAATGAGAGGACTGGGTGTTCCACCCATCACTAGGATTGCCAACTTTCTAATCACACAAAACCAAACACCCTTTCCCCCACCCCTGCCCTTCTCCTTCCCCTGGACCCCACCTCCACTCACTCCATCCCCCCTCCCTCTGTCACTCACTCTCTCCCACCCTCACTCACCCACTCTTTCATTTTCACTGGGTTGGGGCAGGGGGTGTGGGCTCTGGGGTGGGGCCATAAATGAGGGGTTCAGGGTACAGGAGGATAAGGGGTTTAGGTGTTAGAGGGGGCTTTGGGTTAGGGATGGAGCCAAGGGATTCAGAGTGTGGGAGGTGGCTCTGAGCTGAGGTAGGGGGCTGGGTATAAGAGGGGGTATGGCTCTAGGCTGGGAGTATGGGCACTGGTGTGGGGCCAGAAATGAGAGGTTTAGGTGTGGGCTCTGGGCTGGGGCAGGGAGTTGGGGTGTGAGAGGGGGTGCAGGCTCTGGGAGGGAGTTTAGGTGTGGGAAAGGGTGAGAGAAGGGGGTCTGGGTGGCACTTACCTCGGGAGGCTTCCAAGAAACAGTGACATGTCCTTCGCCTCCTAGGCAGAGGTGTGGCCAGGGACTCTGTGCAGTCTAGTGGTAGGGCTTCAAGCTCTAGCTCCCCACTGCCTCCTCTGACCCCCGATCCAGGGCTTAATTTGTCCCCAGACTTGCCAGGGCTGAATAAGTCTATGAAAAGTGAAACCTGTATGTTTGTTAATATCACTTTTCACAGCAGACTTACTAGATAGCAATAAATAAATTACAATGATTTGTATGTGTATATGTGCACATTTATTTGTTTTTCCTAAAGCTAATTAAATATTTTAGGAAGAAGTGTGAAATCAGCCACCAGCAAGAATTGGTAGCTGCGCTCTGAGACCACCAAAAAATTTGTCCTGAGAACCCCTAATCTAAAAGACTGTCAAACAAGGGGTTTTCCCTTCTGAAGACCATCCAGCTAAAGGGAACAAGGGGTGTTGTTACAATGAAAATCTAATACTTTCAGATGCTTCAACTGTTTCTCCTTCTTGTCTGTATCTCTAGTAAAAGGTAAAAAAGATTTTTGGTGGTGTGTTTGCCATGGTACTAAGCAGTCTCTATATTATCAACACCAGAACCTTGTTTAAAAGTGTTTAATGTTGAACAGTAAGTGGGTCTTGTTAATACTTCTGATTTTGGGGGCCCATTTATGGCATCTAATTTAATACAACAGGCCCCTCCACTTGCCCTAGTTGCACTTCTGCACCCTGTCCCAGCTAAAACCTGGAAGTGCAGAGCAGCACAAAGAATGAAAAGTGAGGTGGAAAGAATTGCAGAAAAGTTTTCAAACCTTGAAAAATCTCATTTTCAGGGGGAGGTCTGGAGTGGGATCTCTTTGACCCAAACTAGCTCACCCCAGCCCAGTGACAGGATGGGGGAAGAGGCCCCAATCAGATCCTGATTAGGTTTTGTCATTGGGGTTTCAGGCTGATGTAGTGCCAAGGGGTTGCTTTTAACAGCACTGAAATCTTATGAATTGCTTTCATGAGTTTCACTCAAGATGGCAGAAATCTTAAGATTTTGGCCCTGTTCTTAAATGGAACTAAATAAAAAAGCTGCTTTCCGTTTTGGACACAACTCTCAACTGAAACCACAGGTGCTTGACTCAAAACCTTCCGACCCAGACCTGGAATTAAAGGGGTTTCAGAAGAGAGATTCTGGTTTTCAAGTGACAACTAGAATTTGTCAAATGCAAACAAGCCTACCTGGCATACGTGCTGGAACTAGGGGTGCTTGGTGTGCAGCAGCACCCCCTGGTTTTTAAGTGGTTTCCATCATTTACAGGGTTTATAGATTTGTCTAATGGCTTTCAGCACCCCCACTATACAAATTATTCCAGCACTTCTGCTACCTGGTGAGCAAGCTCTGTGCTTTCTCTCTAAGGTGACCAGACAGCAAGTGTGAAAAATCGGAACAGGGGGTGGGGGGTAATAGGAGCCTATATAAGAAAAAGACCCAAAAATCAGGACTGTCCCTATAAAATCGAGACATCTGGTCACCCTACTTCCCTCTCTCACGCTTTTTAAAGGCTTCTCCCATGAGCCTCCTTATCCCAGTGCATGTTTGTGTGGAGATTGGACAGTGATGGGGAAGGAAAGAAGCACATGTGTGCGTCAGATTTACTTTCCTCCAGGAGTCAATAGTGAGAGGTATCCAAGACTTGTGGGAGCCTTGTTTCCCAGGCTTATTCAGGGTTAAAAGCTTGCTGCAGCTTTGTTAAAAATGTAGTTTGGAAGCAGTTTAGGAGAGGGCATGTGGCTGCCCTTACAGCTCTCTAGGGACACATGTTTGGGGGAGTGCTGCGGTGTTGGAAGGAGTGTGAATAACATTTTAAATCAGCTGCTTACATCCCACAGGCTCACAACTGTTAGGAGCAAAACAAGAACTGAAGTAGAAATTCTTCTTTATATTGGTGTAACAATGCATAGGGTTATATAAGGCGTTGGTGAGACCCCATCAGGAATACTGTGTGCAGTTCTGGTGTCCCACGTTCGGGAAGGATGAGTTCAGACTGGAACAGGTTCAGAGACGGGCTACAAGGATGATCCGAGGAATGGAAAACCTGCCTTATGAAAGGAGACTCAAAGAGCTTGGCTTGTTTAGCCTGGCCAAAAGAAGGCTGCGGGGGGATATTCTTGCTCTATATAAATATATCAAGGGGGTTAACGTTAGGGAGGGAAAGGAATTATTTAAGTTTAGTACTAATGTAGGCACGAGGACGAATGGGTATAAACTGGATATTAGGAAGTTTAGACTTGAAATTAGACGAAGATTTCTAACCATTAGGGGAGTGAAGTTCTGGAACAGCCTTCCGAGGGAAGTAGTAGGGGCAAAAGACTTTTCTGGCTTTAAGACAAAGCTTGATAAGTATATGGAGGGGATGTTATGATAGGATCGTTAATTTGGGCAATTGATCTTGGATTACCACCAGATAGGTCTGCTCAATGGTCTGCGGGGAGATGTTGTATGGGATGGGAACTGAGTTACTGCAGAGAATTCCTTCTTGGGTGCTGGCTGGTGAGTCTTGCCCACATGCTCAGGGTTTAGCTGATCGCCATTTTTGGGGTCGGGAAGGAATTTTCCTCCAGGGCGGATTGGCAGGGGCCCTGGAGGTTTTTCGCCTTCCCCTGCAGTGTGGGGCACGGGTCGCTTGCTGGTGGTTTCTCTGCAGCTTGAGGTCTTCAAACCAATTTTGAGGATTTCAATAACTCGGTCCTGGGATAGGGGTTGTTATAAAATTGGATGGGTGGGGTTCTGTGGCCTGCCTTGTGCAGGAGGTCAGACTAGATGATCATATTGGTCCCTTCTGACCTATGAGTCTATGAGTCTATGAGTCTTCTCCCTTTCAGTCCCAAACAGATAGCCTTGCCATCAAATGCATGGGCCCTTATGATGGACAGATGGCTGGATGTAATACAATGTATCGTTTAATTAAAGATGGGCCTGAACCAAAGCCTGCCATTTAGTTGGCTCCTACAAAGCTTATCCCCTAGCTTTAGAAAATAAGAGAATCACTTAATGAAACTGATCACTGTTAAGCTTAGACCAGATAGCGCAGTATGTAGAGCAGAGGTGGGCAAACTACGGCCCGTGGGACACATCTGGCCCATGAGATCGTCCTTCTTGGCCCTTGAGCTCCCGGCCCCTCCCTCGCTATGCCCTCTCCCCCATGGCCACGCCGCCGCGCAGGCAGCGTCTGGGCAGCGGGAATTGCACGCTTTTGCTAGGCTGCGTGGCAGTGTGTCTGGCTCTGGCTGGGAAGCACGACTGCCAGACATGCTACTCTGAGTCGCATGGTAAGGGGGCCGGGGTCAGGGGGTTGGATGGGGCAGAGGTTCTGGGGGGCTGTCAGGGGATGGGGAATATGGGGGGGGTGGATAAGTGCGGGAGTCTCAGGGGGCAGGGGTGCAGATAGGGGTTAGGGGAGGGGAACAGGGGGGTTGGATAGGCATGGGGTCCTGGGGGGCCTGTCAGCAGGTGGGGGTGTGGATAGGGATCAGGGAAGTCAGGGGACTGGGAGCAGGGGTTTGGATAGGCGGTAGGGTCTGGGGGACGGTTAGGGGCAGGGGGTCCTGGGAGGGAGTGGTTAGGGGCAGGGGCGGTCAGGGGACAAGGAGCGAGGGGGGTTGGATGGGTCAGGGTTCTGAGGGGGGCAGTCAGGGGTTGGGAAGTGGGAGGGGTAGGATAGAGGGTGGGGGCCAGGCTGTTTTGAAAGGCACAGCCTTCCCTATCTGGCCCTCCATACAGTTTTGCAACCCCAATGTGGCCCTCGGGCCAAAAGTTTGCCCACCCCGATGTAGAGTCTTGAATTAAATCCACACTAGAATGGGTCAGAATATTTTCAACTGAATTAGATTGATCAAAATATGCTGTTTTGTTGAAGCCAAGATGTCTCAGTTTTGACACAGACTTCACTGACGTGTTTTTGCAGAGAGCAAGACTGACTCTCACAGTCCACAGACTGGTGGTTAGGGTGCTAGTCAGGAAGACTCTGGTTTAAGTCTCTGCTCTTATAGATTCAGAATGATCTGGGATGAAGAACTCTGATCTGACTCAGGTAGAGCCAGGACTAAAACCTGCATCTTCCAGGCCAGTGCTCCACCCAGCAGGCTACAGACACTTTCAGAGCTTGCCATGAAACAGAACTGTTGTCCCCCCAGTCATACACAGGTATGGAGTTACGGCTCTGTTCTTAGCACAGCTCCACACTCAATTCCCCTCTTCTGGGGATTCGCAGGCCAGAAAATGTTATGACCAGTGTTGTGTACTGAACCCTCACAAAGCACATGTTTGGATGATGTACACAAAATGCTCCACTTTCACTGAATATAACTGAGAGCAGAGTAAGGAGCAATTTACCCAAGTTTCAGAGAATGCCCCATCTGCCCAAAATCAACCCTCACACTGGTATTCTTCCTAGCTATGTGTCTAGACTAAGGTTCCACCCTGTATTAGAATTTACTTGCAATAATGTACCATCTCAGACTGTTTCCAGGTTCTTCTAGCCAATAAGAACCCACAGCTCACATGGGCCTCAATTTATCTCATATGCATGCACTCCAGAGAATTCATTAAACTTTAAAGGTTATATGTGTACACACGCACAGACACACACATACACACACTGAGATTAGGTCAGAGTGTGTTAACTAACCTTGACCCAACCAAGAGCTTTTCCTACCCTAAGGAGAGCTTAACGTACACCTGGACCTGCTTAGTCAAGGTAACAGGCATTGCAATGTGTCCACACAAGGCAAGTGGTTGGATAACAGTATTGTGCAAGGACATATCTAACCACTAGAACTGGTTAAAATTTTACAAAACTAACCTTATAATTGGAAAATGGTCCTTTTTCAAAAATGTTCATTTGTTAAAAAATATCTTTTTTTTTAAACAAAAGGAAAACAATTATGCTGAGTTTTTGTTTTTTCCTTTCCTCCTCCCTTTCCCAATCCCCAGTGGCAAAATAGCAAAAAGAGAGTAAAGAGAAAAGATGAGGGAGGGGTAGAGAAAGGGTGAAAAACATAAAAAAAAAATTCAAAGACAAAAATGTCACTACAAATTTGCATGAAAAGTTACAGAACTATCACTTTCCTTTGTGAAACCTGCAGAAAATAACTTCATGAAAAGTTTTGAAATAAGTTGTTTTCCAACCAGCTCTGCTACAAAAAATATCATTTGTCTGTATGCAGGCTAAAATAAAGGCAATCAAATCTCAGGATACTGGGCATAAACAGTTTCACCAGTAGCATTAGGATTTCTTCCCTTCCCTGCTGCTTCTATGCAGCATTGCACCACTGGCTAATGAAACCCTCCTGTAATGCACCTGTATCTTTATTACCATAATGTACTGTTTAGCAGCACTGACAATGCTTTTGGTGCTGAACAGTAAACAAAAAATAATGTCCCAAAGCCACCCTATTAACTCGAAGAAGGCAGGGAACTTTGGGGAAACTAAAGGGGATTGTGGCTTTATAAAGTTCACTTCTTGTTGGCATCATGGAAGTAGTGGTGGTACCAGGGTGTTAGGCAGAACTTGGATGAGGAGGTGATTGTAGTTGATCAAGCTGGTTTGGGGAGGGCATTCTTTGTATCAAGGGTAGCTTGGAAAAATAGACGGAGATGCAGAGTTGAGAAGGAAACAAATGGTGACTGGCATGGCTAATGCAGCAACATGATAGGAGATCAGGTCTACAGGATAGGTAGGGACAGAGTTACAAAGGGCTTTCAAGGCAAAGATTGCTATTCAGAAGTTTAAATTTGATGCACTAATAAAGGGAAGACAGGTGAAGATGGTGTCGCCAGGAGGGCTTTGGCTTCCTCGACCACGGGATGCTAGTCGAGGAAGGACTGCTAGGCACAGATGGTGTTCACCTTTCGAGGAGGGGAAAGGCCTTATTTGAGCACAGACTGGCTAACCTAGTAAGGAGGTCTTTAAACTAGGTTTGACGGGGACAGGTGAGCAAAGCCCACAGGTAAGTGGGGAACAAGACCTGGAAGATGGGTTGGAAACAGGAGGGAGCATGGGCTATAATGGCAGAGAGAAAGGAGGGTCAGGGCAAAGCTGGGAGGCAAGATCAAACCAGTATCTTAGATGCCTATATACAAATGCAAGAAGTATGGGTAATAAGCAGGAAGAACTGGAAGTGCTAATAAATAAATACAACTATGACATTGTTGGCATTACTGAAACTTGGTGGGATAATACACACGACTGGAATGTTGGTGTGGGTGGGTATAGGTTGCTCAGGAAGGATAGACAGGGGAAAAAGGGAGGAGGTGTTGCCTTATATATTAAAAATGTACACACTTGGACTGAGGTAGAGATGGACATAGGAGATGGGAGTGTTGAGAGTCTCTGGGTTAGGCTAAAAGGGTTAAAAAACACGGGTGATGTTGTGCTGGGAGTCTACTACAGGCCACCTAATCAGGTGGAAGAGGTGGATGAGGCTTTTTTCAAACAACTAACAAACTCATCGAAAGCCCAAGATTTGGTGGTGATGGGGGACTTCAACCATCCAGATATATGTTGGGAAAATAACACCGCGAGGCACAGACTATCCAATAAGTTCCTGGACTGCACTGCAGACAACTTTTTATTTCAGAAAGTTGAAAAAGCTACAGGGGGGAAGCTGTTCTAGACTTGATTTTAACAAATAGGGAGGAACTTGTTGATAATTTGAAAGTAGAAGGAAGCTTGGGTGAAAGTGATCATGAAATCATAGAGTTTGCAATTCTAAGGAAGGGTAGAAGGGAGTACAGCAAAATAGAGACAATGGATTTCAGGAAGGCAGATTTTGGTAAGCTCAGAGAGCTGATAGGTAAGGTCCCATGGGAATCAAGACTGAGGGGAAAAACAACTGAGGAGAGTTGGCAGTTTTTCAAAGGGACGCTATTAAGGGCCCAAAAGCAAGCTATTCCGATGGTTAGGAAAGATAGAAAAGGTGGCAAAAGGCCACCTTGGCTCAACCACGAGATCTTGTGTGACCTACAAAATAAAAAGGCGTCATATAAAAAATGGAAACTAGGTCAGATTACAAAGGACGAATATAGGCAAATAACACAGGAATGCAGAGGCAAGATTAGAAAGGCAAAGGCACAAAATGAGCTCAAACTAGCTATGGGAATAAAGGGAAACAAGAAGACTTTTTATCAATACTTTAGAAGCAAGAGGAAGACCAAGGACAGGGTAAGCCCACTGCTCAATGAGGAGTGGGAAACAGTAACGGGAGACTTGGAAATGGCAGAGATGCTTAATGACTTCTTTGTTTCGGTCTTCACTGAGAAGTCTGAAGGAATGTCTAATATAGTGAATGCTTACGGAAAGAGGGTAGGTTTAGAAGATAAAATAAAAAAAGAGCAAGTAAAAAATCACTTAGAAAAGTTAGATGCCTGCAAGTCACCAGGGCCTGATGAAATGCATCCTAGAATACTCAAGGAGTTAATAGAGGAGGTATCTGAGCCTCTAGCTATTATCTTTGGGAAATCATGGGAGACGGGGGAGATTCCAGAAGACTGGAAGGGGGTAAATATAGTACCCATCTATAAAAAGGGAAATAAAAACAACCCAGGAAACTACAGACCAGTTAGTTTAACTTCTGTGCCAGGGAAGATAATGGAGCAGATAATTAAAGAAATCATCTGCAAACACTTGGATGGTGGTAAGGTGATAGGGAATAGCCAGCATGGATTTGTAAAGAACAAATCGTGTCAAACTAATCTGATAGCATTCTTTGATAGGATAATGAGCCTTGTGGATAAGGGAGAAGCGGTGGATGTGATATACCTAGACTTTAGTAAGGCATTTGATACGGTCTCGCATGATATTCATATAGATAAACTAGGAAAGTACAATTTAGATGGGGCTACTATAAGGTGGGTGCATAACTGGCTGGATAACCGTACTCAGAGAGTAGTTATTAATGGCTCCCAATCCTGCTGGAAAGGTATAACAAGTGGGGTTCCGCAGGGGTCTGTTTTGGGACCGGCTCTGTCCAATATCTTCATCAACGATTTAGATGTTGGCATAGAAAGTACGCTTATTAAGTTTGCGGACGATACCAAACTGGGAGGGATTGCAACTGCTTTGGAGGACAGGGTCAAAATTCAAAACGATCTGGACAAATTGGAGAAATGGTCTGAGGTAAACAGGATGAAGTTCAATAAAGATAAATGCAAAGTGCTCCACTTAGGAAGGAACAATCAGTTTCACACATGCAGAATGGGAGGAGACCGTCTAGGAAGGAGTATGGCAGAAAGAGATCTAGGGGTCATAGTGGACCACAAGCTTAATATGAGTCAACAGTGTGATACTGTTGCAAAAAAAGCAAATGTGATTCTGGGATGCATTAACAGGTGTGTTGTAAACAAGACACGAGAAGTCATTCTTCCGCTTTACTCTGCGCTGGTTAGGCCTCAACTGGAGTATTGTGTCCAGTTCTGGGCACCGCATTTCAAGAAAGATGTGGAGAAACTGGAGAGGGTCCAGAGAAGAGCAACAAGAATGATTAAAGGTCTTGAGAACATGACCTATGAAGGAAGGCTGAAGGAATTGGGTTTGTTTAGTTTGGAAAAGAGAAGACTGAGAGGGGACATGATAGCAGTTTTCAGGTATCTAAAAGGGTGTCATCAGGAGGAAGGAGAAAACTTGTTCACCTTAGCCTCCAATGATAGAACAAGAAGCTATGGGCTTAAACTGCAGCAAGGGAGATTTAGGTTGGACATTAGGAAAAAGTTCCTAACTGTCAGGGTAGTTAAACACTGGAATGGATTGCCTAGGGAAGTTGTGGAATCTCCATCTTTGGAGATATTTAAGAGTAGGTTAGATAAATGTCTATTAGGGATGGTCTAGACAGTATTTGGTCCTGCCATGAGGGCACGGGACTGGACTCGATGACCTCTCGAGGTCCCTTCCAGTCCTAGAGTCTATGAGTCTATGAGACAGTGAAGGGATTTATAGAGGATTGTGGCATAGTCAGATCAAAGGACCAGGAAGGAAACTTTTAGCAGCCACATTTTGGAATATCTTGCTCTGAAGCACAAGATGTTGAGCAATTTCATGTCTGCCAGGTGAGTTTTCTATCTCCCGGCCACTTGGGAGCATAACTTAGCTGAGCTGAGACACAGGCCAGAGCTGAGGCCTATATCTTTTTCTAAGTGTCATTATGTGTATTGATGGTACTGTATAAACAAGACATGGGCCAGAAACCTTAGATGAAAAACCCATCAGGAACTACATTCTGGCCCATCAGCACTTTGAGGATGTTTGGATTCACTTTCAAAGCCAGAACCACTCTCATCATAGGTTAGACTCATCTCTAACACAGATGCATATTGATAAATGACAAACGTTAGTGTTGTAAGAATTTCAGGAGTAGGGACCATCTTTTCATCATACGTGTCTACAGTGCCCAACACAGTGTAGCTCCAATCCCTGATCAAGGCCTCTAGGTGCTACTGCAATACAAATTGTTAATATTAATATAATGGCAAAATCATTCAGAATTGTATATTCAACAAGAAGAAAATAAAGCTTCAGAGGAGGACTTCCCATCTACTAAAAAGAATTATTGCATGGTATTCCCTTTGTTCACCTCTGGAATATCTGATTATATGTAAATGGGAGTTTCCAAATGATTCCAGGAGGTTATAGACATTCAAAAGTGTTTATATAGTGCAGAAAAGAAATGAGCTTGGTTGTAGCAGTTTTATCTCAGGACAAAGATAAGATGATTCTTTCTGAAAGGGAATTCCTTCTTAAAGAATCTAGGACAAAAGGATTACATCCTCCCTGAAAAGAAATTAGGAAGCTTCCATAGTAACTTTTACACCGTAAGATGCATCTTCATCTACTGCTATTTTGAAAGGAGTGGATGAGGTCAGAGACCAACTGAATATGAATTAAAATTAGCATTACAAGAGATTTCTTAAATGACTCTTTTGGACTAGTCTCTGATCTTGGCTACACTGGTGTAAATCTGGATTAGCTCCTCAGGTTACTCTGAAATCAATTAAGTTACTCTAGGATTTATACCAGTGTAACTGAGATCCAAATTGGCCCATTGGAATTACTCCAAATTTGCATTGGTGTAAATAAATAAGGAATCTGGCCTTTGAACCTACACATTTGTTTCTTACTTTATCATTTCTATTTTTCAGAATTATATTCATTAATCTGACTCTACTCAGCATTTTTCTCTGGGTTGAAAGTTAAAATAATATTCATAGCAGTTACGAAAATGATCCACATTTTCCCTTTTAAAGCCTGACTGTATTCTAATTTTTCTTAACCTTTTACTAGGGAAAATGGTTTGCTGTAATTTCCAGAACACTTAGATAGGGCCAGATTCTGACACCCTTGAATTGTTCCTTACTTCACGCTGAATAGTAACTGAAGCCAATGGGACTACTTATGGAGTAGGATGCTACTCAGCATCAGTGAGGGTGTCAAAATCTAGTCTAGAGTAAGCAAGTATTTTCACAGCTTTGGAAAAACTATTTTGGAAAGTTTTTGCAGCTGGTGTGATTTAAGTTCTGTTAATGGTGATTGGTGGTGGTGATGATTCTGCTTTCAAGTGACTAAGAGATGGAGAGCCTACCTTTGAGGATTGGTGGGAAAAATAAGGGAGAAGAAATTAGGAGGGAAAAAAAAATCCATCTTCAGATCTGAGAGAAAGTGCCAGCTATTGATCTGTGCATGGTTTCAATTGCTTTCTACAGACAATTGTGGATGAATTTGTACCTGTGAAGGTGAGGAATTAACAGTACTGGCTAGATCCAGACATCATGGAGTAAGACATCATGTGGCAGTTCCCCCTCAACAGAACCCTGTCAACAAACTTTCGTCAAGATCTGCTATTCCATTGTTGAGCATGTCTTGAGATGCAGGAATAATCATGCTGAATTATACCAAAATTATCCTCGGGCTCTCTAAAATGGATAAAATGGATGGAAATAGGCCCATCAGACACCACGTCATTTTTAACATAGGCCCTGATTCAGCAGAGAGCACAAGTATGTATTAAAGTGCTTTCCTGAACCAGGGCCTTTATTAGGTTTTGAACCAACAGGTGAATCCTGACTCCATCAAAGTCAATGGCAAAACTCCTGGCTACAGTATGGTATCTTTGCATTCCTGAAGCATATGCCACCCAGTGATCTCAAGTACATGCATAAATGAATTAATCCTCACAATATATTTCTGAAATAAGGATCTTCCCCATTTTCAGGAGGGAAAATTAGGCACAAAAAGGTTAAGACTTTTCCAGGTTATACCATGAATCACTGGCAGAGGTGGGAGCAGAACACAGATCTCCAAAACCACAGTCTTGTGCCCTAGTTCTTATAGCTATTCTGTCTTCTCACAATTTGTTATACTGGCAGAGTGATTTTGTAAAATATTAGACATACCCACCAGATCAGTTGTTTTCATTAAAGGATCATCGAATTTTGAAATATTTCACGCATCAGTCGATATTTTTAGTTCAAGCTTTTTGGTTTTAGCATTATTGTCACGGTTTTATTTTATTGCCCATTTCATGGGGTTTGAAAAAGCTTATTTACAAGGACTTACCTTGAATGTAATACCTTAATTCTTTATCTGGCTATAACCCCAATAGATAGTATTTTCCAATGCCTACCAAATCCAGAAGATGCCAAAACTACAATTAATTCACTAAACTCAGAAAAATACACACATTATACTGAAAAGCAAACACTTTTCCATTCTGAGTTTTTAATTTGCATTATATTCAATATTCATTTTTATTTTATATTTAAAAGTTATGGGTTGATCAAATTGTTGCATATTTCTTCCTGAGTAAGTGGTAGTGAGTAGAGATTTCTGACAGTTGTATATTAAATGCAGGTGGTTCTGTGAATGCTATTTCTGTCTGATACACTACATTAACCATAACCTGAAATTTCTTCCAAAAGAACTGGAATGAATTAAATTGTTTAATAAAACCTTACTTACCTGGATAAACTCATTTCTAGTTTGCATTTAGGTTCCCCTAATACATCTGTCCAGATTGTTATTTGTAGCATAAAAAGCTAGAAGTGTTTACTTAGAAAGCCAAACACAGAGCTGTAATTCTGGTAACTGTCCAAGATTTTTTTTAACATTTCCTTACCCTCGTATGAACTGTTACATATTTCATTGAGCATGAATTGATAACTTCATTTCCACTCCAAATCTAAATTAAAGACTCGTGCACTTAGCTTATTGCTCTACATTATTTACATTTCATTGCACCTCTTTTGAATTTGCATTAAAAATATTAAGTTTCAGGCACTAATGAACTTGAGGAAGTTTTTTGGTTATTGCTGTCATTCATTATATAGTAATACCATGGAACAGAACAAAACATTGTATTATGGAGCCATCCACTAGTAAGGTTATCTCCCACTGAAAAGAAAACTTATGGTTATTAATACAGAAACAACGTGTATAGTAAAGCAATTAAGTCTGATCATTTGGACAAAAAAAATCATCACTCGCAAATGGTAGATACATGGGCTTGAAAGCTTGTGTTAAAACCATCATGTTAAATGGCAGGGGAGAGCACATTAGGGATTGAAGATGACTATTATTTCATGTTTTTAAGGTTAAAACAAATCATTAAATTCTTTATGGGTTCAGAGGCAAAATGGAGCCTTGCAATTCCAAGTGCAGCATCATTTATATCCATAAACAGATTAAATTTTAAAAGATCTCTCAGTACCACTGACCAGAGGAACAATGTCATTGTTAGAAAACACACACACTGGTTACCTTATAATCAAATTTTCACTGCTCTTTCTGACAGGTTTTTAAGTTACTTAAGGGATCTATTTATATGTGGAAGCAACAACATCATGCAGTAAATCCAACCACAACTCAGTCACATATTTTATTAAGTTTAAGTTCAGTGAAAGTGCAGAGTAAACTAGGGCCCTATGTCTCTCAGTTACATCTGATTTGCGGTTGCTATAAAAAGGCCCACATGCCGCTCTTTCAGATGTGTTTTGGATTGAAAATAGGATTAATGTGCTAAAGTGTGATTAGAATGGTTAAACACGATTAATTGGAACAGACTTGTATTGCCAGGGGAGCGCCGCTGTTGCTGGCCAGCCTCCAGTTTACCAAGTGAACAAAGCAGGCCAACTGTCCAAGTTTTTCCATGTCTTTGCTTATGTGCCTTTTCCTTTGCATTTTCTCATAGCCAGCTTGTCTCAGAGCAGATTAAATACAGCTGAGAATGTTGGTCTAGGTCTGCAGCAAGGGATCCTGAGGGAATAAGCAGGAACCTCAGGCCCAGACTTGGCTTCTCCAGTGCTGGTTGAAAACTGCCATGCACCTAGGGCAAGGGTCCAGGTGGATCGACTAGGGAGTGAGAGTAATTTGGGGTTTTTAAAATGATCTATTAAACCCCTGAACTTTAATCAAGCTGCTACCATACTGACAGCCATGATTTACTTGCAAATAGCTGTAGTGAGTAAAGGGGCAAGGACTGAGGAGTATGAGCACTTGTTCAGAGTTTTATAGAGACTTAAGCGTACGCACACACATGCATATACCAATCACATGAACACACTGTTTTGTTTTTATTGCAAGCAAATTTGTGTGCATCTGTGACACAGAAAATCTATTGTTTTTGTTATTAAATATATGACCGGACATGGAGCAAAACCTGCCCTCTCTCCTCTAACTCTCTTCTTCCCCTCCCCCCACTTCCCCACCTTTTCACAAACACAGATTAAGGATTTAAAGCTTAGGTAATCAAAGTTTAAACTGATCCTGCCTGGAGAAGTCAGAATGGTTTAGTACATTGTTTTCAAAACAAGAAATATCTCCACACAACAAACCATCAAGGTATTAAAGTTTGCACAAATTAAACTCAGGAGTACAGACATTTAGGCACAGTTCAAATCACAATGGAATTGCATTTCCCTACAACTAAGACTATGTCTACACTGCACTTTCGTCGGTAAAACTTTTGTCTATCAGGGGTATGAAAAAAACCCACACCCCTGACCAACAAAAGTTTTACCGACAAAAAGCACTGGTGTGAACAGCACTTTGTCAGCAGGAGACACTCTCCTGCAGGGCCGCCCAGAGAGAGGGGCAAGTGGGGCAATTTGCCCCAGGCCCCGGGCCCCAGAAGGGCCCTGTGAGCCTTGGCCCGGCAGCAGTCCAGGTCTTCGACCGGCATTTCGGTGGCAGGGGGCCCTTCAGAGCCTCAGGCGGCCCTGCTCTCCCACTGACAAAGTTGCCGCTCCTTGTTGGGGGTGGTTTTATTTTGTAGGCAGGCGAGCTCGCTCCTGCCAACAAAGAGCACCTGCACTGCTTACCTCACAACGGCACAGCTATAGCAGCAGAGCTGTGCCACTGTAAGGTGCACAGTGTAGAGACAGCCTAAGGCACTTTAAGGGTTACTGAGTAAGAATGTTCTACCTGAGAGCAGTCCTGGAACCTCCCATATAGACACTGTTGTCCCTTTGGCCCGAGCAATGCCAACATTTGAGGTCTTGCAGAATTGTTTCCATTGGGAGAAGAAATTGATGATCGAGTCAGGTATATTCCTTGGTGGAGTCCTGATTATTTACAAAAAAAGTACACAAAGTCCTGTTTCCTTGATCACAGTAGAAACAAACAACAGCAGGCAGTTTCCTTGCTCACAGATCTGCCCCTCAAGTCAGTTCTGTGCCCCAAGAAACTCTGTTTCTCTGCTTCCTCTTAGGGCCATGCTCACAACTCCTTTTCTCACTGTTTGCTGGATTTATTCTTTCTGGCTTTCTGCCTTTCAGACACACTCACAGCTTGCCAGAACAATCCGCAGGCCCCTACATTTGTAATCAATGAACCCCTCCGCTCACATAGCTAAGCTTCTGATCTGTCCTTGCCCTATGGCCCAGTGTATTGTGGGGTAAGTTCCTATTACAGCTATCACTACGTAAAGAGGCATTTAATGCTCCTACCATTTAGCCCAAAAGAAGACTCCATAGCACAACCATTGGCTTTAACCAAGTCTGTGATTGTCTATAGATCAAAGACCTGCTCAATGACAGCCATTAACAACATGCAGCATAACTATAAGGTAACAACTGTGTGATCCTGTATTACTGGTTCCCTTCTCTCATTCATGAAGACATTGCTGATGTCTTCTTAGTGTTCATGAATGAGAAGCAGATGAATAAAACAGAAAGGGAGGTATAAAGGGACCTAACTTTGCTGGCTTGACCTTGTAGGCTATTTGCAGATAAAACTCCCACTGAACTCAGTTTTGCTGCATCAGGGCTGCAGAATCAAGCCATTAATGAATATCTGGGATTAGAAATATTATATAAACACAATTGCTGCTCTCTCCAGTCTAGTGAGATCCTGAGCCAAATTCTGCTATCTGTTAAACCTGTGTATTAACCTCATAAAGTGAGCAATGATTTAATAGAGTACAATTTGCTGCAACCCTTGTATTTTTGTATGGAATCCCTCACAAGTAAAAAAATAGAGAAGTAGAGATGCCTATAGTTAAGGTTGCCTAACATTTTCCACTATACTGTTTTGCTGAGAAAGTGTTAATGGCAACTATCAAGCAGGTCTTTGCTCTACAGACAATCACAGCCAATGGATGTGCTAAGCATCTTTCTTTCAGGCTAAACAGAAAGAACAATTAAATGCCCCTTTATGTTGTGATAGCTAGAAACAATAGAAAGCCCTTGTATCATGATCAATGGAACTACAGTCAGAAAGCCAATGTTTCCTGGGGATATAATTATTCATGGGACACCAGGGAAACAGGTTTAATAAAGTTCCACGACAAGCTCAACTTAGGCCTTGGCTACACTTGAGAGTTACAGTGCAATAAAGCCGCCCACAGCGCGGTAACTCACTCCCCGTCCACACTGGCAAGGCACATACAGCGCTGTATCTCCGTGGCTACAGAGCTGCTTGTACTCCACCTCCCCAAGAGGAATAAAGAGTATTGTGCTACTGCTGCTGTGCTGGGGCGCCAGTGCAAACGGGGAGTAACTTTAGTAGGCAGTGACTGACCTCTGGAAACTCCCCATAACCCTTTTAAATGAAGGTTCCACTCTTCGTTTTGTTGTGATGCCTGTCTTTGTTTTGTTGTGAACTCCGGGCTCCGGGAGCTGCTTATCAAAAAAACAAACACAGCTACTGTTTGCTGAGAATGAGCAGAGGCGGGGGGGGGGGGTTTCCCTTTGGAACGCCTACATTTAGTGTTTGCTTGAGGAGAGAAGCGGCGTGGGAGGGAGGGGGGGTCCATTTTGGTGATTGGCTGCTTATCTGGTCTGTGAGGAAAAAAACAAATAGCTGCTGTTTGCTTTCAGTGAGTGAGAGAGGGTTGAGGAGGGGGTCGGAACTTGCAAGGCAGGGTGCTGACGCAGTGTCAGCTCCAAAAATCCACTCTCTCTCTCCCAGTCATACTCCACCTCACCCCCTCTTTTGAAAAGCACATTGCAGCCACTTGAATGCTGGGATATAATGCACCGCTCCCAATGCCACTGCAAATGTGGCCACGACCGTGTGCTGTCAGCTGTCAGTGTGGACAGACTGCAGCGCTTTCCCTACTCAGCTGTACGAAGACAGGTTTAACCCAAAGCGCTGTACAGCTGCAAGTGTAGCCATGCCCTTAATCTACATTCAGCTACACTCTTTGTGAATGAAATATGGTAGCAGTGTCTGAGTGGTGAGTTCTCTGCAGTGCAGCAGCTGGCAGTGTGAGCCATAAAACTCAGTCTGAAGCCCCTCAGAGTCTGGCATTTCACAGACACAAACCTAGTCCAGCAATGGACCCCAGTGGATGAAGGAGTTCATCTTTACACAGACATGGCCACACAGAAAGACAATGACAGCAACAGGAAAATAAAATTACTTTTTTGCTGTATTGGGGAACAAGCCAGAGAGATCTGTACTGCAATCCAATCCAAAGGGGAGGAGATAGACCTACACTGGCTACTATATGCAATTTTGGGGACTTAACAGGCTCCCTGATTCGGACAGGTTAGTCTGTGGCTCCAGGGAGGCGATCTCACATTAGCCAGATGCTTAGACAAGAGAAAGGATGAAAGCCCTAGCAGGCACAATACCCCCAAAAGTACATGCTGTAAGATAACAGCAAAGGAGAGCAGGTGGCTTGGGTTCCACAACCATAATGAAATGCTTTTACTGTGGGAGACAGCATGAGCAGGTAAAGGAGAAGTGTCCCATATTAGGACAGCACTACAAAGAATGTTGCAAGTTGATCCTTGTTAGTGGTGTGTGCAAGAACTGAAAAAGGTCCCAGAAAGATTCGGTCAGACATGTACAAGAAGGTGATGGTACATCAGACAAAGATGATGCTGTCATGACTCCTTGAGTTTGAAAGCATATCAAGTTCAGGCTGTCAGGACAGGAAAGCAACAAAAGACGATACCAACCTAGGCACAATGGCAATAGGGAAACATCATATGCAATTTCAGCTTGATAGCAGAGCCAACTGCAATGTGATTCCTTGGGGTGAATTGGACTAAAAAGCACACCCATTACAAAAAGCAGGTGCAATCTAATAATGTACAATAAGAGCATAGTGCAGCCTGTAGGAAAATCTGATCTCATAGTAACTAACCTGAAAAATAACAGATGGTACCAACTGAAGTCAGTAGTGGTGGATGGAAAGCATCAGAGACACCTTTTGTGGAATACAGCCATACAAGCCATGGATATGACCAGGGTGCAGAGTCAGAGTTCTATAGCTGCAGTGCAAGAAGCAAAGTGTGGAGTCCCATGGATTATGGAGATTATTTTAGAAGCCTATGAGATGTTTTCAAAGGTGATGAGTGCCTCAGAGGAAAACAACAAGCTTTTCTACATCAATGCAGAAACCCCCCCCACAAAACTCAACCCAGAAAAAATGAAACTCAGACAGCATGAGGGGATATTCTTTGGACATCTGCTCACAGCAGAGGGTCTGAAAGAAGATCCTAGCAAGATCAAGGCAGTCAGAGACATAGCATCTACAGTGGATGTGAAAGAGGTACAGCACTTTACAGGAACGATACATTTTCTGTCCAAGATCTGTCCACACCTGGCTGCAGTAGCAGAACCCATACATCAGCTCACAAGGCAAAAATGTTGAGTGGGACTGGGCAGGTTCCCAACAGCAAGCATTTGACACATTGAAACATTATAACGGATTCCCCTTTCCTGACATACCACCCAGAAGAGCTACAGACACTCCAGTGTCATGCATCAGAGAGAGGATTGACTGCAGCTCTTTTGCAGGAGCAGCTGATCACTTATGTCAGTAGAGCTCTGAACAGGGGTATGCTCAAATAGAAAAAGAGCTTCTGGCTGTGGTATTTGGAGTAGAGTAATCATGCCATCTGTACACCTATGACCACTCTGTATTAGTGCCATCCAACCACATGCCCCTCGAGACAATCACGGCAAAGCCCCTTCGTAGTGCTCCAAAGAGATTGCAGCACATGTGATGTGCTTCCAGTGCTACCAGGTAGAGATCAAGATGATTACTGGTGTTAGCTGACACCCTAGGCAGGGCATGTGTACCCAGAATCAGGACATAATGCAACATGTTAATGGATTCAATCTCCTAGTTTCATCAGCAAAGCTGAATGAAATCAAAGAGGCTATGGAAAGGACACACGGCTACAGGCAGTCAAAAAGCGATAACAGCAGAGTGACCAGAAGACACAAGCCAAGTACCATATTTTCAAATTAAAGATGAGCTGAGTCTGCAGAACGGAATCATATTTTGAGAACAGAGAGCTGTTGTTCCTGCCTCATTACATAAGAATGTCATGCAAAAAATGTGTGTCTCGCACCTGGGCACTGACAGCTGTCTTAGACAGACTCGAGTGTGTTCACTGGCTGGGAATGAGTAGGCAATTTCACTTCTTGATAGAAGGATGTGACACCTGCTGGTCATGTGATCACCACCAGCAGAATGAGACTCTTACCACATGAGCTTCCCCCCGACCATAGGAAAAGGTGGGCGCTGACTGATTTACCTTCAGTGAAAAGCAGTACTTGATTACAGTGAACTACTGTTCACATTTTTGGGAAGTTGATACCTTGCCTGATACAAGAAGCAAGTCAGTGGCTGGCAAACTGAAGACCTACTTTGGAAGATACGACATTTATGATTACAGACACTGTATTCACTGACAATGGCCCACCATTTGCCTTGGACGAATGCAAGAAATTCCACACAAATGGGAGTTTGATCAGCACACCTCCTCTGCATATACCCACACAACAATGGTAAGGTGGAATCAGCTGTGAAACAACTCACAGCTGGTCTACACTTGAAACACAACAGTGGCACAGCTACAGCACTGTAGCTATGCTGCTGTAGCACTTCAGTGTAGTCACTCGCTACAGCAAAAGGAGGGGTTCTCTGGTCACCGTAGGTAATCCACCTCCCCAAGAGGCAGTATATAGTTTGACAGAAGAATTCACCTGGATACCTAGTTCTGACTACACTGAGAGCTAGACCAATTTAACTGCATCACTCAGGGGTGTGGATTTTTCACACAAGTGACTGATGTAGCTGGGTCAACTTAACTGTGGAGTGTAGACCTGTCCAAAGAGACTGTTACACAAGGGTTTAGACAGCTTGTTAGCATTTTTGGCATGCAGGAATACCACATAATAGAGGTGCCAAAGCAGTCCAGCACAGGCACTAATGGGGTAAAGGGCCAAAACCCTGCTACCAATGACGGGAGACTTTTTGAAGCTGGAAGAATGGGGACAACACCAAGAAGGGATGACGAGCAATCAGAGAAAGCAGGCACTAGAGTACAGCAGGTCAGCCAAGGATCTAGCAGCCCTGGAGACAGGCACTTCTGTGAGAATTGTAGGGTTGCCAACAGTACCGTATTAGAAGGGATGTCTCTTATTTAAATGAAAAATTGCCTGGCCCACACTAAATCAGTACAGGATGCCTTGTATCCCACGTGTAAACCATGAGTGTGTCTGGTCCCTGGTGGTGGAGGAGTGTTGGTGTCCGGTGGGAAGGAGGAGGTGTCATTGTCTTCAGAGGTGTCTTGCCTGGCAGCCAAGGAAGATGGGATTTTCGCTGGCTCCTGCTCTGTGCAACCTGGTGGGAGCAACTCTTCCCCCCTAGTCACTAACTGGCCACACTTTGCAGATGCTCCCTGTCATCCAGTTTCTGCACAACACTGCAGGCATCCCATCTACTTGGGAGCAGGAGCCACGGCCCTGGCTGTGGGAGCAGGAGAGACCGGGACCTGATGTGGAGAAACATGGACAGGAGAGTGAGCTCTGTCCCAGGGATCCTGCCTGGATTGGCCCCATTGAGAGACCTCTCCCCTCCAGGAAAGAATGATACACACACACACACCTGTGTGCTGTCCCCTACTTTGCCAGGAGACACTGACTCCTCAAGCACTGCACCTGCAACTTGCTGGAAGAGACCAATCTCTCACCTGGGCACAAATCCCTGCCTCTCACCAGGAAAGACAAGTCCTCTATCCCCAGGAACTGACCCCTGCCCCTTACCATGAGAAACTCCCTCCCCCACCCTGGTCCCATCACTGCCCCCTCTCCCCTCTAAGGACACCACACCACACCTGCCCCCTGCCCCTGCCAGGACAGACTGACACCCCTGGGACACCCGACATCTGTCTCTATTTTTGAAATATAGCATTGGCAACCCCAGGATCCAGCTGTTACCAGAGGAGTGAACTAAAGGAGTTGTGAGGGGATGCACTGGCACCAAGCCATATGAGATGACTAGGCAAACGGGACAAGTGATTAGAAGGCTCAGGAGACACCTCTAAGCCTGCTGACTCAACAGCCAGAGGACGCCTAGAGATCGTCACAAAATGGACAGAGAGGGAACCATCCGGAGGCCACCACCAAAGGGAGGGAGGAGACTCCACAGAGAGAGAGAGAGAGACTTTGCAACACATGGAGACAGGTGACAGAGATAGGTCACTCCCAGTCCAGTTGCTTGTTCAAGAGATCAGACTATCTCAAAGATTACATGACCAGCTGAGTCTATGGTTAAAAGTAGACTCCCACTCAGCTACGTGCTAGCAACCTCTGGCTGGAAGGACATGGGGAGGGGATCTGGGTATCAATTATTTATTTTTAACATTAATATTAAAATATTTGCAAAACTGAGAAGATGTTAAATGATCAGTGGAACTGGAGTCGGAGGGCCAATGTTCCCTGGCAGGTCTGTTATTAACAGGACACAAGGGGAACAGGGAACGTGGGAAGTTTAGGCTGGAAGCAACTCAGCCACATGGACAGAGCAGTCCACCAAGTTTAATAAAGTTCCACTTGTTCAACTTAACTTGCATTCAGCTTCATTTATTGGGAATGAAACTGTGCCACAGCCCAAATCACTGGGCAGCACAGCAAGGCATTCAGAAGCTAATCCACATGGGCTGAGGGGTTTCCCAGGGTTAGATTGCAAATGAAGGGGCTGGGGGATTGATGGGTTGCAGATGTGTGTGTGAGAGGGAGAAAGCAGCAGCAAGCCAGAAGACAGCGAGAGAAACAGTAGTGAGCATGGCCATGGGAGAAAGCCAAATCACAGAGGCCCAGATCCACAAAGGGATTTAGGCACCTAGATCCCAGATTTAGGCACTCCTGCAAACCACAAAACCCCCAGCTGGCTGCTACCTAACCCTGTAGACACCTAAACAGCACCTACATTTTCACTGTAAAAATTCTATATAAGCCCATAGGTGCTCATTCCATGGGTATTCCGGGGCTGGAGCACCCATGGGAAAAAAATAATGGGTGTTCAGCACTCACCAGCAGTGCCACAGATCAGCTCCTGGCCCCTGTCTCCTCAGCAAGAAACACCACAGCCCAACTCCAGGATTCATAGATTCCAAGGCCAGAAGGGACCATTGTGATCATCTAGTCTGGCCTTCTGTATAACACAGGTTATAGAACTTCCCCAAATTATTCCTAAAGCACATCTTTTAGAAATACATCCAAACTTGATTTAAAAATTGCCAGTGATGGAGAATCTATCATGACCCTTGGTAAGTTGTTCCAATGGTTAATTACTCTGACCATTAAAAATGCCTTATTTCCAGTCTGAATTCATCTAGCTTCAACTTCCAGGCATTGGGTGGTGTTATACCTTTCTCTGGTAGACTGAAGAGCTCATTATCAAATATTTGTTCCTCATGTAAATACTTATCAATTGTAATCAAATCATCCCTTAACCTGCCCTTTGTTAAACTACATAGATTGAGCTCCTTGAGTCTATCTGATCACTATAAAGCAAGTTTTCCAATTCTTTAATCAACCTCATAGCTTTTCTCTGAATCCTCTCCAATTTATAGCATCCTTCTTAAATTGTGGACACAGTATTCCAGCAGAAGTTGCATCAGTGCCAAATACAGAGGTAAAATAACCTTTCTACTTCTATTCAAGATTGCCATGCTTATGCATCCCAGTATCACATTAGGCCTTTTGGCCACAGCATCACACTGGGAGCTCACGTACAGTATTCATGAGTCATTATCCATGATTCATGATTATCCACCACCACCCACAAATCTTTTCCAGAATCACGGCTTCCCAGGAGAGAGTTCTTCATCAGCTAAGTATGGCCTACATTCTTTGTTTCTACATGTATACATTTACATTTAGCTATACTATACTAAAACGCATATTGTTTGTGCCCAGTTTACAGTGATCCAGATCACTCTGTATCAATAACCTGTCCTCTTCATTTTTAGCACTCCCCCAATTTTTGTGTAACCTGCAAATTTGAGCAGTGACCATTTTTATGTTTTTTTCCAGGGCATTGATAGAAATGCTAGAGAGCATAGGGCCAAGAATCAATCCTTGTGGGAACCCCCTGGAAACATCTGCTCTATGACAATTCTCCCTTTATAATTATATTTTGAGACATATCAGTTAGCCAATTTTTAATCCATTTAATATCTGCCATGTTAATTTTATATTGTTCTAGTTTTTTAATCAAAATGTGAGACGATGCCAAGTCAAAGACCTTATAAGTATATTAAATCAACGCTATTATGTATAGCAACCAAACTTGTAATCTCATCAAAACAAGGGGTTCCCAGCTGTGGATCGTAAACAGAGCTAAGCACCTCCCTCGAGCCCAGACTTAGGTGTCTAAGTCCCCTAGAGGGGCAGGGTTTAGGACACTCTTCTCTTACCAGCATGTCCCATATGCTAGATTAGGTGACTCCCTGCCTGGCTCCAGCCTCTCCATCCCTTATAATTTATAGATTTTAAAGTAGCAGAAGGAGGGCACTTTTGCTTCTGTTTTGAATTCTGGATTCTCTCTTTTCCATGGCAGCTGGAAGTGAGGTGTACCTCAGTATGGCTGAGCTCTAAATCTGTCATGATTAAGCAAACCCTCAGATGAGTAGAGGGAAGCGTCCACCCAATCCTCTCTACTGTGTATTCCCCAACTGCATATACATGGTAAATGTTGTCTTGCAGGGCTTCCTCTCTTCCCAGTTCAATGCTGCTTTGTTGGTTGGTCAGTCAGTAGGGCTGGGTTGGTGGGTGAAGCAGAAGGCTCTTATAGAGCATACAGAAGATTTGGGCCCAGGCCTCAGACCTAGGCATACACATCTCAAAAATATGTGGCTAATCCCAAGCAGCGTTTGAGGGAGGTGGGGGTGTGCAGAGAGATCTCAGTGGGCTTCTGGACCCTCACCAAAGCCTCTATTCTAAGAGATGGCATACAACACCTGACTGTGTTTCCAACTCTCCACAATGGAGAGCACTGTAGTGAATGATAGAAATCTGAGTATCTATCTAAGGAACTTTGCCATCTGTCTAACGATAAACTCTGGAAAAGTTTAAAAAAAAAACAAACCACACACACAAACCCTAATGTACTGTATTTTTTATTTAAAATTTGTAAACGTTTGTATTTTCTATACCTTGTGGTATTTGGTACTAGAGGGAAAACTTTGGACTGAGACCTAACAGTTTTTATAATTTTGCTATTCTTCTTGCCAGTTGGTCCAGATTGCATTACAGTTGTGTAAAGAAACTTTTGTACTGTACTTACATATAATCTTTTTTAACATTTGAAAAAAAAAAAGAGGATGGCTTTTATGGATCTCATTCTCACGCACATCTCTCTCCCCATTCATTTTATAGGGAGAGTAAGCACCTAACTCAGACTTTGTGGATTCGTGTGATTTCAATGTGCCTAAAAGTTAGACGTTACAATGGGGAGTGGGCTGTAAATCTCTTTGTGAATCTGTCCTGAGCTTCATACAGGCAAGAATTAAATTAAATAAATGGAGCGGTAACTAATCAGAAAAAACAATTGTGAGAGGTCATTACGTTTACATGGGCCTGACTCTATGCCCAATAAGGTTAGTGGCAAAAACTGCAGCTGACTTTCAGGGAACTAAGATCAAGCCCTAAATGTTTGAATGAACAGGCCTATTATGCTGATGTACGTGTGAGTTTATACATCTTTATTGAAAGGAATCACTTCCTGATCTTGTATTATTGGTCCCCTTCTCTCCTTCATTAACACTTAGAAGAAATCAATGTAACACCAAGTTTAATTTTCACTTTGCATTGGATTTTCCAGTACACTGAATTTTCTGTGGTGTCGCCCAGCTGAATATGGGAGCCTAGTTCTGTACATTTTGCCAAGGATGTTAGCATTGCTAATTCAGCATGTTGACATTTCACCCTGTGACTTAAGGGCCAGGTATACTGGAGAAAGCCATTAACACCATTGGTGGCTGTAATATTTAGGGCCCAAATTTTAGAAGTGCTGAGCAACCGCACTCCAGCTGAAGTCAACAGCAGCTACAGGTGCCCAGAGCTTTTAAAAAATAGGATTTAGGTGCCTAAGTGTAACTTTTGGGCGAGCTAGAGCTCCACTGCTTGTGCGGGAAAAGCCTCTGGTGGTCTGGGCTGGTTTGTTTACCTGCCACATCTGCGGGTTCGGACAATCACGGCTCCCACTGGCTGTGGTTTGCCGCTCCAGGCCAATGGGGACTGCGGGAAGGGCGCCCAGCACATCCCTCAGCCCACACTGCTTCCTGCAGCCCTCATTGGCCTGGAGCAGCGAACCACAGCCAGTGGGAGCTGGGATAGGCCGAACCTGCGGATGTGGCAGGTAAACAAACCAGCCCAGACCACCAGGGGCTTTTCCTGCACAAGTCGCGGACCGGCTTTGAGAAGCACTGAGCTAGAGTTCACTAAATTGTCCTTCTCCAATGCCTCCCCCAAAACCCAACCCTCATAGAAAAGCAACTAGAGACTGAATTCTGGGTTTCTAAGGATTTTTAGCAAGGATTGCACAGGGTCAACCTCCCCACATTCAAGTCCCAAAGGAATGAAAGAAATGAATTTTATTAAGTAACAACTTTATAAATTCTGAGGATAAAGAGACATAATGAAAAATTTAATTTTTACAACATAACATGGCTCTTTTATAATTCACACACATTATCTTCACAATTAATTTGTTTATTTATGTTTATATATAAATCTAAACAAGTCAGTCCGCACAGAAGCACAGTGAGAAGAAACTCAGGAGTTCCCAGAAGATTAGGCTGAGTTCATCTGAGTCTCAGTTAGAAACTTTGATCACCATATCTATACAGTCTGCTCAGTCAAAAACAACATCTTCCCTCCACTTGCTTGTAGAAATCTTCAGCTGGAATTCATGCAGACTCTTCTTCTACTGAAATCACCGTTAGCCAGCCAGCTAACTGATTAACCAACTACTCAGTTAAGTATATAGATTAAAAAAAAAAACTGTTAACAAGAAAATACAAGAACTGAGAACAGCAAAATATAAATGACTCTTTCCCCATGACTACATTTAAAGAAAAGTTGGTGAATCATACTGAGACAATTTAACTAATACGGTTTGGCTAAACTCAAACAACAGTCAAAGTATAGAAGAAATTATTTTTCCCCTCTCACAATTTCTCCTTTCTATAATTAACATTGCCCGTGCTTCCCTGTTAATATCACTAATCTGCTGCAAAATACTTCAGAGTTAGGGAAAACAGCCCGCTTTCTGCTCAGTTTGTCCCAACTCACCCAGGGCACTTGGCTTTTTTACTCCTGGGGGAATTATGCACCACTGTGCATGCACAGAATTTATGTCCCCTGCAGATTTCATTGCTTCCCCACAGGAAAATGACTTTCTGACGGGGAAGTAAAGGGAAGCCACAATAGTAGTCATGCAACCGTCCCCAGCAATATATTTCAGGTGCCTGGGGCAGCCGGCATAGAGGTAAATAACTGTGGGGCACTGGACAGGTCTGGGGAAGACCTGATTGATGGTTCCTACTGTGCCAGGGTCAGCTGGGCTGGGGAGGATGGGACTTCCTCTTCGCCTGCACGGCATCCTCCAGATTTCTTCCCTGGCTGCAGGAAGCTCTACAAACTCCCCCCTCCGCACATGCTTCCTGAACCCATCACTCCTCAGCTGCCGGGGGAGGGATCACTGTGTAGGGAGCTGCTCCCCCATCCGCCCAACCCTCGTGCATCCAGACCCCCTCATACCCAGACCTTGTCACTGAGCCTCACCCCCTTGCATCTATAACCCCCCCTGACAAGCCCCGCTCCCTCTGCACCTGGAACACCCCCAATGAACCACCCACAGCTGGATTCCCCACTCTGTTGAGCCCCATCCAGCTGCACCTGGATCCCCATCCCACTGAGCCCCACTCCCCCAGCATCTGGAACCCCCCCACTGATCCTCCCACACCAAGACCCCCTGCTGAGCTCTATCTCCCCCCAACACACACCCAGAACCCCCCCCAAGCCCCAACCACCTTCACCTGGACTCCCCTTGCAGAGTCCCATTACCATTGCACCGAGAACACCTCCCCAAGAAGACCCTGTGCATCCAGATCCCCCACTAAGCCACCCACACCCAGATTGCCCCCACACAGAACGCTCTCAACCTCACACAAAGCTCCTCCACACTTGGATCCTGCCTTGCTGAGCCTGCCTGCCCATACCTGGTGCACCTGGCACAGAGGGGCAGGGCCCTGGGGTGTTTCTGGGACAGGCCCTGTCCCTGCGCTGTGTCAGGCTTGGGTGCAGCCTCATTGCTGAGTTCGTGTCCCAGGTAAGGGGAAGCTGCACAGTGATCTCCACCCTCTATGCAGCCAGTGGCCTGAGCTCCCCAATACCATGCTGGAGTCTCAACATTTATATGACAAATAAAATTTGCAGAATTTTAAAATATTATGTGCAGAATTCTTAATTTTTTGGTGCAGAATGCCCTCAGGAATACCATTTGTAAAACAGCTGCCCTGCCTGCTTGTCTGACTCCAGCAACTGAGAACCTAGTGGAGCACACCCAAAATTATCACCCCCAAAATCAGGAAGCTTCTGGATGTGAAGAGCAACAATGACCCAGACACAACTCACCTCTAATCCCCTCTCCCTCCAAGTCTCAAAGAGATATCTCCCCGACAGGCACATGGGTTACATAAGCACTTATCAGAGGGGTAGCCCTGTTAGTCTGGATCTGTAAAAAGCGACAGAGTCCTATGGCACATATAGACTAACAGACATGTTGGAGCATAAGCTTTCGTGGGTGCGTCTGATGAAGTGGGTGTTCACCCATGAAAGCTTATGCTCCAACATGTCTGTTAGTCTATAAGGTGCCACAGGACTCTTTGTCACTATAAGCATTTAGGTGCTTTTGAAAATTTTATTCCATGTTCTTAGTGCATGCAATGAAAAACTTATGCATGCAAAATACTCTTAACTTTACACATGACTTCTTAGTATAATTAAGACGGTACCACTTTCTTGGCATGCCTAACTCTACAGCTGCTAGTTCACTACATACCATTGCAACACACAAAGGTCACAACCACACCACTGCAGCTCAGTCTGTTGCCCATATTTTAGCATGCATTCTGACAAGTTTTCTACCCACCAGGAGGAAGTTGCCATGAGTTCTCCAGAAAAGAAATGTCCAGAGGAGATGGAAAACTTATCCCATCTAAGTTACCCAATGGAAACAAGTTTCTGAAGTCCCAAGATTGCATGTTTCCTCTCATCTTTAGAAGACTGTGGTCCGCCACTATAAAGACTAAAGAATCTTACCAGAGGCTTTCAAAACCCGTAATCAGCAGTTTCTTTAGTCCAAAAAACACAGTTCCCGACATTGCTTTGATTCCATTCTGTGCTCTCTTTCAAGCATAACTTTACATTACATGTTTATAGGCTACAATACCTCCTTGCCACCTTTCACCTACTTTGGACATTCTAGGTTTTGTTTTCCTTTCAGTTACACCCATGTAGATGAGGAGTAACACCACTGAAGTCACTGCACTTACAACAGGGTAAAACTATGTAAGTGGAGTAAATCTTCAGTCATAGGGTATATCTACACTACGGGATTATTCCGATTCTACATAAACCGGTTTTGTAAAACAAATTGTATAAAGTCAGTGCACACGGCCACACTAAGCACATTAACTCGGTGGTGTGCGTCAATGTACCGAGGCTAGCGTCGATTTCCGGAGTGTTGCACTGTGGGTAGCTATCCCATAGCTATCCCATAGTTCCCACAGTCTCCCCCGCACATTAGAATTCTGGGTTGAGATCCCAATGCAAAAACAGTGTCGCGAGTGATTCTGGGTAAATGTTGTCACTCAATCCTTCCTCCATGAAAGAAATGGCAGACAATCATTTCGCGCCCTTTTTCCCTGGATTGCTCTGGCAGATGCCATAGCATGGCAACCATGGAGCTCGTTTTGCTTTTGACCCTTCAGGCATTGGGAGCTCAGCCAAGAATGCAAATACTTTTCAGAGACTGCAGGGACTGCGAGATAGCTGGAGTCCTCAGTACCCCCTCCCTCCCTCCATGAGCGTCCATTTGACTCTTTGGCTTTCCATTATGCTTGTCACACAGCACTGTGCTGTGGCCTCTGTCTATCATAGCCTGGAGATTTTTTCAAATGCTTTGTCATTCTGTCTTCTGTAACGGAGCTCTGATAGAACAGATTTGTCTCCCCTACAGTGATCAGATCCAGTATCTCCTGCACGGTCTATGCTGGAGCTCTTTTTGGATTTGGGACTGCATCACTACCCATGCTGATCAGAGCTCCACGCTGGGCAAACAGGAAATGAAATTCAAAAGTTCACTGGGCTTTTCCTGTCTATCTGGCCAGTGCATCCAAGTTCAGATTGCTTTCCAGAGCAGTCACAATGGTGCACTGTGGGATACCGCCTGGAGACCAATGCCGTTGATTTGCGGCCACACTAACCCTAATCTGACATGGCAATACCGATTTCAGTGCTACTCCTCTCGTCGGGGAGGAGTACAGAAATCAGTTTAAAGAGCCCTTTATATCGATATAAAGGGCCTTGTTGTGTGGACGGGTGCAAGGTTAAATCAGTTTAACACTGCTAAATTTGGTTTAAACGCATAGTGTAGACTAGCCCAAGGAGAGACTACAACACAGCACATCTCAACAAAAAGCACAGGGACTTCACCCAAAATTTAAAGAGATAAACGTGTGTGGATCCCCCTCGTTTACTGTAAATACACAGTTAAATAGCAATTTGCTGAGCTAGAATAAAGTGGATCTATCAGCAAGGCACAAAAGAAAAGACTAATGTTTACATATTTACTGAGTTCAAATAGGAAAGGTTTGCTAGTATTTAAACTACCAGCAAACCCTCCCAGGAGAAAAGCTATATAATCCATTCCAGCAGCGGCCGGTGTGGCTGTCCCCGGCACACTGGCCGCTGCTGGAATGACTCTGCAGCCAGCTCCCTGGGCAGTCCCACAGCCAGCCACACTGGGACCAGAGATCCCACACCAGAGGTCCTGGGGTGGCCGGAACAGCCCCTGCTGGCGGCCCCCAGCAGCTGGTGTCACTGTCCCCACCCAAGCAGCGATGGCCACTGTGTACAGTCCCTTCTTTAGCTAAGAATTTTCACCTCCAATGGTCATGGATTAATCCTGGACTGAATGTTCTTCCTGATGCCAAATGGATTATAGCTTTTCTCCTGGGAGGGTCTGCTGGTAGTTTAAATACTAGCAAACCGTTCCTGTTTGAAGCTTCGCGTCAGCAGCACTCCCCTTCTCTTCTCTCTCTCCTCCTCCTCCCCCCTGATTTAGTCAGGGGTATTTATACTATAAGTCATGGACAGGTCACAGGCCATGAATTTTTGTTTATTGTCCATGACTTATACTATAAATACCCATGACTAAATCATAGCCTTATTAATAAGTTGCCAGTTTTGCCTAGATAAATAGATACAGATACCTCTGAATGTTCAGAATGACCTAATCTCACATATATTTACTGTAGGAAATAACTAAATACCCTGAATATTGCAGAAAAGTTATCTAAGGGCTTATCTACAAGGTGGGGTAATGCACTCTTGAGGGGTGTGATTTCTTTAGCACACTAATATATGGCACTCTACTTGGCCCATGTAGACCTTTGCTGGTGCACACTAAAGGTTCCCTAGTGTGCTTTAACACAGTGTTGTTTGAAACAGTACTATGTTACATGCAGTTGGAAACCTTTAGTGTGCACCAGCAGGAGCTACATGGACCAATGAATGTGCAACATGTCAGTGCGCTTTAAAAGCCACACCTCTGCAGAGCGCATTATCCCACCGTGTACACAAGCCCTCAGGTAAAGTGCATGTTTTTAAGGAAACAGTGCATTACAGCAGACTCAGGCCCAGGCTGTATACTCTAGCAGTATAGTTTATTGTTACAGAGGAAGGTTGTCCAATGATTAGAGCACTAGCCTAGGAGTTGGGAGATGTGGGGTGAAGTCTCTGATCTGCCACAGACTTCCTGTGAGACCTTGGGTAAGCCACTTCATCTCCTGCAGCCTCAGTTCTCCATCTGTAAGAATGGGGATGGCAGCAGCACTCTACATCCCAGAGGTGCTGTGAGGATAAATACATTAAAAGATTGTGAGGTGTTGAGATAGTCTGGCAACTGGGGTCATATTAGGATCTTAGACAGACAAAATAATTTTTCCCATTAGCAATTTCTCATTACCATTGAAGTAGCACTCTTCTGCTTGAAAAAGTGTGGCACAAAGAACTCATTTATCCTCACAAATCTTTGCAAGGTGAGTATTATTATTTTGTTTTATAGAGGGAGAACTACAGCAGAGAGATCAAAGGCTGGATCCTGCAAGGAGCTGAGCTTTGTGGCCTCATCTGCCATAGCACTTAAGCATATACTTAACGTTAAGTACACGAGTAGTTCCTTTGATATCAAGCACATGCTCAAGTGCTGTGCTGGATTGGAGCCAGAGTGTTAATCACCTTGCAGGACTGAGTCCTGACTGACTGAACCAAAGCCATGTAGCAAGTCAAAAGCAGAGCATTATATTTTGGGAATATCTCCTCTGCTTTCTTGATCAGGATCCAAGAAGAGACTGATCCCTGGAGAAGCTATCTTGGGTCTTAAACAGAGCCCAATGCATGTTGGGACAGGAGTCTGGGGAGCTTAGCGACTGTTGTCCAAATACTTTTTCAGAGAGAAATTCTCTTCTACATGCACCTGGTTTTTGCCTTCATGCCACGCTTGTTGAGTGCGCAAGTTAGATGTGCACTATTGAAAATCTGAGCCATAGTAAAGGATACCCATAATTATATGTCACAGAAAGGAAAAACTGCGGATATGGAGGCATTTGCTTTGGTAACCGTTGATTGTTTTTTAAATCCAAAAACCTACAGGGAATGTTGCAAACCCATATAGTGTCCAGCTAACTCTCCAGTTTAGCTTAAAGATGGGTAAAAGGTTAGGTAAATACTTGGCTTGAAAACACTACTTATTCCATTAAGTGTTGCACAAGAAATTTACTCCATTTCAGACAGAAAAAACCCTGTAAGAACTTTGTTGTTCTGCTAAATCCTCCCACTTTTGGCCGAACCACACCCTTTGGGGGGATGGGGTGTGTGTGGGAGATTTGCCATTCCCATTACAAATGTGGAAAACATGCAGACTTGGGGAGCTGCGCTTTTGGGAGGGTAGCTGAATTGCGGCTGATTGAGTGGCGCACTGTGTTGGCTGCTGACATCCCTTCAGAAGCATCATTTCTTCCAAACTTTAGAGAGCCACAATGCAGACATGAGAGCAGAAACAGGTCCTTACACCGAGGACTGAATGGTACTTTCAGGCTCTCGGCAGCTTTTTCTACATCTTTATCTTTTCTGCTACACACTGCAAGATTGCATATAGATTTATGGGAATTCTTTCCATGTTTGCAACTTATAAGTATTAATAACCAGTCCAAGTTGGAAAATAATACATCATTCCTAACTCTATTAAGTACCAAAAATCTGGCTTTGGTTAAAATAAGATTCCCTCTAGCAATGCCCAACAGACAGTAAATATTATTTTATATATATATATATATATATATATATATATATATATATATATATATATATATATATATAAAAAAATAAAAATCTCATCTTATCTAAGGAACAGTAACATTAAGGTTTTTGCCTGAAGCTCAGCAAACTTCAAACTTAAGAAGAGTGAACGGGCACAGGCACCCAGTTTACAAGTAATTACTTTCCAATGAGTAGCCACTTTCAAGTAGTTTGTATCTAATAATGTCTATAAACAAAGTCAGTCTTATGTTGATATGTAGCATGTGCCCAAACACACAGTCGCACAGATCAAATGATGTCTGTTAATTTCTATATCGTTGCAATTGGTATTAATGGGAAAAAATAACACCTGTGTTTCCGATATCATTACCCAAAAGCTGTTCTGGACCTGTCACATGAGCTATCACACTGGTTGACGATGTGATTTTAAAACCACTTGCCCAGTTATTTAAAGTTGAACCTTGAATCCCCTACTCTGGCAAAATTCCCCTTGCAGCCAGTGGGAGTCTTCTGATTAAGTAAGCACTTCAGGATTTGGGCCCAGATCTACACAGATATTTAGGCTCCTGATTTCAATTGATTTCAATGGTTGTTGGCCTTGGTCACTATTAATTTAAAAATTGCTTCAGTGTGTTATGGCATTGCTATACTTTACAGTATAAAATAAACCAAGCATTTAAGTACAAAAGCTGTCCTCAGATCAGGATCTCCTCAACTCATTAGTAATAATATGCAGACCATCATGCCTTAATCTACCAAAATACCTCACCCGCCCACCCACCCACATTGTCTCAGCAACAGTCAATTGAAAGCTTGGTTAAAGGCTGCCAAACTTAGGCTGGGGCAGATAGCAGAGGAAACAAGTTCTTACAACTATTTACTAAGAACAGGTTAACTTGAAATGTAGTCAATTAAAAATTTTTTCCAAATCCCCCTATCAGTTTCTGTGGTTCTACAATCACATTTTCCTATTTTTTAAACATACTTCTCTCTTGTCATCTGAAAGACTTCCTCAAATGCACAGCATATGGTCTCTGGGGGACATTGAGAATCATAGAATATCAAGGTTGGAAAGGAACTCAGGAGGTCATTTAGTCCAACCCCCGGCTCAAAGCAAGACCAATCCCCTGACAGATTTTTGCCCCAGATGGCCCCCTCAAGGTTTGAACTCACAACCCTGGGTTTAGCAGGCCAATGCTCAAACCACTGAGCTCTCTCTCCTCCCCTGCATCAGACCTTAACATTGATGAATGCATTAATTATAAAGGCAGGTTTTCCTGTAATTGTGACACAATGGGGAAATTCACAGAATTCATCTGCTTGAATTCACACTCCTCGCGCCTCATTCAGTGACTAAGGGTTAGTATATAGGCCTGATATATTAAATTAAATATGGATGCAGTGAGTTCAGATCCAAAACTTCCCAAAGTTGTTAGGTATTCAGATCTGGGAGGTTAGTTTGACCCTGTTGAGATATTGAGAAAGTAGTCAGAAAGTTCAGATCTGGGTTTGAACTTTCCCAAACTTGGTGTGTTCAGATCTGGGGGTATTAGTTTGGCTGCATCTATCAGTACTGGAATTTTTTTGAAGTTGAGAGAGTTTAAAAAGAATCTCCTTGGCAAACAAACTGTTTTTTTAAACCTTGTCAAACTTACCAAACTTAGCCCAATCTTAAATTAAAGTCAATGGAGAAAATAAAAGGCGTCACACGCATACCAGAAAGAATGCTCATATTCTGAATGAGATTTGGATACAGTTATCTCATTCCGAACATTACCTCATGAATTTGACAGCTTTGTTGGCTTCTGCCCTTAGAGAAGTTTGTTGAGAGGATCGGTGGCTCAATTCCTAACTTGCTCTTTATTGCAATACTGAGGGGGAAACCTCAATATCTTTGCAAGAAAGTCTCAAGTTGCTTATTCATCAGATACTGTAAAAAGACTAAGGCTTTGCCTACACTAGCATTTTTGTCAGCAAAACTTTTGCCAGTCACAGATGTGGAAAAACAAACAAACATACCCCGAGTGACATAAGTTTCACCAGCATAAGTGGCAGTGTGCAAAGCACAATGTCAGCAGGAGAAGCTCTCCTGCCAGCATAGCTTCCACCGCTCAATGGGGTGATTTAATCACATCAATGGCATAGAACGGCTACATGAGAGATCTTACAGTGGCGCAGCTCCATTGGTACAGTATTTGTCTCTTTTTTCTTTCTGCTGCTTGAGGAGAAAGAATTTTGCTGAGCATTTCTATAGGTTCTATGACAATGGTACTTCTACAGATTTTTAGAGAGTTTAAACACACAGGGCCAGATTCTCTATTCAGTTACACCATTTTACACATGGGTAGCTTCATTGACTTCAGTGGAGTTACTCCTGATCTGCACGAATGAGAGTAAGTGTCAGCCCCATGCTATTATCACATACATTCTGATCTGCCAATAATGCCAGCCTCAACTACCCATTCAGAGCCTTCACAATTAAAATAAAGTGTTCTTGAGACATCACAGAATGATTTCAGGATTGTCTGTCTTTTCTGAAATTATATCTTGGGGGTTAGCTATTATTTTTTTCTAACAAATTAAGCTAAAATTCAGTCTCTAAGGATCAAATGTCTTGGAAAACTATTTGGCCTGATTTATTTTTTGTGTGTCTCTCTGTAAGACCCCATTTCTCTTGATGTTTATTCCTCTCTTTTTCTGCTGCCAGCTGCTGTCTTCCTCAGTCTGTTACCAGATTTCCACTGTTCTCAGTTCCACACTTCCCAATATACCTGCCAGTATTAATCTTTGTCTGTCTTCTTCCAGTACGAAACCTTGCTCCTCATTTTCTTGACATTCCATATTTCTCTACAGCTTGAGCTGGTTGGAATATAGGTATTTTTCCCAGTGGAAAATATTTCCCAGTGGAAAATTTCAACTTTTCAGTGACAAACTGAAAATTAAAAATGTCCAGCTGAAAAACAAAAATGTCAATTCAGAAATGCCACCAATGCCTCAAGGGAATTGTAGTTTATGCACCTCATCCCCCATTTCTCCTCTATAGGACACAATCCCTAGTCAGACTACATCTCCCATGATGCACTATGGTATCCTCATTTGCTGAACCACCACAGTGCATTATGGGAGACGCCGGCCAGCTGAGGAACTCAGCCCAGGAGAATAGGAGCATGAAGCACCCAAACTACAATTCCCACAGGACACCGTGGTAGCATTTCCTAATGGAAAATGTTCATTGTTTGACTGAAATGTTTTGGTTTTGGTGTATTTGCTTTTTCAATAAAGAGGAAATTTTCTACAGAAAGCAGGCACTTCTTGAGGAAAATTTAGCTTTGCTGAAAACCTAGTATCACATAAAAAATGCTGACATAAAGTTTCAGCTGGACCCACTCTGCTGCCAGACTTATGTTCTGTTTATTCCTTGTCTTCATCTCCCTCTACCAAATCTCCCTGTCTTCACAACCAGACCTTCTGACCTCCTACTAGACCCCTCTGTTCACCAAGAATCCTCTCTCAGTCAATGTTTGTGGATGTTGATGACTAAGTATCTCAAGATTTTTCATTCTGAAGACAGAAATGCCTGCCATTCACTTGCACACATCACTCAACAATTATGGCACTCCTTTTCTTTTTCCAGAATTCCATTCTATCTTTTCCCTTTTAGAGCTGAAATTAAAGGCAAGTGGCAGACCAGGCGGTAAACAGATAATGTGAAGCTAACTGTGAAGTATTCTAAACAGTAACATGTCAAGCAGAGATTTGCCATCAGGTGATGATTTTTAAATAAGTAACTGAGAAGTATGACAGAAAGTCACTACTCCCCTGAACTAAATGTTCAAAGTGTCTTAAAAATGTTGCTGATGACAAGCTACAGGCTTTGCTAGTGCAACTGGGCGACAAGTTTTTGTTTTCAAAATGCATACAAAAGGAAACAAAAAGTGCAAAAGAAAAAAAGGTTTTGGCCAAAATCATTGCTCACTGCACAGCAGCAGTTCCAGTTCAGTAGTGTGTATTCCAGAACTTACTGAAAACAAAAACAGAAGGGAAAAAAAAAAATCACAAAAATAAATGCTTTTGTAACAAAAATTAGACTGATGACTGGGATGCATGGACTTTCTAAAATGAAAAGCCCCACTAACTGAATTTCTCCTGTGATTTATAGCAGAGGAGGGACTTTGTTTTGTTCTGCTGTATGCAACAACAGAACCTTTAGAAATTTGGAGTTCTTTGTTATCTCAGAACTTCTGCAAATGGTTTCAGATATTTTATGAAACTCTAAAGAATCTTTTAAAAAGTAGGATTTATATTTGCAGTTACTCAGAATACAGGAAAAAATGTGTTTTTCCAACTAGATTAAAATCTGCAATATTTAAAAAACAAACAACAAAAGTTACAGAGCCCATAGCTGGACAGATCATTCTGGGTTAGTGGCCCAATTAACCTCCCATTAAAGTCACCAGAAAGATTCCCAGAGATTTCAAAGGGAGCTGGTTTGGGCATAGCAGGCCAGATTCTCCACCGCCTCATTCCTGGTGTAGCCATTTCCATTTGTGCAGAGCAGGGGTGAAAGTAACATAAAAGACTTACCAGTATGGGGGCCTGACTCTGGGCCCCCAGAAGGTGTGGGGCCTCGGGCAGAAGGGGTAGGGCTGGGGGGTCAGCCTCCCCCAGCCAGCCCATCCACGCTGCCTGGCCTGCGGTTTCTGGTGCTCCAGCAGTGATTTAAAGGGCTCAGGGCTCCGGCTGCTGCTGCAGTAGCAGCGGCAGCAGCTGGGAGCCACAGGGCCTTTTAAATTTCCAGGCCCTGGGACCGCTGTCCCTTTCCCCCCCCCCCCATCGCCAATGGGGGGACGGAAAAGGGGCAGCGATGATAAAGCGCTGCCGAGAGCTTTAACGTCAGCTGAATACGGGCCTGTACTGGCAGCCAGTTCTTACCAGTATGCCATACTGGCCCACTTTCACCTCTGGTGCAGAGTGAGTGCAGAATGGGAACACAGATGTAAGGGCACTTTGCACCCACTCTGCACGAGGGTATAGGACAACACGCGGCGCAAGGCACTGGAGAATCAGGCCTATCTGCATAAGCAATGCTGCTGGACATGATGTTTCTCCTCTGCTGGGAACTGCTGCACTGCCCTTCTTATCTCTTCTCCTTTTGTTCTGCCCCAAGTGATGTATAGTTAATTTGTTTCTAGTGAACGTCCCAAGTATTCAAGGATAATTGGCAGGACCATCCACTCTTTGTCGCTCTTACCCTCCTAGCCCCACTTCACAGTGCTTATAATAGAACCTGGAGATGGAAAAGATCATCCATTTGTAGTCCACAGAGCTATTCTAAAGGCATCTAATGTGGCAGAAATGGAAGAAACCTGCAGGCCCAGAAAAGATCTGCTACCAAGACAGCGAAAAAATATAGGCCAAATTCTTCTCTCATTCAGATGTTCACAAATCCACACACTAAATGGATATGCATCCACTGAAAATAATAGCTGAATTTGTCCGTAAGTGTAACATAGACCATTTTATACAACATTGTATCAGTGCCAGAACTACTAGTTGTTTTTTTGTTATGCATATTAGCACTTTGTTTTTATCACTATTTGCAAAACAGTAGCACCTCTGGGTATCTGATTCTTCACTGCCTCACAATGTCCATAGTCAATTACACCTGTGTAAGTGGGGGTAACATGCTACCAAATCAGTACAGTTCTGCTACATGGAGAATTTCAATCTCCAGGAAATTCAGTCTGGTACTTTTCAAATTCACTGGAAATATTTTGTAGGAAAGCAAGTAGAACCAAAACAAAACAACCACCCTCCCTCCAGATATTCCTATCCAAGCTAAGTATCTGCAAGGACGACCTTTTGTAAGTAGGAACTGGTATGTCCCATAAACCTTTGACATCTCAACTACACTGCACAGGTCCATAGAGCAAGGGTCATGACAACTCCCTAAGCCATATATGGCCTAGATTTCTTCCTTTTCAGGCCCATTCTACAAGACTTCTTTAGGCCTGGAAGAATTAGATTTTTATTGGTAAGTATCAGTGAACAAAGATTCCACCAAACACAGACAAACCGATGAAGGAAATATTGCCATTAATAATAATAGAAATTTACAGATAGGCAAAATAAGAAAAATGCTTATTAGTGTTTGATTTATGGATATTTATGTTGTATATTTGGACATGTGATCGTGATAATTTGTGCTTTAACTGTTATATTTTAATTTTGAATCTCAACATTGACTGTCATTAAATAGTTATTGGTGGTCCCCCACCCCATTTCCTGCAATTGCGAATATTTAAATTGATTTTAAAAATTGAAAAAAAATGCTTAAAATAAACATTGATGTTATCTGCCAAGATTATAAACAAATATATAAATTGAATTCTGCCAAGTCTATCTATACTTCAGCTAACGCCAGCATCTACCAGTGGTGACAGTAACTGGGTCACTTCTCTACAGGTTTCCACATAACATTGGGTCTCATCAGGGCCAGCTCTGGCTTTTTTGCCACCCCAAACGGCGAAGTGGGAAAAAGAAAAAAAAAAAGAAAAGATCAAGCCATGAGCAGTGGTGCTCCGGTGGCAGCTCTACCGTGCCGCTTAATTCTTCGATGGCGGGTCCTTTGCACTGAGGACCCGCCGCCGAATTGCCAATGAAGACCCGGACGTGCTGTCCCTTTCCATTGGCCTCCACAAGCACCTGCTTCCTTCACTGGTGCCTGGAGCCAGCCCTGGGTCTCATCTAGGCCCCTTCTGACTTTTCTCAGAGTTGAGGGTGCTCAGCACCTCACAGGAAGTATTGCAGAATCAGGCCATTAGCCCATATTTATACTGCCTGGTAATTCCATCAAATATTCTACTTTTAGTCAGTAATAATCCATTTGTCCTTATTTTTCCTCTCCCAAAGGAGGCAAATACTCTACAGAATGTGGCTCATGAATTTCTGTTTTTCCATTATCATTACAGTCTCCCCATTTTAATCTTGCTTTTTCATTAAATAGCATACCACAGATATATTTTCAATCCAAGCGACTGCTTGAAAGAAGCCAATGGAATAGGAATACATCTTTTTGTGTTCTTTTTAAAGAAATCAAATAACCTGATTTGTTGCTTCCTTCTTCACTTGCAGCATGTTTCACTTACATTAATAGAGCTTTATCTTTTGTTTACATCTTCAAGCAAAAAGCAATAGCAGCTCTCCAGATACTCAGACATATGCAATATTTAAACATTGCTGCTTTCAAAGGTCAGCTTTTCTTCTGCTCCTTAATTAGGATTCAAGGTCTCCAACAAGAAGTTGTTACAGCAGACGTATTAGTTCTTTCACCTTTACATAAATCACAGTCCTGGTTTTTCATTTTGCAAAAAGGAAAAAAAAGGAAATGGTTTTAAATGAAACACACATATATATTTTAATAAGAAAAGGAAGCTCCAAATATGGTGGAAATGGAAGTAATTGGGATCCCAAATCAGCAAACTCATTTAAGCATGTTCTTAACTCCCTCCCTATTCAGCAAAGCTCTTAAGCATTTGCATGAGTCCCACTGAAGTCAATGGGTATCAGAATCTAGCCCATAATGTGTATACTTGTGTGCACAGAAGGTGTGTGTGTACTCACACATACATGCAATCTCAACATAGAGTTCAGTGTAACGTAGTGGCAGCTACAAACAGGGGCTTCTCACACCTGAGATGGTGGTAATCTTCGACCACTAAGCCTCTTAGTGAATATGATTCTGCATCTGCGTGACCATATTGTTACAGACATAGCCACCATTTTGCCATTGGTGAAATCAAAGCGTGTGGTTTTATTGCAGGAACATTTGTATTGGAGCAGGGGTTTCCAAATTTTTGTCCCCGCGAACCACCTGTGCAACTGCAATAGACACTGTGGCCCACTGTTAACACGTATCTGTCAGGGAGAGAGGTCCCACAGGGCATGCGTGGCTCCTCACCTCAGCAGCAACTAGGGCCAGCAAGAGGAGGAAGGGAGTAGGTAGGTGCCACAGCCAGTCCCTGCCAACACCCTCTATTTCAGCAGCCCACTGAGTGTCTTAATTTTTTTTTTTTTTATAGAGTTAGAAGGGACCTCAGGAGGTTAACTAGTCCAACCCCCTGCTCAAAGCAGGACCTATCCCCAGATGGATTTTTAATCCCAGTTCCCTAAATGGCCCCTCAAGGACTGAATTCACAACCCTGAGCTGGTCACTTGGCAGCCCGCCCCAGTCACCCACCCAGCACCCTGGCATGCCTCACAGGAACCCCCTGTCTGGGAATGAGGGAAGGGCTCAGGGGCCACCGGTGCCAGGCAGAGGCTTGGGCTGGGCCTGGCCATTACCTTGATGGTCCCAATCACCCATCACCAATCCCCAATCTTGGGGTGGTGGGGGGCTACAGCGTAGCCAATATTCCGAGGGGTTCAACAGCCACAGATTGCAGTGGCTCAGAGTGGAAACAGCCACAAACCCTCTAACCTCCTCCAGCCACGCTAGAAGCCACTACCTCTCAAGGCCAGCCCCTTCTCCTTGCCCTCCAGCCACTACCTACTGGCTCCACTTTGCCCTCTGTCACCCACTGGAGGTGCTAGGCTCCTCTGGCCTTGGGCAGGGGCTATCACCGGCCACCATTCTGCCAACATATACAGTTTTGCGGGGGAGGCAATGTCCCCCATGTCCTCCTCCAAGTCCACCCATGATGGACCACCCAGGACTGTGCTGCAGCCTGCAGACCACAGTTTAGGAACCCCTGTATTAAAGGGTGATGATGTGGTACCATAATTCGAGTCTTTATATTTAACGAAGAGGAAGATGTTAGATCCTTTTGCTAGGGGACACTGCGTAAAAAGAGTTACAAAAAGAGCTGAGACAAACAGCAGGAGGAGGTCTCCCTTATTTGAGTTTAGCACATTCTAGAAGTAAGAGGTCAGCAAGCAATAAATTCTAGGTTCTGAGTTTTAGATGTTTGTGCTGAAAACTATCAGAACTCCTTAAACCAGGTGGTACTTGTTTGAGATGGAAACAACTCATTACCTCAACCAGTCCATCTCTACCAAATTAATAATAGTAGTAAAATAATAAAAAAGTAATCACCTAATAAACAGGGCTGTGCCTAACTGTACTTTTTCCTGTATTTTGCCCATTCTGGTTTTAAACATCTCAAGTGATGAGGACCACCTCCCTGGGGCTGGTACTCTTTAACTCCTTTTTTTTAAAGGTGTGTTGGGAGGTGGGACATTTTGTAAATTTATTTTTTTAGAAACACTTTGCATGTTTTAAAAATTTCAACATTTGAAAAATTTCAACTGTCCCAAGCTCTCTGGCAGGAAGTGTTTCTTGACATAAAGTCTACATTTTCCTTTTTTAAATGTCATGCCATTGCTTCTAGTCATACCACATTACAAGGGACAGGATTTTCTTGTGGTTAAAGTAGGATTCCCAGCTCCGCTACAGACTGCTTGTGCGACCTTTGGCAAGTTGCTTCACCTCTCTGCATCTCAATTAGCCTCCTGTAAAATAATACTCCGTTCCTCCTACCTTTTTCTGTCTTGCCTATTTAGACTGCAAGTTCTACAGGGCAATACTTTCTCTTGATGTGTCTATGTAAAGCTTCTAGCACAATGGTGCCCTGACCTCAACTGAGCCTTCTAATCACTACTATAATAGGAATAATTGACTTCGGGGCTCCTCAGTACCTCTGTAAAGCAGGCTACCTCTTGTTCAAGGTCTAAACATGGATTTATGAGCCTAACTTTGGGCACTCTGGTTTTGAAATTTTGGCCATTGTTTCTTAGCCATCTCAGTTCTTTGGTGTTTTAATCCTTCCTCGTAATTTAATTCCCCAGCTCCCTGGTCATGTTAATTTCTTTTCTTTGAAGTTCTTCCACTTATTTAGATTTTTCTGGTAATGTAGGGCCCCACACTGAATGCAATTTTGTATTCCTTATATATATTTTAAATCCTAGCTCTTAAAGCTTTATGTTTTTCTCTCTATATATAATTTTGACTTTGCTTTTATATGAGTTATCTTGATCTTTATTAGGGGAGAAATATTACCAGTATTTGATTCTGAATCACCAGCTATTATTTTTTAATAGGCATTTCTTTCCTATTGGTGTCATAGTGAACCTCTACAATGTAAACTAAGTTAGACTTAACAAAACACTGGGATGATTCATACGATCATAAAATTATATTGGTCTAAATTTTTCTGAAGTCTCTCCAGAATGGTTTGGATTTACTGGATGTGTTTCAAGCTGTTATCATAAGCACCCTAAACTGGACTAAACCAACTCAGTGCTATGATGTCAGCCATCCCAAAGTTGTTAGTACCCCTTACATCTATCAAAATACTCTTGCTGCTAAATTTGAGCAGATGCCAGACAACAATAGTGCTCACAGTATGGCCTAAATTTTCAAATTTTTGCAACTGCCTTACTCTGGGATTGATCTAGTGACCAATGAAGTTAATAGGAGACCTTCAAGTGACTTCAGAAAGCACTGACTCTCAGGATGGGTTTGAATTATGCTTGTGCACCATGTCCAATGTGTGCAGATGCAACAGGAATTTGTCCCCCTATGCTGGGGACACACAAGCCATGCGTGACCTAGATGAGAATCTTTTAAAATCATTGTTACAAAAATTACCTCCAATGAAATATTGCCTTGTGGTTAAGATATTAGATTGGGAGTCAAGATTCAATTCCCAAATCTGCCACAGCCTTCCTGTAGTACCTTGGACTAGTAGCTTAGTATCTCTGTATCTCAATTCACCATCTGTAAAAGGGAGATAATTATACTTCCTCTCTTAAATCCTGCATCTGTCTTGTCTATTTAGATTATAAGTTGTTCAGGGCCAGGACTTTCTCTTACCATATGTATGTACATTGCCTAGTCCTAGTCTTGGTTGGGCCTCTTGGTGGTATGGTAACACAAATAACTAAATATCAAAGTTGGTTCGACAGGACTGACTCTCTAATGAAAAGGAAGAATCCGACTCACTCAGCACTTAATCAGCCAGCTAGATCCACAACACAGAACTGCAGATCCAGCTCTGCAAGATGAGGATAAGTGCCTCCCATACCTGATTGTAACTAGAGTTGAGGGCACTTAGCACCTCGCTGCACCCAGGCCTTATAAATTGAAAATATCTTGGCTGCAAGAGGCATCTGCAGATCTCCAGAAAAAGGCAACATAATCAGATAATCACAAACTAGCAAGGAATAGCTACAGAGTGGAAAAATAAGGACACATTCCACTCAAAGCTTCAGGTGACTGAAAAGCATAGACAGGCCAGTGTAAAACTCCATCTCACTGGACAGAGCACTGTGCTAGTATTCCAAAGCTATCATCAATCACCTTGTAAAACTGAACCTGCAACTTATCCCAACCAACACAATTTGCACTCTAGCAGCTCCACCATCTAGAGTCATGTTTCTCTGTTGCCCTGTTGCTTATGCAGTCATTTACACCTGCACAACATGGACATGAAGTACTTCCAAATCAGAATGATAGCCGTTCACACTGATTCTGCGCTTGTGTAAGTCACTATAACAAGGAGCAGGGCAGCAGAGAATCGTTCCCTTTGTCAGGATGAAAAATTGAAACTCCACTTCTCTGTTAAACATGGCTTTTTTCTTCAGCAATCAAAATTAGCAGTGGTGCAAAGCTTTGGTTAGCATGCTCATGGAGTGTTCTAGCTAGTGCTTCTCTTATTGATGCCAAAAATCACTGCCTAAATGAGCACAGCAAGTGCCACTTATGGCTAGCTCAAAAAGACTTCTGTAAAATCATCTACTTACACGTAACAAACACTTCTGGCACTGAAATCTGGACTCTCAAGTGACATCAAACCTGAACAACCTATACTTTCCTTATGTATTGCTATGGAAAGATACACAGCATCAGCTAAGATCATGTCTACCTATAAAGGACAGTGCATGATCCATTGGACAGGCTACACAACAAATTCAGGAGACTTGGGGTTCTCTTCCCAACTCTGCTACAGATAATTTGTAGGGCCATGATCAAATCACAGCGTCTCTCCACCTCGGTTTCCCCATCTGTAAAAGGGATTAATGATGCTCACCTAGCTTTGCAAAGGGTTTTAAGAGCCTTGGCATAAAGAGTGTGATATATGCACTAGGCATTATTGCAAATACTGATGTTCTTCATCAGTCAAAGACAACAGATGCTGCCAATATCCTCCAGGAAATTAATCAGCACTGAGTTGGGCAAGTTGTTTGAATACCTACCCTCTAAAGGGCTTTTAGGTTATAATATTGAAAAACACTCCTTTGCTTGATATGTGACACAGGATGTATGTCACAGCTATGCAGTCCTGTAACCCAATGTGGAACCATTAGGCCAAAGGCGAGAAATAAAAAAAAAAAAAAAGTGAGGGCTTTTGAATATTGGGAATTTGCACAGGGGATCAGATGGGTTTCAAGTTCACTTAGCACAGATGTTTCTATAATTGAGACACACTGGGAAAATGCATTAACACACAGTTCTGTCTTTTCTACAGGTTATTTGAACCATTAAAAAAATTCAACAGCAAGAATATAATTCTTTATTAAATTCTATAGGCTAATAAAAAAACAAACCTGCACAAAGGTTATTTCTATAAAAGAATCCATAGGAAGCACAAGCAACATATCAAGCCAGTTGACCAATCCATTCTTATAAATCCCGTTATAAGTAGTATTCTACTGATTTAAAATAAGGGCCCATATTTTTTAAGGACCATATTTTTAAATAGACCAGCTCTGTAAGCAGCTGTAGATCAAATACCAGAGCTGGATCAAAACCCTTTTAAATCTGTAGAGCTTCATCTGGGGCTGGATTAGTTCCTCAGTTACTTCTACTACATTTGCATGTGCGAATGATCAGCTCAGCATCCAGTTAGCCTTATGTAAGTGCAAATCCCAGCCTGTACATGCAATCATGGTAACTGCATATGCAAAGAAGCTACAAACTCAAATGGCATGTACATTTTTTCAGTCTGGCCCTAGAATTTCTAACCATTGGAAAGTCTGACCCTTAAAGTATCATTAAAATGGATGGATAATATCAGAGAAAAAATGTAAAGAATAATTTGGGTCTGAGGCCTCTCAAATACTACACGATCCTCTGTTTTTCAGCCCAAGAGACATGATGAATTAGTTGAAAAGAACTGGGGAATCTTTGTCAATACTAACCTCCTCTTCCCCATCCGATGTCAGCAGTGACTGGGACCATATGCAATATCTTTCAAGAAAGATTCCTTTTCTGGAAGTCTAAATCTCTCATGAGTCACTTGCACTTGCATGTCTATTGGCTTTAGAAAGAAATCCTCAGGCACACAGCCTCCTGCTGTTATGCCTAACAAGGATCCCCTAACTCCAGATCCAGAGATTAATTAAGATTATCAGGTGCTGGGTCCCAAATGTATCTGTTTACCTTACATTATTCCTCTGAAAGGACAGCAAACATTACCTCCCTTTTTTTTGAGCTATCACCTGATTGTCTTGATGGGTCAGAATAATTATACAAACAAGAAGGAAATGGTGTCTTTTGGAACCTTTATCTCAGCCCAGTGGGAGGCAGATGGATAAACATGAATAACAAATTATCTTGTAGTGGATTCCACTAATCAGCCCCAGGGTTGAGGTGGTTTAGCATGAAGCAATTCTTAGCTTATTGCAAAGTTAGTTCAGTACTTCAGCAGAGGACTTTACCCCCTAATTAAGAACCTGAAACAAATTGAAAACAGCTGTGAATAATTAGACAATTTAAGTGCTGTTAAGGAGGAATAATTTCTGTAGCCATTGTAATAAATCTTATGCTGTCTGAACTCATACCTTCTACACCAACTTTTTTCTTTTGCTAGGTTAGCGCATTACTCATAAGAGAAACAGTATCCCTTTTGTTTTGATTGGGTCTGCTTAATAACTATCACTATAAGTGGAAGTGTGATGACAAAGAGAATAGCCTTTACTTGCCTTAATTTTCAAATGTCGTGGTTCAAATCCTATGTCAGATTCCTTGCATGTGTGTTTGGTGAGAAAAGGGGTCCTTGATTTGCACTGTAAATAATACTTGACTCTCATCTACATAGCATTTTTCAAATTTCTCTGGACAAAAATTTATGTTGGGAAATATTTAAAAGTTTAGCAACAGAACATTTGGCTTGGTACAGAAGTAAGTCCCTGCAGCATTAACTAATACTTTGAAAAAAAAACCAAACACACACAATTTTACCCCAAAGTTTTCATAATGTTTTTCTTCTTTCATTTGTTTGGAACTCAGAAAGTTCAGTAAAACTAATTTGCAAAATTGAATCTTTCATCGTGCATTCTAAAATTCCATAGGACCCGATTTGTAAGCTTTACGCAGTTTGACTATGATTTAGGCCCCAATTTGCAAATGCTTACACACATACTTCATTATGCACACAATGAGTAGTTCTATTGAGGACATTAAGGCTGTCCACATAGAAACATTAAAATTTAGGATTGGAAGAGACTTCAAGAGGTCATCAAGTTCAGCCCCCTACGCTGAGGCAGGCTCGGGTAAACCTAAACCAGGGGTCGCCAACCTTTTGGAAGTGGTGTGCCGAGTCTTCATTTATTCACTCTAAGTTAGGGGTTTGCGTGCCGGTAATACATTTTAATGTTTTTAAAATAGCTCTTTCTATAACTCTATAATATATAACTAAACTATTGTTGTATATAAAGTAAATAAGGTTTTTAAAATGTTTAAGCAGCTTCATATAAAATTAAATTAAAATGCAGAGCCCCCCAGACCGGTGGCCAGGACCTGCACAGTGTGAGTGCCGCTGAAAATCAGCTTGCATGCCGCCTTCGGCACACATGCCATAGGTTGCCTATCCCTGACCTAAGCCATCCTTGACAGGTGCTCATCCAACCTGTTCTGAAAAACCTCCAGTGATGGGAATTTCACAACCTCCCTTGGAAGCCTATTCCAGAGCTTAACTACCCTTATAGTTAGAAAATTTTTCCTACTATCTGACCTAAATCTCCCTTGCAGATTAAGTCCATTACTTCTTGCCCTACCTTCAGTGAATATGGAGAACAATTGATCACCGCTCTCTTTATAACAACCCTTAATGTATTTGAAAACTGTTATTAGGTTCCCCCTCAGTCTTCTTTTTTCATGACTTAACATGCTCAGTTTTTCAAACCTTTGCTCATAGGTCAGGTTTGATCATTTTTGTTGCTTTCCTCTGAATTCTCTCCAATTTGTCCGCATCTTTCCTAAAGTGTGGCACCAGGAACTGGCCATATTATAACACCTCACCAGTACAGAGTAGAGTAGGAGAATTACCTCCCACATCTTACATGTAATACTCTTGTTAATACACCCTGAATATTCACCTTTTTCACAACTGCATCACGTTGTTAAACCATATTCAATTTGTGATCCACTATAACCCCCAGATCCTTCCCCACATCCATTAGGCCAGGAACCCTGTCAAAGAAGGAAATTAGGTTTCTATGGCATGATTTGTTCTTGATGAATCCATCTTGGGTATTCCTTATATCCCTATTATCCTCTAGGTGCTTACAAACTGATGGTTTATTGATTTGTTCCAGTATCTTTCCAGGCATCAAAGTTAGGCTGACTGGTCTATAATTCCCTAGGTCCTCTTTGTTTCACTTTTTAAAAATAGGTTCTATGTTTACCCTTCTCCAGTTCTCTGGAATCTCAAGTCGCCTCCATGAGTTCTTGAAGATAATAGCTAATGGTTCTGAAATTGCTTCAGTTAGTTCTTTAAGTATCCTAGGATGAATTTCATCAGGCCCTCACAGCTTGAATACATCTAACTTATCTAAATATTCTTTAACTTGTTCTTTCCCTATTTTGGCTTGAGTTCCTTCCCCCTTGATGTTAGTATTAATTGCATTGAGTCTGTGGTCACTAATACTTTTAGTGAAGCTGAAGCTAAATTGGCATTAAACATCTCAGCCTTCTTGATGTAATCAGTTATTAGCTCTTCCCTGCTAAGTGGAAGACCTACATTTTCCTTCCTCTTTCTTTTGCTCCTAGTGTATTTAAAGAATCCTTTTCTTAGTCCCTTGCTAAGTAAGTCATTTTGTGCCTCAGCCTTTCTGATTTTGTTCCTGCATCCTTGTACTATTTATTTGTTTGTATGTATCCTTAGCAATGTGTCTGTTTCCACATTTTGTAGGATTCTTTTTTGATTTGCAGGTCATTAAAGAACTTCTGATGGAGTCACACAGGCATCTTACTAATTTTCCTATATTTCCTGCCTCTCATCTCCTTCTGGACTTCAGAACAAGTGTCTATATTCCTGATGTATAATGCAACATCTTCTCCCTTTTTATCATGCCTGTGCTTCCTGAACAAACTATCTCCCTCTATACCAGTATTTCAGTCATGAGATTTATCCCACCAAGTTTCTGTAATGCTAATTGTCAGAATTTAGCTTATGTACCAATACTTCTTCTTGTTTATTCCCCAAACTCCTGCATTTGTGTGTAGACATCTAAAATGCTCAGCAGACTCCCCCACTGATTTACCTCTTGTTGCTCCTATAACCCTTTCCTAATTTTCCATGTCCCCTTCAATATCTGGGCTGCTATGAAGGTTGCTTTTTTTATGCTTACCTGTGGGCTTTTGTCACCTGCCCCCTTTGAACCTAGTTTAAGCCCTCCTCACTGGGTTGGAGAGTCAGTGGACAATGATGCTCTTCCCAGCAGACCTTCTTCCTGGAGCAGCATCCCATGATCTAGGCAGCTGAAGCCCTCCCCTCAATACCACCTGCACAGCCATGCATTCATCTCCAGGATGCATGTGCGCCTGCCTGGGCCCTTTCCTCAACCTGGAGAATGGACAAGAACACCACCTGTACCCTGACTCCCTCACGCTCATTCCCAGAGCCCTCTCATAATTGCTAGCCTGCTCAGGGTGACACCTAGGAGTACCATTAGTAACCACACGGATGAGCAACATGGGGTGTTGGTCAGAGATGGATGAGCCTCAGCAACCTTTCTGTAATGTCTCAGGCACAGGCTCCAGGCAGGCAGCATGCCTCCTGGGACATCATGTCAGGTCAGTAGATGGGAGTCCCTGACCACCAGCACCCTACACCTCTTGGGCAGGGTGGCAGTGAACCTCCCAGCTTTGGGAGCAGATGGATCCTCCACCTCAGTCAGTGGGTTCTGCTCCTCCCCTCCTCTTCCCAGTACAGCATAACAATTCTTCAACTTGATGGATGGGAAATCTGTGAGAGGGTGGAGCACTGCCTACTGCCCAGGGTGGCCAGCAGCCACTGTCCTCCTCGGAGAGCAGCCAGTTCTCCTTCCTCCCTGATGTTCTGTGGTCATCCTCCATCCCAGAGGTTTCCATGTGCCTCCTGTCGAGGAAGTCCTCGCATGCCTGGATACTACACAGAAGAGCCACCTCCTCCTGCAGCTCTCTTACCTGCTTTAGGAGGGATTCCACTAACAGACACCTCTCACATCAGATGACTCCCAGCTGCCTGGCTTTCATTGGTGGCTGCCCACTCAGCATGTCATGACCAGGGCCTGGGAGAAAGCCTTCAGGGCCTTAAAGTTAAGCAGGTGCTTAAGTGTTTGCAAGATCAGGGTCTTACTTGAGTATCTACGCAACTCTGATAAGGGCTGTAGAATTGAGCCCATTGCTTGTAAGCATATATTGGCTTTACTACTATCCAAAAATAATCAGAGTCCCAGCAGAAGAGCTCTGGGTAAGCTCGAAAGCTTGTCTCTCTCACCAACACTAGTTTGGTCCAATAAAAGATATTACCTCCCCCACCTTGTCTCTCTAATACCCTGGGACCAACACGGCTACAACAACACTGCATAGAGAGTCCCTGCAGTCATTTTGATGGACTCATGCTGAAAAATTAAGATCAGGATGCAGATTTTGTTTGATTTGGACACATTTCTAAATACAACTAAAAATGACAATAGTTTGTCTGAGTATTTTCAACCCTGTCTTTAATATTGCAGTTGCAACGACAAATTCCTTTACATGAAGTCCCCGATTCCCCATTCTGCCACTTCAGCTGCCACTGGTGAAACTACAACAACCTAAAACTGGAACAACAGAATGGAGAATCAGACCCATAGACCTCTCTAAAGAAAGGACCCATGGCCCCACTGAACAAAGGCCCAGGAAGTGTGCCTTGCACAAGGGATCTTTGCAGGAGCTGAAAAGGTGGGATTTGCCTTTTTTCCGAGGCATGAAGCACCAGCGCAGCCACTACTCCAACCCATGGGCTGCAGTAGCTGCTGCTGTGCCTCACCCTTGGGGACTCTGACCAGCTCCTTGTAAGGCCTCTCTGTGGTCTGCCTCTCCCAGTATTACAAAGCTGTGGGAGTTTCCCCCATGCTCAGGGCCTTCACAGTATTCAGATTGGGCCCCAAACACGATTTCAAGCTGCGACTCCACTTCTGGACTCTGAATTACCCCTGTCTTTTCACCATCTTCCCACCAGTACCTTTTAAACTATACAGCCCTCTCCTTACCATCCCGATCCTGGTGTGTGGTGGCTCTTTGTCTCTGCCCACCTCCCACCAAGTTCCTGGTGGCTCTAACCCTGTTCCTCACCTTGGAGCCTGACTCTTCTTCCTGTGAAACAAGGAGTTGAGTTTTCCATCCCAGAACCCTTGGTACATAAGGATATGGGGATAGGATTTAGTATTTAGGGTCCGCCTCTGCCCTAAAATACACTCTAGAAACTCTTATTTAAATCAATGGTTATAATTACACATGCCTATCGGAGGGCAAAACTGAGCCTTTTGATGGTTTTAAGAGACACTGTCAGAGCAAACATTTCCCCTCACCTGTGTGATTAACAATACCTGAGTTTCTAAAAAATCCTTATATTTTACAACTATTAATATTTTCTTTTTTTAAAAAAAAGAAAGCACGATTACAGCACTGTTAAAAAATAAAAGATCAATTATAAACACACATTTTAGTTGAATGATTCCTGTTACATATTTTCATTTGAAGGAACTTTGACATATCCCAAATTTGCCCAGCCTTCATTTTTCATGCATCTAGTAGCAAGTATGCACTTGGAAAAAAAATGCAATGGAAAGAAATCCATATCTCAGGCCCAGCATTTTATGAGCAATCCTACGATAACAAATAAGTGGTCACATGATTGGGAAAGAAAAGATATTCAGCAGTGAAATAAATTTCAGTTTCAAGCTTTCAAGGGATTATTATATAAAAAAAGAACTTACTTTAAAAATGACAAAATTTACCTTTATAGTGTCCTTTTAAAGAAAGAAAATGATTAGTATTAAAGGTGATCTAAGCTGTATTGAGTCTCTTGTCAGAACAAGTAGCAGGGGGTAGCCGTGTTAGTCTGTATCCACAAAAACAACAAGGAGTCCGGTGGCACCTTAAAGACTAACAGATTTATTTGGGCATAAGCTTTCATGGGTAAAAAACCTCAGAACAATTCCACTAGTTTAGATAATGACTTAGTAGACAATTGTGAGCATTAGCCACTGCATTGGGGAATTGGGGCAATGTCAGCTGATAAGGACTATAATATATTATTCCATCACCATACAGAGACTCAAGGAAATGTCAGCACACACCTCTAGACATTCAGACATACTTATTTTTTTCTTCACTTTTGAGAGAAATACTCTGCAGCATGGAAAATAAAAGGAAAAAGAACTAATAATAACAATGTGGTTAAAAGATGCATCAAAACTTGAGCAAAGGAAAATACAGATTGTGTAGCAGGAAAAATGCTTCTGAGTGATTAGACAGTCTGCTAGACAGTGGAGTGGTCTCTCTAGGGGAATGCTGAAAGCCTAGTTATTTGAGTCATTTAAAACACACAGGGTTAAACACTAAAACTTACTGTAAGGAACAAACCTTCAAAAGCAGGGGAGTGGACAAGACAACTACCACAATAGACCTTTTCCATCCCTAAGTCTTATGATTCTACCATCTCAGCAGCTCCAGATACATGATCATCCTGACTGTGGGAGACCTGCAGACTCAAGACTCTTGTTGGAATTCCAGAAGGTTGGCATTTTTAAAAACAGCATTTTGGGTCCCTTGTTAACCATATCTCAGTGACGCTGCAAGGCTAACAATAGCAAAAGAGATGCTAGTTCAGTGGTTTTGAAACTCTGTAGGCTGCATATTCCTTTTCAAATAATGTAGTCTACTGGGTAGCGTCCCCCCCCCCCCCCGAGATAGAGGCATAATATAGCTATGATTAGATTGCCAAGTCTTACTAAATAAAATGTGTTGTCTGCCATTACAGGATTTTTCTCATATACCCCCTGACGAGAACTTGCATACCTCATACGGGTGCACATACCCCTGTTTGAAAACCACTACTCTAGTTCAAACAGGAATTAATTCAGGGAAGTCCTATGGCCTGTGCCATACAGGACCTTATAATCTATATATGAATAGGAAACATACCTGCTGAGTAAGATGGTACCATTTTTGCACAGTTTTTATTTAAAGAGAAGACCCGTACTTTAATTCTTTTATTTCAAGTTGTTTCCTTAATTCCTGTATCTCTCATTCCAGCCAAGAGCTATGAGGACCCCAGGCTGTGAACATGTGGATGTACGGTGGACACCTTTAAAAAGTTTGTTCTTGTTTTAGGAGGTAGTACCAATTCCATTCAAGTACGAGGGAAACCACAGGGATCTCTAATACCTCTGATATTGGAATGGATTTTTTAAGTGTGCCCGCTTTTAACAGGCTCTTACCTGCTTCCAGTCAAGTCAGTAGGATTTTGCCATTTACTTGAATGGGAATTGAATTAGACTCGTTGGCATAATTTCCCACCTCTAAGAATTCTGACAATTCCTCAACACACAGAGCAGTGTGTCTATGGTGGTGGGGGGTTTACAATCCATCAGACCAAATACCCCATTAGTTGTATGAGTGCAGTTTCCACTGAAGGACTCCAAAGCTTTTCTAATTTGGGGCTAGATCACAGAAACATAGAAGTGTAGCTGTAGGGCTGAAAGGAACCTCAAGAAATCATTTAGTCTAGTCCCCTGCTCTGAAGCAGGATCAAGTAAATCTAGATTACCACGATGGGCATTTGAACAACCTGTTCTTAAACACTGCCAATTATGGAAACACCACAACCTCCCTTGGAAGCCTATTTCAGAGCTTCACTACCCTTATAATTAGAAAAATTTTCCCTAATATCTAACCTAAAATCTCCCTTGCTGCAGATCAAACCCATTACTTCTTGTTTCACCCTCAGTGGACATGGAGAACAATTGATCAAAATCCTTGTTATAACAGCTCTTAACATATTTAAAGACTGTGATCAAGACCCCCCTCAGTCTTCTTTTCTTAAGACTAAACATGCCCAGATGTTTTAATCTTTCTTCACAGGTCAGGTTTGATCATTTATGCTGCTCTCCTCTGGATTCTCTCCAAGTTGTCATATATTTGCTGACTTGTTTTGCCCAGAATTGGTCACAGTACTCCAGTTGAGGCCTCACCAGTGTTGAGTAAATGGGACAATTATCTTGTATGTCATACATATAACACTCCTGTTAATACACCCCAGAATGATATTAGCCTTTTTTTTTTTTTTGCAACTGCATCACACTGTTGGATCATATTCAATTTGTGATCCACTACAGCTCTCAGATCCTTTCTAGTAGCATTACCACCTAGCCAGTTATTCCCCATTTTGTATTTATGCATTGGATTTTTTTCCCTCCCTAAGTGCAGTACTTTGCACTTGTCTATACTGAATTTCATCTTGTTTATTTCAGACCAATTCTCCAATGAGTCAAGGTTATTCTGAATTCATGACTAATCCTAAAGGCAGCTGCGCAGGGATGCTACCCTCCTGTGGAACCATGGTAGGGCTGCTCACACAGAGTTTTGGAATGTGTGGTTGGACTGTTATCCCAGCAATCTCCTACACAAGGAGTGGGTAGGGAGTGCATAGAGAAAGGGGGAACTAAAGCTCAAGAAAGCAAACAAACTCCATCCCAAAAAGGAATGATGTAATTTAATCTCTCACCCTCCTCAGAGCAAGACGGGAACATGGGAGAATGGTGACACTCTGACCTTGTCTCCCTTGTGACAGCGTGTAGGGTACATGTAGCTTAGGGTGACCAGATGGCTCGCTATTAGGGGCTTTGTCTTATATACCGAACTATTTCCCCCCCCCACCCCGGCCCGAAAAAAGTCCCAATTTTCCACACTTGCTATCTGATCACGCTAATGTAGTGGCACACTGCAATGAAAGGCGGGCTGCATCCACACTCACTATGGTGTGAAAGGCTCCAGCAGCACAGAGCCAACAGGACACTACACTGCAGCACAGACATGGAAGGCACTGCTTGGGTACATAGAGAGCTAGGTCGGGTCTATATCCTGGATTCTGGCATGCAGGGCACTCTACTCTACTCACCTAGGTCTTGCCTCACTCTCTAACAATGCTATTTATACTTCTGCAAAGGGGTGTGTGCAGTGTATGTGCTCTGCATGCCACTATAAGTGCAGACCTACCCAGGGCCGGCTCCAGCCTTTTTGCCGCCCCAAACGGCGAAGCGGAAGGGAAAACTAAAAAAAAAGATAAAGCCCTGATCGGCGGCAGCTCAGCCACGCCGCTTCATTCTTCAGCAGTGGGTCCAAGGGACCCGCTGCTGAATTACTGCCGAAGAACCGGACGTGTTGACCCTTTCCATTGGCCGCCCCAAGCCCCTGCTTCCTTTGCTGGTGCCTGGAGCCAGCCTTGGACCTACCCTCTGAGTCACTTTCATGCAAATGCAATGCCAACAGACCCCATTCAGTGGCAGCCGGGATCAAACCTGGGACCTCTTGAACTCAATGCACAAGCCTTTACTCCCTGAGCCAAAAGACATCCCTTTCTTAGCCAAGGCTGCAGCAGGCTCATCAATCGCTAGCTGGCCTAGCCACCACTAGAGCAGGACTAGGGTGACCAGATGTCCCAATTTTATATGGACAGTCTCGATTTTTGCTGTCTGGTCACCCTAAGGGGGACAGAGTGCCATTCCAAGCAGGCAGGGATTACATAGAGGTGGTACAGTTATATACCACTCAGTGCTCAGACTGAGTCTAATAGCTCTATCTAACCCTTTTAGTTACTGCTGCTGAAAATGCCTGGTTTGTTGCCACAGCTTGATCTGACAGCCAGCCCAGGTTCTATAGCAGGGGAGGCTTAGCGATTAGGAGTGGAAGTCAGGATCTCAGGGTTTTGCCACCCTCATTCAGAGTGAGTAGTCAAATAAGGTATTACGCACTAGGCGCAAGCACTAGTCGACATTAGAGAAATGTGCACTGATGTAGCCACACTCATGCAGTGACACTGGTTCAAACCCCACAATGTGCCTATGGAAAGTAGGGTTTACACCAGTCTGGTTTACTCCGGTAACTCATCAGATGAAGTCCATGTAGTGAAAGCCTCACTTTACAATAGTTGCAGCACATCTGTATTTGGGGTTTTGCAAAGGCCATAGGTATTTCACTGTCATCACACTCAGGCAAATGTTGAAAACGTAAATTTCCCGCTATAGACAGGCCCCAAGTTTAGTGCCCTCTGGCTCTCAGTTTCTCCTTCTGTAAAATAGGACAAATAGTACCTATCACTCTGAGTGACTGTGAGGCTTAATTAATTAAAGCATTAAGATCCTTGTCTGAAAGGTGCTGCAGATCTCCAAACTGCAAAATGAAAACACACACGTTTTATGAGATCAAAAGCAACCCCTGAAATTAACTTCCCTAGATTTCTCCTACACAAAACGTATCATGCTGCAGACAAGAAGTTTAACAAATAGACTTAACCGGTTGGCCAACTTTTTTTTTAAAAAAACTCTGGTGTTTATAATTCCAATTGGTGTAAAATTTCCTGATGGTTAACACATCATGTTAAAGACACTTTTGAATGAATGACTCATTTCCAAATAATTGACTACTTTTGTAATTTGGGAAGTAAAAATCACATTTATGAGTCCCTGGGGTAGAGGGTCTATATTGTTGTGTATAAAATGTAGATAAATCATAAAACCTGATTTTTTTTCCTTTTGTAAAAGCTTCCATTAACCTTTGTGTATACATTAAAGCAGTGCTCTCTAAATGTGTGCAGCTGCTTTAAATCACTGGTGCATTTTAAAATCAAGTCTTTTTATATCTTGATGTTAAAATTACATGTTGGTTACTGTAATCCTGTCTTCTTTTTTTGTGGGACATCCTTGGATCAGACTTGCTTCTGGAGAGACCTCTCCCATTGCAATACGGTTTTGAATAAATGTAAACAACACAAGCCAAAGAATTTTACAGCCAATCTGAACAGTGTTTTTCAAGTAAACACAACAAAAAAATTAACCAATCACGGTGATACAATGAAGGGCACCATCCATACCTAAACAAATAGATGCATTTTAGATTGAGGTTTAAACGAACACACAATGTGATTCTAATTTAATTTGACAAGAATATATAATTACTGTAAAGCAAATCAGTTATTATCTTAAAATATCTATTTACTAACCTAAACACCCACTCCCCCCAAGGCGGCACCGAAACTAGGCAATATTGAACCCCTTAATAAAATAGCTACGTCACTTGCCCTGCCTTTGCAATGTAGCTTCATGCAAGTGAGTACTTTCCCCACATTTTCAGAGTACTGTAAATTAGTTTAGTATGCTTGAAAGAACCTGTAATTGTAACTGCTCTTGTTGACACATCAGCTTGATGCCACACAGAGCACAATTGGGACCATATCCCTCCGTTTTGCAGCTATAGTGCATTTCAAGGGCTTGACAGGTCCAGCGCTAAGATGTTCTGAATTAGATTTGAATTACAACCGCTAAATGCCCTTGTCAAAGCTTGTTATGCCTGACACTAGCCATATATATTTAACTGACTGTTCCTATGGAAGGTATACAGCTTAAACAAAGACATACTCCAAAAGTTTCATGCAGAATTGTCAAAATATAATTGAGTTAAAAAAGCAACTAAAGCATAAGGAGAGCAATCTTTGTTGCTTTTTTCCCCCTCTTTGAAATAAATCCAAAGGACAATTTAGTGGAATCTTAGTACAAAGTAAGAAGAGCGTATGCTGTTTCCACAGAGACACTGAATCCTATACAAATATCAGATTCATCTATACAAGCTGATCCTGCGCCCATCAAAGCCAATGATAAAACTTAAGGATTAGGCCCTCTAAAAATATTTAATGCCAGATTCTGCTGCCCTTACTCATATTGAGGAATATCTTACTCTGCGAGTAGTCCCACTGAAATCAGTAGGCCTACTACTCACCGTGAGTAAGAGTTGCAGGATCAGGCCCTTAAATTTTAGTGGAGCCAGAATTTTTGCAACCCTGCTTGCATTTTGTGTGTTGCAACCCTTATCTGAGATAAACAAAAAGGCTGATATAACATCTACCCAATTCAGCCAGCTATATCTAAATAAATTAATCTAAAATCACAGAAACAGCTTTAAAAGCAGCAAAGAATCCTGTGGCACCTTATAGACTAACAGACGTTTTGGAGCATGAGCTTTCGTGGGTGAATATCCACTTCATCAGATGCATGGGACGTCACATGCATCCGACGAAGTGGGTATTCACTCACGAAAGCTCATGCTCCAAAACGTCTGTTAGTCTATAAGGTGCCACAGGATTCTTTGCTGCTTTTACAGATCCAGACTACCACAGCTACCCCTCTGACATAGAAACAGCTTTACCATCAGCAAATTTATTTACAATAGTGAGCTAGCAGTATGAGAGTGCAACACTATATTCTTTGGCTTTAACAACCTTCAGAAAATAGCACTTTTTGTGTACAATCCCTCCCATTATACTGATGAAAAGTGCTGTATAAAAGATATGTATTATTAATTATTAGTATTATCATAATTGCTCAGAAGACTCCTGATCACAAGTGGACTTCTGATTCTTGGCCCTTATGCTGATGAAAACTCATGACCATGAAGGTCTTGAAACACTCTAGTAGCTGAAATGGCGTATGCTGTATGCAAGCGCCATTATGAGAAAAGGAGTTAGAGCAAATGGCCTGGCCTAGAGCTGAGTAATTGGAAGAAACCTCAAGGATCCCACATCAAACTAACCTAATATCCTAAAGTGTAGTTGTAGTCGTGCTGGTCTCAGAATATGAGTGAGATTAGGTGAGTGAGGTAACATCTTTTATTGCAGTGGTTCTCAACCAGGGGTATGGGGCCACGAGCAGGTTTCAGGGGTCTGCCAAGCAGGACCAGCATTAGACATGCTAGGGTCCAGGGCAGATAGCTGACGCCCCACTGCATGGGGCTGAAGCCCGGGACCCTGAGCCTCACCACCCGATACTGAAGCTGAAACCTGAGCCATGTAGCTTTGCAGAAGCCCCTGTGGCATGGGGCCCCAGGCAACTGCCCTGCTTGCTACCTCCTAATGCCAGCCCTGGGTTTTATGTGTAGAAAACGAGTTATTGTGCCACAAATGCACGTTGGGCCAGGCAGGGGGGGTGGGTAGGCTCAGAAAGAAAAAGGTTGAGAACCCCTGTTTTATTGGACCAACTTGTGTTGGTGAGAGAGCTTGAAAGCTTGTCTCTTTAATAAGTTGGTCCAACAAAAGATATTACCTCATTCACCTTGTGTCTCTAATATCCTAAACTCATTCCTCATGGAGTCCAGATAGCTTCCCTGAAACCGATGCCACCAAACCGCCCCCCAGAGCATAGGAATTTAGGATGGAATTATCCCATCCCATGAAAAAACCTGCAGAAGAGGCCTCTATGTGTACGGAAATACCATGAGCTTCTCTTCCTCCAAAGTCTTCTAACAAGAGTGGAATTTGCCCCACCATGAAAGAAAGAGGAAACGTCTTGTCACTAGATTCCCTACTCTGCCACAGGCTTCCTGTGTGACCTTGGACAAGTCAATTAATCTCTCTGTGTCTCAGTTCCTCATTTTCAAATGAGGATAATAATACTTCCTCTGTCTGTCTTGTCCGCTCAGACTGTAAGCTGAGACAGGGTCTCTCTTATTATGGGTGCATACACTGCAGAGCACAATGGGGCCTCTAGGTGCTACTATAACACAAATAAATACTAATAATATCTTGTGGAGCTCTAGGGCTTAGACGGAGACCAAGGCTTCTGGGGTCCCCTCTCCAGCTCTCTGGCAATGTAGCTCCATTGGAATTGTGCCATAAGTATCCTTATATCAGCAGCTGACCCCGAAATCCCCTTTAAGATGGAGTCCCTAATGCAGAGCATTCCCAGCTCCTTCCCAGGAGCACAGTGTGGCCTGGCATGTCCAAAGCTACTGACAGCTTTACACAGAATAAAAACCCTGTATCAGTTACTTACAAACTTTTAAAGCCAAACAAAGTTCAAGGGCCAGATTTGGAAATAGTTTGCGCTCACAATGATCAGGATTGGCAATTTGCTCAGACAATTCCCCTAGATGTGCGTGCAATCACAGTAAACGAGTGTGCAAATTGGCACATCGCACTACAATGTGCACTATATTTGTTTGGAAACCCTAGCTCTAAAAAGCCCCGTAGCCAAATAGGCATGGTGTTTAAACGAAGGCACAAGGGGTTAGGCTGTAAGAGGCATTGCTATTCTTTGTTAATTTTGTATTCAGTTAAGAAGCGCACACTGATTACTTTTAGCAGTGTCCCCCTGATACAATTCAGATGTAAATCACATTTCTGTAGTCAGCTGCTGCTGTTTAAGCAGAAATATTTTGACACAATAATTATAGGGCTGAAACTATGCTTTACATTAGTGTATAAAACACTCATTAAATTAAAATTCTTCCATGAAATCATGAAAATAAACAGCCTGTCTGAACTGGCATCAACAAATTCACAGGATGCTTCTGCATTTTCTCAGGGTTGGCCTTCAAGTGACTATTACAAGGCCTTTATTTAACCATGAAGTGTTAAAGGTTCACATTCTTTTGAAGGCCCCATTCTGCTTATTTTTAAAATTATTGCTTTAATTGTTTTTACAACTTGTAAGATTTTAAAGCTATTAAGCCTCAAAGTTGTGGGAAAAAATTAAAATGGTGATTATTATAACTTTCATAAGGCTGCAGGAAGACCATGGCAACACATTCTCTCCAGAGTGAATTAAACACACTAGTTACATGGCACCATATGTGGTACCTTGCCATGGTCTATTATGACTAGGAAACAGGATATACACTTTATACACAATTCCTCGTGGCATGGAAAAAGAAAGCTAACCTTCTGGAAAAGAGGAGGGTGCAAATGGGTCATTTTGTATCAGCAGAGTACCCCTCTCCCCTTCACCGTCCTTCTGTGGTGTCCCAAACTGAGGTAATTCAAAACCACTGGCCACTTTTGAAGATGTGGGCCTCAGTGTCCACAGAAACAGACTGCTCCTCTGTTTTCAAAGTCTCATCAGAAAGACTCACAGGCGGTAAATTGTTTGGGTCTCAATTTATCCACCTCAGAAGAATGAAGGGTTGAGTCAACCCTGCCGGGATTTGAATTGGTGGTTCCAGGGAGTCTAAACTGAAGCTTAGACCACTAAGCCTTTCCCCTTGCTCTACGGGCATGGGGAGTGAATGTATGTATATATGCATACTAATCCTTATAAGCCCTACTTGTGTTTTGTTTGTTTTCTGTTCTTCTGTACAATATCACTGAGCTTTACAACGTACAGAGCAAGCTGTGGTTTTTCTGGGCTTGGGAGTGAACCATGTGGGATCTTCAAGAGGCAGATGATGTAATCACAGTGGTCTAAAACATTTTTGTTACATCTATATTCCATCAAAATCCACAATTATGGTTGACTGTTCTTTGACTGAAGGGATTCCAGAAAGATGGACTGCAATGGTAATTGCACCATTTTATCTTAACATGTGAATTTAAGACTGATCCCGCTGGTCTTATGAAATTACAGCCAACATGTGATTTTCTCCATTTGTACACAACATATAGATGACGGTGGCTGCAAAAATGTATATTTAGCCTTAACTTGTCAGAATTTGTACGGTCATCAGCTAAAAAATATTCAAAACCTCTAACCCATTTTATTAACCAGGATTATGTTTTTGAAAAAGATCAGTTTTATAGCATATCAGATTTTAGTTCACATTGTAATTTAATATTAAAGATCTTTTTTAATGTCACAGTTGCCTCTTCTACAGCAGCCACATATATGTGTTTATGTCCAGCATTACTGGTATTATGGTTACTTCTCCCACCCCACAGCATGACATTTCCACAGTGGGCAGCAATACTTTAATTGCCATAGCCAAATCCTAAGGTCCAACATGCTCAATGGGAGTTTTGCCTGAGTAAGGAAGGCAGCATTTGGTCTCACAGTAGAAGAACATTAATGACATTAAGCTTTCTATTTTCATGAAACAACAAAAAAAGCAACAGCCATTTTTTAAATTAGAGAGTGAGCTCCTACTGAACAGATTGGGGCTATTTTTTAGTTCATATTAATGTCACTTAAAAAAAATGTTGAAATCCGTGTTCACGTGCAACAAATCTTTCGTGCAAGCATCTGCTTTTTTGCCCACATGTTCTACTTTTATATGTGCAGAGGAGCTCCTTGCATGCAGTTACCCACAGCCGCATGAGCAAATGACAGTGTGGATGCAAACCACCCTTCAAGAAGATTCATGGACATGTGTCTCCACTTTAAGATTTCGTGTTTTGTTAAAGAGAAAATGCTATTTTATGATCACATATCCAAGGATACCTTGGGGTACCACAGACCTGACTGACTGAAGCACTGAAGCCTAGATCCTCAAACATATTTAGGCACCTAACTCCCATTGATTTCAATGGGAGTTAAACACTCAAATATAGTTGAGAATCTCATCCTGAGTCCATAGGGCCCAATTCTCCTATCACTATTCAATGGGGTCTGCAGGGTTTTAAGGAACTGTGGCCACTAGAAAGTTCCCTAGTCATCAGAAGATAATGTAAGCAGAGTAGCTTATTCATCTACCAACCACTATCCCTAACTGTCTTGCTGTGAAGATAGTCCTGAGCCATGGATCAGTGTACTTCTTGGAAGTGCACAGTTCCCAAAGAACTACTTGGAATTCAGAAGCAATTACCTTGGTGAAGATGTGATTTGTAATGAACACTATAAATAGGGTGACCATACATCCCATGTTGTCCATGATAGTCCTCTTTTTAAGCCCTGTCCTGAATGTCCTGACTTTTTTGGCAAACCTAGACATTTGTCCCATTTGCTCTTGCCAACTGATAAGCAAATGGGACAAATACTCAGTTTTGCCAAAAAAGCAGGACAAATCCCCCCCTCTGGGGGGGGAGGCTCAGAGGAATGTTCAGGGGGGTGAGCGGTGATGCCAGGTGCCAGGTCTCAGGCTGTGAGCCCCAACTCTGAGCAGAGGGGCTCAGGCCAGCCTCACGTTGTGTCCTGTTTCCCCTTTGGGAAATATGGTCACCCTAACTATAAAACATTAAAAAGCTGTAGCAGTGCAACTTAACACAGCAGTGGTCAAGCTGGTCAAAGACTAGAGTTTATATCCCTGCTCAGGCAGGTATTGAAGTAAGTTGTAAAGCTACAGCATAGGATGGATTTCCAGGGAAGCATTTGTTGTGACAGAGCAGTTTGCTCTAGTCTAACAGTTTCACGTGATGAAATAAAGTCTCCGTCCATGAGAACTGATCATAGAATATTAGGATTGAAAGAGACCTCAGGAGGTCATCTAGTCCAATCCCCTAATCAAAGAAGGATCAACCAAATATGAAATCAAGATATACACATGAAGTGACATGCCCAGGCAGGCTTCACAGCAGCAGGTATTTTCAAGGCTGGTCATTTTCAGGTTCCTCCCTTCTGTGGATCTCAGGTAGATTGGAGGAAGTTAATGGAAGAAAACTGTAGCAGCCTGCTCTTCCCCACAAAGACAATATAGTGTCATGAGAGGGAGGGCACAGAGGATCTTTGGTTCTCCTTTGGAAACTGCAGGATTCCTCCATCCAGATCTCTTGACATCATATTAAAAATGGGTCTGTAAGAAAATTTGGTGGCACAAGAGGAAGATGCAATTTTTGTGTTATCAAACCAGAAGCATCATGTTCAGTTGCAGGCACCGCATTACCCAGACAGAGAGTGAACATTTGTAGGAACAAGGGGGGTTGATTTCTGAGGAAATGTAAAGGGTGAGAGCCTTAAATGTGATCCATGTCAGCCTAACTCAGCCCCTACCAAAGTCAAATGTTAGGCCAGTGCTGAGTGTTTTTCAAAATCCCACCCTAAAAGTACAACTAAGCAGATAGGTGCCTAAATGGCTTGGAAGATCTGGACCTATCTGCCATTGCTTTCAAGGCAACTAAATACCTTTGAGCATCAGGGCCATAATTCTTAGTGAATAATTTATTTAGTAGAAGTTCATCACTCTTTCTGCAAGCAGCTTCTCATTTTCTCAAAGTAGATATTTGATAGATCTAAATATTACTTTAAATTTTCATTGAACAATTTTTTAAACTAATTCTTGATCAATAGATTGTTCCAGACTAGAAGAGCTGGAAGGCAAATATGATTTGGTTCTACAATAATTTTAAATATATATATATCAGTACGCCCTTCAATTTTTTCCCATTTTTTGATGAAAAACAAAACTGCAGTTTTGAAGATTTTGAAAATAAAAAACCATTTCAGGTTTTTTTAAAACCATTATTATTTTTGTTTTAGTTTCCATCTTTCTCCCTTTATCTATTAGCTTTTCAGGGGTAAAAAAGGAGAAAAGAAAGAATTTTCTTTATTTAAATGTCATTTTCTGTCAAAAAATATTTTCAGTGAAAAAATGTCAGCCATCTCTAATAAGTCGTTCACTGCACATAGTCCACATTCAAAATTTTAGCTGTGTAAACAGTTTTGACTGGACATGTAGATCACATTATTGTTTCTGTTTGGATAATCCCAAATTTTACAATCAAACTTTGTGTTAGTACCTATGCTTATGTGTTCAAAGTTTGCTTTCTATGAATATTCTCTAATGCTTGCTTAAAATTCACCTTTGCTACAAAACAATCACTGTCAAACTTTTTTTTCTGTAATATATGCAGCCAAAGTGAATTCACTATTTGATTTAACAGAATATTTTCAGGAAATGTTTGGCTTTGTCCATCTCTTATTAGAGGAGGTAAATATATAAATTTTGGCCAGTGACAATGAAGTGGTGACAAGAGAACAGCAGGAGACTGTAAACATCAAAGCTGGAAAGGAATTATGTAGAGTGGTCCAAAACCGAATAACTAGAGCTAGTGGTGGTATAAGCAACAGACATTTGCAAACATTTTAAAGGAACAAGTTCCAACTGAGCCAGAGGCCCGAGCAGTCCCCAGCTGCTGGAGATTTGCGTGTCGTGATGGTGTGGGACTCACCCCTGCGGCACCTCTTGCTGGTGATCTCAGGGATTTAGCTCTTTCCAGCACAGAGAGCCCACTGTCAGCCAGTGTCTCGCTACCGCTGGCCCCCATGTCCCTACCAGGACACCAGTGCCCTTTGTCTTTGGGGTGCTGCCCACTGGCAATACCCCCACAGTCTCAGGGTCTCCCCACCCAGGGGAACCCCCAACCCTCTATCCCCACCTTGCCTCAGTTGTGGGCTACTGCCAGTCATCATCTAGCCCCCACCCAATGGGGCTGACTGCAGTCTGTATAAGCCAGTCATCATAGTCACAGGAGGTACTGACCTGCTGCCTTTCCCTGCAACCCAGTACCTCCAGGGGCCTTGTACGAGGCCTTGCAGCCTGGGGAGTTGCCGGCCCGGAGCACCCTAGCTCCTCTGGCCTTTCCCCAGCCCTACTTTGCTCCAGTACCCTTTAGCACTCAGGTAGCTAGGTCCACCTCTCTCCTCAGCTAGAGGGAGACTACCTGCTCCTGGCCCACTGCCCTCTTATAAGGGCCAGCTAGGCCCTTATTAAGCCTGCTAGAGCTGTGGCTGCTTTCCCAATCAGCCCAGCTTTCAGAGCAGCAGTCCTCTCCAGAGCTGCTTTTACCACTGCAGCCCTCCCCAGGGCTGCTTGTACCCTTCCAGGGCTGGAGCAGGGTGATTACTCTGCTACACGTGTGCATTCTAGTGGTCACTTAAAATATGAATCTTACATACTAAGGGTTCATACAGACATACCTAACTGGCTGGAATGTCAATACTTGGGATGGCTTTGTAAAAGCTGGAACATTGGTGGCCAATATTGCCTTGATTCAAAGATACAGAGTGGGGAGTAATTAAACTAGGGAAAATTTAGGTTGAGTGGTAGATGAATCTTACCGATAATGAGGTCTATCTGCCAGTGGAACAGTCTCCCACAGGAGATAGGGGAAGCCCCATCACTTGAGATACTTAAATCTAGACTGGACACAGCTGTAAAAATGCACTGTAGGAAACAATCCCGCATGGCAGAGAAATTGACTGGATGATGATTTCCACTTCTAGTTTCTTTGCTTCCTTAAACATTCCCTTCCCTCCCCCACTGTTTTGCGGTGCACCATTCAGATGTTGTCTTGCAGTCCACACGCAAGGGCATTTCAGGGGTGCTGTGTGCACGTAGTTTGCAGAATGCTTCGGGCTGGAAGGAGGCTACAGAAATGTAAAACATGTTTCAGTTACCGTCATGTCCTCATCCAAGAACTTGGATGTGCTATCAAAAGTGATGTGTTTTCCTAGCCCAGGAAAAATCATTGTGTGTAAAGCCTGTTAGCTAACATGTTTTTAAAGGCATGGTTTTAAACAGGGCTTCATGCAAGTTGTGTATATAAACTTTAGCTCTTTCATTTCCCCGTTGGTTAACTAACATGACTTAAAACAACCATTTGGCTAGGCATCGCCCAAGAGGTCAAGTGAAGTGTGGTGCCAACTACCTACCAAACTGTCACAGAATGAAGGCTAACGATGAACAGTGAAAAAATCTGGATAGATAAAACCCAGAACCTGCAGTGAAATACTAGCTGATACCAATTATACTTGCTGGTTTCTGTACCTCACTGAGCCTTCCTTTAGAAGCCTGCTTTGTAATGCAGCTCATGATGAGGGTGGATTATGAAGAATTTCCTGTGTAACATAGCTAGAGCAAAGGTGATTATTGCTGGTTATCTGTGGTAGACATTCAGCAGCAGGATATTAATGACCTTTAACATCTCAGATAATTAGCTGATAATGAGATTAACAAGATTTGACTCCAAAAGAAGCAAATGGATCAAAGCATCATTCTTTCTGGTTAGCAGCCAGCAAAATTCCGCCACCTCCTTGAAGCATCTAATCTTTTTAATACTTACAGAAAAAAGTTTGCCGTGACATTTATGCAGTCATGAACTAGCTCTCAATGCCTTCTCTTGCCTTTTCCCCCACAAAAAAATGTAAGCAGCTTTAAATAAGCATCACTTCAAACGTTTTTGAAGCTTCCTTCAGCAAAACCATAAAATCTGTACTGGAGAAAAAATATAGTCTTGCCCCAGATTCCCAATCTGTTTTCTTTAAATCCAATAAAATTTATATTGAAGAGCTTAAGGACAGAGGACTTCATACAATTGAAACTGATTCAGTAAATGCAAAACATAACAAATAAAGTATTGGTATTTGATATTCCTATATTTCAATATTCTTTTGATATTCTACTGTGAAACTTAATCTGTTGGGGTTTTATGCATTCTTTCCCCCTCCCAACTTTATCCTTTGAATTTGGTTTCTCTAATCACTGGACCATGGATCAGAAGTATTTGCAACTTGTTTGTGGAAGGCCAGAGTCTAAAGCAGCAGCTTGTCTGGGGAGCTTCTCCACCAACTGTTCTCTCTTTTGCAGTAAAGATAACTGCATTTTATACAGAAATCTATTTTTCTAAATAATCATTCTCACTACATTACACATAATCCGTATCTAGACACACACTTGCCTATCAACTATCTGTGTACAGTATACATTCATATATAGTCTAGATCAGTGGTTCTTGACCAGGGGTCCAGGGCCCCCTGGGGAGCCACAGACAGATTTCAGGGGGTCTGCCAAGCAGGGCCAGTGTTAGTTGCACTGGGGCCCGGGGCAGAAAGCCGAATCCCCACCATGCAGGGCTGAAGCCCGGGGCCCTGAACCCTGCCATCTGGGGCTGAAGTCGAAGCCTGAGCAACTTAGATTGGGGGGGGATCCGCTGTGGTGTGGGGCCCTGGGCAATAGCCTTGCTTGCTACTTCTGCTTTTATATGCAGAAAAAAGTTGTTGTGGCACAGGTGGGCTGTGGAGCTTTTATAAATGTTGGTGGGGGGCTCAGAAAGAAAAAGATTGAGAACCCCTGGTCTAGATAGACACATTCATAACAAACATGAGCATACAAGGACAAAATTCCATGCTGATTTATGCTTATACCCCATTGAACTCATGTAAGGAACTCACCCTCCCTCTCCCTCATCATATCAGGTTTTTAATGCTGGTAGGGCCCATTACGATTGTCTTCTCTGACCTCTAGTATAACACAGGCAACAGAATTCCACAAAGTGATTCCTGTATCAAGGCCATAGCTTCTGTTTGAGCTAGTGTGTATCTTTTAGAAAACGTCCCCATATTGATTTTAGATTATGGGGAATCTGCCACATCCTTAGATAAATTGTTCCAATGGTTAATTATCTTCTCTGTTGAAAAAATTACACCTTATTCCTAGTTTGAATTTGTCAAATTTCAATAGAAGCCATTTGTCTTTTTTTCTGGCAGGTTAAAGAGCTGTTTACTATCAGAAATATTCTCCCCACATAGAAATGTAGGATTGGATGGGATCTTGATAGGTCAGCTAGTCCAGTCCACTGCACTGACGCAGGACTAAGTATTATGTAGGCCATCCCTGACAGGTGTTTGTCTAACCTGTTCTTAAAAATCTTCAGTGATAGAGATTCCTCAACCTCCCTAGGTAATTTGTTCCAATGTTTAACTACCCTGACAGTTAGGAAATATTTCCCTTACTGCTATCTAAGACCATAAATTTCTTGTCCTGTCCTAGAATCATAGAATATCAGGATTGGAAGAGACCTCAGGAAGTCATCTAGTCCAACCCCCTGCTCAATGTAGGACCAATTCAATGGTCCTCAATGGATCAAACCAAGAATTTATCCTTCTCCGCTTTATAACAACCTTTTACGTACTTGAAGACTGTGATCATGTCCCCATCCCCCGTTCATCTCTTCTCCAGACTAAACCAAGCCAGTTTTTTCAGTCTTTCCTCAGAGGTCATGTTTTCTAGAACTTTAAATCATTTTTGTTGCTCTCCTCTGGACTTTTTCCAGTTTGTCCACATCATCCCCAAAGTATAGTTCCCAGAACTGGGCACAATATTCCAGTTGAGGCCTTATCAGTGCTGAGTAGAGTGGAAGAACTACTTTTTGTGTCTTACTAACCAAGACTTGCTTACTGCTGCTAATAAGTCCCAGAATAATACTATTACATTGTTGACTCATATTTAGTTTGTGATCCACTAAACACCCCCCCCCCGATCTTTTTCCACAGTACCCCTTCCAAGGCACTCGTTTCCAATTTTGTGCTTGTGCAACTGATAATTCCTTCCAAAACATAGTACATTGCATTTGTCCTTACTGAATTTTATCCTATTTATTTCAGATCATTTCTGCAGTTTGTCAAGATCATTTTGAATTCTAATCCTGTTCTCCGAAGTGCTTGCAACTCCTCCCAGCTTGATACTATGCCATTATCCAAACCATTTATGAAGATATTGAATAGAGCAGGACCCAGGACAGATTCCTGCAGGACCTCACTCGATATGCCCTTCCAGCTTGACTGTGAACCACTGCCACAGGCTGAAGTCACAGAGGTTACTGGAAGTCACAGTTCCATGACTTCCACAACCTCTGTGACTAAATCGTAGCCCATACCGTTGATAACTACTCTGAGTGTGGTTTTCCAATAGTTGTGCACCCACCTTATAGTAGGTTCATCTAGGCTATATTTTCCTAGTTTGCTTTTGAGTCTGTCTCACATGACCGTCTCATGAGCCTTACTAAAGTCAAGATATACCAGATCTACCACTTTCCCCCTCCACAAGGCTTATTATTCTATCAAAGGAGGATATTGGATTGGTTTGTCATTATTCGTTCTTGACAAATCCATGCTGACAGTTATTTATCACCTTATTGTCTTCTAGATCCTTACAAATTGATTGTTTAATGTGCTGCATTATCTTTCTAGATACCGATGTTACGCTGACTGGTCTATAATTGCCTGAGTTGTTCTTATTCTCCTTTTTATAGATAGGTAGGCCACGTCTACACTACAGACTTACATCTGTATAACTAGGTCGCTCACTGGTGTGAAAAATGCACACCCTAAGCAACACAGTTATATTGACTTAACCTCCTCTATAGACAGCGCTATGTCGAAGGCAGAGGTTCTCCTATCAACATACCTACCACCTCTATCAGAGGTGAATTAACAACACCAGGGGGAAAAGCTCTCCTGTAGGTGTAGTAGCATCATCACTAAAGCGTTACAGCTGTGCAGCTGCAGCACTTTGCATGTAGATATGCCCCTATTATATTTACCCTTTTCCAGTCCTCTGGGATCTCTCCCCATGAGTTCTCAAAGATAATTAATAAATGTCTCAGAGATCTCTCCAGGCAGTTCTCCTTAAGTATTCTAGGAAGGATTTCATCAGGCCATGCCAACTCGCAGACATTCTAACTTGGCTAAGTAATTCTTAATTTGTTCTTTCGCTATTTTAGCCTCAGATCCTGTCCCATTTACGCTGATATTCACATTTGTATTTGTAGACTGTGATCAAATCACCTCTTAACCGTCTTTTGGATAAACTAAAGAGATTGAGCTTCTTGAATCTTTCCCTGCAAGGCAGGCTTTGCAGACCTTGAAAAATTCTTGTAGCTCTTTTCTGAATCCTTTCCAATCACACTTCTGTAATGGACTGTTAAGAGACTAGAACTGCAATGTGTCCTACTGAAAATCTGGGAGTAGTGAGGGAGACCACTTTAGATATTGAGGTTAGTCACTTTACACCTGCTTATATTATCTCTGCTTATGAGTGCCATTGATAAAAAGAATGGCTCAATCCGTACTAAAAGGATTTAGATTATAGTACACTTGCAGTGAAGTGCACCAATACACACATAATGCTTCCATCTCACTTACATATCCATATGACTATTTTGCCTTCCTTTATATCGTTAACCATTCTTTACTCTTGATTTGTACACACACCCCACCATCTATATACACATGGATGCATTTCCCATGTGGTAAATTACAAGGCTGCATAATTAATGATTTTATCGTGCACTTTTGACCATGTCACCTGCGCTAATCCATCTCCCCAGGATATTCAAGATCTCTGAGCAGCTTCAAGCAGCTGTTCCACTCTTGCAGCCCTGAAGGGTTAGAAGCTGGAGCTTTACATCATTGGAAGGATAGATTGGTAGGGTAGAATTCCAGCTTTCCAGTACAACCCAGCCCTTGTCCCGGCCTGGAAGGGCCCAAACATTAGACTTTAAGATCTCGGCATTTGTAGGTATAGAAAAGTGCTCTAAAGCTGCCTGGAAATTTTAGAATTTTCACTATAAAATGGAAGGAAAAATAGTCAGCAAAAAATTTGGGGGGAATTTTTTTTTTCCATTTTTCCACCAGCTCTGATTTTAGGAAAATTCTGTTTCATTCCTGTTTATGCATTGGTATACAATTAGGCCCACAGTTTCCACTTCTAAGAAGGAGAAAGGTTATAAGTTGTATCAGTTACTCTGCTAGCTGGATGCCTGAGAAGAATCCAGGACCGGCAAATGTTTCCTATTAGTTAATCTGGGAAATTTATTTTTCTATATGTATGCACGCACATGCAATAATACCTAGCATCATTTCCAAAAGAACACAATCCATTTGGCAAACCCATATATTCTGAAGCATCCCCTCTGCCAGTGGAACAGCAGACACAGCCAACACCTGATTATTCAGAAGCAGCTTTGGATAATTCAGCCCATCCATAGAGCCCACTGTAATTTAAGTCATATCATGCCTGTTTCTTAGCACAAATTGCTTAACACATCCACCCATTTTAAAGATGCCAAAAATCAGTTTGACAAGCATTCATTATACTGAAATCACATGTTTAGCATGGTAAGTTTAGCAACCCCCCCTTTCTCCCCTCACTGCTATTAAGGGAGAAGAAGAACTCAAGTGAGGTGTAACCTTACTGTGCAGACAAGGAGGAATAGAAGCATTAATATGAAATGCCTAAGTGGAAACACTTGACAAAATACATTAAAGCACAGCTCTTCTCTGAAAAATGACTCTCTAAAAATGGCATCATGGGGTCCCATGTTTATCATGTGTTATTGACTCCAGAACAGAGTTCCTTAGTTTACAAATAGGAGGTGAGATCCTGGCTCCATTGAATCAATGGGAGTTTTGCAATTGATTTAAATAGGGCCAGGATTTCACCCCAAAAGATTTTTCTTCCTGTTTGTGTCTTTACTGACAGCCCTGCAAACTCCACCTGGGTTGAGAGTACAGCAGGCTGAAAAGTAGAAAAAGAAAAGGAAAGAAATCCATTCAGGAGGGCTGAAAGTGGACTGACAGCCAGGTTAAGAGATTTTGTATGAAATTTTTAACCAATTCTTTTTATCAAGTACTTTCCACAGATTCCAAGGCCAGAAGGCACCATTGTGATCACCTAACCTGACCACCTGTATCACCAGGGCTGGCTTTAGGCCAATTCCACCAATTCCCCCAAATCGGGCCCCGCGCCTAAGAGGGCCCCACGTCCAGTGAGAATCTCTTCCCTGGCTGGAGGAGCCTTTTTAATCTGTACTCACTCGGCAGCGCTCCAGGTCTTCGACAGCACTTCAGAGGTGGGTCCTTCACTTGCTCTGGGTCTTTGGCAGCGGGTCCTTCAGTGCCGTCGAAGACCTGGAGCGAGTGAAGGACCCACCGCCGAAGTGCCACTGAAGACTCAGAGCACCGCCCAGTGAGTACAAGTCCCATGTGGTTTTTACCATTTTTTTTTTAATATAGTTATCCCTGCCGGGGCCCCGTCAAAACTGTTTGAATAGGGCCCCGCATAGCCCATAGACCTTCCCCAAAACAATTCCTAGAGCAGATCTTTTAGAAAAACATCCAATCTTGATTTTAAAATTGCCAGTGATAAAGAATCCACCGTAACCTTTGGTAAATTGTTCCAATGGTTAATTACTCTCATTGCTAAATATATATGCCTTATTGCCTGTCTGAATTTGTCCAGCTTCAACTTCCAGCTGCTGGATTGTGGTATGCCATTCTCTGCTATACTGAAGAGCCTATTATCAAATATTTGTTCCCATGTAGGTACTTATACACTGTAAACAAGTCACCCCTTAACCTTCTGTTTGTTAAGCTAAGTAGATTGAGCTCCTGGAGTCTGACACCATAAGACATGCTTCCTAATCTTTTACTCATTCTTGTGGCTCTTCTGTGAACCCTCTCCAATTTATCGACACCTTTCTTGAATTGTGGACACTAGATCTAGAGATAGTATTCCAGCGGTAATCACACCAGTGTCAAATAGAGAAGAAAAAACCCCACTCTATTTCTAATCAAGATTCCCAGTCATACAGACCTGCTGATTTTAAAATGTCTAACTTTAGTAGCTCCTGTTTAAAATCCTTCTGAAATACTAATGGAATGGAAAGAATTATCATATGATATGACTACATCATCTGTTTTTCCCCAAAATACAGAACATAAATATTTATTGAACACTTCTGCCTTTTCTGCATTATTGATAATTCTACCATTTCCATCTAGTAATGGACCAATACCACTGTCAGGATTCTTTTAGTTCCTAGTATACTCAGAAATACTTATTGTCCTTAACTCTGCAGTGATAGAGTTCTCCTTGTGTTCCTTTGCTTCCCTTATCAAATTTCTACATTTCCTAGCTTCTGATTCATATTAGTTATTATCAGCTTCCCCTTTCTTCCATTTGTTTTATATACATATTTTATAGTGGCCTTTACTTCCATTCTAAATCAGGTCAGTTTTTAACCAATATGGCCTTCTTCCTTGGCTGTGGGATTGTGGCTTATTGAGCACCTAATAAATAGTTCTTAAACAATTCCCAATTATCCATCACATTTTTCTGATTAAATTCTTCCTCCAAGATGATTTGGCTCATAATTGTTTTCAGCTTTGTGACATTAGGCCTTTTAAAACATCAAATATATTGAAATATATATTATGGTATGGACTTTATTCTTATTGCACATTATAAATGTGATCAAGTAATAATGATTTGTATGTAAATTACTATTAATTTTTAGTTCTGTGATCAGTTACTCTTTATCTGTTATGATAAGGTCCAATACAGAATTCCCCATGTTGGCTGCAACACTTAATGAGTTAAGAAATTGTAATCTATAATATTCAGTAGGGCTGTTGATTAATTGCAGTTTACTCACATGATTAACTCAAAAATTAATCGGGATTAATTGCAGTTTTAATTGCACTGTTAAACAATAGAATACCAATTGCAATTTATTAAATATTTTTGGATGTATTTCTACATTTTCAAATATATTGATTTCAATTAAAACACAAAACACAATGTGTACACTGCTCACTTTACTTATATTATTTTTGATTACAAAAGAAATAGTATTTTGCAATTCACCTCATACAGATCCTGTAGTGTGATTTCTTTATCATGCAAGTACAACTTACAAATGTGTGGAGGGGTTGTTACATAACTGCACTACAAAACAAAACCAAAACTTTAGTGACTATAAGTCCACTCAGTCCTACTTCTTGTTCCGTCAATCACTAAGACAAACAAGTTTGTTTACATTTACAGGAGATAATGCTGCCCACTCCTTATTCACAATGTCACCAGAAAGTGAGAACAGGCGTTCACATGACACTTTTGTAGCTGGCATTGCAAGGCATTTACGTGCCAGATATGCTAAACATTCATATGACTCTTCATGCTTTGGCCACCATTCCAGAGGACATTCTTCCATGCTGGTGACTCATTAAAAAAAATGCATTAATTAAATTTATGACTGAACTCCTTGGAGGAGAATAGTATGTCTCCTGTTCTGTTTTACCCACATTCTGCTATGTATTTCATGTTAAAGCAGTCTTGGATGATGACCCAGCATATATTGTTCATTTTAAGAACACATTCACTGCAGATTTGACAAAACACAAAGGTGGTACCAGTGTGAAATTTCTAAAGATAGCTACAGCACTCGACCCAAGTTTTAAGAATCTGAAGTGCCTCCCAAAATCTGAGAGAAATGAGGTTTGGAGCATGCTTTCAGAAGTCTTAAAAGAGCAACACTCTGATGTGGAAACTTCTGAACTCGAGCCACCAAAAAGGAAAATCAGCTTTCTGAAGGTGGCATCTGACTCAGCTGATGAAAATAAACATGTGTCAGTCCACACTGTTTGGATCATTATCAAACAGAACCTGTCATCAGCATGGATGCATGTCCTCTGGAATGGTCGTTGAAGCCATGTGACAGGGTTTAGCTCACCACGCAGCACCTCCTATTGGTTGTCTCCAGGAATTAGCTCAGTCCAGTGGAGCGCCCTCTCCTGGTGGTGTCCCACCCATTGTCTCACCCTTGGTTGGTGTCTGAGCCCACGTTGCTCACCAGCTCACGGCATCCTCTTCTGGACCACTGCCCCTCAGTCCATCCACACCCCCGTCTGGGTCTTCCCACACCTCAGCAGTCTTCTTACGGCCCAGCCATCATGTCCAACCACACCCCTAAAGTCTAATCCCTCTTGTCAGGGATCTGGCATAGTCTATGAAGGCCACTCCCCGCAGCCGATGGCTGGGTATACTGCAAAGGGGAAACGGGGGGAACCAGGCCCACCCTCTACTCTGGGTCCCAGCTCAGGGACCCTCCAGCGGCAGCCTCGCTGTCCTCCTTCTCTCCCCTCATCTGTTCACTTCCCTGGGCTGCTTCCCCTATGGGCCCTTGCACCCTCTAGGCCCTTCCCTTCAGGGCCTGCAGCCTGGGAGGCTTCCGACTAGAGCTCCCTTCTGCTCCCAAAGCCCAGCCAGCACTGCGCTGTCCACGGTGCTAGTCTCTCAGCTCTGGAGACTGACCTTCCCCTATCAAAGGCCTGGGACAGACTCCCTGCTCCCTTCCTGGGCAGCCTTTATATAGGGCCAAGCTAAGCCCTGATTGGCTGTCTCCAATCTTGGCTCTGATTGGCTCCCAATCAGCCCTTTTCTTATTGGCTGTTGGTCTGCGCAGGCCCGCTGGCCTGTCACAGCCCACACTCTCGGGGAGTGGGGCAGCCGCCCCACTACAAGCCTGAAGAGTGGGTGGGCTCCTGCCCACCCACTTCCCTGATACCCAATAGGTACAAGCCTGAAGAGACATTCGCACCTTTAGTGCATCTGTCACATAAATATCTTGCGATGCCAGTTACAACGGTGTCATGTGCATGCTTGTTCTCACTTTCAGGTGACACTGTAAACAAGAAGCAGGCAGCATTATCTTCCACAAATATAAATAAACTTATTTGTCTGAGTGATTTGCTGAACAATAACTTGGACTGAGTGGACTTGTAGGCTCTAAAATTTTACATTTTTATGCAGTTATTTTTTGTACCTAATTCTACATTTGTAAGTTGCACTTTCATGAAAAAGATATTGCACTACAGTACTTGTATTAGGTGAATTGAAAATACTATTTCTTTTGTGTTTTACAGTGCAAATATTTGTAATGAAAAATAAATATAAAGTGAGCACTGTACACTTTGTATTCTGCAGTGTAATGGATATAAATATATTTGAAAATGTAGAAAACATCCACAAATATTTAAATAAATAATATTCTATTAACTGTGTGATTAATCATGTGATTAATCATGATTAATTTTTTTTTAATCACTTGAGAGCCCTAATATTCAGACATTCCAAGGATGTCTTAATACTGGTAGCATATGTCACTCAAATTGAAGTACCCCATGATCATGCAGCCTTTTTCCTGCACATTATAGACAGGTGCATAAGGCACCAGACATCCTAGTGTGATTTGGTGGTCTATAGCAGACGCCAACTAATACCTCATCTTGTGCTTTATCTATTAGGATGTTGATCCAGAAACATTCAAGAACATTTTCTTCTGAGTTATCAGTGACTCAGAACCAGGTAATGCCATTTTTTATGTTGAGCACCACTCCCCATCTCCTTTTGCCCACTTGGTCCTTCCTAAATATGTTATAGCCATTGCTTTTAACATTCCAGTCAAGGGAATCATCCTACAATGGTTTCTAAATTTATGCTTATAAATGAGTGATTCCAGTTTCTCTTGTTTGTTACCCAGGCTCCTAACACTGGGGTATAGGCAATTCAAAATGTTCTTCTCTTCGTGTCCTTTGGTTCCTTGATTTATTTTGTTCTCAACATCTCGATTTTGTGCTAAATGTGTGCTCACATCTGCCCTCTTTTAACCCTCCCCTTAGTGCCCTCCTGACTACTCTAGCCAGCCTGTCACTAAAGAGATTGGTCTTTCTTCTACTGAGGTGGACGCCATCTCAAATTATACAGCTCCCTTTCCCCATAGAAAGTGGACCAATGTTGCACAAAACCAACATGCTATGCCACTTAGCCAGCAGTTCATTTACAGAATCTTCTGTCTTGGCTTATGCGATAGGAAGGATCTCAGAGAAGATTGTTTGAACATTATTCATTCTTCTGAGTTCCCTGAAGTCACCCACTATCTGCGAGATATCCCGTGACAGTGTCATTAGTGCCAATATGAACCATCACCAATGGATCCTTGACTGATGACTTCAGAAGCTATAGTGTCTTGGCTCTGGGAAGGCAGATCACTGTCCTGTGGTCCATCTCCCCCTTACAAAATGTTATTTCAATTCTTGTGAGTATTGGATCTCCAATAAGGATCATCTGTCTTCCTTGGACCATTGGAGAACTCTTTGTGGGCAAGCTTGATTTTCTTACAGGTTCGACAGAACTCTCATCCACAGGTGTTTCCTATTCTGTAATGGTTGTTTAAGTCCAAACAATGTTTCAGTCAAGATGTTTTGTTCTGTAAATGTTAGCAGAATCATTACAGACATAGTTATTGACACTTTTAATTTGCCCCAAACAAATAGTTTTTTTCAGGAAATGAAAAATGTCAATAACTATGTCAACACTGATTTTGATATTTGCAATAAGAATGTTGATAGAAAATATTGCAAAAAATAGTAGAAAAAAACAAAACAAAACAAAACAAAAAAGCAAAAAGGCAAGTTTCCCAAAATAACTTTTGCTCGAAGGAGAGCGCCCCTTTAGGGGAAAAAAATGCTTTTCATTCTGAAAACTGACTAGCTCTAGCTGAGTGTCTCAAACAATGATACCAGTTACCAAGATTCTGGAAGCGAAATTCTTCCTTCAGGAACACCTGTGTAAACCCATTGATGGCTAATTTGATTTCCACATCACAGCCTGTCACCATATCAGTATGGCAGCCTCAGCAGAGAAGCCAACGTCTACCCAGGCATGGAGAGTGAATTACTTTTTCATTCCCTAGTGTTGTTCCTTTAAACTAGGGCCAGGCTGGCAGGGTACTGGAGATAAGTGTGTTTTGCCACTTCCCATGCTGTACTCATTCTGTTGAGACTTCAGCCTTCTGAGCTATCATTCTGGCACTTTCCATCAGCACTGAAGTCATTTCAAAAAACATTCAAAAACTATTAAAAAGTGAGATCCTCAAACCTGCTCTATCTGAACAGATGATAGTCTTCTGCACATGAAAGCCACCTTTGTACGTGAGGCTGGCTAGCTTCAGCTATTCGATTTCTTTTCAGTGGAGCAGGAGCTCCGTGTTTGTCATGTCTAAACTGTCCATTTCCATCAGCGGAAGGTCTTACGAGCACAAAACATATGCTTTGCCTTTGGGTCCTGTTTCAAATTTCTGCAACACAGTAAATCAGTTTGTTTTTATTTCTTCATTCTGTAAACATTTCTCCATCTAATATGGTAACTGCTGTTTAAACAGAGCAGTAGAAATGCAGGTCAGAGCACAATAAGATTATAACCTTACTTCAATATGTCCAATCCAAATCAACTAAAACCTGACAAACTATCCAGAGGGACAGTTTGGGGTTCTCTATGAATTAATGTATGTTGTATGGAAGGATGTATTGGGACCTGATATCTTCCACAGCTGTCAGGCTTCATTTAAAAGGCAATATCCTTTCTCTGGGATTATATTTAGGTTCTGTTTATACCATGAGTAGGATTGTTAAACCCATGATTTATGAGGCAGTAGTGTAGGATTACTTGAAGGCAACATGTACAAAATGAGTTAAATCCCTTGGGACAGACTCTGGGTACCAGTTATGCTCAGGGGAGGGGACAGCAGAGACAACTGTAAATCACCTTTGTAGTGCCTCTGTTTTGTTGCTACAAAACTGGTCTCCAGCCCAAAGTAAAGCAGCCTTTAAGGTTGCTCTAATTTATACCCGGCTCTCATTGGTCCCCCAGAGTCTATGCTGATGAGCAGGGACTGGCCAACAAGTGAAGCTCTTCAGCCAAGATTTGTTTTTCCCTACCCATGACACATGCACTACTAGGGCCCATATTGAGGTGGCACAGAAGTGGCTCCACCAGCACTGTGCCCCCAGTACCTTCTTGCAGGTGGGAGAAATATGCCAGTTAAGATGGCTTGAAAACTGCACTACATTGCAGGACAGGAGCAGGCAAAGCAGCCTTAGCAGAAGCCAGACTCTGGTCTACTATATAATATGATTTGTGAATGATTTACTGTCTTTGGATTTAAACAACATGAAATATAGATTTCTTTAATAGACCCTCACATTTACTGAGCTGTACTTTCTATCAATTATCTGTCCTTTTACCCACACAAAAACAGCAACATACCTAAACTCACTGGGTTAAATTCATCCCTAGTACAACGCTATTGACTTCAGCAAAGTTATAGGAAGATCATTTGATCCACTGACTTTCCCCCTCTTCCCCCTCCAATTGTGATATATGCCTTCCAATGAAATGAAACCATCTCCTCAAAACACCATAAAGAATCCATCTTTGTATGTTGTTAATTTTCCATTAGTCACTTATTTAATGCATTTGGTAGTTATCTGATCAGTGACTCATTTTGCTGATGACAGTATCATCTTTTGTTTGTTCAGTGCCCAGCACATTGTGGGTGCTACCTGAAACAAGTAAAATAATAATAGGTAAGATTTGAAAAGTGCCAAAGGTTTCAAAGATATTTAGGCCCCTAAAGATGCAGATAGGCACCTAGTGGGATTTTGAAAAGCACTTAGGACCCTAACTCCCGGAAATTATGTAAGCATGTGTGGGAGAGAAGGATATCAAATGCATGGATTTGTTGAGGTGCCAGTTAGAATTTAAAGCTGAAATCTAACAAACTAGATTTGCCAATTGAACAGCTAATATCTGAATGGAATTTAATGAAGTAACCTTTAACTGAGCCCTGGGAGTGCGAGTTTACTAATTCTAATGCTAGCCTGCAAGCTTTTGTAAAGTTAAAAGGAAGAGCAAACAGACATCCAGTGTTGCGAACTTTCATGATTTTATCACAAGCCTCATAATCTTTTGTAAAAAGAACAGGTGTACTTGTGGCACTTAGAGACTAACAAATTTATTTCAGCATAAGCTTTCGTGGGATACAGCTCACTTCTTTGGATGCATAGAATGGAACACACAGATATCTTCTGTCTATGTGTTCCATTCTATGCATCTGAAGAAGTGAGCTGTAGCCCACGAAAGCTTACGCTGAAATAAATTTGTTAGTCTCTAAGGTGCCACAAGTACTCCTTTTCCTTTTGTGGATATAGAGTAAAATGGCTGCTACTCTGAAACCTGTCATTATACAATTTTTTGTGTTTGTAAAGCCCCAGGTCCTGGAGTCATGCTATTACATCACATTTTTTAAAAATGTAAGATTTTAACCCTCGCAGTTGTGGAGAAAAGATTGAAAATGTGACTCCCTACAAGTTCAAAAACAAGGAGGCAAATAAAAATACATTATTTGTAAAATCTCATGATTTTTGAACAATCGGAGATGGCAATATTGTACTCACATTGGATTAGCTCTTCAGTTCTGTGGCAGAATACACCCATGTATTCACACCCTACACGCTATCATAATAAACTTTGTACAAAGTATGCCTTGTAAGGTAGTATTTGAAAATTCATAATTTGCTCATCGGTATTGTCCCAATAAAATATGTGTGGCAACATTCTGTATGATGTTAACAACATGTTCCAAACCCCACGGCCCTTTCCAGGCAGAAGTCAGCAAACAGGTCTGTCTTAAACAAAGGAATGTGAGCTTGCTTAATTTGCATTTAAACAGTAAACAGAGTCAAACAGGAAGGGAAAACAAAGGAAGCTCAAACCGGTGAAAAAAACCCATCAGGAAACATCCTTCCGCATAGGCTCATTGTCCCCTGGTTCTCAACAGGAAATATTTTCAAGACGGGGAAATGAAATTATAAAAGGAGGGGCAAACACCCCAAGGTACCCCCCCGCCCTCCCTGCCCATCTCATTCTCAGTACCTGAGAAGACAAAGGAAACAGCCATTGGACTCTGCGGGAGGAGCCCTGACCTGAAGAGTTTGCTCAATGTGCTGGAAGCATATGGTGACAGATTTTGCTTGAATCTAATACAGTTTGTTAAGTTAGGCATTAGAAAGCATTTTATCTTGATTTTTCTTGTAACCATTTCTGACTTTTATGCCTCATTACTTGTACTCATTTAAAATTTCTTTGTAGTTAATAAACTTGTTTTATTGTTTTATCTAATCCAGTGTGTTTAATCTGAAGTGTCTGGATAACTCCATTTAAACTAATAAAATGGTATACTATTCCAATAAAGGAATGACAGATTTACTATATTTGTATTGTCCAGGGGAGGGCTTGACCGTACAAGACATACGTTTCTGGGGTAAAATCCAGGACTGGGAGTATGTTGAAATTACCCCACAGTACAACTCAGGCTGGTGAGAGCCAGGGTGTGACTGGCAGGCTCTAGTTACACAAACACATCTGGAAGTGATCTGCATGCTGGTAGTTGTTCATGAGCAGTCCAGGTTGGAGTCTACAGCAGCAAGGCAATGCAAGGCATCCCAGACTAGACAGCATGGGTGACAGTCTCACACACACACACTCACTGGTCTGGAGTGTACTCTGGTGTGTCAGAAATTCACAAAAAACTTTAGTTTTAAATGGTTGAGCACATAGAATCATAGGTCTGGAAGGGACCTCGAGAGGTTTTCTAGTCAAGTCCCCTGCACTCAAGTCGGAACTAAGTATCATGTAGACCAGAGGTACTAGAACAATTTTTATAGTGTGGGTGTTGAGAGCCACTCAACCAAACTGTAAATCCTGTACATAATGGAAGCCACTTCAAACCAAGGGGTGCAGCACCACCCCTAGTTCCAGCACCTATGATCTAGACCATTCTTGACAGGTGTTTGTCTAACCTGCTCTTAAAAGTCTCCAATGACAAAGATTCCGCAATCTCCCTAGGCAATTTATTCCAGTGCTTAACCACCCTGACAGTTAAGAAGTTTTTCCTAATGTCAAATCTAAACATCCCTTGCTGCATTTTAAGACCTTTGCTTCTTGTCCTATCCTCAGAGATTAGGACATCTCCAGCTAGAACCATTTACATCTAAAGCTTAGGTACAGTTTTAAAGAGAAAGGGCCTGCTGGTGTAAATCAGCATAGCCCCCATGGAGTTCAGTGGAGCTCCACTAATTTACATCAGGTGAGGAACTGGCCTGGAAACTCAGTAACTGTAGACCAGTGTCTTTCAACCTTTCCAGAAGACTGTACCCCTTTCAAGAGTCTGATTTGTCTTGTGTAACTCCAAGTTTCACCTCACTTAAAAACTTACAAAATCTGACACAAAAATTAAAAAAACACCTGTCTCAGCACACTATTATTGAACAATTGCTTACTTTCTCATTTTTACCATATAATTATAATATAAATCAATTGAAATATTCGTATTGTACTTGCATGTCAGTGTATAGTATACAGAGGAGTATAAACAAATCATTGTCTGTGAAATTGTAGTTTGTACTGACTTCGCTAGTGCTTTTCATGTCACCTGTTGTAAAACTAGACAACTATCTAGATGAGTTGATGTACCCGGAAGACCTCTGCATACCCCCAGGGGTACATGGACCCCTGGTTGAGAACCACTGTTGTAGACCACTGCAATTATGGCATTTTAGAGCAGAGAGAAGAAACAACTTTCAGTTGTCAGTTTCATGGAAACCCCAAGGCAAGACAAGCCTCCAAAAGTGTATTTTGAGGAAAGAGAGCTTCACAATGACTCTAGCCTGTAATAACTAGGGCTTTCTAATGCTCATTACTTGTGACATACATCACTTACATATAACTCACTCCTCCAGCCCATAATGCTATTCACTAGTAATGTCACTCTCTTGCCTTCTAGATCATTGTCAAGGTTATTTTATATGCCCACATGCCCCTGGCTTAGACACAGCCCTGCATACATCCTATGCTCCCGCTCTATAATTACCAATCCCTTGTAAAGTGAATTGGCAGACTCACTATTGTGATTCTGGCACATTTATCTTTATTTGGCATAACCTGGTCCAAGGATGATTGGTTGTGACAAATGTGAATTCACTTTCTGAAAGATAATAGGCAGGTGCTTCAATCATCCTTTTGACAGTTCAACATTTCTTTATAGCACTCAGGATTCATTTCCATAAAGAAACATTGGCCAATAAGCCAGATACATTAAGTTATATAAGCCCTGTAGCTACCAGCTTATTGTGAAACAGCTTTGGCACTCCAGAAAATACGAGGGGCTTGCTGGGTAGGTGTCATTAACATGCCAGGAAAACTCAGTGCCATTGGGTCATGACTGGACTTGTAACAAGCCTCAGCTGGGTCCTTTTCATGTGCACAAGACCAAAGGTTGTTATGTGACTGTTGCCGCCTTCAGGCAGGGCACCGCCTCCAGCAGTCTCACTCAGCAATCACAGGCAAGTCACTGAAAGCAAATCAAAATAGTTCCACATCAGCCCTATCTGCCCTCAGGGAGGCTCTAGCCACTTATTGGCCTCAGCCAGGTTTCCCTCATCGAGTGAAAGCTAGAGGTCTGCTCTCCCTCCCAGCTAGCTCCCTGATGAGCTGAGCTCTCCCCCTTTTAACCCCTCCCTCCAAGCCTGATACCTGCTGCAGGTGTAGCAGGACTGAGTGAGCCCTTGCTAAACCTTTCCCGGCCAGAGTTTGGTTTGTATTCCCCATCACAGCCAATAAATGGTTCAGCTCCAACAATTTTCCTTATTTGTGTTTATAAATACCATGTAGTCACCGATCCTTACATGTATATGCCCCTAAAGCCCATTATGAACAGAAACTGTACCACATACCATCCGATTACACAAATCCACATCATAAAGGGATTTTAGATGGGCCTGAACTATCACATTGGGATCTGAACTTCTCCAACATTTACCAATTGTTATTGGGATCTGGAGTTTTGGGTTCTGTCAGCTCTCTGGAGAGGCACCGGCTGCTAAGTTCATATCTGGCCTGGAGCTTTCCCAAACTTCAGTGGAGTTAAGAACTGTGGTTTTGTTTAGGGCATATTTCTGACTGGGAGCGCTTCCTACCACTAAAAATGCAGCCAGTTCTGGGGGGTGAGGGGGGAGCGGGGACATAGCAGCTATTTATCAGCTGATAAGGACACTAATACAATAGATTTGAATTGGAAGAATACTGTTTCTATTTGAAAATGCAGGGAGAATGTAGGTAGGTAGACTATAATAAACAAAATATGCTATGGGATCTTGAATTACTTCTATAATCCTATTGGTGTGTAATTTAGAAAAAAAGTCATATTTAGTGACCACAAATTACCAGGACTATGCTGGGACATAGGTTCAGAGGCCAAATTTGACCAGGTATCATTAGCAGCAAAATGCAAAAGAATTCAAAAGGAAAAGTGCTGACTACCAAACCAGTAACCAGGCGGTTACTAGTAGAGTTCCTCAGGGATCAGTCTTGGGACCAATCTTATATAACATTTTACTACTGACTTGGCACAAAAAGTAGGAGCATGGTAACAAAATTTGAAGTGGCACAAAGTTGAGAGGTATTCCCAATATTGAGGAGGACTGGAATATCATACAAGATCTGGATGACCTTGTAAAGTAGAGTAGTACAAATGGGATGAAATTTAATAGTGCAAAGTGAAAGGTCATACATTTAGGAACTAACAAGAATAATTTTTGCTATAAGCTGGGGACTTATCATTTGGAAGCAACAGAGGAGGAGAAAGACCTTGGTGTATTGACTGACCACAGGACAACTATGAGCTGTCAATGAAAAAAGGCTAATTGAGTCCTAGAAATACCTCATCTGAGACATCCTAGTAGAGACAGAGAAGTGCTAGTCCATTTTACAAGGCACCGTTAAGACCTTTTCTGGAATATTGTGTGCAATTCTGCTCTCCTATGCTTAAGAAAGATTAATTCAAACTGGAACAGGTGCAGAGAAGGGATACTATGATGATCAGAGGAGTGGAAAACCTGCCTTCTGAGAGGAGACTCAAAGAGTTGGGCTTGTTTAGCCTAACCAAAAGAAGGCTGAGGAAAGATATGATTTTCTCTATAAATAAGTCAGAGGAGTAAATATCTGGGAGGGAGAGGAGTTATTTAAGTTTAGCACCAATGTAGTCACAAGAACAACTGGATATAAACTGGCCACCAACAAGTTTAGGCTTGAAATTAGATGAAGGTTTCTAACCTTCAGAGGAGTGAAGTTCTGGAACAGCCTTCAAAGGGGAGCAGTGGGGGCAAAAATCCTAACTGGCTTCAAGCCTGAGCTTGATAAGTTTATGGAGGGGATAGTATGATGACACTGCTTACAATGACACAATCTGTGACTGCTAGCAGCAAATATCTCCAATGGCTGGTGATGGGACACTAGATGGGAAGGGCTCTGAGAACTCTTTTCCAGCTACCTGGCTGATGAGTCTTACCCAGATGCTCAGGGTCTAACTGATTGCCATATTTTGCGTCAGGAAGGAATTTTCCCCCAGGTCAGATTAGAAGAGAACCTTGGCGGGTTTTCACCTTCCTCTGCAGCATGGGATATGGGTTTAACCAGCGTAAATGGTGGATTCTCTGTAACTTGAAGTCTTTAAATCATGATTTGAAGACTCCAGTAACTCAGCCAGAGGTTAGGAGTCTATTACAGGAGTAGGTGGGTTAGGTTCTATGGCCTGCAATGTGCAGGAGGTCAGACTAGATTATCACAATCATCCCTTCTGACCTTAAAATCTATGAGTCCTGTCTCAGTCCAACACTGCTTTCTTATGGGATCTGATAGCATCACAGCACTAGTAGATATAGCTACTTACACTGTGAGACACTCCAAGAAGTGCAGTTCTAGTAGCTTATTGTACTTCTTGGGTGACTTTCCCTCCTCCTCAAAACCAGCACTGCTGGTTGCAGAACTTTCACAGTACAGATGAATTGGGAGTGAGAAGGGCAGCTAGGACATGACCGTAAGTTGAGAATTCATACTTTGGCAGCTGTGTCCCCAGGGATCCATCTGTGGAACTTCTGTCAATTGAAGACGGAGGCTGAAGTGATCTTATTGGGAATACATTAGAGAGCTTAGGATGGACTTGCCTGGTAACTGCCTTTAGGAAAGTAAATCTCGGTTGCAACTGGGTGGAATTGTATACACTCTTCTTCCACTTAGCAAAATCACTCTCCTCTTTTGGGCAGCCCCGCTGTTGATGTAATCACGAGCAGAGTCTATGGGTTTATTTCTAATGGAATTAGAAAGACATTACACCTGCAAGGAAGGAGCCCTTTTTTCCCCCATGAGCAGTGACAGTAGCACGTATTTTTCTAGAACAGTTCTAAAAGAAAATTGCTATATTTTATCCTACCATGTGCTTATTACAAATCCTAAGCAAAAACAAACAAGAATAAAACGAGGGCTAAATGGTTCCTGTTCCTATCATGATATAATGCTTGAAGGAGACGTCTTCTAACCCAGATTAAGTTTTTCTGTGAAGCACTGTCTCTGGGGCAGACTTTGTTACTTCCTAGAACTAAACATCCCAAACCAGCACAGGCTCTCATGACAACATTTTATCTAAATAGCAAGAATTGAACTTAAAGTGTCATATTTCAGGTGTCCTCCAGACAAACTAATAAATCCTTGAACTTTTCATGAACTAGAAGTGCCTGGCATAGTTGCTGGAGAAAAGAATGGATGTCTCTGAAGCGGAGAAGTGAAATGATATTGTGATAGTTGCTGCCTACATCAATTCCCAAGAGGATGTGGGGAAAGGAGGCTCAACCAACAGCAAGAGACAATGTTCATTTAATATCTTTGGGGAGCGGGAAGCTGGTTTCTTTTCTTTTAGGCCAAGATAGAATTTCAGTGACTTCTGTGACTTCCCTTTCTATGTTCCCATATTCCTGAGGTGGTTATTGGGGGAGAGTTGTTTTGTTTCAGTTTCTTTCCTTTATGTCTCCATCTGCATCACAAAATCCACCCTGCTTGATTACAACAAAAACATAGTTTCTTCTGATGTGATTAAAACGTGCACACATATTTCATTATAGATGGGATCTAACTATGTCCCTTAATCATGTTAAAGTCCAAAGTGAGAGTTTTAGCTCTCCCGTCTCTATCTACTCTATCCACCAAGTTCTCAGCCAGAGCTTACCTGGAGCACGCTTTTGGTTTGGTAGTATGATTAGAACCAGAGACAGAAGACAGTATCCCAACAATCAAAGCCCATCAAGTTTCAATATACAAATTTGTTTGCAAGAGCTCAAGGAAGCCCAAGGCACTGTAAACAAAGAATATAAATGTGCAAAAACCAAGTTATACTGAAAGTGAAATGGAAACAACTTAAACATTTGAAGTCTAAATATTTTAAACACTGCACATAAGCAAAACAGCCTGTCAATATGGAATACATTTATCCCAAAATTCTGTCTCAGTTGGGCATAAAATTCACACTGTCAATTTCCAAACCACCAATACCCACACAAATATATTACTTAAAAGGACAACGTCCGCTTTGAATATCCAATATTTGTGTTGGTCTTTGGATTTTCTGTTTCATGTACTGATAATTTATTATAGCTCATGTAATATCAGGGGAAATGTTCATTTATTGAATAATTGTATGCATTCCATCAACAATTGTTAAATTATTTCTTGAGAGAAGACTATTTGACCAGCTATAGAGTTGGCTGAATAATTTAAAAAAATCAAATACATTATTTGATTAAAAATTTTTTTAAAAAAATTAAAAATATTGCCCTGTATCTGTCAAGTGGCATTCCATTTGCTCTACTATTTATGCAGTATTACTAGATGTGTTAACTTTATGACCATTTTAACAAACATCATAAGCTTTTTTCTTTCACCCATCACCATCACTTTGATAGTCAGATGTGTTTACTTTGCCATGAAAACTAGCTGATTGGATCATTGGTATCAATCTAGTTAAAAGAAATAGCTCAAGTTTACCTAGTAGTTAAAATATGGAGGTAGTTAAAATATGGGAGGTGCACTGCTGTAATTCTCTGCTAAAAACCAAGGGAGTGCTCCACTCCTTTCTCTGGATTGGGATAATAGTGTTCCCCCACACCTCCCCCTCCTCCTTGGCTGCTGTGGTAAGAGTTCCCTCTCCCGTCTCTATCTACTTTAATGATTGGTTTGATCCAGTGATACTGCACTCAGACTACCTTAGCCTGTGACCTTACTAGATCTCACAAGCAAAGCAAATCCAGGCAGAGTTGGTATTTGAGCAGAAGACTGTTAGGGAAAACATACCTTTATCATCAGCAATTCATTAGATATATCTTGGTTGGATGAGGTCCTGCTTTGTTCTTGAATTTGTAGAGTAGCTTTCATAGCACAAGCAGTATAACAGGTAGTTTGTTCAGAATTCTCCTCAGCTCTCACAGTCTGTGACCTACTGCAGAAATGTGTGTCTGCTTTACTTCCATATGCTTCACTGACATGGACTTTATTACTTCTGACAAGATGGAGGTTTTGAAGGACATTAATCCTAATGAATGTTTCTCAGGTGTTTTAGCCTCTCTGAAAGGCTACCAATTCCAGAGAGCCTAGCTGCTTTTTGCTCTTTTCTTATGCTCTCTGGGACTGAGCAGTCTGGCTGTCTTTCAGAAACCACTCCCAGGACCACTTCTTCAAATTTCTAACACAAAAGTATGAAATAGTGTGGTTGGCCCAATCGGTGGAGCCAGGGCAATGCTCCAGAGTTCCCAGGGGTGGTGCCTTGGCTGGAGATATAGCCTTAATAGCTTTTCCACCCAGCTGGTTTCAGTGGGTGGAGGGCCAGGGTTTTGTATCTGTCTGGGGACTCCCTGGGCCTGAGTTCAAGACCTGGGAGGTTACAAGTTTACACAGAGAGCTGGGGGTGTGATTCCTAGCTCAAGCAAATGTACCTATGCTAGCTCTGATCAACCTAGAATGCTGAAAATAGCAGGAGGAACAAGTCACTGCTTCCCTGAGATGCTGGGCAAGTACTCAGGGTGACTAGCCCCTTTTAGTGCACTAACTTGAGCAGAGCTAGCATGGGTATGTCTCCTCGAATTAGGAATTACACCCCACATTTGAAGTATTGACATACCCACTGGCACTGCTCTGAAGAGCTTACACAGTCTAAAGGCTTGTTTCCACAAAGCATTGAACAGCCATCACGTACCCTTTGAAATTGATGAGACTGGATTCTCCCTGAGTAAGAGTGAGGCCTTTGTTTAGGCCACAACAAACCCAGGGGAATCAGTTTAGGTGCAAGAGAGTGTGGAGATATTACAGGTGAAGAGACTGACCTAGGGAGGCTTGATGAAAGTAATGAGGCATACGCAAGGATTTGCATGAGGGGAGAGAGCATGTGGGGGGGGGGAAAGCATGAAAGAAGGTGTAAAATCAGGAGTGGGACAAGGCGATAACAGAGCTGTAAAGAGGCTGAGGTAGAAGGCAGATACATTTACAATCTGAAGTCGTTAAAACTGAATGACCCAGTGAAGAATCACACATCAGTTATTAGTTTTGTGGAACCTGTAATATCACATCAATCAGCTATATTCAAATCTGACATTAAGGAAGTGCCACTCCAACCACTTTCAGGGAGTTTGCCTCTTTATACTAAAGGTCTCAATTAGTTCAGTGTATGTACTTAGCCAAAATAGACTGCAGTGAGATTTCCAAGTTGACATTACTAAAACACTGTGAAGGTAAGAAAATGCATCCAACCTGTTGAATTGAAATGAGACTTTTGATAGCTACATAAGTTGAATATACATCCTACTCACCAGTGCATTTCATATGGTCCATGCGATTGGCCTCAGCATAAAATACATGTCAAGATTACTGATGACTCCACTGCCAGCAAAAGGCAAATAAATCTCTTAGGAGAGGTACAGACTTCTACCAGCAGGGATCCAAAGGTTCCCAATGGAAGCTGCTCCATTACAAACAAGCCTGTTCCTCTGCTTGGGGTGTGGTGAAAACATCTAATTTCTATTTAGTGGCTGAAAGGATCACTTCTTTTCAAGCTGAGATGCAATATAAACCTGATCTTTAAAAAGTTATGAACTTTCCTGAACACTCCTTAATTTTAGCCAACTGAACCTTGTTAACCAAACAGCTTGTGCTTGCTAACAGGGTGGGCATGCCAGTTACCTTAGTGTTTGAAAAGATATCTACATGAGCTGCCACATTTTAAAAACATTCTATTTTACAAGACACATCTCAGAAGCTGTATGTGTTTGCTAAGGCTACAAATCTTGCATGCTCTCTTTTTGTATTACAATTCAGATTTCAACTTTTACTTATTTTTCCAAATAATTTGTATATGCCAGAGTTTAAGATTTCATTATCGTTTTCATAATGTCAAGAACCAATGCAAAGTAACATCCACAGATGTAGACAAGGCAGTGATACTACCTTAAGATTCTTTAAAGAAACTATGCCAATAGCCATTATGACTGCAGGAAGGAGAGTTAATTCGCTAAACAGACTAGCTTCTCTGATATACACATCTTTCTCTCTAATGAGCAACTTCCTGTTGAGATGCTGTGATGATGAATCACTCAAATAATGATAGTATCTTGGAATAACAGGTCTGAGAGCAAATTTAAAAAAAAAATAATCAGAAAAATGAGCAATACTTTCCCAGTGAAAGATATGAAACAAGCTCCTCTAACTCTATAGCACAATGTTTGCATGTTGTATATTTCATAGGAAAGTAGGCAACAATTGCCATAGTGGATGAGACCTGTGATCCAGTATCCTGTCTTCATTAGTTCCCAGATGTTTCAGTGGAAGGTGCTTGTTATCTTTTAATAGACAGCTATGAAATTATTTTCCTACAGAAGGAGGTTCTCTCTAACCCCCATCATTTCATGAGCTTGAAGGTAGAAACCTTTCCCACTTTGGAATTCTTATTTATATACATTTCCAAGCCTTTTGGAATCCCAGAGTCTTCTTGCCCTAGTAATATCTCATGGCAGTGAGTTCCACAGGTTAATTAATTATTCCGTGAGTTTCCTCCAAAAACCTCCAAGTCAAAGACAGTTCCCATCTTCCTTTGTTTTCAACAGACTCGGGGGCTCTTGGACTGTGCCAGATGAAGGCTGCACTGACAATGTGACAAAAAGCTCAATATCTGCATCTGAGTTGCATAAAATAGAGCTGATTCCAGCAGCCCTAATCTTCAATATAGATATGAAGGCCACATAAATTACTGGGAGTATGGAGAATTCCAGGAGTATTGGAGAACTGCTTATTGCGATATGTCTGTATGGGGCATACCTCTATAGTAACAAAAGAAGCGTCAGCACTCAAGAACTCTATGGTTTGCATTTGGATACTTTTGATGTAAGTCATGAGGGTAAAAAAGGTTGTAACTGAGAAATGTTATCCCTAACAAATATTGAGTAGTTTTTTTACATGTTACTACCAGTATCATGTCCTAGCTTCCTAAAATCATGTGCCAGCAATGCCCCTCTGCCATGTACACTGGCCAAAGCAAACAGTCTCTACGCAAAAGAATAAATGGACACAAATCAGACATCAAGAATTATAACATTCAAAAACCAGTTGTAGAACACTTCAACCTCCCTGGTCCCTCAATTACAGATCTGAAAGTTACAATTATTCAACAAAAAAACTTCAAAAACAGATTCCAACGAGAAACTGCAGAACTAGAATTAATTTGCAAATTGGACACCATTAAATTAGGCCTGAATAAAGACTGGGAGTGGATGAGTCATTACACAAACTATAAACTATGTCCCCATGTTAATTGTCCCCTTACTGTTACTCACACCTTCTTGTCAACTGTTTAAAATGGGCCACCCTGATTATTACTACAAAAGTTTTTTTTCTCTTGCTGATAATAGCCCACTTTAATCAATTAGTCTCATTAGAGTTAGTATGGCAACACACATTTTTTCATGTTCTCTCTCTCTCTCTCTATATATATATATCTTTCTACTGTATTTTCCACTGCATGCATCCGATGAAGTGGGCTTTAGCCCATGAAAGCTTATGATCAAATACATTTGTAAGGTGTCACAAGTACTCCTTGTTCTTTTTGTCACAACACCGGTGAGGAAGATACTCCTATGATGGTCACTTTCTCACTAGGTTTCACTTTTTGGACATAATATATGACAAACCCTGATGAAGTTTGTACAGCACCTAGCACAATGGGGGGCCCAGGCTCCTAGGCACAACTGCCACTTAAATAAAATAAATAATAATAATAATAATAATAATAGTGCATTGTTCTCCATTTACTAAGATTTATACCTCCGAGTTCCCAGGCTTTCTAAATATAAGCTATTAGAAAAGCTCTAAAACTTTATACATTCCTTGGATCCTGTTGTAACTATTGAGCTTACCCTATTACACAGGGTAAGCTCAAGTGTAAAAAGTATGTGAATGTTCATAAGATGTTACGATAACCATGAACAAATAGGTCAAGTTGTTTACGACACAGAATGTTGTAACGTGCAAAAGAACCAGACAAAGAAGCTGGATTGGTCTAAACCAAAAAGGCCATATTGATATAATCCTAGGACTGTTGAAATTATGCTTGTGTCATAGTATAATGCCCCACTCTGAACCTTAGCGTCCAAAAGATGGGGTTCCAGCATGAATTCCTCTAAGCTCAATTACCAGCTTAGTACTTGTAGCGCTGCCACCAACCAGGAATTCCAGTGCCTGGTACACTCTGGTCCCCCCCAAAACCTTGCCCGGGGACCCCCAAGACCCAGTCCCTCTGGATCTTAACACAAGGAAAGTAAACCCTTTCCCTCACTGCTGCCTCTGCCAGACTTCCCCTCCCTGGGTTATCCTGGAAGATCACTGTGATTCAAACTCCTTGAATCTTAAAACAGAGAGGAAAATCCACCTTCCCCCGCTCCTTCTCTCCCCCCCCTCCCAGACTCTCCCTGAGAGAGAAAGTAATCCTAACACAGAGAGAAAATTAACCTTTCTCTCCCGCTTCCCTCCTTTCTCCCCACCAATTCCCTGGTGGATCCAGACCCAGTCCCCTGGGGTCTCACCATAATAAAAAAACAAGCAGATTCTTAAACAAGAAAAGCTTTTAATTAAAGAAAGAAAAACAGAAAAAATTATCTTTGTAAATTTAAGATGGAATATGTTACAGGGTCTTTCAGCTATAGACACTGGGAATACCCTCCCAGCCTAAGTATACCCTCCCAGCCAAGTACAAATTAAAATCCTTTCAGCAAAATACAAATTTGAACTCCTTCCAGCCAAATACACATTTGCAAATAAAGAAAACAAACATAAGCCTAACTCGTCTTATCTACCTAGTACTCACTATTCTGGACATATAAGAGACTGTATCAAAGAGATTGGAGAGAAACGTGGTTGCACATCTGGTCACTCTCAGAACCCAGAGAGAACAACAACCAAAAACTAACAGCACACACAAAAACTTCCCTCCTTCAAGATTTGAAAGTATCCTGTCCCCTGACTAGTCCTCTGGTCAGGTGACAGCCAGGCTCACTGAACTTGTTAACCCTTTACAGGCAAAAGAGACATGAAGTACTTCTGTTCTATTAACCCTTAACTATCTGTTTATGACAGCTTGGTAAAAATAAAAGAGGTGGAACCAGCTGTTAATAGACCAAAATTGGTGTGATGGATATTAGGCCTAACTGATGGACAAAATAAGGAAGGAGATGATCTGTGACACCCACTTGTCCTCTTTTGGGGCTCCTTAAACCAAGACCTTGAAAAAAGACATGATCAGTTCTCTTCAGATCAGTTCAGTACAACTCTCCCTCTTTTTCCTGTCCCACCTTGCATCCCAGCTCATCCCTGGAACTGCCAGCCCTGCAACTCATCTTCACTGATCTAAAGGACTTTCTTCCTGACAGAAAGGCCAGCTGGCCTTCACCTTGTTCAAGAAACTTTGTTTTCATCTGTGAGTACCAAAAGCCATCACATTATCACGACATCCAATCCTCCACCGATCAATGGGGTTATCTAACTGCCCATACTGCAAAGGCAGATAAGATCCTGCATTGTTTTCACTTCTCTCATGGTGTTATTTTCTGCTCCCTCCCCACTTTTCTTTCCTTCTGTCCTATTGTCCACTCTCTTGGCATTTCACAGGTCTGGTCTACACTGAGGGAGGGGGGATCGATCTAAGATACGCAATGTCAGCTACGAGAACAGCGTAGATGAAGTCGATGTATCTTAGATCAAATTAAAATTACTTACTTCACATCCTCGTGGCGCTGGATCGACAGCTGTGGCTCCCCCGTCGACTTTGCTTCCGCCTCTCACACTGCTGGAGTTCAGCAGTCATTGGGAGAGTGATCAAGGATCAATTTATCACGTCTATACTATACGCGATAAATCGATCCCCAATAGATCAATCGCTACTCACCAATCCGGAGGGTAGTGTAGACGTACCCATAGACTCATGGTGTCAACTATGTTGAATTCATCCAAATCTGCCTTGTCTAAGAAGAAAAGATCCAATCAGATGATGTCCCTGATTGGATGATAAAACAGCACCCAAGCAGTAGGTGTCATGGGCTACCTACCAGCCAACAGCATCCACTCATAACTAGCCAGCAGTGCAGCAGTTCAAAAACATCAACAAAAGTTGTATTTCACCCTCTTTTCGACCCCATCTCCCCTCCACCTTGTGTCTGTCTGTCTGTTAAGCACAGGATGCCCTCTACACATCAAGACTGAGAGTAAAGGTTTTCATCAAAGAAAAGTTGCTTTGAAAATAAGAGACTGACATTTTTGCCTCCAAAAGGAGATAGGCTTTAAAGGTTCTAACATAGGTGCCAACTCCGTGGGTGCTCCTCCCAGCACCTCCCGTCCTCCATGATCAGCTATTCAGCGGTGTGCAGGAGGCCCTGTGGGGGTGAGGGGGAGGAGCAGAGCTAGGGTGGGAAAAGGCAGGGTGGGAGTAGAGCAGGGAGTGGGAAAAGGCAGGGTGAAGCCTTGGGGAAAGGGGTGAGTGGGAGTGGGACCTGGGACAGAGCAGGAGTTGAGCACCCTGGGGAGAAGTTAGAAAGTTGGCGCCTCTGGGTTCTAATTAAGTTTGTTTTTCATAATCACCCAACCACAGTTCCGATACAAATGTCTGTCTTGATTTCTTGTTCTTTCTTGTGTTTTATCAATAAACTTTTAATTTGAATGAATGCTTTTGGGTGTTTGCCAAGTAACTGAGTAAAACTAAAGCCCCTATTTAAAATAACCCTGACCCTACCTATGACTGTTTAATGTTGGAGAGTGAGAGAGTTTGTAAACACTTTTAACTCTTTAGGCCTTTGAGATCAATAACCATACAAAACATGAAGGACTAGGGACAGCTCTTATAGATTAGATGCGGTGATGAAATGCAAAACTTGGAAGTCTAGAGAAAGATCCCACATGGTATCAAACCCTGATTTGAGAGACTAGACAGGACATTTCTGGAAGCCTGCGTAGTAAGGCTGTAGCAGTGGTTAACACTGACCGCATGTCATTCTTATCTTCCTGAGAAGACCTACCTTATTTTTGAACCCATCACGTCTCAAACAAGATCAGCAGATATGCAGGTTTCCTTTCTCTCTCAGATTCCATCTCTCTTACTTTGAGGAATGAGAAAAGTCTAAGGTGACAGATTTTCAAAATTTAAAAAAACCTGGGATACATTCGTGGCAACATTTTGAGGGTCATGAAATACTCCTAGAAAAGACAAAATTACCCAGAGGGTGTGCTAATTCCACAACTGCCAGCTTCTTATCCTACAACAACACATACAGATTTCTGGGTACAAAGGATTTTTTCCAATAACCCAGTCTTGACTGTGCAGTGAGAAGGGGTTGAAAAAGTAGCTTCCATCTCAACACCTCCTGAGGACTCCTCCATGCCAGAGGAATTCCTAGGGAGGTAAGCCCAGACTCCATCCCTTTTGTGCCACAAAAGCCGACAGAGCAAGGCAGAGAATCTGGAATTATTTCTTCATCCATCTACCTGGTACAGCATTTGTTCTATTTCCAGAGGCCTAGTGATCCTAGTATTGAACTGATCATGAGCATATTTCTGTCGTACCATGGCAATAACAGTGGCTACAATTTTTCTTTAAAACTTCTGAGCAGCAGAAAGGTGGATTTTAGAAAAAGAAAGAATTAGAAATTGTACAATATTCTATGAGAGTGCAATAATTTTAAGTAGAATTTTGAGCCCCCTTAACTACTTTAAAACAACGGAGAAAGGGTTCATTTACACTTTGATTTGTAGCTGAAGAGTGGAGTCTAGTAGGAATATTTGTCTTTGGATGTACTAGAAAAACAACAAACCTATATTAATCCAGTGTTTAACATCACTGCCAAAGTTTCAAACTGTCTCTATTAACAGTACAGCAAAGCTTGTTTGAAAAAGGAATAAAAAGATGAAGCCACTGTCATAAACAGAGTGTTAAGGGTTAATGTCTCTTATACCCGTAAAGGGTTACAAGCAGGAAACTGGACACCTGACCAGAAGACCAATCAGAAGACAAGATACTTTTAAATTTGAGTGGAGGGAAGTTTGGGTGTGAGTTCTTTGTTTTTTGTTTTTCTCTCAGAGGGTCTGAGACATTACTACAGGCTCTCTAAGTTTCTTTTCAAATAGAAGATAAAAACCAGGCGGTTTAGGCTTTTTAATTGTTTTACTCTATTTGCAATTGTGGATCTGGCTGGTTAACTTTTATATGTATAGTTGCTGGGAATATTTTGATTTGTATTGGTACTGGGGGGAAAGTCTCTCTCTGGTATCTGTAAGCTATAGGAATCAACTTGAAGTTACAGAGATAATTCTTTACTTCTTCTTTCTTTTATTAAAAGATTTCTTTTTAGAGAACCTGATTGATTTTTTTCTTGTTTCCCCTGTTTTATCCCAGGGGATTGGGATAACTCACCAGGACTGGTGGGGGAGATGGGAGGAGGGAGAGATAGAATCTCTCTCTGTTTTCCTTGAATCTGTTTGCCTCTTTGTGAGAGGGAAGGGAGATGCTTCTCTGTATGGTGATTTAAGAGGTTGGATCAGTATCTCTCAGAATAGCCCAGAGAGGGAAATTCTGGGAGGGGGAGAGGTAGGGGAAGGGCTTATTTCTCCTTGTTTTAAGAACCCAAGGGATCTGGGTTCTTGGGGTCCCCAGAGAAGGTTTTGGGGGGCCAGAGGGTATCAGGCCCTGGAAAATTCCTGATTGGTGGAAGCATATCAGACCTAAGCTGGTAATTAAGCTTAGGGAAACTCATGCTAGTACCCATATTTTGGACGCTAAGGTCCAGAACTGGGAAGAATGCTATGACATGGTAAGACAGGAGTCAGTTACTCATTTTAATGCTTTTTGCAGCCATGCTTAGAGTCAAGAGCCGTGGAAGTGGTTGCTTTGGTTTGTCATCGACTGGATGGACGTGCAGTTGATATATGAGCAGCTATGCCAAAGACTAAATTAATAAACGTTTGTACCTTTGGGAAGAAGAGCAAGGTGTAGATGTATGGTAAAGATGGACAGTAAGTCGTTTCTCATTCTTAGTTCCTAGACACACTGTGCAATGAAGTCACTTACCACATTTTACATTTGACTAATTAGTCATTATAGTTCAACTCCATCACATGTTAACAGGTTTTCAACAGGAAAGCAGCTGACCTAAAAGCTGGTAAATGTTTTAACAGTGTCTACATTTAAATTCTATATGGTGGGGAACCCTCCTCATTAGGAAGGAAGAGATGGGGAAAGAAGAATTAACCAATTACAACTTCAGAATTAGAAGATTAGAAGAGAGAGAAGGCAGAATTAACCAAAATCAGAAACTTAGGTTTCATCTAAGAGTAGGTTAGATAAATGTCTATTAGGGATGGTCTAGACAATATTTGGTCCTGCCATGAGGGCAGGGGACTAGACTCGATGACCTCTCGAGGTCCCTTCCAGTCCTAGAGTCTATGAATCTATGAATCTATGAACTTCACAGTTAAACTATATTATATGTAACATATGTATTAGGGATGCCAATTTCGGTTGGACATATTCCTGGAGGTTTCATCACATGACATAATCTTTAATTAAAGATTAATCTTAATTTCTGGAGACTCCAGGACAATCCTGGAGGGTTGGCAACATTAATACACCTCAACTCCAATATAACACTGTCCCAGGGAACAAAAAAATCTTACCATGTTATATGTAAAACCGCGTTATATCGAACTTGCTTTGATCCACCAGAATGTGCAGCCCTGCCCACTCGGAGCACTGCTTTACCACGTTATATCCGAATTCATGTTAAATCGGGTCACGTTATATTGAGGTAGAGATGTATGTATGCTACTTACACAAATGACAGAATTTCTCAGATGGAGTTTGTTTATGAAACTACACCAATTCAGATTACAATGCCAGCAGGCTGAAACAATACTGGTATATTCAGTGTCCAGTACATTACAGGGGCCAATCAGCCATGCCTGGTACAGAGATGGCTGTAAAACAAATACCCAGGGCCAGTTCCTCAGCTGGTGTAAATGAGCATAGCTCCGTGGAGGTCAGTGGCAGTAAACTGATTGACACCAGCAGAAGATCTGACCATGCCTTGTTCGAGCACTCTCAGAACTTTCCAAAACATTCAACTTTAACATTAAAATCCTCCAGTTTGGGTCTCTGCACCAAAGTGAAGTGTTTTTTTTTCTTTCTTTTTTCAGTTTGAGCAAAATCCCTTGAGCTGGGCTGAGCCTAGGCGAAACAAACAAACAAATAAATGTTACTTCATTTGAAATTGAAACCAATATTTTCCTCTTTTTAGCCAGGGTTACACAAAGCCAAGAATCCAATTTCCTTCCTTTTTCAATAACAGGCTCATTCAGCGTTTGCTTGTTTGAAGTGTAATCAGAGATTGCAGGGCTGAGTGCCAGGCCTATCCCAGCTCAATTACACAAGAGCTTATTCTGGGGTGTTGGGGAGACCTGCTCTGTGGCATGCAGGGACCAGTGCCCCTGTGGATCCACTCTCCCTATGACCTCCATCATAGTTATTAAATAAATATCACAGTCATGCCCAAGACCTCAGTCAGTGTTGGGGCCTTGTTGTGCTGGGTGCTGTAACACACAGAGATGAAAAGACTGTTCCTGCCCTGGAGAACTTACAATACACAAAGCACAAGAACATAGGGCTCAAACATGAGCCAGCCTACGCACTGGTATATTAAAAATTGTGTTAAAATTGCACTCTATCACTTTAAATTATAAGGGGTTTCCTAACCCTGCTTGCAGGCTCTGGGGTTCCGAGAGAAATCATGTGATCTATGTCCTCTTTGGACCCTCTGCAAAGACAAGCCAGCCTAGAGAGAAGTGGGTTGAACTGTGCCTTAGGGAGCAGCCTGCTTTGTCTGTCTCTGTTTTTAGTTCTTGCATATTGGGATTCTGGATTCTAAAAAAGAAAGTAGTGTTATGTTGCAACCTTACAGAATTTTTTTACCTTACAGTATTTTTGTGTTTTTTCTAACTTGTCTGTGTGCATACCGTGAACATAACACCTGCCCAGGAAAGTAAGGGGTTATGCCCCCTCCCTTGCATCTCTTTACTTCCACATTTGGGATCCCAACAAGGACACTAGGGGAGAGAAGTTAGCAGCCTAACATTCACCATTCCATACACTTAAGAGGAGCTTGTATCCACCCAAACTTCCCTCAGTGTGCCAGTCAACTCTCTAAGCCACAATTCAACACCTGCACTGCCCCTTACTCAGGACAGATTGCAAGGTGCCATGTACCCTATTGTGGTTAGTGCATCTTATGCCAGTCATCTGCACCAGGAATGTTGAATGTGTTTTTTCCCTCAACTTGTTCTCATTTTTAATGCTCTGTTCAGATTACCCAGGTGTCTCAATAGCTGCCTTTACAAAGTCTTCACTGTTTCCTAAGGGTCAGCTTGTGAGAGCCTTATTCACATTGAGGAGTATGAGCAAGGAGTTCACAACCAGGCCCTGAAATTACAAACTTTTATATCCTTTTGAAAGACAGGTTTGAGACCACAGTTCAGCAAAACACTTAAGCATGTTCTTAACTTTAAGCACATGCTGAAGTTCTGTTGTAGTTAATGGGTCATCGCCATGCACATAAGTGCTTTGCTGAACAGGAATGGATTTAAGTAAGTGCATAAGTGTTTTGCTGAATCAGGGTCTATAAGCACTCCAGATTTCTGTCATTTTGGTCACTAATTCCATTGTCAATCCCATGTATTAATGAGCCCACTTTCTCTTTAATATCTGAAGCTTTCTATTGATGCCTAAAATAAGAATTTCAATAACAATTGAGCACCGTGCAAATTTAATGTCTTGGTTGGTGGCTGCTTATTCTAATAAGTGGACCATATGTCTGCATAATACCTAGCACATTGCGGTCATGACTGGGGCTCCTAGGTGCTAGTGCAACACAAATAATAAACAAATGAGTCAGAAATTCTTGGATAAAATCCTGGCTCCACTGAAGTCAATGGGAATTTTGCCATATATGTCAATGCAGCCAGGATTTCACATTCGTGGCTTTGCCATTGACTTGCTATGTGACCCTGGCAAGTCACTTAATTTTTCCATGCCTCAGTTTCTCCACTGATTACAGGAATAATAATACTCAGCAAAGTGTTATGAACTTTAATTAATAGTTGCTTGAAAAGTATTTTGAGATCCTCAGATAATAAAGCACTATAGGCACAAAGTATATTTTTTTCAATGCTTTACTAATTTGCTGAGTGGCTCTTTAATATTATAGTTATGCTACTTTTTCTTTCCAAAACTGTTAAAAGGCTTGCTCCACAATGTTAAATGCATCTCTATAAAATGTAGCAATTTGAAAAATAAAACACTGAAGGCTGCTTTTGGTTTGCAGCATTACAAAAATTATCTAAAACTCAAGAACTCAATTCATTTTGGAGCTCTCCAAAACACAAAGTTTTTGCACCTTTGCCAATGACTTACGCAATCAGATTTCATCTCAATATGTTTTTAAGAGACTGAGGCAAGATTTAAACCCCCTGAAAATGACTGGAAAACCTAACAGATCCTTAAGAATATTTGTCATAAGTACAAATAATACAAATATAAAAACCAGGATGGGAAATACTGTGAATATCAGGCAGGATATAAACTTTAGGGCACATATAACTTTCCTAATAGGGCTCACGTAGCAGTGTCTCTCTTGGACTTTAAAAAAAGTTTAAATTATTTTTCATGGTGTCACATATAATCCAAATGATCTATCTGTAGCCTTTTTAATCTTTATTTTATTCCGAGTAATTGACCGTTATTTTAAACTTTTATTAAGTCTAGTAGTTCTTCCTGGCCATTTGACTCTTTACACTAAGATATATATTTAATTTTTCAGGAGTGTTACATGCTCTGAAAAGTGTTTTTTGTAGGGCAGTAAAAAAAAAAAGTTTTAAAGTTTTTTTCCTCCAAAAAAAGTTTGAATTTGTCAAATATAATTTATGCCCACACATAATTCATTCCTTAAAATAAATACTGAATCCCAAGAGAAAAGCCTTGTGCAGGATTTGTAAAGAAAAAAAGTGCCAAGTTAATGGAAGTGGTGGTTAACTTCAGCTACAGTCCTATTAGTATTCTCTGTGAGTGGTGTAACAGACTGGTTTTTTACTGGCCTCTATTGTGTCTGTTGAACTGTTGCTCTGTCTTTAGTAAAATCTCTAGCAACAGCAATCTTCTATTAAAACCACCTGCAAGCCTTTGTCAGCTGAGCTACATTCTGTCAAATAACTTCGCTTCTTAAGCCAATACAAGTCATTAAGAAGAAGGTGAACTAGAGATTTAGACATTGCCGATAGTAACTATCTATGATCAATTGATATCTTCCTCTGATAAAGTGGAGTTCCACAGACAGCCCCCTCCTTTGCATCATCCATATAGGCCTCAACCACTGGATCTAATTATGACTGAAGAATACCAGGCCCAAGTCAGCGCTGAAAGGCCATCAGTAGGCCTATCCATTAATAACTCTCTAGTGCGCTGTACATTGTAATTGTCAGACTGCAATTTACAGTAATCCTCCAATGCAAAAACTTAAATACCTGCAGCTGATTTGAAATTCATACAACCAGTTGAAAGAGAGAAAAACAAGATGCATGGGTTAAAAGGCCAAATTGTGCAAGTGTGTGCGCTGAGTGACAGACATTTTAGTACTAGCCTGGGACCATATTTTAAAAGGTCACTGAAAACTTTTGGCTTGGGCCCTCTGACAAACAATGAACTTTCCATATATTTATTTGCCATCTCTTTGTTTTTACAGCAAGCAGAATAAATGAGTTAAATGACGTTGTGCGGGTCTGCACATTGTCAGCACAGGTTATAAGTCATTATTAAACTCCATCAAATCAGCCCAAACCCAGTCTCGGCAATGAGACTAAAAGTTATTTGCATTCCTTCTGTCATAAAAAATCATATCCCCTTACCCAGGACTTTCGTTTCTTTATTAAATGCAGCCACATGAGTATTTCAGGTCTGGCAATGTGAGCTCAGGAAAACCTACTCTGTATAACTCAGTGTAACAGCTTAGAACCGATTCCACTAAAATGTCCCAGTTGAGTGTATCTGGGCACTCAATCAAGACACACATATTACTTTTAAATAAGATTAGCCTTTATATTTTGCTGCTTAAGTTAAAACTTTTCATGTCATTCTCTCATTTTATGTAAACTCCAGCATAATTCTGTTTCAGAGAATACTTCAAACAAATTAAAAACCTCAAGCTGAATGTGTCTAACAAAACTTACCTAATGGCCAGGCAAGATGTTTAGTGACACTAAAGCACATTTAAATAAGATGAATTTTCCCTGCAGTGCCCTGGCTTTGTAATTACTGCTGCTGAACAGCATACGCCTTTGGCTACAATGGCAAAGGCAGCGGCTTGTGTTCCGAAACTTATTTGACAAATAACTTACAAGTGACCTGCAACATCTGTTTAAAAAATTGTCCTTTGGTATCTGCCTCAAGTCAAGTTCAGCATTAATTATAAAATGGAAACATATCATCTGGGGGCCAAGGGCACATTTTACACATACACAGGCTAGCGCGGGGTGGATGGGGAAGAGAACTGCAAACAAGTTTCTCTTGCATGTCAAATGGAAACCAAATGTTTAAATAAACCTCCATTTGAGCTACCAGGTTGTAATGCTGTACTTTGATGCTGTCTAGGCCTAACTAAAGGCCCTGATCCTGGGAGGTACTAGGGGTCCTCAGTCCCCACTGACTCTAGTGGCAAAGGAATGCTTCCTTGATGCTTTGAGCCCTAAGCTCTGCATCACAAGGGAAGTTGGGCGATTTTTGTAGAACTGCTAAGCGCTCTGTGGGGCCATTGAATTCAGCTAGAGTGCTCAGCATCTCTGAAAAATCAGGCTATTAGTCTTATTTTGTTGGAAAGTGCCATGGACAGCTATGGTGTGGTGTACAGAACAACATATACCAGGAGCAACACACACGCCCTCACGAGGAAAGTAAACAACTGGCTATGAACCCAGAAGAACTGTAGTAATCGTACATTAATAAAACTAACAAGTGCTGAATTTACCCTTCACAGAATCCTAGAATCATTTGGGCTGGAAGAGCCCTTCTTAAATAAATAATAGAAATAGTTTATAAACAGTGTATTGCTACCTCATTCAGTCTCATTCCAGCTCATGAGGAAACGTGACTAGTAATGTAAAATCAGACAGAATACGGAAATGCGTCACTTACCTCTTCTTCAGAGATGGTGGGAATTTTTTTTCCTAAGTTTTAGAGAGTTTTGTGGTGGAACAAAAACAAAAAATTATAATCCTAGGCTCTGGATTAAACCAATTTGGTATCTTATTTTAAATATACCCAGAGAAGTCAAATTCTCTGAAATGCAGTTAATAGCTGTAGTACAGAAATGTCTTCATGATTTTTATTATTAATAATATTGCCATTGAACACAAACTTTCACAGAACTATTTGATCACTGCAATCTAAATACAGTCCTTCTAGTCTGTCTATAGAAGCGTATTAAAATACTGTTAGAAAATACTAATCTCCTGAGTTCTGTTTCTTTAAAATGTGAGGCTTTAAGGAATAAATCTGAAATCCACTTCTGCCGACCCCTTCACCCTACACCGCTGCTTCATTTACCTTGTTATATATGAACTTGACCAGCAAACAATTCAGCCATTGACTAAGATTTCAGAAGCTCATTATAGTGTATAGGAGTCCAATATGAAATATTACTAAGCAATCATATAATTCACATTTTGTGTGAAAAATCAAGATACACTGCATAGCAAATGCCTACAGTAATTCATTGGATTTACACCCACCATACTGTATTAAACATACAGTATCAACATTTATCAACCATTGCATTGATTCCTGTTTCATCAGTAACTTGTACAATAGCACTGTCTACCCCAAAGCACTTTAAAAAACATACACATGGGTATGAGTTCATTCACCATTCACAATTGTCTGTGGGGTGGAATGTGCTTTAACTGTACCTCACCCATCTTGTTGTTCTAGTATCCCAGGACCAACACCGCTACAACAACGCTGCATTAACAGAGCTTAGTCACAGTACGCAACAGGTACACATGCTGGCAGGTTAAATGGATGGTTTAGGATGGGAAATGAAGAACATTATGTCCAAGTATCAAGAACATAGCATGACGTAAGTAGGTATGTGGCAGGCCAGGGAGGCATGTCGCCAAGTTAGCTGAAACGTACACTAATTCAGTGCCTGGAAAGCTACCATCAGCAAGGTTTCTATAAAGCCCCAACCACTCAGCAAAGCTGTGCTCCCGTGGTGTAAACCCTGAGGGAAGGTGGCAGTGCAAACATACATGCCTCACAGCAAGGATGAATCCTGCCTGGAGGACAGCAGTCCCTGTGAGCTCAGGGAGTTGGGGCTGCTGACTACAGATCAGATCCTGTAGGTAGTTATCCTTAGCTCTCTAGCTCCCAGACAAACCAACAGAGCCTGCAATGCCTACTGTCACCACACAGGGTCTCCCAAAATCCTAAAATGTACTGCTAATTACACTCCCGGGGAATCCAACCGAACGAATGTAGGGCTAGTGTAGTGGCAGAGACATACTGAGCAGAAATCTGGGGAATGGATAGCTGACTCCACAGTTAAATTGTCCAAAATAATCAATGACAATTTAGTAGGACTTTATGATTTATGATCAGGCCACTGATCCAATTAGAAGTTGGCCATCAAAGGCTGCTGTTCCATATGCTGTTGAAAAGCTTTCAAATTGCCAATTTTGATTTCAGTCACTGTTGCATCCATCCAGCTTCTCCATACTTACATTTATGGAATCCAGAATAACCTCCACTGACTCCAAGTCAACGCTGAATCCTTCAGTCTGGCCTCTATTCTAGGGTTGCCAACTTTGTACTTGCACAAAACCAAACACTCTTGCCCCACCCCTTCTTCGAGGCCACACACCCCTCTCACTCCATCTCCCTTCCCTCTGTGACTCGCTTTCCCCACCCTCACTTCCTCATTTTCACCGGGCTGGCTCAGGGGCTGGGACATGGACTCCGAGGTGGGACCAGAAATGAGGAGTTCAGAATGTGGGAGGGGACTCCAAGCTGAAATGGGGTTGGGATGTAAGAGGGACTGAGGACGCTAGCTGGGGGTGTGGACTCTGATGTGGGGCAAGGGATGAGAGATTTGGGATGTGAGAGGGGGCTCTGGGCTGAGGCAGGGGATTGGGGTGCAGGCTCTGGCTGGGGATATGGGCTCTGATGTGGGGCCGAGGATGAGGGATTTGAAGTGCATGAGGGGGCTCCAGGCTGGGACCAAGGGTTTTGGAGGGTGGGAGGGGGATCAGGGCTGGGGCAGGGAGTTGGGCCACTGGGGGGAGTTCAGGGGTGCAGGCTCCAGGCAGCACTTACCTCAATCAGCTCCCAGAAGCAGAGGCATGTCCCCCCCACCCCCGCTCCTACATGGATGCATGGCCAGGTGGCTCTGCGTGTTGCTCTGTGTGCAGGCACTGCCCCCGGAGCTCCCATTGGCCACAGTTCCTGGCCAATGGGAGCTGCAGGGGCAGTGCTTGGGGTGAGGGCAGAGTGTCAAGCCCCCTGGTTGCCCCTACATGTAGGAACCAGAGGGAGAACATGCCGGCTGTTTCCTGGGAGCCTGCCAGCCCCGCTGTGCAGTGCCACCAACTAGACAATCAACGGCCTGGTCAGCAGTGCTGAACAGAGCCACCAGGATCCCTTTTTGACCACGTGTTTCAGTCGAAAACTGGGCATCCGGGCACCCTAATCTCTTCGGGGCTGCTCACAACCTCTCTGCTTTCTGGGAGAAGTCAAGTTCTTCTTTAAGTTAGGGTATCTGATTTAGCTCAGTAAGAGGATTGACCACCTGATAGAGAGCTAAAGATTGTGCCACTCTATCCAAAGAGTTAAATCTCAAATAGATTTAGATCAGCCTATCTTACCTCAAGCAGGCAGCTGAAATGACCAGCAGCAGTTGCTTCTCTTTTTCTGAGCCAAATAATTTTGCTGTGCTGCATGTCAGACAGATTGCTGCAGAGCATGATTTAGGATCCTGTTCATGTGGTAAAGGTGCTGATTCCATGTGCCATTAAACATTAACACTCACAATGAGTATAGTCATCATCTGGGGATTTTAAACTGATTGATGGCAAAAGACCACTAACATAGTCAGCTGCTGCTGTAAGGTCTGAGGGTTTTTTCTTTAGTAAGCAGCAGCAGCCGTAAGTGAAGAAGCAGAGTCACATCCTCACAATCCATCTAAATTACATCAAAACAATGTAAAACGAGGCTGTTAAGAAGGCTCTCCTGGCCTAACAGATAAACAGATCTTAAGATGATGAAAGAACATTTTGTTTGATGGCATCATTTATTAACAGCTGTGATTGTGAAATCTATACTTATTATTGTTTTGCCCTTAACAGTCCCTACTTCTCTATTGTTTATCTGCATGGGTTCTGTCTGATTCTTTGATTGTTTCCGTCTGCTACATAACTAATTTTGCAAGATTTCAATCAACTAAGGTTATGGGGTCTGATTGGCTAAAGAATTGTTTCAGAATGGGCTAGGATTGGTGAAAAATGCTGTTTTTTCAGACTTTAGTTTACGATTGGTTAAGGTCTAGCTAAGCAGGACTCAAGTTTAACTATGTAAACTGGGGTTCCAAAGGGAAGTTCTTTGGACGCTAACTCCAGGATACAGCCCAAAATCAGAGCTGCCAGCCCTCAGCACCCTGCCAACCATATTGTACAGGCGCTGGAGGATCCCATACAACCTGATCCTGACTTGCCACCAGGAAAAGTTTGTCTGCCTTTTTGGAAGTGGTGAGTATTGTATGCTTAGCGTGTGCATTCTGTTCTGGTAACTTCATAAATAAAAGTTACGGATATTACTGTGTAAGGCTCTTTCACTGGCAAAAGACCCTGCAAACCCACAGAAGAGTATGCCCTGAGTCTTAGGAACTGGGTTAGAGCAGGTACTTAAATTAACCAGGTTATGCCCAGGGAAAGGGTGGGGTGCCTAAATTAATTGGGCTACTACGGAGGGGTAAAGGTGGGGTGCGCTAGAGTATGCGGCGGGTAACACCTGCCTCTCAGACAAGATCCTCACCCCCTCTTACTGTCTCTTCTGCAATTGGCACCTGTCTGATAAGACCCAATTCTTTCTACGGATTCCAAAACCAAGAGAGGGGTCAGGAACCGGCAGCAGAAGGAAGATGGTTACACCAGGAATGCAGGCAGGAGGCGTTCCTATTCGGTAGGAGGCAGGGACAGTCAGAACTCACTTCAAGCAAAAGTCCTAGCATGGTGTAAGGAGCATCCTTGAATCCTATCCTGGCTTCATTATACAGAATAAATATGGGGTGCGTTTGAATACCATGAACTTCTAACCCCTAAAGCAGCTGAGCTGTCACCTCATTTACACCTTTAATCACTAGGATTTTTCTGAAAACTTTCCCACCATTGCAGCTCACTGGTGAGAGCACTGCTGGAGATGGGCAGCCACAGTTTTGAATATTGTACATATCAGATCTTCTCAAGCCACTGTCCACATGGGAGTGAGCTCAATTTCACCACAAAGTCATTGTGGATGGAGACAATGATCAGGCCAACGTGGTAAGATTTGCTTCATAAATGATTCTAGACATCATAGGACTACACCAAAGCTTCTGGGAATTTGGATATTTACAAAGCAATGGGAGCAGCAAAGACCATCATGTTACTACACTGAGAGATCACTACTACATCTGGCCACACTATGCAATCCTGCATCTCAGCTTGCCATGTCTCCCTGTCTGCTTAAAACTTGACTCAGCAAAAATGTACTTTTGATCTTTGTTCCAAAACCTTCTCTACTTCCCCCATTGTCAGTCTTGGCCACATCTTTGCCCCTTGCTGGATATCAGGTTTATGATCTGTGACTCACCTGTGACTCCTCCATCTTGCCCCTTCAGGCTGTCTCCAAAGCTCAGCATCTTCCTCTGTGAGATCTCTAAAACCTGACCCTTTGTTTCTGTGCATACAGCTAAAACTTTTATCCAGCACCCTCTCCATCCTCCTCCACCCATCATCTTCTGTTTTGATTATTGCAATCTCTATCTTTCTGGTCTCCCTGGCACAGAAATCTCTCCCCTTCCAATCCATACAAAAGGCAACATATATTTGATCCTTCACCCCTACCCTGTGCATGCTGCTCATCATCTTAGATTGTAAACACTTCTGGGTAGGGGCTCTGTTTAAACAGCACCTGGCACAACAGGACCCAGTCTTGATCAGGACCTCTGGGCACCGCCACAATAGAAATATTAAACAACAATCATTTATTCTAGCTGCCCCTGTTGAAGTGACATATGCTTAGTTGGGAGAAAGTGTATGTATCTGATAGTTGCACTAAGTAACCCTGCACCTTAAGTTACTTAGTGCAACTAGTTAAGTTAACACTCTGACCCTAGTCCAGAATGTGCCTCTTACATGTCACTGTGCTGCTATTTCCCATTAACATGATAGCCTATATCTAACGCCCATGTACAATGAGGTACATTATCGCAATGCACATATATAAAGACTGTGGGCTTGATTCAACCCCCTAGGCTTCCCCTTTCCTTTGCCTGAAGGGGTCAGCTGTGCACCACTGGGGATTCACGTCAAGGAATCTAGACAAGGTGTGGGCAAATTGTTTGGCCCGAGGGCACATCGGGGTTGCGCAACTGTATGGGGGGGCTGGGTAGGGAAGGCTGTGCCTCCCAAACAGCCTGGTCTCCACCCCCTATCTGCCCCCTCCCACTTCCCACCCCGACTGCCCCCCTCAGAACCTCCAACCCATCCAACCCCTTCCTGCTCCTTGTTCTCTGACCGCCTCCTCCCAGGACCCCCGCCCCTTATCCAACCTCCCTGTCCCCACTGCCCCAAACCCTATCCACACCCCTACCCCCTGACAATCCCTCCCCCGGTCCCACCCCCTATCCAAATGCCCTCTGCTCCTTGTCCTCTAACCACCCCCTCCTGGGACCCCCCTGCTCCTAACTGCCCCCTGGGATCCCACTCCCTTATCCAACCGCCCCGCTCCCTGTCCCCTGATTGCCTTCCCGACCCTTATCCACATCCTCGCTCCCTGACAGGTCCCCCGGGACTCCCACTCCCAACCCTCCCTGTTCCCAATTCCCTTACCCTCCCCAGAACTTCTGCCCCATCCAACCACTCCTCCTCCCTGACTGCCCCCCCAAGATCTCCTGCTCCCTTACCCAGCCCCCCCCCCCACTCCCCACCCCCTTACCAGCAACAGCTCAGAGCAGCGACACCCGACCAGAGCCAGCTGCATTCCCCACACTGCCCAGCGGGAGTGGCGGGCCAGAGTGTGGCCCGCAGGGCAGCATGGCTGCGGGGGAGGGGGTACAGCGGGGGACGGGCTGGGGACTAGGCTCCGTGGCCAGGAGCGCAGGGGCTGGGCAGGATGGTCCCGTGGGCCATGTAGTTTGCCCACATCTGATCTAGACCATCCTTGACAGGTGCTTGCCCTTAAAGATCTCTAATGATGGAGATTCCACAACCTCCCTAAGCAATTTATTTCAGTGCTTAACCACCCTGACAAAGTTTTTCCTAATGTCCAGCCTAAACGTCCCTTGCTGCAATTTAAGCCCACTGCTTCTTGTCCTATCCTCAGCAGTTAAGAACAAGAGTTTTTCTCCCTCATCCTTGTAACAACCTTTTATGTAGTTGAAGTGTTGAGTGTTGCTGGCTGGAACTTTACTCTGTACTATTCAAAATCATCCTGAAAATAATAGGAATTAGGGCTGTCAATTAATTGCAGTTAACTCACGCGATTAACTCAAAAAATTTAATCAGGATTAATTGCAGTTTTAATCACAATGAATACCAATTGAAATGTATTACATATTTTTGGATTTTTTCTACATTTTCAAATATATTGATTTCAGTTATAACACAGAATAATACAAGTACTGTAGCACAATCTCTTTATTATGAAAGTTGAACTTACAAACAGAATAATGTACAAAAAATAACTGTATTCAAAAACATAACAATGTAAAACTTTAGAGCAGGGGTCTCACACACGTGTGGCCTGCGGAGTTATTTCCTGTGGCCACCAAGCTCCCCTTCCCCACCACCATCCCCAGCGCACCGCGTCCTGCTCCTCTGCCTACCTCCAGGCGCTTCCTGCCACCACACAGACCTTTGGCAGCGCTTAGCACTTTCCAGGAGGGAGGGGGGAGGCGGCGAAGAGGCGGGGATTTGGGGAAGAGGTTGGAATAGGGGTGGAGCCTCACGGAAGGGGTGGAGTGGGAGCATGGCCTGGGGTAGCAGGGGTGTGTGTGTGTGTGTGTGTGTCAGTGATGCCGCCCTCGGGCCAATGTAATAGTCCTCATGTGGCCCTCATGGTCATTTGAGTTTGAGATCCCTGCTTTAGAGCTTACAAGTCCACTCAGTCCTACTTCTTGTTCAGCCATTCACTCAGACAAACAAGTTTGTTTACATTTGCAGGAGATAATACTGCCCTCTTCTTGTGTACAATGTCACCTGAAAGTATGAAGGTCATTTTCTTTAAGGGAATGCACACAAGCCACTTTGATCATTTTATTTAAAGGTTAAGAAATGTGGCAGTCTGAGTGGTGATCTTGCATCTTCTTCATATAACTCAGTACTTCAGACTCCATTAAATGGAATCCATGAAATTATTACCTAATTAGCCATGAGCTGGTTTCAGGACGTCTGCCAAGCAGGGCCAGTGTTAGACTCACTGGGGCCCAAGGCAGAAAACCAAAGCCCCCTTGGATGGGGCTGAAGCTCAGAGACTTGAGCCCTGCCACCTAGGGCTGAAGCCAAAGCCTGAGAAACATAGCTTTATGGTGGCTCCAAGCAATTGCCCTGCTTGCTAACCCCTAATGCTGGCCTTGGCTTTTATATGCAGAAAACCAGTTGTCGTGACACAGGTGGGCCATGGAGATTTTATATCATACTGGGGTTGGCCTCAGCAAGAAAAAAGGTTGAGAACCCCTGTTCCAGGCTGTCCCTCCATACCCTCCCCCAAAAAAAATCAAAATGGCCCAGGGCACAGTAATTTACTTATGTTGGTTATTGTCCAGATGGCTAACTTTATACCCATTAACCAAATATCAGGCTGGAGAAGGAAAAAAAAAACAAAAAACGGTAACACCACACTGGCATTTCAATAGGAGTTTCTTTATGCTTTTTAGTTTAGGGAGGAGGAGGAGGAGGGCTGGAAATTGTCTGTTGCTGACGCCAAGAGGCAGATCAAACTGGGGAGTTTTCTAGACGGGAGAGCAAATCCTTGATTGGTGACTGACAGGTCTCTCTTGCCTCCTTAAACTTTGCAGCACTGTACTAGTGCACAAGCTGGACTAGTCTGTTTTCAGTATCCGAGATGAGATGCCAAATGAAAAACACCATAAATGGAAAAAAAATTGTTTTACAGGCAATGTATTTTTATTTGCATAGGTTAACAAGTTTGTTTCTTTAAAATATTGACTCAAATTGTGCTATCCCACTTTTGCAGACAGACCTGGGTGCATACACGTCCCACTGACTTCATGGGGATCTTGTGCAGGTGTAAGGGCACACCCACACAGATCCAGTTGTGGCTGCAGGGCCATTATTTCTCACTGGACTTAAGAGGTATGCATGAGGGGTTTAAAATAATTCTAAAGAAACCTTGAGAATTTTTTTCTGACTAGCCATCAGTGGAATGGGATGAGTGGAACTGTACACAAACATTATTTCCTAGTCTAATTTAAATACATTTTACATTTAAAGACTGTTACTTAGATTCAAATGGAAAAGTAAAAATTGTGAGTAATAAAAGATTAATATTTCTTGAAAGGCTCTAACAGTCTAATTAAACTAAAGAAAGACAACACAAAGTGAACAGACCATAACTTTATTGGAGATATACTCAGCTACAATTGTTACAAAAAACTATTAAAAGTAATTGTGATCCATAAGGTGCAGGCTGCACATTTCTGCAGCATGATTACAGTATGAATGAATTACATTTTATGTCCCTTAAAGATAGCTGCAGCATGTGATGGTAAATATTTTATTGTTCATCAAATTTTATTTGTTATTCATTCTACTTGATTTTAACCACCTTTTATGTCAAACTATATACAATAAAAACACCTGCAATTCCCAGTTCTTGTCTACATTTGTCCTTTTTCTACATAACTTGCTGCTGCAGTGCATTTTGAGTGCATCTACAAAGCAATTTAAATAGTCTGTGGTTGCTATCCAAATTAAAAGGGGGAAGAGATCTAAAGGATGTATTGGGTAAAGTGTATATAGTTATAGTTACTTTTGAAATAAGTTAATTTTAACTGCTAGTGGAGTATACAGCAATGACCTCTACTCATATTTGCCAACATAATTCTAATGGAGCTACAGCTGATATTTAGATTACATTTCAGGGTCGTAAATTGTAGTTTTATGTTTTTTAACTTAATGTATAAAATAAAGATAAAATTTTCAAGAAGTTAAAATGGATTTAAGTGGTTGAAAAATACAAATGTGTCAATCAAGTACCACAGGTAAAAATCCTTCTCACTGGACTCACAACAGATCCACTGATTTTCAATGAGACTGTTCATGTGGGGAAAAAAAAGTGAATGGGATGTGGCCAAATACAGACAAGTGTAACATCACAGCAAATTACATAGGAATGTGTTGTCTTCAGCTTCATAAGTGCTGCTAAGATTGTGATCCAAAGCCTCTTGTATTTTCTATATAGATAGGTGTGTCTACAATATGTATGTCACACACATAAGCGCACATATTTCCCAGATGACGACTATTTTTAAACACCGGAACAGAAACCCAAACTCAGACACAAACAATTAATGGCATATCCTCAGCTGATGTAAACTGAAATGACTCTAAACCTCAATGGTGCCACACCAATTTACACCAACTAAGGATCTGTCCCTGTGTCTATTAGGCTTTGCATTATACTCTGAACTGGTACTCAGACTGGCTTGAATTCTTGTTAAATTCTGTACTCTGTGGTCACAGCATAGCTTCATGTAATGAGACTGAAAAATAGTAGGCCTTTTGATATAAATGTTAGCAGCATCAAGCTGAATAAACATTTCAGAAGTCACTACAGATCCCTCAATATCCAGAAAAAGGGGAGATTTAGTTGAAGTTGACCAAATTGCTATGGGCTGTCTTCTTGTAAAAACTACACTATGCGCACAACATGTTGATTTGTTCAGAGATAACTACAGGAGTGTCAGAGGTCATTCTAATTTTAATTACTTCACATAACAGTAAAAATGATGTAATAAAAAACAATAGCTTTAAAATACAATCAAGATTTTCATAACGTCTTTGTTGTATTTTCATACCCAGTAAAAATGCCACAGACATTACAAATGACCTATATAAGTTGTGCAAGTAAATGACACATTGCAGACATTATAATTATCTTTTTCAAATTCAGTAAATCAAAACAGCAGCAAGGCCAAACCACATTTTTCCTCTCTGTTGAGCATATTTTTTTCCTTGAAATGAGGTAAAGCATGGTACCAAGTGCAATGCTTATTTGTGCTACATGAAAGAACAGCGCAAAAAAAAAAAAAGCCATAAAATAAAAACACAGCATAGTTAGGAGGACTGTTTAAAGTACAGTATAATAGAACTAAGAAGATAAAAAACAAAGTTCATGCCAATTAACCCCCACACTATTTATGAGGCATCTGTGTGGTTGCTTTTGAAGATGGGTTGCAACAGTCCACTTACACTTGTGCTTACAGCATTGCCAAGTGATTTCTATCCCAACCTTCAAATGATCAGATTTAGGTCTTTAATAGCATACACTGTCCAATATCATAATCATATCAACTGAAGAGTGAAACACAAGAGTTGTACAGCATGGAAACTAGGATGATTTTTCTATCCCAAAGGATTTGAAATATTTCAATGAGGTCACACTGGAAAAGAGTTACGGCATTTAAAAAACAGCAGCAGCAGAAACTATAGTCAGCCACAATACATTTCTTATTACTAATTCACAGGAAACAGGTAACAAGGGGATCATTGACCACTGCTGAAATACAGAGCACAACACCAAATTCAGTTTGTTTGTGTTCTTTACATCAAACACTTGGTAGCAAAAGTTTGATTTTTCCATGTCATTTTTTACTGCTAACAGATTTACCTCAAAACTGTGAGAATCCATGACCTTCAGACGTCCAAAAAAGAAACCTATTTCTCAAAGTGTTTGCAGAGGACCCCACCATTTTTATTTTATATTATTCATTGTAATATAATTAACTTTTATTTTTTTTAAGCCTTAGGGATGTTATGACATTTTAAAAATTGACCCTTGGGCCAGGAGCCATGGAATTTTCACATTAGTGATAATCCACTTTCCGTTGGTGTGCTGTAAAATCCTGACTCCTGGCTGAAAGAAATGGTTATCAATAAATTTTTAATTGTGTGGTGATTCATACCAATTTACTCATACAAAGTTATTATTATTATTATTGTTCTTTTTTTTTTTTTGCATAAAACAAGTTTAATTTAAATATATTTCAAGACTTGCGGGTTTTAAACTTCCCATGATACATTTTTACTCTCATGATTAAAGAACCAAAACAGTAAAGTTATTTTGTTTTTAAAACATTGCACTTATATTATTATACTAGTGATACCAGCAATTTGTTTTCAGATTTTTGTAAGAATTATTATAATTTTAAGATTAAAAAAACTTTAGATAGAAAATCTAATTACAAAATTCTGTATTTCAGAGAAGCTTAATGTCCATCCCTTGCACGAAGGCTTTTTGTTTTTTTTTTTCTATTTTCTAGAAAGCTAGAGCTGACAGGGTTTGTTTTTTTGTTGTTATTTAGTGAGAGTGTACGGAGGGAGTGGGGTTTTCAAAGCAGGAAATACAGTATTTATTCGTAATTTAAACACATAAAACAGCACCAAGTTCAGACCAATGTGCTGGAAAACATTAAAACACCTTGCTCAGCTTTCTCAAACTTCAAGCATAATTAACAGGGCAAAATTGCAGCAAATCTCTGCTGATATTGGTGGGAGTACAAGACTGACCCACAGCTTTTTAAAAAAAAAAAAAAAAAAAAAGGTAAATTAAGAGGTATTATAGTTACAGTGCAAAAAATTAAAATTTCAAGCATAATATATAAACATAGCACCAAAACAAAAACAAAACAAAAAACAATGCATGCAAAGAACAGAACAGAACTGAGGTATTTAAGTGAAGAGTGCCTACACAAATCTAATTAAAGAAACATGTATGATTTAGGCAAAGCCTAAAAACGTATGATTTTTTCCCAATAGACTGAAAAAACAATGAGCTAGTTTCTCTAAATTAAGGACCTAAATCACAGATTTATCAAAAGTACGGCAGTTCATCTCAAACATCAGCTTTCATGGCATTTAACAGCACAGCTTTGGTAAGTGAAATATGCATTCAACTCTGTGAAAAGCACAGTAAGAAATTTATGTGGAAATATTTCCAAGTGTAAAGGTGCTCCATTTGTTAAATAAGTAACCAATTGATTATAAAATCTGCAGCATATTTTAGGTGTGATATGTCTAAGGTTATTTTGTTAGAGCAACAGCCTGCACTGTGCAGTTATTCATTACTATTTGTTTCCAAGTCTTGGAACTATCTAGTTTGCACGTTTGTGTAAAACTGGAATTTTAGCCAAAGACCATTTTTTGTTTGTGGTATTAAAAAAAATTCTGTAGACTAACCACTCCTCTGAATTGTTAAAAATAACCTCATTACACATATATGAATACAATTTCTATTATAATCCTGTAATAAGTTAAGTCGCAGCTATACTAATGTGTTGTACTGTAAATATAGAGCTGTATCATCATAAAATGCATAATAAAAATGAAGGGAATGTAAAACAAGTTTGTTCCAGAAAGATCAGAAATTAAAGATTGTTAATGAGGGTTTATTTACGTTTAAGGCAAGAACCTTTTTATGCAAGACTATGTGGCATCAGGAAGTTGAAATTTATTTCTGCCAGTATGCCAGCCATTTCAACTAAAGACCTGTCCCTAACAAATAAGTGCAATAATGACTGAGAATGTCATCTTGATGCAAAGATGACATGGGAAGGGAGGGGGTGAAGGGATGACAATACTGGCACACTTATTCTCTCTTATACCAAATCATCCTGTGCAGTTTATAAACTGCTTTATGACTGGCACTAGTGCACAGATTGAGGAATTTCAAGATTACTATGTATAAATCAAGCATCTGCATTAGGCATAAGATCCCCGGCCTTCTAACACTAAGCAAAGCTGTACTGACAATAAAAATAAACCAAAAAAACCTGACAACAATTCTTTTGAACACTAACTAAATGTCATCATTAAAGCACTCTTGTGATTAAACAAAGCAGAAGTGAGGAAAGAAGACAAGATTGTGTTTGCGCAAAACCCTATAACTACAATTAGTTCCAAAATTTTATACACGTTAAATGTTTTGTTAGCTATTCTGTTATCAAACAAACATTAAATTCTGTCTTCAATTTGTTCCTCTCAACATCAACTTTAAAAAAAATTACTTTATTTTGTGGGATTTTTAATTTTTAATTTTTTTTTTGTTTTGTTTTAAGAGGCGTCTCAGATGTTTGGGACCTGAGGTTGGTTTGCTTTGAGGCTTCGTAGTGCTCTTCTTGCAGCTGCAGATTTGGCAATCCTATAGCTTCTGCCAACACCTTTAAACTTTCCTTTCCCTACAACTTCCACTGTTACTCTGACCTTTCCATCGTAAGTTCTTTCTGCAGGACTGCAAAAAACAAAAACAAAACAAAAAACAAAAAAACACAACACACACATTACCACCAACATAAGCAAAGGTGAAAAAAGACTCTTCACATGGTCTTCCTATGGATAAAGTATATAATGTGTATAAAATATATAATTTAATAGACTTTATTTTTATCTTACTTAGAAAGTTTTCTGAAGGTAAACGTTCTAAAAAAGTAATCAGTAAGCACAAAGAACATCTTTCCCGCTCAGTATAGGACAGATTAAACACAATCAATATCCATTAACATTTCTTAGTAGTCTAGGAAGCACAGTTTAAAAAATATTTTATAGCAATGCTTATCAAGCAAATTTACTCTTACCTAAATTTGGCTGTCTCTGGTTCCATCTCCAGCAGCTCCCGTACTGGGGAACGAGGCACATTTGCAGAAAACTTTTCTATGGTTTAAAAAAAAAGAAGAAAAAAAAGAGGTAAATTTGATTTTCCCCCCTTACAAGACAATTAAATACTAAAACTTTTTTCTCTATGAAAGCTGACACATTACCTATTAATGGCCTCATCATAGGATAGTACACATGCCAAACCATTTCCAAAGACATCCCACTATCCATATAAATGGCACCAGCCAGTGACTCAAATATATCTCCCATGGCCTTTGGTACTTCAATATCTTCTTCCTTCTCTTCATCCTCTTCAGATCTTCTGAGCTGTTTGAAATTATAAGAGACAGTTGTCACATTGAACATTTTTAAAAAAAAAAACATCTTCAGATATGGAAGATCTCTCTAATGCCCTGTCCCATGTGCCTTCTTTGAGTCTTTCAATGACACCTTTCCACAGCTAAATCATTGCTGTATTCCCAAATGAAACCAAGTAGCTGGATCTAGTGTTTTTCAAACATGTGAGTGTAAAAAATAAAATAAAATAAAATAAAATAAAATAAAATAAAATAAATCCACCACATACCGATACCATATATGCTTTTTGAATCCCACTTGTACTAGTTCTGCAGAATTTCACTGTAGGTCTGTTATTCCCAGTAAGAAACAGACTTGTGTCTGTCAGTTAATGCTAGTAAGCCATGCATAACCAAGAGAGTTCATATTTTAAACATCTCCTATAAGGAGGTTTTCAAAGCCTAAGATAATTTTTGGTTGAAAAGACCATGTTTAAATGGTATGTAACACACATACACTCTTTCCATATGTTCTTAGTTATAGAAGGCAGGTGTAGCATAAGTGTAATTGAAAAGAGCCATTATTAACAACAACTCAGTAGAGTCAGACTGTGTTTACACTATTTGTATGCTCAGCTACTTGATGCCAGAGAGACTGCTTTTAACATATATGCAGCATTTTATTCTATGGTTTACTACTGCTTTTATGCAGTTCTGTTATTTTTGCACTGCAAAAAGGTGTACGTATTGTGTTATGTGCACATCTTGATTTTAATATAGTCCTTTACAATAATATTTTTTCAATTACATGCAGTTTTGTCCACATTTTGCCTTAGTGTAAATAACACAGGAAGCTGAATTGAATAAAACTGCTTTTGACTACCACACCTCCAAATAAATGGAAATCAACATTTTCCTATCTTTTCTCTTCCCCTACTGGCCGCCTCTCACTCACTTGGTGGTTGTTCAGGAGTTTAAAATTCTACGGCAAATACTTTGGCTGCCCTCTTAAAAGGTACAGTATTACTCCATGTATTAGTCCCATCAACATTTACTCCTAAAATAGATCTAACAGGGAACTAGACTGAACGTGCAAACTCTTCAAACAGCAATCTTATTGTTAAACAAATATGCCACTGTATTTGCACAGTGTATTTCACACCATATGAACAGCAAAACACTTTAGGAAGTTCTACTCCCCTTATAAATAATAAATGTAACGTACAAGATAAGGGACAAAAGATGTTTTAGGAGTGAGATTTGAAAAAAGAAGAGCTGGTGACAAGGAGAGATGCATGGAGATTGGTCCAACTGGCAGGATCTGCTGAAGCAAAGATTCTTGCATTAACTGTGATGAAATTAAAGGAAGAGACACAGTAACCCAGTGCCAGACTAGCATAGGGAGCAGGTAGAGTGGTAGATAGAAACAAGAACTAAATAACTCGAGCCATTTGATAACCTGCTAGTGTTTCTGAGGTACCACCTCAACCATATTAAATGATTAAGTCACTTTCACAAAGCCAAAAACCACTGTTGTAAAACTTTAAGGCTAGCTTCTATGCCACTTACTGACACTGGGCAGACCCACCGTAATGAATACTACACAATATAACGGTGGCAGAGTCTGATCCTTTGTGATTAAATCATTTGACACTTGTCTCCTCAGTTGTTTTCTCATCTTGCAATGGAAAATTCAAAGGTTTTGGTTTGTAGTAAATGCAAGGGCTATAAAAATGTATATATATACCTATATAAAGGAGTTGAATCTAAACTGAGTAATGGAGTGAACAAACTACTGAAGACCAAGATGGCAGGTATTTAGTCACAGATGTAATCAACACTATTCTTTGAAGGTAGGTTCTTGCTCTAAAAGCAATTAAACCATACTTTTTAAGACTACTACAGAGGACACTTATCAGGCAAAGATCAAACCAAAATGTTAAGGAAGACTGGATGGGCTTGATAATAAAAAGAAGAGTCTCATCTTTCTGTTCTAGGTAGTTGGTTTGAATCTGACCCAGATCAGCTGAGACAGAAAGCCATTGCCATTATGTGGTTGTTTAGTAGCTTATCTGAAATGATTTGGTTTTAGTTCCTTTCCCAGAAAACAAGTGTCCATCAACATATAATTTACTTAAGTTTTCTTGGCCAGTCCAAAGCCTGTGTTTACAAACCTTCAACCAAACTGCTCTTAAAATAGTTCACTTGAAAGATACTAACTGTGTTTCCCTGGCCAGTGGATCCAGGGCCTCTCAGTCAGTGATGAAGAACACTGTTGAAGTGGTGTAGGGAAAAACTGGTGTAAGCATGAAAGTGTGATATCACCTACTCTGGATATCACAGACGATCTCAGGGGTAAAATCTGGTATCAATCCAATAAAAAGTTGTTTTCTGAGCACTTTCATTTAGTAAAAACTGCTTAACGAAAGCATGCAGTTATGCTAAGTAAACTACTACATTACTGGCATCCATATGCTTCTTTGGCTGCTATACATTCAAAGCTAACACATTATAAAAACCTGCATTGTGCTAAGAATTCTGATGACAGGCTAAAATCAGACACTGAACGCAAATACTTTCAAATACTACTAACCTCAGAATCCATTCCTTGCATTTCATTCTTTTCCATCTGAAACTGTACAAAGTCATCAATAACATGAAAGAGCTCAGGAGAGACAGCTTTGAAGTACTTATGGTAATCATACTTTACAGCTAATGATGCAAAGATGGTATTATTGACTAAAGCGGATCGTAGGTCAGTTAGAACTCCTGGAGAGTGTTGCCGTGGGTCTTCATAAAGGTGCTTGGTTATGAGGTAGTCCAAAATTGCATCTCCCAGGAATTCCAAGCGCTGGTAACAATCTTAAAGCATTGGAAATAAAAAAAATGTACAGCAATACAATTACGTTTATTTAACTAACACATTCTTTCCTAGCCTCTCTGGATAGAAGGTTTGGCTTTTTACTATGTAAATACCACAAGTTAACCAATGCTCAAAAAAAGATAAATATCTATCCATGTTTAAACACAGATATCTTTTTACTGGATTTTGTTTTCAGTGTTATCTTAAAAGGTTGTTCTGCTTGTTTTAATGGATTCCAAATATAAGAAAAAGCTGCACAATTTATATGTAATAATGAAGCTTCTTCTGAAACAAATACTTACAGCACCGTGGCAAAAATATGGGCTTATAATGAAGGCTCAAATGCCTTAAATCTGACTGATCAAAAACAACATCAAGTGATGGTACAACTGTGTTCATCTGAATGGACAATGGTAACCAAGCTTTCAAAAATTCAATAAAGAAATCAATACACTAAAAAAAGAAAGTGGGGCACTTTCAATATTAATGTTTCTAAGGTAAAGTTCTATTCCTTTAGACTTTTTGTAGTTTAAGTGTTCAATGATGTTTCACTCTCAGATGTGCTGATGTTAATTTTGAATTAGGGGGTTTGTTGTTAATGTAGAAAGAAAGAGAGAGAGAAAGAAAATCAAACAAACTGAAAGCTTTAAAAATGAAATGACTAGAATGAAGCAGTTTTCGGTACCTATCATATGGATCCTGACACATTTTAACTTTTACTGTTCATGAAAATATATATCACTAACATTAATAGTTTCCCCAAAATATTCTTCCCTGTCAACTAAAGTAGGAGACTGGGAATTCCTAGATTCCATTCAAGTTTCTGCCGCTGACTGTGTAACTTTGGTCAAAACACTATGCTTCAATTTTCTCATTTGTGTAATAGGAATAATTACCTACCACTTACCTCATATGAGTATTGTGAAGCTTAATGTCTGTAGAAGAACAGCTCTTTCTCCAGGAAAAGCACTTTAAAATGCTATGTTAATTTTTAATACTACGTATATTCTCCTTGTTAGACCTCTATCATAGCATATTAACATTTCAATAGGATGTGTGTTAAGAGCTGAGGGTTTTTTGAGAGGAGTTTCTCCTGGAAAATCATCACTCCCACTTTCCGTGGCCCCATGACGTTTGGTCAAGGCGTCACTTGATTGAAAGTGATCCTTTTCTAAGATCTAGATCCCATTAGGTACAAACCCCCTCAATTACCACTGACCTCAGTATGAGTTGAGGACACTCAATACATATATCACACTGGACTGGGCTCTAAAGGTACTCCTGAGCATTCCCAAACTTGGCCACTCCACCGAAAAACAGACTAATGCAGCCTACAGGTGAAATCTCGGCTTCAGTGAAGTCAAGGTGGTGCTCTTGGGATGAAAATCAGTGAAATAACTACTTTTTTTTTTTAAATGTCATTTTTTGAAAAATGTTTTTTTTTTTTTTTTAAACCATGGTGGCTAGTTTGAGAGGCATGGCAGTTTCTGAGATTCTTTGCTAAGTCACCCTGCTGAATATAGGATTAGTATTGAGCACGTAACAGCTGATGAGAGAGGGGACAGAGGTAAAATATGAAAAAACTCCACAGTCTAGAAAAAAAACCCTGTATTATGGTGCCCTATACCATGCACTTGGTCCAGGGAATTGTGAGTCGCTCATGTGCCCTGGTAGCATTTTAGGGAGGGAGAGGTCACACACAGTTCACTGGAAGATCTCTTAAAAACAGCAGAAAGAAGATCCTTCTTGGTATTCATTTCTGTATTAAGAGGCAATTATTTTGACATATAAAAAAGTCAAGATCTATGCACAAAAAATAACCTGCACTGTATATCCTTTATTTATATCAATCTAATACTGAAATGAAGTAATTTCTTTCAGACAACTTACCAGTAATGGTATTGTAATGGTAGGAGGCATGAGTAAATGCCTGAAGAAGATAAGCCTTGTTCTTAAAACTGTAGTTAATTTTCTTCTCAAAATTTTCAAAACCAGATATTAGGTGATTCAGGGTTTTATCAGCATCTGGGTGATCAAACATACATCTTGGTGGAATCTTCAAACAGCCATACTCCATTTCTTTACACAGAGAACATTCTGAATTGGCTACAGAGGCAGAAGCACAGTTTGATGAAAGATTTTTCTGTTGACTGTTAAAATTCTCCCTGCTAGAACATGAAGTGCTGTTCCACTCAGTTTTTTTCATTACTGGGAGCACCTTCAACCCTAATGAACACAGAAAAAGCTGAGCAGCTCTTTCACCACAGCTAGTCAGATAGCAGCCCAGCAAGGCTTCCACACAATCTGCAATGCTTTTGTCAGCAATACACTGCTCTGTATGCAAGTCATACGAGATAGACTGTTTTCCTGTGTCAACACCACAGTTTTCTTCTGACGGATTCCAGAAGCCTACTACAAAATCATCTTCTTCAACAGCCTTGCTAGGATCCAGATAACACATAGCATCCCAAGAACTGTAGTCAAAATCATCAAAATCTGAAGAAAATTGAATATTACCCAGGGATGATTTTTTGGGTGCTTTCCATTCATAGCTAGAATCAGTGGTTGAAAAGGGTGAGAGAGAAATTTTCTTCACAAAAGCCCCAGATCCCATTAACATATTATCAATGAATTTGATATGTTCCTGATCATATTCCAAAAAATCATCTTCAAGGTCAGCTTCTTCCTTGGGTAATCTCCACATTAGGTCTTCATCCTCTTCATCGTCATAATCGTCATCAAGTTTACCATTAGCTAACAAGCTTTCTTGTGTCTGAAAGAAATAAAATGAGGCACGGGGAAAAAGAGGTATAATTATCTTTCAAACAAGTTTCATAACTCTGCAAGCACAAGAGATAATTTTCAATTATAACCACTGTCAGCTAACTTTAAAAGCATGACCATTTGTTTTTTGTTAATTGATATGGATTAACTTGTTTAATCAGATGCAAAGAGCAATACCAATTATTATTCTCATTCTAAGACTAAAGCCTTGGGGTACAATTAAATTTTCTATAAGCAACCTTCATTGTTACAATAGAATTTCTTACAATGAGCATCTAAGTTTCATAGGAATACCAAAAAAAGCAGAGGCTTTTTTTTTTTTGTTTACTTGTGTCTAGTACATAAGTCGCTTAAAAAAAAAAATAAAAACCACCCATAACCCACTCGTGCAGATAGAAAACGGGGTTGGGGGGACACAGCAACACCAATTTTAAAATAGTGACATTAGATGTACCAAAATTTGTTTCTTTCTCTCTGGCTGCTAAGTAATGCTACTATACACAATCAAGGAAGGTAATATGAATAGCATTTCTACAGTACATACATTTAATTATAGGGTTTCTGCCGACCTTACTGTAGGTAAATCATAGGCATGCTGCCCCATATTCATGCTTTTGAGATATTCACATCAACATACATGAAACATGAAAAAAGATTCCAGTGAAACAATTATAAAAATTCCTTTTATCCTTGGGCTACTGTAATAATTATTCTCTAAGCAGCAAAGTGTCAGTTTTCCCACATTAACAAGTAGTTTGTAGTCTACAGGCAAACATGAAGGAAAACAAATTTAGAGAATCAACATACGGTGATTTTTATATATAGACAGAAAAGACAAAAAAACAGGAGCTCTAATGCCAGTTTGATGTTTATGTGGGTGATGGCCTGGATAGATTGTGCTGGGGATTCAGTAACTCGGTAAGTCATCTAACTTTTTTCTTTTTTTTTAAGGTGGGGGAGGGGCAGGAGGAAACAGGCCAATTTTTGATTATGCAATACAAGCTGTATTTGAAAAAAGTCAGTGAGAAAAAAATTAAGACAATGTAGTTCTAACAGAGAATCTTCCATACCCTGTTCTGCCAAAAAGATTTTTCCAATTTGTTATGCATTTTTGTAATATTGCAAATATTTAATAAGATCAGGCTAAGAATGTAGAAAACACACATTTAGACAGCATGTTTCTTAAAAACTGCATTTTTGGACAAAATATTAGCATGCTCATTTAGTGAAACAACACAATAACTCAAAAACTACTCCAAAGGGGATACATTAAGAGACTGTTAATTCTCTTAAGAGGTATTCAGTTAAGCAAAATCTCCTGGGTTACATTTTAGTTTAATTAGAAATGGATATAATTTTTGTTTTATACTGTTGCTCGATTTTATTTCTACTCTGTGCATTTGTCATTGAAAGGAGGAAAATTTAGTGATACATATGATTAATGAAAAATAACAGGTATCAAATTTGTCTGGCTTGGAGTAAATCATCAAAAACAGGTATGTCAAAATGTTACCTAACTAAGGATTGCCCTGGCAGCTTGCTAAGGCCCTGACCCAAGAAAGCACTTAAGGTCAGTGCAGTTGCTTGCGTGCTTGATCCCGCACCACTGAAGTCAATGGAAGTTTTGCCGTTTCACGAGAGCAGGATCAGACCCAAAGCACTTTCCTGGATTGGGGCCTACAAGCCTAAGGACCATTCCACTTTGAATAAAATGGAAGAGTTTATATTTGCCCTCATTTTAAAGTATGGATGTAGGGCTTGCAGATATTATGGCCCTAACATGCAGAGTTCCAAATAATATGATCAGAAGGGAGCATATAGTAATTTAGAAAATGAAGTATAAGGAGGCCACATTTCCATATTAGAAAGAAAAACGAACAGTAAAAACTCCATACTCTGTATCTGGCCTGAAAGCAGAATTTTGACTACTCCAATTAAGAATGACAGATGCCCAAACAGCAGTTTCAAAATAGACTTAAGTGATTATGAATGAGATCTATCAGTTTTAAATTTTCCCAAAGGAAAAAAAAACCACCCTGAACTCTGAGCAAAAAAGAGTTTTGATATAGATAAGTGAACTCTGTGAAAAAGAACAAACTAGTCCTAATATCTCATTATACAGTCATTTGGAAGCCAAAAGGTAATTCTGATAATTTTTCTTTGTGCTAGACACCTCTTTTTCAGAAACTACTGCCTCAGGCTTCAAAACCCACACTTCTCAAACTTCAATTTATTTTAAATAAATTATAAACATTTTTTTCCTGTCACTATGTGTATTTCAAACCAAAGATCAAATACACTTAAATGTTCCTTTTATGCTTTTTCAAATTTAGTTATTTAATCAGACAACTAAACTACACCGCTACCCTGCTATAATGCTACCTGATATAACATGGGTTCGCATATAGCGCAGCAGCAGCAGGGCTCCGGCAGTGCTTTAAAGGGTCCGGGGCTCTGGCTGCTGCGGGGAGCCCAGGGCCCTTTAAATCACTGCTGCAGCCCTGCTGCCGCTACCCCAGGGCTGAGGCAGCTGGGCTCAGCCAGCGATTTAAAGGGTCCGGGCTCCCCACAGCAGCCGGAGCCTGGAGCTCTTTAAATCACCACTGCAGCCCTGCCGCCGCTACCCAGATATAACAGCGTTTCACCTATAAGACAGTAGGGATTTTTGGCTCCCCATGCCCGTGTTATATCGGGTACAGGTGTATTTGCATTTTTCATATATGGTTCGGCCAGGCCAAAAATCCCAGCATTGTCTACAATGTTTTAACAACAGTTATTCAAAGTATTATCAGAGTTCTAGTTAGCCCTCTCCCCAGAAAGAATGAAATTTATTCCTTGACAGTAAAACGACGATTTTACCACTTGGCAGCAATAAACATATCTTGTGAGATCACTGTCCAATATGAGTACTGGACTGAAATATATATATAAAATTTGTGACTGGCAAGGACATAAGCAGTTAAAGGGTTACAAAGAATAAATTTTTCCCCTAAGTAATTTATCAGCTGCAGCCTCAAATATGCCATTTTATGTTTAGAATAGTATAATAATAAATCCTTTTGAAATGAAACTTTGGCAGAATACAGAACTACAATAATCAGGTTTTAGTCTTCAATAAAGATGTAGTCAGACAGTACATCTGTTTAACAGTCCTCTTGTGTGCCCTCTGGTGGTTCTGTAGTCAGAGTATTGTATTGAGTCAAAAAAAATTTTTTTTTCTGAATATTTACCAGATTAAGTCATTAATGCCATATCATTAGTGATTTTTTTTTTATTATTTTTTAAAGCAAGAGCACCCATTTTTACTCTAACTTTCTGAGAGTTCATAGGATGAAACATGCAGGTATTACAATTCAAGTACAAAATGAAATCTGCAAAGTTTTTAATTGAGAGTTGCCATTCTGAGCCTGCTGGTGGGCACAATCTCACAGAAAAGTGAAATTCATCCCCTTGGCAGTATCGGGGCTTAACATTAGGGACCAAAGATCAGTTTACAGTCAGCTGTAACTCTGGTTTAGGATCAGCAGATGAACTGTACAACATGAGTTTAGAACTGCACTGTCTGAGAAACAAACAAAATATCTAAAAGTAGTCAAGATCTTTGTGTGTTCACTCTGGATAGGAGCTAAACAGATTCTTCATGCCTTCTGTTTGACACCACTGTAGAAAAGGAATCATCAATGTTTAACCATTAAAGATAAAATGCCATCTGGCAACAGTTAATTACTATTGACAACCTTCTCAAACCAACCATCCACTCCACTCAATCACACAACTAAGAAAATATTAGTTGTACTAGTTAGGGCACCTGGTAAAACAGGACAAAAACTAGCTCACAGACTCTGATGTGCTGCCCATTTTGCCAAAGATGGGCTCATTTTTCAGCAAAATGATGTTTAGCCACCAATAGTGTGCAGTACAGAAATGCTAGTCAAAAACATCATTTATACATATATTTCACAGTTTGCATGAGGGAAGAAACACTTCAAATTACGTGAGCTTCCACAAAAGTGTGCTGAGAATAATGGATATACACTCCTTTCTGAACCATGTTCAGTAATTTGTTTCACAAATTGCCCTTCCTAAGTTCTCCATCAGCATCTCTTTCCCCTACATTTTTCATAAATGATATAGATATTTTAAAGAAAAGTAGGAAATGAAGATGTAGGAAGCTACATTTTGCTGAGGCATTATAAAATGAGAGCTCATTTTCCCGTCCCTCCACTTTTGTGATATAATATTATATACAAAAAGATGTTTATGTCTTAACATATTTCAATGAGCACTTACCATTTCATCTTTCTCCCATTTGTCTGTGTTACTCTTGTCTTGGTTTACTATGTAACCAGGGGGGAGCCAGTTGACGGGTGGATCAAAAATAGATACCACCATACGACTAGGCAGCCCTTTCTTCTTCCCAAGACGATACAAGTTACAATTGCTGACCTTTAAGAAAAAAAACCGCTTATAAGTATCTACATGTACATGTATACAAAGGTATATGAGAATACAAATATAGTCAATTTTATATGCCTAAACAAATTCTTGGCCCTTTAAAATAAATGACAGCATGTTTTTAAAACAGTCATGCATTTCTTATTTAAAATAAAACACACACATAATAATTTACATACAGAGGTTCTCAGAGGTTATTATGCAGCCTTCCTAACATTGTACCTGTGACTGGCCAAATCCTGGCCTAAAAACAGAAGTAACTTTTTAATATTTATGTTTATAGTTTCTTGAGAAGTTAAAGCCTTATTTATAAATAAAATTATAACTTTCTGAATAACAGTAAACATTTACACAATACACATCCCATTATACAGTAGTATTCTTGATTACCACACCACCTTAACAAGTGTATCACAAGCCCATTGTTTAAATTAAAAAAAAAATTAACAGTTCTGAGGAGGAGTTTGTCCATAAATGTAGCTTTAATTACGATATAATCCAGATATTAATTCATTCTGATGGTATATCAAATGAATTATTTTAGTCATTTTAAAGGAGAGAGGACTGTATTGTATAATTGTATTCCTAACATGCATGCTAGCAAATTTATAACACAGAATGTAATTTTCTTTTAGACTGAAAATATCTGGTACATAAAAAAATATATTAACATATTACTTATTCAGTGTTCAAATATTTTATCTATAAATCATGTATTGTAGCCAATGTTTAACAAAATAGTGACAGATCATTAGCTACTCACTTTTTTACTTCTCATATATGAGAGGCGTCCCTCATGAGCATCTGGGTAAGTGCAAAACAAATATGTAGTGATGGCATGCTTTAAAAATGAATCACCAAGCATTTCGAGCCGCTCTAGATTAAATCCATCACTAGCATTTGAAAGAGTCAAAGCCTGAAGAATGAGACCAGGGTTTGGGCCAAGAGTTTTTGAGGAGTATCCACTGGAACAGTTCTTTTCAGAATCCATTCTGTCTTTTGAAAAATTAAGAGCTTCTGAAATATTGGTGGTCACTGTCGTTTTGGGGCTTTCATCTGAGGTAGATTTGTTAACATTTCCATCACGGTATTTATTACTCAGCAGAGTACATTCATTGCTGGGCATGGGCTGGTTCTCACTGTTGTATAAATTCTGAAGGGGATATGAGGTAGTTGGTTGTACAGGTATTTCCTGCCTGCAGTAATTCAGTTGATTTTCTTGGCAAAAGTCTCTATTAACTAAATCACAATTGCCATTGGCAAGATTTTTATTATAAGAAACACCATTAATTGCTGCAAGTTCTACCGATACATCAATTTGGAGTTTACTGGGTGACTCACTGAGCAGTGTTATGTAGTTCACAGACATTTGGTCATGATTTTCTGCAGAGGAGGCTCTAGTAGCACCTTGATGTGCAGCATTTTCAGGGACTACAATTGTGCTGTGCTTACAGTAATTTTCATTCTCTGCTAAAGAAGAGCTAGGAATAGAGATGAAGGACTTGCTGTCAATGGACTTTTTCCACCCAAAGTCCAGATTAGGATATCTGCAAAATAAATGTTGATTTTGATTAAAAAATATCTCAAAGCGAAGGCATGAGAAAACTCCTTATGATGTACATTTTTACATATTTTAAAAGTATGGCTTTTTTTTTTTTTAAAAAGAAAGAACAATCATAGTGGAGTTGGATACTACAATTTACAATCAAGTATTTTCTAGCTATAAGACCAACTGAAAAAATTATATAAGTCATATAAGCAGATCAATTTTGCACTGTTGCAGCATTTACAAATTTTCACTTAGTTGTTCAAGAAGATTTATTATACATATATGTGTGACACAGTAAATACCTGAAGTCTGCAGGAAGTGATTTAACCCCCACACCAGCATCAGTGGCTGTTTGGGCTCTCAGTTCCTCTGCTGTCAACAGGCAGTGCAGACGATAAAGTATGCTGGGGAGACACACTGCTTTTCTCCACAGTGATGCTGGAATAGGATGTATAGCACAGAGTTCTGGAACCAATATCTTTGAAGGAGGGAGAGAGTTTTACTTTTAAAAATAATCTCAAAAGTTCTTAAGTATGGTTAATTAAACAAGCTGAATTAAACAATTTAGAATGGAGAGCAGTTCATTACCTGCTTATTTTGCAGACTTTCCCACTTGGCTTTCCTCTTCTCAGCACTGCTTAGTGGAAGAGCTTTCCCCTTCTGGTTCAAATGGCGAGGAGTCAAAAGATTAAGTCTAAAAATATATTGTGAAGAGATTTCCTTTAATGCAAATATACAAAAAATTCTAATTAAATCGTGTTGAACTACGTTTTCAAATGATTTTGACCATCAACACACACAAAAAAACCAAAACAACAAAAAAAACCCTTATTTTCAGAAAGCATTTGCCCTCTGAAAATCAGGCCCTTTAATGATGACTCAAGTTGACTGCCCAAAAATTGACATCAAAATCTTTGAAAATAAGATTGTCAACTTTATCACACAGTTTACAGCAGAACTAAACGGTTCTTTATAAATGTTGCAAAACCGTAAGATATAAAACCCAAAGATTTAAACTAGGTTTATACTATTCAGAATCTCCTTACCTTGAAGACGTGTGGTCCACATCCAGCAGTGGCTGGTTGAGATTGGTCAGGTCAAGATTATATTTTGTTTTATAATATTCAGCAAAAGTTTCATATTCAGGGGAAGGAAATTTACTGAGTGGAGTAAGATCAGTGTATACATCAGCTACATAGAATCGATGAGGCTGATCAAAATTTCGATACCTAAACAAAATCAGATAGTTTGGAATGAAAAGCATTCTTTGAGCAAATTTTCTACCTAAGGCTCTGATTCTGCATTGTGGGGAGGCCTAGCTCAGTGGTTTGAGCATTGGCCTGCTAAACCCAGGGTTGTGACTTCGATCCTTCAGGGGGTCACTTAGGGATCTAGGGCAAAAAAATCTGGGGACTGGTACTGCTTTGAGAAGGGGTTGGACTACATGATCCCCTGAGGTCCTGTCCAACCCTGATATTCTATGATTCTAAGCTGTTATATAACTCAAGTAATTAGTTTTTTGTGCAGAAACTGAACAGATGTGCCAAATCAAAGACTATGGTGATGAGGAGTGCAGTATAAGAACTTGGGCCTGGTCTACACTACGCGTTTAAACCGATTTTAGCAGCGTTAACCCGATTTAACGCTGCACTCGTCCACACAACAAGGCCCTTTATATCGATATAAAGGGCTCTTTAAATCGGTTTCTGTACTCCTCCCCGACGAGAGGAGTAGCGCTGAAATCGGTAACCATAGGGTTAGTGTGGCCGCAAATCGACAGTATTGGCCTCCGGGTGGTATCCCACAGTGCACCACTGTGACCGGTCTGGAAAGCAATCTGAACTCGGATGCACTGGCCAGGTAAACAGGAAAAGCCCCGCGAACTTTTGAATTTCATTTCCTGTTTGCCCAGCGTGGAGCTCTGATCAGCACGGGAGGCGATGCAGTCCCAAATCCAAAAAGAGCTCCAGCATGGGCCGTACGGGAGATGCTGGATCTGATCGCTGTATGGGGAGACAAATCTGTTCTATCAGAGCTCCGTTACAGAAGACGAAATGTCAAAGCATTTGAAAAGAATCTCCAGGCTATGATACAGAGTCCACAGCACAGTGCTGTGTGACAAGTGTAACGGAAAGCCAAAGAATCAAATGGATGCTCATGGAGGATGGGAGCGGGGACTGAGGACTCCAGCTATCCCACAGTCCCCGCAGTCTCCAAAAAGCATTTGCATTCTTGGCTGAGCTCCCAATGCCTATAGGGTAAAACACATTGTCCGGGGTGTTTCAGGGTATATCTTGTCAATTTACTCCCCCTCCCCACCCCGTGAAAGAAAAGGGAAAAAAATCGTTTCTTGACTTTTTTCAATGTCACTCTATGTCTACTGCATGCTGCTGGTAGACACGGTGCTGGGGCACTGAACAGCAGCGTCCTCTCCCCTCCCCAGTGGCAGACGGTACAGTGCAGTAGGACTGGTAGCCGTCCTCGTCATCAGCCCGTGAGTGCTCCTGGCTGGCCTCAGGTGAGGTCGGCCGGGGGTGCCTGGGTAAAAATAGGAATGACTCCTGGTTATTCCCGGCAGATGGTACAGAACGGCTGGTAATCGTCCTTATCATAGCAACTGGGGGCTGAACTCCATCAGCCCTCCCCCCGCCCTTCATGTCTAAAGAAAAGATTCTGTACTGCTTGGACTATTATAGCAGCGGGATGCTGGGCTCCTCTCCCCCTGACCGTTTAATGTCCTGCCTGGACTATCATAGCAGCTGGAGGCTGCCTCCCCCTCATTTTATCTCACTAAAAAGCCAGTGTTTCTTATTCCTGCATTCTTTATTACTTCATCACACAAATGGGGGGACCTTGCAATGGTAGCGCAGAAGGGCTGGGGAGGAGGGAAGCAACGGTGGGGTTGTTGCACGGGCACCCCCTAGAATGGCATGCAGCTCATCATTTCTGTGGGATCTGACACGGAGCGGCTCAGCTCTCTGGTACACTGGTTCTCTAGTACACTTGCCCCATATTCTAGGCAGGACTGACTATTTTTAGATACAACATAAAAGAGGGAATGACCCCCGGGTCATTTTTGTCTTTGCGCCCCCGGCCGACCTCAGTGAAGGTCAGCCAGGAGCAACCATGACAGCAGCAGACGGTACAGAACAACTGATAACCGTCTCTGCTATCTTGCAAAGGCAAATGAATGCTGCTGTGCAGAGCTGCAGTATCGCCTCTGTCAGCGGCATCCAGTACACATACGGTGATAGTGACAAAAGGCAAAACGGGCTCCATGGCTGCCATGCTATGGCGTCTGCCAGGGCAATCCAGGGAAAAAGGGCGCGAAATGATTGTCTGCCGTTGCTTTCACGGAGGAAGGAATGAGTGACGACATTTACCCAGAATCACCCATGACACTGTTTTTGCACCATCATGCATTGGGATCTTAACCCAGAATTCCAATGGGCGGGGGAGACTGTGGGAACTATGGGATAGCTAGGTGATAGCTACCCACAGTGCAATGCTCCAGAAATCGACACTAGCCTCGGTACATGGACACACACCACCGAATTATTGGGCTTTGTGTGGCCGCGTGCACGCGACTTTATACAATCTGTTTTACAAAACTGGTTTATGGAAAATCGGAATAATCTTGTAGTGTAGTACCCTTATATACAAAAAAGTAGAAAAAAATTAATTACCCTATACATTATTTTCAGTGAAGAGATAGGAACCCAGAACACCTAATTTTAATAAAATTAAGTATAAATTTTAAAAGGGTTATGTATAATGAAATAAATATATACTTTAGACTGTCTGCTTCAATCTGAGTACTTATTTTACAAATGATAAATATTTTTGTTAACCAATATAGAAATTTAGTCCCAATATTTTTAATTTTTCAGAAGCTCTTAAATATGTTTAAACTTTTCTATAAAAAAAGTTGGTCCTATCACACAATTTTAGAATGATTAAATAAACGGATTTTTTTTGTTATTTCAAATAAATAAAAAAAATCCCTAAGACAAACCAAAAACAACACAAGCCAAATGCAAAATTAAAAAATCCCTTGAAGAAAGATGGGAGGATGTTTGTCCGATAGGGTAGGTGAATGTTCCACAGAAGCCAGAATGATACAAACTTATACCAATACTACACTTGGCACCTCAGCCTGGTTCTCAACCCATTTATGGTCTCTTCTGTCTTACAAAAGTAGAAAAAGTTTCAAATATCCATTTTCTAGCACTGGAATACTCCAGAGGTTTAGTACTGCCCTTTAAAGCAAGTATAAATGAGATGTTCACATGCCATTTTGCACAAATTGTGATAGCTAGCAAGATATATTCTTAACTATGAGATTTGCATATTTTTTTTGGCACTTTGGTCTTTGTTTCTGATATGTCTGTCATTTTCAATTCCTATCTGAGTAGACTTCTCTAAATGAAGTAAAATCTCTAATAATGTATTTAATCTTTTCAACCTTATTCCAAAGTTGCAACCAAGACTGTTACTTTCCATGACCATTTGATTTTTTATTTTTTTCAAAATTCTAGAAAACAGTGGATGCTTAAGTTAAAGCAGCCTTCAGGAAACTCATTTATCTTATCAGCCCTTGAATACTTACTATGTGTACTCTAATGATTCTGGGCACTGTACAAACACATAGTTAAGAGACATTCCCTTGCAGTCAAACAGGGGTATAACAAGGGTAACTGTGTTTATGTAGACTGAATACATGCACTCTTTGCAGGTTTTAAGAGGTTCTCTCTTTTAAGATACAAACAAATGAGACAGAATATTCAATTATGTCAGTAGTCCATGTTGTCCATCCCACCTTGCCTAGCCATTACCAGTTGGCAACAAATAATTCTCGCTAGGAGTGTAATTCAAGTCTCCCCATCCTGAACTCTTAAGTCTCCCACTGTTACTACTACCAATGTAGTTCCACTGGGGGGTAGCAACAGAGGGGGTGCTAATGAAGATCATCCACTGTGCTTTAACCACAATGGGGCAAATCCCCAGCTGGGATCAAATGTCATAGTTTCACTGAAGTCAATGCAACTATGATATTTATGCCAGTTTAGGACCTCCCCCATGCCATTAAGCCATTCTTAGATGACGCGTGGTTAAAATACTGGTGGTCCACTAGCAGCTTGTCTCCACCATCATTCCCATCACTGATACTGCTGATGGAGCTGCACTGAGAGGATCATTCTTCACTGTCTTTGGGACTGCTCTGGCAAGACTTCAGCATCAAGGAGATGTAACTAGAGACAGGATCACCACCAGTCTCCCCAATTTAAAATAGTTCTAGTAAACTAGCTGCTGGCAGAGTCACAGCTTTTGGTAGAATACTATGAAAGTTAGGTGGTGACTTGCACTGTTCTTTATGGGGATGTAACAGATTTTGTAGTGACCATACATTAAAATCCCAGTATTATATTTCTGTATGAATCATGCCACAAACTTGTCATCAAAATAACTCTATTATTAAATAATGTAATTTGTCATCAGGTTTATTATGTACGCTAAGTACAGGCAATTGCTTTGCTCCAATACATAAGTTACATCACTTATATGGCAAATATTTATACAGATACATTTTCTACTCACTAAATGTCATAGATGATACAATCCTCACCTTGGAATGATAACTGCATCCTGGTAATCTTCTAATTTGAAAATAAATGGAGTTTCTTTTGTGTACTTTGTACTGGGAATGCCTGTACGTGCTTCAGATTTTTCAATATCTTCCATGAACTTAAAGTCAATGTCCAAAGTGCTGGAGTCATCAACTTAAAAAGAAGAGACATATTTCATTTATTCTGTTTATTCTGGAAGCTACATTATTTTTAACTTGCAAAGACTATTTGCTGTCAATATACTCTTTGCCTCCCCTCTTCCCTAAAATCTTGAGGGAAACCTTGCACTTATAACAGCACATCTAGATAGTTTCAGATTCTTCCTGGTTCACCTGAAAACATACTGTTAAAAGATGATTTGTGCTAATTTCAAGCACACTTAGAATTTCAAAGAAGTGGGGAAAGGTAACAGAAACCAACCTGCATACTACTATATTTCTGCTGTTACTATATTAAATGATATATGAAATATGATAACTCTGAAGGCTGACAAAATACTAAAGTAACTAGTTTGTTATAATGTAAACTACAGGGAATGTTTAAAGAAACTCAATCCTTACCAACATTAAGAGGTAGAACACAATAGGCTGAATCAGCTTCTGTAGGTCTGAACTCTAGTGCAGGTTTCTCAAGCCGAAGAATATGAGAGAAAATGTACTGGTGAAGTCTTGTGATCAGCTCAAGCATTTGTAAAGACAACATAAAACCAGACTTCTTTAGCTCAATAGATATAGTAACCTCTCCAGAACGTGTGTACACAGGAAAGTGAGGAATCTAAGTACATAAAGAGAAAACAAAAAATAACAAAAAGTATATACTGAAAGATGTCTTAGAAAATACCATACATACTTCTTCCAGAATAGGATTGCCCCTATAGCACAGTGATTAATGTTTTTGTCAGGATTTAGGTATTAATGAACATTAATTTACACATACATAAACGCCAGTGGAAGCCATCATTTTGACACAGTTTCACTGTTCAGAAAAGTTTAAGTTCTCTCTGACCTAGAAAATGACCCTTTTTTAGAGAGCAGGGACTACCTGATAAAAGTTTCCTTTTTAAACTTTGGCTTCTCTCTAGAGTTTTTCTTAATTGCCCTGCATTTTCTTACCAATAACAAGGGCAGTGCTATCCTCAGGTCTTCACTGAGGATTTCTTTCTCTCCTGTGAAGAGAGACTAGGTGAAGGACATTTTCTTTTGGATTTGATACTTAACTGTTTCTTTCAGGATTGATCAGAATCTGAATAAAAAACAATGCAATCGTCCCTTTCCTTGTGTTACTGAGAACTAGCATGAAGGATTTTACTTGTTTCTCAACTTGTCAGCCAATTTTATAGGAGGCAGGTGTGGAGAACGATTGCTAGAAACGGGTCGGTGGGGTAACGCTGTGCATGAGCAGATTCACTAGTGCTTGCTCTTTGTGTAATTGGAATTACATAGTTTCCTAGAGGCTGACTGATAAGATTCTGTGCTCAGAAGGGCATAGAAATATAAACGAGTGGCCCAAAGGGTCTGAACCTCATTGGGGGAGGAGTGTGCTGAGAAAGAAGATGTGTAATGGGACTTCTGTCCCTATAAAACACAAAATCTATGGGATGATTTATGGGGAGGGAGAGGTTATTACCTTTACCAATAGTCAGATGCAGACTTCTGGGAGTGAGGGAGCTGATGAATGTGGGACAGGCACCCCAGGAATGCAAGGTGGACACTACAGTGAGGGAGCAGCAGAGCTCTAAAAGTGTCCATTACCCCTGCACTGTGATCCCACAGAGGCCTGCTGCTATAGAGGTGCTGATGGAGCTGCAGAGTGCTGGTGTTACTGCTGAGTGCAGGGCCAAGGTTGGTATTGTGTGGATAAGCCCTCTGAACAGGTAACAGAACATGATTTGTTCTGAGCACAACATAAGCACAGAACCCCTATCAATGGATGATTAGGAAAAAAACAGAAAGAGGTATATTTCCTCAGCCTGTGCTTAGCCTTATTTCCCATGTTCAGCTCAGATGAGGCTAGTCAGAAATGTCCTACCTTAGGAGAAGAATTTGGCACTCTCAATTAGAGCATATAAAATTACAATGAGAAATGTTTGATAGGAAGAAGTTAAACTGTGGAAATAACTATATACAATACTCTATGATAACTGGAGATCCAGTTTTCAAGACTGATCCAGGAAGGCAGAACTGACATGTGCGCTCTGGTCTCTGGCCTGCCTCAGTGCTTTGAGTCATGAATAGTAGTAGGATTGTCAGGCACAGACGGGTAAGAGAAAGTCAGATTAATTACCTGAGGTATAGGTTTAGCTGTCAGTATTCCAAAGCATCGTGTTGTATCCTCAGGAGGATACAGCTTTCGCCTCCTAAAGTTGAGCTCGTCAGGCAAAGGGGTAGTTAACACCATTCCTATTACATACAGGTAACAGGGATGATCAGGTTTGGGGTAACTCTCTCTCAAACATTCTGGAATCTACAATCAAAGAGAGAAAAATACATTAATATGACTATTCAGCAATGTTCACTTGAATTCTCATTCCTAGAACAAATATTTCATAAGATCTATGAGACTGGTATGAAACAAAATTATAATACTTTATTAGAACCTTTGGAGATATGTTTCGAAAAGGCAGAATAAGAAAATTCACCCAAACTAACCTGAATTCCCGTCCCATCCACCCCCCCCCCTTTTTTTTTTTTTTTTTTTTTTTAACAACAAGACCCATTATAACTGGTCTTCAGCCTACTTGCAGGTTTGGGTCAAAACCAGACTTCACAGTCATTAGTCAGCAGGAGAATGCCTCATGCCCAAAAATTCCTGCTAGCTGAGACAAGTATTACTTTCCTAAATTAACAATTGTGTTCTACATTGAAAAACAAAAGTCTCCCCTACTGCAGAGCACCAGAATAATCTTTTCTATGAATAAAATGAAAGCTTTGAATGCCATTTTCCATATCTATCCATCTCTGGATGAGCCCTTTGTGTCCATGCTCTATGGACCTTATTTCTCAAATAAAGGCAGCTTTTATATAAAGGTAGGATAAGTCTTCCCATTCTTCATTCTGCTAAGATTCAAAGACCCATTGCATTAGGATTCTCTCAGTAGTACGCCTCCAAAATGAGAAGCAAGTTCACGCTTTACTTATGTACACCAAAAAATGAGGGAAACTATATTTACGCCCCATCTTTCCTTGGCTGTGGCACTGGCCACAGAATTCTTCTGCCTAAAATGGCTGAAGTTTGGATGACCAATCTGTGGATTTCAGTGAACATATGCATTTATGGTGACTATGCGACTGCCTTCCAGCTCTCCTTGTAGAAACAATATAACTTCTCTTCTCCTGTGCTCATCATTACTCTTAAGAAATGGGATTTGATATTTGATATATGAGTAAGGTTTACTGTTTTGTAGGAGTGAAAAATGATCCATCTGGATTAATTAAAAAAACTAGGTGTTTCAGATACCCTCCTGGCTTTTCCATAAAAAATGCTGAGTGCTTCTTGTAGATCTGAAGTGTGCTAAAGTTTCTTTTCCAGACGTAAAGAGTTGGGACAAAAACATGCGAAAAACTCTTGATTTCTATGAAAAAAAACAAAACAAGAGTTTTCTTTTTGCCAGTTTGAAAAATCATCTCAGAATGACAGGTATTTTACTGAGCCTTTTGAGCATAAACCATATTGCAAAAAGTCACCTTGTTGAGGTAACAGATACTGGGAAGGACACTCTGATGGAAACGAAATATGACAATACCTCTTCCAGTGGTTCAAACTGATGAGTTCTTAGTGCTGTAAAAAATAAGTTTTCCCCATTTACCCTGGATTGTTCAATCGACTGCTTCTGAAGAGGTCCTCTCTTTTGTTGTACTTCTGGGACTGAAAATTTCATGTTATCTATATTCCTTTCTATAATATCTGACTAGGGCCAAGTTTTCCCTAGACTTTTCCGATGTCTGTGGCTACCTTATCCATTGGTTTCCAAAAAGCTTCCCACTGGAGTGTGTGGGAATTGCCAGAAGCTGATTTACCTGGACAAATATTCTCTACGGTTGATGCTACATATGCCTACATGATACTGTATTGTATCCCACTGCTCTAGGTGAGAGCAACAGAATATCCCTAGATGTGACTGAAGGCTGCTGATAAAGAATTTCTCCAGAAAGATGACACAAAACTTCTCTTGCGAAGTACACAGAGGTTGTGGATGTCCACAGTCACCTTGCAACTCCTTCTGATTAAGGAGTCCACTCTCCCATCCATGATGTCTTTCTGGTAGAAAAATCTCCCTCAGCTGGGATCACCAAGTCCTTGATGGAAAGGAGTGAGATACATGTGTGCACCAAGTCTATTTCTGGGACAGACACCAGGTTGGATCTGGACTGGTGCATATGGTAGAACCTTCGGGTTGCCTTTCCAGTCTCTTGCCTCCATTTTTAATTGAGGATGCCATGGCCCTCCTGAGCAGCTACAAAATACACTGGTTGAAAGGATATATCCTGTACTACTAATTATCACGCCTCTGGAAGGAATTTCAGGGAATGAGGCCGCCTTCTGTTACCATTGACTGACGGGGCTGGTTCTACATCCATGGAAGCAAGCTGAAGACCCATCATAATGAACCTTTGGAACTTTCCACGATGAGGAATAAAGAATGCAGCTTATAACAAACCTGTCAAAGTGACAGATCAACTCTGCACTAGTTGTCCTATTATATATTATGTTAAACAAATCTAATGGACGAATACTCCTGTGAAGTGATAAACATGTTTATGAAATAGCATGACTTATACCAACACTGTGCCGTAATAAATCTCTATTTGAAACAAGCAATCTCTACCAACTTATGGTTCAAACCAAAAGAACTTGATGTTCCACGTTCAATGGTAAAACTTCAAATCAAAAGTAAATATCTGAAATTAATAAAAAGCAGCAAGTTCTGCCTCTGGAAAATGTCCACAAGTCAAAATTACCCACAGCATTACAACAGTCTGAGTCATATGACTTCATTTCACAGACTTTAGAAAAAGAAATTCTTTACTTTCTATACTTTGACATATTGAACTGGATGCTGAAGTTTTACAAACTTCTTCTGACACTTGTTAGTTTCTTTGGGACAAGTTTTCCACTCAATTACATTAGTGAAACTTCACTAACTTCAACAGAATTGCACTGGTACAACAGAATTTGGTCCATGATTTTCAAGACTCCAGCAGGGATAGAGAGCTATCTTTGTGATGTACAGAAGAAAAACTGTCTGGATATGACAACTAGACAATTTTTTTTCAATATAAGAAAAGAAACTTCATCCAAAACTTCACAATTTCCTTTTGTTTCTTTCCACCAGCTTTGAAAGCTATAATATACATAGTAATTATACATGGGATAAAATGCAACTAGCTAATTTTTTTAAACAAAAAATTGCTAGCTAGCATGCAAAATACTTTTCATTCCTCTGAACAAATTTACCTTGACAGCTAGTACCTACCCTCTTTTCTCTAAGAGAGAGACAGACATGCAGCTAGAAGTCAGTAGTACACATTTTTTAATGTAAAGACCATCCTGCTAAAAAGTTTGAAACACACCTTAAAATAAAACCTTCATTTGAAAAACACTTCTTTGTCAGACAAGTTAGAGACTTAAACTTAGAAAGCTTGTCTTATTTCTAGTCTATAACAGAATCTATTAAATCTTAGATGTGGACAGCAATGAATGATACTAACAGCTTTAGGGTAGCATTGCCTTCGTTTTGTAGATCCTGGTCTTCCTGGAACACTGGTTTCTTCTTCATCATGTAAATCAAGTTCCTCCTCATACTTAACCGTTTCTTTTCCAACCGGCATCAAGTGATCATCCAGTTCACCTAATTTTATTAATGAGTTACAGGTGAATAGTAGTATGAATAATCACATTCCAATTTTTCAAATATTATGGATTAGCTGTGTTCATTCAATAAAATAACTAGCATCTTGCAGGTTAGATGGAATTGAGGGTATGTCTACACTGCAATAAAAAATCTGCAGCTGGCCCATGCCGGCTCACTCAGGCTCACAGGGCTTGGGCTAAGAGGCTGTTTAACTGTGGTGTAAATGTTAGGGTTCAGACTAGAGCTCATGCTGTAATACCCAGCGAGGTGGGAAGGTCCCAGACCTCAGGCTGCAGCTCAAGCCTGAACATCTACACTGCCATTAAACAGCCCAAGCCCCGCAAACCCGAGTCAGCTGGCACGGGCCACCCACCGGTGTCTGATTAAAGTGTAAACATACCCTTAGAGGCTACATAATATTTAGGTGGCCTCATTAAATAGTAGTGAGAACATGCTATTCATGATACCGTGTACACATTAACTTCTTACCAGTTAAAGTTGCTAATTTGTTCTGAGTAAAAATAATACCGATGCAGAATTCTAGATTTCCAAAGTACATTTAAAATAAAAAAAATTAAATATTCTCCCTGTACTGAAGTTGTCACAGAAAAATAAACTTCCCACACCAATTAAAGGAAGCCTGGGACTGAGTTACTTGATTGGACTAATTTGCACACAGTAATGTCAACTACCCAGGATTTCTTACTCCCTTTTCTTTGGATATGTACAGACTTTCTGTATTGGTTTAGAGCACCTCTAGCAATATTCTACAGGATAGTGTTGTTGTTTTTTTTTAAACCAATAGAAAAATGTACTTATGACATATTTACTAGCAGAGATACAGCTGAAGTCAGCATTAGATTTTCATTTTTTGACCATGTTCTATGGCTCAGAGAAAATCTGCTTTGCCCTCTTTAGAAACGGAGATTACTTTTAACTGGAAGTTCTTCGAGATGTGTGGTCCCTGACTGTATTCCACATGTGGATACACATGCACATCATGAGACCGAGACCAGAAAAATCTTGCAAATAGTGTCTACTGGTCCATGCCTGCGCCCTGGTTTCCCCTGTGCTCTACACTGGGGATATAAGTAGAAGTGCGGACTAAGCACACAAATGGGAGGACTATAAGGCCCAATATTTTTTCCTAAGCCATTTAAGAATCAAAATTAGAGGAAGTTAAAACTAAAACTGCCTAGTGAACCATCAGTTCCCAGAAAGTTCATTCATTTTCCCCGGGTATTTAAATTTCCAACAAACATAGATAACTATTAAAAAACGCCTCTCCAGTTTTTTCTCTACCATAAATTCAGTTGTAATTCAAAGCCGGGGGGAAGGAGGGTATGGAGTGGAATACAGATAGGAACACGTCTTGTAGAACTTCCAGTTACAGGTTAAGTAATTTCCATTTCTTTTTTGTGTGCTGGTCCCTATGTGTATTCCACACGATTGCTGACAAACAGTATTCAAAGAGGAGGAGGATGCGAGGATGCAGGCAATATATATGCTTGCCAGACTGCAGCTCCAAAGGCTATGTCAGCAGAAGAATCTTGGGCCAATATATAATGTTTTGCGAAAGCGTTGCTGGAACTCCAGGTTGCCACCTTAAATGTCCAGTAGAGAGTCTTCTCTGAGAGAGGCTACTTAGGCTTTCTGTGCTCTAGTGGAATAGATGCGTTTGTTAAAAAAAAGAAAAAAAATCCATGCAAGGTATGGCTGTACTGCATTTAGAGACTCATGGCTAGCCTGTGCCAGCTGACTAAGGCTCACAGGGCAGTTTAATTGTGGAATAGACATTTGGGCTCAGGCTACCTCTCACCTTGAAGGGTTCTATAGCTCAGGCTCTAGCCTGAGCCTAGAAGCCTACGCTGCAATTAAACAGCCCCTTATCTTGAGGCCCATGAGCCGAGTCAGCTAGCATGGGCCAGGTGTGGGTTTTTAATTACAGTGTAGACGTACCACTAGAGTCTCTGAGAAGATACAGCAGAAAAAGCATGAGGTCAAGCAACAACAACGAACAGTCTAGGAGATTTCCTAAAAGGTTTCATTCTTTGGATATAGAACACCAGTACTCATCTGAGCTCAAGTGAAAGAAGTCTCCTGTCTTTTCTCGTGGCGTGAGACTTTGGGAAGAATACTGGTAAGTGAATCTATTAGTTTATGTAGAATTCAGATGAAGAAGAGAGGATACTGTATCTTTGTGAAATGTAGTGTAGAGTGGGTCAGCCATAAGATCCCCCAGCTCATTCGCCCTTCTGACCAACATAATGGCAACCAGGAAGGCGACCGTCCTTGATAGGTAGGACATTAAGCAGATGGGCAACGGTTCTACAGGTGGCCCGGTAACTGTTGAAAGTACAAGACTGATGTTCGACTGTGGCACTGGCTTCATTACTGGTGGATCTGTCCTGGTCAAACCCTTTAGGAATCTGGTTGATACCAAATGAGTAAAGAGTAGTTATCAATCAGAGGATGGCATGCACTGATGCTGCTAGGTGAGGCCACAGCAAGCTAACATAGAGACTGGATGTCTTAAAATAGCAGGAATACCCGCTGACTCTGATAATACTGAATCTGTTGTGCCTAGATATAGAAATGCCTATCTGTGGCTAGGTAACATCTTCTGATAGAATCTTTTCTGCTATTATTCAGAATAGTTCAACTGCCAAATATGAATGCTTTGGGTTTGAAAACTATCCAAATACCAAGCTGTGAAATGAAGAGAATCTGGGTTGGGATGCCTGACCTTGCTGCCTTCTTGAGTTAGAAGGTCTTCCTTTATCCAGAAATGGTAGGATTGTATAAATGGAAGGAATGCATTGCAGGCCCACCTGACTGCTCTTAGTTCTAGGAGGTTGATATGCATACTGGCTTTCCGAGGTGTCCATGCACAGGGATCCCCAGCTCACAAGGGATGTGAATGTGATTATTGTCATGTTGGCTATGGGAGCTAGGAAATAGACTCCAACATATACATGTCCCAAGTTCATCCACCAGATGAGTGAATCTCTGACCATGACAGCGATTGTCACTACAGAGTTCACGGTGTGCCTGACTGATGTATATGCTGACAGGAGCCAGATAATTATCTGACATGTAGATAATGGAGATACCTGATGAAAGGCATTACATAGGTATAGCAGCCTATTTGGCCTAACACAGAAAGACAGAACCGGACCATTCAACATCTGAGAGTGACTTGGTTTATTAGACTGCTCATGGCATGGAATTGTCCACAGGAAAGTAGGCCCTTGGTGTAGTTAAGTCCAGTTGCTCTGCATGGAATCAGGACAGATTTTTTTAATGTAGATTGCCAATAATGCCAAAAAACAGGAGTAATGACGAGATTGCCAACAGAGCTCTTAGGCATTATCTACTTGTTCGAAGCTAGTCATCCAAGTACAGGAAGATGGTGTAGCTGTTTCATCTCATCTGTGCTCCCACCATTGAAAAGACCTTTGTAAAGACCCTGGGTGCTGTTGCCAGATTGTGCAGGAGTTCCCTGTACTCATAGTGTTCCTGAGCTACCAGAAATATGAGGAACCTTCTGCGGGATAGGTGGATGTTCACATGAAAGCAAACATCTTGTACGTGGACAGCTGCGAACATGTGTCTTTTTCCAGGGAAGGAGTTACTGACGCCAATGTAACCAGTGGCAGAATTTTAATGTGTAAATAAAGGTATTTAGCTGATGTAGGTCAAGAATCCCTCCAGCCTCCCTTTTTATTAGGAAATAGGAAACAGTTGGAATAGAACCCTTTCCCTTGATGCTGAGGTGGCACTCACTCTATAGGTTAGCTGGTGGCTGAGGTTGGGTAGCTATCACTGATATGGAGAAGACTGTGTAACTTGATTTCTGTAACTTGTTGCACAGTTTTGTAGGGTCATCGGTGAAAAAAAGGCTAAGGAAAAAGGCCTTGTCCTATATGATCATTTATGAAGTTTCCTCTCCAGGCCCAGAGAATTAATGCCTCGCGAGCAGTGGGTTGGCCTGCAGTTTTTTAACAAGTGCAAAGACTTGTCTGTCTTCTCGTTAAAGAGCTCAGTTTCATTACAAGGCAACTCCTTGGTGGTGTTCTGAATCTCTCTTGGGAACCCTGAAGAGTGGCGCCATGACTCCTGGCACATTACTATTGTGGGTGCCATAGATCTTGATGTGGTATCAGCTGCTTCCACTGCAGCTTACAGTGAGGTTTTGCCACAAGTCTACCTTCCTCAAAAAGGGTCTGGAATTGAGTCCTCTCCTCCTGGAGGAGTTTTCTCTTTGAACTCCAGTAACATTGCATAGTTCATAAGAGGACCTGGTAGTTAGAAATTCTCAACTGAAGGCTGATGGATGTGAATACCTTCCTTCTCTGAAGGTCAAGGTGTTGAGCTCCCTTGTAAGTATGGGTAGTTCCTGGGAGTCGCTGCCTGGATCTTCCCATGGCTGCTTGCACTACTAGGGAGTTAAGGGTAGAGCTGGTGAACAAGAATTCTTCATCTTAGGAGTAGGGGTACAAGTTGTCAGTGTACACCATACCACTTTAGCTGGCCTCCATAATTGCCTTATTTACAGGGATGCTACCCAATTGGATCCAGTCAGCTGCCAGATGTTCAAGAGTTTGTGCTGCATATCTTGAACTTCCTCTAATGGAATCTGAAGCTCTGCTGCCAACATCTGCAACAGTGCTTGGTATTGCCTAGGGTCACTGGGTGAGAGCAAAGACCGGGCAACTACTTCATCAGGTGAGGAAGATGATATGCCTATTGGCACTGCTAGTACCAGAGGATCCAGTTCATCCTCTTCCTCTTCCACATACTCCTGCAGAACTGGTTGCTGTTATCCAGTAGGAGAAGGATGGTGAGACTCTCTGGTTGAGTGCATGGATTCAGTATGTCATGCATAAGGGTCCCATGGATGCCAACAGGGCCAGTATGAAGGGTTGAAGGCTGGCTGGGATGAACCTCAGGACAGTGGGTACCAGTGCTCTCTTGGAGGGTAATCCTGTTTGCGCAGAGGACAGGTCCAAGACACAGCGGAAGAAAACTCTGGCTTACAGATGGAATAGAGGGAGTGACTCCTCCTCCTTGAAGAAGTGTCCTCTTCTGGGGTCAATATGGGCCTCAGAAGGACCAGGCCAAAAAATAGAGGAAATTGCAAGTCCAGGAGGATGAAGATTTCCTCTAGTGTAGTGTATGTCTCAGTCCATTCTGGAGTACAAACAGTCCTGGCTGTCAGTTCTGTTGGATCCGGTGCCGTTACGGTTTGTTGACGGGTGCTTTCAGGACCAGGTTGGCACAGAGCTGGGGAGAGAGGATCCCATCTGGTACTCATCGGTACTGGCAGCTGATGGAACTTCGATTCTTTAAGGCCGTGGTCAGCAACAATGTTGGTACCGGTATTATGGAAGCTTTCACAGGGCTGTGGCAGTGGGTTGTGGTGCAGGGGGGTGAGGACTCCGGCTGGGGGTGGGGGCTCTGGGGTGTGGCTAGGCATGAGGGGTTTGGGGTACAGGTGGTGGCTAGGACAGGGGGTTGGGGTGTGCGTAGGGGGTGAGGGCTCTGGGGGGGGGCCTGGGAATGAGGGGTTTGGTGTGCAGGCTGTCCCACTACGCAGCCAAGGAACCGAGGGAACTTAGGTGGTCATCACTGCCCAAGAAAGAGCAAGAGCGGGATGGAGAGTTTTTGAATCCTGAAATTCTGGCATAGTCCTACTCCCAAAAGGGGAAACAGAGTGGGTTCCCTACCACATGAGGAACTAAACTACACTACCAGTACACAAACTATAAAACCACTTAAAGTATATACAATTATATTTACAACATGAAGACAAACTCGATGTGAGGATAGCTCCAGACACTGGAGGATTCCAACTGTGGTGGTACAAAGGAACTGGAGGAGTCAGTCCACAACTCCCCTTATATCCCTGGTGCACAGCTCAAAGGGAAACTTGGGCTTGGAGGCAGACCAATGGACAATACTTGCAAGATCTTTCTGGATTCACGTGTATGGTGCAAATGCATACTTACACATGGAACACACATAGGGACCAGCATTTGAAGAAATTAGAGTTCTCATAAATATTTTGTAGTTAACTAGAGAAGCTGCCACTTAAAGCACTGAATTTTGGATTGTACATAACAAAAGCGTTATAATGAACTCTTAGAAAATAATATTCTATGGTTATCTCATGGCTAAGAAATATAGCCCTCAAATTACACCAGAACTCTGAAATGTGATTTGCTAGCTGACACTGAAATTTTTTCCTATATAAAAACCATATTCCATGTCAAAATTTATGTTACCGCAACTGATATTGAATTTACCATTTTAAAAACCACAGAAATTCAGTGGCGAGATTCCCTTGACAACCTTAAACTCTATACCTCTACATGGATGCATGCTAAATTATTTCATTATATGATCACATCACAGAACATTGCGCAATGGGGGTTAAATCATGAACTCCACTACCATATTATATATGACAGAAGTCTATACCTACAACTTTCCAAATGCCTCAATATAAAGGTTTTTTTCCTTAACCAAAGAGATCCTTGTTTTCAAAGACTCTTACCAATTTTGTGAAGTTTTTCACAGCAAATAAGAGCTACCACTCTCTCAGCCAGTCTTGCACAACTCATTGGAGGACCCTACAAAATATTTCACAAAATCTCTTAAATCTATCTTTACCAGTACATAGTCTACCAATATATTTAAATGGTCAGAACTTAACATAAACATTGTAATGGTTTCATAAACTCAGAAGAGACATTAAAACTCATCACAAAGGAGTTACTGTTTTTAAAAACATCATCAACTCTTATACTGCCTATGCAAAGTGCAGAAATATATATCTGAAGCACATCCCACAACTCAAATAAGCAAATGTGTATGAAGATGAGGCTGCAGGAAAAGCAGCAAAAGTCTTTGGGATGTACAATGAAAGGAAGTTGCTGAGAAAACAGACTACAAACAAAAGAAGCTGATGTGGTCTGCAAGTAGTTACAGAGTGTGTTACAGCAAAAAAAAGCAGTATACTGGCTACAAATTAATGCCAACGGAAAACTCATTCATGCATACATACATATATAATTCACTTATTTCCATCCCCATACCAAGTACTTACAACAATAGAGGCTCGAAGAGGTGAGTTGATTGGCAGGTAGAGAGTTGAATAAAATGTATTATCAGGTAGTTCTCGGGTTTTACACTTAGGAGCCAGATGAGTAAATGGATCGCTTGGTAATCTTGCGCAATACCTAATTCGAAATAGATTTTAAAAAGCCGATCTTTCTAAATCCAAAAGCAAGATCCGATGTACAGCTTACAGGGACTCTCAAATCACTAATGCAGGAAGTATGGAAGATTTTAGTTCTGCCTATTTCTTGAATTTCCCAAAATTAATATTTAGTAAAGTAAAATGATTTAATGGCATCATCCAATACCCTTTTTAAAATAAGACAGCAGATCATAAACTATCAGAAATGTGAGCGAGAGGGTTTTATGTGGCCTCTCTCAACTATAGCACTTCTTTAAATTTAGCCTTATCGAAAGCAACTACATCTCTACCCATTTGATGGCTGAATAGTGGACTTCATTAAATGTGCTAGTGGTCTCTATTTTACAAAGGTTTTTATACAGCCCATATCACCATAGTAACTCAGTACATTCCAGCAATGCATTAAGCAATGGGAGTACACATCAGCCATGTTATGTTCACATCCCTGTGCAGTTCCTAGCAGAAAGGGAATCCACATCACTAATCCAACCATCAGAACTGGTATCCTTGTCGGCAGTCTCAGACAAGGACTGAATGGATCTGACAACAGGCCTGCCCTCTCTAACTTGAGGTGATCTCATTGAGAACAGAGTTGAAGTATGTTGGTATAGTGTTATGGGGAAGTTTGCAGTGCCATGCCTTATGCTGCCCTGTTGTGAGAGTCAATGGAGAACTTCAGTATCTGAAGATATCAAAGTGTAAGGAAAAAAGTGAATTTGCCTCATACCTATTGATGTGTCCAATCGCAGTGTTAATTGTAACTCTTGGACTGCTATCATCTGGCCTCAACACATAGGGTGGAAAGATATCATCATCATCAACGATGGGTTCAGTTTCAGTTTCACTAGTATCAATGGACTTCGAGCATTTGTTTCTGAGGATCTTAACATTTTAAGAACAGAATGTGATGAGAAACAGGCTATTTTTTTTTACTACACTGCTAACCAAGAAGTATGTTCCTTTGGATACATACCTTTTCAATTGCTTTGTATGTTTTAAGATCTTCTTCAAAACTTTTGATTTTGTCTGTGTCTGCTAACATGATGTAATTTGAGATTGGTGCCCTAGCTCTTCCTTTGGATTGCACATAAGAACGATATTCTGTGGGCAAATCAAAACGAACCACCAAATTGCATTTTGGTATGTCAACACCCTCTTCAACAATACTAGTAGCAATAAGCAAGTTGGTCTCATGTGCTCGAAATTTTCTAAGTACCTATAAAAGTAATCAAGAAAAGAAACGTCTCAGAAATCAGTTCTGTACATAACTGTTTGAATTACTTTTAATTAATTTTATAATGCTATGTAAAAAAAAACAAACCCAAAAGGATGCAATTGGAATTCTAAAAACATGTTTAAAAAAGAATCAGAAGGATTACAGTGTTCAACCAGAATAAACAACAATAAAAACATCTTTTCAGAGACTCTTAGAGCAACAACATTTAATCAGAAAGACAGTATGGCTTCCTAGGAATTAAATCTTAAATATCAAATTATGAGGGAATCTAAAAAAAATGTGGGAACCACTAATCGTGAGGATGGGGAAAACCCGCTTATTTACAATGCTACATATCTTTTGGCTATACTTCAGCAATGCTGTGTTCAGAAAAGCATTTCTGAACATCGGTTTGGGAATAACCAATCAGCATTTCTGATGTTGAAGCATCACTTTGGAAATGACAATTTTCACAGTTGATGTTTCTGCTAATTATGGTCAACCTGCTAAAAGAAAAGTCACAACAGATATATAAAAACAAACTGAAATAAGAAATTCAGATGAAAATACTTGCAAAGAGAACAATGTCTAACTATAGTGTAAAATCCAGAAAAGGAATATAAAGGAAGTAAAAATCAGGTTCACTTAAAAGGGAAAAAACCCCTAAGAATGTATAGCCCATTATACTATGTGTGAAAGAAACAGCCTCCCTCCCCTACAAAATAAATTATAGTAAACTACTTGGTTTTAGGCTACTTTTTATATCAAGTTTGTTACTGAACAATTGCCAACTGTATTTACTAATTCCAAATTTCAATGTAGGCAAGATCATAAGAACAGCCATTCTGGGTCAGACCAAAGACCCATCAAGCCCAGTGTCCCGTCTACTGACAGTAGCCAATAACAGGTGCTTCAGAGGAAAAGAACAGAACAGGTAATCATCAAGTGTTCCATCTCATCGCCCATACTCACCTTCTGGAAATGTTGGATATACTAATTTTCAAAAGAGATTCCATTTTGAAATAGGACTAACAAAGATTAACTTTTCAACTGTTTTTAAATTGCAAGTATTTTAAATGATAAATATGAGGGTTCTTTCTAAATATTTTCCCTTCAGCTAAAACACTAAATCTCCCTAATTTTGGTCCTTTTTGACTTTTGTTTTAGGATCTTATTAAAATAGCCATTGGCTTTTTAAATGAATTGGTTGCTAAATCATTCATGGGTTCTACTTAACACCTGTTACACCACATCACCATTTAATAACAGTCTTGAAAAATACAGAGCAATATTATAAGTCTTTCATTTGTGAATGCTCCCCCACTCCCTATCATGTATACAGCCCAAACAAATATTCCACACAACAAACATTTATTGTTAAAAAGATCCTGGCCAATAATACATTCTAACAAACCTTGTAAAGCAAAATTAATCAGTCACTCAGCTCAATGACTTAAATACAGATTTCAGAGTGCTAGGATGTTCCATTTTCGTAGATTTTATCATCAAGTTGGAAGTATTTTTTAAAGTGTTAAATTTTATTTCTTTGAATTTAATAAGCTAATGGTATCAAAAAGTATGTCAGGCTGTAATAGGGTAGGCGATTTTAATTTTTTTAATAAAGCAATTACTGAGGTTCAGGTTATAAATATGGCTTTTATCAAGTTCAAATCCAAAATGCAGTTAAAAGCTAAAAAAATTTTTTAAAAAAGGTCCCAACATAAAATTCAAGACCATGGATTTTCATTATACAGTTGACTCAATGTAAATCTGAGCTTTTAATGATCAGTAATTTACTGTTATTACAAAAGAGCTTAACATTCTAAACAGCAGTCAGGAAATTCCAAAACACTTTATTTTCTGTGAAACAGTAATGTAGCATTGTTAACCCACTGGAGGAGAATTAAGTGGTTAATTATGTGACAAGACAAGAAACTAGTTATTTTAAATTCTATTCAACTATATAACTTGACCATCCAATTTTTCTAAAACACATATTTTTTGTAAAAACATCTGCACCACAAATAAGTGTGCAGATCTGTCAAGTCAGAATACTTCCTGAGATTCCAGGAGTTACTGAACACAGATTTTGCCTGCAAATTAAATGATTCTGAACATAGTACTATTGTATAATTCTTTTCACTTAAGTTACCTCTTCTTGTTTTCTGAATTCCACTTCCATCTGTTTGTTACGAGGCTGATTCTTTCCAATGCCATGTCCAGTTATAAAATTGCTACTGATGTAAGCCAGCTCTGGATCCTGTTTTCCAGCTTCCTTTATCAACCTAAGAATATTACACACATTTTGGAATCAGGCATAGCTGAGAAAATGAAAGTTAATCTTTCATTTATAAGACCTATATTAAAAATTGAAGTTTGGTAATCGGGTACTTTGCCAACATATATACAGATGACCTTAGTATGTTTTTTTTCTAAAAGTGAAAGTTTATGGTGAAAACTTCTGTAGGGATAATCAAAGATGGACTGCATACATATGCACATGCTTTGGGTCTATTATGGAAAAGTCTATACTTCAAGGCCAAGATTTTCAGAAGGGACCAGCGATTCTGTGATTCCTCAGTTTCTGGGTGCCCAAACTGAGATGTCTTTAAAGACACTTACTTTTCAGGAAGTGCCAAGAATCCCACTGGAATAAAAAGGCCCCTCGTAGAGTATGTCTACATAGGAGTAAAAGACCTGCAACACAGCTGCAGCTGGCTCGCATCAGCTGACTTGAGCTAGGGCTGTGGCTCTAAAAATCACAGTATAGACATTCAAGTTCGGGCTCCAGCAGTTTTTTTATTCCTGTGTAGACATACCCCAAAGGGACCTCATGTTGGTCACCCTAGAACTCAGGATCCCACATCACTAGTCATTTGGTCAAAATCTACAGAGGACAGAAACTAAGAAACCAGCACCAAGAGTTCACATCTATTCTAAATGTTACAGACCTCTGTACTCAAACATTTTACACCTTTATCTGTTGTGGCATTGTCAACTACACTGAATGTGTATTCTGCATAGGTATACATATGCACACATTCAAAAAGAGAAAAGCAAACTGAAAAGCATGTATGTATACCACACACACACACACACACACACAAATAAAAACATCTTGAACATGAAATGTAAGGCCCCATACCCTGGAACTATCTGTGTGTGGTTGGACCCCGTGCACCAAGGAGCTAGCTGTATGATCAAGGCTTAGCTCTGCAAATTAACAAAGCTTCCGAAAGAACATTGACTCTAGAATCACAGCACAAAACAGTTCAAGACCCACTTGATTCTTTGCAGCTTAAATAAGGTAGTATTAGAAAGTGAGATATACAGAAATTGTTTTACTGTTATGGATAATTGTGTTGGAATGTAAGATTATCAGGTTAATGTTAAGGATAATACCTGCATAATTTAAATTATACTTTCTGTTCATATATGCTAATGACAAAAAGTTTTAAGACTCTGCTGTAATGTTTTGAGAAATGAGAATATAGATATGTTTAGCACTGTGATTAAAGATCTAGACCTGTACCTTTCTTATTTAATCTAAATAGGTTTTCAATTAGTTGGTGAAATTAATAATAAGTTCTCAATAATACTGAACATGGATTATATGATTATACATATTTATTCATCCTTTTGCATTCATTTTTAAATAGATCTCTTCTTTTATATTTTCCCTTCTTCTTATAGGCCTAACAAGCTAAAAATTTGTCTGTGCAACACTGTGATTTCATGAATAAGTTAAGCAACTAGCCATCTGTCTGTATAAATACACGTGTGTATAATCACAGTAATTGCTTGTGAAATGCAATGCCCAATGGTGAGTCCTCTGCAGTGGGGGATGAACCTGAAATCTCTGGGTCTAAAAATGTGTCTTTACTGCCTGTGTTAAAAGACTCAGAGTCTGTTAAGTTCAAAGGCTGTATGGACATCAAACCCTCCCTGGCCCAGCCACTAGAAAGGGATATTGCAGAAAAGTGGGAGGGTAGTTATGTGCCTGATTTTGGGGGTGGGGGGGGAAGAGGGGTGAGGGGGAAGAGAGGGGAGTCAGACCCTGAAAATCTTTACCGTTGTTTCTTCTTATAGGTGACATTCCTATTCTCTAAAGCTCTTTTATTCCATCAAAGATGATCAAAAGTAAGAAATCTCAAATTTGAATTTCTACTTAAAGTTTCCATAAGGTCTTAATGCACTTCACTTGTAAAGAAATATACAATTAATGATATTGAGATATAAAATTTCAAAGTGCACAACTTTATAGGCAATTACTTACAGGACAAATGTATTAAGATCTTTAATTCTTTCTGTAACCAGGAACTAGTAACATACTGTGACAGAATGCATCCATATATTCACAACTTGCACAGTATTGTAACTATCTCTGTACAAATACGCCTTGTAAGCTTTCATTTGAAAACCTCAATTTGCTGATAAAATGTGTGGGGTAACACCGTATGTGAAGTTATAAGATTCTGCTATATGGTGTAAACTCTGTATGTTCCAAACCGAGGTTGGCAAACAGGTCTATCTCAAACAAAGGAATGTGTGACCTGTTTAATTTGCATTTAAGCAGCAAACAGAGTCATCAAGCAGGAAAAGAAACAAAGATAGCTCAAACTGGTGAGGAACATGCGGCAGGGAACATCCTTCCTCATAGGCTTTTGTTTCCCTGGTACCCAGCTAGAAATGTTTTTCAAAGGAGGGACTGAAATTATAAAAAGGAAGGTTAAAGACCGCAAGGCACCTCCCTCTCTCTCCCTATCCATCGCACTGACAGTACCGAAGCAACAAAGAATTATGTTGGATTCTGGGAGACGGGGTCCTGACCTGATCCTAAGAAGGATGTGGAGAGAAAGCTCTGCTTTGAATGTGACAGTGTGTTAAGTGGTGTTTTATCTTTGTTTTTCATGTAACCATTTCAGACTGTTATGCCTCATTACTTGTACTCACTTAAAATCTCTTTCTTTGTAGTTAATAAACTTGCTTTATTGTTTTATCTAAGCAAGTATGTTTAAACTGAAGTCTCTGGGAAAATCCAACTGGGATGGAAAGTTACATGGATATTATTTCTATTAAAGTAATAATGGACTTTATTATAAAACTTGTATTATTCAGGAGAAGGCTGGGCAGCAATGGGCATAGATTTCTGGGGGGGTGGAATCTAAGACTGAGGTTGTGTTGGGGACACCCTACAGTATAACCAAGGCTGGGGAAAGACAGAGTAAAACCCAAGTGTGGCTGGCAGGCTGTAGTTACACACAAACACTTAGGGTGCGGCTTGCATGCTGGAAGGTTGCTTGTGAGTGGCACAGGTGGGAGCCCCTTCAGTAAGGCATTGTAAGACACCCAATGTTGCAAGGCAGGGGTGACAGAACTGTTCATTAGTCTGGATTGTACCCAGGAATGTCACACATATACTGTGTTTTCCTTATATGGACAAAAATAGTAAAAAGTATTTTAAAAACCTTCTTAAATAGATTTTTTCTCTCACATTTCCCCGAGGTATACAACTGAAATACAAGTTCAAAAATACCTATGGTAATGAATGAACGAATGCTTTTAATACACATCTAATAATTTATGACAACAGATTTTGCTGTGCATTTGTAACTAATGGGCGAAAATGATATGTGATCATTACTATAAATAGATTAGGCAAATTTTTGGTTTGACCAGTAATATTTACAATTTAGGCAATAATACTAGTTTTTAAAGAAAGGAATTAGTAGTTAAGTATCATTTCATATTAAATTCCTACCTGTTTCTGCCACAGGGTATGTGTACACTGCAATTAGACTCCCAAGGCTGCCCTGTGCCGGCTGACTCAGGCTCGCAGGCCTGGGGCTAAAGGGTTGTTTAACTGAGGTATAGACATTTGGCCTCAGGCTGCAGCCTGAGCTCTGGGACCCTCCCACCAGCCTGAGAATCCATACCACAATTAAACATGGCCCAAGTCAGCTGGCACAAGGCAACCGAGGATTTTTAATGGCAGTGTAGACATATCCATGCACCCCTTTTTACTACCAGTATCAGACTCCATTACATAATTCCAGGAGCTGTAGACCAAGTGTAATTATTATTATTATAACAGCAACAAAACAAGTCAACAGTAACTATATATTGATCTGGCCTCACTTTGTGATGTGCAGGGCGTGGCTATTGGATTCTGGGTGGAATTTAAGGTGTTGGTTATAATTTATAAAGCCCTAAATGTTTTGGGATCTTCCGACTTGGGAAGACTGCCTTTCTCTGTGTGCCCTATTGCTGCAACTGCAAGCAGCGGATGCCTTTGAGCTGAATCCCTCTCAATTGAAAGGACAAGGAACTGGCAGTAGTGAGAGGTCTTCAGCCATTGGTCTCAAACACCTTGGATCTGCTGACCTTCCAAGTAATCTGTAAACCCAATATATTCACAAATGTTTTTGGAACAGTAGGACAACGGAACAGACTGCCTAGGGAGGTTGTGGAAGCTCCTTCACTGGAGGTTTTCAAAAGGAGGCTGGAGAGCCATCTGTCTTGGATGGTTTAAAAACAACAAATCCTGCATCTTGGCAGGGGGCTAGACTAGATGACCCTTATGGTACCTTTTAACCATATGATTCTATGCAGAGGGAAGGGTTTGATAAAGGTTAAATTTGGAACTTGCGTGAGGGTGGGGAGACTCTTTTTTGGAGAACTTTTGTTCGATGGTTGACTTTTGGAGTGGGAGTTAGATGCTCAATACTCATTTTATACTTTGGTCACCATAATTCATGTGAAGGTTGCCCAGAGTCTTAAGGTAAGTGCCTTTTTGTTAATTCTTTATAAATCTAATGTACTGTAAGTTTGAAGTGTTGTGGCAGCCAGGATGTAGTTTGATTTATAAATCACATAAAGTAAGCAGGTATGTACAGTGCAATGGAAAAAGTACAATAGCATTTGAATCAAATGTATAATTTAGTAGTCTATATTAACTGTGACTTCATAATCCCCTTTACTCCCTGAAGTATAATGTAATCTTTATTTCAGGTTGCCAGGCATATTTATCAGATTTCAGTAAATGTAAAGAACTTTTTAAAAGTTATTAAAAACGTATTCATTTCACTGGAAGACTTGACTTGTATCACATAATACACTTCCATTAACATATCCATTTATGGGTGCAAAAACGCAAAGAAAAAGAAAAAAAATACACTGAAAGTGTGCATGTGGGGAATGCACACTTCAAAGGATATGTCCACTGATCAAATTATTGAAGTGTACACTCAATTAACACACACTAATGTTCTAATCCAAAACTTGGAAGTCAATGGAAGTCTTCCTATTGACTTTAGTGGATGCTGGATCAGGCCCAAATTCCAAATAAATCTTAAGTACTGGCAGGTGCAGAACATTACGTTTCTTTCCAAAAGAAATAAAATTATTTAGCTATGCAGTTTAAAAAAAATAGGAAGCATTTACTGCAAACGCCACTGAACAAAAATCAATAAGCTGTTGTAACTGCTGCAGGCTTTTCAATAAAATGTGGGCCATATCTTCAAACAGACATGGCTTAATTTATGCCTCTTCAGAATGCATATGTGCATGCCTGGCAAACATTTTCATTTGTGTGTGTCTGGATGCAAACAGGTAATTACATATGAAAACATTTTATGAGTACAAAGTTTTACCAAATCTCGACTTTAGCCAATGTGTCTACAGTTGGGGGGTGGGGGTGGGGGGGGGGGAAATCCCACAAAAAATATAGAGGTGTCTATTAGTGACTTCACAGTTGTGTTCCAAAATGGGCTTAACAGTCAGCATAAAATCCTGTTTCTCTCTAAATGGAGGAGATCAGTTGGTGTGAAGTTTCAACCATAGTTACTTTTCATATCCTCTGAATTTTCTGTGGAATTTATGTTAAAAAAAATTATGAAGAGAAACTAAACAGGAAGTCTTTAAATTTGGGCTCTGTCTGAAACTCTTCCTTGTTGACTGATAAAAATATTGTCTAACAGGTATCTACACAAAAATTTGCAGAGAGATGGATCCTGAGGAATCCTAATTCAACAGAGTGTGCTTTTGTTTGCTTTTGTTTTTAAAGACAGTTTTGGATTTAGGGTCATTTTTAACAATTATCCACTATTTTTATAATTGAAAATGTATTTGGAGTGAACACAAACCTGACTGATGGGGCATATAACCTTGCTTGCTGAATGGGGACTGGGTACACAAAAGACTGATTAGAATTGGAGAGAGGGGTTGAAAGATGAGTACAAGGAGCAGGCTCATACAAATCCCACTGATTGATTTGGTGGGGTGAGGAGAGAGAAGAGAGAATGAGAAGAGGGAGGGTACATGCAAGCGTGATTGACAGGGACTGGTGAATGCAAACCTGATTGATAGGGGGTTGGTTGCATATAAGGGTTGCTCCCCCTTGGAGGTTTTTCTGCAGATTTTATCCTATAACTCAGAATTCATGCACAACTATTGAAAGATAACATTCTCTTGCTGTCCTTGCATCCGCACAGGTGTGTTAACCTCCCTAATTAAGCTGTAGAAACAACCCAGGGAATTACTACAGAAAATACCATCCTTCTGCATAAAACCCTTTAGCATCTTCCTACACAACCAACTTCTATTGCTGGGGAAAAAATATTCTGGTAAAATGATGTGAACAGAAGAGTGGAAACACAACAGCGCTAAAGCTGTGAAGCAAGATCTGTGGTGTATGACAGTTGTGGAAATGGCAAGGTGTGTGCTTGTGCATGGTGGAGTGGAGGATATGTACTGTTAGGAGGAATAACTTTTTATTTCCTTCCATCAGAGATCTTGTTTAAACTTAAGTAAAAATATTTAATATTAATATGTGATGAATGCACAAAAATAAATTGTATGGGGGTATTTTTTCAGCATATTAGCTGTTTAAAAACAGAAAAAAAAACATTAATTTATTTGCTGAAGTACCTCTTTCATTGTTTACTTGGGGCAATCAGCACTTATTGGTAAAGTGGTGCTTATGTATAGCTAATGCAGATCACCTTTTTAGGAAAAAAACATACCTCATGCAACTAGAGTATTGCACACATCTTCAATATTTTTTGGCAGATGCCCCAGTGGCCACCTTTTTTTTTTGTTGCTGATAAGGAACACAAGGGCTTGACATTTTACTGAATAAAGAGTTTTGTAAACTCCAAATGTTCCAGTATTGCATGTATATACTTTTTTTAAACTTACAATTATAAACTTGGGCTCCACTAAGCTGGAATCACATTGATACATGGTGACAGGATAAAATTTTTAGAGGTGCCTAAGTGATTTTGGAGCTTATGTCCTATTTTCAAAAGTGACTAAGGTACTTTTGAAATTTTTACTCAAAAGCTCATAGTGGTTCTTGGACGAATGTTCTAGGTCTCTTATTTGAGTCAAATACAAAATGGAGTGGCTTTCCTGAAATACAGCACAATTTCCTAGATAACATACATTTCCCTTTGGCAATGTGTTACATTCTTTAAGATTTTCATTTTTAAAAGTGTTACCTGTTTAGGACGACTGCTGTGTATCTCCTTTCCACAAAAATAATTCCACATAAAATATTAGTAAAGGGAGAAGGGAAATTTGTCTCTGGCTTCTCTTTCTCCTCAATTTCTTCATCCTCATCATCATCTTCAGAATCACTCCAAGACACATAATTATCCTGATTCCTATTATTATACCACTCAACACTTTCAAACTGCTGCCGCTCATATGGTTTATATTTGCGCAAGATTTCAAGCAGTTTTATTACTTTCGGGGTTACAAATTTCAGATCAAGTGAGGCAGGTGAGAAGTGCTCTTCACACAGTGCATGTATTTTTCTTAGGAAAGTGTCTGTAAACAATAAAAATTTCCTGTGCAGTTCCTCTTGCTCATGTTTGATGTACTTCTGTAGCTCTCTCACCATCATTCCAGCTACCTTATCTGCACACCAGGGTCCCAGAACAACCAACACAGCTCGACAGTCTGACAGTATCTACAACAAATGAATTCAAACTCCAGTTCAATAGGATATAGTAATAATTTATTCATTTTATATTGGGTTTTCATTTCTAATATGAGGATAATCCTCACTGTAAGCACAACAGTAGTTGGTTTCTTTGTAAAAGATAGCTACAGTTATTTCATTTAGAAGTCCCCCATAAACATGATAGGAGAAAACGTAAAAATACTTCTTCACCAGAAACATCAGCCACTAGAGCTACACTCTATATTTTATCATTTTTGTCCTTGGACAAGAAGAATTTAATTACTATTTTGTAGTCCAACTGCATTGCAATCTGGAAATCTGCCTTAAAATAATTATGCTAAAAATAATTCATAATGCAGTTATGAGCAACTGGACAGTATCGCCCCCCTAGACTAATGGGGAAATAAGTTTTTAAACAAGGCAATATTTTGCATAGGCAATTCTGCAAAATTATCTGAGACTGATAATTTACCAACAAATTCCACAAATAAGGCTCTCAATTCATTATATATTATTCACTGTATTTAATTAGTGCTCGTGAAGTCTGTTCTATCAAAGGAAACCTTTTAAATTAAACTAAGAAAATGAAAACTATACTTTAAACAGAGAAAAGAACAGTAAAGAAAAAACAAATTTCATTTCAATTAATTTAAATAGAGTGAGTGCAACAGTATTCAACCTGCTGGAAAGGCACGTTTGCCACTGAGTCAAGCGGCCAAATGCCACATAAAAATATTATAGTGTGACATACTGACATTGTGTTGTGATGTTGCTATATCACTAAAACAGATTCATGACCCATCACATTCTGATTCAATATTACAATGAAAGCATCACAATACAGTTAAAATATTGCACCATGAGATTTTTATAGCTCTAGAAAACTGCACTTGAAAACACTATCCTTCTCTCTTCCCCTTATTCTCTGCTTCTCCATTCCTGACTGCTCAGACGTAATCAGGACGATTCTTTACAATCTCTGTGCAATTTTGCACTCCTTTCTCTACAGCTTATTTGGCAGGTAATGTAGGCAATGCTCCTGTAACTGAAGAGACCCAAAGAATGTGGGAACTGAAAGAAGTGGAAGAGTCTGAAGCAGAGTATCTGTCTGAGAGTTTATTTCACCTTGTTACACCAACTGGAGATTTTTTCAGATAATTTCCTGAAGCACCATTTCCTTTTTTTTTTTTTGGTTGCACTATTAAAATTTTATTTGGAAAAGTCACTGAGTCTTAACAATAATGGCCAATATATAAGCAATAAAATAATTATGCAGAATGAAAAAGAAAATATATATGATCCACATGTCTGACAAAGTTCTAAAGTCACAGAGTTAGGAGGTGAAATCCTGGACATCAGTAGGAGTTCTGCTATTGACTTCAATAGATTTCACCCACGGTTCAAAGGAAAACTTCACAATCAGTCACAGGAAATTAAGATTAATTTTGTTAATATATTTTAGGTTGGCTGAATTAAAATACAAGTTTCTGTAATTAACTTGGAAAGCAATGAACAATCAATGATAAAAATCTAAGTATGTGTTTTACATCGGACATAATGTCCTTACCTGTTTAGAAATTAACGTAGAGTCTCTCTCTTTTGAATGTACAGATATGTTGCAGTCATTTAGAAAGTTAAGTGCTTCATCCAATTCTTTTAACAATCTTTCATACAGTCCACTTTTGTCGGTATATGGTCCACAGTCTACCACAATCTCACATGGCTGAGAAGTATATCTTCATTGAGAGAAGCAAAAGATTTGGTCAACTATAGCTGTTGAAAGTCAGTTGTTTTTAGCCACTAAGGCTATACATTAAACAGGAAGGACAGTCATACCCAATTTGAGAGGGTTTTAAAATTTTTTTAGCAGTAACAAACAGAAAACAAATGAATACACAGTTTAAGATATTATATAGTACATCAAAAATAGTGTACTTATTTTTTAATGCCTTAAGAGTTAGTATCTCTCAAAAAAGACTACATAAATATAATTCACACACTATGCAGGAGCTAAAGACATATATTTGAACTTTTCAGGAATGAGTGAGTAAGTGTCAAAGTCATGTATGAAATGGATGTTACATACCTGTTACTGAAGTTCTTTGAGATGTGTGATCCCTATCTATATTTCATACATGAGTACGCATGGCTTCCACGTGCCCGCATCTGGAGATTCTCAACAAGCAGTGCCCAATTGGTCTTCTTGTGCTCCAGACTGAGGGTATAACGAGGCAGTAAGGGCCAATGCCTCTCCAGTTCCAGTTCTTAACTGTGAATCCAGTGGGATCCAAAGCAGAGAGGACGGAGGATGGGTAGTGGACTACAGTTAGACACCACACATCTTGAAGAACTTCCAGTTACAGGTAAGTAAACCTTCATTTCTTATTTGAGTGCTAGTGCCTATGTGTATTCCACAAGTGGGTGACTGACAAGCAGTATTCAGACTGGAGATGGGGTTCGAGAAGCTACAGTGTTTTGTGAACGTGTGACTGGAACTCCAGATAGCCACTCTGCATACATCCAGTATCAGTACTTCCCATAGAAATGCTGTAGAAGCAGTTTGGTCTCTGGTTGAGCATTCCCTTACTCCATCCAGAGGATGGATACTCTAGTAGCATGTGGTGATACGACCAGAAATCCATTTAGAGATTCGCTGAGAAGATACTGCTTGTCCTTGCAACTTTTCTGCGACAGAGAGAAACAGTCTTAGTGATTTTCTCATTGGTTTGGTCGTTTGAAAATAGAATGTCAGGGAACATCTGACATCCAGGGAATGAAGGTTTTCTCTTCAATGGAAGCATGAAGTTTTGAGAAGAAAACAGGTAAGTGGACTGATTGTTTGACAAAAAAATTCAGAAATTACTTTAGGGAGGAATTTAGGATGAAAGTGAAGGGAAACCTTCTCCTGACATGCATCCGATGAAGTGGGTATTCACCCATGAAAGCTTATGCTCCAATACGCTTATTAGTCTGTAAGGTGCCACAGGACTCTCTGCTGCTTTTACAGATCCAGACTAACATGGCTACCCCTCTGATACTTCTCCTTGTGAAAAACTGCATATGGTGGGTCTGCCATGAGTGCCTCCATCTTGTTCACTCTTCTGGCTGAAGTAAAAACTAAAAATACATCTTTCACAGAAAGGTGAGAACACAGAACATATATCTAAAGGTTTAAATGGTGGTCTGGTGAGTCCTGAAAGGACAAGCTTGAGGTCCCATTGAAGTAAGCCTTGACCATTGATGGAAAGACTCTTTATGAATCTCACTATTGTTGTGCGAGTAAAAATGGAACATCTATTTACTGGAGGAAGGAAAGTACTGATTCCTGTGAGATGGACTCTCAGTGAGCTAAGGGAGAGACCCGAGTTCTTCAATGACAGGAGGTAATCTAATATGACTGGAATATCTGCAGAGTCTGAAGAAGACTGACTGACCTGCACCCAGGTAGAGAAACATCTCCGTTTAGCTAGGAAGCAGTTCCTACTTGACTCTTCCATATTTTAAAGAACATAAGAATATAAAAATGGCCATACTGGGTCAGAACAATGGTCCATCTAGCCCAGTATCCTGTCTTTCAACAGTGGACGGTGCCAGATGCTTCAGAGAAAATTAACAGAACAGGGAAATTATCGAGTGATCCATCCCGTCATACAATCCCAGCTTCTGGCAGTCAAGAGGTTTAGGGACACCTAGAACACAAGGTTGTATCCCAGAACATCTTGGGTAATAGCCATTGATGGCCCTATTCTCCATGAACTTATCGAATTCTTTTTTGAACCTACTTACACCTTTGGCCTTCACAACATGTCCCAGCAATGGGTTCTACAGACTGACTGTGTTTCATACGTTTGTTTTAAACATACTACTAATTAATTTTATTGGGTGACCCCTGGTTCCTGTGTATGTGACGAGGTATGTAAAACTTTCTTATTCATTTTTTCCACACCACTTGTGATTTTATAGACCTCTGTTATAAAGCCCCTTAGCTGTCCCTTTTCGCAGCTAAACATGCCCAGTTTTTTTTTATCCATACTCATACGGAAGCTGTTCCATATCCCTAATAGTTTTTGTTACACTGCTCTATACTTTTTCCAATTCTAATATATCTTTTGAGATGGAGTGACCAAACCTGCACACACTATTTAAGATGCGAGAGTAACATGGCTTTATATAGTGCCATTATATTTTCAGTATTATTTTCTATCCCTTTCCTAATTGGTTCCTAACATTGTTAGTTTTTTTGACTGCTGCTGCACACTTAGCAGATAATTTAGAGAACTGTCCAGGATGATTCCAAGATCCCTTTCTTGAGTAGTAATAGCCAATTTACAACTCATCATTTTGTATGGTTAGCTGGGATTATATTTTCCAATGTGCATTACTTTGCACTTAACAACACTGAATTTCATCTGCCATTTTCTTGCTCAATCATCCAGTTTAGTGAGATACATTTGTAACTTTTCAAAGTCAACTTTGGATGTGATTGTCTGCAAAACTTTGCCACCCCACTATTTACCCCTTTTTCCAGATCATTTATGAATATGTACTGGCCCCAATACAGTTCCTTGGGGGACCCTACTATTTACCTCTCTCCACTGTGAAAATGAAACTTATTTTTACTCTTTGTTTCCTATCTTTTAACTAGTTACCAATCCATGAAAGGACAGTTCCTCTTATCCCGTGACTGCCTATTTTGCTTAAGAGCCTTTGGTGTGGGATCTTATCAAAGTCTTTCTGAAAGTCCAAGTGCACTATATCACCTGAATCACCCTTGTCCACATCCTCAATGACATCCTCAAAATATTATAATACATTGGTGAGGCATGATTTCCCTTTACAAAAGCTCTGTTAACTCTCCCACAACAAACTGTATTAATCTGTGTGTTCTTTACTATAGTTTCAAACAATATGCCTGGCACTGAAGTTATTGCCAGGATTGTGTCTCAAGCTCCCTTTTTTTTTTTAAATTGGTGTTACATTAGCTATACTCCAGTGATCTGGTACAGAGGCTGATTTAAGCAATAGGTTAGTTATCACAGTTAGCAGTTCTGCAGTCTTGAATTTGATTTCCTTCAGTTTTGTCGCCTAAAAAGAATGGCTCGTGTGGGAATCTTCCTCACATCCTTTCCAGTGAAGACCAATGCAAAAAAATCATTTAGCTTCACAGCAATGGCCTTGTCTCCCTTGAGCACTCCTTTAGCACCTTGGTCATCCGGTGGCCACACTGATTGTTTGGTCTGCTTCTTGCTTCTGATATACTTTAAAAAAAATGTTGCTGTTAGTTTTGTCTTTTGCTAGTTGCTCTTCAAGGTCTTTTTTGTCCTGAAGCAAGAGAGGGATTGCAGACCAAGAGAGCAAGACGATGGGCTGAGGTAGACTGTTCTCATTTCTAGCAGGTTGATGTGCAGTCTGGCCTTCTGTGGGTTCCAAGTGTACTGTTTGGTTATTCAGGTTGGGTTATTCTGGACCCAGAAGGGATGAGTCCATTATGATTGAGGCACTAGGGATGGGAATGTTGACATGAACTCCCACTTGCATCGGTTCCAGGTTCGACCACCAGGTAAAAGATGTGATGATCCTTGGGGGAATGGTCAAGCTGTTGTTGATGTGGTCCTTGTCTGGTGAGTAGATGGACCAGAGCCAAGCCAGTAGTCGGCACAGCTGAAGTCTGGCGAATCGTGTCACATAAATGTAAGATGCCAAGTGGGCTAATAAAGATAGGCATACTTTAACTGTAGTCTTTGATCTGCAAGTAACCTGTGATATCAAATTGCTCACTGATTGGAATATTTCTGTGGGAGGAAAGCTCCAGTTGAAATTAAGTCATGTCACTCCAATAAAGTTTATTGTCTGTGTGGGGATCAAAATGGACTTTTCTTTGTTCACACAGACACCCAGCGCTGCTAGAAGATAAAGCAGTAACAAAGTCACCAACCTGACCTTATTGTTGGAGCAATTTATTGCGAGCCAATCATCCCAATATGGGAAACCTAAGTAACTGTGACATCTCATTTGGGCTACCAGCCCAGAGAAAATCTTTGTGACTATCCTGGACGCTATTGCTAATCCAAAGGGTAGGAGTCTAAATCATTAATGCACGTCACATACCAGGAACTGAAGAAACTTTCTGTGGGATGGATAAATATCTACATGAAAATAAGCATCCTTCATGTTAAGAGTCATGGACCACTCCTCCCCACACAGAGGAGGGAAATTATTGATGCTAGTGTAGCCATCTTGCATTTTGATGTTTGAATAAATATGTTCAGTTGTTGAAGGTCCAGAATGGGTATCCACTCTCTACCTTTTTTTTTTTTTTTTTTTAAATAAAGTCCTCCAAAAAGTCTGTGGAATAGAACCCTCTCTGCCCTCTCTGGATACTGAGGTGGCAGTCATTCTATCGCTCCTGGTTGGAAAAGAGAACCCACCTTCTGGAGAAGAATCTGCTTGTGAAAGTGATCTCTGAAGAGGAACCAGGAAGTGGGTTTGTGGGAAGAATAGGAGAGAAGATTGATGGATTAACCATAGTGGATAATTTCTAGACTCCAAATATCTGTTGTGATAGCATTCCAATTGTGGGCAAAAAGTGCAAGTTGGCCCCCAAAGACAGGGGGGCTAGAAGTTGTTGGCATCAATAACGATGGGAGGTTCTCAACCGAAGAGTCAACAGTAACCCTTTACAGGTGGGTGGAATGGGTGGAGGTCATGGTGGTAGAGGTCTCAATTTTCAGACCATGAGTCCTCTGCCACTTGTGCAGAGGCTTGGCTGAACACTGGTGATAACAAGATTGTGGAGGGGGTGGGTCTCAGTCTATACACCTGCATGCAGTATTTTCTCTTCAGGGCTGGGGTGCAAAATTCCCAGAGTGCGGATGGTTGATCTAGACTACAGTATTTCAACAAGAATAAAGAATCATCAGTTTTCTCATTAAACAATCTGATTTGTTGAATGGTGAGTCCTCTGTATGTTCTGATACTCCCTGGGGAACCCTAAAGAGTGAAGCTAAAATTTACACCTCATAACTATAGAAGTGGCTAGCACTCTGGCTGCCATGTCTGCTCCATTCACTGCAGCTTGTAGTGATGTTTTTGCCACTGGCCTGCCTTCCTCGATGAAGGACTGATATTGGGCTGTGTCCTCAAGGGGAAGTTTGTCCTTAAAGTCTACAAGTCTATAGTAGAAGTTAAAATCTTTTTACGGTAACAAAGCTCAGACAGTAATACAGAATTGCACGCCCACAGGAGAATACCTATCTTCCCAACAGGTCCAACCTCAGAGTACTCCTTGCTTGGACCTGTAGGTTGCAGAACATCAAGCAGTCAGTGCTGGGAATTCTGGATCTCCCCTAGAAGGGTTATGAAAGTGATTCACTATTCTCTGCAGTAGCTCCTGGTATTGCTTGTGGTTGTCTGGTGAAGACAGAGCGATTCCCACATCCAGATCCAGAAATGAGGATGTTGGTATCACTGATTCCTATGGATCCAGATCAATATCCACCTCCTACTTTGACAGATCCAAAGGATGCCAAGTGGAACAGGTGGAGGTCATGGTGGTAGAGGCCTCGATTTTCAGCCCATGAGTCCTCTGCCACTTGCGCAGAGGCTTGGCTGAACACTGGTGATAACAAGATTGTGGAGGGGGTGGGTCTCGGTCTCATGAATGGATCCAGGACTCTACTATATGGATCCCAAAAGCCCCAATAGGGCCTATATGAGGGGTCAACCAGTTGAGGGGGCTGCCATGGAGTCAGGTACCAGCAATCCCTAGGAAAGTCATACCAGGGAGAAGGGCATCCAGATCTCCTTGACTCCGTGCCAGGACTCATCTCTCTAAGAGAAGACAAAGGACTGGCAGGAGCATCTGATTCTGAGGGTGGGAGTGGAGATGGCTCCTCTGTTACTGAAGCAGTTTTATCCTCTGGTGTGGCAGTCCTTCACAGGACAGGCTTAAGAGGAGAGTGGATTGAGGATAAGGGAAAGATGATATCCTCTCAGGAGACAAAAGTGTCCATACATCCAAGTGTTTGGGGTGCTCCGGTGATCATAACCAAAAGTGACGATGTGTCCTGAGACATTGCTGTTAGGCTGGTCCTTTGAAGAACGAGATCACACTGCTGAAGTGTCAGATCACCAACTCCATCCAAGAGTTCTGGGATGCCGGTCTTTACGTTTAGGAGACAGAGCTACCAATGGAACAGATGGATCCTTTTTCTTTCATGCTTTACCCTCCTGCTAGGGGGTCTTAAGCAGTCCTGAGCCCTTAATATCTGCATGCGAAGACTCGCTCGACCTGTCCGGTGTTGGAAAGGGATCTCTTCTCTTAGGAAGAGACCTGGACAGGGATTTGTCCTCGTAACCATGAGTTTCACTTTCTCTCATACAAAGTCCTTGAGCTTAGCAGCTTTTGGCTCCGTTCCCAAGCTTGTGCTGTTTGTACATTGGGGGCTGATGTACAGGGGTCTCATAGCCTTCTCCATAAGGTGTTTCTTCAACTAAGGTTCATGAACTGTGCGTGTTCGCAGGGGAAAATGAGCAACAGATGCTGCACTTTGCAGAAATCTGAGTATCATCCAAACAGCAGAGGCAATGTTGGTGGTCCTCGTTCATGGAGAAGGAACAAGGGCAAGTGATGCAATGTTCTTGAACCCTGAGACTCTGGGCACAGTCCCAGGCGGAGGGAAGGGGCTCCCCAGCAAAAGGAAAAGCAAGCTCTACTAGCTATACTATAAAAACTAACAATACTAATATAAAAACGCATTTACAATATCTATTTACAAGGTATTAGAAGAAAGAATCTGAAGATATCTGGACACAGAGGATTCTGACTCAGGCAATGCAGTGGTAAGAAGATCCTGTAGAGGCATCAGCTCACACTGTCTCTTATGCTTTTCGTCTGGAGCACGAGGCGAGCAAATGCTCATATGCAGGCCAACAGACAGTGCTTGTTAAGAAACTCTGGGTGAATGTGCATGGTGCACATGTATACCCATGTGTGAAATACACATAGGAACCAGTACTCAAAGAAGAAAGTGAGCTTTGCAAAAGAGAATTGTTCAAGTTTAGATAAGGGCCCCCTCTGAAATGTATGCTAGTAGATAAAGCAATTGTACCATCTTTTACTTTGTCTTAAATAAAGCATCTACTTATGTTTATACCAACCAAACGGGGAGCAGGGGGGGAGGAATAGGGTCAATTACAATTAACTCACTGACTATAGATGCAAAAGTTGATGAACATACACATTTTTCTTCTGCTACGTGACAAGCAAGAGACATACTATTATTACTACTTATTTGTACTTAGGTAGCACTCACAATGTTCTTGACTCTATACAAACATACAGAAAACGGTCCTTAACTGTGACAGTATTTCTGAACTGCTTTTGTTGTTTTTTAACAATAGTAAAATTTTAACATCTGCAAGACCTTGCAGTGTGAGTTGTAAAATCCTGCCAAAACCAGCTCACAGCTTATGAAGCTCCAATAATATGCTAGTTACTTTTCAAACACAATAAATTGTAGTCCCTGCCCCCAAAAGCTCTCAATCTAAGGAACAGTTGCTTTTCAGAAATCTCTTCTTAGGTAATCTTCAGCATTCCTTTTAAAAATATTTAAAAGCTCTCACTACTCAGAAAGAAACCTGGCATCAATTTTTTTATAAAGCGACGGCACTGTATGTATAATTTTATATATACACACATATATATCCATGAGCATAAAAAACATAGCTACTTATGGTGTTCCTTCCTCAGTCTTACTGATATGAAAACACAAATATAAATTTAACACTGACAATTGTCTATTAAAATGTACCTATCTAAGACCACCAAATCAGTTGCAGTTTCAGCATTGCTCTTTAGGATTTTCTCCAGTTTCTGAATCTTCTCCTCTAACTCAGAAGGATCACATTTCCCATTTAAAATGGAAGCTGTTAATCCCAGGATTCGAGGACAGGATGGATAGTTCTCACAGATCTGCGAAGTAACCAGAACAGCAGGGTAATAAAACTGTCAATTCCTCCACCAACGCATCCCAAGTGTATCTTTACAGATAAATTTCTAGATCTCAAGTTCAACTAGTATTTCAGCACCAGGTGTCAGAAAAAAAAACAACAGATATTTTCAATCTAATATAACTAACCAACTACAGTTAAATTAGAAAATTGAAATATGTTAAATATAAAATTTTAACTTTTATTGTTTTAGTAAAAGTATGCAAAGGTAGAAATTTGTTAAACATTCTATTAAGGAGAGATAGTCAAAGCACATAAAAGCAGGTGTGAGGTACCTTGTCAACATTTATACCATAAAACCGACCATCTTTTAAGTATTTACATCATGTCAAAGGATTAAAATACCACTATAAAAAAATTAAACCTACCACATGATCCCTGGTTAAGCCTGTCATTCATTGGGGAAGGGTTGGAGGAAGAAGGAAGGATGAAGGAAAAAAGATACAGAAGTAGATGCTCTTTGAGTTGCTTGGTTCACTTCAATTAGGACAAATAACGCACAGGGCCAAAAATGCCCTCACAACAAAAGAAAGCTTAAAGCTTTAGAAATCAGTACCTATGTATTTTTAAAAAAAAAAAAAATCCATACTCTCTCAAATGGTTATTTTATCAATGGTTTTTTAAAGGTTCAGTAATTCCATTTACTCAAAATAAGATTCAATTTTAAATTTACAATAAAATTAGCTGCACTACTACATCAATTCCTGACCAAAAACCAATGTAAGTTATGGTAAAGATACTGGTTTCACCATTCTATGGATCACTATTCTATGATGTCAATTTACTCCAATAACTCCTCAGTAAATTCAGCATCCCAAATTACACTGTACACTTCCCATTGTTTCTCATTGTCAGTTCTGTAGTGAAGAGGGGTGACACTTAAGCATTTTATTTTAAAAATATTAAATACCTTTTAAGGTACAAATCCATATTTTAGCTGCCATGCAAAAGTTAGATATATTTCATATTTCTAGTCTGAAATTTTACCACAAACAAGTGTTAAGTTCTTGTTTCCAAGCAACTTGCTTAATGAAGGAAGCCCATGTTATCTACATGAAATAAAATAAAGTGCTATTGATCTTACTGCCCCACTTGTAAATGAACATAGTTTAAACGGGAACACCATAATAAGAATATAAAATTATTTGAGATAAATACACTAGAATAAATTATCTAATCAAGAAACTCTACAGTATATTTATAATTTGACTAATCAAAAACCTACACAGCACCAAATAAAACCATTTTATGAAGAGTTACATTTTTGAATAGTGTTAAAGCATTGACTATCAGTTGCTACATCATTCTATCATAAAATGGTAGCCACAATTCAAATATTTCCCTTCTTGAGAGCAATACATACCAAAATGATTTTAAGTAATGATCTTTACACTAAGTCAAATTAGCTAGTGAGCTTTTCACTAACAGATTTGTGATCTGAACCTCAGTGAAATTAGAGACGCTGAAAATAAAAAGGTTAAATAATGGTGACTTACCTTCATAATTTCTTGATACGGATGGTCCTGGATTGCAAGATGGCACTCATCAAACACCAGAAGATTAATGTTTGACAGGGATAAGTATTCATTTTTTAAAACATTCAAAATGACATGACATGTCATAACCAGAACCTAAAAAATACAAAGAGAAATGCAACAAATACTAGCTATTAGCATGTTACCATGAACATTGCTAGCTTTTTTGACTACTACTACACACTGAGCAGATGTTTTCAGAGAACTATCCAGGATGACTCCAGGATCTCTCTAGAGTGAGAGCAGCTAATTTACAACCCATCATTTTGTATGTTTATCTTGGATTATGTTTTCCAATGTGAATGACTCTGCACTTATCAACACTGAATTTCTTCTGCCATTTTCTTGCCCAGTCATCCAGTTTAGAGAGATCCCTTTGTAACGCTTCATAGTCAGCTTTGGACTTAACTGTCCTGGGTAATTTTGTATCATCTGCAAACTTTGCCGTCTCACTATTTACCCCTTTTTCCAGATCATTTATGAATATATTGAGCAATACTGGTTCCAGTGCAGATCCTTGGAAAACCCCCACTGTTTATCTCTCTCCATTGTGAAAATCGACCAAGTATTCCTACCCTTTGTTTCCTGTCTTTTAACCAGTTGCTAATTAATGAAAGAACCTTCCCTCTTATCCCATGACAGTTTACTTTGCTTGAGGGCCTTTGATGAGGGACCTTGTCAAAGGCTTTCTGAAAGTGCAAGTACTGAACTCTATATTGACAGATCACCCTTGTCCATATGCTTGTTGACACCCTCAAAGAATTCTAATAGATTTGTCGGGCATCATTTCCTTATAAAAGCCATGATGATGCTTTCTCAACATACTGAGTTAATCTAGATGTCTGATAATTCTTTTCTTTATTATAGTTTCAACCAATTTGCCTGGTACTGAAGCTACTTTCTTCAGAACTCTTGCATGAAGACCATGTTCTCATGGTGACTTATTACTGTTTAATTTAATCAATTTGTTCAAAAAAACCTTCTCTACTGACACCTCATTCTGAGACAGTTCCTCAGAAGTATTGCCTCAAAAAATGGCTGAAGTATAGGAATCTTCCTCACATCTTCTGCAATAAGACCAATGTAAAGAATTAATTTAGTTTCTCCGCAACAATCTTTTCCCCACTGAGTGCTCCTTAAACACCTTGATTGCCCAGTAGTCCCACTGATTGTTTGGCAAGTTTCCTGCTTTCAATGTACTTTAACTTTTGCTGTTAGGTTGTATCTTTTGTTAGCTGCTCTTCAAAGTCTTGCCTAATTATACTTTTACACTTGACTTGCTAGAGTTTATGCTCCTTTCTATTTTCTAGAGTAGGATGTTAGATTTCCAACTTTAAAAAGATTTCTTTTGGTTTCTAACTGCCTCTTTTACTCTGTTTAGCGATACTGGCATTTTTCTGGTCCTCTTACTGTTTTTGTTATTACTACTACTACTACTACTAGTACTACTACTATTTGGTGAATACATATAATTTGCACCTCTATCATGGTACCAGTGTTAGCCAATGTGATAACCAATGGAACACAGTATTACCAGGGTACAAACTATATAGAAATGACAGAGTAGGTTGTGATGGTGGGGGAGTGGCACCATATGTGAAAGAAAGCATAGAGTCAAATGTAGTAAAATGGATAGAATAAGAAGAGTATAGTTGTAGGAATATACTGCCAACCACCTGAGCACTGTGGTGATGGAGACTGTGAAATGCTCAGAAAACCCAATAATAATGGGGGCTTTCGACAATATTGATTGGGCACCATCATCAGTGTCATGGATGATATGGTGATTGAAAAAAGGAGCACTGAAAGCCCAGTTTCTCAAAGACACACCATGGGTACTCTCAGGAATATTATCTCTCTAGGTTTGCATCTAAATACCCCAAGTATGTTGAACTTTGCACCGAGCATGAGAAGGACTTGGTCAAAACATAGCATTCAGTTTGGGTAAAAATTAGTTTCTTCCCCAGATCACCTGCACTGTAAACTTTTCACTTTTTTGGCAGTTTATATTACACATCTCACCTCATGTTTAGCAAATTCTTGATTCCACTTCTCCTTTGTCCATGATTCAATTATTTCTAAAACTGAATACTCCCCCACCTTCAGATCTGAATGGGTCCTAACAGCTGACACTTGCTGAGCAACTTGATTTGCTTTTAGGGAGAAAAAAAAAAAAGTTTGCAGTTTTCAATTACAAAATGGCAAAGAATTTTTAAATACTTTAGTTTTAAGTGTACATGCTATTGTATCCATGAGTTTTATAACACCTTTAAAATTAGTATAAAACTAGATAAATAAATTAACTAAACTAGATATACACAATTATAAGATGACAAAAATCAGGCACCATACAGAGAAGCATAATGGCTCACAATACCATTCCATGTTTGTTTCTCATCCCCCACCAAGAGAGATCAGAAATTAAACACCTCAAAGTAAATTGGTCCTCACTCACTTCTTGGTCTGGTCTTGGCAACTAGCAAAACAACAGAAAAAAAAATGTGGAGTTTCTAGTAGACAAAAGTCATGGGGTAAAGGACACATAGAAGCCTTCAAACCCTTTATGGAAACTATGCCTGACTGAATAAGTAATTCTATCCTGCAATTTTGTGCAGCATGTCAGAAACAAAACTGGCCACTTTTATCTAGTTTTTATTAAGGATTATTCCTGTAATAAACACACACACCAAACAAACCAACCCCATTTTTTTGTTACCTGAGTTGACCAAGAAAACTGTTCTCTTTCCATTTTTGTTGAAGTCTCCCCTGATCTGATAGGACAGCTCTTTAGCGAGTAGTACTGCAATAAAAGTCTTCCCTGAGCCAGTGTTTAAACAGACTATCGTATTATGATCCAAAGCTGCTTCAAGCAGTTCAACCTAAATTTGCAAATGATAGAAGTCACTATTTGCACAGGTAGAGTAATTAAAAACAATGAACAAAAGCAAAAACTATCCACAGAAGTTGTACCTGTATGAACTGTGGATGAGCCAATGGGTATTTTTAAAGCTAACTAGTCCCCAAGAACTGCCACTGATTTTATAGGACAAGAAATTTATTTGCCACAAAGCACATTGTCAGGTTTCATTTAAAACATAGAAACAAGTTATCAGCTCTATAAACCAGGCTGTGTTTTAAAAGCTATAGTACCTCACTTTGCTAGTTCACCTCTACCCCGATATAATGTGACCCGATATAACACAAATTCGGATATAACATGGTAAAGCAGTGCTCCGGGGGGGGAGGGGAGTGTGTGTGCACACTCTGGCAGATCAAATCAAGTTCAATATAACGCGGTTTCACCTATAATGCAGTAAGATTTTTTGGCTCCCAAGGACAGTGTTATATCAAGGCAGAGGTGTACTGTCAATATCTGATTAAATAAATCTTTATTACATGTAATGATGTCTCTAGTTCAGTATGCTTGATTTAATTCCTGCAGATGACTTCTGGATCTAAAAATATGAGCCTCACCAGTTGAGCAAAAAGACCAGATCCATTAGCTCAAAGGCAGCAGCAGTCTCTAATCTCTATGTGGTGTAGCCACTAGAGAAGGACAAGGAGCCATACCATGTTAACATGGGTTACACATTTATACTTGTATGGTTTCTACATGTTGAAATACTTGTATGATTCACCCAGTGTTAGACGAAAAATTTACATCAACTTAAAGCAATTTTTATTCTGATAGCTGGATGACTAACATTTTAGGTTATCAAAGCAGCTGTTTCGGATCACTCGTCACACATAAGGCTTTCAAATAATTAAAGAAATGAGCATGACAATACTCCAGAGCGATGCTTTCTGGCCAATTTGCACACTAAACAGTGGCTAGTACAGAAAAATAATGTCTTGAATTTCCAACTGGCTAGAGGTATGGTACCACTATCATTGCTGCAACTGTTAAGAAGTAGCGTGAGCACTGCAATAAGAACATAAGAACGGCCACACTGGATCAGCCAAAGGTCCATCTAACCCAGTATCCCATCTTCCAACAGTGACCAATGGCAGGTGCCCCAGAAGGAATGAACAGAACAGGTAATCATCAAGTGATCCATCCCCAGTCGCTCATTCCCAGCTTCTGGCAAAAAGAGGCTAGGGACACTATTCCTGCCCATTCTGGCTAATAGCCATTGATGGACCTATCCTCCATGAATTTATCCAGTTCTTTTTTGAACCCCGTTATAATCTTGACCGTCACAACATACTCTGGCAAAGAGTTCCATGGGTTAACTGTGCATTGTGTGAAGAAATACTTCCTGCTTGTTTGTTTTAAACCTGCTGCCTCTTAATTTCATTTGGTGAGCCCTAGTTCTTGTGTTATGAAAAGGGAAGTAAATAACACTTCTTTATTTACTTTCTCCATACCAATCATGATTTTGTAGACCTCTATCAGATCCTCCCTTAGTTGTCTCTTTTCCAAGCTGAAAAGTCCCAGTCTTATTAATCTCTCTTCATACAGAAGCCATTCTATACCCCTAGTCATTTCTGTTGCCCTTTTCTGAACCTTTTCCAATTCCAATATATCTTTTTTGAGATGGGGCAACCACATCTCCATGTAGTATTCAAGATGTGGGTGTACCAAGGATTTATATAGAGGTAAAATGAAATTTTCAGCCTTATTATCTCTCTCTTTCTTAATTATTCCCAACATTCTGTTTGCTTTTTCGACTGTCGCTGTACATTGAGTGGATGTTTTCAGAGAACTACCCACAATGATTCCAAGATCTCTCTCTTGAGTAGTAATAGCCAATTTAGACCCCATCATTTTATATGTATAGTTGAGATTATGTTTTCCAATGTGCATTACTTTGCATTATCAACATCAAAGTTCATCTGCCATTTTGTTGCCCAGTCACCCAGTTTTGTGTGATCCCTTTATAGCTCTTCACAGTCTGCTTGGGACTTAACTATCTTGAGTAGTTTTGTATCATCTGCAAATTTTACCACCTCACTCTGTACTCTTTTTCCAGATCATTTATGAATATGTTGAATAGGATTGGTCCCAGTACAGACCTTTGGAGAACTCCACTATTTACCTCTCTCCATTCTGAAAACTGACCACTTATTCCTACCCTTTGTTTCCTATCTTTTAACCAGTTACCAGTCCATGAGAAGACCTTCCTTCTTATCCCAGGACAGCTTACTTTCTTAGGTGAGGGACCTTGCCAAAGGCATTTTGAAAATCTAAGTACACTATATTCACTGGATCACCCTTGTCCATATGCTTGTTAACTCCCTCAAAAAATTCTAGCAGACTGGTGAGGCATGATTTTCCTTTATAAAAAACATGTTGACTCTTCCCAAACAAATCATGTTCATCTATGCAGTGACAATTTTGTTCTTTCCTATAGTTTCAATCAGTTTGCCCGGTATTGAAGTCAATCTTACTGGCCCATAATTGCCGGGATCACCTCTGGAGCCCTTTTTAAAAACTGGCATCACGTTAGCTATCCTCCACTCATTTGGTACAGAAGCTGATTTAAATGATGAGTTACAAACCAGTTAGTAGTTCTGCAATTTCACATTTGAGTTCCTTGAAACTCTTGGGTGAAAATGATCTGGTCCTGGTGACTTATTACTGTTTAAATTTATTAATTTGTTCCAAAACCTCCTCTAGTGACACCTCAACCTGGGACAGTTCCTCAGATCTGTCACCTAAAAAAAAAATGGCTCAGATTTGGGAATTTCCCTCACATGAAGACCAATGCAAAGAATTCATTTAGTTTCTCTGTAATGACCTTATTCTCCGTGAGTGCTCCTTTATCATCTCGACCGTCCAGTGGTCTCTCTGCAATGGAAAGCTCTTAACACAAATGCACATACAACAAGAAAACCAGTCTCAAGAAGGTTATCTCGAATAAATAGATAGAATGAAAATAAAATCTTATGCACAGACAATGAAAAATAATAATATTGTCATTAGTACCTGATATTTTCTTGGTGTGTAAATGTTATCATGAATTGCTTCTTGTTGCCATGGCAGTCCAAAAAAGGGACCCATTGGTGAGGAAGCAGGGGTCATAAGCTGCAGTCCTGCCATGCTGAGGGATTGCAAAGCAGGGCTTTTCATTCATTCATTCATTCATCCAGTGTTTTTTTCATTGCATTTTTGTTCCAGCACAGCTTACTATGAAAAAATAAGGCATTAAAATCATTCATTATTAAAAGCACAAAGCAAAAGACAGGTTTTCGATATGAGTTTATCTGGGAACATCTTTACTGGAATTTTATTTCTTGGAAGGTCTAGCCTTTTGTTTACTCACATCTACAGAATAGTAACAATAATTCAGAGTTAAACTAAGAGGTCTAAATAAACAGCCATTTTTTCAATTTCATATTTATACTGAGGACAGCATATTATTAACCAATGTCACAGAAACTCAGAGAACCTGCATTTTTAAAGGGAAACCCAGAGGAACATCAAGTTCACACTCTTGAATTTGTTTTAATTCTGTTAATACAGTCTTTATTTACAAGGTCCAGAAATATGTTAAATTACAAGATATAAGAAGTAACATACATGTGCTAGTTCCACTTTAAGTAAAACAGAGTAAGATGATAAAATTCTGGAAAGTTGGTCCAATAAAAGATATTACCTCACCCACCTTGTCTCTCTAAAATTCTGAAAAGAAGAGTGATAATTGTCTCTCTTTTGCTGGAAAAATTCTGATGAGGAAATAATATGACACAGGTTTCCCTTTGAATATTCCCCAGAAGAAAAAACAATGCAGAATATCAGACAGATTAGGGAAACTAGAAACTCGGTGGGTACAATGGTACAAAGTTTTTGACAGCAAGAAATATATTAGTTCTGAAGCCAGACACCTGTAGAACTCAAATCAATATTTTAATTTTGTAATGGTGTAATAGATACTTAAATTTTAAAGTGTGTATCAAGGACCTCAAAAATGTGTAGTAAAGGATTAAAAACCATAGCAATTCTGTTTCACCACCTTGCAGAAAGCGGTATATGATTCCATAGCTCAACAGGATCATTCATTTGTGCGTCTCACTGTGCTTTATGGATATATGCAAGAGTCGCTTCATTTCATAGACAGCACAGGCAAGCAGGAAGCTTTGGCCTAATTATTCCGAGAGGTAGTCTGGTTTACTTGATGAGATTTGGCTCTGTCCTAGAGGTTCTATTCTCAGCAGTGTCTCAAAGTGTTCATTCAGGGGCATGACACCCAGATCTTGCTCAATAAGTAGTGCTATGAATAACTCATAATTCATACTAGTTAGCAAAGGGGGGAAGACTTCGACTCATGGTATTCAGGCTCCCAGCCCAATGCACTTTTCCCTAGGCCAAAATGTATTTTGATGGAGAAGATATAGTTCCTTTGTTAATGAAGTGTGTGTGTGTGTGTGTGTGACAATATTGCTGAAATTTGGCAGACTGGATGAACATTTTAGTTTCAAATAAGTAGAAATTGTCAAGTTTGGAAGAGAACAGCTACAGAATTCCAAAAAAGAAAGTGCAGTTCAAACAAAGGGGAAGTTGATAATACTGTGAATTTTGTAGTTGGGGATGCTATGGGTTATGTTCATACAGGTTTAAACTTTGGTGAGACATCAAAACTCATTTCAGAAAACTTGTATGAACGTTTCTTTCTTTTTCCAGGAACATGTTCCAGTGACCAAACTACTTTCAAAAATTTTGAATTTTGGACATAAAGCCAGAAATGGAGCATGTCTCCCTTCTTTCATACCCCTCTATGATAACAGTGATTAACTTCCCGCAATTCCTGAGACATTAAACTCCCATGACATTATGCTTTATCAGATGCCATCTATCTGATAAGACGTCTATCATTTATGGTGTAAAGTTCACATTCATAAGCAGTTTTGGCTGTGTTTGTAAAAGACTGATCATCACATTTGTTCTAAAACCATAATTTCGTTTTTTGCCTATCATCAGGAAAAGTTGTCATTTCTAGGATTAAAGTACAGCAATCTCCCTTTGCCAGAGCAGTAGTCTTTTCTGGAGCAAATGAAGAATTACATATCCAATTTAAACTCAGGAGAAATGCAAGAAGATAGACGATAATTACCATAGTTGGATTGTTTTTGGTCATACTACTGAAGCAACCACCATCCTACAGTGAAACAAATAGTACCATGGGATCTCTAATGAACACAAATGGGATGAGTAATGCCATACAATGACATACACTGTCTCATCAGGTAAGCGGCATCTGAAATAGCATAATGTAATGGGAATTTGGGTTAAGTACCAGTACTGCCTTGAGGAAAAAAGGCCTTCTTCTGAACCACCACCATTAACTTCTACAGCAGCAGGGTTTTCCTTATATATCCATCTCACATCCGAGTAAAGGGCAAGGACATGTTTGTTTAGCTTTGAGATTTGACCCGATCACAGTCTAAAATGAGTATGGAGGTAAGCCAGAAAAAACGGTTACTAAACTTCCATAACTGCTGTTCTTCGAGATGTGTTGCTCATGTTCCACGTTAGGTGTGTGCATCATTGCTGGAGATTTTTCCCTCAGTGGTATCCATCAGGCTGACTCTAGTGCCCTCTCGAGCCACATGCTCATGTGCTGGTTTAAAGGGTGCCGCCTGCCACACATCCTCTCAGTTCCTTGCTCCTGATCAACTGCAACAGAGGGGTAGGAGGTGGGTTGTGGAATGGACATGAGAAACATCTCTCAAAGAACAGCAGCTATGGAAGGTTAGTAACCATTTTTTCTTCTTTGAGTGCTTGCTTCCACTTTAGGGGACTCACAAGCAGTACCCTCAGTAGGTGTGCTTAGTCATGGACATGCAGACTGCAACACTGGTCTTCCAAACCTGGCATCGTCTTGAGCCTGTCGAGTGATGGCACAGTGGGATGCAAAAATATGCACTGATGCCCAAGTTGCTGCCCTGGATTGGGACTTGGGCAAGGAACACCAATGAAGAGGCCTGATCTCCCGTGGAGTAAGTGATTAGGACAGGCTGGAGGTGTGACATTCGCCTGCTCATAACAAGCCCGAATACAGGCAGTTATCCAGGAGGAGATCCTCTGGGCTGACACTGGAAGCCCTTTCATCTTTTCTGCTATTGCTACAAAGAGTTGTTTAGATTTGAAAAAGACTCAATATAGAAGGCAAGGGCAGGTCTAACATCTAATGAGTGACGCTGCTGCTCCTCAGAGTTCTCATGAGGCTTTGGGAAGAAAACTGGCAGGAAAATAGCCTGGTAGCTATGGAATTGTGAGACCACCTTTGGCAGGAAAGACAGGTGGAGATGTAGTTGGACATTGTCCTTGACGAACACTGTATGGTGCTTCTGACATAAGGCCCTGATTTCAGAGACCCTCCTGGATGAGGTGATCACTACCAGAAAGGTGACCTTCCAAGAGAGAAGTAGTAGAGGGCACGATGCTAGTGTGTCTACAGGAGGGCCCATGAGCCCCAACAGAACCAGGTTTAAGTCCCATGGAGGGATCGTTTTGTGTAAATGAGAGTAGAATCTCACCAATCCCTTGAGAAACCGAACCAATATCTGGTTAGAGAACACTGATCTGCTGTTCATCAGCAGGTGGAAGGCCGAGATTGTTGCTAAGTGCACCCTGAGAGATACCAGGGCCAGATCTTGCTGCTTTAGATGGAGCAAGTAGTCCAAGATAACCTGGAGGGAAGAACAAACGGGAAAGAGATCTCACTGAGACACTCACAGGGAGAAGCGCTTCCATTTGGACAGGTAGGTGGCCCAAGTGGAAGGCTTCCTACTACCTAATAAGACCTGCTGAACTTGCCCTGAACAGGCCTGCTCCTCTGGGTTCAGTCATGTAACATTCATGCAATTAGGTGAAGGGAGGCAAGGTTGGGGAGGAGCAACTGGCTGTGGTCTTTTGAGATGAGGTCCGGACAGAGCGGAGGTGGAACTGGAAGAGCGGATCCTACTGACAGATCCATTAGTGTGCCGAACCAGATGTGACGTGGGCACACCAGGGCTAAAAAAATAACCCTCTTGTCCCGCTTGATTTTCAGGAGGACCTTGTGAACCAGAAGGACTGGGGGAAAAGCATACAGCAGGAGCCCTATCCATGGGAACAAGAAGGTGTCGGAGCCTGGACTGTGCCTGTGCAGCGAGGAAAACTGATGGCAGTTCCTGTTCTGCTTGGTCATGAACAGGTCTACCCGGGGAGAACCCCAACTTTGGAAGAAGAACCTAGCGATCTTCAGATGAAGGGGCCACTTCTGATCAGAGAAAAAGGATCTGCTGAGATGATCTGCCAGTGTATTCTGGGATTCCAGAAAGTGTGGTGATGCGATGTGGATGGAGTGCCACACACAAAGTCCCACAGACAAATGGCTTCCTGATAGGGAAGAGAATAGAGCACCTCCCTGTTTGTTGATATAGAACATGGCCATGGTATTGTCTGTCAGAACTTGCACCACCTTGCCCGAGACCTGGGGGAAGAACACTTGCTAGGCTAAGCATACAGCCCTGAGTTTCCTGACATCTACATGCAGGGACAGTTCTTCCTGGGACCATAGGCCCCAAGTCCTGAGCAGGTGGAGGTGGACTCCCCAACCTAGATCTGAGTCGTCCAACACTAGGGACACTGATGGCTCAAAGGATAACAAAAGGTACTCCCATCATCACTGACCTTGGGTCTTTCCACCAGTCCAGGAAGGTCAGGACCAGGGGTGGAAGAGTGAGCACTGAATCTAAGTGGTGTCTGTTCGGGGAGTAAATTGACACTAACCATGTCTGTAGGGGTCTCAGACTTGCATGCCAACCCACATAAGTTCGTGCAGCTCCAGAGGGTACTGGAGCCAGCCCAAAAGACACCGCTGAGGGAAAATCTCTGGCAACAGTCCATGCGGAATGCACATACCTAACACGGTATGGACATGAGCAAGCCCTGGAAGAAGAATAATGAAAGATTTGTACCCTTCAAAGTTTCTATTTCAAAAGCAAGAAAAACAATAAGTTCTTTAATAAACTGAAATAGTACAGAAGTATCTAGAAACCAAGAAAAAAATTAATTGGTTTATCTGAAAAAAAATGTAAGGTTATAATTGGAAACAGTCAACAACTAAGTACTTGTGTTCAGAATCTACTGAGAGGAATTAACTGGACCCTGAAACTATCCAAGAAGGGAAGCAGACAACAGTTGGACAAAGTAAAATAGTTGGCCTGCCAGGTCAGTGTGGGCAATAAACATACTTGTTAATCTTTATCTTCTACATTACTTTGTAAATTAGTGGAAGTGAAAAAGAAAACCCAAAGAAGCTGCTGAAGCCAAATTTGGGGAGGGAAAAATGCTTCAGAATTACTGTATAAGCTATCTGCTGGCTCACAAAAACAGAGCAGAGGCAGTACAACATGCAAGCTTATTTGCTGCATCAAAACAAAACTGACAGGTCCAATTTTAGGCCTACTAGCCTTGGTAGGATAGCAGCCATACCATTTTGGGTTGTGACTGTCTGGTGAGTGTTTAAATGTGAGACCTCCAAGAAAAACTCAGATGCGGCAAAGAGTGGTAGTGATTCAGAAGGTGGTACTTCCATTCACAGCAATATTGAAGTTATACCCTGAGTCTCATGGGGAGAAAATGTGCTGCTGGAGCTGAAATCTTTCAGGTCAAATGTAAAACCAAGGTCCTGACTAGCCCATTCATTAAACAGATTCCATAACAGATTCGAAAGAGCAAAAGCGGTTAACGCCAGAATCCTGCTCACATTACTACTTACTTCAGTAATACACTCTGCCTAGTAAATATTTTCTTTGTAATTTCAGTTTGAGTAACTAGTCTCATCATAAAAAATTACTACATTCTACTCTTGAAGTGGCTGCACTTCAGCAGTGGGTGAGTACATTTTATTTTCTGTATAGATTTTACACAAAAAGTGTGTGTGTGCACGTGTATAAATAAAACATATTACAAACAAAAACTAAAAACATTAAAGTTGCAAAGTAAATCACTTGATTTAGGAAATGTCAGGTAAAGAAGACTGGGAGCAATGCTTTGAACATATAGAGTGTTACCAAATGCTACGTACTCTGAAAAAAATCAGGTCCCAGTCATCTCAAATTAGACACCCAAAGTTAGTGGAAATTTTTGACCTTAATCTCTGTGCCTCTGCTCCTTATCTGTAAAATGGGGATAATACTATCCCCTCACCTCAAAAGATGTGTTGTGAAGATAAATTTGTTAATGTTTGTGAAGCCCCTGGATACTATAGTGTTGAGTGCCACAGAAAAACCCAAAGAAAATTAATAATTCTGTGTTCAGAGCAGAATTTGAATAGTATGCAGTAGATAAGGACTGAGGTCACAAACAATGAGAAAACAAAATATAGAGTAGGTGCTCAGTAAGTAGGCACTGTCTCTCTTGTAAACTAAATGAGGACAGGAGTCCTGTGGAAAAACTAGTATATGATCATGTAAGCACAAAGGGGCTAAATTAAGGTTTTCAGTATTTTTCAGTACTTGACTTTGCAACTTTATGTTTTTAACGTAATTCTTGTATGTGTAACATATCATATACATGAATCTGTGAAACATTTTAGGATTTTTCTGTTTCATCAACAGAAGATAATTGTTTTCATATCCAATAGTTAAGTAATCTGTTCTTTCAGCAGTTACTAACCTTGATCTATGAATTTCTATCTGACAATCCTAGGGATGTCAAAGTTCTGTACCCAGCTTTAACTCTACCAACAAACTTCTAGTTTCCCCTCTAAATAACACTCAGATGTTCAGGAAATGTGTTTCCAGGAATGAATCCACAGGATAGGCAGCAAATTTAAAAGCAAGTCATTCGTCAACTATACAAAAATTGCATTCAAATTTCTCTGCTTAACTGCTCTCTCTTGCTACAACACTCAAACTCAGCCAAATACATCATTTTAAATAAAACTCAGAAAGATAAAAAATTATATCATGTTCCATCTGTTGGGTATCAAGGAAGAAAATGTAATGGAACTTGAGCATCAACAGATGAAAGTAAACATTAAACCATGAAATCGAAAATACTAACTGGAAGCATTCCATGCCAGCTCCTGCAAAATTTGGATAGAGTCTATTCCTATTTTTGTACATTTGATGACTTATTTGCTTTTAAATTTGCTGCCATCCTGATGGATAACGTCTTTGAGGCAGAAGTTGTCCTTTCTTTGCCGAACTTGGGGAATACACACAATATACCTTTCACAATACTATAATTTAACAAAAGGTAGCATATACATTTGTATATTTTAAAAACAGCATTAAACATTTATTCGCTTCCATTTGCTTTATCAAAGATATATTTGGTGAACATAAGAACTGAAAATTAAAACAGTGTTGTGATTTACCCTAAGATTTCACTTTGTTTTTCACTTGAGAAGTAGAAGTCTTTCATGAAAGACACTTTAACCTTGGAGAAAAACCTCAACAATAACCAGATGCAGTGGGAAAAGTTTCACTTTCAATGAAATAGGATTCTCTTCCTTTCTACAGTAATTGATTTCTTGGATGTTTCCAAAATTAAGAGTTAAGAATTCTGGATTGCACTTCAGAGTCTTGTGTAAAGTCAGTTTCTTTCATCTGTAACTGTAAGAACCACACTTCGGAACTAGTCAAACAAGCTGACCTTGGGAGATAGACTGGATGACATAATGCACCCTTCCCATTTCTATAATCTCTGTAATATGATTGTATGAAACTCCTTTTCTCTGCGTTGGCATTCAGCTGAAGCATTCTAGAAAGAGAGCCTTAAGGTACGTCTACACTACGAAATTAGATTTCTAAAAATCAACTTCTATAAAATCAACCTATTTTATACAGTCGATTGTCTAGGTCCTCACTAAGTGCATTAAGTTGGCAGAGTGCGTCCTCACTACCGTGGCGAGCATCGACTTATGGAATGGTGCACTGTGAGAAGCTATCCCACAGTTCTCAGTCTCCGCTGCCCACTGGAATTCTGGGTTAAGCTCCCAATGCCTGATGGGGCAAAAACATTGTTGCGGTGGTTCTGGATACATGTCGTCAGTCTCCCCGCCCTCCCTCTGTGAAAGCGACTGCAGATAATCATTTTGCACCTTTTTTCCTGGGTTATCCATGTAGATGCCATAGCACAGCAAGCATGGAGCCTGCTCAGCTCACTGCTGCTGTTGTGAGCATTGTAAACACCTTGCGCATTATACTACAGTTATGTGCAGAACCTGGCTCAGAGACAGCAGCACGAGGACGATTGTGAGGACATGGACATAGCATGGGATGTGGCAGTTGGGACATCATGGCGGCAGTGAGGTTGGTTGATACAGTGGAACGTTGATTCTGGGCCTGGCAAACAAGCACAGACTGGTGGGACCGCATAGTGTTGCGGGTATGGGATGATTCCCAGTGGCTGCAAAACTTTCATATGCATAAGGCCACCTTCCTGGAACTCTGTGAGTTGCTTTCCCTTGCCCTGACGCGCAGGAAAACCAAGATGAGAGCTGCCCTGACAGTTGAGATGTGAGTGGCAATAGCCCTGTGGAAGCTTGCAATGCCTGACTGCTACCGGTCAGTCGGGAATCAATTTGGAGTGGGCAAATCTACTGTGGTGACTGCTGTAATTCAAATAGCCAACGTAATCACCGATGTTCTGCTACCATGGGTAGTGACTCTCGGAAATGTGCAGGTCACAGTGGGTTTCCCTAACTGTGTTGGGGCGACAGACGGAACACATATCCCTATCTTGACACCGGACCACCTTGCCAACCAGTACATAAACCGCAAGAGGTCCTTCTCAATGGTGCTGCAAGCACTGGTGGATCACAAGGGATATTTCACCGACATCAACGTGGGATGGCCAGGAAAGGTGCATGACGCTTGCATCTTTAGGAACTCCAGGCTGTTTGAGCAGCAGCAAGAAGGGATTTACTTCCCAGATCAGAAAATTACTGGTGGGGATGTTGAAATGCCAATAGTTATCCTTGGAGACCCAGCCTACCCCTTGCTCCCATGGCTCATGAAGTCATACACAGGCAGCCTGGACAGTAGTAAGGAGCAGTTCAACTATAGGCTGAGCAAGTGCAGAAGGGTGGTAGAATGTGCCTTTGGACATTTAAAAGCTCACTGGCGCTGTTTCCTGACTAGGTTAGACCTCAGTGCAACCAATATTCCCATTGTTATTACTGCTTGCTATGTGTGCCATAATATCTGTGAGAGTAAGGGGGAGACGTTTATGGCGGGGTGGGAGGTTGAGGCAAATTGCCTGGCTGCCAATTTTGAACAGCCAGATACCAGGGTGATCAGAAGAGCACAGGTAGATCACTGCGCATCAGAGAGGCTTTGAAAACCAGTTTCACGACTGGCCAGGCTATGGCGTGACAGTTGTGTGTGTTTCTCCTTGATGCAAACCTGTCCCCTTTGTTGATTTTAATTCCCTGTAAACCAACCACCCTCCCTCCTTCGATCACAGCTGGCAAAAGAAATAAAGTCAATATTGTTTTGAAACGATGCTTTTTTTTAATTATTTTTTTTTTTTAATTAATGAAGGGAGATAACTGGTAAGATAGCCCAGGAAGAGTAGGGTGGGGTGGGGGAGGAGGGAAGGACAAGGCCACATTGCTTATTGTAACCACACTACAAATCAAAACTGTTTGAATGACAGCCTTCTGTTGCTTGGGCCATTCTCTGGAGGAGTGGCTGGGTGCCCGGAGCCTGCCCTCCCCCCTCCCCCACATTCTTGGGTGTCTGGGTGAGGAGGATATGGAACTTGAGGAGGAGGGCAGGCAGTTGTACAGTGGATCCAGTGGCAGTCTGTGCTCTTGGCTTTCCTGCAGCTCCACGAGATGCCTGAGCATGTCCGTTTGTTCCCCCATTAGCATCAGCATTGCATCCTGACTCTTCTCATCATGTTCACTTAATGCTTTCCTGGACTCTGTCACTGAATGCATTCATGCATTCAGCTGTGCCCTATCAGTGGGGGAGGACTGCATGAGCTCAGAAAACATGTCATCGCGAGTGCATTTTTTTCATCTTCTAATCTGCGATAACCTCAGGGACGGAGATGATAGGGGGAGCACAGAAATATTTGCACCTGCAGGGGGATAAAAAGGGAGAGTAAAATTTAAGATGATACATTTCTGAGAACAAAAGCGAGACTCTTTCACAGTGAAAGAAGCAATTCACAGCAGACAGCACATGTTCTTTAGGTACAAGGTCACATTTTGCCTTTTATATTGAGCGCCTGACGGTATGGTGATATCACACACGGCTGGGCAACAGAATTCGGTTTCCAGGCAGCCATGGTAAGCCAAAGGGTATGCGGGTTTGGCTTCTAACGCCTTCATAACATGTGGGAATGTGTGCTAACTGCAGCGCCCTCCTTTCCCGTAGCAAGCAATGCTGGTTGGGTTTGCCACTTAAAAGGAGAAGCTGCAGTTTTTGGGTGGATGTGCAGCACACACCTCCCCTCAACCCTCCCTGTGCCTATTTGGGATGATCCCTTCACCCTTCCCCGCACCGCACGGCTATTCTCAGGGATTACTCCTTTTAGCCAAGCGCAAACAGCCCAGCCTGAATGGGGTCCTTTTAATGTTCCCTTACAAAAATTCTCCTATTTCAACCAGGTGACCAGGAATGATAGCACTCTCCTGAGGCTAACACAGAAAGACATAGACCAGGGGTAGGCAACCTATGGCACACATGCCGAAGGCAGCACGCAAGCTGATTTTCAGTGGCACTCACACTGCCTGGGTCCTGGCCACCAGTCCGGGGGGCTCTGCATTTTAATTTAATTTTAAATGAAGCTGCTTAAACATTTTAAAAACTTTATTTACTTTACATACAACAATAGTTTAGTTATATATTATAGACTTATAGAAAGAGACCTTCTAAAAACGTTAAAATGTATTACTGGCACATGAAACCTTACATTAGAGTGAATAAATGAAGACTCGGCACAGCACTTCTGAAAGGTTGCCGACCCCTGATATAGACCAAATGTTGCTTGAATGCAACCACAACCCAGGACAATTCAGTGCCATGCTTTGTGCCGCAATGATTCCAGACTACTTGCTACTGGATAGGTGTGGTATAAGTGTCCTGCTGTGGAGACTAGGCAGCCATCCCCAGAAACCTTCTGCAAAGGCTTTCAGAGTACCTCCAGAAGAGCTTCATGGAGATGTCCCTGGAGGATTCCCACTCCATGCCCAGAGACGTTAACAAACTTTTCCAGTAGCTGTACTGGCCATGAATGCATCCCAAATCTTCAAGGCAAATCAAACATTAAACACTATTGCTTTTAAACCATGTACTATAGTTACAAAATGTGCACTCACCAGAGATGGCTTCTCCACCTTCACGGTCAGGGATCCCGCCTTGGGAGGGTATTGCCTCCGGGCTGATGAAAAGTCCTGGCTGCCGGGGAGAACGGATTCACCACTTGCCTGCTGTGTATTCTCCTCCTCCTCCACAAAATCCTCCTCCATGTTGCATGAGATTCCTCCCTTGCAGGTGTCCACAGACCGTGGTGGAGTACTGGTAGGCTCCCCCACTCCAGAATGCCATGCAGCTGATCACAGAAGCGGCATGTATGGGGCTCTGTCCCAGAGTGACCATTTGCTTCCTTTGTCTTTTGATAGGCTTGCCTGAGCTCCTTGACTTTCAGGTGGCACTGCTGCATGTCCCTGTTGTAGCCTCTGTCCACCATGCCCTGTGCGATTTTGGCATATATATTAGCATTTCTTCTTTTTGATCGGAGTTCTGCCTGCACAGATTCTTCTCCCCATACAGGAAATCAGATCCAATGTCTTCTGTTCGCTCCATGCTGGACCTTGTTTACAATTCTGGGGAAATGTAGTGAGTCTGAGTGGCCTCCCTCTGAGAGCAGGAGAGCGAGGGAACATTACATGGCCCTTGGAGGGCAGAGCCTAGATCGCCCCACCCCCGCTTGCTGGAAGTACCAAGGCGGGGCCAGAAGTATAAAAGGCTGGCCCCATAGCACAGTTGGGGGAGAGCCTGCAGAAAAGAAGGATGCTCTGCCTGTTCTCCTGCATCCCCGAGAGGAACCTGCGCCTGGCTGTTCTCGATGCCCAGATGCTGACAATGACTGGCCTGGAGTACCTGCTGCTGTATATCCTGAGGAGTCGGAAGAGGCCTGGAAGCCGCAGGTACTGAACACTGGGGTGGCAAAAAGTAGCCCAGGGGCAGTCACGGAGCAGCCAGCTGCAGAGCCCGGCGTGGCTCAGTCGGCGTGTTGCAGTCGGATCCCTGCAGATGCTGGGGCAGCCACTCGTGCCCCTGCCAGAGCCCTGGGCTGGGACACAGTGGAGTAAGGTGGAAGCGCGTCCCCCTGCCACCCCAACCCAGGGTGGCTGAACTCCCCCACCACACTGCACAAGGAGGCTCCAGCCCTGAAGAGGAGCTTCCCTTAAAAGTCAGCGCTTAGAGACTGTTTATTTGCTGGATGCCTGAGCTCCGCCCAAGCCCCTGCCAGCCCTGGTGGACTGTGTTTAAGGGCTGACTACTTGAGCTACCCAAGCCCAGGCTAAAGCCTGGTAGTGACTAATAATCACGCAGCCCTATTGGGGGCTCTTGCCTGTTTGACATAAGCTAGGCCTGTGAGGTCAGGGTCAGAGTGAGTGGCCTCCCTCTGACCAAGAGAGCGAGGGAGCATCACAGGTGACTGCATGGTCACCTGTGCTGCTGAGCTTGCCACGCTGACCAAACAGGAAATGAAATTCAGAAGTTCCCGGGGCTTTTCCTGTGTACCCACTAGTGCATCAGAGTTGAAAGTGCTGTCCAGAGCTGTCACATTGGAGCATTTTGGGATAGCTCCCAGAGGCCAACAACATTGATTTGTGTCCGCACTACCCCAAATTCGACCCAGCAAGGTCGATTTTAGCGCTACTCCCCTCGCCGGGAAGTTGATTTTAAGAGCCCTTGAGGTCAGTGGAACTGGGGTGCTTGTGTAGACACGTTCATTATAAAATCGACCTAACGCGGCTAAATTCAACCTAACCCTGTAGTGTAGACCAGGGCTTAGTTTTTGTTTTGTCTTCCAATATCTCTTAGAAAAGTTTGGGATCTCAGGTTTGTTTTCTTTAAACTCAAGTAAAGTGCAAAGAGAATGTATTATACTTGAAATACTTAAAAGCCCTCTAGGAACAAGTTTCCCTGAGGATTCTTTCACTGGAAATATGGTGCAATTATTTAACCTCATTTTTAATTTCCTTACACCAAAAAACCCTAGACTTTTTAAGGTGATGTATAACAAGATGTGAACCAAAAAGATATCTTTAACACATGCTATACAACAGGTAAGCAGAATATTGCTTTCTCAACAAGCATACTGAGAGAATAAAAGGCTGGTTTTTTGTTGCTCAGCAAAGCCTCTTTAATAAGATCAGGATTATGTTGAGGCTCATGTTAGACTGACCTGCCTCTGAAGAGCTTCTTCTATAACCCATGTAGTATTGTCAACAGCTGAAGTTCCTGACGGATTCTTCCTGACCTGCTGAAATGGTGGACAATTTAGAACTTAGTCTCAGAAAATTAAGGACCTTTGAAGTACCTCATCCTAGGTCAGGGATGGGCAAACTTTTTGGCCTGAGGTCCACATCAGGGAACAGAAATTGAATGGCAGGACACGAATGCTTAAAAAACTGAGGTCTGGGGGGTAGGGGGCGGCTCTGGTTGTGGGGCTGGGGATGAGGAGTTTGGGGTGTAGGAGGGTGCTCTGGGCTGGGACCGAGGGATTTGGAGGGGGATCAGGGCTGGGGCAGGGGTGCAGGTTCTGGCCAGGGGTGTGGGCCCTGGGGTGGGGCTAGGGATGAGGTTTGGGGTGCAGGAGGGTGCTCTGTCCTGGGATCAAGGGGTTTGAAGAGTGGGAGGAGGATCAGGGCTGAGGCAGAGGGCTAGGGCATGCGGAGTGGCTCATGCGTGCAGGCTCTGAGCGGCGCTTACCTCAAGCGGCTCCCGGAAGCAGTGGCATGTCCCTTCTCTGGCTCCTAGGTGTGGAGCAGCCTGCGATCCTCAGAGCGGGGCCATGGCGCGGCTTCCGGGAGCAGCGTGGTGCGACCCCGACCCAGCTTCCCAGTGGGAACTTGCAGGCCAGCCCGAAATGGCTCCCAGGCCATTGTCTGCCCACCTGTCCTAGGTTAAAACTGTGGTAATGAGAAAGGAGACTAAAGAACTGACACTAAGGTCAGCTCTATACTAGAAAATGTTTGTTGGTATAGCTGGGGAGAGGCGGACAGGGCTGCAACTATGCTGTAAGAAGCTTGGGCCAGGTATGAAAAAAATCATCAGTACCATACCTAGAAACTACTCGTTTAAAACCCCAGATATGCAAGTAGATCAGGAAACGTCTAGGAAGACGCAATTAGGTTTATCCCTTTTATTTCTTTATGGCTTGTGGATTCCTGTGCTAACCCTAGGTGCTTTTGTTTTGCTTGTAACCTTTAAGCTGGACCACAAGAAAGCTATTCTTGGTGCTTAATTCTTGTAGTTGCTCTTTTAAAATCTAGCAATAGCCTGAGTTCCCAGATGCATTTTCACTTTTTTAAAAAAAAATAAAATTTACCTTTAAAAACAGAATTGGATTTATGTGCACAAACCTATTAAGGCACATGTTGTTTAATTAGCTGGTGGCAACAGCTGATTTCCTTCCTTCCTTAGCTCTTCCCGGGGGGGGAGGGGTAAACGGGCTTGAGGGTACCCAACAGGAAGAAATTCCCAAGTGCACCTTCCTGAGCTCTCAAAGGGGTTCTGCCCTTGGATGGTGGCACCATCTACCAATTCAAGATCAGAGAAAAGCTGTAACCTTGGGAGTTTAATATAAGCCTGGAATGGCCAGTATTAATTTTTAGAATCCTTGCGGGCCCCCACCTTCTACACTCCAAGTGCCAGAGCGAGGAATTAGCCTTGACAGAGGCAGTGTAGCCAAAGCACCCAGCTCCAGAGGTCCCAGCCTCGTGTGATTGCTCATTGGGGCCATTTTAAGCTTATGTGAGAGCAGCCTTGGCTCCCAGCAGTCACAAAAATCAGGACAGCACACGTTCACCACACCAGTTAACTGAGCAGAGTTCCAGATTAGCTAAAAATGTAGCACAGACAGAAGCACACTACTGTAAATTAAAAAAACACAAAAACAAAAACCACATTCTGCACCACTCTTCATTGTGGAACCTTCTAGAGAACTTTAAAAACAAAAAACAAAACAAAAAACCACTTTTACCCACTATGAAAAGTAACTGACAGTGTTTTCTTCTCTTGAAGTTATATATGGAGCTAAAATTGAGTCAAGTGCAAATCCTTACTATTTTTTGCCTTATCTTTAAAACAAAGTACTTTTTAATCAAATATGACTTATTTTGTGCTGTTTACTTCCTGTATTTCTTTCAGTTTAGATGAGCAAGATTCCACTCTTCCATTCTTTTAAAAAAAGTATATATTCATTCTGAGTCTAATTCACTTGCATCATAATGCTTGAGTTCACAACACTGCAAATATTTAAATCTAAAATATCGTGGAAATTTAAAAATAAGTTAAATATTTCTAATCATATTACATTTCATAAAATTTTTAAAGGTCTGTAGTTTGACTAATCTAATGGTAAGTATTTATAATTGGTTTTGGTTAGCTACCTGCCTCTTATATAGTCCGCACCTATGGAGAAAATAAAGCTACTTCTTAGTAAAAATTGTGTGTGTATATAAAAATTAAACTACAGATTATTCAATAATGTTATATTAGCCTAGATTGTGAACCTAAAAAGCCTTTACAGTATTGTTCCAAAGGTTTAGCCATTTAAAGAAATTCAATAAAACACGTTAATGCCTAATTTGATACACACATACTTGTTTGCAATCTGTTTCTGTCATATTATAAAGCACAGACTTACCGTTTTAATTTCTGAGATCTCTGTGTTTGTGTTCTTTGAACTGCATTTTGACATCATGATATCAGTTTATACATTAATTGCATCATTTGCAAGCTTCTGCTCTAAAATGAAATAAAAATGAACAGGAGTGTGGAATTAAAAAAGGATAGCTCAAAAATTCTGTAAATAGTGTAAAATACAAGGAATTTGTAAAAGAACGGACAATAATATTTTGGTCATAAGTAGTAATATAAATATCCCTTATGTAATTTCTCAAAACCATACACAGATGTATCTATATCAGTACACACGAAAGGCAAGCTCTTGTGTTAAAGGTCTATCCTGAAAGCGACAACATAGTCTCCAGTATTTTAGTTTAACAGTGAGAATTAGATGTTAAAAATTTTGAAATTTGTATTTTTTAAAATGAGTAAAAAATATTTCAAGAAATGAAAGTTCAAAAAAGGAAGACTCAGCAAGAAATGAAGAGATAAATTACAAGATCTATTTTACCTGGACATTTTAAAACTACTACAAAAATCATACTTTAAATTCAGCAACTGCTGAAACCCAATAAGCTATTATTAGTCAACAAGAATGACAATTAGAAGAGAAATGCAGTAGTTCTGTATCTTGTTTAATCATGCTATATTTTTTCACACACATCGATAAAGAATTCCTTTCATTTCACTTCTAAACAAAAAAGGCAAAAACAGTTCAAATTATGTTTTGTGCAAATTTTAATTTGAGCCTCAACAAACGCCCTCAATGCATGAAAAAGCAGAGTGTATTTTACTACCTCCTGAACATGTCAATACATTCATATTTGAATTAATTTAAAATATATCTTATTAATTTCTAGTAAGACGGTGCATTATCCAAAATCGAAGTTCAATTTAAAAAGGATCCATATATTTAAATGTCATTTGTACAATGCAACTATCAGGATTTAACAAATAATTTAGTTTAATACAAACATGTAATTGCTGCTCCACAGACTTGCATCTGAAACCCAAAAGTATGGATAGTCTCTAAGCAACAATTCTACTTCGTGTATCCACAACTTTACATCCCCATACAGAAAAGGGAGCAACAGAAATTACTCAATTTATTCATCCAATGTGTAAGCATTCCGGGAATGACTGAACCATTCACCAAAAGAAAAAAAAGTTCTAAAATCCACTTTTGTAAACAAACTGTTACTGAAAAGTTAAAATACAAAATGAACCTTGATAAGAATTTCTATCCTAATAGGTTTTAATAATGTTAACAAAAAAGGACATTCCTAAAGATTACTTCAGTGTGTTCATTTTTACCTCGAATGCTGCTACTGAGCTTTTCCAGAGTTTCAAGCCTGTAATTTTGTTTCACCCTAGGTAACCTAAAAGGTAATATAAAAAGAGAACACTTTAACATGAACTCCCATAAAAATCAATCATGCCATGTGGTAGTCTGTTTTCTTGCATTTTAATATTTCGCTCTGTGGCAACAGCACATGGTCCTTCAAAATCTAATCATCATGTGTCCTTTCTTGGCTGGGGATACAGACAGTGAGTGTCTGAAATATTGGTTCTAGGTGCTCAGGAGATATTTGCATATTTTCTGTTTTATTTGCTAAAGTAATTGCTAGAGTCCAATTAGATTTACAGCTTAAAAAACCCCTTCACTGTGTGTTTCATTTATTACCAAAATGGAGTTTTAAAGAAACTTAATATTCACCATACTTTAAAAGGCTTATAGCATGCATTAGTTTTATGGAGAAATAAATGCAAACACAATTATTACTTCATTTTACAAAAGGATTTTCCATTACATTCAGGAAAATATAAGGTACAGTATGTAAAATCAGATGATATATTTTGTACTCTTGTGCAAAAGAAAACTGCTTGAACTTTATACCTCAAGATATCATATTAAGCCATGTCTCTGTCTCACGTAAAGACCCTTTTCTCCAGGATAAAATTTCTTTTTTCCTTTCTTTTCTCCAGAAAGTACAGACAACCACTTGGTACATTTAGTGATCAGAGCTGAAGTTTAATGAGTTCCTGTTATGTCTAATTTGTTAGTTACCATCAAACTGCTCATTTGCACTGTCTAAAACATGCATAATTTCTATTGAAATAGTATCTAGTCTAACAGTAAAATCATTTCAGATGCTGTTAGCATATTATTAAAGAAATCACTGTTTTCTATCTAGTAAAATTGCTAAATCTGGTAAAAAAAACCCTTGTTTAAGATAGAAATGGTTCTCTCCACAAGAGGAACAGAATGTTTTCTCTGATGCACAGAGGTAGTCAAAATATATTATTATAATATTGAACTTCTAATTTCTAATGATGTACTAATCAGAACAGAAAAAAATGTCACAATCCTTTGGTATAATATCTAACTTCATACACTACATAATATTAGTTTTTGATTATTAATGTAGGAGGCAAATATATTAAGGTGACAAAACGGAAATGGACTAAGTATCACTGATTCATGAAAAATTCACTGACTTCCGTTTTAACACTACATAGCTGTAAAACAGGGGATTGAAATTTTAATTGAGGGCATCAATGAATCAGACACTGACTGCCCTTCAGCACAACAGGCCCTTTTGAGGTCAAATTTAACATGTATCCCAGATAGGCCACATATACCAGAAACTCAGTCAAATTCTAGTACAAAACAGCAAGTTTACAACATATTAGCATCTAAATGATGTTGGTTGAAACCTTGGACAAAGACCTGTTGCAGCAGACAGCAACCCTTCCTGTCTCAAGGCCTAAGGAATCAACAACTTGCCAGTGAGCACTGCCGAATGATGGCAATAGCGAATGGTTACCAAAACAAACTACAAAACCCACTCCTTTCCTTCACTGCGGTGTGTTGCAGATACCAGTCAAATTTTAGTCAAAGGTCTCTTTTACTACACACCGAATAAGCAATCTATAATAAGTGGAAAGCGTGTTAAAAAACACAAAAAAAGAAAAGGGGAAACCATGACACTACTAAATGACAAAACTAGAAAGAGAAGATACTTAATGTACAATGGTGTTACTGTGGAGAAAGAAATTGTATAGACAAAGTAGGCTTTTCATTTTTGTAGGATAATAGGGCTCACATTCATCTGTGATTAATAAAGGTAAAATAAATGACAAAGATTAATAAAGCCAGGAGGGAAAGCTCAGTAGTTTGAGCACTGGCCTGCTAAACCCAGGGTTGGGAGTTCAATTCTTGAGGGGGCCCACTTAGGGCTCTGGGGAAAAAAAGATCTATCTGGGGACTGGCCCTGCTTTGAGCAAGGGGTTGGACTAGATGACCTTCTGAGGTCCCTTCCAACCCTAATATTCTATGAACACTAACATGGGGACTTGCTATGACTGGTTCATAAGCCTTACAAGGTTAGTTTAGCAGTATGATTAACTAAAATTTTCTTTGAGTTGTTTATGCAATATTAAAAAAAATCACTTACAAGCTAAAAGCTGAGATTTCCAAGAGTAACTATTGATTTGGGAGGCCTAACTATACTAATTTTAAAGGGCCCTGATTTTCAGAAAGTGTTGAGAGCCCACCCTTTACAAATCAGGCATCTTCAAGGTGGCTCAAGTTAAGCACTCAAAAATATAATTTCCAAACTCAATAGTCACTTCTGAAAACCTTGGCAAGAATCTTCCAGGCATTTTGGCTAATTGCTACTTAAAGTTCAGCCAAATGTCAGTAAATTTAGACAAAACACACCAGGCCAGTAGGAAGGGCAGACACTGATTCACAAGCATTGTGATACCTAAAAAGTAATTCAAAGAGCTGTGCAGTAAAAAGAATAAAAAAAAAAACCTTAAAATTTACTTTATTTATAGTTAGTAATTCAAAGATTGCCAGAAAAAAAGCCAAAATAGAATTTCAGAATTAAAAAACCCTCCAGAAGTGTGGTAATGACAGTGTTTTCCAATACAAATTATCAAAGCTGCTGCTTGATTTAAAAATCTTCTATAGTTTGAAATACAGAAGTTTTCCCCTCTCAAATTGTTACATTAATTTTCTAATAAAACCATAGGGAACCATGGAATTATTAAAAATAATTCACAAAATTAACTCATTAGGCCCCTATCCTGCTGCTGGATCTGCACAATTGATCTCATGTCAATGGATCTCCATGCAGGAGTAAGGGTTGCCAGCATGGGTCCCATTGCAGAATCAGTATTTATGTCAACAGTCACCAAGTCATTTCTAAAACTGCTAAAGACTTCATGCAAAATCTCCGGGATTAAAAAAAACAAACAAAAAACTTCATTCTTCCCATTCAGAACCAAACAAAGCATTCAGACGGAATAAACTAGCAGTTTGACAACTCAGGGTGGCTGGCAGCCCATAGTAACATTAAGTAGCAAATAAACCTTTTCCTAAGGTTAGCAGTGTTTAAATGTTAACTATTCTTTGGAAAACAAAATGCAACAAAACAAAGTCTTGACACTATTGCAGTAACCAAAAAACATTAGTTCTTTGACTAGATGCAATTATTAACATTATAAATAATACACATTTTGTACACAAAAAAAGATACATACAGTAAAATAAAATACCATCCTAATTATAAGAGTAGGGCTAAAATTCTCTCCGCAATTACCCTTACTATCTGACTTCTTAATAACCATGGGCCCAATCCTTCTGCCATTGAAATCAGTACCAAAACTCACATTGGCTCCAAGTAGCCTCCTAAGCAAATAGTTTAAGGGCAAACAAACATTAAGAAAGTCTTCCCTCATCACTACTGTGAATTGAACTACTGATCACAGGGAACATTCCTTCCACTATGATTATACAGAACAGTGGTGTATATTTTCAGAAGTGACTAGTGATTTGGGGAATTTCATTTTTGGAGTGCCCCCACCTGAGACAACTTTAAATAGTCTGATTTTCAGAATGTTGAGCTTCTACTCTGAAGTGTCTGTAGTGGAACACTTAAAACTCACTATCATGATGACTTTGGGAAACTGTTCTAGCAGTTAATTGCTCTCACTGTTAAAAGTTTATGCCTTTTCAGTCTGAATTTGTCTAGGTTTAACTTCCAGCCATTGGATCATGTGATGCCTTTCTCTGCTAGATTGAAGAGCCCATTATTAACTACGTGTTGTCTATACTGTAATCAAGTAACCCCTTAACCTTCTCTTTGTTAAATCAAACAGATTGAGCACCTTGACTCTGTCACTAACAGGCAGATCTTCTAACCCTCATCATTCTCGTTGCTCTTCTGTGAGCCCTCTCCAATTTATCAACATCCGTCTTGAATTGAGACCACCAGAACTAGACATAGTATTCCAGCAGCAGTTTCACCAGTGCCAAACAGAGTCGTAAAATAACCTCTCTATGCCTACTTGAGTTTTGAATAGGACTAGAAAACCCATTAGAGGCAGAGTCATAGAAATGTAGGGCTGGAAGGGACCTCAGGAAGCCATCAAGTCCAGCCCCCTATGCTGTGTCAGGACCAAGTAAACTTAGACATCATAGACAGGTGTTTGCCCAATGTGTTCTTAAACCTTCCATTGATGGGGATTCCACAACCTTTCATAGAAGCCTATTGCAGAGGTTTGAAAGTGAAGACAGTACAAAATTTTCTAACTAGCCCTAACTTTCTCTATATTCTTACAAACTGCTTTGAGGCTAAGTACATGTAGGGCTGGGAGAGACCTTCATTTAAAAGAGAACCACAGAGTATTAATGCACAACCACGGGCACAGGAAATTACTTCCTTCCCCTTAATTGACTGTATTATAGATAGTTATTGAGTTGTAAATCCAGTACAGGGAGCATGTGTACACAACTCTGAAGTACACTGCAGGGAACATTTCTGAAATTACAAGATTTCAGGGTTTAGTAGAAGGAGTATGTGCAGTGGGAAAAAAGGGTACTCGCAGGACAAGTGGAAGTAGTTATGGTGGGTATTTGTGTGAAGTGCCATTGAAGGTGTTTTTCTCCTCCTCCTATCTGAATATGGTTGTAGTCTTTCCAGTATGATGCAGGTTCTGGAACAGGAGCAGATAGGCAGGTGTTATCTTTAAGACTGCTTTGCAGCTCTCCCGATGTGATCCCAAACAGACTGCTAGCAAAGTGGAGGTTCCACTGGAAGTAAAATGGTAATCCTGAAGAAGAAAAAAAAAAGGGGGGGGGGCACAAGACTAATGTTCAGGTGCCAAAATCACCTTGCTGGACCTTCTCAATTAGCTCCAGTTCATTTTGAAGCTATTCAAAAGGCACTCAAAGATCTTTGGTTGCAAGGGAAAGTATGGGGAAAACATGTGGTGCTCAGGGAGTGAATCTATTCTAGCAGCTACACTCCATTACAAAACAGAAAATTCCTTTAGCTGGCCATGAGATGGAAAAGAGGAGCAGGAGTGAGATCTGGAAAGGGAGGTTACGATTAGAGCTCCTCAAGGATTAGTCCTGGGACCAATCTACTTAACATTTTCATTAATGACCTTGGTACAAAAAGTGGGAGTGTACTAATAAAATTTACAGATGACACAAAGTTGGGAGGTACTGCCAATATGGAGGACAACAGGAATCATACAAGAAGATTCGGTCAACCTTGAAAACTGGAGTAACAGAAATGGGATGAAAATTAATAACGCAAGGTTTAATTTAATAGCACTTCAGGACTAACAAAGAATTTTTGCTATAGAGTGGGGCTATATTAGTTGAAAGCGACAGAGAAGTAGAATGACTATGAGCCACCAATGTGATGCAGCTGTGAAAAAGGCTAATGCAATCATACGATGCATCAGGTGAGGTATTTCCAGTGTAGATAGGAAAATGTTACCACCATTATACAAGGCACTGGTGAAACCTCATCTGGAATACTGTCTGCAGTTCTGGTCTCCTATGTTTAAGAAAGATGAATTTAAACAGGAATAAATACAGAGAAGAGCTACTAAAATGATCAGAGGAATGGAAATCCTGCCTTACAAGATGAGACTTGGGGAACTTGGCTCCATTTAGTCTAATAAAATGAAGACTAAGGGGAAATAGGATTGTGGTATATAAATACATCAGAGGAATAAAAACTAGGGAGGGAGATAAGTTATTTATGTTGAGGGACAATTCTGGCACAAGAACAAATGGATATAAACTGGGCATCAGTAAGTTTAGGCTTGAAAGTAGACAACCATCAGAGGAGTGCAGTTCTGGAACAGTCTTCCAAAGGGAGTAGTGGGGGCAAAATAATCTAACTTATTTCATGACAGAGCTTAAGAAGTTTATGGAGGGGATGGTATGGCGAGATTGCCTACAATAGCATATGGCCAATCTCCAATGGCTAGAGATGGGACACTAGAGGCGAAGGGCTCTGAGTGACTACAGAGAACTCTGTCTGGCCGGTGGGTCTCACCCACATGCTAAGGGTGTACCTGATTGCCATATTTTGGGTTGAGAAGGAATTTTCCCCCAGACCAAAGTGGCAAAAACTCTGGGTTGTTTTGGGATTTTTGTTTTGTTTTTTTGTCTTCCTCTGCAGCACAGGGAATGGGTCAGTTGCTAGTTTGACTAGAATAAATGGTAGATTGTCAGTAACTTAAAGTCTTTTAAGATTTGAGGACTTCAGTAACTCAGCCTGAGGCTATGGGCCTACTACCGAAGTGGGGCGTGAGGTTCTGTGGCCTGCAATGTGCAGGAAATCAGACTAGATCAGGGGTTTTCAAACATCTTTGCACTGCAACCCCCTTCTGACAACAAAAATTACTACCCCAGGAGAGGGGACTGAAGCCTGAGCCTGCCGAAACCTCACTGCCCTGGGTGGGGGGTAAGGTACCAAAGCCCAAGCCCCACTGCCCTAGGTGCAGGGTAGGGGTGGGGGGTTCAAAGCACAACAGCTTCATAGAATATGGAATACAGAATAGATTATTAGGGTTGGAAGGGACCTCAGGAGGTCATCTAGTCCAACTCCCTGCTCAAAGCAGGACCAATTCCCAACTAAATCAACCCAGCCAGGGCTTTGTCAAGCCTGACCTTAAACACCTCTAAGGAAGGAGAGTCCACCACCTCCCTAGGTAAACCATTCCAGTGCTTCACCACACGTAGCACCTCATAAAAGAGGCACATCTGTGGGGCAGAACCAGAACAAGTGTTTGCCTCCCTTGTCTTCTGGCATTTTTGCCGAAGCTCCTTTATTTTCACGTGGCACTGCTGCATGTCCCTGGTGTAGCCATTCTCCCCATGTAATCTTGGCATAGATATCAGCGTGTCTTCTGCTGGATCAGAGCTCTCCCTGCAGACTCTTCTCCCCACATGGCATTAAGATCCTCCACCTCCTGTGTACTCAATGCTGGAGCGCATTTACAGCCTTGAGTCTCCATGATCAGCTGTGCTGGCGAACTCTCCATGCTTATCAAACAGGAAATGAAAATTCAAAAGTTCCCGGGGCTTTAACAAGGGAGCAGCTGTTTCCTGTGTACTTGGCTGGCACGCAGTGAAGTTGAAAGTGCTCTCCAGAGCAGCCACAGCGGAGCACTGTGGGACACCTCCTGAGTGCCAATTCATTTGAATTTCGCAACGCAGTGTCTACACTATCCCTATGTCGACCCATGGATGTCGAATTAAGCGATATACCTCTCGCAGAGGTGGAGTACAGAAGCTGACTTTAGAGACCACCTAGGTTGGCAGAAGGGACTCGGTAATGTAGACATATATATTATTAGATAGACTTAAAATGGCTTATGTCAACCTAAGTTTGCAGTGTAGACCAGGCAAGAAGCAAATACATGACTAGTGCCACATGACTTCAATGGGTCTACTAATATGCTTAAAGATAAGTATGCTATGTGCATCAGGCACTAAACCTGTATTTTCATTAACATTTTCTTAGTGACATTAAATTTTTGTCATTTCAAAACAAAACTGCTGCAGCATTAACAATGAAAAGTTATTTACACTTTCAGTACACTGACAAAGTTACTGTGAACGTTTTTGTTCAAAGGCTAAAATTTTCAAACACTGAAATGTAAAATTAGGTTCCAAAGCCCATACTTAGGCACCTAAGGCTGACACTGTCAAAAGCACCTAAATGACTTTGGAGCATAAGTCCTATTAATTTCAAATGACAACGCCTGCTAGAGGAGTACAGCCAGGTTGAAGTTGTTCAGTTTTCTTGATTTGTGGAAATTCAGTGTGTCAGAAGATGGTGCTACTGGTAAATATAGTGCAGGTTATTTGCTAATCAATTTTGTATTGTTCTCATGGGCAGGATATTAATGGGATCTTAATCTTTCCATAGATCATCCTGTTACATGAGAAACTTCTTAGAAAAAAAGACAGTATAATTTTAGATTTTACATGTAACAATTAGGAAACTAGAGAAACAAGTACAAAATATCCACTTTAGCAATTTAAGACTTCAAAATGGAAAGTATAAACACTAGGAACATGTACATTTAAAAAAAATTAATTATGATTTTTATCCACCTGGCTCTGTTCCTACTCCTTTCTAGACTTGCTTTGAGTAACCAAAAGCTTAGATGTGGGAGTTTGGCTTCTTTCCAAATTTAACCTTTGTTATTAGATTTCACAGTAGCTAGCTCTTTGCTTATGAAGCTGCTGAAATCTTTCATTAGATATCCAAACATACAAGTTCGTTCAATCCAGTTTCTTCTTCCCAGATATCATATTAGACAGAAACACTTCAAAACACTTACTTTGGTCCAAATCATGGCTTTACCTAGCCAATTTTTGTGACATAAGCAGCTCAAGATGACTGCACCAGCTCTCCTAATCAAGCATCTAAAACAAACTAAGGCCATGGCTACACTAGAGACTTGCAGCACTAGTGAGGGGGTTACAGCGCTGCAACTTAGGATGTGGCCACACTTGCAAAGCACGGCCAGCGCTGCAACTCCCTGGTTGCAGCGCTGGCTGTACACCCGGTCGAGCCTCGGGTGTAGCGATTCCAGCGCTGGTGATCCAGCGCTGGTCAGCAAGTGTGGACCCCACCAGCGCTTTTATTGACCTCCGGGGTATAAGGAGGTATCCCAGAATTCCTGTCCACAACAAACCGGAAGAAAGGGAGAGCTCGGAGTTCAGCCAAACTGCTTATTTAAAAAACAAACACAGCTCCTGTTTGCTGAGCGAGCGGAGGCAGGCAGGGGAATTACTTTGGAATGTTCACAGCTGTTTGCTTGAAGAGAGAAACAGCACGCTCACACGGCAGAGGGGGAGGGGAAAGTCCATGTTGAGCAGATGCTTATCTGGTCTGATGGCTATTTAGGGGTACATAATTTGCATTTAGTGAATGAGAGAGGGGTGGGAGAAGGGGTCAGAACTTTTAAAATGATTGAAGGTAGGCACTGTGTGTCTTCCAGTCCTTAGAACTTGCAAGGCAGGGAACTGAGAACAGTGTCAACTCCAAAAATCCATTCTCTCTGTCTCCTCCACGCTCCCTGTCACATTCCACCCCACCCCCCTCTTTTGAAAAGCACGTTGCAGCCACTTGAATGCTGGGATAGCTGCCCACAATGCACCACTCCCAACAGCGCTGCAAATGCTGCAAATGTGGCCACGCTGCAGCGCTGGTAGCTGTCAGTGTGGCCATGCTGCAGCGCTGGCCCTACACAGCTGTATGAACACAGCTGTAACTACCAGCGCTGCAGAACTGTAAGTGTAGCCATGGCCTAAGTATCTAAATGGAAAGTGAGAGAAAGGGAGGAGTGTGGGATATAGAATTAATTGAATAAAGGAAAGAAGGTATTTTATAGATCATGGAACATGAAGCTACTTAGCTTGAGTGAGAGGTTTGGATAACAGGCTTTTGACTGTTGCTGAGAAACACACACTAACTTATCTTCTTTCCTGCTGTCTTGTGTTAATAGTCTTGCTCTAATGGCAATAAATAGAGCTTCAGAAGCAAGTCCCTTATTGATTATTCAGGGAGAGAGTGATTGAGTTTATTAGGAGAGAACATTAGTGGTGGTGGGCAGCAGCGATAGAATGGACTGATGGACATTTTTAGAAATTATAAATATTCTTGGCAATCAACTGCCATTTTTGAAATCGTTACAGGCATATTGCTTGAAACCCTGCCAGAAAAGAACACCTGCTCCTCATCCCAGCCACAACATACACTAAACACTATCCAGTAATTCCTTATAGACCCTTATCCACTGATATAAAGGCAAACAGTATTATTGAAACCATGACTTTCCTTACTGGAACTCCCCTTCCATTCTGCATAAGTAAAATGCAGCTCTGAACAGACTGCAGTTTTGCCAGAGCACTCATTAACCAAGACACAGGTTTCACATCTCAAGTCCTACACAAGTAAAGCACTAACTATGTTAAGTAAGCCACAGAGAAAATTACTTGTCTCTTGGGACCTGATTGCATGTCTTTCGAAGACCAATGAAGATCAAACCTTTTTGGCATTCTCCCAGTTCCTTTCAATGAACTACTTCAAGGTAAAGTACAGACTTGGAGCACCTATAATCTCTCCCCCCCTTAAAAAAAAAAAAAAAAACAACAACTAAAAACAAAAAGCACACCTGCTCCTCCAAAATGTTTTCATCTGTTATAGGTCACGCTTTTTCCCCAAAAGATCTCAGTAGGAAAATTCCTGATTAAATGCTCTAGTTACCACTGTTCAAGAGAAATTCCACCATACTGTGCATCTTCTGATGGTTCCCCAACTACTTTCAATTCTGTCTAATAAAATCTATTTATCTATTCAAAGTATAATCCTAGGATTTAAAGTACCTTGATCCAGCCTTGTGAACTGAACTGATACAAATTTAAGATATATTAACAGCAAGTGGTAACTTTAACTTTCAAAGGATGAATTTTCCTTGATGTCTTATTCCTGTGAAGAGTCGATTAGAGGGACCTACCTCAACTAAAATTTAAGTGCTTTGAAGGTAAGCTGCAAAGTTCACTGTGCTTTTTTGCTTCTCTACATTTTATAAAATCTGAAAGATGTTTTTGTCTTAAACAGAAAATTCAGGTTGCCCAATCTGGAAGCCTATGGTGACTGGAGAACTAATGATATTATAAAATATGAATTAGGAGAGTGAAAGCTGAGCAACTGAAAAAGGAAGGAATTTTTAGAAAGGCTGATAAAAATACTTTGGTTTTGTTAACATAGTTTAACACCAGTTAATAATGAACATTCTGAAGAAAGGAAGTCCTAGTCAAAAATTGCCACTTTAATCAAGACAGCTCACAATACACCTGCTCTGAGACAACCAAGAAGTACTCCAGCAACAGTGGCAAGACCAATTTTAGTAATGCAAATACTTCTAATTTTTCTTCTTTTTAAAAAGAACTTTTCAGGCCCTCTTTACACGGTATAAAGCAATAAAAATGGTAGAAGCCACTTTTTAAAAAAAATCTGCTGTAGGGAACCTTTGCATCTCTCTCTTGCATCCATGTATGCAACTCAGAAAGCGCCACTGTTTTTAAAATCTTGGAGATTATCCAGACAACATGGTAATAGACTGCTTAACAGTAACTAAAAGATAGACTTCTACTTACTGATCAAGGATATTTTCCAAAGGCATTTTCACAAAGATCACATCATGTCTGATTTATATATTAGAGATGTGCCAGATTTATTATTCAAGTTTACTTATTAAAAAGGTCATTCAAATTCAACTACCTGTATAACACTTTTTTCCTTAACTGTTTTAACAGGAAAAAAAAATCTATCAATGACACCTAGGGAGATCAGCTAGAGATACAGACTCACCAACTTACTAACTGTGCAAATTGGCTGGCTGGTGGACCTGCACAAAGGGTACATAGTCTCAAATCAAAACAAAGCTAAAGGGCCTAACCACACTTGTTGCTATCCCCATAAATTAAAAAACCCCACACCAAGCATCTTCTGTTAGTGATCATACTTTTAACTACAGGGCACACACAAGTTTCAAACTAACATTTTTAAGGGCCTGTTGCCTAAGAAAATTCCCAGGTAACATGTTTTACTACTAATTTGTATTACATTTATATCCACAGGCATCACCATCTAGAAAACGTACAGTCACAGTAAAAGACAATCCCTGCTCCAAAAGCTAACAATATAAATCAAAAGGACATGCAAAGGAAAGAAGGAAAAATAGGTGCACAGATGCTACGTAACTTCCCAAGGTCTCACAGCAGTTCAGTGACAGAGCTAGGGATAGTCCCCAGGTCAGCAGCCTACCCACTAAACCATAATGGCTCTGAACTTAGTTTTTTAAATCTCTCTCAATTACTAAAGGATGTTAACCCTTAAGCCAGGCCTCCACAACTCGTAAACTTGCGAGGACCATATTACTCCAAAGAAAACAACTGAGGGCCAAAACCCCCCAGCCCCACCCAATCCCCTCCAAAACACATCCCTTGCCCCAGCACCACTCATCCTGTGGAAACAAACCCTCCTTCCCCAGCGCCACCCCGCCAAAACAGCTTTGGGACAAAAAGCAAGGTGTGGGGGGGAGGGGAGGGTGATATTTTATTAAGAATTGTTCAATTAAAGCAAACTTTTTTTTAATTATTATTTTAAAAAAAATTATGAATCATCCCCCCATGAAATAAGGGGAGGGGAAAAGGGGGACAGTTTGAAGGGTTGTTCTGGGGCTATGAAATAAGGGGAGGGGAAAGGGGGGCAGTGTGAAGGGATTGGATGTGACTGTCCAACACACAAACACAGGAAGCCCGAGGGGCGGGAGGCAGTGTGATAGGGGCCAGGGAGGGGGAAAGTCCCCGGACCAGGGGAGGGGCAGCAGTTGGGGCAGGGCAGGTACAACACACACAGGTCTCCCTCCGGGATTTCCTGGCTTCCCACAGACAGTTCAACTCCCCCTCGCCCACCCCCGATCACTATGGAGGCCGCCTTGGGACCAATCAGCGCAGTAGCCGCCCCACCCCCAACTGAAAGGGGGGTGTCTCGGCCCAGTCCCCCCCCCCCCCGAGCTGCAGCTCAAACCCAGGCCAGATAACCCTCCCCTCGCTCAGCACTTCCCGCCTCAGCGGGCCCTGGAAGTGACGCACCTGCTGTACGCCAGGCAGGGGGACCAGGAGACAGGATACGTGTGGTTCTGGCCATTAGGGCATTTAGAGCGCAGCACGTGGGGCTGTGAGGCAGGACCCCCCAGGCAGGGGGCAAACCCAGCAGCTCCACTCCACTGCTTGCCCGTGGACTGCACAGTGAGCCAAAGAGCAAATGTTGTAGTTCTCTCAAAACAAACCCAAGCCCAGAAAAGTTTTTAATAGAGTTTACGCTTAAAAAACCCAAACACATGAGAATATGTTATTGTCACTCCTTAACAATGTTCCTCTATCCCTATATTGTGAGGTAACAATTATTCCCATATTACATATGAGAAACAGAAGTGCAGAGAAGTTAAGTGAATTGGCCAAGGACACACTGAGTCAGTATGAGCTGGAAGAATGCAACACATAATCTAGTGTCCAGACAACAAGATTGTTGCAACCTAAGAAGAGATATTACTATTTTTCTGTCTCTTTCCTATCCACTAGCAAAAAGACATGTTTGTTGTCGCTGCTGTTCCTGAACATAAGCAGGTGCAGCAATGTTACAGCTCCTCTACCCCAAGAGTATCAGCAATATGAAACTTAGCAGCTTACTTTGATTTAACTCAGTAAGCACCTACACTAAAATGTTGCTCCTGCTAATGGACCTTGCCCCTTATGCCAACTTAATAACTCCACCTCTGTGAGAGATGTGGTGGTTAGATCACCATAGTTAGGTCGATGCAGAGTCAGTGCAGACACTGTGTTGCTTACATCGACTGTTGCTACCTTTCATAAGCCGTCCCACAATGCCCCACACTGACAGTTAAATCAGTGCAAGCACTCTTGGTAAGGATGTGTACTGTCAGCACAAGGAGTGTAGTGTGGACATGCAAAAACAATTTAATTACTGCAGTGGCTGTATGTCGACATAACTTAAGTGGGCATAATTTTGTAGTGTAGATATACCCTTACAAAATCAGATTAATTTCACTAAGATGATGCAGCAAAGAATCCCGTGGCACCTTATAGACTAACAGACGTTTTGGAGCATGAGCTTTCGTGGGTGAATACCCACTTCGTCAGATGCATGTAGTGGAAATTTCCAGGGGCAAGTATATATATATGTAAGCAAGCTAGAGATAATGAGCTTAATGCATCTGATGAAGTGGGTATTCACCCACGAAAGCTCACGCTCCAAAATGTCTGTTAGTCTATAAGGTGCCACAGGATTCTTTGCTGCTTTTACAGATCCAGACTAACACAGCTACCCCTCTGATACTTGATAAAATGATGCAGATTGCACTAGTGCAATCTAATAGTTCTGAGCACCATTATCTCTACGAATTAAAAGTGAAGAAACAGGAGAAAAATCAACTATTTACCGAGTGAGCTGCTTACGACTAAAGAGGAATGTTTTCATATTTTTCATTAAGTACTACAGATTATGACCCCACAAGATGTGACCAGTGTAGAAGGTTCTTCCTTTTAGAAAAGTATTTTAAAATATACTCAATTCCCATATGTGCCTATATCAAACCATCAAAAAAGACCTGTTATTAAAAATATGTATGTAACTCTGCTTCTGTACATAGCACTTCACAAATATAAAGGACATGCTCATTGTCCCAATGAACTTACAATCTAGCAGAGAAAGACAAGACACAGGACAATGGCTCAGGAGGAGGAGGAGGATGAGCATTACTAAACATATACTGGTTGACTCAAGATATAGGTCAAGGTTTTTTCACTTTTGGGGTGGGGGAGGAGGGAGAAGAGGTGCCTAGATTTGTGAACTAAATTGGCAGGATCTCTCTCACCTACCAGTGGAATGCATGTCACTGGGCTTAAACAATCATTTCATGTTAAAAAAAAAAACAAACAAAAAAAACACTCTGAACACTCACAACTAATAATATTAAGTGTAAAAGATCTAAGTTTTTAAGCTATCAAAGTTAACCTAATCTTGCATCTGAAGAAGTGAGGGGGTTTTTTTACCCACAAAAGCTTATGCCCAAATAAATTTGTTAATCTTTAAGGTGCCACCGGACTCCTTGTTCTTTCTGTGGATACAGACTAACAGGGCTACCCCCTGATACCTAATCAACAAGATATCTTCTACCAAAGAAGGCCTGTTACCTCTGGAAGAAAACCAACACACAATGAAGTGTCTGAGTTTGTTTCAGGTTATATCAATACATGACCCACTTTTTTATTGTTTTTTCTATTGTAGAGCTTTCTATAGCATGTGGAACTAGGATATCTAAATGCTTTAATGGCACTGCTTTCACTTTGTAATATTTTACATACAGGTTTTGGAGAAAGATCTTTCAATTTTATCACTATATACTTACAAGCATGCAGCGCCCCTCCCCCTCGTTTCAATTGCGGGAGGTGGCGAAGGAAGAGAAAGATAATAAAGACCCTTAATATTACTCTTTGGGGGAGTTTAAGTTACAACTATTCCTCTCCTCCGCCCGCAACTCATACCCAGGACAAGGGCCCCTTTAGCAGCCGGTGGGGAAGCAGCCCCAGGAGCCACAGGCCTGTCGTCTGAGCGGGCAGCGGTGTCCGGGACGGGGCCCAGGAGCCGGGCGCACACGCCTCAGCAGGCCCCAAGTGCTGCTGGCGGGGGGTGGGAGCTGTGCCGGGGACCCTGCGCGACTCCGGCAGGGGGACCATGCGTTGCAGCCGGCGGGAGAGAAGGGAGGCTCAGCCGGGAGCCAAGGGCTGGGGAAGGGGGCTGAGCCGCGCACATGCCCGGAGCGGGCCGTGATCACTAGCCCAGCGGAAGCTGCCCATCCCCGGTGCTGAGTCCCCGAGCCCGCCATGAAGCCGTTGACGAGGACACATGCCAGGGCCGCCGCCGCCTCCTACCTTCCGGACTAGACCCAGCCTAGAGCCTCCCCGCTACAGGCCGCGTCTCATTGTGCTGCTCCCGCCGCCACTTCCCCGCCGCCGCCTGACTCCCCCCAGCTGTCAGGTTCCTCCATTCACCTGGGCCCGGGACAGCCTCCTGCCCTCCCTTCCCCCTGCGAGGCCGGCCCTACGCAAAGAGAGCACCGAGCCGAGCCCTCCGCCCACAATAATAGGCCCGCCCAACGCAGGCAGCGTATTCGTGCTCTGAGAATTCCATCCCCCACAGTTCATACTCTCCACCTCCCCGGTCCATGAGAGAAGTGAGGCGATTGGAGTAAAAAGGGGGGTGAGAGGTCAAAGGTTTAGAGGAAGGCCAATTAGGGGACAGGAGACAGCAAACGCTTGGGACGGCTGGAGCATTCCGGGGACTCACGTGCGTTCCTTCTCTGCCTCAATTCCCTGCTGAACTTTGCGTGGCGGGAGATGGCATCACGCGCAGATGCCCTCTCCCTGCACGGGGGGTAGCACACGCAGATGCTGCCTCTCACCTCCCCGCATAAGAGGGAGGGGGGGTTATGGCGCATACCTGTCCCCTCCCATTAGGGTTGCCAACCCTCCAGGCTGGTCCTGGAGTCTTCAAAAACTGAAAGATTAATTTTTAATTAAAGATTAGCTCATATAAGGAAACCTCCAGGAATAGGTCCATGCAAAATTGGCATGCTTACCTCCCTATGAGGTGGAGTGGAGAGATGGAGGTTATCCCACATAGATGCCCCCTCCCACTTCCCTGGGCAGTCAGGGGGATGGGGGTATCTCATCACAGAGATGCCCCTGCTATCACCCTGGGCAATGATGGGGGATGGGGTACTGGAACAATTTGCATAATGGGGATGCAGAGAGCCATTGAACCAAACTGTAAATCCTGTATATGATGGAAACCACATCAAGCTAGGGGCTGTACTAAAACACCATTTTGTCAGTGTGATGACCTCCCCCACCAGAAGTGCTGGAACTAAGAGTGGGGGATGCCATCACACTGACAAAATGGTGTTTTAGTACAGGGGTAGTCAATTTTTTGTCAAGGTCTATATTTCTTGGTCAAGGTCCAGACTCCAAAGAAAATAATAAAAATAAGTAAGTAAAATGATTTTGGGTTCTGTTCAAAAGCATTTTCTGGCCCATAGCCCCCCTGTTTACTACCCCTATCCTAGTGATAGTCCCAGAAAAGATTTACCTGGGCCTGGTCAGTATTTTGGATAACCAGCTCGTTCCTATACCCTCCTGTAGCCTTGGTGAGCTGCATGAGTTGCTGCTGTGCAGCAGCCTCCAATTGAGGAATCGCAGCCTTGGGATGGTCCATATTATATGCAACACAGTTGGAGCCTGAAGAGTTGGCCTTCACCACAGCTGTACTCTCACTGCTGGGTGTGGTGGGTGCAGACAAACTGCATGTGTAATGCAGTGCATACATGGGGTCATGTGCTTTTCTCCTGTACTGCCATTCAAATAGCAATCATCATCCTCATAGACTCATAGACTCATAGGTCAGAAGGGACCAATCTGATCATCTAGTCTGACCTCCTGCACAAGTCCTTCAACAGACAGGGTGGAACATTGGAACCCAAAGACTCCATGGCAGTTGGTGGCCCAGTAAATGGAACTAGAGGTAGAAAGAATTTTGGAAGCCTGAGGTTCCATGCCATTACCCCCTTCCGTCCCATACACACACTGGGGTGGATAGGCAGGAGACATGGTGCATTGTTGAAACCAGGCAGGGCCATAGCAACAAAGAACATGGCCCCCTCCGAACATATATCCGGGGCCCCTTACAATGCAGAAACGATAAAAAACTAAACAACTAAATTAATAACATTTATCTGCCGACCGCCATTATGAACGCAAATACACATTCTTTGAATGGGTCCAACTAAAATTCGAAACTGACCGACAGACAACTGATATGGCCAATAGCATTATGATGTATCATAATGACTTCACGGTTTTGTCAGTAAAACCGACATGAATTGTGCAATAGCATCAATAAATGTCACTTACCTAGTTATACCTTACATTTTTTTTGCCACTTTTAGGGGCCCCCTTCCTTGCGGGGCCCCCTCCGGTCGGAGGGTACGGAGGGCGCTCGCTACGCCTCTGAAACCAGGATTTACTGTGTCAGTTGGGAACAGCTGATAGATCTCACCCCATTACAAGTGCTTCTTTCTAGTCCATTTTCCATCCTAGATGCCAGCAGCAAAATTTTCCTATAAGCCCAGCATGAGGTATTTTACAGATTTGCCAGCACTTGCACGCACTAAATTTTGCATCTCAGGAACTTCACTAAAGTCAGAAATCTAACAGGTATCACTGACCTCAATCATTGTACCTTCTGCCAGCTGATCTGTAAGTTTGCCCCTCCCTACATCCTGAGCATTGACAGAGTTCATTTTTACCTTAACCCTGGGTCCACTGAATTAATTATTCATTCCTTAATTCACTTCTCATCTACTGCAATTCACTTTCAATGGCATAATTTGCATCCTGCTGTATATTGTGTCCTCTGCATGTATCTTTGCACTGTAAAATTCAGGAGGCTCAGTAAGCTATAGCCAAAAAAATACTATTTTTCTCTCTGCAGGAATGGGGCAATATCAATCATATTAATTACTAATATTATTAATTTGCATATCTTGGCAGTAACATGAAAGCCAATGGGGATGTCCAGAAGGATATCATGTAACAAACTGGCAAGGTTTACATAAGTTTTGGTCATCAAAAATCTACAACTTAAAGGCCAAACTACAAATCTTCAACTCAAATGTTATTTCCAACTCATATGGATTTGAAAGCTGAAAATCCACCAAAGGTACAAACAAATGTCTAAATGCCTTTGAAAGCAAATGCCTTAGAAAACTATTACATGGAATTAATTTATGACAAATGCTGAGGTTCTTCAAAGAGTTCAACAACCCCTTATCTCTAAAGTTATCCAGAAAAGAAAATGAAAATATTTGAGATTTGTAAAGCAACTGCAACAGCTGGCATGCCTTTGGGCAGCTGGAGGATCATGCAGAAGGCTCTGCCCAAAATAAACCCTCCTTTCAGCATACTCAGAGGAGGAAAGCATATGGGACTTTACAACACAAAGGACGTGCAAAGAGCGGTCCAGGATAGACAGAAATGACTGAGCCTTATTTGTGCCCAATGACATGAGAAGGAATCAGAATAATTATAATAATTTGTATTGTTGTCACACTCAAAGGTCCCACTTAAGATCAAGACCACAATTAGGATCAGGCCCATGGTGCTAGGCAGTGTGCAAACACATTAGATGATATGTCCCTCCTTCAAAGTGCTTACAGTTTGATTTAAGACCAGACCCAGTAAGTGAGCGTGACAAACAAGAGGAGGAAAGTTGCGGGGGGAAAGAAAGAGAAGGTTACTCACCCTGTACAATAACTGAGGTTCTTTGAGATATGTGTCCCTATGGGTGCTCCACTGTAATTGTAATAACACAGGTATTCATGAATTAACCATATGTATAACTTGATGGGTTCAAATTATTAACATACTACAGTTGCACCTATAGGCCACAAACAGGATAGAGGCTTCATTATGCTAGGCACTATGCAAACAAATAGGAAAAAACGGTTACCTACCTTTTGTAACTGTTGTTCTTTGAGATGTGTTGCTCATGTCAATTCCATTCTAGGTGTGTGCACGCCCACGTGCAGAGCTGTCAGATTTGCCTTAGCAGTATACATTGGGCCAGCTGGGGCACCCTCTAGAGTGCCACGCTCATGCCAAGTTATATCAAGCGCCTACGGCCTCTCAGTTCCTTCTTGCAAACAACTCCGACAGAGGGGCAGGAGGGCAGGTAACGGCATGGACATGAGCAACACATCTTGAAGAACAACAGTTACAAAAGGTAGGTAACTGGTTTTTCCTTCTTCAAGTGCTTGCTCATGTCAATTCCATTTTTGGTGACTCACAAACAGTACTTATGGAGATGGGCTCAGAGTTCACCTCTTGGCGGCTTGCAGTACTGCTCTATCAAAACCAGCATCACCCTAGGCCTGCTCGGTAAGTGCATAGTGGCACAGGCGCCAACTCCGTGGGTGCTCCGGGCTGGGAGAAGAGGCAGGGCCAGGGCAGGGATTTGGGGAAGGGATCTAATAGGGGCAGGGAGGGGGTGGAGTTAGGGCAGGGACTTTGGGGATGGAGCAGGGCCAGGGGCGGGAAGGGGTGGAGTCGGGGGAGGGGGACACGGGCACCCACCAGCGCTGGAGAAAGTTGGCGCCTATGCATAGTGGGACGTGAAGGTATGGACTGATGACCAGGTGGCCACCCTACAGATGTCCTGGATAGGTACTTGGGCCAAAAAGGCTGTCGAAGAGGCCTGCATCCTGGTAGAGTGCAGTGACGATCGCTGGGGGCAACACCTTTGCTTGATCATAGCAAAGGCGAATGCAGGCAGTTATCCAGGAGGAAATCCTCTGAGTGGAAACAAGTTGACCTTTCATCATGTTGGCCACAGCGATGAATAATTGTATTGACTTGCGGAATGGCTTGGTCCTTTCATTGTAGAAGGCCAGAGCACTCCTGACATCCAGGGCATGTAGCCTGCACTCGTCTTCCAACTTACATAGCTTTGGAAAGAAGACCGGTAAGTAAATGCCTTGGCTTGAATGAAACTGAGAGACCACCTTAGGAAGGAAGGCCAGGTATGGTCTGAGCTGGACCTTGTCCTTGTAGGAGACCATGTAAGGCGGCGCCGAGGTGAGCGCCCAAATCTCAGATACTCAGCAGGCCGATGTGACCGTGACCAGGAACGTGACCTTCCAGAAGATGAGAAGGAGACAGGAGGGAGTCAAAGGTTCGAAGTGGGGGCTGTGAGCTGTGACAGCACCAGATTCTCGTCCCACGGAGGACCAGGATCCGTGACATGAGAGTAGAGGCGTTCCAGGCCCTTGAGGAAACTGGCTGTGATATCCTGAGAGAAAACTGTCCTGCCATCAAGCAGTGGGTGGAAGGTCAAGATGGCCATTAGATGGACCTTGATAGATGAGAGCGACAAACCCTGATGCTTGAGGTGCAGGAGGTAGTCTAGAATGATCTGCAACAGGACTTGCTCGGAAAAAAACCCCTTATTTGCCATCCAACAGGTAAATCGTTTCCATTTGGCCAAGTAGGTGGCCCTGGTGGAGGGCTTTCTACTGCCCAACTGGGGCATTGTGAGGCTTATTTAATATATGTAAAGGGTTTTGAGAACCTGCAATGAAAGGTGCTATAGAGATGCAAAATATTTCATCACCTGCGTCACATGGGTGAACCTCTGACTGACATTGAGCACTGTCCCCGTTATTAAACACAACAAAATGACTAGGTATTTCTAGTGCATACAAGGGGCATCTTTCTGCTCCTTCTTAGAAGAATAATTATATCCTCTGACAGAATCTGGGAAAGAACAGTTGTTCAGTCCTATGCAGTGGGAGTTGTCACAACACATGAGTCTATTTCTCCACTTATGTCTGGAGCACTGGCGGAAACTGGCATTCTTAATAATTTCTGAAGTAAAATTTAGCAGAAAAAACAATCCTTAAAAATTCTTTGCAGGCCACCATTAAAGAAACAATTTGTTTCTGATTAGGGGAAGTTCAACTAAGGGGCAGGTTGGGGGAATTAGAGTTCAAAACTGAAAGCTTATTCATGGAAAATAAGCAAAGGGGCCCAGATTCTCAAGGGTATTGAGGCACCTAACACTGATGTCAGTGGGAGTTAGGCACCTAAATACCTTTGAAGATCTGAGCCAAGGACTCAGAGAAAGAATTATGGGCAATTACCTTCATTTCCACACCTCTGCTCCCTCAATCAGTCACAGGAACATTTGATGTAATGATACAGTAAGGATCACACTTGTGCTGTATTTTATCCTCTTTTATCATTCTGATTTAGGGTGACCAGATGTCCAGATTTTATAGGGACAGTCTCGATTTTTGGGTCTTTTTCTTATATAGGCTTCTATTACCCTCCATCCCGTCCTGATTTTTCACATTTGCTGTTTGGTCACCCTATTCTGATTGTTTTTCTGTTTTGAAAACACTGATTATTTTAGGACACCTGCTTTGTAAGTAAAATTGATTTTAAATGTTTATCTCCAGACTGTAAATTCAGATAATTTCTTCACAAATTCCTTACAAAGATTTTAACACTAGGCTATGTAATGTAGCTTGTGCAATACAGAACACTAAACAAGTACAGCATGCAGGGCATTTCAACTTCCTGGACATCCTGTAATGTGTTTTTATTATATATTATTGTTATTTATTATCATTATTATTAATTATTATTATTATTAAAACAAGTTGATTGGATTGAGCAAGAGAAATAGGCATTGCCAACTAATTAAAATCTTTAACAAAAAAGGGAGGGATAGCTCAGTGGTTTGAGCATTGGCCTGCTTAAACCCAGCATTGTGAGCTCAATCCATGAGGGAGCCATTTAGGGATCTGGGACAAAAATCTGTCAGGGACAGTACTTGGTTATGCTGTGAAGGCAGGGGACTGGACTGGACTCAATGACTTTTCACAGTCCCTTCCAGTTCTATGAGAGAGGCATATCTCTATATTTTAAAAAAAAAGATGATGTCTTATTCCATGTGACAAAGGTTGTAAGGCAAAGAGAAATTTCTTTTTTTCCATTTCAAAATTCATACTGTTTAGTTGTTTTGTTTTTATTCTGTCATGAGAGATTTTCCCCCCCTATTTGTGCTAGAATACTCAGAATTGCAACCTTTAAAATTATTTTACCCATTCTGTTCCAGTACTTGGCTTTGTTCGTGCTACTGAGTTTTGAAATCATCCCAGGAGAAAATAGGTCGTACTTTTTGGCTCTGTGCATCTGCTCAGTTGTCTAAAATGGATCCTGAAGTGATTTCTTACTGTAAGTCAATGATGACCTCTATTGTTTTCTGCTGTTGAGACCAGCTACAATGTTGTCTTGTTACTTTACTACACACACTACATACAGTTTCACTGACACGTTTTGAAATAAGCTAACAATTATCTGGGAGGGAGTATGGCTCCATGGTTGAAGCAAATTGCTGGGAAGCAACCGACCATTTCTATTCTCAATTCTGCCACTGGACTTGCTGTGACTCTTTGGTCGAGTCACTAAGATCTAATTTTCATTTGGACTGCAACCTGGCTGCCATTTTTCTAATTCATAATTTTGCACTAGCATGTCTGCAGCTGCAATAAATGACAAGCACAAATGCATATGACTTATCCTCAGTACAAAAATACAGATACAGGGCAAAACAATACCCAGAGTCCATTCTAAAAAGTCTAGACTGGGACTTTCAAAGGAGCCCAAGGGAGTTTCAGTTAGATTTGGGCATCTAACTCCTTAAGGGTCCTTTGCAGATCTTATTAGGCCTGGGCTTTTGTGGTCTGTGCCTTGTGCTACCCATGTGTAAATGAGGACTAATGTTTCAATGACATGGAGTTCAAACCCCACATGAGTCAGGAACAGTTTAATGGGCTGCTAGGAGCCCAGTCACCCCCCCTGACATCTGAAGAGGGTGCCAGGCTTCAAGGGAGAAGCTATAAAGGTGAGAGTCCAGCTCTGTTGGCAGCTAGCAAGGAGGGGGAGCAGACTCTCGCTGCAGGAGACAAAGCTCGCAGGGGCCAGAAATTGAGGAAAATGCTGCCTATAAGAATGTCCCTGAGGGAAGTTAGGCCTGGCCCAGGACGATTGCCTTGTTTAGCCACCAATGACCAACTTAGGCTTCCATGAGGTGAAGCAGGGCAGAGGCATTTGTTCTTGGTGTGCTGCAGAGCCCTGGAGGGCTGAAGATTCTGCTGAGGACTGAGCCCGGGGTGTGGGGGAGGAATGTGTTTCTCTGGGTGTATGTTTTGGGTGACTTAAATATAGCTTTGCTGCTTTTTATTCCTGTTAAGCAATAGGTTTGCCCAAGAGAAATAGAGGTTATAATTTGACATGCAGCATCTTTACTTGTGATGATTTCAAAAGGAAAGAGCCCAGCTTGACATTACAGATCCCTGGTTATGCTCACAGGCTGGCAGTTATAAAACTCATCATTCTGACTCAACAGAGCAAGAAACAAATTTGGAACCCCATGTTGCCATTTTAATCAAAATTGTATATGTGCTATAAAATGGTATCTGTTTAATGACACTTGGAGTTGGACCAATGACTTAAACACTAATTGAATTAATTAATCCATTTCTCTAGTAAACAAAGACTTTTCTATATTTGTTGATCTGAAACTTGCTTGTTCATTTTGTCAGGAAAGAAAACACAACCAATAGCAATCTAGACACTCCTGCTTTTGCATATCAAATATAATATTTATTTGTGTCAGTGACTGTCACACAGTACAATATTGGTAAATCTAAGTACACAATTATTCCTAGGAAGTAATTTTTTCATATGAGCTGTATAGTTTTTGATGATTAATCAGAACAATGGTTTCAACCTGAAATGAAAACACATCTCTTGAGATGAAGAAACTAGAGCAAAAAGTTTATGCTGACAGCTTTGGGAAGTGACTTGGATCACAACTAATAACAACACAAATCAACACTATGCCCATTCCTCTCCTTCCAAGTCTATAACATTTATTAATGAAGAAATCTGATTTACATAGGAAAACTTACAAAAATATGTCAGTTTCAAGGGAAATGCAGTTAAGTTTGGTACAGTATTAAATATAAGGGAAAGGTTTTATTCTCCAGTGATTAAACCAGAAAACAGGTAACCAGATCCTTAGGGGCCAGATCCTCAACTGGTATAACCTGTCAGTCAATGGAACTCTGGTATTTTATGCCACCTGAGGATTGGGCCCTGGGATTCTACTTCCAGCTCAGTCACTGATTCTTGGTAAAACCTTGGGCAAGTCATTTAACCTCTCTTGCCTCATTTTAGCCATCTGTAACACAAATATAAAAAGATATCTCCTGGAGGTATTAGGGAAATTTTATTAACTAGCAATTGTAATACACGTGAGATTCTTAGACCATCATTACTCTGCAAAGTGAAAAGATTTACCTGCAATATATAGTGATGGCTGACAAATAATGTAGCTAGATTATCATTTTCTTATTAAACATACACATGGCAAAGTAAATTCCACAAGGGCACAGACCAGCCATAAAACATTAATGCAAAGATTTTGAATTCAAAGTATTTACAACAGATGGAGCTGTATATTTCACTCTGATCCACTCTCACATTGTGTTCAAAGGTAGCATGTATATCGAGGCAGGGGAAAATATTCGGTAGCTAACAGCACTACTCACTCAAGGATTGCATAAAGTCACTAGCAAGGCATTTTAGAAATCACTGTAATAAGCTCTCTTGAAGATTATCTTTGCAAGTCAAAAATTACCTACATACATGTTATTAATATCTAAGGACAGAGGTGTTGGTAAAGTCTGAGACTGTTGAAAACGTATAAGCCATAGGCGTTGACTCCGTGGGTGCTCCGGGGCTGGAGCACCCATGGGGAAAAATTAGTGGGTGCTCTGCACCCACTGGCAGCCAAGCTCCCCCCTCCCCCGAGCAGCCACTGCCAAATAGCTGTTTGGGAGCTTTAGCATGTCCCAGGAGGGGGATGGGGTGGAGCAGGAACATGGTGCACTCAGGGAAATAGGTGGGGCCGGGGTGGGGATTTGGGGAAGGAGTTGGAATAGGGGCAGGGAGGGGGCTGAGTTGGGGTGGGGGCTTTGGGGAAGGGGTTGGAATGGGGGTGGGGCCTCATGGAAGGGGTGGAGTGGGGGTGGGGTGGAGGCAGAGGTGGGCTTGAGCACCCAGGGGAAAGAGGGAAAGTTGGCGCTTATGGTACAAGCAATTACATGTGGCATTACTTTCAGCTCCTAGTAGTCCAACTCCATCCACTCATACATTCCTAGAGTTCAAATCCTGCACTCCATACACACACGACTCCTAAGACCTGTAGAACTTTGGCCCCACACGTTTAGGCCTCAGTTCTGCAGTTAGATTCACCTGATGTCAGGATCTCATCAAGCCTGCTAAGTACTTAGGCAGTATCCTTAGCCACTGCACCACAACAGTGTACTGAAATGCTACCCCAACCTACAGCTTTAGTGCTAAAGGCCTACAGACCCACAGTAGCCACACCCCAGGCCCCTCATTGGATGGACTGGCAGCACTCTCATTAGGTACCAGGGCTATTTCAAGACCTCAACAGGAAGAGGATGGAAGCTATCTGAGCAATAGACCATTGCCCGTTGGTTGCTGTCTAGATCGCCTTGCCTGACCCTGCCTTGCTGCCTCACCCAAGCTCACCTCCCCAGTCAGCTGATCTAGCCCCTTGGGTTGGATCTTCTGGCTACAGACTCTTGTGAGAATGCCAACCATTGCCCCAGACTGCCTCTGATACTGATTGACCTCCTGGCAACCTGACCACCCATGCACACTTGACTGCTGCTTTGGACTGCCCCTAGTCCACCTTGGCCACCAGGCATCACACCTGAACAGTCCCAATTACAGGATCAGGGCCACATATTGCAACAAATGTTGCAAATGTTTTTGCTTTGTTTCTAACTCTATCCTCATGCACTGTACCATTAAAAACCACAAGCTGAGTTCCATTGTTCTAAGCATTTATTATATCTAGGGACCAGGATCCTGCACTGCTGAAGCCAGTGGAAGTTTTGCATTTACACCACTGGAAGCAGGATTGGGACAGTATAAGTGACAGATCCTTAGAGGTACTTACTACCTGCAGGATTTGTGTGGGAAAGGATGGTCCAATGGTTAAGTACTTCCCTACTTCAGTGGTGTATTTTGGAGGATAACTACATTAAACAGTGTGAGGTGTGTGGATTCTACACTAAGGGGGGCCATCTAAAGTACACAAGATAGATAGCCCATTAAACTTTCTGCTCTGATTCAGGCTGTCACACATTTACTGAAAGATAACCCACAGTTCTCTCTTCCCTACCACCTTCCTTTGTTTATGTGCATGTCTAAGTTTGTCCGTTTTAGATTGTAAGCTCTTGAGGACAGAGATCCAGACCCTGGTTCTCTGTGTCTCATTGTGCTTCTGCTACTTCCCCATCGCTGATGTTCTGCAAGAGAAGTGACTGGAGAACACTGTAAAATGGATCCAGGCATCAGCTATTCATCTATTGAACCACCAGTTCAAATGCTTAAAATCATAAGTGAAACGGAGGCCTTGTCTACACCACAAAGTTGCAGCGCTGGTGAGAGGGTTACAGCGCTGCAACTTAGGAGGTGTACACATCTGCAGGGCATTACCAGCGCTGCAACTCCCTGTTTGCAGCGCTGGCCGTACACCCGGTCGAATCTCGGGTGTAGAGGATCCAGCGCTGGATCACCAGCGCTGGTCATCAGGTGTAGACACTCACCAGCGTTTTTCTTGACCTCCGTGGAATAAGCAGGTATCCCAGCATACCTGAGGAAGCCTCTCTGGTAATCAAGCAGGTATCCTTCCCCGCAGTGTGCTCTCGTGTTCCCCGAACCCCCCCGCAAGCAGGTCTCCTTCCCCGCGGTTTGCAGGGGGGTTCGGGGAACGCGAGAGCACACCGCGGGGAAGCAGGTCTCTTTCCCCGCGGTGTGCTCTTGTGTTCCCCGAACCCCACTGCAAGCAGGTCTCTTTCCCCGCGGTTTGCTCTCGCGTTCCCCGAACCCCCCTGCAAGCAGGTCTCCTTCCCCGTGGTTTGCAGGGGGGTTCGGGGAACGCGAGAGCAAACCGCGGGGAAGGAGACCTGCTTGCGGGGAGGTTCGGGGAACACCGGAGCAAACCGCGGGGAAGGAGACCTGCTTGCGGGGGGGTTCGGGGAACACCGGAGCAAACCGCGGGGAAGGAGACCTGCTTCCCCGCGGTTTGCTCTCGCGTTCCCTGAACCCCCCTGCAAGCAGGTCTCCTTCCCCGCGGTTTGCTCTCGCGTTCCCCGAACCCCCCCTGCAAGCCGCCCAACAGCGCTGCAGTGTGGCCACATCTAACACCACTTGCAGCGCTGGTTGCTGTAAGTGTGGCCACTCTGCAGCACTGGCCCTATACAGCTGTACTAATACAGCTGTAACAACCAGCGCTGCAAAATTGTAGATGTAGACATACCCGGAGCTCAGTAAGTCTTATTCTAAAGCTGATATTTATCCACCTCTGGAAATGCATGATTCAGCAAAATTATTTTTGGAAGCTTACATAAGACTTGACCCCTACCTGATTCTACATGCTGGTAAACCTTCACCTTCCTAAACTCAACATCTACTCCTTTTAAAAAGTGACTGGGAGAGAAAATTAGACTCCTGTTTTCTAACAATCACTGTCTGTAAGTTTTCTGCTTGTCAAACTGTTTCTTAAGATTTCTTTATAACAAGCAAATACAGTCTCTAAGCATGAAAATAACATTATTGGAAACAAAATGGTTTCTCCTGAAAAAGTAAGTGTAGCAAAGGAATTTTTCAGCATGGGAAAATATGCAGACAACAGTTATGTAAAGAAATTCTGTCAGTTTATTTCAAAATTGGAGGTTTTATAAAATAAATTTTCAGCTATTCACTCTTGCATCCTAGTGTGATTACAGAGCAACAGTTTCCAAAAGTAACTTTTTGCTATTTGTATCAACTATACACAAAACATTTTATTTCTCTTTATTTTTCCTTCACAAAAATCAGCATTGAACAATAATTGCAAATATTCAGGGTGGACCACGGACAGGGTGACCAGAGAGCAAGTGTGAAAAATCGAGACAGGGGGTGGGGGGTAATAGGAGCCTATATAAGAAAAAAGACCCCAAAATCGAGACTGTCCCTATAAAATTGGGACATCTGGTCACCCTAACCACTGACCAAGAAAATATTTAGAAGTATTTACAGATAAACTTCACTGTCTTTTAAGTACATATTTACTTCTTAATACCAGAGTTTCAAATTCTCCTCGCTATTCAATAAAATGCAAGTGTGTGTATGTCTACAGAACAAATAGGGCCAAGTTCTGCCCTCAGTTATCTCCTTGGAACAAGTCAATGAGGGTCTAACAATCAGATCAGTGGGGTTGCATTAATGTAACCAAATTAAAGAATTTGGCACACTGATGCTGCTCCACAGAGCAGCAAATAAGCTTTGTTATTAGGGGATATAGTTAAGACTTCTCCACAAGTACAAACTGGATAATTTATTTATGAGAATCTCCAGCAAAGTATGATCAGCGCCATATATTTGAACAACTTGCACAGAGTTGGTTTGATGGGGAGGCAGCAAACACTCATTTAAATAACCAGCATCCTTGACAATTAGTCAAAGAAAGGGAATGCTAATTAAAAACAAATGCACATTCATTTAAGTTTCCTGATGGATGTTTACTCCTGGCACAAAAGTCCCTCTAAACCCTTCAGTAACCCAGCACTTTACATATTAAAATTTAAACTGGAAAACAGTAACAAAAGTACAGTAAGTTAACTAAGTTCATCTGCATTTTACAGGTAAGAATAACATAGCTGAAAGTGTTAGCATACCTGAAGCATCAGTTAAGTTATGGCCCGTTAAGTCAATTATAATGAGATCACAAATGAAAAAAGATGGTATGAGCCTTATAATTAAAAACAGAAAAGTTTGACTAAACAAAAGTAATATATTATTCCATGTTTCAAAAAAAAAAAGGGGAAGAGACTGGGTCACTGATTTCTAAGGATGGGCAGCATTTAGTCATTGAGATGAGATTCTCCACCCTTAATCGTTTTGAAGGTACCTAACCAGACATTATTAATATTTATTTGTTACCATAGCACCAAGGAGCCCCAGTCATGGACCAATACCTCATTGTGCTAGGCCCTGTAGAAACACAAAACAATTTACAAGAAGAATTTACAAGAAGTCCCACTGAAACTAATGAGGCTACTTGTGGAGAAAGGTACCACAGAACATGAGCAAGGTTATTGGAATCTGGTACTTGTTGAATGGGCATGTTTTTGTCTTCTCGTGAGGTGAAATTGTTTCCCATTCCCCAGCAGTAAAACCACAAATCAGGCTGTTAGTGCCATTTTATTTCCTTCTCATATAGAAGTTAAAAATATAATAACCACTATTAAAGAGGTGATTTCATGTCCCTTAAGCAGAGATAGCTATTGCTAATGTCAGCCTAGTGTTTCTCTCAGAGTGTGAAAATAAGGTATAATTCTATTTTTTTTTTTTTACCAGCAATAACCATTGCCTGGAAAGGGGGCAGCAGAAATTCTACTGAAGAGGAAGGACACTTTTTCGGACAAAGACTTCAGAGTGAAAGAGCAATGCTTTGATGGTCACTCAAGAAATGAACATGCAGGGCCGGCGCTTCCATTAGGCGACCTTAGGCAGTCGCCTAGGGCGCCAGGATTCAGGGGGTGGCATTTTGTGCACTCCCCACGGGGCGCATGGGAGCTTCCGGTTCCGCTCCCGTTGCGCCGCCGAAGAAGGACCTTCTGCCGACGTGCCGCGGAAAACAGCGGCAGGCAATTGAGCAGCTCAATGACTGCCACTGTCGCCTGCGGCATTTCAGTGGAAGGTCCTTCGGCAGCGCGATGGGAGGGGAATCGGAAGCTCCAGCGCGCCCTGTGGGGAGCGCACAAAATGCTGCCCCCCGAATTCTGCGTAGGGCGCCAGAAACCCTGGCGCTGCTCCTGTGAACATGGCTTTAGTCCTTGAGAATAAAGAGATCATCCAAGGTTCCTAAAAATAAGAAGCATGATTCCATTTCCCTCCCATGCCTAATTGTCATATTCTGTTTAAATAAATGATATAAATGGATTAAGCATTCTGATTATACTTTCCCACATAAATTAATACCTAAAGATCCACCCCTTCACTGTACAACTTTGGCAGTTTTGCACTGTTCCAAAAAAAAAAAATAGGTCAACTCGTATACTTATTGAAGAGAGGATTATAACAATTACAAATTAGATGTCATCGAAGTAGCATTATCACTGATACACAGTATTGCTTCTAGAAAAAAAAACTTTTTTACTGCAGTGTTAAGGTTGCAAAGTAATAAATAACATCATTAGGAAACGGAAAATGTAAGGTTCCTACTGCGATGCTAACCTGTCCCCATGTATGCAATAAAATACTACACATGGGCAGATTGCGGCCCAGCTTGCATGGCAGTGCAGGGACATAATGGGCGTACCGTGCAAGATATTGTAGATGAGGATACTTCCTCCACCCTGCACAGATGGAGATTTAGATTGTCAGATCTTATGGGCAAGGACTGTCTTTTAGTTCGTGTCTTGGTCCCAGCCACAGGCTTCTAGGCACTATGATAAAACAAATAAAGAATAATGAGGAAGTGGAATGGGCCAGGTAGAATCACAGCTCTGCTCCCCAATACACTAGTGGCACAGCTATGCCAGGTATGGATCCAGTACAGTTAACTCCTTGGAGAAGGGGAAACCAGGAGGGAGAGTGACACTCTCTAAATCACAATCTCCCCCCTGAGCTGCTCCAGAGGACACGCTGCCCCTCACTCAGGTCTGGTCTACACTTCAATATTAGAACAACCTAGTAGCTATGTCACTCAGAGCTGTGAAAAATTTCATGCCTTGAGCACCATAATTAGGTTGATCTAATCCCCAGGGCAGATACAGTTAGGTTGACAGAATTTTTCTATCCCCTTTCAGAGAGGTGGACTAACTAAATGGATGGAAAAACCCCTTATGATGACGTAGGAAGCAACTACATTACTGTGCCTCAAAGGTGTAGCTACAGTCCTGCAACTGTGCCATGGTAGCGTCTGTAGTGTAGATATAGCCTCTGTCCAAATACCTATCTCACAATCTAGCCCTTAAGAAAATGAGGAACAGAAGGTGAGCATCATAACATCAGTACCATTAACTTGCTTGAAAGACAGCTTCTGATCCTGCAACTCTTATTCATGCAAATAAATCATCTTGTTCACATCGGGAGACTCAATGAAGTGAATGGGACTATTAAGTGAATAAGGACCTAGGTGAGCTAGCTCTTAAAGAGGCAGGTGCTCTTAGTCTGCCTTATGGTGTACGTGCTTAAGTTGATTTAAAGCCACCATAAGGTTCTGATCTTGCAAGTTACTGAGTGCCAATACGTCCTATTGACTTCAATGGAAGTTGAGGACACTTAGATCTCATAGACATACTCAATGCCTTGGCAGATTTAGCCCTAAATCCTTAAAACTGGCACAGATTAACTGAGTATTAGATTACATTGCTAAGTGCTCACTTATGAAAGACCCCATTTCTTTAAGGTTCTGGTCCTACAATTGGATCAGAGCAGGTGAACTCCTGCGCCTGCGTGAAGTCCCACTGAAATCAATGGGGCACTGTACACCTGTTACATCTGTATAAAATCAGAATAAATTCATTGACATCAACAGAGTTATTCTGGACTTACATTTCTTTAGATGAGAGCAGTATTTTGAGCAATGAATGGAAAATTTCAGCCCCTAAAATGAGTTTTATAAAAAGCTAAGGATGCAGTGAGGAAAAGTGGGTTATCACTTAACCTATTTTGCAAACTTAACTACAAGTTTCACCACAAAACAAAAGCTGTAAAGCATCTATTTTAAAGGTTGTATTGCATACAATTTTATATGATCATTCACCATATTTTTCAAGACCATGGTTCATTGACTCACCTGACTCATATTTGCAGTTATTTTGTCATGTCTGCAAATTATGCATGAAATTGCATTACTTATTTGATATTAGTTTTCTCATGATTTACAATGATTCATAAGTATAACATTCATACAATTATACATACTCTTAAAATGTTTTTATAGCTTTCAAATATAGATAAATCATTGTGATACAAAATAGTATTTAATCTTTAAAACAGTTTTTCTTAGCTTTTCTGAATTTTAAGCTTTCAATACGATTCTATAGACACTTCAATTACACTGTAGAAATTCCACTAAAATAAGTTTTAGAGCTCAATCTATCAAAAATATTGATAGTATTTAAAATGGGACTGTATTTTTTAAGGCTACACAAATGAAACTTGTATGGGTCACACCCACTGTGCTGACCCATTATCATCTATTTGGCAAGGGCTGCATTAATTTTCAGTTTGATTATATCCTTGCCTAATTTTGCAGCTGAAAACGGAGTAAGAATCTGCCAGATCATTCATAGGAAATTTCCTCCTGAAACATTAGACCCTTTTTGACATAGGCCCAGATTATTAAAGGTAATTAGGCATTGCTGCACTCAGCGTCACAATGCCTAATTGATTTAGGAGCCTACATATCATTTGCAAAAGGGATTTAGGCACCTATGAGTCAAAAACTGAGGCCCCAATTCAGGAACGCATCCCTATTCAGGAAGGGCACTTAAGTAAGTACATGCCTACATTTAAGTGTATGCTTAAGTGCTTCCCTGAATCAGGGCTTAATTAAGTGCCTAAATATGGATTTGTGTGTTTAACTTTAGACACTCAGATTAACAACTTTGGCCTCAGTGACTAGAGCAATGTTACACAGTTAGGAACAGAACTGAAGAATCCCAGTCCTCTGCTCTAATCACCCACTTTTAATTTCTCCTCATTTCTGTCAAGCTACATTCTTATTGCTGCTGACATTGTCCATCAGCTCTTAAAACATCACATACCCATGACTAGTCCTGCATTCTTTAGGCAAAACTCTCATGAACTTAAATGGGAGTTTTTCCGAAGTAAAGACTGCAGGATCAGGCTCCCAGGCTGCAACATACCAATAGTGTACACAAAGTCTGATTACAGGTTAAATGCCGTGGTACATTTTAAGTTGCTGCATGTGGAATTAAGGGCTTGATCTTGCAGGGTTGACTGCACTTCAGAAGTGGGTGCAGTGATTCTCGTATTATGTTTTGCAAAGGGATCCTCTGGGAGAAAAGGCACAAGTTCAACACAAGATATTTATCTAAATATGAAGTTTCCAGAATTGTCATTGTGTGTGTCACTGAAACCTAAAATGTTTGAGTCAGTGCGAAGTGATGGAAACAGCTTCAAGCATGGCTATGAATTTTTCTTGTTCAGACTATCACCAGGTTCAACCATCACTGGAATTGGTGGCCTCTTATTGTCTATTTTTTTGAGTATTCAGCCATTTTGACTTCACAAATTACATTCGTGCAGTGTACAGCTACAGTAAGGCATGTACAGTAACTTCTCGCTTAACGCTGTAGTTATGTTCCTGAAAAATGCGACTTTAAGCAAAACGATGTTAAGCGAATCCAATTTCCCCATAAGAATTGATGTAAATAGGGGGGTTAGGTTTCAGGGAAATTTTTATTTCAGTACAATTTAATACAGTACACATCAATGATGATTGTGAAGCTTGGTTGAGGTAGTGAAGTCAGAGGGTAAAAGAGGGTGGAATATTTCCCAGGGAATGCCTTACTGCTAAATGATGAACTAGCACTTGGCTGAGCCCTCAAGGGTTAACATGTTGTTAATGTAGCCTCACACTCTACAAGGCAGCACAAATGGAGGGGAGGGGAGACAGCATGGCAGACAGAGACACATACCCTTTGTGCATTGTACCTTTAAATATGCTGACCTCACTCTAAGTACACTGCCTTTTTAAGTAGATCAGCAAGTCGAGACAGCAGCTACTGCCAGCAAGCTCCCTGGGAACATTGCACAACTTTAAACGAGCATGTTCTCTAATTGATCAGCAACGTAACAATGAAACAACATTAACTGGGACATTAAGTGAGGTGTTACTGTATCTATGCCATGCCAAGACTCCTGGTCCATTGTGATATCAGAGGTAACTCAACCAATCACTGCCCTTACACTACAGCTAAGTTGCATCCAACAATTTGATTGGTTGTATAGGGAGATTGCACAGATGATGGATTAGTTAGCCCACTTGCCATAACCATGCAAGAGCACAGGCTTTTGGCCACTAGTTATAAAATAACCCGTCAGACTTCAGTGATAGCTGCATGAAGTAAATGTCACAATGCAAAAATCACTTATCGGCCAGTTGTCCGATGAACAAAAAGTGTACTCAGCTCAGTGTCTGGTTTGTGGTACTTTTTTTCCTTTTTAACAGAGGCAGTGAGACTTTATCCAGGATCACCTAGAGTTCCTCCAGAGAAGTGCCAGTTATGTGGAGACTTTTCTCAATTCTGTCATCTCTCTTCTAGAGATAGGCCTGAACCAAAACCTTGGGCCTACTTCCCCTCAAACTTTGGGTGAAGAACAGATCTGAATCTGCTTCTCAAATCTATGGCTTGGACCCATCTCTACTCTCGTCTGATGTTGGCCAAGGACTAGAAGATCCTTATAACGGACATATGGAAAGAGCCCAGGGGTGAAATCCTGGCTTTAGTGATATCAGTGGCAATATTCTTATTGACTTAAATGGACCAGGATTTCACCCCAAGTGTTTAAACTATCATCCTATGCAGCATTGTCCTCTAATCCTAATTGCACCTCCAATATGAGGTGTTACTGAAAGGTAATAACAAGCTAATATCAAGAATTTATACAATAATTTAGTGCAGTGTGCAAGGAAGGAAATACTCAGCAGATAGCAAGCCTTTAACAACTTTGAAGCATGTGCAAATGAAGTGCTTAACATTCAAGTACATCTCTACCCCAATATAACGCTGTCCTCAGGAGCCAAACAATGTTACCGTGTTATAAGTGAAACTGTGTTATATCGAACTTGCTTTGATCCACTGGAGTGCGCAGCCCTGCCCCCCTGCAGCACTATTTTACCGTGTTATAGCCGAATTCATGTTATGATATTGAGTTGCATTATATTGGGGTACATATATATGTCCTGTCTTCAAAAAGCTTTTATTTAAGATGAGCACGACAAATAGCGTACTGAAAGGGAATCTTAAACATACAGCCTCTTATTATAAATACCTTTTATTCTAACAAAGTTGAGTGCAAGCCCACAAAACACCTCTTTTTTTAATAAGGCGCTTTGTGGTCTGATGTATGGATGTTTAAATTGAACCAGCAACGTTACATGTCCTCATGAGGGCATCGTGAAGTCAAAATGTGCCTGTGGGGGGAGGGATAGCTCAGGGGTTTGAGCATTGGCCTACTAAACCCAGGGTTGTGAGTTCAATCCCTGAGGGGGCCATTAAGGGAACGGGGGTAAAAATCTGGGGATTGGTCCTGCTTGGAGCAGGGGGTTGGACTAGATGACCTCCTGAGGTCCCTTCCAACCCTAATAGTCTATGATTCTATGATTCTATGACTATACCAGAAACACCATGGGTAGAAGTTATTGCTATTGCCAAGTAGGCAACTCCAAGCTTATACCTGATTCCCATTCTGGCTAAAAGCTCAGTATAAGCTATAAAGTAATCACTAACGTCTTCACACTTTTACTGTCCCATTTCTATGCTGTTTTTGATCAAAAGCATCCGACCAAATGCAAGCCAAGATCTTTGCTATTTGTCTGGCGATAGAAGTCCCTTCATATGTACTCGAGATTTTCAGACAGAAGAAATATAGACTGCTGACATTTTTCTGGATCTATTTCTCCAGTAGTCATTTCTTCCACTATTGATCTCAGTGCTTATAATCCTCTTGTGTTGCACCTCCACCTCAGAAGGTGATAAGCTGGGTTTTTTATGATTTTTGGTGTCTTCAAAGGCAGAGTCTTCATATGATCTGATAAGTGCAATCCACTGATGCACCTGATCCAGAGGCTGAATGGTAAAGGACAAGGAAGTAGATAACATAGCAGAAGAGGCAAGAGATCCAAACTGATGTTTTCCTTCTGTAAAAATCTGCTTTGGAGTGAATGATTAATCATTTATTTTAGAGAGATGCACCTTAAAAGATATTTTAGATGGTGGCCTCTTTGTCAGTGGTATATAAAAAGAAGAAATGTCAATGTTTCCTGAGGTATCCTCTATTAAAGTCTCTATACCAGGCTCTCCTTTCCTTCCTTTAAATCTCTTCTGGTAAGCAGCTACCCTAATCTTTCTTTTTTCACAGCCAATTTGCTAATATAGAGGGTAGAATATTCAAAGAAGAGAGGACAGCAATAAATCTGAATTCAAAGGAAAACTTGCAGAAAAGACAAACTTCATTATCATCACTTCACTTGTACCAAGGCTCAGCATAATGTTTCCTTGTATTTCACTAATGGAAACGTATAAGCTTCTCCTTCACTCCAGACTTGAGCAAGGAGTAAGAATCTATATACAACAGAAAAACTTGCCCATGACCACAGATTCTGAGTGCCTTCCAGTAATGCATGACTGTCATGTACTATTTGTTCTCTCATATTATTCCCAGGAGAAGTGTGTGCAATAGAGTATCTTGTTTTGGTAGCATTTTAGGTTTTTATTAAATACAGCAAGATTTATATTTGCAATTCTTCTGCCAAGACACAGTAACAATACGGGTCAAATTTTGATCTCAGTTACACTGGTGTAATACTGATGCAATTCCACTGAAGTCAATGAAGTTATAGGAGCAACTGAGATCAGAATCTGCTCCCATGTGTTTGAAAAGTCCTTTCAACTGAAAACAAAACACACGATGGAAGAATAATTGATTGAGGAAGGTTAAGCTTCTTCTACCAAAATATTTCCACTGGGAAATACAGAAAAGAGCTTATTTCAAGCCCTGCCAACGTGGATGACCAAGCTTTGACATGAAGTCACACATTACCCTTCTTTCACAGCTACATGGCCCTAGGTAAATAAGTGTAGCCAGAGGAACAATTTTTGAAGAACCATTTTTGAAGAGTGGAGCTCTAAATCATCTATATCTCTACTAACAATTATCAATTTTATTTAGCATTTTATAAAGCAAGGCACAAATGTACAAAAATTGTGATTATTAAATCATCCCATTTCCATATGTATATCTATATATATATCTACACAATGTCACAATATAAAATGTGCTACAACATTATAAATAGCACAACAGTAACTTAAGACTAATCTTCGTATCAGCTTTAAAATCAGACCCTATATTTATCTGTGCTTCACCTGAAGGAACCGATTTATATGCATACACATGAAAAAAATCAAGCCACTGTCTTTTATTATTCCCACACTCACAGAGATCAAAATTTGTTGCTAACAAGATGCGGAAGGAGCAACAGGCAGTAGACCAGCACCCAGAGGAAAACAATGAAGTAAAATAACTCGGGTTGCTCTACACATGGAGGCTCAAGAGGTGGAATAGCATTCTCCGGAGCCTCCAAATCTTTTTTCTTCCTGCAAAAATGGATGAGAGAGAGGTTGGGTTGGGGGAGGAAAACAACTGTAAATGTGCAGTGGATTGATTGAAGTTGTTGATGGAAAGATGGGCAGAACTATGAGGCAGTAGCTCAATTAGTCTTATAGTCCAGCCAGCTAGGCAGCGAGTCAGAACTGTGAGGCACACAAGGGGGTTGTGAAGTATCACTTCATAGGAGCCAATGCACACAACTGTTTTAAGCTTCTGACAACTTCGGGCTGATTTTCAGGGAGCATCAATCAGTTCAACTCCCACTGAAGTCAATGGAGTTATGCCAATTTATATCAGTTGAGGTTCCACCCCTAACTGTAAACACCTATGAATATTGGGCAATGTTCAAATATGGATTTTTAATTGAAACAAAGCTAAGATTATCAAAAATTGTTAGAGATATTGGGTGTCCAACTTGAGATATCTTAATGGCACTTCATTTTCACAGGGTGGACCTGCAGCACTTTTTGAAAATCAGATCCTATTCAGGTTTCTCAAGATGGGCACTCACAAATCACTAGTCACTTCTGAAAATGCTCTCTGAAAAGGGTCTCAAATACTTGAGTAATGAAGCCATTTACTTTGAAAGTTCTTGCCCAGATGGGGGTTTTGAATAATTTAATTATACATCGATAGCATACATTGGAAATCTTTTCTTGAGGGTGGGTGGATTCTCTGATGCTATTTGGTCAAAGTTCTCAAAAGTCTTTGACCATGAAATTTAAGGACTAAATTTAAGGACTAAATTTCATTGGGTCCTGTAATGCAAAAACACAACCACCACTTGGCACTTAGATAGAGCTTTCCTTCTTCAGAGTGCCATAAATAAATCAGGAGAGACCTCAGGAGCACATTTTAAATGACACGTGATGACCCAGGACAGCAAACCATCCACATTTTACTAATGTGAACACAGCATCTTCTTCAGTGTGGCTCTTTTTAAATTTTAGCTTTGAATAAATTTGCCAGTTTTTCAGTGAAATATATCCCTATGTTCTCTTTTGGTTTCAGAGTAACTCTGCAGATTTGCTTTCATTCTTCTTACTGAAAATCTGACTAGATATCAAAGGTAGTGAGTTTCATGCTAGAGTTTCGCAAACAGTCATAATGTGATACGTTGTTTATACAGTTTTCAGAAAGTCTGGCACAATCAATTATGTAAGTGAGAACTGGACACTCCTGTTTCCAATAGCATTTTTGTATGTTTTCCGTAATTAACTCCTGTGACCACTAATTAAGAGCCAAATTCTGGCTCCACTCAAGTCAGTGCAAAACCCCCTTTGGCCTCAAGTAGAGGCCTTATCTACACTGTAGCTGCACTCCTGCAAAAAAAGCCCCAGGATAGACAAGGCCATGCACTGGCTGGAACAGTCTCCTAGGGGCCACTGGCCCAGGATCATTGGAGCACATCACATTTTAATTCCACCCTCTCCCATTCTTTCCTTGCCCTGGAATGTCCCCTCCATCAAGTGTGGTATGCTGTTGGCTCCTGGGGGAATCCTAGCAGCCCAGTTAACACAGCTCTAAGTCTCCCTTGCTATGTGCAAGGAAGATCTAGCCAAGCTGATAACCTGCCACTATATATCTATACCTACCAAATTTTGTACTTCAGACCTGTGAGGAGTTGGGCTGAATCCTATTCCATGCCAGTGCCTATAATTTTCTAAAGTATACATCAGTCTCAACCACCGCAGAATAATTCTGAATCTCACTTTAGAACACTTGTACAAGATTTTAGAAGTCTTGGATGCCATGAAAAAGACACTACCCACCTGATAATTAACAGATTTGTGCTTTCATCCATGTCTATGTTCTTCTGTTTGTTTTCACTAACGTGTTCCTAAAATTACATATTTATTAAAAAAATACAATGAAAAGAGTCAAATGGCCTTTAAACAAGCATCAAAGACAGCGACAAAGATAGCAGCTGATTTTAAGTTATGTACAAAAATCTTCCTAAATTTTACTCCAACAAAATAAGATCTGGCTTCTAATACATTCCCCTTGCATATAACACCTCAGTCTGATATCAACAATAGTGAAACACAAGCAGCCACAGACATTGCTGCTTCCAATATTTTTTATTCCCAGTGGGTGACATTCTCGTTCCTTGCATACACTCTGAGTAGCTGAGCTTTATGGATGAAGTGTGTGTGCATTAAATCCTGGCTCCACTGAAATCAATGCAAAATTCCTATTGACTTCAGGGAGGTCTGGATTTCACCTTGTGTTTGGGAGAACCACAGTCTCAACCCAAAGAGGTGGAATGCAGCTACATCATCACCTATTGCCTCTCTGTGCTACATACATCAATCTAGGGCCCAGTAAGGTAATAACACCTCTTGAGAGAACAAGACAAACCACGTCTGCCACTGTGTTCTATTGTGCTGTTAATTTCAGTGGCATAGGACTGAGCCATTAGTCAAGTGGCATGATGCAACAACCAGTGCAGGTTTGAGGCAATAAACCCCAATCCTGTGAGGTACTTGTGAAATGCTCAGCAATTTGCAGGATGGGTCATTTTTGGGAGGCTACTGCACATCAAATACAGAACATATATCATGTTCTTGCTATTTACTGAGAGCAGAAAGTGTCATTGTAGAATTAAAGAAAACTCGCTATGCAAAGAATGGTAGCCTCGGTGAAGTGTCAAGTCACTGACTGCTACAGAAATATTGAACTTACAAGGTACTCCCCAAATTATAGTTTGTATAATTGCATGATTAAACATTCCTTTGGGGATATACTTAACGACAAAAGGTTTGATTTAAAATTGTTTGTATTTTCCTTTAAAGCTTTTATTTATTCCTAATGTCTTAGTGCTTAAACCAGAAATTCTATGACTTTCATTGAATCAATAGGTTTATATTTGGTTGTGTTTTAGCAATCACATATAATTACTTTTTACAATTAGCAGTCTACCACTTATGAGGCCTGTGATTTTAGGAGATAATTAGAGATAATGAATGGGAGACACTAAATTTTTCCACATACTAACCTTTTCACTGGGATTAGAAATCCTTTTTCGGAGGTAAACACTAGAGTCACTGTAGCTAACCCTGAAAAGTAAATAAAAATAAACTTTGAGTTCACAGAGCCGAATTTTGATAGGGGCTTTAACCTCAACAAATGCCCCTGCAATTTTATGTACATCATCTTCAAGATATGCAAAGCCTCAAATACACATTCAAATCCATGTTTTTATGCATACAAAATGTTCAGGTGCAATTTCAGAAGCTGCTTTGGAAAATCTGGCCACGATATGAAAAACTAGCAACATCCCACTTTGAATAATTCCTGAAAAGCAATATCTTGATAGGTGTTGAAGGTGCACACACCCCAATAGACCGAAGTGAGACTATATCTCCAAACTGTTACCATTTGTGCTCTGTTTTCTTTTTTGAACTTATTTAATCATGAAAGGTATTAGAATGGTGGTTAATGTATAGGAAGCTTGGAGATACTGAGTTAATGGGATTCTGGAAGTGAATTTCTATTGAGTTTGTTGCAGCTCTGATTAAACTCTTCATCAAAATGAGCACAAAGCCATTTTTGTTCAAATATATTCCCCTGCAACTGAACTAATATTCAACAGTAACAGGAGTGAAAGTTAGCTGAATGTTTCAATCATATATGTATACATATAATAGGGGACATCAACCATTAAAGTAGTACAGTGGACACTGTGTCAGTGGTTTTCTCTCCACTATAAGTACAGCACTGTTGTGTGTTAAACATGTTTAGGAATCTGTTTGGCTTTGCACGTGTAGACAAATCCAGCTGTGTTATGACAATGTCACATTGTTACTGGTTCCCCCAATATGTTTGTGACTATAACATAGAGAAGCCCAATGGGGATAACATGTACTAGCTAAATGAGATTTGTTCAGAAACATACTACTGAAAAACAGTTTCACATCAAGGCATATTGAAAACTCTATAAAAGTTAATTAATTACCTGGAAAACTCCTGATAATCAATGATTTCTTCTTTTTGTTTATCAGGTAACTGTGTAGTCCCAGTTTCTGAAGTCTGAAAGTTTTCTGCTTGGATCACATTTTTCTTTTTTTCCTTCCTTTTACTGCTTATTTCTGATCTCAACATTGCTGATGCTATATCCTCCAACTGATCTACCATGACCTGTTTAAAAAGAGAGATTTTTCATCAGACAATGACAAAAATAATACAGCTTTGCCATGACCCAGCTTTCAGATGTCTAATGTCTAGTCTGCGCTCCATAGCAGTGAATTGCATTTAATGCATAAAGATCTCACTGAAGAGGATAAAAAATAATAGTGTTTCTTAGTAAGCAAGTTGTTGCTTACAGGTTGAATTGGGCACACAGGGCTACATCATGCCACCAGTTCTTAAATAAAACTCTTTGTTTCTTTCAAAGTGGAATTCTGTATAAGAATTAATGGCACAACATGGCCCCTGGAAAGGATCACTTCAGAATATTCTAACACATCTCTGATAAAAGCAAACAGCCTGTACTCTGTAGTAGTTTTAGTTCAGATAATCTATATAAAAGTCTGGCTACACATGAAAGTTCTAGCAGAATACGGTAAAGTTTGAATTTAAACTGATGTAGTTATACCAGTGTAACTCCCCAGGTGAACACAATTATTACAGAATAAAAATGCCCCATTCCAGTTTATCTTATGTCATTTTGGAAGAGGTTTAAGCTAAACTGAAAAGACACTCTTATTCCAACATAAGTGTGCCCACATAGTGAATTAGACTGGCATATCACTTTAACTATACCAGTGTAATTATAACAGTATAGCTGGTACAAGCCTTAACTTTACTTGTGCGATTAGTCCCATTCAAGTTAATATGACTACTTGTGTGAGTAAAGTGACTCAAGTTTGTGAGTGTTTGCAGGTGCAGGTCCTTAGATTTACACTCTTTAGGGCAGGAATTGTCTTCGCTTGTATGTTTTGTATAGCAAGCATGCTGTTGGCCCTTAAGGGCAACAGCTGTAATACCTAGGAGCTATCCCCATGACAGAAGGTTTATAAGCCAATATGATCACAATGTCAGCTACACAGACATTAGACAGCTATTTTAAATGCTAGTGATATCCCATGAAAAAGTCTCATTTGGGTAGTAGTATTAGGGCTCATATTATATTGCCTGCAGCTGTTCTGAGAACAACATTATCACACGAGCCAATCTGACATTCCATCCAGCAGAGGGCAGTGGTAAACAATGTTTTGGGAGAATAGACATATCATATTTAATACAATTATTCAAAAGTCTTGTAATGAAATTAAGGCGTTGGGGCCAACTTATACAAGCAAGTAGATGGCTGAAATTTAAAAATCAAGATGAGTACCTCAAGATTTTCTGGATTTGTAGAATCTTGAGAGTTTGTGAATATGCTGCTATCTTCCTTGAGTTCCACATTCTTTCTTATTCGGGCAGCCTGTACTTTTTCAGAGGAGGACTTAGTGGGACTGTCAGGACCTACTTTCTCCTCTTCTATGTCCTCAGCAACTAATTCTGCTGGAGAGACACTCAGGTTGGTTTGCACACCTGGGTCCAGAATGTCTCTTTCATTGTTTAGTACCAATGGCTCCTCTTCATGCAAATAATTCATTGGTAGCTCACCACAGATTTTGCTGTTTTCAGAAACATAAGAGGCAGCACTAGGCTTAGCAAAAGCTTCCAAAACTGCTGATATGGGAACATTGTAATGTGGGTAGTAGAAAAGATCGTGGGGAATTACAGAAACTTTCAAAGAATTTGGTGACATTTTAGCTGAAGATCCATCTTCACTAGGACTATCGAGATTCTCAGGAATTTTTGTAACTGGAGGGGTTGAATTTTCAGATTTGCAAGACAAAGATATTTCCATTTGACCTTTGAGATCAGAATCCTTGGATGAACAATTGGTATCTTGTACTGTCTGAAAAACAGGTGATTGTTTTGGATGTTCATACTCATCTGGAAGTTTTTTAGACATTTCTTCATCTAGTAGACACAAAACATATTTACGTATATCCTCTTCTTTGGAAGCATTTTCCTGTAGAAAAGTTGAAGTTATGGGTTCAGTGTTTTCTACTAGATTTGTTGGTTCATTTGTATGTGCATCTGAAGTCTGAGATAATGGGCTCAAAGAACAACTATCCCATGTTTTGTTGACTAGTGAGTCCTTGATTTCATTGTTGCATTCAGGAGACATCTCTTCTTCAGAAGATGATTCTGAATCAACTGTGTCAACAGCATTTTTCTGATCAGGTAAAATAGTTGCTGAAAGGTCATCATTCTGTTTCAGTTGATCATCAGATATGCTCCCTTCATTCTGAATCAGTTTATCACTAAGAACTTCCCAAGAGGAACTGGATTCAAAACTGACAGATCCTGTAATCTGCAAAGAGGTAGGCCTCTGAGGTTCTTCTGCAGACAACAAAACCAATGACTCTTCTGAGACTCTTTGTGAATTATCTGATAACAGTTGATTCAATTTGTCATTAAATTCTTCATCTGCAGTTTCTGACTGGAGCTTCTCGGGCAAATCATGGACACAAACCCTTGTAGGAGGAGAGTGGCTCCTTTCATGGCTAACAGTGTATGTACGTTCTCCATTTTCATTCAATATCAAGATCTTGCCCTCTTGTTCTGAAGGTGCGTCTTTGATATGGACATATGTGGTTTCAATTGGGATTTTCTTATCAGGATCTGAAAAATCTTCCTGTAAAGGATGATATAGCATTAAACAGTAATTTACATATCACTTTACATTTTCAAATTGCTATAGAAAGAGTCATTAATCAACCCTTACATCATCCTTTGAACTAGTCACGTAATGATTGTCCCATTCTGTAAGTCAGAAAACTGAATTAACGAGATTAAACTGTACAAGGCCACACAGCAAGTCCCTGCCACAGCCAGATTCAAATTTGGAGATCCCAGTTAGGGTGACCAGATGTCCTGATTTTAAAGGGTCAGTCCCGATTTTTGGGTCTTATATAGACTCCTATTACTCCCCACCCCCATCCCGATTTTTCACATTTGCTGTCTGGTCACCCTAATCCCAGTTCTCAATCATTAATTCAATTCACCTCTCCATATGGCCTTTATGGGGATATCTGCTTTAAATATATATTAAACACAGAAACTGGAGTAAAATAAACCCAAGAGTCCACTAAATCTACTGTAGATCATATTGCTCTGCTAGTCTGATTTTTTTTATTTACAACCTGAGCTGGGCAGCTTATCTGAAAAGTAGGAAGAAATTTGAGTTTTTTCTCACTTATAAAATACAATTAATGAACCTTATAAATTGATGCTGTAACACACAGGTAGCATGAATAATGCAACTGTAGACATTATTAAACATAAATCTGAAGAAAACTAGTATCAAAATAACTTGAATGTGTAAGAGCTGTGTTTTTAATCTGCTACTTGAGGAAGAACAAGAAAACTATCGTCCTGCTTCTCCTGGGGAACAAACATCCTTGGAATCTCCTTTTCATACCAAAAAGGTGTAATTTAAATTAGTGATGACCAACCTCAAGAGGTCTGAGGTTCAGATAAGCCCTGAAATGTCTGGCTGCTTATACAGATTTAAATGTGATCTCTCCAGTTCCTACTTCACTCTCATTCTCTTCAGCTCTTTGAATGTCTCCTTCCCTTTATTTTCCGTTCTCTGTTCTACAACAAACTCCTCTACCAGAGCCCCAGAAGGCCCTCTCCATCCCCGACATGAAGTTTGGTTATCTACCAGCTCTTTCTCATAAATCCCAAACTGGTCCCTTATCAAAGGTAAGGTCTGTAGTGAATCCTGGCCACATTTAACTCAATTGAAGTTTTTTCCACTGACTTCAGTGAGACCATGATTTCACCTCTGCGGTCTTGAATCTGGTACTATGTCTTTGAACAACATCACCAATCTGAGCTCAAATCTCATGAGATTTGAAGACAGAAACCAGTCCAACAAAGTCTGCCAAACTGTCTGAAATCTGGGGGCAGATTTTAGCACAAGGAGAAAGCCTATGAAGGTTCAGGGATGAAAGAGGAGTGGAGTAGTACTTATTTGAATTGATCCTAACTTTTGTAAAACAGCTTTGGGTTTAATGTTTGGATTGAGTCTTATTTTCTCCAAAGCAGTTTAATGGCCCCAACTCAAAACCTAAGGTATTGGATCAGACAAACACAACATGAATCACTGAAATATGATATGGCTTTTAAACCACTTAGAATAAATTGTTTGTAATAATTCTGAAGGTAAAAATGAGAACACATATCTGACTTCCTCAAGGATGCCATGACAAATTATGAAAATATTACTTTATGAAAGAAAAGCGTACCCCTTCTATCTCTTGGAAATGCTCCAGAAATTGTGCCACATACGTCATAATTGATTGTTCATCAGGTGACTCAACCATTACATCTATGGAGAAAAAACACAAAGCACTGGGCTCTTAAATACTGAAAGAGGACTTGCACAGAAATGGGCCTTCAGAGGCTTATCCTACTTTTGTGATTCAAGGTAGAAACATTCTTATGAAAACCCAGACTTCTTATTTTATTTTATTTTTGAGGAGAGAATGCAGAATCCTCTTAAACATTGATGGAACCCAGAGGATCCCTCAGTCTCCTCCACCTTAATACCCTTCCCCCACTCCCCAAACTCAAACAAGTCCTAGGTCAGGGTCACCCTCCTTAGGATATTCCCATCATAGCCTGACAGTGCTGCTCTTTCACCAGCTAGTGGTTCCGTTGAGTGACAGGCAGTGATTCATTTCCAGTGGGAAAGCCAGGGATATCCTATGCCTGTAAATGGGTACCACTTGCATGCAGCCATCTGCCCACTTGCCATCAATTGCAGGATCGAGGCCCAGCTTCAATTTAGGCTTGAATCAGAGTAGGGACAGATATTACAGCAGAAATTTCATTTACTCAAGTAGAAAAAAAAATGTAAGAGGCAAGGAAAATTTAAAACTAAATTTAAGACAATTCAAAACAGGCAAAAAGGAAAAAAAGGAATTTTAGAATAAGCAAGGACAATTTTAAAAAAGGAACAGAGAGAAAATAACTGGAGCTAGCAAGACATATGCCTACCATCCACCTGATCATTTTGCTCATGTACCCACCCTTTGCTCATTTTGTCTTTTTAGATTATAAGTACTTTGGGACAAGGACTGATTTTGTACACTACCCAGCACAATGGGGACCCGATACTGACTGAAGCTAATGGGAACTATTGCAATAAAAAATAAAGAGTCACAAATTTTTAATTATTTGACAGATGCACCAAGGAAGACTGCTGTGAATGTGTTACCTTCTGGCTCCAGAAGTCTAGGAACACCAAGATGATCTTGTGCTATGCTGAAAGCATCCTCTAAGTTTTCCCGAGCTGACTTCTCCAAAGCTTGCTTCATGTCTACCAAGTTGGAATCTATTGCTTTTATTATAGCTAAGAAAGCAAGGCCACTCCGCCAACTGCTGGCAAAATCTTGAACTGCAACACCATATCTAAATTAAAAACAACAACAAATATATACTGTAGAAATATATATTAAAAATGATAACCACCATCCCACAACAAAAGCAGCGCCACCATCTAAAACTCCTGAACTATAAGTAAAGTTATCTGGCTGTAGTCATTACAGGAGAGAGATTCTTGGCTCTAGGACAGTAGAAAACGCTTTTATACAATATAAAAATTCACTGTAAGTTGAGCCAACAGTTTGGCTACCAACTGAGATCAACCCTGGTTATAGGAAGTACTTAATGAAAACAAAACCCACAAGTACTTAGCAACCGTATTTAACATTTACAAAACCGAATGTCTGAGTAATTACTGATTTTACTTTGCTATAGTGTTTTAATGCCATAGAATGGGAAAGAGGCCAACACATAAGCATGTTAAAACCTATCATAAATGAGTCACATTCTGTGTACACTTGGCATTAAATATAGAAATTTATACCATGCAGGATACAAAAAAAAATCCATATTTGACAACTTTTGCATTTTTACAAGAATGAAAATGAAAGACAGAGTTCTGAAAGTTTCATGGTTTAAAACACTACAGCCAAGTTTTCACTATCCTGGTACTTTGTTTGTTCTTTCAGTAGAAGCTACAAAATGATTCATTTCCCAACCATTGATTTTCTTCCAAACTGTATTTCTGAGTGGCACTGAAAACACAATGGCCTTTGATTGCCTTGTTTATCATTTCCTTATTGGTATTCCACAGTTATCAATCGTATTGGTCAGTGTCAAAGTTCTAGAAATAGGATTTATTCATTAACTTGTTCTTACTCTGCTGTCCGGATTTGAAGCAGCTGATCATGAAACAAAAGGCCAAATTCATCCCTGGTTTTTCAATTCCACTGATTTCACCAGAGTTTCACCAGAGATGGATGCGGTCCAATGGAGAGTTTTAGAAATGACCTTTTAATTTTGCATTTTCAATGTGGGTCCAAGTGTTCTCTTGTGTACAGCAAAGATTTGTACATGTCAATCCCTAATACATTAATTTGGGTAAGTGAATTTTGACCCATATGCCTCATATAAACTCTCGCTTTTTCTTTATCATTTCTTCTTCATTATGATTCAATGGGACTATATGAAAAATCCAGAAGAGACCTCTGCTCTACAACAATTTTATGCTAACTAATATTTTGGCCTAAACTACTTGACAGTGTCCCTGTCAGTAATGTTTCATTTTAAATCATAACCTGGTTTTATTACAGAGTATCTTGAGATCCAAAAGTCAGATTAAGACGCAAATTTCACCAAAGTTTCAAGGAGTTTTTAACCCAGTGTTCCTATTGAAGCCCACCTCTTGTTGAATAACACATGAAATGGCAGTTCTTATGCAGGGACAGGTCTGATTCTTTAGAATGAATAGAGCAATCCAAAGAGGAAAACAATGATAACAATTATCTTAAATGCAATCAAAATATTTTGATATTAATTATTAGCAGATTCAAATCCTTCATTTATATCTAATCTTTTGTGATTTACACAAAACACTCAATAGATTGCAAACACCTCAGGACAGGGGTGAGTCTGCATCTGTGTCTTGCATACTGCCAAGCATAGTGATTGCAGTTAACATATAATGCACAATATTGTGAAATAAGTGGCAGATTAGCCACTGGGCCACCAGGGGCCCCAGCCAATTCAGGGCCCCCTGAAAAATGGGCACCCCTGCACTCTGCCCCCTCCAGCGTTCCAGCTGGGAAGCAGGGTCAGGACTTGGGGGCTTGCCCCACTCTGCAACTTCCCGCCACTCCAGCCAGGGAGCGGGGTCAGAACACGGGGCTTGCCTCGCTCCATCCCCCCACCCAGCGCTCCCGAGGGGATGCAGGGTTGGACACAGGGCTTGCCCTGCTCCGCTCACCTGGTGCTCCTGCCTGGGAGTGGCAGGAGCATCGGACAGGCAGAGCGGGGCAAGTCCCCGCACCTCAACCCTGCTTTCTGGCTGGAGCGTGGGGGGATGCTGGGAGACTGCAGGTAGAAAGGGTAGTAAGGGGCCCCCACTTGCTCTGGACCAGGGCCCCATAACATCCTAATCTACCTCTGAGTGAAATAAGGAAGATACAGGGCCTGATATTCTGCCAGTTTAAGTCAATCAATCAATTTAAACTACCTGAGGATCTCATCCAAAATATGCAAAAATATAAACTGCTCACTCTAAAACTTGAACATAGATTCCTCCCATGGACTACAGAGGGAAATTAATTTCAACCTCAGAAAGAAACCCATTCACAGCTGGTAAAATGGAGACTCTTCTAAGCTACCAAAAGGAGGTTCGCTTACTTTCTGGTTTTCCTTTGAACCCAGGTTAAAAGGGCTCTGATTGCTTTCCGCTGATCCTTCACTGAAAGAGACATGCTTCTCTCTATATTAGGAGTGCTCGGATGAGATGTGTCTGAGTCAGCCCCGCTGGGCCCAGATGACAGGCTGGAAGAGGAGGAGTTCCTATTGAGATTGCCTGTCAGTTCTTTAATCTGTGTTGAAAAAGGTAAAACGCAAGGTATTTTAATTTGATACAGACATTCAATCATCCATAAACCCTGATTTCAAGAAAAGTAACTCTTTTGTTTCCTCAGAAATTCAGTTAACAGTCTAATTACAGGTCTGTGCATTAAAGAATTCAGCAACAACTATACCGACCAGAATAGACCTAACTAGCAGCACCCTTGTTGGCAGTCTCAACAGAGATGTCCAGACTGATGGGCAAGGATACATGCAGTGTTGTTATAGCCATGTTGGTATTAGAGAGACAAAGTGGGTGAGATAGTATCTTTTATTTCAGCAACTTCTGTTGGCCCGAGAGACAAGCTTTCAAGATTATACAAAGCTCAGATCTGGCAAGGATATAGATATTAGTTTACAGGCCTGGTTGAAAATTTTAGAACAAAAAAATTGTCCCGTGGGAAAATGGGTTTTAATTGAAATCAAAGATTTCTCTTGGAAAAGATAGATTTTGGTAGAATTTCCTGTTGGGAAAATCTAAATGAAATGCTAACCAGAGGGGATGGGTTACTTCGCCTTTTAATAACGAGTTCTTTGAGATGTGCTGTCCATATGCATAATAGTGCACTTCAGGTTGTGCATGTGCTCCATGCATCCAGAGCCAGAAATTTTTCTCTAGCAGTGTTCATCTGGGCCACGCATGGCCTCCCTACACTCCACACCAAGGAGATGAAGGGGGCTGACATACCACTGCCATCTTAGTTCCCTCTCTACCACCAGTTCTAGGTAGAGGATGACCAGGTAGTGGAGAAAGAGGGTGGGTAGTGCACTGCAAATGTCAAAGAACTCAGGCTGCTGCAAGTTGAGTCACCTTCAAGTGATTGTTCCTATGTGCAGTGCATAAAGAGCGTCTCTTTCAAGGCAGTTCAGTCTGCAATCTGTTGTGTCATAAGATTTCAGGCACTGAAATCTCAGATTGCAGACTGAACTGCTCTGCCCAAAGTAGTATCAGAAACTGCTGCTTCCACCAGTGCATATTGTCTACCAAAGCTGTGAACAGAACTCCAAGCTGCTGCTCTGTAGATGTCAGTAGGGACATCTCTAGGGTAAACTACCATGCTGCCCGAGCTCTTGTTGAATGTGCTCCCACATTGCTTTGGAGAGGGACATTGTTCATCTCATAGCAGAGTAGGATGCATCCTGAGATCCATTATGATGCCTCAGGGAGAAAATGGCCTCTCTTTTCATTTGTTCCACCAATGAAACAGACAGCCTAGGAGACTTTTGAAATGATTTTGTCCTTTGGAAATAAAAGGCAAGAGTTCTAGCCATGTCCATTGAAAGCCACACCACTTCTTCCCCGCTAAAGTGAGGTTTAGGGTAAAACACCAGTAGGTGGATACTTTGGTTAAGATGAAAGTTCAACACCACCTTCAGAAAGAACTTTGGATGCAGTGTCATGGATACCTCATCCTTGAGAAAAACTGTATTGGGAGGGCTCCCCATATTCCCTAGCTCTTCTGGCCAACGTGATAGCAACTGAAAATGCTACCTTCATAGAGAGATGTAGCAGACAGGAATCTAGAGGCTTGAATGGCAATTTAGCCAGGGATGATAAAACGAAGTTAAAGTTCCAGGCTGGTACAGGTTTAACCACTAAAGGGAAGGCCTAATCATACTCTTCAAGAAGTGGAAAATGACAGGATGAGAAAAAACAGAATAGGTAACTACTGCTGGATGAAAGGTGCTGATGGCTGGCAGGTGTATTCTGGGGGAACTAATAGACAGCACCATGGATTTTAAGGACAGCAGGTAATCCAATAAATTCAGACTCTTTGCCTATAAGGGGAAACTCCTCATTGGTCATACCAAAACAAATCTTTTCCACTTTGCTTCATAACATTTCCTGGTAGAGTCCTTCCTACTACTGCTCAGGATTCCCTGGACATCAGCCAAATAGGCTTTTCTAACTCCAACTTCCATCCAAACACCATGCCCTCAGATGAAGCATGACTGGGTTGGTGTGGTAAATCTTTCCCTAATTCTCAGTTAAAAGGTGAAATATGCTGAAGATTCCTGACATATTGTCTGACAATCTCTTGGAACCCTTCAGGGCATATTCTGGAGATGGGCATCAGTCATAGTCTTTTCCAACTTGAGGATTTGGACTGCAGATCCAGTGGAGGAGCTCTGGATACTGGAGGAGGTTGCCACAATCTGCCACAGCTAGTTGATGGTACTGGTGCAAGTCTGGCTTAACTGTTACTCAAGAACAAGAAGCAATGGGCTTAAACTGCAGCAAGGGAGATTTAGGTTGGACATTAGGAAAAAGTTCCTAACTGTCAGGGTAGTTAAACACTGGAATAAATTGCCTAGGGAAGTTGTGGAATCTCCATCTCTGGAGATATTTAAGAGTAGGTTAGATAAATGTCTATTAGGGATGGTCTAGACAGTTTTTGGTCCTGCCATGAGGGCAGAGGACTGGACTTGATGACCTCTCGAGGTCCCTTCCAGTCCTAGAGTCTATGAGCCTATGAGTCAAGGTTGGGGGTGAAGAGAGATACCATAGGGAGCTCAGTACCAGCTGAAGTCCCAGTACTTGGTGCAGGGCTCTGGAAAGCTGAGAGGATTCTGGTTCCAGGAATACCAAGAGATCATCTGAAGCCAAGAAACAAGCCAAAGTCAATGAAGTCATTTCTGTAACCCAAGTCACTGAGGAAGATCGCACCAGCAGCACTGATTTTGTATATTTTGGTGCCCAAGTTCCAAGGCACTGGGAACTTGGGCACTGGAACTGGCACTGGAAGGAGCTGAAGTCTTGCCCTTCAAAGAAATCCCAGTACGGCCCTTCCCAGTAACACACCATCCCGCTCTGGAGCATGAAGCTCCAATGACTTGGTTTGGAATGTGGACTTCTGCCTCTTCTCAGAGGGCTTGTGGGGGAGGAACTTTTCCTCTTGCTATTGGGGAAGCCCCTGTGTTTTTCCCTCCTACTTGTCTGTCCTGGCTCTGCTCTCCAGAGTCTCTGACCCAAAAGAGGGGTGGAAGTCTTGGAACCACCCAGGACTGAAGAATGGGGCCTCTCCTACCTTCTTCAGGCCAATATACAGGCAATCTGTACGGTCAGAGGCTGTTCTCACCTCCAGGAGGAATCTTCAGAGTTTAGTCCTACTTGGGAACACCCTGGAGGTACTGTACGTGGATGGGATGTGCGCTTCCTCCAGGCAGTAGAGACAGGTGTTGTGATGGTCTGTGACTCGGAAGGGCTTGTGGCACATATCGTAGTTTTAAAGCCGGGGATCTTTGGCATATGTCCTGCAATCTGGTTCTCCTTGGATTGGGAATGTGGGGGAAGAGATACATCCTGGTGTGGAGGATTCCAAACTAGGGAACCAAACCCCTAAAACTATCCTAAGTAACTATATTAAAGAACAAACTGAACATAGACTTTTTTTAAAGAAACTATTTACAGAGAGAACCTGAAGAAGTCAGCATGGACACTGAAATTCCATCTCAGATCACAAGAGGCGAGAAGGAACTAAGATGGCAGTACTCCAGCAGCCTCTTTGTCCCTCCATTGTAGAGCAGAAGGAGAGTGGGGGTGCCTGTGTAGACCAGATGAATACTGCTAGGGAAAAATGTCCAGTTCTGGGTGCTTGGAGCACATGCACAACCTGAAATGCACTACACAGAGAAAAATCACTCAAGCAGAACAAAGTGTTTCATTTTGGGTCAACATTAACTTTACCATCTGCCTTGGGCCTGATCTACACTAAAAATGTAGATCAACAAAGCTACGTCACTGGGGTGTGAATCACAATGCTAAGTACTGCAACTGTGTTGATCTAACCCCTGGTATAAGACACAGCTAGGTCTATGGAAGAATGTTGACGTTGACCTAGTTACTGTCACTCAGCGAGGTGTATGCCGATGTAGCCCCCGTAGTGTAAACAAGTCCTTAGCAACTGTGTTGCTTCACTGTACTTGTAGTTCAAGGTCCCTCAACCCCCATTCTTCCCTCTGGGCCCAACCCCCTGGTTAGGCTACATCTTCTGTGATGCACCAATTCCTCTCTGTAGCTGAGCTTCTGCAATGCATCCCACAATGCTCAGCCACAGGGAGAGACCACGGTGCATCTTGGAAGAAGAAGTCAGGCTCCTAGACTTGTAGATCACTACTACAGGTGACACCTCTAGATCAGGGTTGAGATACTAGGTATAAAACTGATATAAGTTAGAGGACGATCAATCCCCCTGTGCTTTATAGAATTATAGACTTTAAAGTCAGAAGGGACCATTATGATCATCTAGTCTGACCTCCTGCACAATGCAGGCCACAGAATCTACTCTGTCTCTGTGGATAGAGGTCAATATTCTGCTGGAACTGAGTGATTTTATAGACGTAGTTCTCTTGTGATTACAGCATATAAATGGTTTTACCTGAAAAAACAGGATTATATTCCATATTAGTCCAAGTACCAGAGAAGAGTTTCCATCCACTATTTCTGCTGCATCAATGCTAACCAGTTTTACCTATAGAAAAGTAGGTTATAAGCTTAAGAGGATCTGTTTATACGGATTACATAAGAAACACAGTTTAAATGTAGTAAATGCATCAGCTCAAACCCAGACATAGGACAGTCACAGAACCCTTCTACATCCCAAGAAAGAGTTAGTTCTTGGAATGAGCTAACAAAAAATTGTCCTTGACTGGGTAACATTTTTTTTTAAACCAGTCCATAAAGGCATCAAAAGTTGCACACAATCTCCAGAGCTGTTCTGGACACTCTTCAGAGGCATCTGTCCTAAAGTCATTACAAGGAAAATGACTGCAAAAGTTAGACATCATAAGGAATATATATATTTACTGGCCTACTACTTTCTTTAAAGAACACTTGGACTACCAGATTTCTCTTATCTGCAAGGAAGATGCTGTTTTTATACACTCCCTATTTCCCAGCAAGCTTTACCAGGAATTAGGGTTATATACATGACTGTTCGGAGCCCCACCCTGTTTTCACGGATCTCAGAGACAGAGGAGAGCTTGGACCTACCAAAACTCAACCTTGTCTCTCATCATGAAGGAAATGGGTAAGTCCTAGCCCATGCTGCTCATTTCCAGCCTCAGTCCCTATAGCCAGGGCCAGCAGAGCAAATGTAAATGCAATACCACTTCCCTGAGACTTTACTTCCTCCCCATCAGCGTCAGCATCTCCTTCCCTCTCATACTGGTATTTCTTCCATACAAACTTGGAACAGGCTTGTTCTGGCTCAGAAGGATTCCACTTGTAAGCCTCAAAGGGTCTGCATATCTCATTACACTTTCTACACTTATAGTGAGGAATGAGACCACTTCAAAATTCAGACAGTTTGGATTAAATACAGTATACTCGAGGAAAGGGTAATGTGATCTGAAATCGCTTTCTGTGCAAAGGAAAATAAAGCTTCCCAAGACTTCACTTTTCTTTTTAACATGCATCTCCCTTCCCCACACTTTACCTTATGGCTTCTTAAAGAGTTTATCGCTGATCTCTGACAAGATCAATTAGAATAATTGCTGGGTTTGCCTAATCTTAGCAGACCCCAAAGTTCCCACATTGTGGTTTCTTTCACATAACACCACCAGGATATTATTCATTTAGACAATGCTGCCTTGTTGTTGGCAAAGTAGCAGAGCAGAAAGCAAGGAAGTTGTCAATATTGCAAATGACCTTCTGACTGAGCTAAAGCCAGGTATATAGTCTGTATTTATCACTCAGAAATGTCATTTATGTGAATCACTTTATCCCACTACCCTACAGAACTGCAGACTGTGACAGGTTCCACCCCATTTGTGGTTTAATAAATAAACTTCTAGCTCCATGTAGCCAAGGCATTTTGCCAACATTTTCATCACCACCCTTCACTCCCAGTTTGGTTTGAACTGAAATAAGATTAAAATAGCATTGTAACCTGTGTTTTACGGAATAGTTTGCTATCCCAGCAAGAGGACTCCTCTAGCTGGCATACTTCAAGATTCAAATTTTCTAACAAAATAGATGGTATGGGATAATTTTTTAGGCCTATTGCATTTTTTAAATGCCAGTTTGTCTAAGGTGGGAGCTCTCAGCTGGAAGTTATTGTTGGCCTCCCTCCAGTATCAGCTGTTGTCTGTCATTGCTGCTTACCTTTGTCAACCCATCCCCGTACAGATGATATTCAGTTATAAGGTTTTAGCCACCTACGCTCTTATGGAAACAATCAACAAGATTTGTCTGTCAAATTGACAGTTAAAAGGCTGATTGTGCCTCAGGAAAACTCTACCCACTCTGTTCTGCCTTTAGATTCTGTAAGTGGGTTACAGACTATGACATAGAACAGCCCTTAGCAACAGGGTTAGTGTAGACTCTGATGACAGCAGCATATGTAGAATTTAGTGCTATCAGTGGGTGGAGCAACATGGGAAGAGAGGTGTTTTCAGTCTGCCCCTGGGTGTTGACTGGCTTTGTGACTGAATTGTCAGCCAGGATGGGCTTACTTGTGTATTTATTGCAAAGCTGGAGGGGGGTGACTTCACAAAGATGGGTCATCTCCTGAGTCAGCCCTCTCTGTATCCACAAAGCTTAACCCTGCAGAGAGGCCACCGAGGAGCTGCCATGAGGTCAGTGACAAAGGAATATACTGCAGAAGTAGTGTTTTCTCCCACAGCCCAGATTCTCTCCATTCATGGAAGTGGAGCAGATGGTCTGCAGATCCAGCAGTCCTTACTGAGGCAAAATACTCATGGGCAACGAATCCCACTAAAGAAATAGGATTTTGCCTTAATAAGGACTAAGGACTGCATGATTTGGCCTCTCTCTTTTTTAACCTAGTCACATTCTGTGGTGTGCATAACATACATTAAACACAGAAGAATTAGGGCACTGAATTTACTGTTTAAAAACAGTATTTGTTTTAAGAAACCTGTTGTACAGGCTTCTATTATTTCACTCTTCTTGCATACACACTGATTGTCAAGAGCTCTTTAACACTATGGGGTAATCCTCTGTGTTCCACCACTTAATAGGGGGCCACATAACTCCATATTAATTTGTCTCATCTCATGCCTACTACTCTGTGCATATAGTCACTGGAAGAGAGTAACACGGGAGACAGTGTGACAAGGCAATTTCTGTTTAATTTTTTTTAATGAAACCTATTGCACATGCTACTAATGTGTTGTTTTTAAATATACAGAGCCTGATTATACTGCCCTAAATTTGGAGTAGAATATATTTTTAAATCAATGGGGTTACACCAGCATAGATGACAGCAAAATTTGGCCCAATATGTAGGAATGGAAGGTCTAGGGAAATGGATCCTGGGCAGCAGTGGAGTGGAACAGAAGAGACACCGTATCTGGGAGGGCACAGACACAGAACAGCAAGGAGAGTTAGGTTGGTGGTCGGACTGTAGACAAGTAGCGACTGGCTTCCAGCATAAAGTTAGTGGCTGTATCTGTGCTAGACAGCTACCACAGGGCTGGAGCTGTACAATGGCCAATAGGTGCAGCATTTGAGGAGCTGCAGATTTAGCTGAGTTGAAGAAAGAAAGGTCTGCAGTATGATGAGAATGCTGCCACCCTTCCATCTCACCATGAGACACTTCAAAGGGAGTCTCACTATTATAGGGCTTATTTACCTATTAAAAAGAGTTGGGATATGTGATATACAGGAATCATGACAGAGAAAGTGTAGCATGGGACTTGGACATTTCCACCATCACTTCCAATATCTCTCTGCCATGTTGTATCTTATAAGCTGTAGAGAATATTTTCATAAAACATCCATAACACCTGAACGTAAAAAAAATCTGGAGGAAAAAAAATCTTTGTGGATTATTTCATTTTAAAATACTGGGCCAATAATGTAAATTAGTAGCTCCACTTAAATCAGTGATATTGCACTAGTGTAAAAAGTGGCACGAGAAGAAAGTTCACTCTTAAACTGTTTTGACTGCAAAAGTTATATATTTATTATCTAATTTTTCCAGATTTAATTTTCTCCTGCCTTGGACTCATGATCAGCTGCTGCTGCAATTAAGTAGACAAATGCAGAACTTGTGATATTTAAAATACTTTTAATAAAAGGAAAAAAGAAAGAAGTCAATTATTACCTTCAAAGTAACTGAAATCAAGGCACTTAGAATCAATTCAGTACAGATTACTTGAATTTCTAGTTATTTTCTTTTAATATTGGTCTCCTGATCCTTTAATCCTTACGTTATAAAATGAAAACATAATCCTTGTTTTTTAGACTCTGTAGGTGTTCTTCTACATTTTTGTGTGGTATTTTAGCCTTGCTGTTAAACACAGCACAACTTTTTTCAGTCAGTGCACTTCTCTTATGAGCATTCTGTGTAGAAAATTAGGTGCAATTATCTTTGCAACAGATACTGAGGAAAGTACGAAACTGAGACTGAGCTTTGGAATTACTTACATTACTATCTTCCAAAAACTTCAGCGCTTTAGCTATGTTGTTCAACCGAAAAATACGATGAGTTGAGGACTTATATTCATGCAGCTAGAAAACAGAAATACATATTATTTTAAAATGCAGACTAGTGAAGAATATTTTGGATTATTTAAGTGATTTGTTCAACACGAATAAAAAAAGCACAGAGCAGATCATAATAGTTCCTTCTGGTCTCAGAATCTAAGAATCTCTACGACATTGTGCACGTGTAAAAAAACATAACCACCACCCTCACCCTTCCCCCACATCCCCACTGTCTCCACTTCAGTGGCTAGCAAAGTGATAGAATCATGAAAAAGGGCCAGTGCATAGCTTAGTGAGTTACTCATTTAGGCCAGTAGTCCCCAACCTTTTTCATCTGGTGGAGGACTGTGGCGGTGGACGAGCATCCACCGAAATGCCGCCGACAAGTAGCGTCATCCAGAGGCGTCACCGCCGAAATGCCACCGAAAATCAGCGGCATTTCGGTGGCGATGCCTCTGGATGATGCAACTTGTCGGCGGCATTTCAGCAGATACTCATCCGCCGGCCAGTACGCGGGAGCACTTCGACGCCCCGGCGGGCGCCATGGCACCCATGGGCACCGCACTGGGGACCCCTGATTTAGGCTTTGTCTGCACCAGTGTTTCTCCGTGACCCGTTAGTGGACTAGAGCCAGTCCCTGCTATCTCTCTGACACAGTTTAGGAAGGCAGTAAGCCAGTCCCCGGTATCAAAAAATATTGAGAAAAACTGGTCTACACTATATCTTTTAACCAAGTTTATAATTAGCTAGTGGCATAACCGGTTCCACATAGGTTTTGTCTGCACATGATATGGTCAAGATTTAGTTAATAATCATCGCAATTAACAGCATTTCACCCTTGCCCGAGATCTAGGGTTTGTTTTCACTGCTAAAAATACCCTACTTTTTACCTCAAGGTAACTAAGGAGCATGAGCTAGCCCTAGGTAAAACACATGAAGACCAGCACTGTAGTTTTACCATGAGGTAAACAGACAGGGGTTGACCTTGGCACATTTATCTCATGATAAAACTAAATGCCTTGTCTTCATTGTATTTTTACCTCAGTATAGCTCATGCACATCAGTTACCACAAGGTAAAAAACGCACCTTTCTTAGCAGTGAAGTGCGAAGACAAGCTGCTAGCTGCCCCATGGCCTTGTAACTCCAGTTTGGTGTACTGTTTTTTGTTACGTAGCTAGACTTCTGCCTGGGTAACCAGTTTGGCCAATTCGCTTTCCTCCAGGCTACCTGTGCAGTAGGACATTCCAGGATGCATTGCTACACAGGTTGCTCATGCCATTCTGTGTGCATGCCCTGAGGACCTCTATCACCTGCTGAGTCAGTGTGAGAGAGCAGCACAGATTTCCCCAGGCTGCACTAATATATACCCAGTTAGACAGGATGGTAGGTATGGACACACAAAATTGGTGACACACAAAAACTGCAGTGTGCAGACAACTCTCATGCAGAAAGTAACCAATTTAGATGGAAGTTTCACCAGCTGATTATGAGAACACAATTACACCTGTAATGTGGAGCGGATCATGGGGCCAATTTCTACTCTTACTTACAAAGCAGGGTTACATCTACATAAAAGGAGCAAATCTGGTACTTAGCAAGTATGAACAAAAAGACATACCAAGCAGTTAAAATGGGCAGACGATTATCATCTGTAATTGATTGCTCATGTCTATAGCAGACGTTTCTATTTTCCAGGCACTGGGAACTTTGTACACAGTTTTTCAAGGTAATGAATGCCAGCAAGGTCAAAATCTGGAAACACATAGCTCCACATACCAGAGGGATTGAACTAATCTGAACCAAGGTATCAGGACTGAAACCAAGGGCTACTTCAGAAAATAAATCACATGCATTAAGCCATAGATCTTTTGGTTTAGTGAAATTTACCAAAAAATAAAACTATAGTTTATAAATAAAAGATACAGAGCTACCAAAAATACTTTGCCCCTTCCACAGAACTCTCCATTTGAAGAAGGTCTCAAGGCACTTTACAAACATTAATAAAAGCTTCACAAAACTCCTGTGAGGTAAAGGAGTTTATGTTGGTTCCTCACCAGTGTAAGGTCCTGTAAGGACCACACGACAGTGGGGTTAAGTTAGACCACAGGAGGCCAACCCGTAGATAAGGGAACTATACTGGGCTCACTGATGTGACCCTCTCCCCTACTCTGCTGTGCGAGGGAGAATCTGGCCTATTACACGTTCACACATGTACCTACACAAGGATAATTCCATACTATGTACAGGTTTTTCATCCTTGTATACATACCAGATTTTGCCCCGACAGGACCTCCAGCAAAGCCATCAAGATTTTCCCATCTTGAATATCAAGAAACAAATCTTTCACTTCCAGAGGAGGATTGCACTGTGGGGAAAGGAAGCAGTGTTATCCGGACAGTGCTGGATAATCTTTTAAAAGCAGGACTTGATAAATCATCATTATTTTTGAAGGAAATAAGTGGAACTTTACAAAACAGGGATGCTGCTTCTTCTTTACTATTTGCATTACTGTAGCACGATGAGGCTTCCTGGAATCACAGAATCATAGGACTGGAAGGGACCTCGAGAGGTCATCTAGTCCAGTCCCCTGCACTCAAGGCAGGACTAAGTATTATCTAGCTCATCCAAAAGAAGTGTTTGTCTAACCTGCCCTTAAAAATCTCCACTGACCTCTCTAGGCAATGTATTCCAGTGCTTAAATACCCTGACAGTCAGGAAGTTTTTCCTAACGCTCAATCTGAACAACCCTCGCTGCAATTTACACCCATTGTGTCTTGTCCTATCCTCAGAGATTAAGAACAATTTTGCTCCCTCCGTCTTGTAAGAGCCTTTTATGTACTTGAAAACTGTTACCATGTCTCAGTCTTCTCTTCTCCAGACTAAACAACCCCAATTTTTTCAATCTTCCCTCATAGGTCAGGTTTTCTAGACCTTTAATCATTTTTGTTGCTCTTCTCTGGACTTTCTCCAATTTGTCCACATCTTTCCTGAAATGTGGCACTCCAGTTGAGTCCTAATCAGCGCACAGTAGAGCGGAAGAATTACTTCTTGGGTCTTACTTACACCACTCCTGCTAATACATCCCAGAATGATGTCTGCTTTTTCTACAACAGTGTTACACTGCTGACTCATATCTAACTTGTGATCCACTATGACCCCCAGATCCCTTTCCACATCACTCCTTCCTAGGCAGTCATTTCCCATTTTGTATGTGTGCAACTGCTTGTTCCTTCCTAAATGGAGTACTTTGCATTTGTCCTTATTGAATTTCATCCTATTTACTTCAGACCATTTCTCCAGTTTGTCCAGATCATTTTTAATTTTAATCCTATCCTCCAAAGCACTTGCAACCACTCCCAGCTTGGTATTGTCCACAAACTTATAAATATGATATATTTCTATCCACTGTGGGCTCTACTCTGAAGTTCTTCCTCCACTTCTCAGTCAAAACTCTTATTAGCCTCTGTGGAAGTTTTGCCCAAGTAAAGACTGAACTAAAACTGAGGGCCAGATTCTGATCTCATTACACCAGTATGTTGGAGTCTAAATAGAGTTATTTCAGATTTACATCAATGTAACAGAAACCAGACTCTAGTCATATAGACTTCTGGGCTTGGCCCTATGTAAGTATTGGATAGGCCAAGGGCCAGATTCTAATCTCTTACGGCAGTGTCATTCTAATAGACATCAGTGCTGTTACTCCTGCTTTACCTTGGGATAAGGAAGATTACAGTCCAGGTCAATGTCAGTATTCGGTTGCTTATGCTGTAAAGTTTCCCTTGGTGCCATTATACTTCCAAATATACTGAATATATTTAAAATGACATGGCAATTTCATATATAGCAGCTCTCCTTTTCCTGCAAAGCCCTCTGAAGAGAACCATCTCCTCCACCCACAGAGGTGTCTCATGATGTGTGCATTGTGAGGCACATGGCCAAATCTGCTCACTCCTCCAGTGTCAGTCCCAGCTGCAGAAATTACCTTACGTTTGGGCGTCACTTGCTCATTCATCCCTAAGGAGACACTTCTTTACTTCTTTGGCTGGACTGCATACTACTGTTTGATTAAGCACAACTTCTGGCAATTTGGAACTGGGCCTTTTTGTGAATAGTCTTCCTCCCATGCAGCCAAAAACTATTATTCAACACTACCCACAGGTCTGAGAAAGATATTAGTTTCTAAAGCAATAACCCACTTTGAACCAAAAACTTCTTTTATAACTTCCAACACAAGAAGGACCGAAACCTGCAATGTGCGGAGCATCCCCAACTCCTTCATTATGGGAGTTGTGAGTAACCAGCTGCTCCCAAAACTGGGCACATACCAAGGGGAGCAGTGGGGGGCAAAACATTTAAGTCACTTCAAGACTGATCTTGCTAAGTTTATGGAGGGGTGATACGATGAGACTGCTCATTGTGGCATATAGCTGATCTGCAACTGATAGCAGTAAATATCTCCAACAGCCAGTGATGGGACACTAGAGGGGGTGGGCTCTGAGTTACCACAGAGAATTCTTTCCCAGGTGACTAGCTGGTGGGTCTTGCCCACATGCTCAGGGCTAACTGATCACCACAGTTGGGGTTGGGAAGGAATTTTTCCCTGAGTCAGATTGACAGAGGAGACCTTGGGGTATTTTTGCCTTCCTCTGCAATACTGGGCATGGGTCACTTGCAGGTTTAAACTAGCGTAAATGGTAGATTCTCTGTAACTTGAAGAGGGGAATTTCAATTATCCCCATATTGACTGGGAACATTTCACTTCAGGACAAAATGCAGAAATAAAATTTCTCGATACTTTAAATGACTGCTTCATGGAGCAGCCGGTACGGGAACCCACAAGGGGAGAGGCAACTCTAGATTTAATCATGAGTGGAGCGCAAGAACTGATCCAAGAAGTAACTCTAGCAGGACCGCTTGGAAATAGTGACCATAATACAATAGCATTCAGCATCCCTGTGGGGGGAAGAACACCTCAACAGCCCAACACTGTGGCATTTAATTTCAAAGGAGGGAACTATACAAAAATTAGGGGGTTAGTTAAACAAAAGTTAAAAGGTACAGTGACTAAAGTGAAATCCCTGCAAGTTGCATGGGCCCTTTTTAAAGACACCATAATAGAGGACAAACTTCAATGTATACCCCAAATTAAGAAACACAGTAAAAGAACTAAAAAAGAGCCATTGTGGCTTAACAACCACGTAAAAGAAGCAGTGAGAGATAAAAAGACTTCCTTTAAAAAGTGGAAGTCAAATCCTAGTGAGGTAAATAGAATGGAGCACAAACACTGCCAGCTTAAGTGCAAGCGTGTAATAAGAAAAGCCAAAGAGGAGTTTGAAGAACGGCTAGCCAAAAACTCCAAAGGTAATAACAAAATGTTTTTTAAGTACATCAGAAGCAGGAAGCCTGCTAAACAACCAGTGGGGCCCCTTGACGATCAAAATACAAAAGGAGCGGTTAAAGACGATAAAGTCATTGCAGAGAAACTAAATGGATTCTTTGCTTCAGTCTTCACGGCTGAGGATGTTAGGGAGATTCCCAAACCTGAGCTGGCTTTTGTAGGTGACAAATCTGAGGAACTGTCACAGATTAAAGTGTCACTAGAGGAGGTTTTGGAATTAATTGATAAATTCAACATTAACAAGTCACCGGGACCAGATGGCATTCACCCAAGAGTTCTGAAAGAACTCAAATGTGAAGTTGCAGAACAATTAACTAAGGTCTGTAACCTGTCCTTTAAATCGGCTTCAGTACCCAGTGACTGGAAGTTAGCGAATGTAACGCCAATATTTTAAAAGGGCTCTAGAGGTGATCCTGGCAATTACAGACTGGAAAGTCTAACGTCAGTACCGGGCAAATTAGTCAAAACAATAGTTAAGAATAAAATTGTCAGACACATAGAAAAACATAAACTGTTGAGCAATAGTCAACATGGTTTCTGTAAAGGGAAATCGTGTCTCACTAAACTATTAGAGTTCTTTGAAGGGGTCAAAAAACATGTGGACAAGGGTGATCCAGTGGACATAATGTACTTAGATTTCCAGAAAGCCTTTGACAAGGTCCCTCACCAAAGGCTCTTAAGTAAATTAAGTTGTCATGGGATAAAAGGGAAGGTCCTTTCATGGATTGAGAACTGGTTAAAAGACAGGGAACAAAGGGTAGGAATTAATGGTAAATTCTCAGAATGGAGGGGGGTAACTAGTGGTGTTCCCCACGGGTCAGTCCTAGGACCAATCCTATTCAATTTATTCATAAATGATCTGGAGAAAGGGGTAAACAGTGGGGTGGCAAAGTTTGCAGATGATACTAAACTATTCAAGATAGTTAAGACCAAAGCAGATTGTGAAGAACTTCAAAAAGATCTCACAAAACTGAGTGATTGGGCAACAAAATGGCAAATGAAATTTAATGTGGATAAATGCAAAGTAATGCACATTGGAAAAAATAACCCCAACTATACATACAATATGATGGGGGCTAATTTAGCTACGATGAGTCAGGAAAAAGATCTTGGAGTCATTGTGGATAGTTCTCTGAAGATGTCCACGCAGTGTGCAGAAGTGGTCAAAAAAGCAAACAGGATGTTAGGAATCATTAAAAAGGGGATAGAGAATAAGACTGAGAATATATTATTGCCCTTATATAAATCCATGGTACGCCCACATCTCAAATATTGTGTACAGATGTGGTCTCCTCACCTCAAAAAAGATATTCTAGCACTAGAAAAGGTTCAGAAAAGGGCAACTAAAATCATTAGGGGTTTGGAGAGGGTCCCATACGAGGAAAGATTAAAGAGGCTAGGACTCTTCAGCTTGGAAAAGAGGAGACTAAGGGGGGATATGATAGAGGTATATAAAATCATGAGTGTTGTGGAGAAAGTGGATAAGGAAAAGTTATTTACTTATTCCCATAATACAAGAACTAGGGGTCACCAAATGAAATTAATAGGTAGCAGGTTTAAAACAAATAAAAGGAAGTTCTTCGTCACACAGCACACAGTCAACTTGTAAAAGCAGCAAAGAATCCTGTGGCACCTTATAGACTAACAGACGTTTTGGAGCATGAGCTTTCATGGGTGAATACCCACTTCGTCAGATGCATGCCTTGTGGAACTCCTTGTGGAACAACTTGTGGAACTCCTTACCTGAGGAGGTTGTGAAGGCTGGGACTATAACAATGTTTAAAAGGGAACTGGATAAATTCATGCTGGCTAAGTCCATAAATGGCTATTAGCCAGGACGGGTAAAGAATGGTGTCCCTAGCCTCTGTTCATCAGAGGATGGAGATGTATGGCAGGAGAGAGATCACTTGTTCATTGCCTGTTAGCTTCACTCCCTCTGGGGCACCTGGCATTGGCCACTGTTGGTACTGGGCTAGATGGACCTTTGGTATGGCCGGTACGGCCGTTCTTATGTTCTTACGTTATGTTATGTTCTTTAAACCATGATTTGAGGACTTCACTAACTCAGTCAGTGGTTAAGGGTCTGAAGTGGTAGGCTGAGGTTCTGTGGCCTGCAATGTGCAGGAGGTCAGACAATATGATCATGATGATCCCTTCTGACCTTAAAGTCTATGAATCTGCACTGTGGAAAATAAGGACACACCAAGTCACAGAAGACACTTGAAAGAAGTGTTTTGTATCTGTAAAAGCAAAGCAACAAAATACTCATCCTTTACTCATATCCCCAGCTTCAGGAAATCTCACCATCATCATGAAGTGTTCTGGCAATGCTGTCATTCAGTTCAATATGTTTACTTTGACAGTTTCAGCAAACCTAGCGTCATCAACAGCAGACATTGGCTGTTGTCAAAGAGCATTTTGCTTTGTTGCAGCAGGGGAGAAAAAAAAATTGTAAGTAATCCAGAGAAAACACTCCACATGCCCATAACGTTCCTAAGACTTCATGTGCTTGGTATGGCAGAATTAACAGCACCCCGCAGCCTTTTCATGATCTAATTCCTTTTGTAAATTAAAGAACTTTTTCAGAAGCCAGATGCTCAGCAAGCATTTCTGACAGCCTTCAAATTGCAGTTAGTTTAAAATCCTGAAGTCTAATTCACAAAGGAATTACACATTTTCTATTTATAATGTGGATTGTTCCCAAAGGTCTTTCGGTCAAAACATCACTGCTAATCTTATTCTGTATTTCCAATGAGATTTAAGAAGATCCTTTCATCTTTTCAGTAACATACACTGCAAAACTCTTAAGAAATAATATATTTTAGTGACTTTTATTTGAAAGCTCTTTACACACCACCACTGAAATGCAGCCACCTCTGTCAGGAATTGTGGCAACTAGACCAAAAACTGTACACAAATACAGCACAATCCCGCACTTCCTGAAGCTTGGCCATTGACTCCAATGGGAGTAGGATTAGCCCCCTCAGACAGAAGATTCTTCAGGACAGAGACTTAGTTGTGTGTTTTGTGCTGTACTGAGCACACTGTTGTCCAATTAGTAATAATAATTTCCTTTTCTGCAACCTTCCCACATGGAGTAGCGCTTAATCCTGAGAGTAGTCTGACTCAGTGGGACTACTCAAGCAAGAAACTACTACTCAATGTGAGTAGGAGTTGCAGAATCAGATCCAAAGCACAGTGTGTGTGTGGGGGGGGGAGGACGGGGGGAGATACAGAGGAGATTGAGACAAATGACTCATTATGAAAAATACCATGGGGTCTTTAATATCTACAGAGGGCAGAAAAGACCTCATTTTTAAGGTCTCATCTTACCAACCCACAAATAATAAAACACAAGGAACGTAAATTATCAACCTGAGATGAAGGGTTGAGCCATGTTCCAAGGAACGCATGTATCTTGAACCTGACATTTAGAACTCTGACTTGCTCAACCAATTTGAAAAGGACACTGTCAAATTTCTATTATGTATTTCCCAATGTGATGCCCAGAGCAACCAAATCACACACATTTATTTCTGTTATTTCTTTAGATTTAAAAAGGCAATAAAAATCTATGCAAAAATTTCCGTGTGCCGTAACGCTAACAATTAATTACATTTAATCACATAATGAGCACCCCGCAGCATTAAATAATCATACACATGTAACAAATAAACTCAGTCAGTCAATGAATCAGAGCAACAGAGAAGCGCCTTTCACCCACACAGGAACATGCCCTCAACCTTCCCCACAACATAAAGAAACATTTCAACTTCGCTATTTATTTTCTTTTAAAATATGAAAAATCCTGAATTTCCAGAGTCTTTATTCTGACACTTTTAAAACTCTTTTCACATTGTGTTGTCCTTACATATCAGTATATAGCCAGTTTCCACTTTTCCTTCACACCACAGATGTGTAATTTTAGCTTTAACTCTTCTTTTGTTGACAACCATTTTCTTTTCTGGAGAATCATTCTTTTCAAGGCTCCAGTATAGTATAACCTAAGGAACCAGTCCAGCAAAAGGAAGGTAGTGGGATCAGGCCTATATTTTATATAGGCACACTGTATTCTAAAACTCTTTACAGTAATAGTATATATATAAATAACATGAAATCAAGAAATATGCCTGGGTAAGGCAGAAGTTATGTTTTCAGCAGACAGGTATGTGTATATATATATCTTAGTATGGAGGTATTTATGGAAGATGTATGAACAGTTTTTATTTTTACAAATGGACAAAAGTATTTGTTGGCCTTACCTTCTCCAAATGTAGATTTATCCACCTGGTAAAGGTTCTCTTCTGCACATTTTCCCTCTCCACTACAAATAAAAAAGAAGACGATTTATTTTTCAGAAGAGGAAAAATTCACAGCAGTTTCTAATGCATTAAAAAAATAATCAAATCCCATACAATAAAGAAGTTGTGTGGCCAGTGGATCATACACAGTACTGTGAATCAAGAGACCTTGGTTTGATTCCTGGCTCTGACATGGGGTATGTCTACACTTTGAGTTGGGGGTGTAATTCCCAGCTCGAGGCATATCTGTGCTAGCTCTGATCCAACTAGCATGCTCAAAACAGAGTGTCACTGCAGTGGGATGAGGGGCTAGCCACTGTGAATACATAGCCATTTGAGATGGTAGGCGTGGGAAAGCTACCCCTCCTGCCACTCAGCATGAATATCATGGACTCAGCATGTGACACTTGGCAAACCACTTACGGCTACATTCTGAAGTGTATGGGTGTAAAACCACAGAGACCCAGATTCTAGCAGCTGATTCATAAAGGTAAACCCTTCTGTGTGCACAGAGCTCTATTCCAGTTAATAGGGCTCTGCACAAGCACAGTTCCACTCACACAGATCAACTTGTGGCATAATCAGGACCCGGACACACTCAGGGTGGCATGATGCTCCACGGTGTTTGCATGCGATTTTGAAAATAATAGTGCTAAACCTCTGTCTCCCCATCAATAAAAAGTGTAAGGATAATTATGTTAGATCTATGGATGAAAAACACTACAGCCTATTATGATGATGTATTTTTCTATTATTGCCATGATGAGATGTTGCCTGCTGCTAGGAGTACAATGTCAGCCTAAAATGGGTGCAGTGAATATAGGCTGTCTAGACACTTTATATGAGTGACAAATGGGAGTTGTGGAAAAGGTTCCAAGATGAAGAATATTAGTTTCTCTCCATTTTAAGCTTTCATGCATGGGATTAAGTGAAAGACTAGCCATTGCTACTTCAGTTATGAGCTAAACTGTTTTAAAAATAAGAATACATGTAGTTGCTATGAACAGTGAATTTTTGGTTTTGGTAATGAAAGAATTAAAATGAAGCCTTTACCCCTTTAAAGATGCTTTAGAGACAGGCTCAGGCTAAGATCTACTGTAGTATGAGTTTATTATCTGATATTAGGATACTAAATCCTGCATTCACTGAGAGATGTTCTTGATTACCTAACAAGTGTTTTCCATTTCTAAATACTAGAAGACTAAGTAGTCTGGATTTTATTAACTTTATATATTTAAAACCTAAATTAACAACATGAACTAAATCTATTTCCATTAAGATAAAAGCAAATTTTAGTGGCTAAAGTTAGCAGGAATAAAGATAAAGAGCCAGCTGGTGTGAATCAGCATAGCACCACTGGCTTCAACTGAGCTATATTAATTGACATCAGTTGTGGGTTTGGCCAAAAACTAATAGTAGTAGTAGTAATAGTACCTAGGAGTCCAAGCCATGGACCAGGACTCCATTGTGCTAAGCAATGTAGAAACAGAACAAAATGATGGTTCTTGCCCCCAGGAGCTTATAATTTAAGTATAAAACAAGGGATAGCTGATGGGAGAGTATAAAGAAACAATATCAGTCACCATGATAGGTATGAGTCATGATAGGCATGAGTTTCATTATAAAGAGTGTGATTTACATACCTTTTAGGGAAATGTTCCCATCTTGATTTAAACCATTAGATAAGACTCTCATCTTCCTACCCTCTGAGCTATTGTATTTTGCATCAAAATGCCAACTTCCCTCAAAGAATTTATTATTATTTCTATTGTGATAACACTGACAGGCTCCAGTTAGGACTAGTGCCCCATTATGCTAGGTGTTGTACAAGTACTTAGGAAGACACAGTCCTCACCACAAAAAGAGTTTACAACCTAATGTAAAAGGACTCAGCAAATGATACATTTCCCTATTCAACAAAAGGGACAGCATAAAAAAAAAAGTCATACTTCTGCCTGGTTTCTATTTACCTACTATTATAAAAAGTAACACCCATATTTCTTTTAAATGAAAGAGATTAAAGAGAAAATATTTTCATTTCAGGTATACAGTTATTCTCAAGTGGTTCTCAGCTTTCACTTAAATGAAGGAAATTTGACAACTTGCTAAGAAAAATACCATATTAAACTAGTCATGCTGTGTTTCAACTTACTTGAAAAGCATATCACAAATATATTTAAATTATTTTGTTTCTTTAGCAATAAGAAAATAATAGCTAACCTACCTCCTGGGTAATCAGGTCCTGGAGAAGTCTAAATTGTTTTTATTGGTCAGCCTAATAATGGGTTAAGCAGTAGCTTCCGTAAATCACATTTTAATATTGTGCTTTTTGATCATTTTAATTCAAGGGTCAGCAACCTCTAATGACACATACAATTTTTTTTTATTATGATGTATAGGAATTGAGCTTTCAGTGTGAATTGTATCTGTCACTGTCAGCCATTTAAGCCTTTTAAATCAGCTCATTTCTGTAAAATCTGATTTTATGTAGGACTGAATAAAAGAAATTAATTACCCATTAAGTGCTTTTGAAATCACAAAAAATGCCAAACCAATTATTGCTATTGGCTTTTTTTTCCCCAAAATATTTCAGAAAGTATGTGCACAGATTTTAAAAAGCTCCTTACACATGAAACTGAAAGGTCACATTTATGGCATTAGAATATTAATAAAAAAGTATCATCTATTACCTGCAGGTCTCAATATAAAGTATGGACAATGGCACATGCTTCCAGCACCTGCCCCCCTTTTGACAGCCAGTCAAGCACCAGAAATGGCATTATATCTGATCAGGAAACTGAGTGTACCCAGGCTATGTGCTGGCTGTCCTACATAGCGAGGGGGGTATATCTTTTTTGGTTTAGAAAAAGACTGAAGATATCAAGAGACTAGATTAGTGTTTTTCAATTCTAGTTAGGAAGAAAATACTGTCAGAACAGTATTCTGGAATTTCTGCCCCAGGTGAAACCAGGTAGTCCAGAAGCATACAAAAGTCAGAGATGGAAGAAGGGAAGTTAACATTTTCTAACTCAGAAGAGGTCTAATTTAGCTCAGTTTCTATTTTATCCCAATCAGTTTGTGCATTACTATTTCTAGGGTAAATAAAAGATATTCTGCAGGCTGCATGTTACAAATGGGTACCTGCAAAAGTCAGCATACAGTATGGCATACACCTAATTTAGCTATATAAATCCTGCGATGCACGCAAGTCTGGGTTGCATATACATATGCAGATGTGTGCACACAAATCCAGCTTGTACATCAGATGATTTACATACTTAGGCATGCTCATGCTTTTGCTCACAACCATATGAAAATTACCCACCTAATTTCTACAGAGAAGAATCACTGGGCACAAAACTGCTACGAGGAAGAACAGTGACCCTGACAGAGACACACTAATCACCTATGTGATATTCCAGTGCTACAGCGTAGCAGTAATTGGACTAGGAAAAGAATATAACAGCTTATGCAGTCCATATGCTGATCTGGAGAATTAATGGGAGAAAGTTCCACAAAGGTATTTACTGACATGTGCCTCAAGTATTTTTCTCCTAGTTTTGTGGACCTCCCAGTTTTGATGCAGCCTCCCCTCTCTACAAACCTTCTTCATTTGTGAGGGTTGTAGAGACTCTATAAATTGTATGCAGTTTCCATAAATCAAAAGGAACCTTTCTTCTGTGCACCTACCATTGCATAAAGGTGCAGAAAATCAGTAAAGTCTAAGATTTCTACCCTGATGTACACAGTTTACTGAAATTGTGCTGGGTTTACTGGGCAACTAGAGAGCAATAACAGCATTAGAAAAGAATAATTACACACACCATATGGCCAGCCTGCACACAGATCGAGTGCAAATGCTGAAAAGGAAGAATGCCTGCTGTGAGTGCTGAATTTAGGGACATAATGTTAGATGGTAGTAAAGCTACAGCATTCTGGTTTTGGTTTAACATTTGAGTTTCAGGGGTCAAGCTCAGCTTTGACCTTATCATAAAAGACAAACAAAAATTCAAGATGTGAAACTTTGACCCTCACAAGGCAGTGACTGCTGTTTTCAGAGAGCCAAATCTTGAGTCTTTTCTCAGGTAAGAGTTCTATTCAACTTAATGGGAGATGTGCCCAAGTGAGTACTCAGAGACAAATGCTGTACTCTAATACCACACCCCAGTACACAGACTTGGTGCAAATATTATGTGTAATAACTGAAAGGGAAAGAAAGTCCCTAGAGGCTACAGAGAAACGGTGGCATTATTGCAACTTTGGGAATCCCTCCCTGGCCTAGAGCTACATCCTAGAGGATGGCAGGAACTGGATCAGAGATATTAAGTGTATGTTAATTATTAGAAAAAGGTTGCATCTCCTGCTACTCAGAGCCAGAAAACACAGGCTACTATGGTGATATCTGTCAAACAGATGGGCATTTTCCTTTTGCTGACTAAACTGCATTCTGGGGGTTAAATCTTGAGTCCTACTGGATCAATCAATGCAATTTTTCTGGTTCCCCTTGTCTGTTAATGGCACCGTCCCTATCCTCATCGTCTCCATCAAGGATTCCAGCTTTGAATCTATTCGTTTACTAATCTTTGAGGCCACTACTTTCTCCTCATTCAAATCCCTCTTCAGGACCTACCTCTGCTGTGATGCCTACAAAAAATTCACACACTAATGGTGGCGACATTGAGTGGCACTTGGAGATAGCGGGTTTTTATTTGTTTTAAAGTCTTCCTTCTGTTATGGTAAAGCCAGCTGTAAACAGCCCTTTGATATATGGTATCAATGGGTTGGGCACATTGATGAGTTGTGAAAGATGGAGAAATACCAGACCCTCTGATTTGAGAGCTAAAAGCTTTTAGATGTAATTAGAAATCATATTCTTCTATAAGACTAATTACATGTCCAATTGTACATTAGGAAGCCCAGAGGGCCAAGTGAGAAAGTCACTAAGAACAGGACTGAAGGCACCAAGCAGCCATTGGGTCACAACAACTTTTAATTATCAATCTGAGCTGTAGCTGAATCAGCAAACTAGAGCTGAAAGGATCCCATTATTCTGAACTCACCTACTCCCTCAAGCTCTGCTCAGGTATACTTTCATTTTGTGGATTTTATACTGTTTCACTTGGGAAATAAAATTAAAAAATGGAAATGGCAGTACTAATGAAAAAGACTTTGTGTTTGTTTGTATAAACAGAGAATACCCTACCCAATAAGGTCTGGTTAAGGGGGCTGTGGGAGCTTCACCTCAACTTCCACCCTTTAATGGATTTAAGGTAGAGTTGTAACATGGTTTTAATATGCTCTAGCTGCATGTATTTAATTTCCTTTGGGTTTTTTTTCCCTTTTCTTTTTTTTTTTTTTGGAATGGTAGCATGATGACCATGGATTGACATCATTTCATAACCTGGCCTTGATTATTTCCACCTTAATGGCATATTTTAATATAATATGCACTCTCAATTCAGGTGAAGTAGTCAGGAATGGGTTGATGGTTATACAAGCATTAAACACAAAGCAACAACACTGAATCTCACTCACCCTCAGTAGCTATATCTGTTTCTTTGAAACTCTTTTCTTTCCTGTGTTTTATAATGTCTGTGAGTGAACTTCCGACTAAGAACTGGCTTCAGTAAACTTTCCCTGTGCAGAGCAGTCAGCACACCTGACTCCTAACTTGTTACACTCCATGCAGTTCTACTCGAGGGCTTCTCTCCATGTTTTGTCATCTGGGCAAATGAGGACTAGGAGCAACACGAAAAGTGGACTGAAAACAGTATATTGTATGTATGGGGGGAATTTATCTTGATCTGGGAGCAGCAGCCTAGGTAAGGCAGCACTTAAAATCTCAAAGACATGGCGTGATTTAAAAAAAAATTGTGCCAAGTCTGCAACCTCTTCCAACACATGCACACACATCCACACACTAAGTGTTGACTAGGATTATTGGTTTTTTAGGTAGTGGTGTCTTATATGATGCTTTACAGAACCAAAACGCATATGCAAGAACTAGATCGGTGTGGGAAGGATCCGTGAAAAAAGTATCTTTTTCAGGAAGGATTTAAAGGAAAAGAGAAGGAGGGGACATGGAGAGTGGGGGTATGTCTATACTACGGGATTATTCTGATTTTACATAAACCGGTTTTGTAAAACAGACTGTATAAAGTCGAGTGCACGGGGCCACACTAAGCACATTAATTCGGTGGTGCGCATCCATGGTCCGAGGCTAGCGTCGATTTCCGGAGCATTGCACTGTGGGTAGCTATCCCGTAGCTATCCCATAGTTCCCACGTCTCCCCCACCCACTGGAATTCTGGGTTGAGACCCCAATGCATGATGGTGCAAAAACAGTGTCGTGGGTGATTCTAGGTAAATGTCGTCACTCATTCCTTCCTCCGTGAAAGCAAAGGCAGACAATCATTTCACGCCCTTCTTCCCTGGATTGCCCTGGGAGACGCCATAGCACGGCAATCATGGAGCCCGTTCAGCCTTTTTTTACTGTCACCGTATGTCTACTGGATGTTGCTAATGGACGCGGTACTGCAGCGCTGCACAGCAGCATTCATTTGCCCTTGCAAGATAGCAGAGACAGTTATCAGTTTTTCTGTACTGTCTGCCATGCCATTGTAAATTGGCGATAAGATGACGGTTATCAGTCGTTCTGTACCATCTGCTGCTGTCATGGGTGCCCCTGGCTGAGGTTGGCCAGGGGCGCAAAGACAGAAATGGGAATGACTCCCCGAGTCAATCCCTCCTTTATGGTATCTAAAAATAGAGTCAGTCCTGCCTAGAATATGGTGCAAATGTACTAGAGAACCAGTGTACCAGAGAGCCAGAGAGCACAGCCACTCCGTGTTAGATCCCGCAGAAATGATGAGCTACATGCCATTCTAGGGGGTGCCCCTGCAACAATCCCACCCATTGCTTCCCTCTTCCCCCAACCCTCCTAGGCTACCGTTGCAGTGTCCCCCCATTTGTGTGATGCAGTAATAAAGAATGCAGGAATAAGAAACACTGACTTGTTAGTGAGATAAAATGAGGGGGAGGCAGCCTGCAGCTGCTATGATAGTCCAGGCAGGACATTAAACGGTGCGAGGGAGAGGAGCCCAGCACCCCGCTGCTATGATAGTTCAGGCAGTACAGAATCTTTTCTTTACACATGAAAGGGAGGGGGCTGATGGAGCTCAGCCCCCAGTTGCTATGATGAAGACGCTTACCAGCCATTCTGTACCATTGACTGGGAATGACTGGGAGTCATTCCTATTTTTACCCAGGCGCCATCGGCCAACCTCATCTGAGGCCAGCCAGGAGCACTCACGGGCTGATGACGAGGACGGCTACTAGTCCTACTGCACTGTACAGTCTGCCAACGGGGAGGGGAGGGGAGATGATACTGCTGTTCACTGCCGCAGCATCGTGTCTACCAGCAGAATACAGTAGACATAGGGTGACATTGAAAAAAGTCAAGAAATGATTTTTTTCCCTTTTCTTTCACGGGGCGGGGAGGGGGGTAAATTAACAAGCTATACCCTGAACCACCTCGGACAATGTGTTTGACCCTACAGGCATTGGGAGCTCAGCTAAGAATGCAAATACTTTTCGGAGACTGCTGGGGACTGTGGGATAGCTGGAGTCCTCAGTACCCCCTCCCTCCCTCCATGAACGTCTATTTGATTCTTTGGCTTTCCATTATGCTTGTAACGCAGCACTGTGCTGTGGACTCTGTATCATAGCCTGGAGATTTTTTTCAAATGCTTTGGCATTTTGTCTTTTGTAACGGAGCTCTGATAGAACAGATTTGTCTCCCCATACACCGGTCAGATCCAGTATCTCCCGCACGGTCCATGCTGGAGCTCTTTTTGGATTTGGGACTGCATCGCCACCCGTGCTGATCAGAGCTCCACGCTGGGCAAACAGGAAATGAAATTCAAAAGTTCGTGGGGCTTTTCCTGTCTACCTGGCCAGTGCATCCAAGTTCAGATTGCTGTCCAGAGCGGTCACAGTGCTGCACTGTGGGATACCGCCCGGAGGCCAATACCGTCTATTTACAGCCACACTAACCATAATCCGATATGGTAATACCGATTTCAGCGCTACTCCTCTCATCAGGGAGGAGTACAGAAACCGGTTTAAAGAGCCCTTTATATTGATATAAAGGGCCTCGTTGTGTGGATGGGTGCAGCGTTAAATCAGATTAATACTGCTAAAATCGGTTTAAACGCGTAGTGTAGAGCAGGCCTGGAAGACAGATAAAAGCTGTAGAAAGCAGCATGAAAGAGGTTACAAAGGCAAGCGTGGGAGGAGTTGATGAAGGGAGTGATGAAGAAAGATTGGATGACGGGAGGGTAAAGTAGTGACTAGGCCTCGGATATTGCATTTATTTTCCCTTGTGATCCAATCACATTTGAACATAGTACTCTTGAGCTACAGATTATTGTACTAACACATTGGCACTCTCCACCCCTGGATTGCAGCTCTGTTATACATCCGTCTTTAAAATTGTTGTAAACAACTAACTCACGTGACAATATATAGGTAAAATTCTCCCCTCCAATCTCCTTAGTGGAGTCCAACCCTAATATTCTGTCCTCCTTCAATGTGTAGCTCTCCCACTGACATGAACAACAGCTACATGTACTGTAGGTAAGTATGCAGATTTGAGCAGCGGAGCCAAAAACCCAGGTGAGAGTTTTATTCAAACTGCCCACAAAATTCATTTTTATAGGCTTCAGAATGCCTGAGAATTGTATTTTGTGTGTGTGTGCTTGAGAACTCATAACTGCTTAAAGCATTAATATCAATTTTCTTTTTGAAATACATCTCGGCTAGAAACTTTTTCAGCTTGATGAGATTTAGAGCACATGAAATATTAAATCCTTAAAACTATGGGTTTATACAGGAAATATGAACTTCAGCATATACATGTAGAAACCAATCTCAAGTTACTTACTCTGAAATAGTGCCACTGAACTTCCAGATGAAGTCGTTAAATTAATTGTTTGTTGAAAATGACCCACTTACTGGGCTACTTATTAAACTTCTATGGCAGGTGTTGAACATTTGAGGTTCTTTTGTTTCAAGGAAAGTTGCAGAGTTAAAAACCTTATTGCAGAAATTCTTAACGCTCAGGCTGGTATTACTGCTGTACAGAGTACAGACACCCAGAGGTCTCTCACAGAACTGGATTTTCATTACATGAAAGTACATTTTTTAGACAGAGTGCAGTTTTTGGTTAGGGCCGAATCTGCAAATAAGTAATCAGATATTCCTTTCAGATGTTGAAGGATGAATCTGAGATTCCCAGACAATTTTCTCAACATTTTTTTAGTCCTCAGTATGTCTGAGGCTCATGATCTCCTCAGCAGCTCCCATGAAATAGCGCTGCACACTCCTTTGGAGGACAAAGCTGAACTCTTCTACTCCAGGATCCCCCTGAACCTTTTCTCATAGACTCATAGACTTTAAGGTCAGAAGGGACCATTATGATCATCTAGTTTGACCTCCTGCACAATGCAGGCCACAGAATCTCACCCATCCACTCCTGTAACAAACCCCTAACCCATGTCTGAGTTATTGAAGTCCTCAAATTGTGGTTTGAAGACTTCAAGCTGCAGAGAATCCACTAGTGAGTGACCCATGCCCCATGCTGCAGAGGAAGGCAAAAAACCTCCAGGGCCTCTGTCAATCTGCCCTGGAGGAAAATTCCTTTCCGACCCCATATATGGCGATCAGTTAAACCCTAAGCATGTGGGCAAGACTCACCAGCCAGCACCCAGGAAAGAATGCTCTATAGTAACTCAGATCCCACCCCATCTAACATCCCATCCCAGACCACTGGGCATACTTACCTGCCGATAATCAAAGATCCATTGTCAAATTAATTGCCAAAATTAGGCTATCCCATCATACCATCCCCTCCATAAAAACTTTTCTACCCATTCAAAGGTATGGGGCCTGATTCTCCTCTCACTCCAGGGTAGATCAGGAGTAATTCAACTGAAGGCAATGGAATTATGTCAGTCTCTATGAATGTACAATCAGGCCATGATGTACATTCACCAGGGAGAAACTTCTTACCCCCCCCCCCCTTCCAATAATTAAAACAATGGCATTGGACTCACCTCAGACTAAACACTTCTATGCTACTATCCCATGAGGCAATAGCTTCATTTCACTTTCCCTCCTGTTCACAGCTCTGTGCCTCCTTGCATGGACATACATCCCAACACCTGTATACCAAATCACCACCTGCTCTTCATTCAAAGCTCACCTAACAAGGACAGCATTATATCAGGGTAGAGGTGTATAATAATACTATCCCATGGGGGGGGGACCTATCTTTTAGCTGACCAAGGTTATAGACACACTAAAACCTGAAATGCAATAAGATACTCTCCTGAATACTGTGCATCCGCTCTCTGAGAAGGAACACAGCGACAGCCATGTTAAAAATCGAACAATTGGAGACAAAGCAGCAAAATCAGAGAGGCTATCTGAACAGAAGGATAACAAAGAGACAAAAAGCTGAATATTGAAGCCACTTGGGTTAAATAAAGCATTTTAAAAAAAACTCTGCTCTCTCAATCAAGCATGACACTGATGGGCTTTTAAATCCCAGTCCTTAATAAAAGCAAGCCACAAATCTAAGAAGGAAAAAAACTGCTGATGAAAAAAATCAGGGACATTTCTCTTGACATTAAAAGACAGTTGAGAATTACTCCACGCGCTTACGTTTGCTACAACTCTTATCTTAGCAAAGCTGATGAAATCATCATTGTGACTAGATGCATTTTTATATATAAATACACACTGTAAATGATACAGTTCAATAATATGAGCGACAGCGTTTGTGTGCCCAGCATGTATCTGATATGATTACATAAATAAAACTACATGACAGCTTTCTGAGGTGAATTTCAGATGTTAGTATGAAGCCCAGATTTAAAAGCAGAATTTGTTTGGCTTCTTTTGCCTAGAGCAGTAGCTTCAAGATACAATGCCAGGTCCATGGGACGATTGTCCAAGAGGCATAAAATATAGCTCGGTCTTTGCCTTTTGTGTACAGGAGTCCTCTGCTCAAGAAACTGCAGTTCTGTTTTCTGACCATACAGTAAGTCAGGTAAAGAAAAGTATCCACAGGATGGGAGTGACAGGGAGTTACTTTTCTGAGCCTGTCAAAAAAGCTAGGGTGTCCCAGCCAAAATTATTTTTCACTATGAAAGACAGCAGAAACAAAAAGCATCACCCAGCTGATGTATAAGGCAGATAAAATGTTTATGGTACAACTTAGAACAACATCTCAACACCAGGGGAAATTTACAGAAATGAAAGGCGCAAGCAAAGCCAAGCCAAGTTATGTACGTACAGGGCCGGCTCCAGGCACCAGCCGAGAAAGCTCGTGCTTGGGGCGGCAGATTCTATGGGGCACCATTCCATCGAATCTTTTTTTTTTTCTCACTTCAGCCGCCTTGCAGATTTTTTTCTTTTTTCTTTTTGGTTCGCCGCTCCAGCCTGTCATAAACAGATAGCTAAGGGTTAATGTCTCTTTCACCTGAAGCACCTGACCAGAGGACCAATCAGAAAACCAGATTTTTTCAACTCTGGGTGGAGGGAAGTTTGTGTCTGAGTTCTTTGTCTTCTGCCTGAATCTCTCTCAGCTAGAGAAGGATTTTTCTATTTCCTGCTTTTCTAATCTTCTGTTTCCCAGTTGTAAGTACAAAGAGATCAAATAGTGAGTTATATGTTTTTTTTCTTTTGTATTTACATGTCTATAGTTGCTGGAGTGCTTTGAATTGTATTCTTTTTGAATAAGGCTGTTTATTCAATATTCTTTTAAGCAATTGACCCTGTATTTGTCACCTTAATACAGAGAGACCAGTTTTATGTATTTTTCTTTCTTTTTATATAAAGCTTTCTTTTAAGACCTGTTGGAGTTTTTCTTTAGTGGGGAACTTCAGGAAATTGAGTCTGCAGCTCACCAAGGAATTGGTGGGAGGAAGAAGTCAGGGGGGAAATCTGGGTGTGTTAGATTTACTAGCCTGACTTTGCATTCCCTCTGGGTGAAGAGGGAAGTGCTTTTGTTTCCAGGACTGGAAATAGAGAGGGTGGACTTCCTCTGTTTAGATTCACGGAGGTTGCTTCTGTGTATCTCTCCAGGAGCACCAGGAGGGGGAAGGGAAAAGAGTTATTTCCCTTTGTTGTGAGACTCAAGGGATTTGGGTCTTGGGGTCCCCAGGGACGCTTTTTGGGGGGACCAGAGTGCCCCAAAACACTCTAATTTTTTGGGTGGTGGCAGCAGTACCAGGTCCAAGCTGGTAACTAAGCTTGGAGGTTTTCATGCTAACCCCCATATTTTGGATGCTAAGGTCCAAATCTGGGATTAGGTTATTGACACAGCCGCCCTATAGGAGGCGGTGGCGCGGAGGAGGAGGGGAGCGCCCTGCTGGGAGCAGGCTGCGCCCTCTGTCTGCCCCAGCCGGTGCCAGGTCTGTAGCAAGCCCAGCAGGGCAGCCCGCATCCTTCCCTCTCCACTGACTGGAGCTCCGCGAAGCCCTCCCGGCAGGTGGCGCAGCGGAAGCTCTGGCAGCCCCCCTTCTCTCTCTCCCTGCGTTCCCTCCTCCCCCACTGCCCAGGGCACGCCTGCAGCGCCAGGAGTCTCCCTGCACCCACGCTCCAGCCACCCTGCACGGTTCTTCTTGCTCTGCTGCTCTGGCTGCCTCGCAGGTTTGTTTGTTGTTGTTGTTTTTGGCTTGGAGCGGCAAAAAAGCCAGAGTTGGCCCTGTGTATGTACACTACTATAGGTCCAGTATTAAAAGCTGGCTGTCTAAATTCATTAAATGCCTAGGGCCCCGACCTGGAGCTGCCACTGCTAATGTGCTCGGTCAACAAATTTAAGGAAGAGGCTTCAAAGCTACGACTGCACTGCACAATGGCTGAGCTACACAATTACCACGGTTTCCATGTTTTCTCCTGTCTCTTGAACTGACTTTAATGGCCTTTCCCAAAACTACTACACAATTCCAAGGGAGGAGAAAAAGCATGAAGACAAATTAACATTAAAAGCATGTAAAAGTACATGCAATTCTAAAATAAAAGCTTGAGAGATTTACTGAGATTAGAACAAAATCCTGCAGCTTTAGAGAATAAGCAAATGTTTTGTGCATCACGGGATAAACATGTAATATGAGATAACGAGCTGCAGGTCATGACAGAAAGAGAAAAATCAAGGGCTCTAAGATTTGAGCTATAGTCTGATCTGCAATGGGAAAAAGGGCAAGCCAATAGCATCAATAACAGTTGCAAGTACTATTTTAAAACTTATGAAACTCTATTGTACACTGGAGTGATATAGCTGAATCACCACCATAAGCTGAACTATAGCAATGGCCCATCATCAAATGTATTAATGTATAGGTAAAAATCTAATGGAACCCAGTAGTTATGCTTTAAAAATCTGCCAGTTTCCTTATATGACATGATCTGATTTTTTGCAGTATTCCCCTGCACAAATTCAGGGAATACTGTAAAGACTAAGGTAAGTGGACACTGCAGAAAAAGTTGCATACATTAGAAAAAGAAAGCATTACTTAGTGGACAGAGCATGGAACTGGGAGTCAGTAATCCTGACTATTATTCTCAGCTGAGCAACTGATTTGTCAGAGGCAACACAGCGAGTCATTTACTTTCTCTGGACCTCAGCTTATTTTTCTGCAAAATGGGGGTAATACTGTTCCCATAACTCTCAGGAGTTAGATGAGATAATGTTTTAAACTGAAAGGGAGATACCCAGATGAAAAGCACTATGCAAGTACAAACTATTATTATTTTTATCCATATAGAGGCAAACCCTTCTGACAGATTACTGATTTGCTTATACAGACCAGGAATACCCTAGGTTCACTATGGTGCATGCCAACATGAGTAGAGAGATCATTCATGCAGCAGGGGAATCCTTCCATAGATATTGGGAGCACTGCCTCTGCAGAGCTCCTAGAAGTGACCAACTCATCAAAACAGATAAGAGCTCAATTCTTCCCTCACATGGGTCAAGTGGGCAAAACTGGGTTATAAGTTTGAGTCTCAAACCTGGATCCTTATGTGGTAACATGCTGTACTACTGCTAGAATAGACCACTTGCTGTTTTTATATATTTATAAACATAGAATTAAATAATAAAAAATATTTCTAATGTGAGGTTCTAGATGCCCTCACCAATGCTGGTCAGAAACCGTTTGTCCAAACTTTATATATGGAAAATGCCATTTTTGTTTAAATCAAAACACTCTGAAAAATGTGTCAATTTCAATGACCATTCCCACAGGAAAAGGTATTTCTGAAAAAAAAAATCAGAGTAAAAAAATATTTATTCCATGTGCAGACTTAGGAACAAAGTACTGCATAAGCAAAGAAGAACGGGGGTAACTGTTGGGAACAAATAATAATTATTTAGGGCAGGGGTAGGCAACCTATCGCACGCATGCCGAAGGTGGCATGCGAGCTGATTTTCAGTGGCACTCAGTGGCATGCGAGCTGACTTTCAGTGGCACTAGGGGCGGCAAATTTGTTAATCCACCACTGAGTCACCTAGCAGTGTTTTTGGAGTATAATGCCAAAGCTTCTTACCAGTAGCTTCCCAACCCAATGTGGCTCATGGATTTTACAAAGAGGGGCCCATGCTCAGTGTCAAATCATGAGAGAATCCTGTGTGAAAAGTCAGTTTATCAACAATTTAACAGGGGGACTTTGAGTATTATGATAATAATAATAATCAGAGAGCATTAGGATACAAGGGGCCATGCTACCAGTTAAACTGTAGACCCAACAGATCGCAAAGAAGTTGCATGGGTAAAAATGTGAACAGAATGCAGTTCATAAAAATATCATAGAGTTACATTTTAGTGCAGTGCTAAAGACAAAAAAGAGATCTAATTAAGTCTATGTCTTTGAAAATGCAAGTTATAGTCGACCTACAGAAGAAGTAGCTGATCTTTGCCAAAAGCCAAAGCAAAAGCACCCTCATTCAGATTTTGGACAAGAACAGTTATGGCTTCATAGACTCAGCAGCAAGCTGTACCTAAAAACCTGAGGCACAGTCCCTGGAAATTCAGAAGCATCTTATTTAAGTTAAAACAGAGGTTTTTTAATGAATTAAATATGAAAATGAATAATGCAGATAGTACTGGTATTTTGTTGATGTTACACTGCATTTGGATCATGATGTCATAGACTCTAAGGTCAGAAGGGATCACTGTGATCATCTAGTCTGACCTTCTGTATAACCAGTATCCACAGACCTTACCCAAAACAATTCCTAGAGCAGATCTTTTAGAAAAAAATCCATCTTGATTTAAAAATTGTCAGTGAGGGAGAATCCACCATGATAACTTGCTCTAATGGCTAATTACTCTCACTGTTAAAAATGTATGTCTTATTTGCAGTCTGAATTTGTCTAGTTTCAACTTTCAGTCACTGGATCGTGTTACACCTTTCTCTGCCCGACTAACAAGCCCATTATTAAATACTTTGTTGCCCCATATAGTTACTTTCTGACTGTAATCAAGTCACCCATTAACCTTCTCTTTGTTAAGCTCAAAATATTGAGCTCTTTGAGTCTACCATTCTAAGGCCTGTTTTCTAATCCTTTAATCATTCTCGTGGCTCCTCTCTGAACCCTCTCCAATTTATCAGCATCCTTCTTGAATTGTGCACACCAACTGGACACAGTATGCCAGCAGCAGTGACACCAATGCCAAATACAGTTGTAAAAAAAACACTTCTCTATTCCTATTCAAGATTCCCCTGTTTATGCATCCCAGAATGACATTAGCTGTTTTCAGCAGAGTCACACTGGAAGCTCATTTCACCTGATTATCCACCACAACTCCCAAATCTTTTTCAGAGTCCTCGATCCTGTAACTATGGCCTACATTCTTTGTTCCCAGATGTATATATGTACGTTTAGCCATATTAAAATGTATATTGTTTGCTTATGTCTACTTTACAAAGCAATCTAGATCCCTCAGTCAGTGATCTGTCCTCTTAATTATTTACAAATCCCAGAAATTTTGTGTCATCTGCAAACTTTATCAGTGATGATTTTATGTTTTCTTCCAGATCATTGATAAAAATATTAAATAGCAGATAGCCAAGAACTGATCCTTGCGGGACCCCACTTGACAATTCCCCATTTACAGTTACATTTGGAGACCTATTATTTAACCAGTTTTGTGTGTGCCATGTTGATTCTACATCACTGAAGTTTTTTTTATCAGAATGTCATGCTGTATAAATCAAATACCTTACAGAAATCTAAGTATGTTATGTCAACACTATCATCTTTATCAACTAAACTTGTGATCTTATAAAAAAAACCAAAGTTAATTTGACAGGATCTATTTTCAATAAACCATATTGATTTGCATTAGTTACATTACCCCCTTTTGTTCTTTATTAATTGAGTCCTGTATCATCTGCTCCATTATCTTGCCTAGGATTAATGTCAGGCTGACAGGCCTATAATTATCTGTGTCATCCCATTTCCCTTTTTGAAAATTGGAAAAACATTAGCTTTCTTCCAGTCCTCAGGAAATGCCCCAGTGCTCCAAGATTTACTGAAAAATCAACATTAATGGGCTAGTGACCTCCTTAGCCAGCTCTTTTAAAACTTTTGGATGCAAGTTATGTGGACCTGCTGATTTAAAAAATGTCTAGCATTAGCAGCTTCTGTTTAATATCCTCCTGAGATACTAATGGAATGGAAAGAGTGCTATCATCATCAGATAATGAGACTTCATCTCTGTTTTCCCCCCAAATATTGGACAGAAATATTTACTGACTACTGCTGCTTTTTCTGCATTATTATTGATAAGTCTACCATTTCCATATAGTAATAGATTATTTTTGTTCCTAATATACTGAAAAAACTCCTTCTTGTCCTTAATACTACTGGCCATGGGTTTTGCCTTGTGTCCCTTGGTTTCCCTTATCAGTTTTCTACAATTCCTAACTTCTGATTTATATTAATTAGTCTCAACTTCACCTTTCTTCCATTTGTTTATTTTTGACACCTGCCTTCACTTCCTGGTTTAATAAAATATATATATCAGTCTTCCTCCTCAGCTGTGGGATTGTGGCTTTTTGGGCAACTAGTAAAGCATTCTTAAGTGATTCCCAATTATCATTCATATTTTTCTGATTAAATTCTTCCTCCAAGCTGATTTGGGTCATAATTATTTTCATCTTTGTGAAACTGGCCCTTTTAAAGCACCAAGATTTTGTTTTATTGTTTGTCTGGACTTTATTCTGCTTGCACATTATAAATGTGATCAAGTTATGATCACTTGTTCTTGAGCTACCATTAACTTTTATTTCTGTGATCAGTTCCTCTATCTGTTAGGACAAGGTCTTATACAGAATTCCCTCATATTGGCTGCAACTCTTTTTGTGTTAAGAAATTGTCATCTATAATGTTTAGAAATTCCAAGAATGTTTTAGTGCTAGCAGCATGAGGTCTCCAGCATGTGTCACTCAAATTGACCTCACCCATTCTCGTAGCTGAAGTTGCATATCTTAGATCAATCCCCCCCACCCTCACCCCCCACAGTGGAGACCAGGCCAATGTTCATATCCCATGAGTGCAGAGAAAATCTTGAAACTGTGATGCAAATGCACCATAAAATATTCAAAAACCAGAAAGCTACTTTAAAAATGAAGTATGGGGTTTTTTTTTTAAAAAATCACATGATATTTAATCCAATCTCATGATTTTGGGGTCCCATCTCATGATTTTTAAATGCTTCGTGTTGAAAATAGTGCAGCTGGGAGGGGCTTTTGACAGGGATTGTGAGACAGCCCATTTTCTAGATGTTTTTGTTAAACTGCTCACCAGCGAAGTATTAACAAGTAAATAATCTTCCATCTTTCTCAGCTAGTGACCCAAATAGATTAATATGGGTGTAGGGGTGGTGTTTACACCTCTTTTACAGCCAGAGTTTCAGACCATATCTGCAGCAGACAAGCACAGCATAGGAAGCTCATGGTCTACAGCTGACTCAATACAGCATCAGTTTACCCTGGGCTGATGTTTTCAAGGTTATCTTCATAATAATGTAGGCTTTTGTGTTGTTTTGTTTTGTTTTTAAATAAAAGTGTAGCGTTTGTTTTGAGAGTTAATCCAGAATAGAGTAGGATGCAAATTTAAAGCAGCCTAACCATTCCTGATTAACTACATGTGTGGACGCTCTTATTCTGGAATTATTATTAGTTGTATTATCATAGGCCTAGGAGCCTAAGTCTCAGGCTCCATTGCGCTAGGTGCTGTACAAACAGAACTAAAAGTCTGTCTCTGTCCCAAAGTGTTTACAGTCTGGCTTAAGTATCACACAAGACAACAGATACACAAAGACAGAGGGGGGAATACAGGAAACACTGAGACAGTGTTGATCAGCAGATAGGCAATGGCCTTAGCATACCAGAAGCCTAACTGTTGAGAGTTTTTTGTCTCTAAAGTTTGCAGTGGAATATCCTCTTCTCTTTTAGTTAAAGGTAATGATCTTGGGTTAAAGCATCGGACTGGGGCTCAGAATATCTAGTTTTGATTCATAGCTGTGCTACAGATTCCCTGGGTGACCTCAGGCAAGTCATATGGTCTCTCTGTGTTTCTGTTTCCCTATCTTTAACGGGGGGATAATTCATGTCGGTCATGCATGTCGTGAGATTAAATCCACAAAGACTTGGAAGGCACTCAGTCAGACCTTGCAGTGACAACTCTGGCCTGATCCTGATGCCAGCAAAATTGATAGAAGCCAGGCTATAATCCATCTGATGGTTGTTTCTGTGATATTTCTGGTGTTGCTTCTGTGATAATCATCACTACTTCTCCACATTATTGGAATGTCTCTCAATACCTTGACCTAGTAAGACTTGGGGAATGCACTCTGCATTCCTCAACTATCTTTTTAAAAAATAATTACGTACAGTTTTGGCTGCCCTACCACTGCACTGTGCTTTAGCAGTAAATGGCTGCAATACCCTTTCCCCCTGTATATACTGCAAGAAATAGATCAAGCTTAAATAATAGACAGACAAAAAATTCTTAAAATGAACTCTAAAAACAGACCATTATTCCCTTCACATGAGTAAATATCTGCAAACAGATCATCACAGAAACTGGGTGGGAATTTTTGTTCCCATATAGAATTGTGCAACTTTGGAAAGATGCGAAACTTCCCACATTTGTACATTTTGGTGGTGTTTTTCTTATTAGTTAATTTCACCATTAATAAGAATGTCTGCAATTTAGCTGCAATCATGACTTTGAAAATATACCCAGTTTGCTTCAATTTATTTCCATAGCTGCATAGTCATATTATTTTAATTTTTTTTAAATGGATTTGCCTTGTCTTTCCCTCCCATTTAATAAAGTGATGAGTTTACTGAAAACTCCTTTCCAGTTTCACTGGATTAGTAAAGTAAAGCCTAATTTGATTGAAAAATAACTTCATCCCATGTTACTTTACTGCCATTCAAATCACACCATTGCCTACAGCTGTGCTTGGCCACAAGCCCCATTGGTTTCACTCATTTGCTTGTTTTTAAATGGTCAGTAATAGCAATACCAGCAATATCCTCACGCACACATGCAATCCAGTGCTGAGCAAAGTGTTAAGTTAAAGGTAAGTAGGAACTATCAAACTGGAGACTAAGTCTTCAGAGAGGGATTCTTGCTAGCCTTGGTATACTGTGGGTCAGTGACTACAGCTTAGGAAATTCTGGACCAATAAAAAATAATGCAATCATTTACCAAACGATACACAGACGCCAGATCATTTTTATCCAGGCTTTATAATGTGGCAAAAGCCTCCCAGAAAATCCCAAGGAGCAGGATTTGATGCTTTGATACTACAAGGTGCTGAGCATCCCCTGTGTGGTGCTGAGTGCCCTCAGCTTCTACTGATATCTCAGACTGCACTCAGCTGCTTGCAGAGTTTGGCCCAGAGAGTGAGAGAGAGAGAGAGCATATGTGCTCAAGGGCAGGCCTTTTCCTTTGATAAGTCCCACAAGTAGAGGTAGGGCCAAATCCTGTTCACCTTACTCACTTGAGTGGTTAAAGCAAACAGATATGTCCCACAGTCATTTTTCTTGCAGACAGGAGCACAGTGCCTAATCAATTTGTTTGACATCTAACTACAAGGTTTAAAAGATGTTTTTGGATGCTTGTGAGATTTTTTTTTTGTCAAGTCCAAAGAGTACCTTTTAAAAAAAACACCTGTGAACACAGACTGTCACATTAAACTAGTAACATTAAAAGGTTTTCCGCTCTCCTTTGAAAATGTAGTTTAATTCAAACAAACCAAATATAGATCCCCCCACCTCCTCCTACTTGAACTGATGTCCTAAAAATGGAGAGCCTAGGAACAGACTTTAATAGATACAAGGTCTACCTAGCGCACTTGTTTGTGTGAGAAAGCCACTGCTCCATTGATTTCTGCTGCTTTTGGCAACTGTCAACATACTGCATAGTATAAAGTCTAGTAAATTGTGACATTTATAACACTTCAATACCATCAAAAAAATACAATCCCACGCCCTTATATAAGTGTTTTTAATGGGATTGACACGTCTTTTTCTTGTCAATGACTGAAAAGAACTTGGAATTTGTGAATAAGAAAATTACGACTAGATAATTACAGTATTCCTTACAAATGCACATTAGCAATTTTAACAAATATTTATTGCTGAAGACCATCATCTCTGCTCACTGAAATATTAATAAGGTCCTACCAAATTCATGGCCATGAAAAACACGTCACTGACAGTGAAATCTGGTCTCCCCCTGTGGAATCTGGTCTTCTGTGTGCCTTTACCCTATACTGTACAGCAGTGGTTCTCAAACCAGGGCCGCCACCTGTTCAGGGAAAGCCCCTGGCGAGTTGGGCAGGTTTGTTTACCTGCTGTGTCCACAGGTTCGGCTGATCGCGGCTCCCACTGGCTGCGGTTTGCCGCTCCAGGCCAATGGGGGCTGCAGGAAGCGGCACGGACCGAGGGATGAGCTGGCCACCCTTCCTGCAGCCCCATTGGCCTGGAGCGGCAGGCAAACAAACTGGCCCAGCCCGCCAGTGACTTTCTCTGAACAAGCGACAGCCCTAGTTTGAGAAACACTGCCGTACAGATTTCATGGAGGAGGCCAGCATTTCTCAGATTGGGGGTTCTGACCCAAAAGGGAGTTGCAAAGGGGTTGCAAGGTTATTTTCGGGGTATTGCCACCGTTACTTCTGCACTGCTTTCAGAGCTGTGTTTGCACTGTCTTCAGAGCTGGGTGGCCGAAGAGCAGCAGCTGTTGGGCAGGAGCCCAGCTCTGAAGGCAGCGCCCCGCCAGACGCAGCGCAGAAGTCAGGGTGGCAATACCATACCATGCCACCCTGACTTCTGTGCTTTTGCCTTCAGAGCTGGGCGGCCAGAGAGAGGTGACTGCTGATTGAAGACCCAGCTGTGCAGGCAACAACACAGAAGTAAGCATGGCAATACTGTACCATGCCATCCTTACTTCTGCGCTGCTGCTGGCGGTGGCTCTGCCTTCAGAACTGGGATCCCAGCCCGCAGCCGCCGCTCTCCAGCTGCCCAGCTCTGAAGGCAGTGCTTCCCCCAGCGCAGAAGTAAGGGCAGCAATACTGCAATCCCTCCTACGATAACCTACAATTACAACACCTGAAGTTTCAGATTTAAATAGTTGAAATCATGAAATTTATGATTTTTAAAATCCTATGACCGTGAAATGGACCAAAATGGACTATGAATTTGGTAAGGCCCTAAATATAAACAAACATTCTGTGGGTAAGTTCTTATTGTGAGGGACTCGTACCAAGTGTCTAACAAGCAAATTTTGCCTTAGATTTCAGATTTCAGTCAGAAATTAAATCAAAGAGAAAACTTTTATACTGATCTTTTATCTTAGAATCTCAACCCACTTTACGTATATTAATGAATTACTCCTCAGCTCAGGGAGGTAGGTAAATATCACGGTATTCATTTTACAGAGGAGTAACATGAGGTACAGAGAGGTTAACCGACTTGCCTAAGTCACACAACAAACTGAGGACAAAGCTAGGAATGGAATTAGGAGTCCTAACTCTTAGTCCATAAATCACACTTTCTGTATCTTATTTACAATATGGAGGAAGATAACAAATGAATCAAACAAGTGTCTTCCAAACCTATATAAAGGGACAAGGATGCTGAATTCCAAATACTTTAAGCCCTTTTCTTAGTGGCGCCCCATATTTGTTTATTTGCTTCAAAATTTACAGTAAAAACCAAACCAAACCAAAACCCCAGAAGAATGTTCTTTCTATAAAAAGGAAAGAAAAACTTCAGACTTACATTTGTCCCAAGAGCCACATAAAAACCATGCCCCATGGTTAACTTCCAAAGCAACTAATGTTTCCCTGGAAACATGTTTCTAAATCGAGTTGCTTTATTCATATCTTGTACTAACAATTTGTTCAGAAAATGCAAAGACTGAGCTCAAATCCCCAGATTTGCCTTCTGCAACCAAATCCCACTGTCCTTCAGAACACAGAATACTCTGGGTCTGTTTATTTTAATTGCTAGATGTAGAAAAACAGAAAGTAAAGAAGTATGACCTAAGCCACATCTGAACACACTTCTAAAGTTTGACCTAGCTTAGGCCACAAGTGAACTGAATTTGTTTTCATCTTCGTAGGTTTCAGAATTCTCATCCTGAATGTATATTTTTTCATGTGATAAAACCACTCTACATTATGATGGTATGCAATTCAACTGGCATTCTTCTCAGAAAAGGCCCAAAGGTGCTGCCTGCCAGAACTGAGATGCACTGGCAAAGCTGCGTGGGAGTCCAGGACAGAAATAGCGGGGTACCGCCAATCAGGATTGAAATGCATTACAAGAGCTGTGGGAGGGTACAGGATGGAAATAGCAGAGGTGATGTACGTTAAGTTTCATAGACTGCAAGGCCAGAAGGGACTATTATGATCATCTAGCCTGACCTCCTGTATAACACAGGCCATAGACCTTCCCCAAACTAATTCCTGGAGCATCTCTTTTAGAAAAAGATCTAATCTGGATTTAAAAATTGTCAGTGATGGAGAATCCACCACAACCCTCGGTGAGTTATTCCAATGGTTAATAACTTTCACTGTTAAACATTTACATCTCATTTCCAGTCTGAATTTGTCTAACTTCAACTTCCAGCCATTGGATTGTGTTACACCTTTGTCTGCTAGACTGAAAAGCCCATTGTTAAATATTTGTTCCCTATGTAGATACTTTTAGACTGCAATCAAGTCACCCCTTAACCTTCTTTTTATTAAGATAAATAGACTGAGGTCTTTTGAGTCTGTATCTCTACACACCAAAAAACCCCACGGCAGCGAGTCAGAGCCCAGGTCAACTGACTTGGGCTCACGTTGTGGGAGCTAAAAAGAACAGGGTAGATATTTGAATCTGGACAAGAGCCCAGGCTCTGAGACCGATCCCCCTCTCTGGGTTTCGGAGCCCAGGCCAGGAAGTCTACACTGCTATTTTAGCCCCGCAGCTCGAGCCCCACAAGCCTGAGTCAGTTGACCTGGGTTCTGAGACTGGCTGCTGCAGGGTTGTTGTTTTTTTTCCTGTGTAGACATACCCTGTCACTGTGAGACATATTTTCTAACCAGTCAATCCATTCTCGTGTCTCTTCTCTGAACCCACTCCAATTTATCAACATCCTTCTTGAATTGTGGGCACCGAAACTGGACACAGTATTCCAGCAGCGATCACACCAGCACGCTGACCAACATAATCTCAGTGTTTCCTGTACTGCTCCCTCTGTCTGTATCCATCTGTTGTCTTGTCTTATACTTACATTCTAAGCTTTTGGGGGAGAGATTGAGTCTTTCTGTTCTGTTTGTACAGCATCTAGCACAACGGGGTCCTAGTCCACGACTAGGGCTTGTGGGTGCTATGGTAATAACTGATAAATAATCTGACAAACCAGGCAATATTTACAAAGGGTTGTCTTTAAGTGAAATTGTCATTGCTGAGCTATGTTGACAACCAAGCTGTGGAAAGGTAGCAAGAAACAAAAACAACAAAAATAATGAACATAAAAGCTAAAGCAAATAAATAGGTATTGTATCCTGCCCTGAAGGTTGACACACACACACACAAACGTAGATGGCCAAGGAGAACCAATCCCAAAGGCAAGGCCTTCCATACTGAAAATGCCCTGCCAATTATGAAGTGTAAACTCTTCAGGCATTGTAACAGCCTTACCATGAGTCACAGTGTAAGCAAATGCCAATGTATCTTGTGCTCCACAATCTAAGCTTTCATTACAAAAAAAAATTAAGTCTCTAATCCTCCTGCTTGTGAAGGTAATACTAAAAATCTGAGTGGAGTGTAAACCAAACCAGTGATATCTGCCTGAATCTGCAGACAGCTTGAAAAAGTAGCTCTGAGAAAGTTGGGAATTGCCCCATCCATTTCAATGAGGTGTTCTGGCACAGATAGGAAAGCAATAGGAATATGGGAGCCATAATGCCACAAGGTTTGTAGGTGCTCAAGGACTAGCACAGCTATTGAGTCTTTGTGTGAATGTACTGTACTTCCATCTGTGGATGTCCACGGGAATTACCCATGGATTTCAGGTTAGGAGGCTATGCCATTTGCCTGTGTTGTGAGCAGTAAATCCCAAACTGATGGAATCATAGAATATCAGGGTTGGAAAAGACCTCAGGAGGTCATCTAGTCCAACCTCGTGCTCAAATGACTTACTGGAAACTCTTTCCCAGCAATCTGCTGGCATTTCCAGGGTGGCAGGAGGAAGATGGTAGGATTTGTATGACGAACCTTTATCCTTAACTTCACATTACTCCAGTTACTCCCTATGCCAGGTTTCAACAATAGCCAGAGTATTTGCAGAACTTTCTTTAAAGTATATCCCTGCCCTTACCACACACATATCATTTACACTGCTTATCTCCCAGACCTTTCCTTACTCTACAGCACAAGAAAAGACAAACAGAAACAGCATAAAATTGAGTCCTTGCAAAAAAAAAAAAAATGTACCTATGTGATTGGAGAGAAAATATCTAGTTAATTTTGGTCCAAAAATGTAGATTTTGTAAAATAAGACTTTTCATACACTAAAACAATTACAAATATTCTCATGAATGTTTGTTCATTGGTTAGAAAAATTGCCTCAGCTGAAATCAGTCTCCTGAAGAGTTTACAAAGTGAAATTAATTAAGGGTGAAACTGACTAGTCCAGCAGTTCTCAAACTGTGGGTTGGGGCCCCAAAATGGCTTGCGACTCCATTTTAATGGGGTCACCAGGGCCAGCGCTAGACTTGCTGGGACCCAGTGCAGAAGCTGAACTCCACCCCCAGCTGGGGTGGTGGGGCTCAGGCTTCAACCCTCATTCCCCCGACCCGAGACAGCAGGGTTCGGCCTCCGCCCCCCACTCTCAGTGTTATGTGGTAACTTTGTTGTCAGAGGGGGTCATGGTGCAATGAAGTTTGAGAACACCAGACTAGGCCATTTTCGTTATCCAAGTGGGGAAAACATGCAAAAAGTAATTAAGCAAAAAGTAAATTCAAGGTTTTAAAATTCTTTCAATTTCAACAAACTAAGATATTAGTGTGGTTACCCAGGAAATTAAGATTCTTTTAAATATAGCAGCCATTATTGTCAGTTACCCCATTACTACATCAGTTCAGGGCCCAAAGGGAGGAACAAAGTTAGCATAAGTCACCTTTGCACTTCCTGTGTTCTGAGACAGGTGAGGCTTGCCCAGCCCCCAGGGTAAGTTAGAGCTTCTCTTACAATGTTCCCTGTGGTGCCTGGAGGGGGACTGGAAGCAAAGAATAGTCTTAGTACAGCCGATTCCGGCCATAATCCTGGCTTTCCTTCTATCTTCAACTCCTTGCCCCTGATGCACCCCGTGTGCCAGGCGCTGGAAGAAGGCTACAGTCCATACATGAGTTGTATGCTGGCTGGGGAGGGCCCCTGAGCAGGGAGTATTCTTAGGGGTCCAGTTCCAGGAATTCCACTCTGTTTGTGTTGCCAGAGCAGTGTAAAGACATTTTTAGCAACAGAGAATCAGGAATCTTATTTTTAACCAGGTAGTGTCCTTTTACCAGTTTTATGCCTCATTTTCTCATATGCTGATCCTGTCTTTGATGCAGTGGCCTCTTAGTTACTACTAGTCAGCACATTAAATCCCTTTTTATAGGCTCCTTTGTTAATGTAGATGGACTTCAAAATCTTCACTCTTGAGGTAAGCCTTGAAGCAGGCACATGCTATAACTAAAAATATTAACCACCTGTAACATGCTTCACCATCAACATAATCTGTTCATTTCACAACTGCAAAAGGCTAACCAGAATATGAATCAACACCTTACGGGGAGAGTGAAAAAATGCTTCACCATGGACTGCTAGAATGAGAACTTAGACATATGCTTTGTATTAAGCCTTTTAGCACCATATGACTAGCCTGGATCTACAATGCCATATGTTCTTTTCTAGTTCTATCACTATATCACTGCAATTCACATACCATCAGAGGGCACGCAGATATCCTTTGTGCAGAGATTTGCTTAACATTCAAGAGCAGTGAAAGGACTAAAGTGGGCCAAGCTTCCAGGAACAGAAAGATTTGGAATCCTTGATTTACTCTATTCAGTCTCAAACGTCCAAGGAGAAAACCATCTGATATTTTATTTAACAGCCAACTACTCAAAAAGTATCTAAAATATAAAATGCAATTGTAACACACACAAAAAAATTAGCAAAGCATAGTGGCTTAAGGATAGAATCTCCCCTGGGTGTACGCATTTAGCTACTAATTGGGACTATGCATAAGTACAAAGGGATAAATGACCTCTATTCGATTTTACATTACTCATTCTTTTCTGTTTCAACTTATTCCTTTCTCTGATTTTTTTTCCTTTCATTTTATTAACATTGTGTTAAAATACAATATAGAAAAGGAACAATGACTGAAACAAGGATGTTGTGTCTTTCATTTTTTAAAATTAATTATAGTTTTATTTCCTTAGATTCTGGGCCCAATCCTACTTCCCCAGAATCAATGGCGCTTTTTCTAATGACTTTACCTGGAAAAGGATTAAGATCTTTCACTGTTATTCTCTCTCTTTCCATTTACTATGTCCATTTTCCTGTGTACTAATTAATTTCTGCCTCAGTCTTTGATCTCTTCTCCTCCCCCCGCCCCACATAGCCTTGTTTGTTTCAATTTCTGTCTCTGTACCCATTTTTCTTCCCATTGCTTAGATCCCTTTGCCCAGAAGCTGCAGAGTTCGGTGTCACGCTAAGTAGTCCTCACAAGACCCTAGCAGACAATCCGCTGGAAATTGATAATTATTCATAGTTCTAATGCTGCTCTGAGACCCAGATGCAGTAGAAGGGGGATTATCTATTTCAAATCACTTCAGCTGTGACACTTCAATCAGGACAAAGACTGTCCCTCAGGCACCTAACCATTATGTCACCCAGCAGCAGCTGATGCAGTACCTCAGGCTGCTTGGTAACAGGATTTGGTCCCTGCACACTCATTAAAAAGCAGCATCACAAGGGACCGAGGTCTTTGAATACAATGTATCCTGTAAGTTGCTCAAGCATCAAAGGATCCTGTACATTGATTATTGGAAGGGCTGAAGGGATAAAAAGATGAATAATTTAATGAACCAGGTAGAATGTACAAATACAAAAAATAGATTGAAATCCATTAGATATAGCAACTGAGAATTCTTTTTCCAAGCTTAAAATCCTTCAGACTATTAGAAGCTGAAACACAGAGTTTTCAGTGCTCTCCAAACCAGGGTCAAAGCCTGAGGTCTATAGCCCAAGCAGCTATGGATTTCAATGAGAGCCTTGCCTTTGTAAGGATTAATAAAAGGCAGAATAAAGAGTTCAAGACTAGCCCCATAACGAACAGGTAAGACTTCTACTTCAATCAGATCTTCAAATAGGAGCAGAATTGAGTGTAACAGAACAAGCCTTCTGTATACGAGTTTGTCTGGCCCTTGACTTCTAACACAATTGTAAACTAAACATACTTTAGAGAAAAAAAATATTCAGACCTATACACAAAACACTGTCTAGTAGCTCTCCTTCTCTCAGGATACTCCTACTCTGGTGGTATGAGGTCCCATGTCCCAACCACATGTTAGATAGTCCTGAATTACTGATCAGGGAATATGAATTAGATGAGATGCTCTTCATCCACTGTCCAATGCTGTTACGCAGCGTTGCTATGAAACAGCAGCCGTGTTTCATTTAAGATGGTTGTGTTTCATTGGTGGTTGAAGATTCTATTGCAGTTGAACATTAGGAAGAGTTCTAAGATTTTCCAGAAGCAAATACACTACATCAATTTAGAGGCTGCTCAAAGTTCTATTTTTTTAAAATTATTGTCTCAGCTGTAATTTGTGTTCTACTAACTGAGATGAAACAAATGGGCCAAAGGTGTTAACATAACCCAGTCACTGTCCAATATTAAACTATGTTGAACAAGGTTTGGGACTGGGTATACAGAGACTTCAGCCTGCTTAGTACTTGGTAAACACACCATTAAAAATCCTTTTAATCTTTTATTAAAGACAAAGAAAAGACGGAAAAACAATTAAAGCATCTGAAATGTGAAGTATTAAGTCAGGCTTTCATTTCAACAATACCCCTTGTTCCCTCTTCCTTTAGCTGGAGACAGTTTTTGGAAAAAAAAACATTGTTTGATAGTCTCTTAGATGGTATCAAAGATGGTAATAAGTATCCTTATGGGGAAAAGAGAAGTCAGTTGAGATGGGCTGAAGCTGTGGTGATTTTAAAGTTCAATCCTGTTTCATCCCAGGTGGTTTTTGGGATTCAGCTGGAGCTAGTAGAGGTAGCAATGTCATCATGGTCCCTCTCTGTGGCTTGGTCTGGTCAGGACATCTCTCAGGATCAGGATGATGAAGGGCCCAGGTCCCAGGAGATGGTGGGGTGCTAGCTATGATTATGAAGCTTGTTTCATTAGCAAATTTTTCTCCCAAAGTTTCTTTCTATAAGGATCCCAAAAGGGAGTGATGGGTGGAATAGCCCATTCCCTCATTATTTTGCCCACCAATTAGGCCTAATTTCCAACACACCAGTTTTGGTTCACTGATTTCTGGTTCTACACTCTTCTTGTTTACCAAGCATGATCTTAACACAGTCCTGGATTTATATTAGGAGGCCTTTTGTTTGTACTAATTCATCCTGTTTCCCTTTTGTACCTTTTTTCTTCAACATTTATTGTTATGATATCTTATGAACTTTCACATACTTTTTACAGTTGAGCTCGCAGTTAGGTACATCTGTAGGCCGAGTTATCACAACAGATGCCATCAATGTTGAAACTAACAATAAACCCCAGTCTTTCAAATGACTGGATAGTCTTGCCGTTCACTCTATAATGGAAGCAGAGCTAAGATTCTTAATGTCTACAAAACTTTTTTTGATGGCTGACATTTTCAGGACTGGTGTATCAATCAGAAGCCCTCCTCAATAAAGTTGCAAAGGTTGCTGTTAAGTAACAGGTCCTGATCTGCTTCTACTCTGGCTATTGTGTGAATATAGCTTATTCCTTTGCTTTTATTTTTTAAATGATTTGTTTCAGTGCAAACTGAACATTTAGTTTGACCTGAAACAAATTTGTGTTGACTTCTTTGATTCACCAAATTTTGTTGGAATTTTTGGTTTCCATTCAAGCCTCCAATTTTTTTTAAATTTATTTACCCAGTTTTGTTTGTAACGTTATCATTCTGTTTCTTAAGTTGTTTCTGTGACTGCTCACGGCTTCCTTTCAGGAAGTGAAAATCACCTGCAGAGTTACTCATCCACTGAACATCAGGTTAGTCATGAAGCAATATTGAGACAATGAAGGCAGGTGGCCAGAAGGTCACTTCTATTTACTCCTCTAGTTCTTTTGAAGGGTTAAGATGGCTATCTACCAACACTGAGCTCACTGTGCTGTTATATAGAAAGAAAAGCCATTGTCTGAACTATCAATAACTACTCATTAAGTTTTTCCTGTCTTAGAATATTAATATTCATTCACGCTCCCTTTGGAAGCGTAAACAGGCAGAATTAAAACAGAACTATTAGAGAATAATAAGAACTTGCCAAGCAGGTGGGGGGAGTTGTCATTCCTCAAGTCATGTAAATATATGGTGTGTTGTCACCCACCCGGACTGTCTCTAGACACCAACATATGCTTTAGAGAGCGTGCAACAGAACCATACAGCAGACTGAGACCATCAGAATTCCTTCAAGAGACTCCCAGACAGAACTGCAGCAGCTACATCATCCTTGCCTTTGCAAGCACCTCCTTATCGCCTTACAGGACTTTAGTGTCCCACAAGGGGATAGTAGAGACTACTCCTCATGCACCCCCAATGGCCAGATCTTGAACAAGGGTGCAAGAGAGAAACAAGTCTCTTGTGCTTTCTACCATCCTTCACCAGGGCCAGATTTACACCTTACGTGCCCCTAAACACAGCATCTTCATCCCCCCTCCCCCCCCGCCTACAGCTGACCTTCATGTTTTCTGTAAAAAATTAAATGAAAAGAAATATAAATGCAGCCTCCCTGGGAAAGCCCAAGACCCTCCCTCACATACAGCGCTTCCAGCCTGAGATGGGACGCAGCCCACCCACCCCAGGCGAGGCACAAGGGGGAGGGACTACATCACTCTCCATGGCAAGCGGTTCCCGGGTGTCTTCTGTCCCTCCTGCAGCCCGGTGTGGCAGCCACGCTCCAGCTCTGCCTGTGCAAGTGAATGGGGCGCCGGCCATGCCCGTTCCTCTCCAACACGGGGCAGAAGCAGCAGGGCGGCCAAGATAAGGAAGGGGCTGAGATGCTCCCAGCACTGTCAGCAGCCACCTTGCCTGGACATGGCTCACAGCACCCCCAGATGGGCTGACTCGGATGCTCACTCTACTCCAGCCCCAGACTCTGGGCGGCCACCAACCCGTGCCAGGAGACCGCCTGCCCGCAGGGGAGCTGTATTAAATTTTGAACTTTTAACCCACTTTTAGGCGCCCCTAGAACACCGGCACACCTAGGCACATGTCTACTGTGCCTAATTGGAAATCCGGCCCTCTCCTTCACACCCCGTCAGGAACTAGCCAGAAGCTAGCCCTTGCTATTTGCATGTAGCCCTGTGTAATTGCACAGCAACCAATGCACATTAAATTCCCAATCAAGTTTAAGTTAGAAGTATGTGAAATATACTGTGTATGAGATCTGTGCATTTCACAATAATATGAACAGATAAATTAAACATATCCAGACCCAGACCTTTCCCTGGAAAACTTCCTGCTGATTTCGATTAATCTACCCTGACAGTGTTTCCTGACTTAAAATTAGAACTGCCCAGTTCAATCTAGTCCTGGTTTCTGTTCTCTCTTACATACTTATGGAAATTCCAAGGCAAGCTTATTGTCATTGGCCACAGCAAACCAAATGCCCTTTCTGAGCAGAGCTCTCTGTGACAAACAGAATGGAAAAGCATGGTGCAGTTCGCCTAGCTGAGTCTTGTACTCTCTTGAAATACGAGCGACAGAACAGAAATCAAGCTTATGAGAACACAATTACTTCCCTTAGGAAAGTTTCAGCCTAGTGCAATTCCAGGATGAGTCTGTAACAGAGACCCTTTGTTTGTTATGCAAGGGACTGATCCTGTGAGTCAGCCTTCCATTTTGCAGGATCAGGCCCCAAGTTTGGGCAGCAAGGTTTTGACTACGGATTTTATCCAAATATAATCCAATCAGAGGAAAGCAAGGTTTTTTTTTAAAAATATATATTAGCTCTTTGTTTTCTGGGAAGTGATGCCATCAAAAGCTTATCAATTCTAATTCTTCATGAAAAGACATTGCTCTTGTCACAGGCCCGAGTGCAACACTTCCTGGCTATGCTCCATACTGTGGCCAGATATACTCTGTGAAAATATTGGTGGCCAACAATATCATAGGAACGAATGGGGAACACATTTGGTTAGCCTACCAAGTTGTGCAAATCTCATTCAGCATTGTATCTTATATTAAGACTGTAAACTCTTCAGGGCAGGGACTGGCTACTACTCTGTGTCTGTACAGGGCCTAGCACAATGGGGCCCCATTTTTGGTTAGGCTCCAGTCACTACCATAATAAACACAAGTAATAAATAACAGTATTTTGATGGGAACTTTAGTTAATGTTTATGGACGACAAAGAGATCTGCTTCTAGGTTCTACACACGTTGCCTTTATTAGTCAATGTGAGCAGGCGTGAGCCCTAACACGGTAAGTGATCTACAAGACAGGATCACTTGGATTCCTTAAAATGGGACTGTCATAGTTCCAGTTCCAAACTAGTTGCCCCGGGCTTCCAACCATGCACCCTGGTTCTTATGATAAAGGACAGAAGCTCTGTGATCTACTTGGAAATCTTTTGTTGTCTCTTTTCTGCTTTCCCTCACCTGAAGTTTGACACCCCAGTGAATGAAGTTCCAAGACCCAGCTCCTTCCTAAAAGAATTAATTTTAAGAATCACCTTGAACCATAAAGTCCTGCAGATATCTGTAGTGATGAACTCCTTTGCCATCTCTGATAAAACAAAGTCACTCTAAACAGGGAGAATCGCTGTAACTCGAATTCGTACTTTGCAGGGCAAAAAAACAATTCAGGGCATTTACACTTTTGGAATCCAAGCACTCTTGAGTGCTAATACCAGCTCTGCCACTGATTTACAATGTAGCCATGGGCACATCATTTAACCGCTTTCTCTCAACTTCCCCATTGTACAGATATGGAAGCTAATACCTACTAACTTGCTTCACAGTGGTGTTTTTGTTATTCCCCACCTCTCCCATACAGCACTGGGAATAATAAACATTTTACAGTATAGGTATTATCTCAGAATTCATTATAAGCAGATTCCACTGCACTGGGAGTTGGAAAAGCCAGAATGGAAGAACAGGTCCTTCAGAGCAACTGACACCAAGGGTATGTCTACACTACGGGATTATTCCGATTTTACATAAACCAGTTTTGTAAAACAGATTGTATAAAGTCGAGTGCACGCGGCCACACTAAGCACATTAATTCGGTGGTGTGCGTCCATGTACCGAGGCTAGCGTCGATTTCCGGAGCGTTGCACTGTGGGTAGCTATTCCATAGGTATCCCATAGTTCCTGCAGTCTCCCCTGCCCATTGGAATTCTGGGTTGAGATCCCAATGCAAAAATAGTGTCGCAGGTGATTCTGGGTAAATGTCATCACTCAATCCTTCCTCTGGGAAAGCAACAGCAGACAATCATTTTGCGCCCTTTTTCCCTGGATTGCCCTGGCAGACGCCATAGCATGGCAACCATGGAGCCCGTTTTGCCTTTTGTCACTGTCACCGTATGTGTACTGGATGTTGCTGACAGACGCGGTACTGCAGTGCTATACAGCAGCATTCACTTGCCTTTGCAAGGTAGCAGAGACGGTTACCATCCCTATTGCACCATCTGCCATGCCATTGTAAACTGGTGATGAGATGACGGTTATCAGTCGTTCTGTACCGTCTGCTGCTGTCATGTGTGCTCCTGGCTGGCGTCGCTGAGGTTAGCCAGGGCCGCATGGACAAAAATGGGAATGACGCCCCAGGTCATTCCCTCTGTTATGTTTTATCTAAAAATAGAGTCAGTCCTGCCTAGAATATGGGGCAAGTGTACTAGAGAACCAGAGAGCACAGCCACTCCGTGTAGAGCCCCAGAGATCCTGCAGAAATGATGAGCTACATGCCATTCTAGGGGGTGCCCCTGCAACAACCCCACCCATTGCTTCCCTCCTCTCCCAGTCCTCCTAGGCTACCGTGGCAGTGTCCCCCCATTTGCGTGATGAAGTAATAAAGAATGCAGGAATAAGAAACACTGACTTTTTAGTGAGATAAAATGAGGGAAAGGAAGCCTCCAGCTGCTATGATAGTTCAGGCAGGACATTAAAGTGGAAGGGGGAGAGAAACCCAGCCTCCCGCTGCTATGACAGGCAGTACAGAATTTTTTCTTTAGACATGAAGGGGGGGGGCTGATGGAGTTCAGCCCCCCGTTGCTATGATGAGGATGGTTACCAGCCGTTCTGTACCATCTGCCGGGAATGACTGGGAGTCATTCCCATTTTTACTCAGGTGCCTCCAGCCAACCTCATTGAGGCCAACCAGGAGCACTCACGGGCTGATGATGACGATGGATAGCAGTCATATTGTACCATCTGCCACCGGGAAGGGGATGCTGGTGTTCAGCGCTGCAGCACCCCATCTACCAGCAGCATGCAGTAGACATAGGGTGGCACTGAAAAAAGGCGGGATATGTTTTTTTTCCCTTTTCTTTCGGGGGGAGGGGGGGCGAAGGGTGTAAATTGATGACATATACCCTGAAACACCCGCGAAAATGTTTTTGACCTTTCAGGCATTGGGAGCTCAGCCAAGAATGCAAATGCTTTTCGGAGACTGTGGGATAGCTGGAGTCCTCAGTACCCCCTCCCTCCCTCCATGAGAGTCCATTTGATTCTTTGGCTTTCCGTTAGGCTTGTCACACAGCACTGTGCTGTGGCCTCTGTCTATCATAGCCTGGAGATTTTTTCAAATGCTTTGGTATTTTGTCTTCTGTAGCGGAGCTCTGATAGAACAGATTTGTCTCCCCATACAGCGATCAGATCCAGTATCTCCCGTACGGTCCATGCTGGAGCTCTTTTTGGATTTAGGACTGCATCGCCACCCATGCTGATCAGAGCTCCACACTAGTCAAACAGGAAATGCAATTCAAAAGTTTCACGGGGCTTTTCCTGTCTACCTGGCCAGTGCATCCAAGTTCAGATTGCTGTCCAGAGCGGTCACAATGGTGCACTGTGGGATACCGCTCAGAGGCCAATATCGTCGATTTGTGGCCACACTAACCCTAATCCGACATGGCAATACCGATTTCAGCGCTACTCCTCTCATCGAGGAGGAGTACAGAAATCGGTTTAAAGAGCCCTTTATATCAATATAAAGGGCCTCGTTGTGTGGATGGGTGCAGGGTTAAATCGGTTTAACGCTGCTAAATTCGGTTTAAACGCATAGTGTAGACCAGGCTCAAGGTGCAAGAAACAGAAAGGAATTTCCCTCTAGGGATGGGGTGGAGAGGACTACCTGGTTGCCTGGAAACAAAAGACTAACTGCAGCTCAATTTCCCCCTCCCTCTGCACTCAGGTGAAGGTCTTACTGCTTGGGAGACAGACAGGAGAGAGTGTCTGTGAAGGAAGATCTAGGGTTATAGCACAAGGTCAAATTCCAAGGTGGGGGAGCTCTCTCTTACTGCTTTTTTTCCCCTTCTGCTGGCTTGCTTTAATTTCTGAATATAAACGTTATCTTGTAAAGAAAACTAGTGTGTTTTGTCCACCAGATAGAGACACTAATTGGATAGCTCAATCACAGAGCCACCGGTTAAAAGTAAGCAGTGGCATTGCTGCCTGCTGCTCCCAACATGCGTCATTGCAGACAAAACGCTGCCAATTCAGTGAGGGAATATAATTAGGGAAAGGAAATAGCCATTCAATAAGAAATATAAGAACAGATGATGATTTAAAGCAAAATTACATTAATTTCTATCATGTGCTCATTAGCCATATTTTCTGCGTATCCTGCCAAAGTGTTAATAGAAATAACTGTGCGCCTGTTGCTAAAAATGTTATAAATCTGATCTGAGTTTGAAACGTAATAATGATTAGAAACTTAGAGAACCTAACAACTGCTCTGCTTATATAGCTGCATGTAACAGATCATAAGACAGAAGATTTAAGCATTCATTTTGGAAAACTGTATTGTTAGAGACAGAACACGGTGAAGTGATCGACTCTTATCACATAAATATTTTAGTAGCCACCAGCAAACTCCTGAGTGCTCCACACTTCTGGTCCTAACATATGTTTAGAGCTATTTTCAGCAATTTGAGTTTTACGTAGATGTCCAAAAATTGTTTTTTTTCAGGCTTTCTCCTTGTATATATTGCAATGAATAATGTCTTATACATTACTCATTACAGTAAAATATACTGTAATGAGGAATCTCTTTATAAATGTTCCCCAGTGCCCTTAACATATTACTCTTCCAAACAGCACTCCATTAAAGAGCATCTTAGTGTGCACCAGCAGGGTCTACATGGATCAACTAATGTGCACCACATTAGTGCACTTTAGAAATCACAATTACTGCTCTGTGTAGACAAGCCCTTAGATACAAGTAACTATTTATACTGTTTACTGGATAAACACCTATTTCTTTTTCCCTTTTATTTATTTATTTATTTGTTTGTTTTTAACCGAGGATGTTTTATCTGTGTTTACTGGTTCCAATGTAAAATCAGAAGCCCTACTTATGTTATAAGCCTAATCCCTTGCAACTGGAATAGTGGAAATCCTGGAGTGCACCATGAACTCTGTTGTGCTCGAAGGGTGCTACAATCTAAGACACAGGTTGGCAAGCTTTGGCACGCGGCCCATCAGGTAATCCACGGGCAGCCACGAAACATTTTGTTTACGTTGACCGTCCGCGGGCACGACCTCCTACAGCTCCCAGTGGCCGTGGTTTGCTGTTCCCAGCCAATGGGAGCTGTGGGAAGCAGCGGCCAGCATCTACCGGTGGCCTGCGTTGCTTCCCGCAGCTCCCATTGGCTGGGAACAGTGAACTGTGGACACTGGGAGCTGCAGGAGATGTGCCTGCGGACGGTCAACATAAACAAAACATCTCGCGGCCTGCCAGTGGATTACCTGATGGGCCACGTGCTGAAGGTTGCCGACCCCGATCTAAGGGTTAATAATAATTGAGGTTTAGGGCCAATACTGAGTTTAACAATTACAAGTAAGTGTACAAAGCCTCTGCTCCAGGCAGCTTACAATCTTAACTAATTTTGTAACACAGTGTTTGTTTTGCGAATTACCCAAGTTTTGTCTAAGGGCAGGTCTAAACTGGGCAGGTCTACACAGGTCTAAGGGCAGGTCTACACTTAATACGCTGCAGCGGCACAGCTGTCCCAGTGCTCCTGTAGCGCTTCAGTGAACATGCTACTATGCCAATGGGAGAGCTTCTGCTGTTGGCATAGTTAATCCATCTCCACGAGCAGGGGCAGCTCCAGGCACCAACACACCAAGCGCATGCCTGGGACGGCAAGCCACAGGGGGCACTCTGCTGGTCGCCGTGAGGGCGGCAGGCAGGTTGCCTTCGGCGGCATGCCTGCGGAGGGTCCACTGGTCCCACGGCTTCGGCGGACCTCCCATGGGCGTGCCGCCAAATCCACGGGACCGGGGACCTCCCGCAGGCAAGCCGCCGAAGGCAGCCTGCCTGCTGTGCTTGGGGAGGCAAAATATCTAGAGCCACCCCTGTCCACGAGAAGGGGTAACTATGTCGACGGGAGAAGCTTTCCTGTTGACGTAGCACTGTTTACACCAGTGGATAGATCGGTGTAACTGTGTCACTCAGGAGTGTGGATTTTTCACACCCCTGAGCAACATTGGGGATTGGTCCTGCTTTGAGGAGGGGGTTGGACTAGATGACCTCCTGAGGTCCCTTCCAATCCTGATATTCGATGATTCTATGAACATAGTTATATCAGTGTAAGTTTATAGAGTAGACCTGGCCTAAGAGAATTTTCTTTATCTCAGATGCTAGAAGCCTGTGTCAGTTCGTGCATCCAAGCTCTCTTCTGTGTGTTTTACTATGTAGTAGAGTTAGCTTCTCCAAGGTTAAGGTTGCAAACATAGTCCCGTAGTAAGGCTGATTTTGATAGCTTTTGTACTTTTTTAAAAAAATACAAAATTTATGCTCTCAAATTGGAAGGGAAACTAGCATCAGAGAATAGCTTCAGATGACATTCAAACTGGCTATTTGTCACAAATAAGAGGAAACTCCAGCATTTGGAAACTCCCCCTCCTCCATTCCCTACAGCAGAATGCTCATTGGTCTACCAGGAGGAATGTCCATAGGTAGTTTACCAAATGGAGTAAATGAGAAACAGAGTTTAAGTCACTTTGTAACTGTTCCCGAAGAGGTCTGTAACAGAGGTGGGAAGAGAATGTTGATGTCTGAGAAGGCAGAGGCACTTCTTGTCAGTAGAAGAGACTGTCCCTCGTGCAAAACAGCTCAAATCTCTGGACTCAGGTAAACTGTAAAATTGGGATAATAATGTGCACTCACCCTTATAACGTGTTTTGAGGTCTACAAGTGAAAAAAGCAGTAGGAAAGTTAACCCATCTGAATAAATGTATAACCACTATACAGCTAATACTTCCAACTGGTTTCCCCTCTACTTGAGGTCTACAAGTGAAAAAAGCAGTAGGAAAGTTAACCCATCTGAATAAATGTATAATCATTATACAGCTAATACTTCCAACTGGTTTCCCTTCTACCGGATGGAGAATACATAGGACACTGGTTGGCAAACACATTTAACCCCTAGTAAGGATGGGTGTCATAGATTGGAAGCCGCTCCCTGCAAATGAAAATATAGTTTCAAAGTCCATTTAGGCAGCTTGCAAAGGAATCAGCCCCAAAAATAAACAAGGCTGACGCATAAAGCCAGCTGACCTGATTCTAATAAGCACAGCTTTAAAAGTTTATAGACATTTGGTACTGAAACAAAGATTTGGCAAGAAGTTAAGGAACTAAAATGCAATGAAAACAAACGGAGAACACAGAACTTCAGAAAAAAATGTTGGAACATATGAAAAAAGGGAAGTTCTCTGTTTCAGTCACGTGTACATGTCACAAGCCTCCAAAAACCATGCACACAGGAAGCTTCCAGTGCAGACATAGTGAGCTTGGACCCCATATGATTAATACATGGACCATATCATCTTTTATAAATGCCACAGAAGGGTCAGGAATTTAAGCAGCTAAAATGAAACACAAATAAATAGCAAAACTGCCTAAACAAGGCTGCATTTGTATATAGTGGGGTTAGGTCCAGCCCAGAACATTCCGCTCTTTATTTGTTTGCACATTGCATACTGTACATAAACACAGGCTGACTAAGTGCTCCCCATGGAAGGGGGGCAGCTTTCGTTTGACAGAAAGGGATTAGCATCTGCCAACTTTGTCACCAGCAAAAGAAAAGCAAAATGACCTTTGCCTTCCCACCCCCAGAAGCAGCAGGGCTTAAGCCTTAGCTATAAGTGTTTAAGTCAATGGGTCTGATTTTCCTCTCTGTTACACTGGTGTAAATCTGGAGAACTCCCACTCAAATCAGTGGAGTTACACTGCTGTAAATAAGAGAATTAGGTCCCATTTCTAAATCAGTCTTCTCACCCTTCACTCCTTTCCATTTGTCTTTCTTGGTCTTTTGCTTTCCTCACTCACTCAAGACACCAAGGGCCTGCTCCTGTGCTCCCATGAAGTTAATAGCAAAAAACTTCCATCAGTTTCAACTGGAGGAAGATCAGACTGAGAATTAGTTTCACAAAAATGCATTTTTCCATTTCTAAATTTTATCTCCCTCAGATAAGCTGATTAAAATTTAAAGAGTGCTTCCTTATACGTTGCCCCGTCCACCAACAGCTACTTCAAGGATTTGAGCTGGATTCTTAGCTCACTTACGCTGGTGTGAATCCAAGCTAACTTCATTGTTTTCCCCCAAGTTACACCAAATTTATATTGGCGTAACTGAAATCAGCATTTGACCCCATCGTTAGCCCGCTAGAACAGAAAATGTATACACTTTATTCTGTTCTTTCCCAGTTACTTTGACTATATACCAGAATTTGACCTATATGCATGCACTTGTATCACCATTTATTCAACAATGCAAAATATTGATTTCAATTACAACACAGAATACAAAGTGCACCATGCTCAATTTATATTATTATTTTTATTACAAATATATGCACTGTAAAAATGATAAACAAAAAGAAAGTTTTTTTTCAATTCACCTCATACAAGTACTGAAATGCAATCTCTGTATCGTGAAAGTGTAACTTACAAATGCTGATTTTCATTTTTATTTTTTGGTTACATAACTGCACTCAAAAACAAAACAGTGTAAAACTTTAGAACATACAAATCCACTCAGTCCTACTTCTTATTCTGCCAATCACTAAGACAAACAGGTTTGTTTACATTGACAGGAGATACTGCTGCCTGCTTCTTATTTACAATGTCACCTGCAAGTGAGAAAAGGTGTTCGCACGGCACTTTTGTAGCCAGTGTTGCAAGGTATTTACATGCCAGATATGCTAAACATTCGTATGCCCCTTCCAAGCTTCGGACACCATTCCAGAGGACATTCATCCATGCTGATGATGCTCATTAAAAAAATAATGTGTCAATTAAATTAGTGGCAGTACTCCTTGGGCAGAGAACTGTATGTCTCCTGTTCCGTTTTAACCACATTCTGCTTATATTTCATGTTATAGCAGTCTCAGATGATGACCCAGCACATGTTCATTTTAAGAACACATTCACAGCAGATTTGACAAAATGCAAAGAAGGTACCAATGTGAGATTTCTAAAAATAGATACAGCACTCGACCCAAGGTTTAAGAATCTGAAGTGCCATCCAAAATCTGAGAGGGATGAGGTGCGGAGAATGCTTTTAGAAGTCTTAAAAGATCAACACTCTGATGCAAAAACTAGAGAACCCAAACCACCAAAATAGAAAATGAACCTTCTACTGGTGGCATCTGAACATGTGTCTGTCCGCACTGCTTTGGATCTTCATCAAGCAGAACCCATCATCAGAATGGAAGCATATCCTCTGGAATGGTGGATAAAGCAAGAAGGGACATATTAATCTTCAGTGCATCTTGCACATAAATATCTTGCAACGCCGGCTACAACAGTGCCATGCAAACACCTGTTCTCACTTTCAGGTGACACTGTAAACAAGAAGCAGGCAACATTATCTCCTGTAAATTGTAACCAACCTTGTTTGTCTGAGTGATTGGCTGACCAAGGAGTAGGACTGAGTGGACTTGTAGGCTCTAAAGTTTTACGTTGTTTTATTTTTGAGTGCAGTTTTTTTGGTACATAATTCTACATTTGGAAGTTCAATTTTCATTATAAAGAGATTGCACTACAGTATTTGTATGAGGTGAATTGAAAAATTCCTTTTTTTTTACAGTGCAAATATTTGTAACCAAAAATAAATATAAAGTGAGCACCGTACACTTTGTATTCTGTGTTGTATTGAAATTAATACATTTGAAAATGTAGTAAACATCCAAAAATATTTAAAATAAATGGTATTCTATTGTTGTTTAACAGAGTGATTAATCACGATTAATTTTTTTAATCACTTGACAGCCCTAGATATTTTGTTTCATTTTCATTTCAGACAAAATGGGTCAATCATTTCTGAGAATGAGGCTAGAGAAAAATATGTATTGCCTGTGTTGAAAAGCTCTAGTTTCCGCATCCTTTGGAGCAGGAACTTGAAATTTAGCACAGGATTCCTTTTGTGTCAGGGGATGTGCCTTTTGACATGCCTGTGAAAATCTGCCCAAACTGTAAGTCTTATAAGGAGTCATGTGGAAAAAATAGCATGTTATCGTGTAATTAAAGACAGACAATGCTAATTTTGGCAATTCCTAACTTTTGAGTGCTTGACTTTGCATCCTTAATAGCATCCTTTTAATGTAGTTTTTATGTGTAATATTGATATGCAGTAATATTCTGCACTTCTAAACATCTTTTAGTCTAAGACCTCAGACCATTTCACAAACATCAAATTATTCTCACACAAGTTCTGTGCAGAATAAATTTACACTTTACAAATACTGTAAAATGTTATGGATATGGAAGACGCATATATTTAGAGCAAAATTTTCCACCTTGTGTGGCTAAAAGCAGGTACCTAAATCCTCAAGTTGCAAAATGTTGGTCTTAGATACTTGTCTAAAATATTGCAGAGAGACAGTGGCAGATCTGTGAAAAGAACTCAGCAGTCCTGACACCAAATTCTCTGCTCTAACCAGTATCTTAACGATACCTCTTACTCTCCAAAGTAATTGACGTATCATGGCTAAGGCTGTTCATTTGACACTGCAAAAAAAATTTTTAAAAGTGTAGGGTCATATTATTGTAAGCAAAATATCCTTTATTTTCCAATAAGTCATTTTACACTGCTTAATTAACTAGCATTTAAATCACTTAAAAACTGGAAGACTCACAAATCCACAACATTGGTCCTTTATAGAACCAAACTGTAAAAGTTCAGGGGAGTCCTGAGAGATAGTAGAGTGGCTGAGGTTACATGTTATGAAAAAGCCCTAAAAGTCAAAGGTCTGTCATTAAAGTGATGGCCATGGCAAACACATAGCTTTAATGAGAACTAAGCCAATGCTGGATCTTGTAAGCCCCTACCCATGTGAGCAGTCCCAGTGACTACCTGCATAATGTAAGGACTACTTTGAGGAAAGAATTACAGGAACGCATCTCTAGTTAGCAGCCCAAACAACTTCCCACCATTCACAATGAAGTGGAGCTGGCCTGTGAATTTAGAAATGGAAGATCCAAGGTTTCCATTCCATTATTCTTCATAAGTACACACAAAAAGTAAATGCAACACTGCACAATGCAACTGCTTCTGAGGATATACAATCCCACTATGATAAAGTTAACACTGCAACTAGTGATAGGGAAGTAGAAGTCTCAAAAATGTCTCTCAGTCTTCACTGCTATTTGGAATGCCTTTCCAAGATTTTCATGCCTAAATAAATTAAGCTACAAAGGACTTCAAATAACAAACACCCTACGTAGTCAGATAAGCCAGACGAGATATTTGGATAGTCTGTTTAGTTTACACTAAAGCAATGACACTGATTTTGGCATATTACACATATTTGTATAAATTGTGCGTGTAAATTCTGCAGCCTCATCGAGAATAAACTGCTTTGCTTAATGTAAATTATCTCTGTAACTTCTTTACCCAGAAATCAGACAGACTGCCGAAGATCCAGAATACAGCGGCATTTCTAGCTAAGAACGTCCTGCCTCTGACCTCTTAGACAAATCTATTCAGTTTTATCATTCTAACCCAGAAGTGAAAGTAAGCCAGTACGCCCCAGTACGGCGTACTGGCAAGAGCCCCGGGCCCTTTAAACTGCTGCCAGAGCCCTGCTGCTGGAGCCCTGGGGAAATGGCAGCAGGGCTTGGGCAATGATTTAAAGGGCCTGGGGCACCTGCCGCAGCTACCGCCCCGGGCCCTTTAAATCGTCCCCGGAGCCCTAGGGTAGCCGCAGCAGAGCTCCAGTGGCTATTTAAAGGATCCGGGGCTGCGACAGCCGCTACCTCCCCAGCCCTTCAAATAGCTGCTGGAGCCCTGCCGCCGCCTCCCCAGGGCTCCAGCAGCAGGGTTCTGCGGATGATTTAAAGGGTCTGGGACTCCGGTAGCCGCTACCACCTCGGGCCCTTTAAATCATCCCCGGAGCCTGCCAGAGCCCTGGGGTAGTGGCGGCAGGGCTCCGGCAGCTATTTAAAGGGCCAAGGGCTCGGCCACCACTACCAACCCGGCCCTTAAAATAGCCGCCAGCTACCCCCAAGGCTCTGGCAGCAGGGCTCCGGGGACGATTTAAAGGGCTCGGGGTGGTAGCAGCAGCCGGAGCCCTGGGCCTTTTAAATCATCACCCAAGTCCCTGGCTGCCGCTGCTACCCCGGGGCTCCGGCAGCACAGCTTGGGTGGCAATTTAAAGGGCTTGGGTCTCCCACTGCCGCTACCCTCCGGGACCCTTTAAATTGCCACCCGAGCCCCGCTGCTGGAGCCCTGGTGTAGCAGCCACGGGGCTCTGCTGGTGATTTAAAGGGCCAGGGGCTCCCTGCTGCTACTACAGTGGAGCCCCGGGCCCTTTAAAACTCTGTCAGAGGCTGGGGCCCCCTCCGATGGTGATTTAAAGGGCCCGGAGCTCCACTGCAGTAGCAGCAGCTGGAGCTCTGGGCCCTTTAAATCACTCCCAGGGCTCCCAGATGCCTCTGCAGCTGGTAGCTCCGGGGGTGATTTAAAGGGCCCGGGGCTCCCAGCTGCTGCTACCACAGCCCCAACCCCAGGCCCTTTAAATCCTGATTTAAACTGCCTGGGGATTTAAAGGCCCCAACTCTTCCGGTAGAGGCCACTCCTTTTCAGGCTGAGGCCCCTTCCCCTCTCAAGGACTCCGGAGTACCGGTAAGTCCTTTAAGTTACTTTCATCCCGTTCTGAAAAACTATTAAGACCCAGCTGTCTGGTTAAAAATGGCATATGTAGTTTCTTTACATGTTATCTTCAGTGATATAGTATATTTGATATCATGAGGCTGAAGCTTCATTAAGAGATTAAACACACAAAATCTTCTCTGGTAAATATATAAAGCTGAACATGTTCCAACTATATTGGGATAGTTGACCAGAAAACAAAAGCAATAAGGTTCAATACTGTGCTACTAATTTAAGGGAGTACATAATCTTAAACTTTAAAAATGACCCTGAAATTTGTTAGCTTCACAGTTTATAGCTTCTGGAAATGTGACCATTCACACTGTATTTTCTGAGCCAAATTCACTGATTTCTATAGATGCATTTGTTCAGAGAAGGGCATACTATAGAATACGTGTTTACCATCTCTCCAGAAATCTCCATAAGTATATTTAAAGTAACAAAGCCTATTAAATCATAACCATTATAAAAAGAAGAAAATCCTACAGTATTTCCAAACCTTCTAGTAACCATGGGCTAGCTACATTGTGTTGGACTGTTACTGTAAAACAGTCTAGTGATTTTTAGAAAGGATGGACCAAAAAAGAAAAGAACACTCCCAGTGCTCGACTAATGGCATTGAAGCTCTACAGTGCAGCATAAGAATAATTCTGCAAACTCCCCCCCCACACTACAGTACCAGCGATATGCCTTAGCACTGTCAACTATGGAGAGTCTCTACAGTATGACCTCCATCTGCACGACCCATTAAATCATCTGTCTCTCTACTGTGACTAGAAATGGGACTGAGAAACTAAGGCCATGTCGATACTACTGTGATTGCAGCACCACAGCTCTGCTGCTGTAACTCTATAGTGGAAATGCAACCTACAGTGACAGAAGGAGTTTTTCCAGTGCTGTGAAACTCCACCCCCCGAATGATGGTAGCTAGGTTGTCAAGAAACTTTCTTCTGCCGCCCTCACTGCATCTACACTGGGGGTTAGGGTCAGTAGAGCTATGGCACTCCCAGGTCTGGATTTTTCACACTCCACAGTGAGGCAGCTATGTTGACCTCCGTTTTAACTGTAGACTAAGCCTCTCAGTCTTAATTATTCTGCAGACCTCTTCTGTGGAGTCAGACACCAGAGGAATTTTTCGAAGCTGGGGGCATAACAGTACCTATTATCAGCTCATCCAGGCAAATTTATATACACAGAAATGAAGCTTATTCAATAGCTCGTGCAGCTGCCAAGTGTTAAGAAGGGCTCAGACTTCCAGATTGGGTTAATTCCTTGTTATGACAGAAATGAGAGGAAACACACTGGATTTTCTTTCCTAGTCTATTTTTATTTACAGTATACACATTGTTCTGCTGTTGCCTTGAGCATAAGCAGCAGTAAAAGCTTATACACAGATATAGTCCTCCTTCCTGAGCTCCAGCAAGACACAGCTCTGTGCTCAGCATCCCAAGCCAAAGTGTTTCTCTCTCTGTTGCTTTCCCCAGCAGAGTTTCCAGTTGTAGTGCCTGTACCTTCCTTAACCCTCCTCCAAACGTATTCAATCCAGTTATAAGAACATGTTTGGCTTGTCATTTCAAAATCACTACCCTTGTCTCCTACAGCCTCTTCTCCACTCCTCTACACACACACACACACACACACACACACACACACACACACACACACACACACACACACACACACACGAGTTAGAGCTAATCTGTCTGAGGCTGTCTTGCTAATAAAGAGCCAGATTATACACACCCTTTATACGGGTGTGCAAACTGGAAGAGGATAGTGGAGGGAAAGTCTCATCCTACTTTGCTTTCCCATTCAGGGCCCAAGAACAAACTGCAGATATTGCACCTAAGTGAGCACAAGGACTGTGCAGAACTAACATCACAACCACCTCAAAAGTGGCAGAGGAACAACCTTCTCTCTCCACACCTGCCAACAGAACCTGAGAGACGGCCATACGGGGGAGCACATACGTCCTCTTCAGCGACTCTCAAAAAGATTTGGGGGTCATGGTAGATCATCGGCTAAACATGAGCTCCCAATGTGATGCTGTGGCCAAAAAGTGAACACGATCCTGGGATGCATAAATAGGGGAATCTCCAGTAGTAGCAGAGAGGTTACTTTACCTCTCTATTTGGCACTGGTATGACCACTGCTGGAATATTGTGTCCAGTTCTGGTGTCCGCAATCCAAGAAGAATGTTAATACATTTGAGAGGGTTCAAAGAAGAGCCATGAGAATGATGAGGATTAGAAAACCTGCCTCATAGTGAGAGACTCAAGGAGTTCACTCTATTGAGCGTAACAAAGAGAAGGTTGAGGGGTGACTTACAGTTCATACAGAACAAATATTTAATAAAGGGTTTTTCAATATAGAAGAGAAATATATAATATGATCCAATGGCTGGAAGTTGAAGCTAGACAAATTCAGACTGGAAATAAGGTGTAAATTGTCAACAGTGAGAGTAATTAACCACTGGAACAATTTACTAAGGGTCCTAGTGGATTCTCCATCACTGGAACATAGAGTACCAGGGTTGGAAGGGACCTCAGGAGGTCATCTAGTCCAACACCCTGCTCAAAGCAGGACCAACCCCAGATAGATTTTTGCCCCAGACCCTTAAGTGGCCCCTCAACAATTGAACTTGCAACCCTAGGTTTAGCAGGCCAACACTCAAACCACTGAGATATCCCTCCCCACCAAGGAACAGGTTTGTAAGAGGGCACTTGGCAATTTTTAAATCAAGATTGGATGTAATTCTAAAAGATCTGCTCTAGGAATTATTTTGGGAGAGGTCTCTGGCCTGTGTTTTACAGGAGGTCAGGCTAGACAATCACAATGGGCCTTTCTGGCCTTGGAATCTATGAATCTCTTAAGAAGGTGTAAACAGTTGGCATGCTCCCACATGGGCTGAGGTGCTAAGACACAATGCGCTTCTTGGATCTCCCACACCACTCCCAGTGCAGAGCAGTGTTGAAGCAGCACAATCTTGTCCAAAAGGGAGCTATTTTAACCTAGCAAATTTGGAAAAATACAAAACAAAACAAACCTCTCCTTCAGACAATGTGGTGATTGTCTAAAAAATTCCCCATGCTATTTTATTCCAGTTCTTATCCCACATTCATCACGGCAGTGTTAGAACCAATGCCTTAGGCCCATCTACACTTGGGAATTCAGCCCTGTCTACATTTGGGGACTTTCTAAAAAATTTCCACCATTTCTAACAGTGATAAAGGACTGATGCTGTGAGCGCGTAAGCCACATTAGGGTTGCCAGCACTGTTAACAACACTGTTAGCAATGGTGGGAAATTTTCAGAAATTCCCTTAGATAAGGCTATTGTGCAAAGGGGCAAAATGAGGGCAGAACTCAGCCTCCATGTCAGAGGTCCCCAAACTGTGGGATGCACCCACCAAGGGTGTGGAGCAATGTTCAGGGGGACAGGGCTGTGGCCCAGGCCAGCCCCCATGTGGGGCAGGGAGAGAGCACCACGCAGCTCCACTCCTGGCCCCAGCTGCCAACCCATGTCCAGGGCTCTGCTCCTGGGGTCCCGTCTCCAGGTGTGTCCCCAGCCTCAGCCCCCTTACTCCTGTCTGTGTCCCCCGCCCAGAGTTGTGGCCTCGCTCCTTCCCCTGGGGGCGGGGGGGGCAGACAGAGGTAAGGGGGAGTGACCCTGAAAAGTCTGGGGACCACTGTTTTATGTCATGTTACCTCATACAAGGAGCAAGACGTTAGTGAAGCAGGCAAGACAGAAGGATTACATTGCTTATATTGGGGTCAGCAACCTACAGCACGCAAGCCGATTTTTGATGGCACGTGGGGCAGGCTGAACTCTAGGGTTTCGGCTGCTGGCTCCTGCCAGCTGGGGTCACAGCCCACTGCCAGTCTGGGGTTTCTTCCCCCAGGCTGGCAGCAGATGCTGAGTGGGACCAGCGGCAGGACCCCGGCTGGCAGGAGCCGGTGGCCGAAACCCCAGAGCGGGGCGGGCTGTGCTCTGCTCTGGGGTTCCTGCTGCTGGCCCCATGCCAGCCGGGGTCCCGCTACTGGTCCCACTCAGTGCCCGCTGCTGGCCTATGTGAAGGAACCCCAGGCTGGCAGTGGGCTGAGACCCCAGCTGGCAGGAGCCAGTGGCTGAAACCCCAGAGCTGGGCGGGCTGACCCGCTCAGCCCGCTGCCACTCTGGGGTTCCCGCTGCTGGCCCCTTGTCATCCAGGGCCCTCTCCGCAGCCCCACTCACCTTGCTTCCAGTTGGAGTTCCAGCACAGGCCCCCTGCCAGACAGGGTCCAGGCTTCCAGCCCTGTTCAGCCCTACCAGCTACTAGCTCCACTCACCTCAGCTGCTGATCTGGGGTTCCAGCCACTGACCTCCTACCAGTCGGTTATCAACTGATCACTCAAAAGCCTGTGTCCAAATACATGCCACCAGACGTTGGAAAACTCAGCAAGGAAAAGCAAGGGCAAGGATCACACTAAACTAATAAGATCGGCATTTTAATTTAATTTTAAATAAAGCTTCTGAAACATTTTGAAAACCTTCTTTCCTTTACATATAACAGTAGTTTGGTTATGTATTAGAGACTTATAGAGAGATCTTCTAAAAAACGTTAAAATGTATTACCAGCACGCGAAACCTTAAATTAGAGTGTATATATTAAGACACGGCACACCATTGCTGAAAGGTTGCCGACCCCTGCCTTATACAATTAGGTTACATTTTGACCACACTATTTACAAAGCAGACAGGAGACAAACATCAAATGCAGGCAGACTGTTCATTTCCAAGGGTCAAAAAGAAAAAAAACTGAAAGACACAGGGCACTACAGGACAGGTGAACAAGAGAACTTCTGAGAATTAAAGACAACCAGCTCAGGTGGAATCCACATGGCACATAATATTTGGAGGCATAACTAGAGCTATCAAATGTGAGGGGAGAAATTATTCCAGGACAGAAAGACAAGTAGAGCCACACCCTGAATGCCTTGTGGAGTTCTGGTCACACTACGGGAAAGAGACAGAAAATAAACTAATAATGCTTTGCACTGTTGTGTCCTATCCAAAAAATCTTCATGCATTTTACAAACAATTAGCTAAGTCTCACTACTACCCCTTTGTGTTACTGACATTTGATAAATTGAGGTAGAGGATTCAGTGACTAGCCCAAGGTCACATAATGAGACAGCAGTAGGAAGAGGAAGAGAAGCTGAGACACCTTAATTATTCAGGTTTCAGAGTGGTAGCCGTGTTAGTCTGTATTAGCAAAAAGAATGAGGAGTACTTGTGGCACCTTAGAGACTAACACATTTATTTGAGCATAAGCTTTCGTGGGCTAAAACCCACTTCATCAGATGCATGCAGTGGAAAATACAGTAGGAACCTATATATATACACAGAGGACATGAAAAAATGGGCCATCCTGATTATCACTATAAAAGTTTTTTTCCTCCTGCTGCTAATAGCCCACCTTAACTGATTACTCTTGTTATGGTTAGTATGGCAACACCCATTTTTCATGTCCTCTGTGTATATATATCTTCCTACTGTATCTTCCACTGCATGCATCCGATGAAGTGGGTTTTAGCTCATGAAAGCTTATTCTCAGATAAATTTCTCCAGTCTCCAAGGTGCCACAAATACTCCTCGTTCTTTTTGCTTAGTTATTCAGTAAGATTAGAATCAAAGTAATCTACTTCCTGGAGAGGAGGAGACTGGTTTTTATGCTTTGAAAACAGATGTTATAAGGGTATTTGAACTAATGTCTAATACTGGAGCAACAAGGCCTAAAATAAGTTATCTATTTATTCAGCTTTCTCAGAATTTTGTTACCTCACCATAGTATCTGAATATCTCCCACTTTAATTAAATTGGCAAAGCACTTATTTGCATAGGACCAAAACTATGTTTTTCACTTTATAGATGTTCAAGATAACAGTTCACTGCCATGAGGGGTATTCAATCAAAGCAGGCATGTTACAGACAATGAATGGAAAGGATGAGAGCAACATCAAATTAAGAAATTATGTTTGGCATATATGTTGTTAGTTCCACCATTTATTCTTTTCACGGATGGAATTTCTTTGTAGACAGAGGACTAACCTACAAACTACCTACGGCTACAGTAAGTACAACTGGGACACATAAATAAAGCGTTAGACAAGCAGTCAGGGTGCATCAGCTAATTCCAAGAAGAAAATGCACTAGCTAGCAATTCTAGATTCCTATCTTATGTTTTACTGAGTTGATAGGGGCAGATGAGTCATTTCATAAAGTATAGTTTGCTGGTCCACTGCAACGGCAGCACAAAATGCAGTTATAACATTAGGCATGATCTTGTTGTACAAATAATACATATCCAGATGGCAAATCAACCCTCTGTGCAGAAAATCTATGTTAATGAGAAATGGACTAGGGGAAGACAGTATTATATACTGTAGTCATTACATTAATGGTGATTTGTTGCACAAATGTGTGTGTCCAGATGGTACCAAAAAAATACCTCAAACTTTCTACACATAAAAATCTGAGTTTTTTCTTATTAATAATGAGAAATGGCTTGAGTTAGAAGAATTTCACATATTTGTTTCCCCACTAACAGCCTAATTCTTATCTCTGCCTACTGAGCTTCGCTCTATATTTGGACAGTATGTCCACACTACTGCATGGAAGTAAATCTAATGGAGAGTGAGGAAGTGGTCCTGCAGGATACTTATGTGCCGTCACCTTTCCAGCACCACATAACATTCCACACTCAAAGTGTGTAGAACGTGGCAACCACCTAACTCAGTCCCACAAGAAACACTTTAGCCACCTGGTTCCCATTTGCACATCATTAAGCAGAGACAGGCACTGCCCTACAGCCCAAACTTCGGTGCCAAACTCTGAGAAAGGGCCAACGCATAGCACACACCTCTCTCATCAGCATCTCCCATTGGCTAGCTTAGGAGGCTCTCCACCTAGCATTCTGGCTTTTGCGTATTGCATTCTCAGGTACCTGTTTCTCCCCATTCATTGCACAGGGAACCTAGGCACCTAACTTGGCCTTGTGGATTGCAGCCAAGGTGATCAGATGTCCCAATTTTATAGGGACAGTCCCTATATTCATGGCTTTGTCTTATATAGGTGCCTATAACCACCCCTTATCCCGATTTTTCACACTTGCTATCTGGTCACCCTAACTGCAATGGTGTTCCTGTGATTTTTCTATGTACCTAAAAGTTAGAAGCCGTGATGCTCAGAATTGCAATGCCTAAGTCCCTTTGTGGATATCCACTCTCTGTGCCTCTGTTACCCTTCTGTAAAATGGGGATAACTTCACAACCTCACAGGAATGTTGTGATAATAAATACATTAAACATCGTGAGATGCTCAGATGCTACGGTAATGGGAGCCACATAAGTATCAGGGCAGATAAAAATCAATTACTTGAAACACAAAGAAAAGAAAAATCATATTTTTATTTAAATCAGGGTCTTATTTTAAACTAAAATAATAATAATAATAATAATAATAATAATAATCTTATTTAAAATTAAATATTAAAGTAAATGCTGAAGTTTTAAAGAAAGTAAAAACCACTGACCTGGTGGAAGTGACTGGCTAAATGCTAAAACTGCTCTTAACAGTGGTAGCCTCTTCTGCAGATACAGAGAGAATATTTTCTTAATTTGTTTATTCAAATAGTTCAGCTCAATGATTAGTTCATTCAAAGTTAAGAAACTGATGGAGAGCTGAAAAAGCAGGAAAGTTTGATTTCCTCTTCCACTATATGAATAAAAATGATGTGTGAGGGGATAAGATCTACTAGTTCTAAAGTCCTGAAGATCATGGTGACCAGAAACCGTTCATTTCACTAATTACAGATAATACTTCCTTTGTTTAATAAATCAGTTTTAAATGCAAAACAGATTTTGATAAACATTTCCTTTTCTTATATATCCATTTAAGGTAGTTTTATTTAACTAATAAAAAACAATTTTAAAAAGCTGTTTTCATGCATTTTAATTGAATTCCAATTTGTATCCAATAGAGCTTGACATATGTCACAAGTAAAAAAAATTAATTATCTAGTAAATAAGAAATGCATTATTCACCATTTTCTGATATACTAGAAAAATGTAAAAAAATAAGAATATGAATGAATATATATAATTGCTTTAATAAATGTGTATGGATATAGTGTATCATCCTAGCTAACAAAAAGAAGTACCAAATTTAGTGTAAAGGCTATATTTGGTTGCAAATCACCATGTTTTAATAGGTTTCAGAGTAGCACCCATGTTAGTCTGTATCTGCAAAAAGAACAGGAGTACTTGTGGCACCTTAGAGACTAACAAATTTATTTGTTTTAATAGTTACTGATCAATAAGAATCAACCTTTCTTTAGGAAAATAATTAAGGAGTACAAATGCAAAATAAATTTAACATTGATTATTTAAATCAAGATTTCCTGCTTGCTGATTTAAATCATTATTAAAACTGGTGATTTCTCAATACACCCTGATAAGTGCCTTAGATAGCCAGAACTCAACTAACTAGTACATATTAAAAGCACTGTTAGAATGTGTCAATGTGAGCATTTTCTGTAATATTTTTATGAACCCTATGCGTGCCTAAGTTTCCTTCTGTATTTTGCATTGCTACCCAGTGTATGCAAAAGGGTTAACACTGCCCCTGCAACTGCCCAGGAGACATGAGGTCTGCCTGTCACCTGACTGTCTGGGTGGAATGACTGTGTTGTTAAAGAACTGGTTGAAACCCACCAAAATCCAGAACAACAATGACAACTCCTCTTTCCCCACTGAACAATCAACACCTAAAAGCAGGAAACCTCATCTGGCAGAATATGTGAACTGAGCTGGAGAACAAAGTGTGGGGGTCGGGGGGAGGGAGGAAAGGAGTCTAGTGGTAGGTATAAGAATAAGAGCTGTCCCTGGAGGGACTGAGGGCTCTCACCGGGACTAAGGACAGACAGACATGGAGAAAGAGACAGAAATGGGGTCCATACCAGCTTGGCTGGCTGATTGCTCTGGCTTGGCCAGGATGGCTATGGCATAACCTTTGATTCTCACTGCTAACTGAAGCATTTTCAGGTTCTGAATCCCAAGTGACTAATAAATTGTTAACTCCTTGGAAAAGGCTGCCTGTGTCACTGCAAATACTCACTGGGAGCATTGTACCCTGGAGTACAGTACAAGCCTCCCATGGGAGTCTTGCTTGGCTGGGTTTGCTGCAGAGAGCCACAGAGAGAGAGAGGGGGATTGCTGGTCTCGGAGTCTTGGGGTACATCTACAGTAGAATAAACAACACATGGCTGGCCCAGGTCTGCTGACGCAGGCTCGTGAGGCTTGGGCTGTGGGGCTAAAAACTGCTGTGGAGACATTCAGGCTCAGGCAGGAGCCTGGGCTCTGGGACCCTCCCGCCTCACAGGGTCCCAGAGCACAGGCTCCAGTCCTAGCCTGAACGTCTACACAGCAATTTACAGCCCTGCAGCCCAAGCCCCGCAAACCTGAGTCAGCTGACCTGGGCCAGCCATGGGTGTTTAATTGCTGTGTAGACAAATACTTGGAGGCCACAGGCCTGCCCCCGTAGAACTGTGTGGGTCCTTGGGGCCCAGCACAAGAAAAGGGTCAGTCCCAATGGACTGGTTATAGGCTGGGGCATAGACCAGACTTTGTGGATCTGTGACACTCAATTAACATCTTCTAACCTTTAAACCAGGGGTGGGCAAACTTCTTGGCCCGAGGGCCACATCTGGTTATGGAAATTGTATGGCAGGCCGTGAATGCTCATGAAATTGGGGTTTGGGGTGTGGGAGGGGGTGAGGGCTCCAGCTGGGGGGGCTGGCTCTGGAGTGGGGTTGGGTGTTCCGGGCTCAGACTGAGCACCCATCTCTCCAGGCTGCTTGGTGTCCAGAGTGATAACACTTAATGGTCTCAGCCCAGTTCTTTGTAAACAGGTGCTTACACCACAATAACGACTTCTGCAACAGGCACTAATTGGCATTTTCAGCATAAAGACCAAGGATTGAATATGCATGGAAAACAACCCACTCAACAGCTAGCTGTAGGATAGGCAGCAAGATGATTCTTTGGGCTCACCAAAAATATCAGAGAACAGTCAAGGACTTAACAGGTCCCCAAGCATAGCAGCTGACGCAGCCTGAGCTGCTGAAGCAAAGTCTTTGAATGAACCAGGATGACAATATTATTTCCATTTCTGCATTTGAGGGAGGAATGAACATAATAAATTCCACAAGTTTTAAGAAATTGTGAGAAGAAGTTGGCTACCATGTTTCAAAGCCTCATTCCTTCTGATGAAGTGGGCTGTAGCCCACAAAAACTTATGCTCAAATAAATTTGTTAGTCTCTAAGGTGCCACAAGTACTTCTGTTCCTTTTGCAGATACAGACTAACATGGCTACTACTCTGAAACTCTTTCCCTTGTACACAGAACTCACTGACCCTTCATTGCAATACAATATATCAGTGCCCATATGTGGCAAACGTTTGCAGTTTACTTAGCCATTAGTGAACCTTTCCCTTTCCAGAAGTTTTCTAAATTCCTCCTAGCATTTCCTTACCTGTGTTACAATTGCAAAAACAGAGGCCTGGGGTGCAAAAACTTCTGAATATTTAACATGATGTTTTAACAAGCAAAGTAACCACATCCATGATTTTTATTTCAGGTGTGCAATTCAGTGCACAGGAGAACTCTTAATTTTTTTAGTTTTGTGGTTAGTTTTTGTCAAAACACTATGTTTCTTCAGGCTGAATTCTACACTCGAAAATAAGTTTTCATCAACATTTACATTGCTTAGTACTGCTCTGCACAGGTTAGATTCAACCTTCCCTCACTTATGCAACAAATCAATGAATGAAGTGAGTCAAGAGACACCCCTCAAAATAAGTGAGGGTTGGTCACCGTAGGAGTCATGGTCACAAAATTTATTTTCCTTGTGTAAACAGACCTTGAACAGATTGCAGAACCCAGCTAATTATTGATTCTGTTAAGGCTGAGCTTCAAATTAAAGTCAATTTCAATTGTACACGTAAAGAGTTTTATTAATTGATTTTAAAAAACAAAGATGGAATGAAATGTATTAAAACTGATAAGTAGCATTATAAACATTAAACTGAAGCTTATCATAATTGCATTGTATACCTGAGTGCAGTAGAAATGTACACTTGAGAGAAAAATACACGGTAAGTTAAGGGAAATGGTGTTTCCCTAAAATATCCCTTAAAATAAAGCATTGTCCCTTGTTTTTCCATGTGGTTTTCCCCAAGGCCACCACTCTAATGCCACCACATATGCAAAGAACTCAAAAGCAGGGCCGCCTGGGGGTGGAGGGGCAAGTGGGTCAGGGGCCCCCACGAGAATATAGCATTCTATAGTATTGAAACTTTTTGTTATGGAAGGGGCCCCCAAAATTGCTTTGCCCTAGGCCCCCTGAATTCTCTGGGCGGCCCTGCTCAAAAGTCAGGAGACACACGGAAACTGACTTTGCAGGTCTCAAGAGCTGGTCCCTCCTGGTCATGTTGTGGAGTATAGAGCACTATTTTTGCAGTGCTATCCTTTCTTTTTAGATACAGGATATCATCCCTGGGGCATGTTTATTTCGTGACTTACAGTAATGGAACTGATGCAACCTTGAGATTCTGAAACTACAATATATTTATGATAAAGTGACATTTCTACCATCAAGTGAAGCATTACACAGTAGACATTTAACAGTGCTGCCTAGTTGTATTAGCAACCAAAACACGGTGCCTCCTTTTGATACACATTTTTTGAAGACAATTAGATCTCCTTTTTCTTTTGATCCTTCTGATAAATCCATAGTATTTGCAAGTTTTCAGAGGCCAGAATTAAACACTTCAAAGCACTGTCTGTCATAGGAAGAAGAAATTCAGCCTACCAAGCAAAAATTCATACTCAATCCTGTCTCAGCCAAGGTCAATAACTGTATCAACTCCTATAAGGGAACAGAACAAAAACTCTTTTTAACCTTCCAACTTTATGTCCTTCTAAACAAATGTGTTTCAAAAACTGAGAAAAAAGGAACAGCTCATGCAAGAGTCCCAACGTATCAAAATGATGCCTTGTCCTGCCATAAGGAAGGGTCTTTTATAAAGAAAAAAACAAGAACTGAATATTATTCAATGTAATTCACCATCAAGGATAGGAAATCCCCTGCTGACAGATGGCATTTTAAGGGCAGAGGCCAGATTCTGCTCCTAGTTACAGTGGTGTAAATTCCAACTTACTCCACTGAAGCCTCTCAGGATTTACAATAGAAACAGGCCCGGTAAATCCCTGGCCCAACAGGTGGAACCTTAAGGGCAGGAAATCCCCTGCTGGACAGGTGGAATTTTAAGTCTCCAGGGGTTATACTGCAGTTAGCAGATAATGTTCTACTAGAATATCAGAGTTTACACTTTGCACCACTCACCAAATTCTCCAAGGAATAACACTTAGTGCAGTGCCTTATATCTTCAACACGTTTACAAATATTAACTAACTAATCCTTACAAAACCTCTATGAGGCAGGAAATTATAATAATCATATTGCAGATGGGGAAACTGAGCCAGACAGGTACCCAAGGCCACACAGCAAGTCACAGCAGAACCTGGGCAAGGCCCCAAGAAGCTCTCCTGACTCCCTAGCTTGTGCTTAATCCACTACACTCTGCACCATCTCAGAAAACCAGAGATATTTTGGATATTATTTTAATAGCCTAAGCCAGAGGTACTTAAGTATTAACTTCCAAAATCTCCTTTTCTCCCTAAAAGCCACCCCAGGTCAGTGGGTTATCCATCCTCACTGTCCCAGAGTTCTAGCTGAAGTGGGCAGGGTCTTTTCGGTTCAAATACCCCGTCTATGGAAGTGAAGGTGTTGAACTGTCTTCAAGCCTGTGACTGAGGAGGTCTCCCTGTTGGAGTCAGTATAGGTTAGGGCATTTTGGTGTCCCTCCTCTTTGCAGTGGCTCTTCCCTTTAAGAACATTTTTTCCTGCTTGCCCACTTTGCTTGTCTTGCTACTGTCTCTGGGCACTCAGCCTAAATAGATTTAATTTTTGATCCTTATATGCAGAATCCCAGATACTATTTCTGAAGTGGGGACTTTATAAATTAATAAATATATAACGTTTATAAATAAAATATTATAACCACAGTTCATGTCAATAAGAAAGAATTTATAACGAATGCCAATAAAAGCTAGAAAGCACTGTGTATTAAGGACCATTCTAACAGGGAGTCAGTTTTTTAACAGAATTAACCATGCACCAATGGATACTTTAATTTTTAAAGGACTTTGAACATTGGGGACCTGGTTCTCCTCTCACTCACACTGATTTTCCATTGGTGTAACCCAACTGATAGTGGAATCACTCCATCTTTACACCAGTGTGAGAGGAGAATTGGGCCCTAAACATATTCTACCCTCACTTCATCTGCAGAACACCCACTGATATCAGTAGGGAGTTTCTTTACAATGACCAAGATGGAAATGGCATAGGGTTATATGTACCCTTCAGTGCACAAAATGAATAGAATCCATGCAGTAGCTACACTTTGGTTGCACACACAAAGCTTAATCAAAAGCCCCTTGAAATCAATGGAAGTAGCTGCTGTGACTGAATTGGAGCTGCTCTGTAGTAATTAATTGATGAATCCTGTATGTTGACCTGGCCATTGGGATGTTTACTGAATGAATATATGGTTTTTCCTAATATAGGACCATAGGGGAAAAAACAGGCATGAAGGAAAAGGAATGGCAAAAACTAAACCATCACTTAGCAACAGTAGAGAGTTGTTAAGAGACAGCAGGATAGGAAAAGGCCCATGCACACTGGATATCAAAATAACTATGGCAGATTAAAAAAAAAAAAAGAACATTTTCTCAAGAGGGTGCGGGAGTTATTCAGGAGAACCAGCTGGAGACACTCAACACTCTGCTGTAGTGTCTGAAGAAGCTAGGTTACCAGCAAGAGGGGATGGGAAGCCTTTGGGTAAGGTAGACACCCATGTCAACCATTGGTTGTTTTCAAATACTTTGTTCCAACTACAAGATAAACAATATTTTGGTTTAAGAAGGCTGTCCGATCACTATATTCACCGCTAGTTACAGACTCCTGCAAGGAAGAACCACAGGTGCTAGAACTCAGTAAGCATTGTCAATACAAAGGGTACCGTGACCCAGAGCCTGGTCTAAGAGTGACAGAACTATGGAATTCTATCACAGGATAGAAAAGGCACAAGGCCTGACCCCAGAGGGAGTGCACTCAGACAGACCAGGAAGACAAAGAAGTGCAGCTAGCCTGCAACAAGGACATTGAACCAGGCCCCCAGTATTCAAAGTGTCAAAAGCTGAAGAATTTTACTGCCTGGCACAACCACCGGCCTGGTACGGACAAGGGAAATATAATAACTTGGGGCTGAATGCTCCAACAAGTTAGACTCCTAACTGCCCACCAGACAAGGTATTGATCTTGTATTTAAAATCCCTGTGCATATTGAAGCCTCACTGCTACAATCTACCTCAGCAGGGTCCTATGCCTGTGACTGATACGTGTGGAGTCCCATTGAAATCAGTGAGGCTCGTCACATGTACCAGAATCCACACACCTGGATCAAATTGTAGGACTGGGGCCTGACTAACCAGGAAATTCACCAGAGGCTCCATGTAAAACAGGTGTTCCACCTTACTTTCTTTGTAAATGATACTAAGGAGCAGAAGCGAAGGATTTGCCTGCCCAATCTGCTAGTTTGCAAAGTTCCTCCTCCACTCACATGGTTAATTATGTCAAGATAAAAAACTGGGACAACAATATACCGTATATACTCGTTCATAAGCCGAATTATTTTAGTAAAAAAGGGAAGTGTCAGAGAAGGGGGTGGGCTTATGAACAGGTATGGGGAGGACAAGTGGGACTCAGCCCCCCGCCCCAACAGAAGGGGTAAGGAGAGGCAGCACAGCCAGCAGAGACAGAAGAAAAGAGGCGGGGCCACAGTCTCTCCTCTTTGGCCACGCTGCTCTCCCCCAGCCTCCAAAGCAGCTGCAGCTCTGGGGCTGGCAGGCTGGGTGGCGTGGCCACAGCCTGCCAGAGCAGCTCCAGCCGGGCCAGAGACATCCTCCCCAGCCCACCCCAAGTAAGGTGGGAAGGGATGGAATGGGGAGAGTGTGGGGGTCCCAGGCTAGGAGTGGGGCAGGAAGGGGTTACACGGGGAGGGGTCATGTGGGGAAGTCCCAGGTTAGGGTTGGGGTCATGTGGGGGGTGGTCACAGGGGTTATTCCCCTGACCCCCAGCTTCTCCCCCTCAAATTTCCCCTTCAGTTGCTGTTCTGGCCCATCAGGGTAAGCAGGTGGTGCGCTGGGACATTTTGTTTACTTAGGTTTACCTCCATGCCTGCTGACGCTCGAGGTAAACAGACAGTCTCGGCCTGTCAGTGGCTTATCCTGATGGGCCAGGAGGCAAAGTTTGCTGACCCCTGAATTATAGGGTTGGCTTATGAATGGGTCATAAAAATTTGCCATTTTTACTTATCCATCTTGGGGGAAGGGAGGTCGGCTTATAAACAAACAAGCTTATGTTCGAGTATATACAGTATTTTTGGCAGCTGACCAGATCTGAGATCCAGGTTATCCACAAACAAGCCACCTTAAAAAGAAAAATACCCATCTTGAAATACAAATATTTCAATTTGATCATAATCTTGTGAGGGAGAGGTTATGCAGATATTTTATAAATAGATCTGCAAGACTGTAATATGAAGGGTATAGAAATGAATTCAACATTCTTCATAGAGTCACTGGGTCTTCTTATGCTCTGAACTATACTAATGTAAATCAGGAGGAACTCCTGTAAAAGCCTTGTGAAGCCAGAATCAGGCCCTTAATATTGTTTGTGTATGTCAATATTAGTTCAGCCCAGCTAGGAGCATTCCCTAAGCACTATACTATTTTAATGATTACATCTTGAGTCCTACCATCAATTGGTATTGTGTGCAGAGATCGCAATCCCCATTAAATATTATTGATCACATCTTTTCAGGTTCAGCAGGATCACTGATAGGTTTTCTGACTGTGGAATCAGAAATCCTGTCTGCTTCCAGAATTACACCCTCATAAGCTCTCATTCTGCAGAAATCCTGGCTTTTGCTGTTATGAGCAGCATTGGAAGAGGATGATTAAAGTTGTGACTGTTACTTTAAATCCTCAAACTGAGCTCTACAATGTAGCTCAGCTGTTTGTAAAGAAATATGCAACAATTATGATGAAGTCAAATCCATTCTACAATTCCAGTGATCATTATAGTAATCTGCATTCACAGTATTTACCTGGAGATAAGCAACCGTATATCATATGTCTGTTACTTATCTAAATGTTCCAGTGACATCATTTACCACACTCTCCTTGATACATATGTGACTGCTTATCTGGTATTTTTTCTCCATAATATGTGAATTTTGAAAATCCATTTGACTTATAAATGAAGTGAAAGATAATATTCTGTGGCTCTTTTTTCCCTCCCATTCCTTCTTCTGATTTGCCCTTAACATCTGCCCTATAATAGTTGTAACTTTGATCATCATTGCACATAATCACACTGGTATTTGAAAGGACAATTTTAGGTCAAATAAAGCACCAAATTTTGGGGCTTTCCCTTAATTCCAACTGAAAGGATTTTTTTAAACGTTCCTTTTTAGTGTTTGCAAATACAAATAATGTAGCGTTGTTTTTGAGAACAAGAAAGTAAAGTAGCCTCGCAGTTGTCTTTAAATGTAATTGAAATTCACTGGTCTGCATTTTTGTCCAAGTTAACTAGAAATGTAAAAAAAAAAAAAATCAAAATAGCAGAAAGAGTGACAAGTAAATTAGCTTTCTAAATCTCTTTCAGTTTTAATATGGTGCTTTGAGCTTTGTAACAACATTTGTTGTTTAAAAATGTGACTTTCAAACTGTCCTTTTAACTACAGCCAAACTACCTAGGTGCGTGACCTCATCAGGTCTCATTAGACAAGTGAGTGGGGCTGGGCCTTGTCAAAATTTGTATGAAAAATCTACATGGAAAGAAATAGGACATGGTGTTGGGGACTATCATCAGCTGAATAGTCTCATGCAAAAAGTTAGCCACATCCTTATGTACCTTGTGGAACTGGTGCCTAAGCAGGTCACATTCCTCCTTGTGAATAAATATTGAATCCATGGCCCAGTACAGAAGACAGGACACCAGTTTTACATGTAACTGAATGGAGAATCAGGCCCTCTGTCTTTTGGATTACTTGGAACAAAGAGGTCTGGATTTTGTCAATTCCTGGCTAATGAGTAATTAAACGTGCAATTTTACCTTTCTCTTAACTCCCACTGCTTATTTGTCTCTCATTTTGAGAGACTTCACTCTTTTTAATGCCATAGTTTCCTACATTCCATACAGATGTGCTCTTCCTTCATGTTTACAGCTGAAACTAAGAAATTGAGGATACAGAGATATTTACAATACAGGAATTAATCCGCTAAACTCTATGTTTCCTGCATTAACTTATTTTTAATCTCTCAATTTGGGTCTTTGTCAGACACTATGTTCCACATTTAGGCCTTCACAGGTTAAGAGGTGCATCTTAACATTGTTAGTCCATACAAAAACCAAATTAATTCACAGTTATACAGCACTTTTCATCCATGGTTTCCAATGCACTTTACAAACATTAAGTCCCAGATTTCTCACTCCCACTGAGTGCTTTACTCTGCAAGCAGTTACTTAGAACTTTTCCAAATTGAGTAACTTGATTTCAATCTGTTTGAGATATATTCCCTATATCTGAAATGCACACTGCTATAATAGTAATAACTACAAAAAGGCAACAATTTTTAATGGTGACCATTGTAAGTATTATTATACTCAATATACATATTGGTAAACAAAGAGACAGAGAGGTCAACATTTTAAAAAACAATCCACTAATTCTGAAAATCTCTCTTTTTAGGTTTCTGACTTGAGACACACATATGGCCGCATTATTTAGAAGTGCTGGTCATTTGAAGCTCATATTGGCTAAAACTGGGATTGTGGGTGTGCAACACTTCTGAAAAGCAGGTCCTAGGTCTTAAGTTGAGTACTCAAAACATGAGACACCCAAAATTAGTGGACCCTTGAAAACATGGCTCTAAATGACTTTCCCAAAATTAGACACTGAGGGCCTGACCCAAAGCCTACTGAAATCAACAGAAAGATTCCCATGGATTTCAATTGAATCAGGACCTGAATCAGTGGCACAGTGAGGAAAAGGACCCATGCATTCTGATTCTGGTACACTCATCTCACATCTTAACAACCGTAGAACTCTACTACCCCGGAGTCGTACAGAGTGTTAAAATCACAAGAAATGAAGAGCACAGTTTTCAATAACTGCTATAGGACTAACTTCCTAAAGGTGCATAAAACCTCTGACTACAGAAGTGTCCTTCTCTACGTATATCACTCTAGCTAATGTAGGGAAAGAAGTGTACAGTATAATATATATTACTCAGACTATTACAGAGCACTGGATCACAGTAAAAAATATTCTTTCAGGAATTGTTTTCTTTAACAGATGTTGCTTCATTCTAGTGAATAAAGCTAGGCAAATGAGCACACTCACTCATATGGCCATTTTTGAATATGCCTAAACTAACCTTCCTGTTGGGAAGATGTTAAAAAATTCATATGTTGTAACAAAATGTTCTTGCTGTTATTGTGATAAAAATAATCTTCTTCTCTTGGCTGAAAATTAATTGTTGAGCATTCCACCGCTTTATGATGTACTCAGACATTCAGTGCATTTTTTTCTTTTCTTTTTGGTGTTTAGAGGAATATGGTACAGAAAATTTATGAACCAAGCAAATAGCACAAGGATATAAATATATCAAAGGCACCTAGCTGCGTCATTAAAAAAAAAAAAAAAAAAGGAGAGAGATGCTTCAGTGATTTCTATGTCAACAAGCCTGGTAGCTATTCCACATTTTTTTCTTTCCCTTAGATGGTCACTTTTCTGAGTCTATGCCCTGAAATCACTCCTGGTTCTCTTATCTAAAATGGAAAATGTTCTTGTAGCTTTTAGCAGCATTTACCTGAGATGGCCTTTTACTATTACTTCCTATTTTAAAACATTGAAAATAGGAGTTTTTAATAAAAAGGGAAAGTAAAAACCCATCAGCATATGACCATGTCTAAACATCCAGCTGGCGATTCCATTTTTAAAACTGGCATTTATTTTCTTATATACCATGTTTCAGTAGTCACAGTAGTTAGCAGCTTTCACCAATGGCTGTGTTAGTTTTAATCTTTTAGTAAAAAAGCAAGAATGTTAACACACTATAATCTACGCCAATCAATTTTTAATAGAAGTGTAAAGTTATCAGGCCTAATTCTGCTCTCATACCAATGTATAAATTGAGAGTAATTTTGGAACCACAACACTAGAAAGTTTCATAAAAGGAGAGCAGATCAATTCCAGTAACTGGCAAGACCTCAGTGCTTAATTTATGCCAGGGCTAAGCCCCGGCATCTCTAGCCTTGGCAGTTCATAGCCCCAGCACCTCTAGGCTTGGCAGTTCATAGCCCCGGTACCTCTGGGCTTGCTGCATCTATGAAAGTAAAAAAATTGCTTGGACCCCAACATCCTTTTAATTACAGATTAAGCACTGCTTGGCCTACAAGCAATTTTAATTTACACAGGGATTTGTAACATGTAAATTACATTACAGCGCATTATAAAACCAGAGAGAGAGAGAGAGATTCTGATGAAATCATGAACTATAAGAGCAGAGTTCAGATAGTTTGTGAGATCAAAATCTCACAGTTTAGTTACATCAGAACTACAAAGGTTCAAAATAAAGTTGAATTGCAAGAATTACATTAGCTATTTAAAAAAAGAAAATAACTCTTCAGCAGTGAAACAGCATGAGAGGGCATTTGAAGTTATGGGCTAAACTCCCACTCACTTCAGTGAAGCCAAGATTGGGCACAAAATATTTCAAATCATTTTTAAGCCTTGCTACAATAAAAGCATGCATCCCAATGTGAAAAAAAGATAGAGCCTACTTAAATAAACAATATATGTATCAATACAGATTGAAACAGTGTATCTACTCCACAAATATTTATAAATATATTCATAAACTCTTCAGAATACTGATAGGAGTCTTTATAGGTTCTGCAACTAAAATAGTACTGGTGCTTTATAAAAATTTTAGATTTGGACAGAACTGAGATTTATAAACGGAGGGCCAAATTCTCTTCTCAGACCCCTGAAACTCAAATCAGCATCTTGCCCTTTTTAAAAAAAATGTATTCTCAGCTCGGCAGCATGTTACAGTGGACATTGCACTAGACCAGGGGTAGGCAACCTATGGCACCCATGCCAAAGGCAGCACGGGAGCTGATTTTCAGTGGCACTCACACTGCCCGGGTCCTGGCCACCGGTCCAGGGGGCTCTGCATTTTAATTTAATTTTAAATGAAGCTTCTTAAACATTTTAAAAACCTTATTTACTTTACATACAACAATAGTTTAGTTATATATTATAGACTTGTAGAAAGAGACCTTCTAAAAACATTAAAATATATTACTGGCACACGAAACCTTAAATTAGAGTGAATAAATGAAGACTCGGCACAGCACTTCTGAAAGGTTGTCAACCCCTGCACTAGACTGAAAGGCAGGAGACTCAGGTTCTGATCCTCAAAATTATTTAGGCACCTAATTCCCATTGAAATCAATGTAATGTAGGCACCTAAGTATCTCTGAGAGTCCAGGCCTTGGGCTTTATTCCTGGATCTGCCACTGAGTTCCTGGGTGATGCTGAGCAAGTCTCTTAAACTCTCTGAGTGCCAGGTTCCCCCCATCTGTAAAATGTAGAGAATAATTCATGCATCTGAGGAAGTGGGTATTCACCCACGAAAGCTCATGCTTCAAAATGTCTGTTAGTCTATAAGGTGCCACAGGATTCTTTGCTGCTTTTACAGAATAATTCTTATTCACTTTTATAAAGTTTTATGAGATCTATGATTAAAAAGTAACATATAAGTGCTAGGTGTTATTATTTATTCTAGAACTACAACATTGTACATATCCTCATCTGATGCCTTTTCCCCCTTTAATAGCTAAGGTAAGACATGTATTTCAAATATCTTATAGTGGTACATGCAGTGAGATGATAACTAATATTCAGAATTCCTCTTATATTGTAAGAAGGGAATGTGGTTTTTCATGAACTCAGTGTTATCCAATGAAATTTGCCCTGCGGGATAGGCTATTCCTCTGCAGGACTGTAGGAATTTTAAGAGAGAGGCTCTCTAGAACAGTGTGTCTCTGTATCTTCAAGTTTCACGGAGGGTAATGAAATTTAATTCATTCTTGAACAAATGATTAAGAGGTAAAGAAAAGAAGGGATGATACATTTTTAATTAATTTTCTTTTATGGAATCTTTTTCTCAAAAATACACCAGTGAATTTTAGGGTAAAATCTTGCTGTATATAATCAGCGGATAGTTATAAAGTTGGGTCATTCGGGGGATTTTTGGGGAATGGGTTCAGACAGTCCATGTTAATCGTCAGTGGAAGAGAGATGACCAAGAGTGGGTGAAATACTGCAATTATGTTGTAATGAAGGATTGCTAAAACTAGAGACTGATTCAACCACAACCCCCCAAAGTTTGAATAAATTCAAAATCTGAATATTGGAGTGTTCAAGATGCAGATCACCATTTTGTGAAGAGTCCATCTCTAATTAAAATTCACCTGCACTTCCACAAATGGACAGTTAACAGAAAGGCTGATTTTGGTCTCCTCCCAGGTAGATTAAATACAGTATATTATGTAATAAACCACCTTCCAGCAAATGCAATGTCTCTTCCAACATGTGTTACTTTCATATCATTAGGCATCAACAGCAAGAAATAATGGCCTACAAACCAAGATAGAGTTTATATCTCAGTTTAATGCTGTTCTTTATTGTTACATCAGTTTACATAATCTCTGCCAACCATGGGTAGTTGGAAAGGGGCAAACATAACTTTGGAGAAAACAGTTTATCGGGGCTGTACTATTTAACGGTAATAGTTATATCTCAGTTTAGCTAGTATGTCCCACAGAAAGATAGCAAAAGTATCTGATAGTCGGTGTATCAGCTCTGCCTATGCTTATTTAACAGTAGCTAAAAAGGAGGTATGTCACCTTTTTTTATCAGATGGTGGGCTAAATTCTGTACTGTTACACTAGTGTAAATCAGAAGCGACAGTATTGACTTCAGCTGAGTTACTCCAAATTTTACACCAGGGCAACCAAGCAGAATTTGCCCCAAAAACACTTTGAATACACTCCAATTGAAGTCAAAGGCAAAGTTCCCACATACCCTAACAATGCAGAATCAGATTTTGTGTTACGATCTCTGTCCTCCCAAAACACAGTGTTAGCTCACTGTTTATAAATTATTATCTAAATGAATGACTTTACATTAAGGTTATGGCTATTTTTATCCAGAGTTCAAACAAAAGAGCCCCAGCATTCTGTCAGAGTGATTCCCTGTTATCCTTCTGCAGTTCAGAATGTGGGCCTCTCCTTTTGGGTCTTTACCCCCCGGTTTGAAACCTTGGCAGACTGAGACTTCTAGCCCTCCCAAAATGTAGGTTCTCCCCAAAGGAAGAGGACATTAGCCAGCTGTGACTCCTTCAGGAATGTGACTGGGTAGTGAAGGAAGCACTGCTTGAAAGTAACAACCTACTGTAACACCTCAGCAACTTTCCCAGCCCCCTTTCTACCGTACACACACTGCCCTCCCTTTCTCGCTTGTTTCCTTCCCCTAGTGAAAAGCCTGATCATTTCTTGCTGTGATTTTTGTCCAGGCTGTCTTTCGGTTTAGGGAGATCCCTCAATCACAGCGCCAGGCTAGGTGCCCCCTGCACCCTACTGCAGAAACTTCTCCACCCTTGAGATCTCACCACTGCCATGGGTGCCATAACACTGCCCCCTTTTGTACCGTCCCCTTCTCCCCGCCAATACAGAGGTTCCTTCTGCAGGTCCCAAGCAAAGCAGGAAAGAAAATTAAATACAAAACTGACCCCACCACCACACCCGCCCAGCAATCACCCCTCCCCTCCCTGCCCAGCCCCCGAGGGAGCCCCGTGCGCGCCCCGATCCAATGCACAAATGCCACACACACGTTTGTCTCCCAAGCCAGATCAAAGGAAACGGTGAGGTCAGCGCACAGCCTGAACTGAGCAGGCAGGAGGGAGAGGGAGAGGGAGACGGAACAGGAGTTTTCTCCGCCCCAGATTGAATCCAGCTGAGAGCACAACATGGGGGGGGGGCAATATAGGGATATTTACCTTGGAGGTTTTGCACTCGGATGTCGCTAATCTGCCCGATCAGCTCCTCTCGCTGAAACCAGTCCCACTCGTGCCCTGCCATGGAGGAGCAGGCGGGTGGGGGCGGACACAGCGCTGCTTGGGAAACGGGGATCCCCCCCCCAGACACACGCACAGCCGGGGTCTGGAGCCGGGAGAGAGAAACGCGCCGGAGGAGAGGCTGGGGGCGGGGGAGCAGCCGCTGGCTGGGGGGCAGGGAGACCGGCAAGGGGATCAACACGGCGCTGCGCCGCGGGGACCAGCCGAGCCCCCTGCGCACAGGGGAGGGGGCCGGGGAGCTCAGCAGAGCCCCCCCGCGGAACAGGGGCAGGGAAAGGGGAGCGCGGCGCAAGCCCACAGCGAGGGGGGAGCAGGAGACGGGGGTGGAAGGGAGCCCAGCCGAGGCGCCCACGCCGCTCCCTGCCCCTCTCGGCAAGGGGCCGGCGGGCTGGCGGTCCGCTCTGAGCAGCCCCGGGGCCGGATCAAGTTTTTATGGCTCGCGCTGAAGTCGGAGGTCTCTAAGTTGCATATTGTGATGCCGCCTTGTGTCGCTGTGTTGACGCAGCCGCAGGTTGGGCAGCGGTGGGAAGCAGATGCCCGCCCGGAAAGAGGCACCTGGTTAGTATTTGCTGGAAAGCAAAGCAGGCGTGGTACACGGACTTCACACAAACACCTTCCAGCCCCCAGGGGCTCCCCCCGCCTCCCTGGGCGGCCAGATGCTACTTAGGAATGGGCACTGCTAATGCAAAAGGAAGTGAAAGCCCAGGCTCGGGGAGCTGATATTCACACACCCACGATAAATAAACCCCTGCGGGGCATCGCCGACCAGTGCCGGAAAAACAGCACCGACAGGAAGGATCGGGGAGGAGCGAACACGCGTAACCCTCCAACCTGTAGATACTGCGCATCCAGGGCTGAATCGGGCACAGCAGCCACTGGGAAACAGTAGTTACCCCAACTGGCCTGTGCTGCCAAAAGGGCTTCTTCTGACATCTCTGGGAATAGCCATCAGGACAGTCCCTGTGCACTGGTCACATGCTGTCTCCTCTGCTAAAAATTGTCTTGATCTGTGCCATTTACTTGAAGAACAACGCTTGAGTCTCCACTACCCCCCTTCCCACACCTCCCCCCCCCTACACACACCCCAGAAGGAAAAGACCTTGTACGATCATTTGTGGTCCCGCTCAGCACTGGACATTTTACAAAAGTCAGTTTGCTTGCACTGGCAGCAGGGGACCTGGATGAAATGTAAAGCTCTTTTCTGTTTCAGATGGTGGGGAGGCTAGTCCTCTAAAGTAAATTGCACAAATCAGGAGAGATCTGCAGCAGAAAAGGGAGTGGGAGTGTCAGGCAAAATAAATTTTTCCCGATCAGTATTAAATAAATAATCACCACTAGAAATTAAAATAAATAATTAATATTACAATTTATTTTTTGTGTTCTATCATCTAGTCTGGTGAGCTTTATTTGTGGTCTGTTGTGACATTTATGGTCTTTTCCTGTCATGCCATGTGGCCCCATATTTGAATTATTGGACAAGGAGACATTCGGATTATTGAGGTGTTTAATTACCACAGTGATGGCTGTTGTATAAAAACCTAAATAGATAGTAAAAGCAGGTACATTTTCTTTATATTTATATTATTTAATCTGTACATTGAATTGTTTTTATTATTATGCTTTCCTTGCAAATCCACATTAAATAATTTAAAAAAGAAATTACTAATACAATCAATTACTACTAGTAGAGTATGATTAGTTGGACTAATAAATGACTTGGGATCTGTAAATTTTAATATCAGTGTATTGGAACTTGCAAATTTAAGTATAATTGAACTGGGATCTGCAGGTTGTATCACTTAATACTTTAAAGTGCTTGTGAGATGCCAGATAGAAATTGACGCCATGCTCTCAGGCTGTTTCACCCAGTTCTGGAATGGACTCATACTGTTCCCAGAGCCGGTCTAACAACTTTTCCTATCCTAAGTAAAAATCAGATGGGGAGAAGGGGGAAGCTAACTTATGAGCACAGCAACCAGTAAGCAAGCTATTTATCACAAGAAAATACCAAGAAATCACTCAACACTTGGGCCTAGAATCAGCTCTGACTACTAGCATAATTATTATTTAGATTAGAGTAAGTAAAGACCAGGGGCGGCTCTAGGCATTTTGCTGCCCCAAGCACGGCAGGCAGGCTGCCGTCGGAGGGTCCGCTGGTCCTGCGGCACTGGCGGACCCTCCGCAGGGATGCCTGCAGGAGGTCCGCCGAAGCCGCGGGACCAGCAGACCCTCCGCAGGCATGCCGCCGACAGCAGCCTGCCTGCAACCCTCACGGCAACTGGCAGAGCGCCCCCAGTGGCTTGCAGCCCCAAGCACGCACTTGGCGCGCTGGTGCCTGGAGCCGCCCCTGGTAATGACACAGCCTACCCTGAGGAGTTCACAAATGAAAAGGACAAAGAACAGAAGTAGTGTAATAGGGAAAGGGATACATATCTTATGTTAGTTCCATTTTTAATTAATTAAACATCTGACTTATTTCTTGTAGGCATCAGGCAGAAGGGGCTCTTCGGGAAGGATCATGGTAGTGGCCTGGCATAACAGCTCTGGCAAAATACACAGTGTTTAGGGATCAGGGCCGCCCAGTGGGAGGGAGGGAGGGAGGGAGGGAGGGGGCGGAAATGGGGCTATTTGCCCCAGGCCCCGGGCCCCGCAGGGGCCTCCATGAGAATATAATATTCTATAGTTTTGCAACTTTTTTTAATGGAAGAGGCCCCCAAAATTGCTTTGCCCCAGGCTCCCTGAATCCTCTGGGCAGCCCTGTTAGGGATGCAACTGAAAGTGGAGCAGAGATGGTTGTGAGAGCAGTAGATTGTTCGGGGCGAGGATAGAGAGTGACACATTAAGGGACATGGTCAGATAAATTGGAAGAGTCAGAGCTAGGTGGGGTCTTCAAGGATAAGATACTTACTCCTGATATGGAAGCTCAGGGAAGCAAGATTCAGAGCAACATGGTCACTAAAGACCCTGATATTTAGCACCAGAAAGTATGTTCCATTCAGATAGGAGACAAAAAACAGTATTGCCAATCCCAAGTACTGAAAAATCATGAGTCAGGTCCCGAAAAATTGTGAGAGAGGCTTAAAAAAATAATGAGATTAAAAAAAATGTTGGCTTCTTATTTGCCTTTTGCTTTTAATCCTTTAAGGGTCATATTTTCTCCAACAACCATGAGGGCTAGAAACTTATTTAACCCCTGCTTCCTCAAAGTGGCACTCCGTCCCCCTCTAGTGGTGGCTAGGCTCTCTAGAGCAGTGTTTCTCAAACTTTCGTGCTGGTGATCCCTTTCACACAGTGGAACCCCTCTTATAAATTATTTTTTAATATTTAACACTTTTATAAATGCTGGAGGTTACGTGGAGTTTGGGGTGGAGGCTAACTGCTCGCAACCCCCCATGTAATGACCTTGCGACCCCAAGGGGTCACGACCCCCAGTTTGAGAACCCCTGCTCTAGAGATTTATGAGCCTGCTACAGCTTTGGCTAAGAGACACGCATTTTATAACTCATGCATCTTTTAGCTCATGCAGTAGAGATTTGTGCATTAAGTTCCAAAGATCCCAGGTTTGATCCCCACTGCTGATTCCCCTGAGTGGGTCAGTGTTGCACTTATTTTTTAAAAAATATAAAAGCAGTGTGTCTTCCGTAATTACCACTCCAAATACTGTGAGACTCACACTCAAAATCATTGAACTTGTGGGAGAGAAAGTCTATGAATGCACTACATGCTTACTAAACAAGTAAAGTGATAACATGCAATAAGGACTGGAATATTTCTTTTAGGCAAATAACTGATGATGTTTTTAGATAATAAGCTTGATTTCCTTTTGATTTTTAAAGGTAACAGTTTACTGTTTAATTAAATCCCTTGGCTTTTGCTGATTGGCCGGGCAACACTGTAAACACCCGGGGAAGAATCTGAAGGATAATGTCAGGTTTATTTTAAAAAAAGATGGCACACTGGAAGGTGGGGAGTCTATCAGTTTGTACCGCACCTTGCACAACGGGGGCCTGATCCCTGACTGGGGCTCCTAGGAACTATGATAAATAATATTAACAACAACAACAACAACAGGGTGTTCTAGGTGAACTGATGTTACAGAACCTCTTTTCAATTTATTCTGCAGTCTGTATCTATGCATAATTCAGATATCTGTAAAGTTTATTTGCTTAATATCGGTTACCTGTGGATGAATTGGTGGATTATATTCTGAGTTAAAGATAATTGTCAATATTTAAAGGTGGCCTGATAAGGAAAAAGAAGCAGAGAACTCATAGCCCAGAGTATAGAAGGGGGAGAGGTCTAAGGTGGTTTAAACCCCCTTTGTGCCTTCCCAGTTCTGGGCTGCTCTATAGCTCCTGCTGTAATATAGTCATCTCTGGGGCAGGGGTGTCTAAACACTTGTTTACTTGGAAAGTTATTTCAATAGAATGATATTGGCATAGTTAAACCGCTATATTTGTATTGGTACACTTCCCTCGCTGACATACAGACTATATCCCTGATAGCTAGTTTGGAGGTGGCTTGTCTGCAGACTGCTAATAGAGCTGTTTAGTGGTTTCTGCGTGTTCTATGAGCTCCTGTTGTATGTGACACATATGGGTGACGAGGTCCACTGATGCAGGAACCCCAGGAGCTTGTGGGCAGCAGAGGGTGGAAGCCATAATTGGGCAGAATGGACTCAGCCAAATGGAGGTGTGGTTGTGGACCACCTTGTTGTAAGTGAATTTGGCACATGGAAGCAGGGAGACACAGTCCTCCTGGTGGCAATTCAGGAAGCACAGGATGTACTGTTTGAGAATCCACCTGCTTATTGGTCTATGGATGATATGGAGAGGAGGTGAGGAGTTCTACCTCCAAAAATTTGAAGAGCTCTTGCCAGAAAGGGGAGACAAGCATTAGGCCTCAATCCAACACTATGCCAGTCAGTAGTCCATGGAGCTGAAAGATATGTTCAAGAAACAGGCAGTTTCCAGAGCAGTGGGAACGATGCAAGAGGGGATAAAGTGTGCCATCTTGGTCAGAGATTGACGGCGACCAAAACAACTATACATCCATAGGAGTGAGGTAGTTTGACTATGAAATCCCGGGTTATAGTAGACCGGGGTAAGAAGGGGTGCATAGGAGCTAAAGGAGACCTGGCTTTAGTTTGGCCCAAATGGCCAGCAAGCTGGGAATTATGCCATTATTCGAGAACTGTGAGTCTGGGCTGGCCATCTGGAACATAAATGCACTCTCACGGTGGAAAATTCCATCCCGCATTTGAAAACTCCGAAGCAGGCTGGGTGTCTGCATCATCCAAGGTCTGGCAGGTTTGAGTGGTGAGGGTCGCATGGCAGCAGGGATTGAATGAGTTAGGTCCATGTCCACTGTTCAAGTTAGATGGCTTAAAGATGGTTGAACATGGTATCATGCAGGAGTCAGCAAGTTTATCCTTGTGTGACAGGCCATCTACCATGCTATTCCTTGCACCTGGGCAGTAGGTCACAATGAAATCACATCAGGTCTGCCACTGGTTTAGGTTTTGGGCCATATGGAAGTACTCCAGATTTTTATGGTACATAAGGACCTGGACTGGAAATTGGGCTCCTTCACAAAAATGAAGCTATTCCTCAAAAGTTGTCTTAACTGCAAGCAGCTTCTTGCCCCAGATGCCATAGTGCCACTTGGCTTGGCTTAGTTTTCTGGATTAGAAAGCAGAAGGGAGGAACTGGCTACTGGGTCTCACTTGTTGGGATAACACTGCTCTTATACTGAAGTTCAGTGCATTGGCCTTCATGATGAAAGGCTTGGTAGGGTCAGGATGGGAGCAGTAGTAAAGACCTTCTTCAGCTGATCAAAGGTGGAGTGGGCCTCAGGGATCAGATGAACTGGCTTCCCTTCCAGAGGACTGCTGTAATGGGAGCTACCAGCAATGACCAGGGCATGGCGGGGGTCATGCCTAGTGGCTGGAGCAGGAGTCAGGCCTAATGGGCAGAGCAGAGGATCAAAACCAAAGACAGCATCAGGTACCAAGCTGAAGGTCAGAGCTGAGGTGAAGTCAGGTGTCAAGCAAGGGGTCAAAGATGGAGACACCATCAGGTACCAAATCGAAGTTCAGTGATGGAGACAGCATCAGGGGTAAAGTGGAGGAGCAAGGGCCTGGAATAGGGCAGGACAGCAGGAACTGGGAGCAGATGGGGGTATGGGCTGGGAGGATAGGAACCAGGAATAGGCAGGGAAGCAGGATCCAGGAGCAAGCAGGAATGGAGGGCTCAAGAGTCAGGTAAGCAGGAGGGGTCCATAGCATCCAGACAAGGATTTCTCTAGTTGCTCAGACAACTTCTTGTTGTTACTTCATAGTTTATATAGTACTCCTTAGCCAATCTAGTGGCTGGATGTTTCCTCCCAATCGGGAACTTGGGGGAGTGGGGGGGAGGGCTCTCTGCGCTAGCCCTCCCTGGACCCTTTCCTGATTATTCAGGTGAGCTGCTGGATGGCAGGCAGTCATGGCCTGTGTGCTGCCTGGGGACCTGTGGGCCTGGGTTTGAGGCAACAACGATGGCAGACACTTTCCATGGATCCATAGTTTACCCATAAGGAGATATTACATACTCAAGGAATTCAATCATGTTACGATCAAATTCACATTTCTCTAATTTACAATAGAGGTGGTTTTGGCAAAGCCCGTCCAGAATCCAGCATACATGTTGGTCATGAAGGACCTGGCTCTCAGAAAAGATACCAATGTCATCTAGATAGATCACTACAAATTGGTCTGACGTGTCCCTAAACGCATTGTGGATAAAGTGCTGAAAGGTTGCTGGAGTGTTACATAGATCAAAGGGCATCACCAGGTATTAAAAATGCCCACAGAGGCTGTGGAATGCCATCTTCCATTCATCCCCTACTGGGGTACGGAGCAAGTTGTAGGCCCCACAGAAGTCCAGCTTGGTGAAAATCCTTGCAGAATGAAGTCTTGTGAAAAGTTCATTAGTGAGTGGCAAAGTGTATCGGTTCCAAATGATAACCTTATTCAGAGCTTGACAGTACACTCAAGGGAACAGAGAAGAAAGTTGGGGCACCTGAGTGGGGTGGGGATGTGCGAATGAATGCCTCAGAGTTCAGTCTCAAAGTGCCTCCAACTTGGGCCCCAATAGGGAGTGAATACAGCCAAATAGAATCTTGGGCCCTGGCTGGAGGTCTATGAGGCAATCGTAGCGACAGGGGTTAGTGGGGAAATGTCCACGATCTCCTTGTCAAAAATGCCTGCAAGGTCCTGGTATTTCCTGGTACTGTTTGGGTAGCCAATATTTGAGTTTTCACAGTCTATTCCCATTATTCTAGAGCCCCAAAGGGGCAGTGCATCCTCAGGATCAAACTGTGAATAGCTTCCAATTTGAACCTGGGTTCAGGGAGGCAGGACTGTTGGCAGAACAATCAGCAGAACCAAACTCACAAGCCTTACAGAAGATATGAATCATGAGAGGTAAGCCAGGTGATCCCAAGGATGACCAGAGAATGTGGGGATGCACCAGACCAAACTGCAGGGTTTCTTGCTGTCTCATGCATGACAGGACCCAAGAACAGGAGTGACCCATCAATGGATTTGCCCAGGTCAGGGACCTCTGACATGGCAGAACATCACAGACAAAGAGGGAGTAGAAGGTGTGTTGGATGTTGATGGGCTGCTGCTAGGGTACAAGTGGACAGATGTGGAGACCATATGTGGTCTTGAGGGGAAGATAACCAGCCCAGGCTGGACCCATCTATTCGGGCTGTGAGCTGGTGTTTCCTGACCAAGATGCAGACCTGGCCATTTGCCAGACAGAAGGCCCCCCACAGTAAAGACAGATGCCTGATGCCCAGTGCTGAGCCTTCTCACTGTTGAAGAGATGAGGCCAGGCTGCGTCAACCTGCATGGGTTCAGGCTATGGAGGTGGGGGATACTGGCAGTCAGCTGGTCAAGGCCATGGGAAGAGGTGTAGAATGGGTGTTTCTCTTCCTTTCCTGCCACTGCTCTGATAGCCAGTCATCAATCTTAATGCATAGGTCGATAAACACATCCAGGCTAGTGGGGTTTTTACCCACACAAGCTTGTGTTGGTGTATTTATGCAGGCCAAGCTGGAAGTGGTAGCGCTGAGTGGCCTTGTTCCATTTGGTATCTGCCACAAAATGCCGAAAGAACACAGCATAGCTGGCCACCAGCTGGACTCCCCGTTACGAGGTCAGGATTATGGGCTTGGCTGTTTTCATATGGTCTGGGTCATCGAAAACTACTGACATGGCCTGGATGAACTCAAGCTGTCCCAGGAGAAGACTAGACTTCTCAAGCAAAGGAGATGCACATGGCAATGCTTCTCCAGACAGCAGACTACAGATAAGTGCCATCCTCGCACAGTCAGTGGGGAACGTTTGTGGATGCAGCAGGAACAGGAGCTGGCATTGGTTCATAACCCACAGAAATGTCTGCAGTTGCCATCAAACTTGTCAGGCATAAGGAGCTTTGGTTCATAAGGGTGTGTACTGCTGGTGGTATGGCGTTTACATGCAAGGCTGCAGTCTGTGCCTACAGGGACTAATATGAGTCTGCAGACTCAGAAAAACCTCCACTAGCTCTGTCATGGGGACATTGACCTTCATGGATCCATCCCAGCAGCACAGCCTGTTTCTGTCTCTTTGGGCTGCTCAAACTGTCATGAACTAGGATCTGGGTGATCAGACCTAGGGGTTGGAAATTGTGCCGAAAATGTGCTGAAATTACCTCTGAGCCCATTTTTCCTGCCAGTTTGGGACTTCCAGAATCCTATCTTGTTGAGCCAGACACACTAGCCTGCTGCAACACAGACCCAAGGTCTGGTCCATGCCGCCAAAGCTGCAGACTGAACTGAAAACAGCTCAGCAGGTTACCTATCTTGAGCACCCAGACATCCAGTTCCCAATGGGATCCAAACCCCAATTAAATCTATTTTACTCTGTATAAAGCTTATACAGGGTAAATTCATAAATTGTTTGCTCTCTATATCACTGATAGAGAGATATGCACAGCTATTTGCTTCCCCAGGTATTAATCACTTATTCTAGGTTTATTAATAATAAAATCACTTTTCTTTAAGTATAAAAAGTAGGATTTAAGTGGTTTCAAGTAGTAACAGACAGAACAAAGTAAGTCACTAAGCAAAATAAAGCAAAAACGCACAGGTCTAAGCCCAATACATTAAGAAACTGATTACAGGTAATATTGCACCCTCAGAGATGTTTCAATAAGCTTCTTTCACAAACTAGACTCCTTCTTAGTCTGGGCCCAATCCTTTCCCCTCATACAGTCCTTGTTAGTTCAAGCAGCCCTCTCAGGTAGTAAGCAGGGGTTTTCTCATGACTGGCCCCACTTTGTCCTGCTCACCTCCTTTTATAGGTTTGGCACAAGGCGGAAATCTTTTGTCTCGCTGGGTCCCCATCCCTCCTTCTAAATGGAAAAGTACCAGTTTTGAGAATGATTTCATTATCAGATGACATGGGTACATGTCACTGTAAGACCCCTAGTCTCCATTCTTCCTGAGTTGGCCCACACATACACAGGAAGGCTTGCAGGTAAATAAATCATTTACAACCAATTGTCCTAGTCAGTGGGAGCCATCAAGATTCTAAACCACAATTAATATCCCACACTTTGTATAATTACAATAGGACCTCAGCGTTATACTTCATATTTCTAGTTTCAGATACAAGAATGACACATGCATACAAACAGGAGGAATATATTCAGTAGGTTATAACCTTTGTTATGATACCTTACAAGAGACCTTTTGCATAAAGCATATTCCAGTTATATCATATTTACACTCATAAGCATATTTCCATAAATCATATGGACAGCAACGTCACAGACAGGCAATCATGCCTAGTGGGGTCAGAGCTGGAGTCAGGGACCAGGAGCCAGAGCAAAGGGTCAGACCCAGAGTAAGGAACCGAGCAGGGCTAGAGCAAGCCTAGGAGCGGACAAGACACAGAGAAATCACAGCTGTGGGCATGTGTGTGGACGAGTAAAAGATCAGTTGTTATTGTTGGGCTTTAGAGAACACTTGCTGGTTTCCGTGGCCAGTTCAGGAGTGGTGGTCAATCAGATGTCCCTGCTGTGGCTCAGCTGTGCTCATAGACTGTCCGGAGACAGGGCAGACACAGGAGTCCTCATTCCTGACACGAGCTATGAAATAAAAATGTTTTAAAGACTTTTTTTCCAAGTGAGGCAAGATGGCCGTTATACCCCTACAGCCAAAGCCAAGCATGCAACGATGACATCCTTGAAGGGGAACTTCTGTGTGAGTACAGATACCCATCAGGTCTTGAATGCAGCAAAGGCCTCTCCTGATCTGTGCCTTAGTTTAGAAGTTAATGGAGTTACACCCAGGATGATATTTTGTCCCACATCTCCACATGATGCTGTAGAAAGGCACAAACCCTTTGTGGAATCTAGTCTCCACCCCATTCCACTCCACCATCCCACCATCCTTCTCCCATGGTCAGAAATTCAATATTCGGGCAATGTGGATGAACCACACTGTGGTAACATTTATGCAAATTGTTAGTTTGATAACAATTGGATAGCATTTGTGGAGTTTGCCACAGGTCTCTGCTTGTCATGTGTATGTGGAAGTTTCTTTACAGGACTGCTAGAAAAGCGTCAGGAGTTGCTGCCACTCTGAATATATAAAACTGTGCCTGTCTTCCTAGACTGCTGCAAAGAAACAGCCAGTTTGCAGCAATTTAACAGCAAATGCTAAACTCCCATGTGGGCAGCAGCAGCTGCAGGACTGAGTATTTTCGGATGGAAATATTCTGTACCTGGATAACAGGACCTATTGAACAGGCTTGTATGTGGGCAAGGTGGTATTTCTGCAGATATTATGCATAAATGTGACTGGGGTGACAAACTTGGAGTTTAGAATAAGGGCTGTGTTTTTTACAGCTATTACTCATTCTCCTGCTGGTTCTTTCTCTAGGGTTCATCTTCTTTTGGGTGTGATTTACATTAAGGTGTGTGTTATTTAAAGCACTGGGTGATGGGGAGGAAGAAGTTCTGCTCTAGCATGGATGCAGTTTATTTTGATACTCAGAAGTTTTCAGGTTACTTGAGGACAGGGGGAAGGCAATAAGTGCTAGTTGTATAAACTTATTTGAACACTATATACCTGGAGTTGTTTTCACTGGCCCAGATCCTGAAGTCTGCACCTTTTACCTAGGTAAAATTTCTCACTGACTTCAACAAGAGTTGGACTGAATAAAAACTGTCTAAAGAGTTCAGGATTTTGCCCATTACCCTTTTTTCCTGTGGATCTGTTAGCGATAGCTGCAGTTGGCCAGATCCACACAATGGCTTTACTTACCTGTTTAAACTTTGGCCTAAGTTTTGTTGTCACTCGTATGTGACTGACTGACCTGATGACCCGCAAGTCTATTTCTTTATGTTCTAGAATGGCATAGGCATTAGGAATAGGACAAAGGTTGCAAAGCTTAAGGAAGAGAGATCATTTTAAAATATATATTTTTAGGAATAATATCTTATCCGCTATCCTAAAATCCACAAGAAATAACAAAGGCATAGGAAATAAGGCCTCAATTTTGAGAGTTGCTGGATGTCTACTAGGTGATATTTAAATTCCTCAACCACTGGCTCCCACCATGTAATTTTCAATGTCTTAATCTATCCTGCTTGATCTTAACTTGAAGGGGCAGAGACACTCCCAGCAGAAAACAGAAGGCTGACATAATTGAGGAAACAGAGGCAATGCATGGGCGGGAGAGTGCACATGACTGTGTCCCCCCAGATTTCTGCCAGGGTTTATATGCCCTGCACCTCACTGCATACCATCAGAACCTTTAAATAGTGCCCCTCCACTGTCAGCAGTTATATGTTGTCTCTGTGTGAAGGTGAAAGAACCTTGACTGCCTAATGGGTGACCAACACATAGAAAACAAGTGGGGGTGTGGGAGAGAGAACGTACAGTAGGGATTTTAAAAAGATATTTTTGATTTGCTATGGTTCATATTTCTGAGAAGAGCAGTAACTTAGGCCTCTGAAATACCTGTATCATTGGAAAATACTGTTTCTAGTCATCTTTTAAACCAAGCCAGATATTTAACTTCATTGTCACTCATGAAATCAGAGGATTTGTTCTGCTGGAACAGTCCAATCTCCAACACTGACCAAAACTGGATGCTTCCGTGGATGCTGAAAAAGCCCCACAATGCATTTATGGGGTATTTCTTACTGACCTCCATGAACAGCTTACAATCTCATCCATGAGGGTGGGTAGGCATTACAATTTATAACCTGTTTAGTGTAACCGCAGATGCTATTCTAATAATAATAATCTCTAGTTCATATATAGCACATATAGCACTTTTCGTCAGTAGATCTCAAAGGGCATAAAGAATCTAATCTTTCTTTTTCTTGCAGTTTTGTGCTATTTCTTCATTTATTCAGTTTGAAACAAAATCTATGAGCCCTGAAACAATATTGTGTCATGGAAAACAACGCAGTATATTTTAGTAACGGACTGCAGGAAAGGAGGTTGTGTGTAATTTATGCTTGGCACTTCATTGTAATACAGCAACATGCACTGGCATGCTATAGCATTGTATGCAAACAAACAAGAAGGTTCCTGTTAAACTGCCTGACCTCTGTAACAACACTGAAAATGTAAAATATTCTCCAAATTGCCTGTCATTCATCTCACTTCAGAAGTAACTAAACCTCTCTCCTGTTTGTTATTTCTATTTCAAGATATGGGGTCAACTCTGCATCTAATGTCAAAACAATTCATTTAAGAGCAAAAAAGAGTAAGGAAAAATTTCTTCTTTCTTCCATTAGCATAATATTAACTGTTCCTGTAACAATGATATATGCGGATATGGCTGCGGGAGGTGCCCGTTATCTGATAACAGTGCTGTCTTGTGAGGAACGTTAGAGGTGAAAGCTGATGGACTCTGACACCTATATTACTAAATTGGGATTCTGTAGCATAAGATACACTGTGAAATGACGCCATATCCTTCAGAGTTAGGCATTTTCAAGCCATACTTATATTTCAGTCAGTATTTAATTTAGCTTTTCTTCTGGAAACCAGTGTCAATTTTTTTTTTTTTAAAAAAGAGAAAGAACTGGGAACAAATCCTGCAGTTGCTCCTCAGACAGAACTAACTAATTAATAGAGAATTTTGCTTTTAAACGGCTTTTCACCAGAAAGCTGTCATTTTAGCGCATGATCTTGAGGGGTCGTACTAACATGATGTTAACCATGACTTTGCAGCTAATGTAGGTGGCAGTGTAGAAGTCATGGTAAACATTGTTTCAACTGGTCCTGGTTATTGGTCCAGATTCAACTTTGATATAACTTCAGTGAAGTCATACATATTCATAGATTCAGCACCACTGTAATCATCTAGTCTGAAGTATAACACAAGCCGTAGAACTTCTTCAAAATTACTAGAGCGTGTCCTTGATTTCTATGATTTATCAGTATATTATGACTGTATCTATACAGCGTGGGGAGATTTTCAAAGGCACATATGGCAGTTTAACTTCCAATGGAAATTAGGCACCTAACTGCCATATATGCCTCCCTCTGCATCTTCAGGTATGTTTTGAAGAAAATATTTTGCAATATACAGTAGCCTATGGGAAAGAGACACTGTGGTCTACCATAGAGCACTGGACTGGGATTCAGAAGGTCTGAATTCTAGTCCAAGCTTTAAAAAAAAAAAAGAAAAGAAAAGAAGTATTTGATCACAGGTAAGTCACTTATTTTCTCTGAACTCAAGTTTCCCCCATTACACAATAAGGTATTACTGCTTACCATACTGCCTTAAGTGCAGGGACTGGACTAGAAGACCTCTCAAGGTCCCTTCCAGTCCTACGATTCTATGATAGCTACTTGACTGAGGTATTGTGAAGCTTAATAAACTAATGTGTCCTCAAGATAGAATGTGCTACATGAGAGCCAATTATTATTACCTCTGCAAATTCAAAGTTACTGTTGGATTTTGACTAAAGTAGTAGTCACTACATGGATTCTTTATTTAAGTAAATTTAAAACATAATAGCTGCACCTTCTTGTAACCCTTCTCCATACTCCCTCTAGAATCCGCTGTGTACAGTATTTACTTAATCCTACTGTATTCAATTAGCACTGGTTGATGGGGGTCATGACCTCCAGGTCAGGAGGTCACAATGACAATGTAGTCCAGGGGTCGGCAACCTTTCACAAGTGGTGTGCTGAGTCTTCATTTATTCACTCTAATTTAAGATTCTGTGTGCCAGTAATACATTTTAATGTTTTTAAGAAGGTCTTTCTGTAAGTCTATAATATATAACTAAACTATTGTTGTAAGTAAAGTAAATAAGGTTTTTAAAATGTTTAAGAAGCTTCATTTAAAATTAAATTAAAATGCAGAGCCGTCTGGACCGGTGGCCAGGACCTGGGCAGTGTGAGTGCCACTGAAAAATCAGATTGCGTGCCACCTTTGGTATGCGTGACATAGGTTGCCTACCTCTGGTGTAGTCACTTCTCACAATTCCATCATGAGGGTTGCTACATTTGATGTTTTCTCAAAGCTCCACCTATAGGAGCCATGAGAATGTCTGTTTTCAATTTTTTAAAACGTACATTTCTAGCCCTTAAGGGGGCGGAGGGAGGATAGATAGAAAACAAGACTTGGTGCACCCTAGAGTCTACAAAACCAGAAGGTGGGGAAAATAAGCCAGATATTTTTTTAAATCATGATTTTTTTATTTTTTTTTTTTAGAGAGTCTTCACTCATGATTTTTGAACACTTGGAACTGGCAATACTGTGACCCTCCACCCCTGCCCTTCCCATATTGCTGAATCAGAGGGGAGATGCCTGCTAAATCCCAGATGAATGAGGAGAGGATCCCAGTATGGAAAAGGATAAGAACCACTGCATTTGAGTAAAACAGTGGCTTTAACAAATAACTAGATTTTATTTGAATGAAAAACATTAAGAGCATCTCATTCCTCTGGAGTGATGTGGAGAAAGTTATTTACTTATTCCCATAATACAAGAACTAGGGGTCACCAAATGAAATTAATAGGCAGCAGGTGTAAAACAAATAAAAGGAAGTTCTTCTTCATGCAGCGCACAGTCAACTTGTGGAACTCCTTACCTGAGGAGGTTGTGAAGGCTAGGACTATAACAGCATTTAAAAGGGAACTGGATAAATTCTTGGTGGTTAAGTCCATAAATGGCTATTAGCCAGGATGAGTAAGGAATGGCGTCCCTAGCCTCTGTCTGTCAGAGGATGGAGATGGATGGTAGGAGAGAGATCACTTGATCATTGCCTGTTAGCTTCACTCCCTTTGGGGCACCTGGCATTGGCCACTGTCGGTAGACAGGATACTGGGCTAGATGGACCTTTGGTCTGACCCGGTACGGCCATTCTTGTGTTCTTATGAATGTAAGAGAAACAATGCATACAAAATGCCTGAAATTAACATACACTGGATTATGGGAGAAAACACTCCTCATAATGACCCTAAATTTATAACCAAATAGTGTCAAGTCTTTCACAGAAGAGATATTGTATTTTAAAATGCACAAGCTTTATTCAAGTCCTGGTCTTCAACTTCTGACATTTCAGTTTTGTCCAGAGATTGAAGAAGCCGCTAACAAAGCACAATATGACATGTCTCTCACTGCACATTTCTTCCGACAAAACAGCCATTGAGCATTGATCAGTGGCCATTAGCAGCCTGTTAAAATGAAATGTAAATTCCATGAGAACTCATTGTTTTTACAAAGATCACATGCAATTTGTTGCCAAGCAGCCTACACAAATATTTAAAGCCTGCCTCTTTGACCAGCACAATTTAAAAAAAACAACAAAAATAACAGGCAGTCAGGATAAAGAGAGAAATTTACTCTGCACAGAACCCAAGTAACTGACTTTTCTGAGAGCAGCGAGTAGGAGTAGGATGGAATTAATCCCTTCAATTTGCAGACAAGGCACAGGGCTGCAGTTTAAACCTTCTGGAGCTCCTATTGCAACCTCTGGGCTGGAATAGCAGCTGTTGGCCCTTTGCACCTCAGCTTTCAGAGAGGTGAAACCACTTACCTAGTCATTACCTGAGGCAGGATTAAAAGTTGGACATTCCTAACGCCCAACCATTTCGGGTTGGTGGTCTCTTATTTGAGGTTTAAAAAAAAAAAATCACAACCCCCGTACCTAAGAGTAAATGTACCAATGAGAAGCCTACAGAATATATGTGCTTATTTCCAGAGGTTGAGAGAGAATACTTGACCTTGAAGGGTAAGGGTGTGAGGGCAGCAGGGAGAGCAAAAGTTTCTTTGCTTTAGATTTGATAACATTTTCAATGCTTCACAACTCCCCCCTATTGCCTTCTGTGACCCCTCTCCCGAGGGAGGGGGGGGGGTCATGATCCCTGGACTAAAAGTCACTGCTCTAGATCATGTTGTACTTCACGATCCCTCTCCCCAACCCAGCCCTGATTCAACAAAGCACTTAAGCGCACAGGATAGAGATCACACAGAAGTGCTTTGCTGACTTGGGGCCTCAGACATAAGACAATGTCCAATGTATTAAAATGAGGTGAAAATGCCAATCTTTGGATTTTTTGTGTTGAGGCTTGGTGAAAACAGTGAGTTTTTTACTCTTATAGCACACCTTCAGTTTCACCAGTACCAGCTAGGGCACCAGGATTGTCCCTCCAGATTGGGACAACCTTGGTATTCTGGGCTGTCTGGTCACCTTAAGTAAGCATTGGCATCATACAATATAAGCCTATTACCAAAAGCAGAGTGACTCTAAATATAAGACACCAGCTCTACTTCCAGATACATGTTTTCCAAAGGACAAGCACCTCATACAGTGTATACACATCTCTGTGTAATTATAGTACTCAAAGAGAATTGTCTCCTAACCAAATGAAAGCACGATGCCCTGGATCAATGAACCCAGCACCTGTAATCTAAGCTCACATTTATGATCTGTCTTGGGTCAGGATTATTAAGCCCTCTAAGTGATGTGACAAAAATTTGCAAAGCCTCCGTGGCCAACAGCTGCAGCAATCCTATTTCCTGCTCAGCAGAGGCCTGTGTTATGAGGGGGTGATAAACCAATTGCAAAGCAGCTTTAAAGAAGCCTGATGATGTCACAAAGCAGCTGTGCTACATTCAGATTGATACCACAGAACATTAACCAAAGCCAGTTCTTATATACACATCAAATAGATGATCAGTCGCCAAGGTCTAATGACAAGCACTCAGCAGATCACCTTTCTTCTTTCCTACATTTGATTTGATGGGTTCTCATTTTAAACTTGGATATCACAGTTCAAAGGGACTCATTCAGGTTAAAATCATACACTGTACAACCGTATTGATTTAAGGACCTGTCTACATTAGTAAATTTTTGAACCAGTTTTAAAACTAAACTGATTTTAAAACTAGTTAGAGGCATAGCATAAATCCAGGTTTGTAGTTTAAGGTGACCTGCTCTATTTTTGCTGAAATCATTTTAAAATTAGAAAATTTCCACAGCATAGACATCAGCTAGAACTTCGTTACCCAGAGCATAGTTGTGTGCCCCAACACCTGTTTATTATGTTGGACATTCTCTCAAGTCTCCAGGCTTATTCAATACCCTCTTTCTCCACTATTGGTAGAATTGAGGTAATGCTAATATCTTGGGCTCCAGTCTTGCAAACACTCATGCACATGCTTAACTTTACTACAGTGAGTGTTTCATCGATTCCAGTAGGATTACTCAGGGTAATAAAGTTAACTGAGAGTCGGAGTTTGCAGGATCAGGGCCTTAGATTGTTAGAACTGAAACAGATTTATAGAGTTATCTTACTTGACATTATATTTTGTTGGCTTTTTTTGCATTTCCTTCAGCTAAGGGCTTGTCTACACTGGCAATGCTAGAGTGCTGCTGCAGCAGTGCTTTAACGTGGCTTGTGTAGTCATGGCAGAGTGTGGGAGAGAGCTCTCCCAGTGCTGGTGCACTGTCTATACTGGCGCTTTACAGCTCTGAAACTTGCTGCGCTGGGGGTGGGGGGCGGGTTACACCCCTGAGCAAGAAAATTGCAGCACTGTAAATTGCCAGTGTAGACAAGCCCTTAGACAATAGATAGACTAACAACCAATTTCTAGTCTGTTTCACCTTTGCATTCTCATGCATTAACACAATGCTGGGGTTGCAAACATTATAGGGGAATATTTAAATCCATGTAAAAGAACCAATGTCCCTGAAATAAATGGTTCTGAAAACATTTCCATTAACACTAGTTTGTTTTTTTTAAATGAAAAGTGTAAAAAAAAGACCCACAACACCTAAGTTTTTTGGGCCTAATCTACCTGGCACTGCCTCTTTAAGCATTATAAATAACAGCAGAATTCCAGCTCTCTTGCTCTAAGGAATATCTTTGGCAGAGCCGATTCTTAAAATATAAAATTAAAATAAAAAAGTAAACTGAACGCGTCAGGGCCCAAAGCCAGACATTTGCCTGTGTTTTCATTACCATTTTTTCCCTTATAAAGTCAAGTACATTGAAACTTATCCTCAGTGGTCACTCAATGGCTGGACATAATGGGTTGTTTGACATAACGGGCTTTATAATGCTGCTTTACCTTTATTAAATAGTCATCATGGGCACAACCCTGCATACTCTTATTGCTGCGCATAATGCTTGCTACAGGTTAGTCCGACAATTTGAATTTGCCACCTTTCAATTTCATGGAATGTCCCTTTGCTCTTGTGATATGAGGCAGGAAGAACAGAAATTCCTGGCCAATCTTCCCAACAACATTCATCGTCATGTCCCCGTTTTAGGCTCTGATCCTGTATGCTGCTCTGAATGGATAGACCTCTCTGCTTCTACAGAGCCCCAAGAATGGTGACGACAATCTGTGGTTTATGTTAATGTTAGGCAAGAGACCAGATTAGATCATGCTGTCCCCTTCTAGCCTTAAAAAAAATAAAACTAAATTAAAATCTATGGACCTTTACTGAGCAGCTTGTAGCACAGAAGTCCCACCTTTATTAATACTTTCTAAATTGTTAGTGATTAATATTCAGAGCGCACATCAAAGAAAACAGAGCCTAATCCAGCAAAAATTCACCAGTACAAATGCAGGCCTCATGGATTATGCAGATAACACTCCTGTTGCAGAATGCCAGATTTGTCAGTCCTGCTTCCTAACACCATGCCATCCAACTCCAGCCAGACCCTAACAAAGTAACCGCAAGGATAATCTGAGGATGCTCAGAACATCCCTTAAAAATGAATTGCCTTAGTTATGAGCACCACTGCCCTCTGTTGGTTGGAATATATATCACTAGACCTGCTCTCAAATTGCTTTGAATGATCTTTGCCAACATTTAACTGCAGTACATTATTCATTATATTAATACAGTCCCATAGGGATGTACTAATAGCTTTAAGAGACATGGCTGCCAGCGTATGAAATGGGTTAGTCATTTACAAATAACGAAAGGTAAGAAAAAAGGGTAAGGTAACTTTCTGATCAATGCACCTTTACAGCATCTCTGTAAATTAGAGATGAGCATGAATCAGCACTGCTCCAGGCAATCAAATATTTTTGGGGGAGTCTAGGTCTAGATGGGGATCCTATAAACTGAGGCGTGCAGAAGACAAGCTGAATACATTCAAACCCTAGAGTCTTTCACATCTGAGCACATTTAATGAAAGGCTTTTTCACAGCTTAGAAAGCTTAATTTGGTGAAGGGGTGAAGCATTTCCCTACTCCTGCAGTTAACTTGAAACCCCTAGCACATAACGCTGCCAACCTCCTCTCTATGGAAAACTAATCCTATATTCAGAACTGCCAAATTCCAGAGAGACATCAGGGAGAATTTCCCAGTACCAATCTGCAGGGATATATGGGGTCTGATTCTCCCTTGTCCTGCAATTGGTGCAGTCATGTGTGCTACTGCTAAATGAATGTAAAACTCTGCCATTCTCATTGTATGCTCACTTTGCACTGATGCAGTTGACTACCCAGGTCCAGGGAAATGGAGAACTGAGCCCTCCATGTTTGTACCTTCTGTTTCACCCCCTTTACATCATTTGTTTTTGTTTTTGGACTCTCCCTATTCCAAACCTCTCTCCAGTTCTGCTGGTGGTCTGGAATGCTGTACACCTGCCAAGTGACATGCCACCCTTTTTCCTCAGTCAGGCTAGTCACGAGTGCTCCCTGCTCTGCCCTGATCCACAAGGGAGTCAGAGCATGGAGCCATGTGCTGATTGAGAGAAAGCAACACTCCCTTAATTGGCTCTCCGGCCCTGGGTTTCAGAAGTCGGGAGAAAAGAGAGGAATAGGTAGTAGCAAACAGTGCAAGAGTAGGGAGAGCTAGTGCAGTCGAGAGAGATTACAGGTGGCTGAGTGGGAGAAATGCCCCAAATATGGAACACTCCTGTTTCAGGGAATCTTGACAGCCCCTTATTGCTAAAGGAAGAAAAGTCAGTATTCATTAAATGTACAACTCCTTTTAAAACAACTTAACATAGATGGAGGATGACAAGAAAAAGAACCATCTTTGAAATTACACCACATTCATCCTCCTTTGTTTCAAAAAGAATCCAATTTATTAAGCAGCAATACCTGAGATTATACTCACCGAGCAAAGTCTCAAAGGAAGCCTCCCCATCTAGGGGCATTTTTCATTACCCACTAAACTCTGAACTCCACCAAAGGTGTTTTCTCATAATGTTAAACTCAGAGCCTGACAATTATTATCCAGCTCCATTTAGTGCCAGAAGTGCATTCAGTGGAGGAGTAATAAATCCTTTCATGCTGTTTAATAAAACAAGAAAATGTGTTGCTCACACTTGGATGCTAAACTTTATTACACCAAGACAGCTAAAAAAATAAATGGAGTATTTCCTGTTTAGAAGTGCTTACAAGTCATGTGATGTTGATTTTCTCCAGGTGTTGCAATTTTAAATGAAATTTGCACTGAAGTTATTCTTAAAGAAATAAACTAGCTTTTTTTTAAATTAAAAAACGTGTCATTAAAGATGGAAAAGTAATTGTAAAAAAAAGAGCATTCAGTGTACTGTAATGAAAGGTAACAAGGTGCATGATGGTTGCCAAATTATACAGGAATCTTGTGAGACACTACGCAATCCATTTGAGCCCATTCCTGACAAGGCCCCCAAATTATTTACAGATTTGTTTCCAATGACAAGAAAATGAGGAAAGGTCCTGAGAGTTTCTGAGCACCTATTTGTCTGTTGATTTTGTTTAGATTGTTGACTTCTTGCAAGGAGGCAGGGACTGGTTTTTACTCTGTTTGTATAGTTCCTAGTGCAACTGTGGCCTGGTCTTGACTGCGGCCTCCAAGGACTATGACAAATAGTAAATAGTCTGACTTCATTGTGATGTTCGGCATCTCTCAGAATCAGGTTCCTAACCTATAGTAATTCTCTGTTTTCACAGTCAGCTTCAGGAGTAAGATAAACCTACTTAAGTATTCTATTCTGTTCTAGATTCTGTTACTGCGTCATCGCTGTAGTATCTGAGCACTTTCCAGTAGTGCATTCAGTGACATGACCAATATCTGTCACATTGGATCTGTTCTCTGTCTCTCATCCTCTCCCCAGGAAAGATTTGTGTATCCAGTGCAGAGTTTTGTTTTGGCAGATTTTTAAATGTACATGCTGCACTGTCTATGTTAGAAATGGCAAGGTCAAAGAAGTGCACCTTGCACTTGGAGCAGAAGGTGGTGAGGCTTGAGATGATCCTTAGATCTTTTGGGAGTTTATTTTGCAGATTCTCTCCTGGGCTCCCATATGGTAGAAAGTTCCATTGTGCCTGAGGAGTGAAATTGTTGACCATGGTCTTCATCCTGGAGCTTTAGGTAATCTTTCAGGTATCTTGGGGGAAAGGGATTGAGTGCCTTGAAGATAAGGATCAGGACCTTGAACTTCACTCAGTAGTCCATGGGAAGCCAGTGTAAAGAGTGGAGGACACACCAGATGTTCTTGCCATAGACTGTGTTGTTGAAGAGATGCACCGTGGTGTTCTGTGCTAACTGGAGTTTCCTAAGGGCTGATGGCTTCATGCCCAGGTATATCATACTGCTGTAGTATGAACAGCATAGGTGCAGACTCCGTTGGTGTTCCAGGGCTGGAGCACCCATGGAAAAAAATTAGCAGATGCTTAGCAGCCATTGGCACCCAGCTCCCCTCTGCCCCCCCAGTGCCTCCTGTCCACCAGCAGCTCCGCAATCAACTCCTCCCCCTCCCTCCCAGTGCCTCCTGCACACCATGGAACAGCTGTTCTATGGTGTTGTCATAAACAGATAGCTAAGGGTTAATGTCTCTTTCACCTGAAGCACCTGACCAGAGGACCAATCAGGAAACCGGATTTTTTCAACTCTGGGTGGAGGGAAGTTTGTGTCTGAGTCTTTTGTCTGTCTGCCTGCTGTCTCTGAGCTTTGGAGAAGTAGTTTCTGTTTTCTAATCTTCTGTTTCTAAGTGTATGGACAAAGAGATCAGATAGTAAGTTATATGGTTTCTTTTCTTTGGTATTTGCATGAATATAAGTGCTGGAGTGCTTTGATTTGTATTCTTTTTGAATAAGGCTGTTTATTCAATATTCTTTTAAGCAATTGACCCTGTATTTTGTCACCTTAATACAGAGAGACCATTTGTATGTATTTTTCCTTTCTTTTAAAACCTGTTGGAGTTTTCTTTTCTGGGAAATTTCAGGGAAATTGAGTCTGTACTCACCAGGGAATTGGTGGGAGGAAGAAATCAGGGGGAGATCTGTGTGTGTTGGATTTGCTAGCCTGATTTTGCATTTCCTCTGGGTGAAGAGGAAAGTGCTTTTGTTTCCAGGACTGGGAACGGAGAGGGGGAGTCACTCTGTTTGGATTCACAGAGCTTGTGTCTGTGTATCTCTCCAGGAGCACCTGGAGGGGGGAAGGGAAAAAGGATTATTTCCCTTTGTTGTGAGACTCAAGGGATTTGGGTCTTGGGGTCCCCAGGGAAGGTTTTTCAGGGGGACCAGAGTGCCCCAAAACACTCTAATTTTTTGGGTGGTGGCAGCAGGTGCCAGGTCCAAGCTGGTAGCTAAGCTTGGAGGTTTTCATGCTAACCCCCATATTTTGGACGCTAAGGTCCAAATCTGGGACTAAGGTTATGATAGGTGTGCACGAGGCGCTGGGAGGAAGGGGGGAGAAGTGGGGATGGGACACGCTCCGGGGAAGGGGTGAAACTGGGTGGGAAGAGGTAGGGCAGGGCTAGGCCCTTGAGGGAAGGGGTGGAGTGGGGGCAGGGCCTATGACTGAGCTGAGGGTTGAGCACCCCTGGGCAAAGGAAAAAGCCAGCGTCTATGCTGAACAGGAGGTGATGAAGGTATGTATAACTGAGGCCAGGTCACAGTGTGCCAGGACGGGACAGAGTCTCCTTGCCTACCCGAGGTGATAGAAAGTGTTACTCACGTATCCTGCTACGTGGGAGCTTAGTGTCCATGGGGAATCCAAGAGCACCCCTAAACTATAGACTGTACTGACTAGTTTTGGATGTCACCTTTGACCAAAGGAGACTGCACTGTACCTTATGAAGCTCTCTTTATTCTGGTTTGTCACAAAAGGTCAGAATTAAAAAAAATTATTGCCTTGTCTTCCTTTAATAAAATGAAAGGAACAGTAAAATCTATTACCAGAAGTTGAAAACAAGAGAGCTCAAAACAGCCTGTCCATTCAGAACTCATGTTACCAACAAATAAATGAGCTTGTTGTATTCTCAGTGCCTCTTCACTACAGTGAAACCTTTTTTGCAGCAGTGAAGGCTGAAGAAGCCTGTCTTGATCCCTTAAGGTACCTCTGATACATACTGTAGACAAAAGTTTATTTCTGATAGCTTGGAATCTTGCAGCATAATAAATAATTAGTAATAATAATAATACCTATTTCTTACAGAACACTTTTCAACAGTAGAGCTCAAAGCACTTTATGGAGGTGGGTATCATAATCCCCATTTTACAGATGGGAAAACTGAGGCATAGAGTAGTGAAATGACTTACCCAAGGTCATCCAGGAGGTTTATGATCAGAAGGTTTTTCCCGAAACACATCTGAAGGTAAATCAATAGTCATCTTAATGGATTATACTTGTTTATTTTTTTTATAAACAGGATGAAGTCTGTAGAAAAAGTGCCTTCTTGATCAATATTTTCATTGACTGGAAGACTAATAATTCTGCAGACACTGATTGTTCTTCTCCATATTATTGCACAAATAAATACCAGGGTTGGTTGTATACAGTTGAGCTGCAGCGTCATAAGAACTTTAAACTGATTTTCTATGAGAGGTGGGTTTGTATAAATCAAACTTCCTACCATGAAGTTATTTGTCTTGTTAGTCGAGAACAGATTTATTCACCTTTCTTTGTACTGAGGGTAACAGCTTTTCAGCCTGAATGTACCTTTGGAATTCTAAACTTTCAGTTAACTCCACTAATGGAACTTGTGAATCTTTTCCTGGCAAGGGTTCTTTTGCTATATAGTATTGCTATTATTGGCCAAAATTGTTCAACCTAGGTGCCTCAAACTGTGCTCCCAAATCCATATTTAAGTACCTAAATAGAAGCCAGCCTTGTTTTCAAAGGTGCTGAGTATGTCATATAGCTCCCAATGACGTCAACAGGAGCTGCAGGTGTTTACCACCTTTGAAAATCTGGCCACTTCTGCAAGAGGAGATTGGAGGTGGCTACTCAAAATTAATTCTTCACTTTCACTCTTATGTCAACAGGGGCTCAAAGCAATACAAAGGACGTATCTATATCCTATCAGAGAGTTAGGTTAACATCAGATTTGGGGTAGTGATGATAATATGGAAAAAAGCTGGTAATACTCAGGGCTCTGAGACACAGTTGGAGGATGCTCCATGTTTAGTGTTCCTGGAGTATCACATGATTAAATGCAGGGATGCTGTAACAGTTTTTAGAGGAGAGCAGGAGAGAGCCATTGAACCAAACTGTTTCAGCACCTATGATTAAATGAAACCTCTTGCTGACATTAAAAAAAAATATCAATCTGCCTGAGCTGTCAGTTTGATGGCATGGCCATTACACATTATATAAGAATTCCAACTGAAAACAGAACATCCATGCTAAATCCAGGGTTGTGAGTTCCATCCTTGAAAGGGCCACTTATGGACCTGGGGCAAAAATCAGTACTTTGTCCTGCTAGTGAAAGTAGGGGGCTGGACTCGATGACCTTTCAAGGTCCTTTCCAGTTCTATGAGATAAGTTATTAGATATATAGGGAGATGTACTTAACTTAACTTGATAAAAGCATGTTGCACATGTTGAAATCTTTACCTGATTTTGTTAGTCCTACATGGCATGGCTGGCTTTAAGCTTGGCTTTGGTGCACATGCTACCTGGTTAAAACTCGGTTAGTAACTCTTACAGCTCATAATACTTCACACCTGCTGGAGACCCAGACTAACAATCCTCTTTCTGGAATCAGTTCAATTCACTGCTTTTTTTGGAGTGCAGACAGGACCCCTAAATCATGTTTTCCAGTCAATCATTCTCGTATCCCTAGATGCATTGCCCCACATACCGTTGACGCCACTATATGTGCATGTCCTCTGGGTGCTACTATGTGGTGTTAGATAAAAACTAGATATATGGCCAAAATGTAGATAAGTCTCCAGAATCTCCTGAATCTAGGAGGGAACATGGCAGAAAACTGGAGAAGGAGGTTGAAGCACTTCCATTTTTCCAGACAGTAAAGTTTTGACTACCCTGAGAAATGATTTCAGTTTAAGGTAGGGAGTCAATTTAAAGCAGAAAAGCTATTCCTGATTAACTCCCTGTGTGGATGTTCTTTCTAGAATCAGACTGCCAAATTAATTTAAGTCACTTCTAAAGTTGTTCTTATCCCAGAATAAGAGTATCCGCACAGGGAGTTAATCAGGAATACCTATTCTGGAATAATTCCCCACATAGACAACACCTAAGTAGTATTGCAGAAATATTGCAGAGGGTAAAATCCTCCACATTGTTGTATGTGGCAGACTCAGAGGCATTGAAAAGCTACAGACTATTTCAGAGGAAATATGAACAAATTCAAAAATACTGTGAGCCACCAAGCATGTCACATTTCCTTTTCAAGAAGTCATTTGCAAGGTGACACCACTGACCATTATGCTACAAACAAACTTAACAAAGTGAAGCCATGTGATTTTAAACAGTTACACATGGACTAATTAGTGTAGTGTAACTAACCACTGGGTCAAAGTACGGTTATTGCAAGAAACAGATCTGATCAGGCAAATAACTTGAAAAAAAAAGTAGATTCAAGGGATCTTACTTAGCATTGTTAGAACATTGCAACATGCTAGTCACAGCTGTGATGGCATGCAACTCACCACTGCAGTGCCGCCTGCTGGCCATCCTGGGAATTAGCTGTGGTTCACCATTGTGCCTTCATTTAGTGGTGGCTCACCACCATTGCTTCTGCCATCAGGACCTCTGTTACCCTCAGAATCACAGTATCCTCTTCTGGACACAGCCCTCCAGCTGTGCCCTACTCAGTTCTCTCCCCTCCCCACTTCCAGGAGGCAGCAGTCCTCTGTCCAGTCACTTGCCTCAGTGGTAGGCTACAGTCCAGAGTCTAGCCACCTGCATCAAGGGTGACTGGGGATAAAGAGGAGATAGGATCATCAGTCACACGCTGCATCCAGCCCCCACCATCTGTTTCCCTGGGCCACTTACCTCCAGCCCTAGCACCTTCTCTACCCTTGTGTCATGGCCTCAGTCTGACAGCAGTCAGCCAGGAGCTTACTCATGCTCCCCTCACCCCACCCAGCACTGCTCAGACCATGGTGCTAGCTCTTCTCCCTCCTTCAGGGCAGCCAGTCCTCCCTCCTCAAACTCCAGGAAGTGACTCAAGTGGCTCTGTGCAGCAGCCTTTCTTATATGGCCCAACCTGGCCCTGATTGGCTGTCTCTCTAAACCTTCTCCCTATTGGCTGTCTCTACAAGCCATTTCCTAATTAGCTACCTCCTGTGCAGCCTCCCTGGGCTGCTTTAACCCTCTTCTGCCAGTGTAGGGCAGACACTCCACCACAATAGCTTTATGAAATCACCAGTTCAGAGACCTGTAGTCCAGTGGTTCCCAGACTTGTTCCACCACTTGTGTAGGGAAAGCCCCTGAAGGTTCAGGCTGGTTTGTGTAAAGCTTTTATCTTCCAGCAGCTCCCATTGGCCTCGAGCAGCGAATTGCGGCCACTGGGAGCTGTGATCGGCCATACCTGCGGACGTAGCAGGTACACAAACCAGCCCGAACTACCAGAGGCTTTCCCTGCACAAGTGACAGAACAAGTTTGGGAACCACTGCTGTAGGCAAAAGGATAAAAACTTTACTGCCAACTTCTAAAAAATTTCCAAGCCAAATAAAATTCACCCTGTCATAGTTACAAGAGAATTTTACTACAAGAACTACTATGACAAGAGCAGAGGTATGTCAATTTTTTTCAACAATTTTGACATCGCCCCCCCACAATTACCCCTTTTTTCAAACAGCTGTAGACAAGAATGCCAAACAGACCAATTGCCAAGGGGAGAGAACGTTGTATTTCAGACAGAAGGTGGCAGGCAACTTGCCAAAGTAAAAGCTATGCCATCTCTATCAATGGTATATATTATTACCACCTCTGAGGGGCTGCTCTCAGGAGGAACAGAAAACATCTAAACAAAACCAAGAGGGACCCTGTTGCTTATCTATAATGCTACTGACAGAGCTCACAGAGGCAGAACTAGCACACGCCCACCCAGTTATGAACAACGAAAAACAACAGAAGCAGGAATTACAGATGCCAAGTGACAAAACACAGCCAGAAGAAGTCACTGCAGATGGAGCCGTTTTGAAAACAAAAAGTGGCTGTGTGATCAGAAAGTCATTGAAGTGCACGAGTTGCTGTCAGATGTCCAAATACCCTTCCTCCATCCTAGACATTATTAGTGTGCTCAGTGATGTGCTCTGTGATTGCTAGATTTGGTTGTTATTATTATATTTGCATTTTATTTTCAAAAAAAGGGAAGATGTTACAGTAGCCAGTCACATCACTGATTACTGACTTCTGCCAAGTGTCAGCGATATAATCTCTTGTAACCCTGACACAGGTCATATGATAGAGGTCAAGAAATGACGCTCACCCTTTTACCAGCATTCCTGTGTGTCATCTCCTTAGTGCAAGGAGGATCTTTATTTCTCTGTTATTATTATTGTTGTTTGTTCCAATTTTTAACAATAATCAAAAGCCATCCTAGGTGCTGTTACCATATGCTAAAATTCACGTTATCCAAGCACAAATTCAGCAATACAAGCATACAGATTGCATCCGTAATTAATTTTTCTGCCACATTTTTAACAGAAATTCTCTAATCTCTTTCTGCGCCTATTAGAAAAGTTGCTTTGTTGCCTAACTAAAAACAAATCCCCATCATAGACACAGATCAGAGGTCAGCAATGTGGGGTTTTGTATTAGTACAATTCTCTCTCTAATACACACATGATCCCTGGGAGGCCTCAGTTTGTCACCTTTTACAGATTTGTCTCTTAGGTATCCTCGGAGTTTACTGCAGCTGACATTGCTTCCTGTGGACTTTCTCCTACACGCTTTCTTTATGTACCTGCAGGAGTTGATGGCTTTGCAGTCATTATTCTTTTCCTATTTTCCCATGTGCTTTTATGGCAACCTGAGCTGAATTTCTAGACTAGTTTATGTATCTGGGGCTTCTTTGTGCTTTTGTTAGATGTTTTGTTTTTCTTACTCTCTCCCCAATGGCAGTTACTTTATTGCATCTCAGCCTGTGTCTCCAGGCTTTATGCTCTGGGACCCTTGTTTGATTTTCTCATGCAGCAGTCCTTTCCCCTTACCATTTCCCTGATGCCTTGTATTGCATTTTTATTACAGCAGAGGCTATATATACAGGTCCTTCAGGCTGTTTGTTCGGAGGCTTTTATTGAATTCTTAATAAATATGTGTTTGCCATTGGGGGTCCTTAGCTGGTTTCCTTACCTATTTTATTGAAGCTGTGCTTCCAGACACAATGTTAATGCTGCTATTTTGACAGCAATCTGGTTTCTCTTGCACAGTTTCTTACATGTTTGAGTTGGCTGAGCTACATGTCCTGGCTTCTTTGATTTTTCCCTCATGTTCAGGTCTTTTGTTAGTTGTTGAGGTAGCCTAGGTGCTTTTGTTCTAGATTTGAGGGAGGCAAAGAAAAGCAGATAATAAATATGCTCATGGAAACTCACCTCTTTGATAAGTAAGTCTGATGGCTTTCACTAGAATTACATCATGCTCCATAGGGGTGCATGTAGCAAAGAAAGAGGACAGATTTAATATCTGATAAACTGACAGCTTTAATATTCAGAGGAAGATCTTGCATTGATAAACCTCAGATTAGCCTAGCATTCACATTAGAATACTCTTCTTGGACGTACCCCATGCTCTCAACATTTAGAGGCAGGCTTGAGCCACAAAATTTGGATCTAGATCCAAATCGAAATTCAACAGAGTTGAGAGGCATTCAGATCTGGATTTCAGTTTGGTCCCATCTCTATCAGAAATAAAATGTGATATTCTGGCAGTTGGAGGTTTAGGGACACTTGGAGTATGAGGCTGCATCCCTGATCATCTTGGCTAATAGCCATTGATGGTCCTATCCTCCATGAACTTACCTCATTATTTTTTGAACCAAGTTATACTTTTGGCCTTCATAACATTCCCTGACAATGAGTTCCACAGTTTTACTTTGCATTGTGTGAAGAAGCACTTCCTTATGTTTGCTTTAAATCAGCTGCCTATTAATTTCATCAGGTGACCCCTAGTTCTTCTATTATGTGAAGGGACAAATAACACTTCCCTATTTACTGTCTCCACACTAGTCATGATTTTATAGACCTCTATAATATCCCCCCCCTTAGTCATCTCTTTTCTAAGCTGAACAGTCCCAGTCTTCTTAATCTTTCCTTGCACAGAAACTGTTCCATACACCTAATAATTTTTGTTGCCCTTCTCTGCACTTTTCCCAATTCTAATATAATCTTTTTGCGATGAGGTGACCAGAACAGCATGAGGGATTCAAGGTGTGGCCATACTGTGGATTTATATAGTGGTATTATGGCATTTTCTGATCTATTATCTATCCCTAGCGGGTAGATGGCAAATGCAATACTCTGGGCAGACAGCCTTTCATCTCTGATTTGACCATTTTAATCTAGCCAAGCAGAGTAGTAACTGAAAATTTTTCATTTCTAAAAGCTATGTGATGGCTGATATATAATCAATTGGGGGTATCAATCAGTTTCTACTGGATTGGTATCCACATTATTTAAAAAAAACACACCACCACAGTACGGATCAATTGGCACCCTTGTTTATCCTCAGCAGACAGGCCAAATATTGAATAAGAATAGAGACTGACCTTTGTCACAACCTTAGAAGCAGTCTCTAAAGGTGATTTTATTATTATTTGGCTTTTTAAAAAATGTATTTATCAGTTAGTTATAGGCTTTTCTATGGTGCTCATCATTTTAGTAGCTGTGTGTCTCACAAACATTAATTAATTTATCTTCACAATACCCCACAGAGGTAGGCAAGTGTTAATATCCCTGATTCACGGATGGGGATAGAGATTATGTGACTTGTTCTAAGTCACACAGGAAATTGGTGGGAGAACACAGACTATAACCTTTATCTTCTGAGTGCTAGTCTATTGCCTGAACCACAAGACCATCCTTCCTCCAGAATGAGGCATGTTGCCAGGGTTGATGTAATCATTGCTGATAGCTAGGGGCCAGATTTTAAAATCAGTGGGAGTTAGGCTTCTAAATACTTTTAAAAAAATCTGAGCCGAGACATCTTTAGGCACCTAAATACTTTTAAAAATCTGCCCCAGACGATTGTGCTGAACCTATGAATGAAAAAATGGTTATCTATCTTTTGTAACTGTTGTTTTTCAAGATCTGTTGCTCATGTCCATTCCAATTAGCTTTTTCCCCTAGCAGTACCCATTGGGTCAGCTCAGGAGCCACCTGGAGTCGCACACCCATGGCACCATATATAGGGCCCTGCCAACCTGCCACCACTTCAATTCCTTCTTACCACCTGTGACGGTTAGCTGGAATGCTCATTCTCTCTTGCTTCAGCAAGCATTCTCCTTAGAAGTCTTCAGATTGTTTTTTCTGTAGTTAGATCAATAGTTAGTAGTTGTAGTTAGTTTAGTCATTATATAGTTAGAATTCTGGTAGGAAATTGTTCTGGGGGTACCCCAAGGCATGCCTTGGTCCCTGGGGTTTAAACCCTGAGCAGCTTGTAACAAGCCTATGCCCAGGAGCGTCCCTCACACTTCCTGCTTGAAATGTCTGGGGGAATCAAACCAGAAGGACTGTTGCAAGATCTGTAGGAGATTCCATCACAGGTCTTCGACCAATGCTTGAAGATCCTTCTGATGGAGGCCACCCTCCGTCCCCACTCGGAGCCGGGTTTGGACGAACCGATGCCTAGCACCTCAGCATCAGTGTGCAATGCTCTGATGTTGACACAGGAAACTTTGGGGCCGAGAAAGGACTCGGATAGAGACTCTTGGCAATGGCAGAGTTCTCTGCAGAGGCTCCATGCTTGGCAGCATGCGGCATCATTCTCAGTCCCCAGTGCCCCCACAAGAAGAAGAAGCTGGACAGGGGGCACTCACCAAAACCGAGACTGGGACTGAAGGATTTTATATACAGCACCATGGAGGCATGACTCCTGGGGTCACCTTAGCTGACCTGACGAGTACTGCTAGGGGAAAAACCTATCAGCTACTCTGCACGCAGCGCACGCGCACCTAATTAGAATCGACACGAGCAAACATTCAAAGAAGAATAAACACTTTGTACTCAGCATGAGAGAAACCCTGGGTTGCTGAACTACTACCCAATACTACCGTAAATGATGTATTTATCCTACAAGTGGCTTAGAGCTTTTCTACCACAGAAGCAGCCAAATTGGTCCAAAGCGAACTGGTGTCATGTGGACAGAAATTATTTGACTCCATTTCTGAGCAAAGGCCATACAGATTCATTAGGTTGGCCACCATCTGGAATTACGTTCTTTGAGACGTTGCCTTTCTAGAATGGAAGACATTCCAATAGATTTAAAGTTTCCATTTTGCCAATAATAACTAATACTTGACTACAAATAGGGAGAAATGTTTGAATTGATCTACAGAAAAAAAAAAATAGGTCAGGCCTCACCTTCCAGTGCCCTAGACTGCAATATTCTGTCATCTGCAGAGCTGGGCTGGGAGCTGCTGATGTGGAGCCTGCCTGCCTGCCGAATTGGGGCACAGAAGGGGGTCGGTCCCCGAAGTGAGGATCCGGGGTGGAGGCACAGTGGGAGGGGGGGTTGGTCACTGGAGCAAGGAGCTGGGGCAGGGGAACAGCAGGGTGGTGGTGGGGGTTGGTCCCTGGAGCGAGGGGCTGGGGTGGGAGCACAGCCAGGGGGTGGGCAGGGGAGGTGGCAGCACTTCCGGACAGGTTGGAGCTGTGTCCAGGAGCCGTCCTGCCACTTCTATCCCTCAGCAGCTGAGCGGAGAGCAGCTCCTCCAGGCTCCAGCAGCAGTTGCTGCTCTTCCTGACCTCTCTGCAGGGAACCTGATTGCAGTTACTCTGGTGCTGACAGGATGCAGCCAGGCCCTCTTTTCAACCAGCCTTTCCAGTTGAAAAGCAGACACCTGGCAACTATTAATGAAACCTGAGGATACTAAAGCATCTGGAATTATAACAGTCTCACCAAGCCACATTTCAGTGAGCTGAGTGCACAGAGCACATCTAGCTGCAGAATGAATGACCCAAACTGACACTGGAGAGTGACCTGCAAATCTCCCCAGCCAGGGGACCAGAGGTTCAAGAGGCAACATAAAGGAGGAGTAGGGACTCAAGAAGAGATACTACTCCCAAAGCCCCCCAGGCCTCTGTCCCCACAGCCTGTCCTCTCATTCTGTCTCCACAGGCTATTCTACTTCAAGCCTCTACCCCCAGGAATGTTCCCCTATGAACTCCTGTCCCACAGCCTGTTCCCACTGAGCCCTATTCCCCTGTGGCCCTGTACCTCACGCCATTTCATCCCTCTCACCTGCTATCTCCACTCCTCCCCAGCAGCCAGGGGACTATTGAGAATGGAGAAGAGGAGAAAGTGTCAATTCCCTCAGTGCTGGCTCCACAAAGGCTCCTGGGGCCAGGATGAGTCACTGCAGTGGTAACATTGCTCATGCCTTCACCACAGTTAATATTATTATTATTTTGAGGGTGAGGCAAGAGTTGTAAGTTTCTCTAGGGTAGGATTTACTTTTGTATTTGGGTGTCAATAGTATTTTTTTTCCTGAACAGACTATTGTTAGAAAAGTGCTACACTCTGGACACATTTCATCTAGGACAAACTGGCAGAGCTCCATTGACATCCATGAGGCTCTGGCATCCATTTTATAATAGGCTATCAACAGAATACACCACTTTCTTTATATTATTCTCCACCGCATTTCTTGGCAACTTATGAAATGTATCATCCGTCTCCCCTGAAACTCATGCTACATAATGGGAAAAGGTACCTAGGTTCTGCACATTAACATCTCCAAAAGATTTGCCTCTCAACTTGAACCTATGCAAGGATACAGGTGAAAATTACTATGCATGATCACTGAAATAGTCACACCTCAACAGGTACCAAGTGGAAGAGTGGCTGGTGAGCCATTGTCAAATTTCCTCTCAAATATCATTAACTTTATGATGGTTTCCTGTTACTTTCAGAGTATGCAGTATACCTGCCAGTGAAATGCCTTCTGGTAGGCAATATTATATGCATTTGTGTCTGTGGTTTGTTCCTGGTGCAATGCTTAATATTATTGTATAAACAAAGTGTCACTGAACTTATGAAACACTTGATATGTTATTTTGTCTTGTTGCTGTGATTTCAGTAGAAATTTATTCCTTTATTTTGTGTTGTATTTTTAGTATTAGACCTAACTATTGGTTCCAGTGATCCAGACCTAATAGATAGCCTGCCATGGCTGTATAACTGTCTATTGTGCGATAAATGGTTAGTGTGGGTCTTCTGTTTAATGATCCATCATGGCACCATGTCTTGGACTATCTCATTTGTCCCTGCTATTTAACAGTACATCTAACTGTGTCACAGAGTCCAGTTGTGTTGGTAGGATGGTAATCTGCATATATTCAAGTGTCAATGTGGGGAACCAGGGAGTTTATCAACAAGACAGAAATGGGGAACTCACAGATGCACCCCAGATATGGGACTAGCTATGTGTTTAGAACTGCTCAAGTCCACAGAAAGTTGGGATCTCCAAAGCACAGTCACAGCTAGAGCTGCAAGACCCAAATTGAAGGGCAGGCAGAGGAGGAGGACTCCAGGTGAGGTCTGCTAAGTGCTGAAAGGTGCCAATAGAAATGAAGAGATTCATGGGCAGAGCTCCCAGAGAAAGCCTTTTGCCAGAAAGAAATTATGCAAATGGTTTTTAAGAGATAAACATGTCTGAATATGATGGCAGAGCTTTCCCTTTAGGCCATTATGGTGTTGCAGCCATAAATCTATATCAGGAGTGGCAATAATTCCATAACAATGTAGACAAAGAAATTCTCCAGACATGTAAAAACACTAAAGAGGTGACATTTTAAATGCGACTAACCCAAAGTGAAACACCTAAATCCATATTTAGATGTCTCAATGGACAATTTATGTGCTTACATCAGATATTTAAGCACCTACAGTAAGTGCCCATTTATCTAAGGCCCTAAATTTGCCTATATTTGAAACCTGTGAATCAGTACTTCATAAAAAGTTTGTTTAAAAACAAGCCATCTCAGCATGCTAGAATCATCCCTTATTAGAGAGTTGGGCTTCATGAGGAGAAAACAGAATTGCTATACAATTAGTCATGATTTTTTTTATTTATTTGATTTCTTTAAAAGAGTTTTACAAATCCACTTTGTTGTTTCTAATTCTTCTAGCCCTCTTCCCCAAAGATTGACTCTGGTTTCCTCGTCTTTGTTACTGATTTCTTGGACAAAGGGGCTAGATCCTCAATTAGGGTAAATCAGCATTGCTCCATTGAGGCTTGGAATCATAGAATCATAGAATATCAGGGTTGGAAGGGACCTCAGGAGGTCATCTAGTCCAACTCCCTGCTCAAAGCAGGACAAATTCCCAACTAAATCATCCCAGCCACGGCTTTGTCAAGCCTGACCTTAAAAACCTCTAAGGAAGGAGATTCCACCACCTCCCTAGGCAACCCATTCCAATGCTTCACCACCCTCCTAGTGAAAAAGTTTTTCCTAATATCCAACCTAAACCTCCCCCACTGCAACTTGAGACCATTATTCCTTGTTCTGTCATCTGCTACTACTGAGAACAGTCTAGATCCATCCTCTTCGGAACCCCCTTTCAGGTAGCTGAAAGCAGCTATCAAATCCCCCCTCACTCTTCTCTTCTGCAGACTAAACAATCCCAATTCCGTCAGCCTATCCTCATAAGTCATGTGTTCCAGCCCCCTAATCATTTTTGTTGCCCTCCGCTGGACCCTTTTCAATTTGTCCACATCTTTCTTGTAGTGTGGGGCCCAAAACTGGACACAGTACTCCAGTTGAGGCCTCACCAATGACGAATAGAGGGGAATGATCACATCCCTCGATCTGCTGGCAATGCCCCTACTTATACAGCCCAAAATGCTGTTAGCCTTCTTGGCAACAAGGGCACACTGTTGACTCATATACAGCTTCTTGTCCACTGTAACCCCTAGGTCCTTTTCTGCAGAACTGCTTCCTAGCTATTCAGCCTGTAGTCTGTAACAGTGAATGGGATTCTTTCATCTTAAATGCAGGACTCTGCACTTGTCCTTGTTGAACCTCATCAGGTTTCTTTTGGTCCAATCCTCTAATTTGTCTAGGTCCCTCTGTATCCTATCCCTACCCTCCAGCATATCTACTTCTCCACCCAGTTTAGTGTCATCTGCAAACTTGCTGAGGGAGCAGTCCACACCATCTTCCAGATCATTAATGAAGATATTGAACAAAACTGGCCCCAGGACCGACCCTTGGGGCACTCCGCTTGAAACTGGCTGCCAACTAGACATGGAGCCTTTGATCACTACCTGTTGAGCCCGACGATCTAGCCAGCTTTCTATCCACCTTATAGTCCATTCATCCAGGCCATACTTCTTTAACTTGCTGGCAAGAATACTGTGGGAGACAGTATCAAAAGCTTTGCTAAAGTCAAGGAATAACACATCCACTGCTTTCCCCTCATCTACGGACCCAGTTATCTCCTTATAGAAGGCAATTAGGTTAGTCAGGCATGACTTGCCCTTGGTGAATCCATGTTGACTGTTCCTGATCACTTTCCTTGCCTCTAAGTGCTTCAGAATTGATTCCTTGAGGACCTGCTCCATGATTTTTCCAGGGACTGAGGTGATGCTGACTGGCCTGTAGTTCCCCGGAGCCTCCTTCTTCCCTTTTTTAAAGATGGGCACTACATTAGCCTTTTTCCAGTCATCCGGGACCTCCCCCGATTGCCATGAGTTTTCAAAGATAATGGCCAATGGCTCTGCAATCACATCCACCAACTCCTTTAGCACCCTCGGATGCAGCGCATCCGGCCCCATGGACTTGTGCAAGACCAGTTTTTCTAAATAGTCCTGAACCACTTCTTTCTCCACAGAGGGCTGGTCACCTTCTCCCCATACTGTGCCGCCCAGTGCAGCAGTCTTGGGGCTGACCTTGTTTGTGAAGACAGAGGCAAAAAAATCATTGAGTACATTAGCTTTTTTCACATCCTCTGACACTAGGTTACCACCCTCATTCAGTAAGGGGCCCACACTTTCCTTGACTTTCCTCTTGTTGCTAACATACCTGAAGAAACCCGTCTTGTTACTCTTAACATGTCTTGCTAGCTACAACTCCAAGTATGATTTGCCTTTCCTGATTTCACTCCTGCATGCCTAAGCAATATTTTTATACTCCTCCCTGGTCATTTGTCCAATCTTCCACTTCTTGTAAGCTTCCTTTTTTTGCATTTAAGATCAGCAAGGATTTCACTGGTAAGCCAAGCTGGTCATCTGCCATATTTACTATTCTTCCTACACATCGGGATGGTTTTTTCCTGCAACCTCAATAAGGATTCTTTAAAATACAGCCAGCTCTCGTGGACTCCTTTCCACCTTATTCCCTGAGGGAGCCAAAGTCTGCTTTTCTGAAGTCCAGGGTCTGTATTATGCTGCTCGCCTTTCTTCCTTGTGTCAGGATCCTGAACTCGACCATCTCATGGTCACTGCCTCCCAAGTTCCTATCCATTTTTGCTTCCTCTACTAATTTGTCCCTGTTTGTGAGCAGCAGGTCTAGAAGAGCTCTGCACCTAGTTGGTTTCTCCAGCACTTGCACCAGGAAATTGTCCCCTACACTTTCCAAAAACTTCCTTGATTGTCTGTGCACTGCTGTATTTCTCTCCCAACAGATATCAGGGTGATTAAAGTCTCCCATGAGAACCAGGGCCTGCGATCTAGTAACTTCTGCTAGTTGCCGGAAGAAAGCCTCACCCACCTCATCCCCCTGGTCTGGTGGTCTATAGCAGACTCCCACCACAACATCACCCTTGTTGCTCACACTTCTAAACTTAATCCAGAGACTCTCAGGTTTTTCTGCAGTTTCATACCGGAGCTCTGAACAGTCATACTCCTCTATTACATACAATGCAACTCCCCCAGAAAGTTTTATTTTGTGTATTGTAGTAAGGGTGAGACCATAGTTCTGAAATCAATAGCAAACTTCCCATTGATTCCGCTGGGAGCAGGAGTAGACCCAAGGCCTCTGACTCTGGAACAGGAAAGTGGTTCTAAAAGGACTTCAACTTCTGCCTACTAGAGTAGATTTTGCACAAAATACTAAATAAGCAGATTCCTTGGCCTAAATGCATCCTGAAATGTGATAGGGAAGGAAAAAGGGAATCCATTATTGTTCAAAGAGCACATTGGAGCTACACAAGCAGAAAATGTATTGCTTGATAATGGATATCCTTTTGGCAGGAATATCTAGTAAGTCTACAAGGTCATCAAAGTTCTGCAATAGTTGTTTTATAATGAAGAAAAAGCAGTAACTAGATCCCCACACTTTGGGAAGGTAACAAATCTCTCCTTGCTTGCAGTTTCCAGATTCATTCCCTTGTGAATCTCTAAATCCTTCACACTTCTTTTATATAGAAATTTCCTTCCTCCCTCTTCTTCCTCAATTTTGGTAATGATAAAATGTGCCTAAAATTGTATGTCTGAGTTGAGCGACTTAATTTCATTTGTTGTGGTACCAAGAGAAGCGAGGGAAAGATGTCAGATACTACAGAGCTGTTCTCATAGTTGCATTTGCTCTTTTATATCACAGAAAATGGCAAATGAGACCGCCATCCTACAGATCATTTGCAACATCTTTTATTCTTATAAAGAAAACATTCCGATACTATTTTTTGTTTTGTTTTGCTATTTAAAAGAAAAGAAAAAAATAGCAGCTGTGTCTGGCCAGTTGGAATGGAAAGGGTTCTGCATGACATGAGGGAGTTCATATACATGTGCGATGTAGGGCTTTTATTGTAGAATAGAAAAGTAAATAAAGATTGCTTGGGCCCTATAAGGGCCAAACACACATAGTACGGATGGCTTCCCTCAGCCATAGTCCAAATTAAAGGTTTTTAACTGGGACTTGACTTCAAACCCAAAGCAAAGATAAAATAAGGCTCACATCAGCCACGTTCCGGAAAAGAATTAGCCAATTTCCCTTCCCACTGGTTCTCTACACAGCCCTGCCCCTCTGTCTCCTATAACATCTTCCCCTTCAGTGGATGGCCAATGATTAGGAAATCAGCTGCCTGCTGCAAATGAGGATCGAATGCAAATTCATCCCTGCTAGCTAATGGAATGCAGGGATGGTTGGCATCTGGGGCTTGACATAACTTATCCCTGCCAGAGGTAATGTGGGGGTCCCCTCATCCCATGACATAGGATCTGGTTGTTTTGGGGAGGCTTTTTAAAAGTTCCTTCTTCTCTTCCTAGGACAACAGAAAAATGTTACTGCCTCACCAGTTTTCAAAAAGGTCTTCTTTCTGCCTGTATGACTGTCAAAAAAGGGAAAGGCAGTTAAACTCTGAAGTTAATATGCCAAACATGCCTTTGCTACTGTAAGCTTAGAAATGATTCTTTTGTTTTTCTGGCAGGTGTCTCATGCTCTTGTTTACTGTTGAGCTCTTCAGAGAAATTCAAGGTACAGTGGTCAAATACAGAGGCCACTTCTGGCACCCAGACCAACAACAATTCATAACAATGTCACTGAATAAACAAAGGCTCAGTTGCACAACTCTTCCTCATGTTGGTGAGTACTTAGTGACACGAGCAGTCCCAGAGATGTCAATGTGATTATTAGTCTAAATACACGCTCACCAAGGAGAACGAGGTTTGCGCTACCTAGTCCTAAATTAAAAAGGAAAAATAAAAGAAACCAAAGGTAAACATAAAGTTTCTATTTCTCCATAATTAGACTTGGTTAGTTAGAGTCAACAATCTCTTCTGTGGTAACCAAAAGGTCCCCTCCTTTAAAAGTGTTATGGGTGGAGCTTTCAATTATTATCTGAGCACACTCTTCAGATTTGTCCATACAGTGGGGCAGTTTACTCTATGGGGGTCTGATTTCTAAAGCAAACTAATATATTGTGCATTAATTTGTCTCTTAGACTCATAGAATTTAAGGTTGGAAGAGACCATCTTGATCATCTAGCTGGATCTCCTGCAAATTGCAGGCCACAGAACCTCACCCACCCATTCTTGTAATAGACCCATAACCTCTAGCTGAGTTACTGAAGTCCTCAAATCATGATTTAAAGTCTTCAGGTTGCAGAGAATCCACCATTTAAACTAGTTTAAACCTGCAAATGACCCATGCTGCAAAGGAAGGTGAAAACCTCCCAGTGTCTCTGCCAATCTGATCTGGGGGGAAAATTCTTCCCAACCACAAATATGGCGATCAGTTTGATCCTGAGCATGTGGGCAAGACCCGCCAGCCAGAAACTTGGGAAAAAATTCTCTGTAATAACTCAGAGCCCTCCCCAGCTAGTGTCCCATCACTGGCCATTGGAGATATTTGCTGCTAGCAGTCGTAGATGGGCCACTCTAGGCAGTCTCATCATACCATCCCTGCCATAAACTTATCAAGCTCAGTCTTGAAGCCAATTATGTTTTTTCCACCACTAGACCCTGGTCCCTCTAGACCCTGCTGGTGCGCACTAAAGGTTCCCTAGTGTGCTTTAATGGTGTTGTTTGAAACAATATTAGTTAAAATTCCCAATTTTAAATCACACTAGGGAACCTTTCATGAGCACTAGTAGGGTCTGCATAGATCAATTAACGCTCAACACATTAGTGCACTTTAGAAATCACACCCCTGCAGAGCACATTACCTCACTGTGGAAACAAGCCCTTAGAATCTCATGGACAGATTCTTCCTCTCCCTGACACACTACAAATCAGGAGTCACTCCACTTAAATCAATAGAATTACACCAGTGTAAAGTTGGTATGAGAGCAATGAGGCCCTATGAACTCTAGCTATCACAGACATTGCTGACCTCATACAAAGATGTTGGTTGTAATCAAATATCATGTTACGTGGTGCTGAGATAAAGCTTTTCTCAAAATAGGTAGAAAGGAGACACAATCTGATTGCCTAGCAAAAGTTTCCAACTCATGCTGTGAGGGAATAATAGACATGGCACTTCTTTTTAAAACGGTACTTGGTGTGTAAATTTAGTGCTTACGGATGGTCCAGCTTGACCACAGAACAGGTAAAGCGTAGAAGGTGGCCCTGTAGGCTTCCCTCTATTGCTCTAACAATGTGCCCCAATGCTCACCTAGAAGGACCAGCTCTTTGGGTTCATGGCCTAGGACCCATTCAGTCCTTGGCCTCTCCATTAAGAAAAGGTACTTACCGGTGATTTTTGTGATGTGGCCATTTAATAACCCAAATTCCACTATACTAGACATAAAGAAAGAAACATTTAAAAAAAATAATAAACCATGAAGGAGTCTTGCTCACTAGCGGGATGGCCAGGGAGATAAAGACAAAGACTTTTTATTCCTAAAATCCTGCCAAGTAGCCATTTTTGTCATGGCAACGATGAACACCAAGCCTCAGTCCTTTTAGGGCACTGGTTTGCATCTCAATCTCAATGAAAAATGACTTACCTTGTCATGCTGCTGTTCTGAATAAATCATTTTACAGGATTCTCACTGCTGGGTTTCAGCCCCTCACTGAAAGGTTGGTGAAACGCCCCTAGTTTTTATAGCATTTGACTATTAAGCATAGTGGTAACAAGGTAGTATGTGAACCAGGTCCACTACTGATGGTGACAAGCCATCCCCCGAGCATAAATACTGCCCTCCAAATGTTCCAGTCAGTTTTGATTGCCTGGCTGTGTGATCATAAAACTGCCCAGATTCAGTGAGAGTAGTAACTGACAGCTGCCCAATAAGAAGCAGATTATGCCTCTTGTTACAGGAACGTTCTATAAATGTATAGAGAGATGCAAATTAGAGCTGATCAAAAATTTTCTGACAGAACGCTTGTTCCCTTGGAAAATGCTGATTCAATGTAACCAAAACATTCTGCAGGAATGTGTCCACTCTGTCAAAACTTTCGATGAAAACCAGGCAAGCAAGCAGACTAGCTGGCTGGCCGGCCAACCTTGCTGTCTGGATTCCTGACAGCCAGAGGCAAGTTGTGAGAGTACCTGGGCAGCCCAGTAAGGCAGCTGCCCAGTGAAACAAGATGCATGGGGCACAAGCTGGCTGGGAAACTAGGGGGAGTTGACGCCCCATGAAGGTGGGCAACTGGAGAAGGAGCTGCCCAGGCAGTCAGAAAGCCAGCCGCCCAGGGAGCAAGCTGAAAAACTGCATTTTGGTTCTTCCAGAAAGAAATTTTTCACACTTTTTCCTCCTACAAAAATAAATTTGTGGCCTTTGAGCCTAATTTGGGAGACATTTTTTCACAGGTGGGAAATTCCTCTTTTCAGCCAACTCTGATGTTAATGTGTCTCAAACCAGGCCCTGCAAAAGAGAAGCACCTAAAATGAGTGGATGTTTTTGAAAACCTGAGTTTGAGGGTGACATCCTGGCCCCAGTTAAGTCAATGGGAGTTTTGTCATTAACTTCAGTGGGACCAAGATTGCACCCTAACTGATTTATCCTTGGTCACAGAGGATGTTTTTGGCAGAACCAGGAATAGAACCCAGAGCTTCTGACTCCCAATCCAATGCCCCAACAAGACCACTGGTCCCTGAAAATGTTACCGCTGGGTCACTCTCCCTTTGTGCCAGCCCTACATTTTAGATCATTTTTAAAATCTTTCCTTCTGGTTCAACTCCCACCTCTTTGCTGCTGCCCGTGCTCCCCCTTTCCCACTGATGCAAGATTTCCATCTGCTGCTGCTCCACTTTTCCCGGATTTCTTCTAGAAAGCTGTCACTTCATTTTTCACACACTCTCTTTTATTATCCATGTGTAAATGCTATTAATTCCCCCTCCCCCCAACTACTTGTCCTTTCCATTTATTTCCATTCCTCCTTTTCCTGCTTCTATGGGCCTCTGCATGATTTTTGTTCTCCTTTGCATTTTACTTAAGATATCTTGGGGCAAAACTGCTGCCTTTTCACATAGTAAATGGCCTCTCTGAAGTTTCTTAGTGTGGTCTTAGGCTGTTGGTTGTCTCTCTCGCCGAAGACCCAGGGTCACCTTCGCTAGTTTTGTAAAAAAGCAATGTGCAATAACCAGAAATGGGAGAGCTGATCTAAGCAGTTTTTATTTAGTCAAGGGCATATTCACTGTGTGATGTTCAGCAGGGATAGGACTGGAATGCAGGTCTGCAAGGTGCATAATGGCCAACACTTTTTCAACACTAACCAGCAGCTCTAGTAGGGCTGGGGCATTACCACAGACCCTGTGGGGATAAATTTCACAGGAAAGCCCACTTCAGAAGGTCAGACCAACAGGTTCCCTTGTCACCCCTCGTTGGCCCAGGTACCCTATTTAGGTCCAGGAGGTGTGCCAGAAAGTGTCTGAGCAACAATTGAGCTCCTCTACCAGCTGAATAATGCACCTGCCTCTTGGACCCCTGACCTTGACTCTCACTCCAGGTTCCTGACTCTGGCCACTGCTGCTCTGAGCACTGGGCCTGTGATTCTCAAACTTGTGTACTGGTGACCCCTTTCACACAGCAAGCCTCTGAGTGTGACCCCACCTTACAAACTAAAACCACATTTTTATATATTTAACACCATTATAAATGCTGGAGGTAAAGCCGGGTTGGGGTGGAGACTGACAGCTCACGACCCCCCACGTAATAAACTCAAGAACCCCTGAGGGGTCACGACCCCCAGTTTGAGAACCCCCTGCTCTAGACCTTATTGTCCAAGTCCCAGTTGTGAGGTAGCCTCACAAATGATGCCCATGTTCAGTCCAGGTCTACCCTACACACGTTTGCTTACATACCTATGTCAGTCAGTGGGGTGATGAGGTGTGATTTGTGACCAACAGAGCTGTGCCAGCAAAAGCCTCCAACAGAGACCTAGTTAAACTGGCAAAACTTTCACTTCCTCACTCAGAGGAGCTGGAATAAGCCCCGCCAGCAAAAGCAGAGTTTTGCTGGTACAAGCTGTGTCCATGGTAGGAGTGCAGTGCTAATATCGTGTAGTGTGTGAGTGTGTGTGTGTACATACATATATGCGCATGCATAGCTATACCAACAAAGCCTTCCAAGCATAGTTCAGGCTGGAGAACCATAATAGCCTTCAGCAGTGAGCTGCTGTTTAAAGTAGTTTATTCGGTGTATACAAGGGATGGCCAAAAAAATTTCAGCCTGAAGCTGTCTCTTCTTTATATGGAGGTGTTGTCCATGATAAAAGCAAGTGTAGTATTATCAGGAAAAATTCTGCCCTAAACTAAACACACTCAGTTCCCATTGAGTGAATTACAGGTTATGAGTTCATATTTGAGGTTAGAATTTGGAGCAGCAATACTTAACAGTTCTATCTGAGGTTCTCAAACTACTTCACCAGCATAAACAGCTCAAGCCTCATAACCCCCCAGAGAAATGGGTGTGGCAAGTATTGTTGTTCCCATTTTGCAAACTGGGGTATAGAGAGGTTAAGCAGTTTGGCCAGGATCATACAATGAGTTGTTTTGACAGTCAGGCTCAGCACCCAGAAATTCTGATTCCCATAACCCTGTGCCGATTGCACGACCATGCTGAGATGATGTAAAATATCCCATCAGAAAACACTCTAACTTAAAAAGACTGGTCCTTCCAGTAAGGCCAGGTCCAGGGACTCAACACTAAGCCGAAACAGTGGGCATCTTTGCAAAGATGGGACTGAAGGCGAGGAGAAATTCTCCTTACTCTTCAGTGTGGGTGCAGAGCTGCTCTGTAGGGGTTAGTTCAGCCCACTGCAGGCCCCCATGACTCTGCTGCAGGATCCTCTGAATGGCCCCTCCAAAACCAACACTCCTTCCCGCTTTTGCACAGCAGAAATATGCTGACTCTGCTGCCAATAGGTCCTCCACAACCATAAAGTGGGGGGCCTGATTTGCCCCTTAGTGACCTGTACATAATTGAGTTACAGTGACTATTATTTGAAGTCTATGACACTGGATAATTTAACTCTAAGATTTAAACAATTGTAATATTGGTTAGTCCAGAACATTATCTGCTCACTGCATGGGCTAGTGGAGGGGGCACTAGGCTCTGGAATGTCTTATCTCTCATAAACCCATGGTATGCCACCATATGAGACAAGAGAATGTCATGTCAACAATGCGGATGGGGAAAAGGAGGAGATTGGTGCATCTATCTTGCTTCACTGACTCCTAGCACCAGTGTTACAGAGCATGCCTACATTCACAAAGGCTGAAGTGAACACTTACAATTGCCATGAATTGTGGAGATTAAAAAAAAAAATTCAAAGAAAGTGTAGCATGACATAGTGAAGAACAGGAGATTGGAACAGTCCCTTTAAATGAAGGTTTAGGAGGCACAGCTGGGCAAAATCCCCCTAATCCCTACTTCCTGCTCCCTTTCCTCAGTCAATGTTTTGGGGGTGAAAGGCCCCCTCTTTGTAGACATGTTGCTGCAGAAACCAGTTTTTAGACGATGGCATTTTTTCCCTGTTCTTCTGTAGGACAACTTTATGAAGAAACACTGAGGTCCCTGGTGCTAAGCCCAAAACTCTTCAGTGGGTACCCGAAGTTAAATGTTATGTAAACTCATTAGCTAGTGTGGGCTGAATTAATTCCTGCTATAACTCCATTGACCTCGTCGGAATTATACCAGGGGTGAATCTGACACCTAAGGCCACATAACTAATTGATTGTTCATGAGAATGAGTTACTAATTATAATTTCCAAAATGTTAAGTGTTAGGAAAACACTGAGAACATATTATATATTGTAGCTGCTAAGGTTATAAATTAACATGCTCATTTCAATTAAAGTTAGTAACCAAGTATCTGTAGAGGCCCTCTTCTGGTCTAATGAAAATCAGCTATGGGCTACTGGCAACTGGAAAGCAACAGATGAAAAAAAATGGTAATCATGACCCTTCAGAACTGCTCCATCGTGTCTGAAGACCAACTTCCCCTTACACTTCCACATTATCTGCAACAAAGTTTCTTCCAAGCTAAACAATTTCAGAAGACTGATTTCAGGAATGCAGAAATGTCTGCTTAATTTCAACCTCAATAAGCCTGCATTGCAACTCATTCTTAATGTATCAAAGTTAAATGTTTTAAACATTTATCTAGTTGCTGTGTCTTTGCCTTGTGCACCACACACTTTATCCATCAGACATGACAACTGCATAATACTTTTTTATTTTCAGACATGGGTCACAAATTCTTCTCATCATGCTACTTTTTCCTGCCTGCCCTTTTGAGCTCACTGGAAAATCTGTTCTGTAATACTGCGGGTAAATGAATTACTGTCACAGATGGCCTGTAGAGATTTCATACATGCTGCAGTTCATTTGTCCAGGAATGAAGAAAAACCCTTGTCTTTCGTGGGTATTATCAGTGACAGCAGATCAGACACTATGAGGCTGCTTGCACTCTGTACTCTACTGATTTCCTAAATTTTTATGACTCATCATTTACCATTCTTGGATTTAAACAAACTAAAAGTAGTATGTTTAGTTCCACAGTGCAAAGGATTTACTGCCGTGAACTGTAGTAAGGGGTTACAGTCCATTTTTATATTCTTGTTGTGGCGAGCTGCTAAATAGCTGCAGTGTTCCACTCCAGAAGTGGGTGCACTCCAGCAGTTAATAAAAAAATCATGTCACAAGGGCATGTTGAGACTTAATTTGTTTAAGTTTGCTAAGTGCTTTGAGAGCCTCAGATATATGATGCTACAGAAACTGAAAATATATTTGATATTAGGACAATGGAATGGACTGTGTAGGGAGGGTATGGAAGCTCCTTCACTGGAGATTTTCAAAAGGAGGCTGGAGAGCCATCTGTCTTGGATAGTTTAGACAACAAATCCTGCATCCTGGCAGCAGGTTAGAGACTAGGTGACCCTTGTGGTCCCTTCTAATCCAATCGTTCCATAAGTCTATATTAAATAAAATAAGTAAGATGCTGTGAGTGTGTCTTGATCAGCATAGGCCAGGCTTCTACTGAAAGACTTGTCTGTTTACAGCCTATCATCAGGGTTCTCTGTTCTTGTTTAACACCCACCTTTGCCTCTGAATTCAGTCTAATAAGCAGTCAGAAACTGTACATCTGATACAGTACATGCTGGGAGGGTGGGGGGCAGATCGCTTAGGCCAACTTTTTCCAAATTGGGTGTCTAAGGTTAGGCGCATGCATCCAAACTTAGGCCCTGACCCTCAGAGTCAATGCAAGTGGACCCTATGCCTCTACAGAGCCCTCTGTGTAATCCAAAGACACTGTGCAGGGTTCCACCTATGCAGAAATCACTGCAGGATTAAGGCCTTTGACACTGAAAGAAAGTAGCCTGATTTTTAGAGGTACCAAGCACCCACATAGCCAATGAGGACACTTTTATCTATGTGCCTAATTCTGGATTTAGGTATCCCAGCTTTGAAATTGCTTGATTTAACTTCCCCATGGTAGTTTTCTGTTCTGTAAAATGGGAGTGACATGATATACTTACCGCACAGGGGAGTTGTGAAGTTTAAAGAATCAATAATGGTAAAGTGCTTTGAGATCTTCTGATGGAAGCAGCTATAAAAGGGCAAAGTAGCAGTAATAGCTATTGAGTTTCCCAGCCATCACAGCAGGAGACAGTCTTGTATATAGCTGACAAGCAGTCACCGTCTGCTCCCTGTCTCTGTTTGCACTTCATCAAGTTATCTTCTTGCAAGCGAAGAAATCCCAGCTGATTAAACAGCACATTCATCATCTGGATTTTTCTATATCATTTTCTATATCAATAGTGTAATAAAAATCCCACCTCAAAAGTTCACGGAGATCTGCTCTATCTTCCACTCAAACCCCTAGAGCAGCCACAGCAAGATTGGCAGTTAAAATATACAGCTTATTCATCCACAGTGCCAATCATGGAACATTAAACAAAAAGATTAGTTCTGCTTTTATTTGTTTGTAACATGAAAAGCATGAAATATTTAACAGCACTGTAATGAATACCAGATGGGAATAATGCTTATTTTAAGGACACTGTTAACCACCTCTCTTCCACACTGCTCAAACAGCCACGCAAATCAAGCAGCCCATTAGAACAATTTATGAACTTCCGCTGAGGGAGTTCTATCCAGAGGTCCACTGCTAATACAGTGCAACCCTGATAACATCTGTTAGGGTTATTCATTGAAGAGGATTATATTACAATCCTTAGTAATACCATGAATGCTACGGTAAAACCGGATGAGACTTCAGTTTCATTCGCTCCAGCAATGTGTGTTTATCAGAGTGTTTTTCCATAGTTGGAAGCTGAGGCTGCATTCATGAAATGTCAAGAAATGAAATTCAGAAAGCCTGAAATATTAACTTAGGGGAAAAAACCCTCTGTCTTTAATCTCTGCTGGATGTAATACTCGCCTCCTACACAAAGCACTGGTATTACTGCAAGGTGATTTCCACAGAGTGAATACGCCTTAAAAATCACTCCCTCTTAACTCCGCACTGTTGGTTTTTGTTTCATTCAATATTTATCACTCTGTAATCTTGCTCCATTTTTTCTAATTTAATAGGTTTATAATGATGGTTCTGTTTTTCCTTAGTATTACCTAACCATATCATGAGTGTTCAGATCCAAAATTACATCATTATACTGGCAAGGACTTTTGTACAGTTACAATCTAGTGCTCAGGCATTAGACAAAGAACTACTACAAAATTGTTTTTTTGACCATTCTGTAAGGTCCCTATTGACTATGAGCCACATCCTCAGCTGGTCTAAATCAGCCCAGCTTCATTAACTTTAATGAGGCTATGCCCACTTACACCAGTTAAGGATCTGACCCTCTTATTTTTATTTATCGAACTTGCCACCTTTCAGTGTTATGACCTAAACAACAGCCTTTGTCCTCTTGCAGCAAGGTAACTATCTAAAACAGGTGTTTCTTCAACAATATCCAGCCTATATATTTATAACTGCCTAAGATACTCCTGTGGCCTCTAAAACCATTTACAGTAATTCTCACTGACTGCATCAACTCTCACTGATCAACTGCAGACTCCACTGCAGCCTGAACATTAGTCAGCCCACTACTCGCTCACCCATAAATTAGTGTTTTTCTTTTCAAGCCTGTGAAAATCTCCTGCACAACTCTCTCCTCCCTTCTAGAAGTAATTTCCCTGCATTATACATAATATCTGCAATACAGTAAAAGGCTCCAGTTTTATTTGGTTGTTTCAGAAAAACTGGTCTAACACAGGCCTATCACCATGAAAGGGGCTCCTAGGGGCTTGGCCACACAAACCCTGTTGGTGCCCCCCATAAATTAATAACCCACAAGGAGGATTATATTGCAGAGAGAAAAGCTGTTAGTAAGAGTTGCAGCATCATTTGTGTGTTGATTTGAGCAGCCAATATACCATGGTGAGATAATCTATAGGTCACCATAGTCTGACCTTCCTAAGGTCACAGAGCTGCCTCTGTGCTTGCACGGTCTCCTCTCTACTGTTGCTGGCACCTCTGAGGGTAGCAATCACAATCCTCTTCATGACCATTGCACTGCTAACTTCAGCTGAAGAGTTTAAACTTGCACAAGTGCAATCTTATGCCTTCTCCCTAATAACCTTGTGTTCTCCAAAATACATAAGGATCATCTCAGGCTTGGGAATGGGAAATCCTGGTCATTGGAAAAGCTGTGTTAACAGCTGGCTAATGTTTGAGTGCTTGTCACAAAGAATATTCATGACTTTTATAAGCTCACATTGTTTTATTAGAGGCAAGCATGTAATCCAAATAGAGAGAAGATTGTCACGAGTCCCGCTGGAAGAGTAAATAACTGTTGGGAGATGTGTTGTAATCTCTGAAGGAGAATCAGGGATCTCTACACACAGGAAAATAAGACAACTGACACAGTGCCCTATGTACAGCTCACCAGGAGTTAAACAACACCAGGAAAGACAGAGACCATCCCAAAAGTTCATCCCAACACATGACTTTTAGGCAAAATACAGAGGGGTTTTCCCTACTACCAGAACATAATTCTTCTTTGGAGTTCTTCAACTTTGATGTTCCTGGCAGACTCGGTCTTGCTACAATTCAAGAAAGAAATTGGCAATTATTTGATTACTAAACATATTTCTGGGTCCACACAAACCACAATGGTAAGAGAAATAGGAGTAAAGTGTATAGTACATACCTAACTATAATAATGCTTGTTTACTTACACAGGATTAGACTGAACTAAACTTTGGACAGAGCAGGAATTCCCCTATATCCAAATATATATATTGTGTGTGTGTGTCCCTCTCCTCTGGAACAGTGAGCAGGGATCATCATCTGGGACCCTTAGAGAAAAGTCTCACAGAGTCCTGTGGAAACGTAACAAGGTTCTATAGATTTTATATCTTTCTGTAGATCCTGCAGTGATATAATTTTCTAGTACAATTGCTAGGTTGGTCTTAAAGAAAAGTCGGTATTTTCTAATAACGGTTATGATTTTAGGATCAAGTATCTGTGTTCAGTACAATCATTTATTTGCCTGCAGTGTGTGAAGATGATGGGAAAGGAGGCAACAAACATTCACAGACGTTAGTTCTTCCTACCTTCTTGTTCTGTGTTCCTAGGAGAGCACAAACATATGGATGGAAAGAATTCAAGGCAGAGAAAAGAAAACAGAGAATCATCCCAGTATAACTGAGAAGCCCTTAAAAAGAAAATATATTTATTTACTGCATTACAACTGCAACACATACAATTATTTTCCCCTTTAAAAAAAGACGTGCAGTAAAATATTCTGATTTTACAGTGCAGTTTAACATACAGCATAGTACTTCATTGATAACAGTGACAAGCATCAAAAAACAGTCACATGGCAAGAATTGCAAGTGATAAATTCCAGTCCCTTTATCTTTATTGCAGACAGGAAAACCACCTCATATTTTATTGGTCATCCAATGTTTTAAAACACTGGAGCCTGATCTTGCCAGGTGCTGAGTCCTCAGTGAAGTTCTGCAGGATCAGCCCCCATTGTGTAGGGAGATGTATGCTTAGTACCAAGTTGTGGAAGTATTTTCTACGCAATAAGCAAAATTCTCCTCTATGCACGACACTGTGAATCATTTAACAACCTAAACCTCATTTTCAGAGATGCTGAGCACCCAGAGTTCTCACTTACTTTAATGGGATCCAGGGTGTCTCAAGGCTTTTGAAAAAGTAGGCCACTTCTGCATATTCTGAAACATTTTCCTGTAGATTTCTATCACATTCATCCGTGCATGAGACTTCAATTGATTTCATCTGGATTCCAGCAACAGAACAAATCCAGGCTATACAAGGGAAATCACAGTGCAAACCAGAACATAAAATTTTGCCCAGAAATGCTCAAAATGTAACCCACTTCTCTACTTAAAAGGCCAAAGGTTTTCATTAAGAAAGGACATATTCTGTCTCTCTTATTCACTTGGCACGTTACCTTATTCTTAATAGGCCCAATTTAATTAATGGGACTATCTGTGGAGTAACACACTGCAAAGTGTGAATAAGGATCACAGAATTCAGCCCCAAAAGGCTATGTTCTCATTATGGATTCTCCTATAATTTCCAGGCAGGATTTCTTAGGAAATGTTACTTTACTATAGTCATGGGTTCTGAAAGGGCCAAGTTCATCCCTCTACATATGATGGAGTTACACTAGGGATTAATTAAGTCCAATAATCTTTTTTTTAATGTAAATAAAGCCAGGATCTTGTTACTGAAATTATAATTTTATACACTATCACACATAGGAAGCACCGAGAAGCCAACAGCTTCTTTTGATCTGTCTGGAATGTAAGAGGATATTTTTGAAGACAAGAGTTTCAAAATTACATGAAATTTGGTAGAATAAATATATTTATAATTTCCAAACACAAAGCAAGCAGCAGTTTACAAAAATACTATTGTTACAGTCTTTCTGCATCAAATGTGAGTAAGAGTAAAGGATTTGAAAAATTAGCATGACATTTCAAAAGACCACAGTTTTAATAAAAAAATAGACTGGTCCACATTTCCCTGAATCAAGCCAGAAAGGTTGAAAGGTCCAAGCCAAGGAGTCTGTCTTGGATGTGATATCAACTGTGATAACTTGCACATGTACAGAGACAGCTGTTTGGCTCCAGTATTGTTTACCTTAGTAGAGAGCCTAATTTATCACAAATGTATTTAAAAATCATAAGTTACATGACAAAAGTGGAAATGGTCCCTGCAATATGAGTACTTGTGTTCACACAACAGAAAAATGACAGTTATCCAGTTAATTACTTCTCTCTCTCTCTCTTTCTCTCGCTCGCACACACACACACTATCCTAAATGTTACACTGAACAGCAAATGCATAAACAGTTATTAACACCAACGTTAGTAATAGCTATCATATATGACAGCTGTTCATGCTCTAAGTGCCTCTCACACTTGTTTTCTACTTGAATACTAACATTTACAAGTGGACCTGAACTGCAAAACTGGGACCTGGGTTCAGGTCTGGATTTCAAACACTCCCACATGGTGGGTATTCAGATCCAGAGTTCTGAACCAGACTCTTACAGTAATTAAGGTCTGGATCTGGACTCAGATTGTGAACTATCTTAAAGTTCAGTTGTGTTCAGGATTAGGGATCTTGTCTGGCCTTTTATAAAGTCAGGCCCTAATCATGGAAATTGATCCAGATTGAGGTACAGATGTCAACAATTCCATCCTCTACAGTTCAAGGATGTTCAGATGTTGGCTTCCAGTTAATCTCTAATAGCAAGTGGAAAATATATCTACATATCTGTACATCTTTTAATTTAAAAAAAACCCCTCAACATTTAGGGCCTAATTAAAGGAAATTTCAGAAAACCAAGTTGTTCTTTTTCAATGTTAAGGGACAATACGTTGACTGCAAGTGTAAATCCCATAGCTGTGCTTTCCTTTTTGTTGTTGTTTTTGGTAACATACACTGGGTACCTTTCAAGGGCTCTTAGCAAATTACCTTACACTTTCTTCCTCCAATTAAACAAAGGTTGTGTGTGGGTGGGTGGGTTTGAGAGAGAGACAGAGAGAAAGACAGAGAGAGGCAGAAGTAAGAGAGATGGAGTGTAAGTGAGATGGGAAATGTCCACAACCTCCTTATGACCTAGCTATGTGAACTGAATTGGACCCAACACAGCCAACTGGTTCTAGAAGTGAGGACAGGTCTTCTGCAAAAGCTTTGTGCACCCTGGAAAAACAATAATGCAACTTCCATTCTTAGTAGCACTTTTTAATGTCAATGAGATTGTGAGTCTTATGAAAGGTGATGTCAGAGAATTTTCACAAGCACATTATTGTTCCTGCAAATGTTTCATGTAGGTCCAGTGCACCCAAGTAAACAAATGAGGAGAAAGTAAACTGCTGGAAATATAGCTGTGATGTTTTTCAGATGGAAACCACTCTCATGGAATTATCCAAGAAACTAAGAGAGCACAAGCTAATAGAAGGATTTCCAGTCAAATATACATGCCTATGACTTGGAGACACAGAATTCAAACATAAGAATAAATCATGATGCATCTAAATAGCTTCAGAAACACAAAATGCCCAACCTGTGACTCTCAGGTAAAACTCTTAGGCTATGTCTATGGCAGCCTCCCAGCCTGAATAGAGACACGCGCTAGCAGGGCTTGAGCTAGCATGCTAAAAATGGTGGCGAAGAATCATGCCACCCACCTGATCTCAGACCCGAGGAATCAGGGGGGCTTGAGAACCGGAGCATGTGCCAAGCTGAAGCCAGGCTAGCGTGAATCTGTCTACCCAGGCTGGGAGACTTGTTCCCAGTTGCATTGTAGACATATCTTTAAAGGGCCTGATCTGGCATGGCGCTGAATGGGAAGGTGAAGGCAACAGCATTTCAAGGTCTCAGCACCTCATGGGATCAGGCCAGAACAGAAGAAAATACTGAAAACTTGTTAAAATATATTTCTAAACTTTCCTTGCTTCATTTTAAAACAAACACTTTTCCTTTTCAAGCTGCACTTGAAAATTACACTGATGTGGAATGTTATCTTTCTTCAAGTGGTACAATTATTACACTTCCCTTATACCCATGTCGCAGCAATGGCTAGGCTGTCCTTGCAGAGTACAGGGATACACATATTTGCAAAGAAAACCAAGTCTGTGGTGTTTTACTCTTATTGGAACTGACAAAGGAGACATTAGGATTTTGGGGGGTCCTATGTTCTGAAAAATAAACCCTCCAAGCAAGAATTCTAAATGGAGGAAGGTGTCAGCTTCAGGCCAGAAAAAACGCTGGTAATGACAGGTAGGGTTGGAGCCAGCTTGTGTCTTCCTCTGGTAACGTTCCTTGAATATTCTCTTTTATTTTTTCAGAAATGGTTTGAGTTCGTTTTTCCAATGAACTAAAGGGCCAAAATAAATGGTTTGCTACAGTGGCTGATAAATGGTTTGTTATAACAGTCTGTCAAAAGTGCCCATTTTTCTGTTTGAAAAATACCCCAGCTATTTATGATGTAGAATTGTGTCATTCCAATGTCCCAAAGGGCTGAAGAGCATGCAGACCCAGACTGCAGAGCACATGGTAGTGCTTAGACAGTCAGGGACAAGGCTGGGATAACACAGCTGAATTTGAAATGGTGTCCCTTCCTTTTCTGATTAAATGACAACTTTCTATAGCTAGTAGCTGAATTATCCACGAATGCCTGCTTAAAGGGATCAGAATGAAGGGGCTTGGGCAGGTTGTCTGTAATACAAATGGCATGGTGACTATTATTAATTGTTAGGCACTGACAACACACTCTGATCTGTGTAAGACACAAATGCTCCAGTGTGAAAGGCAGATTAGAGAGAGGGCAAGATGTACCAGGAGATCCAGAGAAGATTGTTCATTGAGATCAGAATAACTTTAAAATGTATCAGAATAAAATTCTAACACGGGTGGTGTTTGAGGGCCTTGTAGCAGAAGTGAGTCTATAGGAGGGAGCTGAATGAGGAAAAGGTAGGGGATGAGGACAGAGTACTCTGGGGTTGGGAGGCTGTTCCAAGCGTGGGGTGGCATGAAAATAGGCAGGGAGAAGGAGTGAGTCAGTAATGAAGAGGTCAGTGAGGCAGAGATTGTTGGCACAGGGATAGGCTGTGAAGGGGCTAAAAAACTAGATCAGAGATGTAGGCTTGGGCAGAGTTGTGCAGGGTGTGGAGGTGAGGAGGAGCCATAGAAACAATGCATGGTAGGAGATATTCAAAGAAGGGAGCTACTGGCAGGTGAGGAAGACAAGTTTAACAGCTGCACTGTGGACAGACTGGAGAGGACAGATATGGGAGAAGAGGAGGCCAGACAAGAGAAGGTTGCAGTAAACAAGGCAAGAGATGGCCAGGTCACTGATAAGTCATCAGGCCAGGAAGGAAAGGTCAGATTTTAGCTATACCAGTGGGTGAAAAATTAACATTAGAGAGGGTTCAGTGAAGGGTGATAATGAGAATGACCAAGGGTATAGAAAAACTCACATGTCAAGATACACTGAAAAGACTGGGAAAGTGCACCCTAGAAAGGAGACAAATCAGAGGGGACATGATAAAAGAATTACAAACAACAAATAGCCGAGAGAATGGAGATCGAATGCTTTTGTTCTCCTTGGGCATGTAACACAAGGACAAGGGGACATTCAATGAAAATGAAATTTGTCAAATTCAAAACTGATAAAAGTAAATACCTTTTCACATAACATGTAGTGAAACTTCGGAACTCATTGCCACTTGATGCTATAGAGGCCAAAAATTCAGCATGATTCAAAGAGGGACTGGGCATTTATATGGATAACAAGAATATCAAGATTTATAATAGTTAATGCTAACAACAATTTTGGAAGTGATATAAAAATATAAAAAGTGATAAACATGCTTCAAGATTTAGCACAATTATTAGGGATTAGGCAGAGACTTCTGGAGCACATGGTGCTGGCCTCTGCCAGAGAAAGGATATGGGATAAAATCAACCTTGAATTTGATCCAGAGTGGTAATTCCTATGTCCCCGTGTTACAGCACCTAGGAAACATTATGTCTTTGGAAGGCATAATCCCTCCTGCCACCTCCATTGGGGTGTTGCACCTCCCCCAACACAGCTCAGCCTCCGCAGTGGTCAGTACCTGTCAATTGCTAAAGTAGATTAGGTAACAACGGTTTGCTTGTGAATAGTATTGTAATTATAGTGGTGCCATTTAGGCTACCAGTTGTGTTGGCATATTCTTGATAAACCCTATTCTTCAGGGAATGCTGATAACTCTTCTACAAACACGTGGTCTGGTTTTCAGTTAGACAGTCCAAAGAACTTAAAAACATATAAAACAGCCTGCATGTTAGATTATTAAATCATATTTGATATTTTGGGGAAACATTGTTTAGATTCTTGGATCTGATTTATTTTAACATTGTACAAGTGCAAAATGAATAAAGAAATGGCATGTCTGTGTAACTCAAAAAGTCCAGTGATTTAAAAAAAAATTAAGCGTGGTTAGTCCAAGACATAATCAAACTTTTTGAATCACAGTTAAATATGGTAGAGATGTTAAAATTTGTTAATGAATGGATCAGAGTGTTAATGAATGGAACCCACAGCTGGATTAACACAATGAACCGTAAGAGCTCAGAGTAGGTCAATGATCTGAGAACTATGAAGAACTTGCCTGACTCCCCCCAGCAACCCTGAAAGGAGCTCTTACATTTCATTGGGTAAATGTGTTTCAGCGGCAAAATAGTAAATAAACCAATGGGCAGTAAAGTCTCCAAAAGCCAATACAATATAACAACACATAACCAAAATCCATGCATGAGTTCAGTCAATGGTGTATTTATCTGAGTAACTAGCTAAATGTTTTTCAAAGGCGGAAATAAACACATCTCCACCTGAGCCAAAATAAATATTGAATGTAAAATGAATGTTGTTGCTACTTAAATTTAGTCAACTATTATCCGACAATTCCCATGATTCCCAAGCAGCCAGAAAGACTTTTCAGCGCAACCCATTGGTTTGCAGAATTCCATTTGCTCCCTTTTATTTGTTTGTACAACTGAGTGTTTAAGCCCTATCTCCTCTTGAAGGGTTCTTGCAAGTCTCCTTCACGCTAATGGGAGTCCCATGCACACACCAAGTACGAAGTATTTAATGTTCAAGCTGAGTAAATTCCTGAGATCCCAGAGCACCAGTATATATCAGAGCTGGTAATTACTTTTGTCTAAAGAAACACTATGTAGATATCTGCAACAGTCACTTTTTGGAGAGACTGGTTCTTTTCTGAGGACCGTAATCAACTCCAATGATTAAGGATTAAGTTGAGATGAATAGTGATTCTAAGATCCCTACTAATTATGCAAAGTGATCACTGTATGATGATTAATTAGTAGTTTTATTAATTAGGTTAGCAGCTTTATTTTCAGCCAGAAATATGTGACTAGAGTAAACATAACAGCCAGGCAAATGAGCTATTATGTGGCTTAGAGATCAGGATAGCTCTGCAATCTTGGTGTTATCAGGAGAATATTACTTTTTTGTGTGTTCTTAAAACATACCTTTTCCTCACAAAGAGCGCTGGAGAGAGGCTTATATAAATAGAATTTAATACAATCTAAATTGCTGGTTGGAATCAGAGAATATGCTATAAATAGGTATGAAGCACAATAGCAATTTTCTACCTTATTGTATTGCAGTCATGGAAAAAATTGTTGAAAGCACCTGGCTACAGAATCAATTACAATTCATAAATTAGACTGAGGCTTTTCTCCAAAGGCTGAGGCTGAAGCCTGAACTTGGAGAGTGTGGAGATCCTACTAACTTCCATGCATGAGCAGCTGAGTGTAGAATTTGGCCCTTTGAGCCATAGTTTCAAAGGGGCATCATCCTGGCCCATCAGATAGTGGTACTGATAAAGAACTTTGGTGCATGCAGTTTTGCAAGCACCAAAATGTTAATTGTGCACACAAAGTGAACTTGCATGCAGCCTGATTAGTCAGGTGCTGGTCTGATTTGCATGTGCAAATAGTTCCCAAGCTCACATGCATTTAATTTAAGGGCTACAGCTTTCCTTGAAGGTGCTCTGACTCTGGATTAGCTGTAAACCAGTCAGGTAGCACGAGCATTGGAGGTGTGGCCTCTATCTATTGCCAGGCATTTTAAGTACACCATCAGCACTGATTGCATTCTGAGTCCAAATCTGAAGCCCAGTTGTGAAGCATCCAGATTATTGGCAGATGTCACAGATAGAGCTGTGTATAACTGATTTTCCAGGTCAGTGGCCAAACAAACAAACAAAAAAATAATTTCAGGTTTACCCAAAACACAATCTTTTTTTACTTTTTCGGCAAACCAAACATATTGAAGAAAATACATTCAGGTACCATGAGGTGTTTTTAAACAAAAACAAAACAAAACAAAAAAACCTTTCAATTTTTAAAAATAAAACTGAAGTAAAAGTCAAAATGAAAAGTTGTTCTGAATCAAAAAGGCAAGATGTTTCATTTCAAAATGTCAAAATGGAATATTTTGACTTTTTCAGAATTTTTGTTTGTTATTTTCTATTGAAACAATTAAGTGAATCCAACACACATTCATGAAAAAGTATCAGCTAGAAAGTTTTACCCAGCTCTAGTCACAGACGATCTAAGATTTTATAAAAGTTAGGACAAGAAAAACTGCGTGCAAAAACATAGACAGAAATTTGCACCTAAAGTTTGTGAGACTGCTTTTGAAATTTTGTTCCTTAGGGTGCTTTTTATAGATATTGGGGCCTGTTTTCTAGACACAGGAAACTAACTGTGAGGAAAACAGTCCTGTGAGGGGGAGAACTGAATCCACTTTCCTTTACCATTATTTGAGCTTCAGATCTTAATAGCAGTTACCCTCCCAAAAATCAATAAGGCAAAATCTTCTGAATTAAATTAAAAAATGAGGGAAGGTTGGGTATTTCTCTCTTTGACCTCCCCTGCCCCCAACGGACACCCACACCAGAAAGGACCTGATTTACATTTTTCTTACACTAATGTAAACTGGGAATAATGCCAGTGAGATCAATGAAGTTACACCAGCATAAAGCTGGTGTAAGAGAGAAATCTGAGCCTAATGCTTGAGCTGATTTCCATTAAAAACAGAGAAAGATTCACCTCTGCTATGTGATATTTGTATTGCTTAGTTTGTTTACAGAAAAACTCCAAGATTTACAGCAGAGATGTTAAAGAATAAATGCAAGACAAAACCCCAGCAGCAAAAGTGTGGTTCTAATTTAGGTTTTTTTTTTAAACCTGCCCCAACATTGAAACTTTAAGGTGACATGGAAGTTATTTTCGTAAGACCCTCTGCATGGAAATAATTTCTTTAATGTCCCCTACATTTGTATTGCCAACTCTTGTAAAACCCACTGCTGAACTCAAAAACAATCCAGACACGAAAGGCCAGTGCCCCGAAACTCTTGGGAGAATCTATAATTTTCATGCAAAAAACCTGACCATTTCCCCCTTGCTCTTCACCTTAACTAACTTTTCCCACTTGTCATAGTTCTTTTTCTCTTCTGCCTTTCATCCTGTTTTATTTCATTTCCTGATCAGAACACCCCTCAAAGAAGCAGAATGTGGCTATGCTACAAACACTGCTACATCTCTATCCTGCCCCGTCCTCCTTCTGGTTCTTTGTACACATTGAAATGGTTTGAAATGGAGGTGGGAGAAGCACATGGTTCAGAGCTTAGATTAAATTCTTGCTGCACAGAGTAGAATTTGCATGGCTCTTGAAATAGCTAACTGGGGGAGAGGAGGATGTGCCTCTCTTCTCTGCTGGAAATAACAGTTGCGAAGAAGGAATTCATTTGCTGCATTGCTTGCGAATTATAGTTCCTTTCCATCTGTCTCCTTTGCGAAGGAGGACACAGCTTGATGCCTTCCTTTCTTCCTGTTTATATTTAAACCCTTATATGTCTTTCACAATTTCTTCTTCTTGTCACCTTTCTGCTTTAAGTCACTGGTCTCCTCTCTCCTCTCCTAGCTCTTAACTGCCAGTTTTTAATCAGCGTCGCTTTTAGATCCTCCTCTGTTCTTCCTTCTGCTGCATTTCTGCCCTCTGGCTCTGCCTACTCTTGCGTTTTTCCTTCTAATTTCCTAGTTGACTGAAAAATGTACAAAAATAACTGTTTCCTTTTTTTTGGAGCTGAATTTCAAAATTTCAATGACGTTTCATTAGAATTCCTAAATTTGAAACATTTTGATCAGCTCTAGCAATGATCTAGCTCCAGTGTAGGTGAGCCATGAGCAGCAGATAACAATTTGACCACCTTCTCCTATCCACCTGCTCTGAGCGGGGTTAGACAACATGTTTGTTAGAACACCAGCATTCTCGCTGTATTAGAACTCCCACTGGTATCACTGCAACTGCAGGAAGCATGAAGAAGAATGTTTGTGTAGACAAGACCTCCCTGACAGTGAGAGCTCTCTGCAGGGGAATAGTCTCCTCAGAGAAATGGTAGAGGCCCCATCACTTGGACATTTGAAATTAGACTGGACAATGTACAGTGGGAAATAATCCTGCATAGGCACAGAGATGGACTAGATAAATGATTTTCAATATGTGGTCCGCAGATTGCTGGGGACCCGCAGACTATGTCTAAGGCTAAGAGACTATGTCTAACGGGTCCGCGAAAGGTTGTTGTTACCATAGGACATTAGCTTTCAACCTGTGGCCCATGGACTGCTGGGGGTCTACAGACTATATCTAAGACTTCCAAATGGGTCTGCACCTCCATTCAAAGTTTTTCAGAGGTACGCAAATGAAAAAAGGTTGAAAACCACTGGACGAGATGGACTCTAACAAAGATTGTTCTTTGTATTCTATATTCTTACCGTTCATGCCTTCCTCTTTCAGACCCTATTCTTTTTAATCCCACCTTCTTTATCTGCACCCACCTTCTGACCTCTCTCTCACCACCACTGCCTATTCCCTTCTATTCAGAACACTTCAATATCTCCTCCCTCCTATGCCAACTTGTCCTCTCTTATCTCGTTTCCTCTCTTTATCAAAAAAAATTTTTTAAAAGACTTTGGGGGAATCTCAGATCTGAACTTTGTTGTTTCAACTCTTCATAATTATTGACTATAATAGGGTTCAAAAAGAACTAGATAAATTCATGGAGGATAGGTCCATTAATAGCCATTAGCCAGGATGGGCGGATGGCGTCCCTAAGCCTCTGTTTGCCAGAAGCTGGGAATGGGCGACGGGATGGATCACTTGATGATTACCTGTTCTGTTCATTCCCTCTAGGGCACCTGGCATTGGCCATGGTCAGAAGACAGGATACTGGGCTAGATAGACCTTTGGCTGTTCTTGTAATCACCATTATACTTAGTGGAATTGGGTCTGTAGTTAGTACATAATTTACATCAAATAATATAACGCATGTAACTATGGGCCATATTCTACCTTTTACTGTGGCATAGAAGTCCCATGTATTACAATAAGGGATTGGCATTTTGTATGCAGAGTAGAATATGGCAGGATGTAATTAACCTCCTGTATGTTTTATGGTACAAAAAAAGTGAGTCCCACCTACAAGTATACAATAATGAGTATCCAGTATAGAATTGATACTATTGTGGGACTTGTTTGGAGAGAGTCAAAAAAGTCAGTTGCTGCCACCTAGAATTCAAGTTTCATCCAAAGAAATAGCCAGGATAGGGGAAACTAAGGAAGATTTTTCAACTGACAGTATGACGACTATGACTGAGGATAAAAATGAACAGAAAAAAAGGGGGTGAACCAAAGAAGTGCCACAAAGTATTTGAAACAATTTCCTTTCCTATCTTTGGACAAGATGCAGGCTCCAATTAGGTAAAACACCACCATGAAATGGTTGTTTCATCATAATAGTGCTGTGAACTGCATTTACTTTAAAAAGCACACTGAATGCATACATTTCTGTTAAAAAAGAAGAGCTGATGAAAACAGGCACAAAACCAGGTAAAAGGATGACAATTCTCAGTGTCTCAGACCTCAGACTTTTTAAAAACGTGTGGTACAGTTGGGCTTGATGCAGTTACACTATGTCAGGTTTTGTTAGCAAATCACTGACATAATGCTGCTATGAAGGAATCATGTTTATTGACTGTATTTGTTAATGTATTTCTCTGCTGTGACTATTTTGTATGCTGAGGCTGAGACAAGCTACATCCCACTGTCCAGATCATGTGGGCCATCCCAGAGCAATTTCTGTGCAAAAAACATTCGTGTGGATGATCTTTATAGCTTAAAAAGGGGAGACACGATCATATTTTTCTCTCTTGCACAGTTCACTGCTACACAGAACTTTGTACACTGTAGCTGCACAAAATAAAATAAAATATTACAATTTGGTTCCAAAATCATTTCATTAGAGTGAGGTTTAGAAAAATGCCCCATTATTTTCAGCTTTCCTTGCCTGAGTTTATCTCTCCGACTTCAGGACTGACAGTGGACAAAGCATTAGAAAAAGTTGGTAGACTGTCACAGAGAGCATTTGAATATACTGTGGGCCTGGTCTCACACCCACTGACGTCAATGGGAGTTTTTGCACTGGCATTAGTGCTGACTTGATCAAGCAATAGAAAAACTAGCTACTGATCCCAAAGAGAAACTTTCCCTTTTGCTAAGGCTGAATCTTAAACAACATATTTAAACATGATTTCATTGCATCTCACTCTCAGAGACAATTTTTCCTGGCACGTGATTCCACAGAACATCCCTTATTTTCCTCACACTCACTTTGATATCAGTTGTAAACAACAGGAACTCAGTTTTTTAAAATATCTGCTATTCGTTGCTGAACAAAGGCAGAAGCAAAAACATTGCAGGATTAGACTAAAACAGTGGAGTTTAGATTTTTTTCATTATAGTTATATACACACACAGACACAAATATATATATATATATATATACATACAAACTCATAGTATAAATATATTCATATAATACTGTAAAAATATTAATATAGCTCTAACTGTTAATACCTGATTTATATGGACTAACCTTATGCTGCGTTTATTTGATGATGTTTCCAGTTAATCTGGTGGCCATATTAGAAGCCCTAGTTTTAGAGGATCAGCAATAGTCAAGACATCCAGGAAAAAGGAGCCTGGATGTGTAAGCCAGTCACTTCTTGCCATGTGCCTTTAGAGGAGTTAAGTTGGAGGAGGGCCTTTGTATCTCAGCATCAAGTTGAAGGAGCGGGCGAAGTTGTTGGCAAGCTTGCAGCTGTGGGTCTCCTCCACCAGGGGGAGCAGAAACGCCAGGAGCAATAAGAACAGCAGGAGTATCTGCAGCGGCAGCGCTGCCCAGCACACGCGGTGCAGGAAGGGACACATCCCCCCTGGACGTCTCTAAAAGACACAAACCAAACGGGGATGACGGATTTATTGAGCATATTAACAAGAAAAATAATGGCAATAATTGAGGGAGGTGTGATGGGCAGGGAGTAAAGACACCGCAAATATTTCCTAGAATCAGTGATAACGGAGGTGGAAAAGACCTTTTAGCCCATCTTATCCAGTGCAGAACTGCTGCCTGTGATATATTCCTGCATGTTCTCTACAGTTTGACTGATTCAAGTAATGGCAATTGAACCACTTCTCTGAGGTGATTTCATGGGCTAACAGACCTCAGTGCTAGGAATTATTTTCTTGAGAATTATTGCGCGGCTTCATTGGAGAAAGAAAACAACGATCCTTAGGGTCAGGTTTCTGATTGTTAAGCAATTACACACACACACACACACGACTGCTAATTGGTCTTCTCCCAGGTAATGCCGAGGAGAAAGAGTCCATTTTAGCAGCTAATATGTCACAGCAAAATGAAAGTTTGCTTCCTGGGAGAAGCCAAACAGTCTTAGGCTTTGTCTCAGCAGAGGAGCTTCATATGCTGTTTGTATTCATTATGGCCAGATCACTCAGAGATTTGATTTGGTTTGGTCTCCCAGTGCAGTCTGATCCTTGGGCCCTCTCTTTATTGCTGACCTTCCTCATGGGTAGGGAAAGCAGGAGAAGGCTCCCACATTATTACAGCCAATCCACTGTTTCTCATGTTTTGCCAAACAAATTTTATACTTCACAAGATGCAACAGAATGACAAAGAAAAGGGAGAAGCACAAGAGATGGTGAAAGCTGCCTTTAACATGAAGTACCCCACGAAAGGATGAGAAGAGCCAAATTCTGCTCAGTTACACTGGTGCAAATTGAGAATAATTCTATTGCCCACAAGGAGTTGCTTTGGATATACACCAATGTTACAGACCAGAATTTGGGCCTGGGACTTCAGGAAATACTCATTAAAGTGGAGGGTTCATAGTGGCAGGATTCCTGGTGATTATTAAAGATCTCTCAGGAAAAAAAATGGTTAAAAGTAACCAAATACTCGGGTGAGGCAGTTTTTTCAGCAGGCATGGATTTACATTGGCAGCACAGTAATGATATTTAGCATCTACCCAATACCAGTCATTGGGATATCCTAATTTTGGCAATTAATTGGTGTTTGACTATTAGCAGTAAACATGCCCAATGGCCTGTGATGGGATGTTAGATGGAGTGGGATCAGAGTTACTACAGAGAATTCTTTCCTGAGTGTCTGGCTGGTGAGTCTTGCCCACATGCTCAGGGTTTAGCTGATCACCATATTTGGGGTTGGGAAGGAATCTTCCTCCAGGGCAGATTGGCAGAGACTCGGGGGGGGTTTCGCCTTTCTCTACAGCGTGGGGCACGGGTTACTTGCTGGAAGATTCTCTGCACCTTGAAGTCTTTAAACCATGATTTGAGGACTTCAATAGCTCAGACATAGGTTTGATACAGAAGTGGGTGCATGAGATTCTGTGGCCTGTGTTGTGCAGGAGGTCAGACTGGATGATCATAATGGTCCCTTCTGACCGTAAAGTCTATGCTTTACGAATCTTAATTAATTAATTCACATAACACATCTGTGAAGGGTAGTATCCTCATTTCACAAATGAGGAAAAAGAGAAGTTAAGTGACTTGCTCAAAGCCACAAGGGAAACCAGTGTCAGAGCTGGGATTAGAAATTCAAACTCCTGGCTCTCATTTATACTCAGATTACTAGGCAATACTTTCCTCTCACCTCATTACCAACACACACTGTCCTTTGAAAACACCAGCAGAGAAGAAAATGTCAATAGACTAGAACACTGTCACAGACGAATGGTCTGTATTAGAAATTGTTGAGCTGTTTCTCCCCCTTGTAACTAAACTCCTCAACCTCCTGCTGCTATATATATTATATATATATATAAAAATGCTAGGGCATTTATAGAAATTGCCAAGGCACACAACCAAGACACAGTTTCAGAGCATGAGATAATGATTCTGTAAAAATATTCTTTTGTGACAGCTGATGTATTACTGCGGTATCAAATGACTGATGGAGATCCAGTTATTGGATCTGGCGGATGTCGAGACAATAGAGTGACAGCTGGTTGGTCTACCCTTTCTGACTTGCTGCATTGCGACTGTGTTAAGGCCTGATCCAAATTCCACTGAAGACAGTGGAAACTCCCAGCCCTTTGAGAATATGTTGGGTGCTTCGGCTGCTTCTGTTCATCTTTTGCTTTCAGTGAAGTGCTAGAAAAAGTTGGGAGTCTAAATTAAGGTGTTCCCTGAGGGAATGTCACTGTGCACAGCTGGCCTTCACAAAGCAAATCAAAACGTAGTGACCCAGGTAGCATTGCAGGAGCCATTTCTACATATGAATGTGCTGTTCTTGACTATTGTGTCCAACATACTAGACACAACTGGGTGTCCTTATAAGTTTTTCCCTTCTATTAGTCCTAAAGGCCAAACCCTAAAGTCCTTAGTATGCTCTTAAATTAGAGTTTTGCCCAAGTAAGGACTGAATAAAATCTGAGCCGGGGAAGGGAATTCGCACCCTTATGTTGAATAGTCCCACTGATTACAAAGGGGTTAGTCACAGAGTAAGGTACTAATAACCAGGAGTACAGGTGGGAGCATCAAGTCCTGAGTGAAGCATTCGGGGTTCGGCTCTAGATTCTATAAAACAGGCTCTTCTTCAACATCACCACACTCTCCTTGGAGCCATGTAACTCAATGGCATTTCACTAGGGATTTCTATTTTCCCTAAAAGCAGCAAAGAGTCCTGTGGCACCTTATAGACTAACAGATGTTTTGGAGCATGAGCTTTCGTGGGTGAATACCTACTTCGTCAGGTGAATTCGTCGTATTCACCCACGAAAGCTCATGCTCCAAAACGTCTGTTAGTCTATAAGGTGCCACAGGACTCTTTGCTGCTTTTACAGATCCAGACTAACACGGCTACCCCTCTGATACTATTTTCCCTAGTTCTTCTCCATTTCCGTTTAATTCTCCATTGCCACCATAGTAGCCTAGTCCCGCAATGTGGTAGAGATACTTGTTCTAAATTCCTGTTTCTCAGACTCCAGAGCCATGCAAAACCAGACCGTGGTTATTGCTATTTGCCGACAGTGGTACACTTCTACCTCGATAGAACGCTGTCCTCGGGAGCCAAAAAATCTTACCGCGTTATAGGTGAAACCGTGTTATATTGAACTTGCTTTGATCCACCGGAGTGCACAGCCCAGCCCCCCCAGAGCACCGCTTTACTGCGTTATATCCAAATCCATGTTCGATCAGGTGGCGTTATATCGAGGTAGCGGTGTAGTTTTGTTTGATGGAAGATTTGGGGAAGAATTATCCTTGCCTTGTGAAGATGAAGAGTAACTCTTTCTCCCACTGTCAGAAAATGAGCACTTGTACCAGGAATAGGGCGTGGAAGTACCATTCTCTCTGGCACAAGGTTTAATATCAGCGTTAGTAAAGGAAGAGTTCCCTATAACAGTGAACAGCTCAGTGAGGGATGGACATTACAGATGAGATTTTCAAAAGCAGCTGAGGGAGTTAATTGATTGTGCTCCTAACTCCCTTTGGAGCTTTTGCAAATCCCATCAGAAAACTCTCAAGAGTTCAGTATTGCTTCTGAAATTTGCCTTATGTTTGGAGCTAATTGCCAAGCCAGCTGCTCTGCATTTGCCTGCCTAGTTATTTATTCCTGCTGGAGAGGGGGTACAGAAACTCTAGGCTTTTCTATTTGTGCCTCAGCTCCACTTCTGTTGTCATCCAGCAGGTGCCTTAAGAGTATCCAGGACTTCCTTAGATTCCTAGGGCATCCATGTTGCCAGTAAGTGTAGTCCCTCTCTCACTCTCTCTTGCCTGTGCCAGCTCTCCTAGGGAGGTGTAGACGGGAGGAGATTGCTCACTAAGGGCCAAACTCTGCTTGGCCTTCAGTAGGTGCTCAGTGGTGGTGAGAAGGATGCACGGAGCCTTTCCCTCATCTTCCATGGACTGCCTGAAAAATCCTAAAGGTGCACAAAGGGGGCCGGGAGGGGGCAGAGTCAGGTCTCTACTCCTCCACGCCAGCCTCAGGGATGGAGAGAGGCACACCCCATAAAGGGGTATAGTAGGGGATGCACTCCCCCAGTGCATCTACAAACTCCAGGAGAAATGGCCTCTGAGGCAGACTCCTCCATGGCCCCTCTGGCATGGTGTGACTCCACGCTCTGCTCAAGACAGAGCTATGGCTAACAGGCATGCTCTAGCCCTGACTGTCTGGAAGCCCAGCTGACAGAGCTCCATACAATGCCTGCCAGCAGGAGTTGTGTCTTAGCACTACAAGGAACACATGAATTCTACTCCCAAGCCTGGTCATTAATTCAGTACAAGTATAAGACACCATGGCTCAGTTTCTCCCTCTGCAAAACAGGGAATGGCCTTATCCACAGATGTGTCACAAGGCTTAAATAGTGCTTGTCAAGTGCTTCAAGATCCACCACTAAAAGCTGCAAAACAATGCTGCATTTCATGGCACTGTGTATCTTACATATACTATTTTTCTGAGGCTGCCTTATTTATAAGCTAAGACTTTATTTCACTGGGGCTTTTAGTAGAGTAAGATATCACTCAATGAGACTAACGGTAGCCAAATCTGGCATTACATCTACTGTGCAAATATGGACTTTCACACTGGGGAAAAACCTGAGGCAAGGAAAATGAATTTACTTTGCCTGCAGTTTCTAACCTATTTCCTTGCTGGGGTTGAAGAATAACTTTTTCCTACACAGCCCAACTTCTCCATTTTGCCTGATCACATAGCAAGATCATAATTTTGTATTTCACACACCAGTTTCTTCTTGCTCTTGTAGCTCGAAAGCTTGGTCTCTGTCTCTTTCGCCAACAGAGTGAGAGCTCTGGACCAATAAAAGATACTACCTCACCCACCTTGTGTCTCTCATATCCTGGGACTAACATGGCTACAACAACACTGCAAAGAACGTTTTCCTACTACTCTCCCTTTGACTTGGTTTTGATCATAATCCAGAATACAGGAGAATGTTGTGTTAATTTGTCCTAGGGACCTAAGACATAGTAGCATCGTAAACCACAGCCTGTCCAGCTAATGGTACACTACTTATCGGTGAGTTTAATTACTTTGCTGCTATCTATGCATGCCAGGCATATCACACACACACACGGCACCTCCAGAGCTGCTGTACATATCAGGGGTCCCGTGGGGGAAAAAAAAAGTGATCATATAATTAAAGACTGTATCGTAATGCACAGGGGTCTGATCTTAGATTACACAAACAATATTAATTCTGCATTTCTTACCTATGGAATGCTTGGGTTTGTAACCTTAACGTTTTTAAAATAGGTGGGTGGCGATGTGTGTCCCCATGCTACATTGGTGGGGAATTTTGAGAGCTGCACTGTTCATAAGCAGACAGACAAATTCCAGGGTTTTTAATTCCTCCGGTGCACTCAGAAGTACACAAAGTTGACTAGACCAACAGCCAGAGTCTTTGTACAAGGGTCAATTTAAAATCACAGCAAGAAACAAACCAGCAGTTTACACTCTGAGTCTCAGAAGACATATGGACGACATTTCAATGTTTCTGCTGCAAAGTCGCTTAAAACTAAGTACATTGCCATATGTTCCTGTGACACGGATGGATTTACCACAGCCAGCTCTACTGATAGATATGGCACAACGTGCACTTAGGATAATAATGCCACAGGCAAAGTGGTGGCACCGGATCTGTTAGAGCAGCACTGCAGATAAGAAAACATTGCCTTCGACAATTCTTTATATATAAGGACACACAAGTTTCTGGTTTTGAACTCAGCAAGGTCATGACATGATCAATGGAAGCTGCTTCCTTTCTCTATCTCCCCCCCACTCCTTTATTTTTATTTTTTTAAATTGGGGATATTTGATCCTTGATAAGAGCTTAGGAAGCAGTGGGGAAGATTAATAAACAGATGTATAGGATAGTGAGCAGCAGGTATAGTGGTGCATCCAGGAGATAACCTACAGTGCTGCTACAAAACTGAAGCCCAGTCTCCCATTAGAATAGCTCGGGGGTCTGACAGAGTCCAGGGAGTGAACAGGAGAGCCCACACTCTGATCACTCAGAAACCAATTAGTTCTGCAGAGAAAGTTGATTGAGATAATTAGATAACCAGGGACAAAGAGCCAATTAGCCTATCAATCCAAGTCTGATAAAAAGGAAGGGGGGTGGAGGGGGAGAGAAACAGGGCTAGCAGAGCCCAGGCACACAGGATACAGGCAATTACACACCTGTGGCTGGCCTGTACCAGCTGACTTGGGCTCCCAGAGCTCAAGCTGCTGGGGTGTTTAATGGCAGTGTAGATGTTCCAACTCTGGCTCCAGCCCATAATCTGGGACTCTCCCACCTTGCAGAGCCCTAGAGCCGGGATCCAGCCTGAGCCCGGGTGTCTACACTACAATTAAACAACCTTGCAGCCTGAGTCAGCTGTCACAGGCCAGTCACAGGGTTTTAACTGCAGTGTAGACATATCCACAGAGACTTGAGGAATGGGCAACCTCTGTTCCCCAGAGGACGTGATGAGAGGGCCTAAAGCACAGAAACTGTAACCAGGCAGTTGCATGGGGACTGTGGTGGTATTGGTGAAGGGAACGCAAAATAAAAAGCACTGCAAATGCACAACTTGTGGTGTCTGTGCAGTTTTTGTGGGCAAGAAAACAGGCGCAAAAGCATGCCCTGTTATAAGCAGCCAAAGATTTATCCTTGTTCTACTGAGCAATCCTAAGCAGAATTATAGCTAAGGTTTCTAAACAAGATAATGTGCATTTAAACTGGTCCTATTCAAACAAGTGCCTTGAGAACCCAACCAGAGACAAAGGCGGATGGCAGTTCTTATACAAATATAAAAAAAGGTGTTTAAAAGTGCCAAAAACTGACTTTATTCTGTTTCTAGCCACCACAACTCCCTCTGGCTTCCTTCAGTTATGGGGTGATTACAATAATCCTTCATAAAATAACACTAAGTTTTGCCGTTACCGGAACAGTTCATTGGAAGGATCTTTCTTGCAAAGTAAATGAACATCACACCTTCATTCAGAACTAATTGGAACCCTCCTGGCGTCCTCAGCAGAAAGATGAGACTCAAGGTCTCAATGGACATGGAAACTAAGATACCTTCTTACTCCTAGGGTGGCGTCTTACCTTACATACCGAGAATGAGGCAGTGTATGCAGCTTGCACTGCTGGTTTGTCTTGTGGATAAATAGGAGACTCCACTTTCTGGGCACGTACTGTAACCAGTGCTAGATCTAAAAACACTGGGATGGATTCACTCCCCAGAAGATCCCTTGGCAGCAGAATTAGGATGTAGTAGTAAGGCGGTTCACTAGTGGGTGAAGCTACCTAGCCCAGCCTCCCACTATGGGAGGAGGCAAAGCCAGGTTGATTCAGCCTTTTTCCTGGGAAGTCTCTGCTGATGGGGCTCCTATAAAGTCTCAGTGAAATTGAACACTGCCCTCTCCCATGCATCCCTGGCTTACACCATTGGCCCAGAAAGCGGGGATACTACCCTTATGTGACTGGAGGGTGAATCTATGTCACTGTTTTAAATGGTGAGAAGTCCATTTTGCCATGAATCATGCACGCTTGGGGCATGTATTGTTGTTTGATTCCTAAACCTATAGGCTGGCCTGGGTGCACATGAAATGAACAAAAACCACATAGGCCAATTCTCCTTGGGAAGAAAATGTTCATGGTTGGAGCAAAGATGGGCTCCAGCCACAAATCTAAGATCCAGATCTGAACTACTCCAATGATCTGGTGTATTTGGCCTTGAAGTTTTGGTTCAAGGGGAAAGATTTCTCTTATTTAGGGGGAAAGAGTTCCTCAGTGTTCATAAAACATGCATTAAACCGGAGAAAATGTGTCACCTTAATGCACTTTTTAAAAAGCAGTTTCTATTTTACCAAACATGTTATTTTACAGCAGACTTCAAATGACTCATAGACTTTAGGGTCAGAAGGGACCAATATGATCATCTAGTCTGACCTCCTGCACAAAGCAGGCCACAGAACCCTACCCATCCACTTATAACAAACCCCTAACCTATGTCCGAGTTATTGAAGTCTTCAAATTGTAGTTTGAAGACCTCAAGCTGCGGAGAATCTACCAGCAAGTGACCCATGCCCCACGCTGCAGAGGAAGGCAAAAAACCTCCAGGGCCTCTGCCAGTTTGCCCCAGAGGAAAATTCCTTCCTGACTCCAAATATGGCGATCAGCTAAACCTTGAGCATATGGGCAAGACTCACCAGCCAGCACTCAGGAAAGAATTCTCTGCAGTAACTCAGATCCCATCCCATCCAACATCCCATCACAGACCACTGGGCATACTTATCTGCTGATAATCAAAGATCAACTGCCAAAATTAAGCTATCCCATCATACCATCCCTTCCATAAACTTATCAAGCTTAGTCTTAAAGTCAGATATGTCTTTTGCCCCCACTACTCCCCTTGGAAGGCTGTTCCAGAACTTTACTCCTCTAATGGTTAGAAACCTTCATCTAATTTCAAGTCTAAACTTCCTAGTGTCCAGTTTATACCCATTTGTTCTTGTGTCTACATTAGTACTAAGCTTAAATAATTCCTCTCCCTCCCTAATATTAATCCCTCTGATATATTTATAAAGAGCAAGCATATCCCCCCTCAGCCTTCTTTTGGCTAGGCTAAACAAGCCAAGCTCTTTGAATCTCCTTTCATAAGACAAGTTTTCCATTCCTCGGATCATCGTAGTAGCCTGTCTCTGAACATGTTCCAGTTTGAATTCATCCTTCTTAAACATGGGAGACCAGAACTGCACACAGTATTCCAGATGAAGTGCCTTGTATAACGGTACTAACACCTCCTTATCTTTGCTGGAAATACCTCGCCTGATGCATCCTAAAACTGCATTAGCTTTTTTAACGGCCATATCACATTGGCGGCTCATAGTCATCCTGTGATCAACCAATAGTCCAAGGTCCTTCTCCTCCTCTGTTGCTTCCAACTGATGTGCCCCCAATGTATATCTAAAATTCTTATTATTAATCCCCTAGTGCATGACCTTACACTTTTCACTATTAAATTTCATCCTATTACTATTACTCCAGTTTACAAGGTCATCCAGATCTTCCTGTATGATATCCCGGTCCTTCTCTGTGTTAGCAATACCCCCAGCTTTGTGTCATCTGCAAACTTTATTAGCACATTCCTGCTTTTTGTGCCAACGTCAGTAATAAAAAGGTTAAATAAGATTGGTCCCAAAACTGATCCTTGAGGAACTCCATTAGTAACCTCCCTCCAGCCTGACAGTTCACCCTTCAGTACGACCCGTTGGAGTCTCCCCTTTAACCAGTTCCTTATCCATCTTTCAATTTTCATATTGATCCCCATCTTTTCCAATTTAACGAATAATTCCCCATGTGGAACCGTGTCAAATGCCTTACTGAAATGCCTTACATCTGCCATGAGTCTGACTACCAAAACCACACAAGCTATGATGTATTTTTAACAGGTCACTATATATATGCTCTGTTACTGTAAATAGATTTTGTTTCCTGTATACTTCTTGTCATATCTTAAGTTCAGTCTGTGTTATTAGTGTTTTCTCCCAGACAAGGAGTGAGCGCTATAGCTTTGTCCACAATTTCCTGGATGGCTGCATTAATTTGATTGACTCAAGATCTATAGTGACTTCTAAAGAAGATTAAATTACACACTCCCTCTTGCCCATGTGCTGCTGGAGATTACGTCCAGCAACTTCTCAAAAAGAAGCAATTAGGTGACTACAAATTTAATAAACTCTAATTATATTGTTTGTACAAACAATAAAGCCAAAATTATTTGTACAGCAAGGAACTGTAATTACTTTGGGGAAAAAAAATCAGACAGTCCTACCTAGCCTCAGAAACAACCAGCTTTGGATTTCCTATTTATTCTAAAAATGCTCATGGAATATTTTCAGTTGGCTAGGAGCCAACCATTCAAAGGTAACATTTATTATCATTATTGTTTTGTATTTGGTCTATAATGTCCTGGCATGTGCTAGGTGCACTACAGACAAATATACATACATGTTACCCCATCACGGGCACCTGTCAAAAACTCACAGAGGCTGATACAATTTCCTGCAAATGTTTATTGTTGTTGTTGGTCTACAAGATATCATTCTTTATGAGATAATGATCTCTTTGTGTTCATCTGGCGAGGGGCATGTCCTCAGTAGACAAGCAGAATGAAAAAGGGAGTGAGCAGAAAGCAGCACATTAATATAAATGGAAGAGGCTCTGACATAGACAACATTCAGCCATGAAATGGAATGGAGGCAGAAAGACATGGAATGAGACTGGCAGCATCTGTGCACCTCAATGCCCCCACCCCAAACTATTGAAACGTGGAAGATTAAATGAGAATCACCACAAACAACACATCACAGAAGCAAAAGATCAATTCAGCACCGGCCATCCTGCCCCTGCTGCTGCTTCTATGAGGCTTCTATAAAGAGGGATATCACAAATCATCCAAGCTGAAATTCATCCCCTGAGCAGAGGATCAGCACCTGGCCTAGGTACCATTCAAGTCCCCCAAACAGGGGGTCTGCTCCTTCTGCACACATGCTGAGGGGAGTGGATTTTACAAGCTATGAGGTGAGGCAGCCCCTTCCCACAAGTGGTGCAGTCTTTGAGGTACAAGTTAATTAACGCAGAACATTATTAGTCATTCACCCAGAGAATTTTCATTTGCTGCAGTTTTGAAGGGATACAACCAACATAAAATGTATAGTTAAAAAAATTCCTTACTCAGCTACTGACACCACCATAGATCATTTAACCTCAATTTTAAAAAGCAACTACAAATATTTTAAAACTCTTATTTGCACCTCCCTATTTATACTTTTTGTCCTTCTCCCATCTCAGATAGCACTGAGACCAGACTGGTCGATGTCACTCTCTAATTCTTGTGAGCTAGTCTGCATGCTGTTATGTCGGGGGATGTTTAACTCATAGATGAATATCAGATCATAACGGACCCAATTCTGCTTTCAGTGGCAGCAATATGAATCTGGGATAACTTCATTGAGGTCCATGGACCATCACAGGTGTAAGGTGGGTGTAAATGACAGCAGCATCTGGATCATTAGCATTTCTAAATCACCCGGCACCTAGAGCCACCTGACAATGTTCTTTTAGGTGCAAAGGGAACTCACTCACAACGTGTTCTGGTTCTTTTTCTGAATTTCTTTGTCTCTCTCCCTTTGCACTGGGTAGTCGTTCAGCAGTCAGGGAAGCAGGGCTGCCCAGAGGATTCAGGGGGCCCAGGGCAAAGCAATTTCAGAAGCCCCTTTCATTAAAAATAGTTGCAATACTATAGAATACTATATTCTCATGGGGGCCCCTGCAGGGCCTGACGCCTTGCCTCACTCCCCCCCCCCCGGGGGCCCTGCAGGGAAGGGCTTCAGCGCTTCTCGGCAGGGATGTTTTGCCTACTGTGGGCCTAACTGATACTAACCTGCCAATATTTCATGCAGGTATCATCAGAAATTACCAGTGTATCTGGACATTGCTCAAGAGGATGAGAGAGACTGAGTACCAGCCAACATTAAGGTGCTGTGCTGAAGGATGGAATCTCACTGCTCAGTGGAGATACAAAAGCCACAAGCATTTTCCACTACATGTGACTCTGACCGAGACAGCCATATTAAAACACAAGTCCTTGATTGGTTCTTTGAACTTTCCCTTTAGGGTCATTACCATGGAAAAGTAGTTTTACTCAATGTCCGACAGCCTCTACAGCAAGAATTAAGATGCCACATTGTTTTTCTAGGCTGATAAGGAACTTAAGGGAAGATTCTTGCCACTTGAGCTATCATGCTGAAAAAAATCCAGTGATCTTTCTGTTTGGCTCATTACACCCAGCCCCTAGTGCTGAGTTGCAAGTACAATAAGGACAAGGCTCTGGGGGTTACCGTAAGGGTTCAAGATTGGCCAGAATTACTCGAGAGGTGTGGGTATCACACTGCATATATTAGCAACTTCACCAGGATATGAGCTGGGTAGGGCTTTTGTCATAAACAGATAGTTAAGGGTTAATGTCTCTTTTACCTGTAAAGGGTTACAAGCAGTGAACCTGGAACACCTGACCAGAGGACCAATCAGAAGACAAGATACTTTCAAATCTCGGTGGAGGGAAGTCTTTGTTTTGTGTTGGTTGTTTGTCTGTTGTTCTCTCTGGGTTCTGAGAGTGACCAGACATACCTATAGGCTCTCTAATTTTCTGTTCACATAGTAAGTACAAGTAGAAGGCAGTTTAGTCTTTTTGATTGTTTTCTTTATTTTCAAATGTGTATTTTACTGGAAGGATTTTAATTTGTATTTGTGCTGGGGGGAAGGCTTCTCTCTAGTGTCTATAAGCTGAAAGACCCTGTAACATTTACCATCTTAACTACAGAGACAACTTTTATTTTTTTCTTTCTTTTATTAAAAGTTTTTCTTTTTAAGACCTGATTGATTTTTTCCCCTTGTTGAGGCTCAAGGGAACTGAGTCTGTACTCACCAGGGAATTGGTGGGAGAAAGGGACAGAGAAGGGAGGGGGGAAGGTGGAATCCCTCTGTTTTAGATTCAAGGAGCTTGAATCTGTATTACCTCTTGGGGAGGGGGAAAGAGGAGGGGGCAAGGTGCACTCCTCTCTGTTTTTAGATTCAAGGAGTTTGAATCACAGTGTTCTTCCAGGGTAACCCAGGGAGGGAAAGCCTGGGAGAGGCAACGGTGGGAGAAAGGGTTTACTTTCCTTGTGTTAAGATCCAGGGGGTCTGGGTATTAGGGTCCCCAGGGAAGGTTTTGGGGGGACCAGAGTGTACCAGGCACTCCAAGTCCTGGTTGATGGCAGTACCAGAGGATCTAAGCTGGTAATTAAGCTTAGAGAAATTCATGCTGGTACCCCATCTTTTGGACTCTTAAGGTTCAGCGTGGGGATTTATACCATGACAGCTTTACTGCATCTTTTGTACACCTGGGGAGTAGCCTTGCTGCACTGGGAAGCCTTGGCATGGGAAGGATTTAGGGACCACAAGATCCATGTGTGCATAACAAGGAGATTTAATGCCAGGTGTGAGTGTTCAGCATCCCTTAACAGGAATGGGATGTGGTTCTCAGAGGGAGTTATTTGATCAAGAGTTATTTGTGTGGTGATATAATCACAAAACTTATTATTCATTCATTTAACTTTGCATTGTCTAAATAAAGTCTCAGTCTATACCATCTAATAACAAGTCAGATGAGAAGATGTAAAGTGGGAGCCATCTTTATTTATGAACTAAGCAAATGAGGGTAGAGAAAAAGGCTTGATTCAATCCCATTAAGGGCAATAGAAAGACTCAAGATCAGGCCCCAAAAGAAGAACTGCTCCTTAACTTTAATCAAAAGCTGGTGTTTTCTTCTCTTCTTTCAAGCCTATCCCTTTTTGTCTCCTCTACTGTCTCTGCTCTTTGTTGTTTCAGCCTTTTATGTGAGTCCCAAGAGAAATTCCTTCACAGAATGCTGCACAGAATCAGGGCTTAGTCTAACAGCATTAGGCAAATTACCTTACTTTACCCACAATTTTTCACTTGAAGGGACATAGAATCATAGACTATCAGGATTGGAAGGGACCTCAGGAGGTCATCTAGTCCAACCCCCTGCTCAAAGCAGGAGCAATCCCCAGATAGGTTTTTGCCCCAGATCCCTAAGTGGCCCCGTCAAGGATTGAACTCACAACCCCATGGACTGGATGAGCTAAATTAAAATTCCAAAATGTGAATTAGGAACCTGTGACACACTGTACCCCACAGTAGCACCCAGTAACCCCCATATTCATCATTCATATATGGGTGTGTTGTTTCATACAAAGTGTGCCATGTAAGATATCTGCTGAGACCCACTGTTCTGTCAAAATATGTATATCGTTAGTGTGTATGAAATTATGAGATTCTGTTCTACGGTTGTTATAGAAATATGTTGTGAGTTTGGGAGTCGCCCACTGATAGTTCTTCAGTAACAACAAAGGAGCTGACCAACACCCAGGCCAGCCTTAAACAACCATTAATCAGTAGGGAACTTGTAAACAAGGGATTTACAATTCTGTAAGAGAGTTGCGCAAGCACCACACAGTGTGATTCAGTTACATAAGACCACACTAGGGGGATTGCTCAATTCTGGGACTCCGCAAAGACCACCAGGCTAGTGTTGACTTCCAATGAGATTTAGGCTCCTAAGGGCTAGATCTACCGAGGAAACTTAGGCTCAGGATTGCAGTGCATACTGTTTAGGCATCCCGTTGCCTAGCGGAATCCATAGCACCGAGTTAGGTGCCCAGATTCCCCATGCACAGAGACAGATAGGCACCTAAGAACAGGATTCATAAAAGCCAGCACACACTGAGGGCAAGCTACCTAACACAGCCAATAGAGAATGCTGAGGAGAGGATGTAGCTCCTAAATTATTAGGTAGTTTCAAAAATGTTCACCCTCATCTACACAGGAGATGGACAGACATCCAGTTCTTATGCTTCTGTGATGGTAGGATAGTCCAAGGGCAATACTCTGAGAGCAGAAGGAATTTAATTCCCTTAAAAAGGATACTGCTTCTCCTTTTTAAACTTGGTATATGTCTATGCCAGTGTTTCTCAACCTCTTTACCACTGTGGGCAGCATATACACTTCTCCTCTATGTGTTATGTGGGACGCATCCACACTATATACTACCTGTATGGCCCTGAGGATGTCAGGTGGGCCTCAGCTGTGCTAATTGGGTCGCAAGCAGCCCACGGGTTAAAAACCACTGGTCTACATTATAGCTGCTACAGCAGCTCAGCTACAGCATTGAATCTGTGTTGCTTACAACCGAAGCGTAGCCTATACCAATGGAATGGATTCTTCTGTTGAAGTAGTTAACCCAACTCTCCAAGAGGTGGTAGGTAGGTTAACACACGAATTCTTCCATCAACTTAGCCTCATCTCAACTGGGGGTTAGGTCAACCTAGTTATGGTTCTCAGGGTGCAAAAAAAAAATTTTTTTATAGCCCTGAACAACATAGCTAGGTTGATCTAATTTTTAAATGTACACTAGGCCTTGCAGAAGAGCAGCTTCTTTATTAACGTACTTTATACAGACACTTATCCTAATGCAACCAACTCTTTTCAAGACCCTTAAAAAAATCTCATTTAAAAGTAATTACCTGTGAAACTTCTAATCTAACATTTCTGGTTTAATGATTGGAAAATATTGTACCTTTCTGAATCCATCGGGTTCTTCCAAAGATCTAGGAGTCTGTTTAAAAAAAAAAATGAAAAAAAAAAAATAAACACAAACACAAAATACCATGAACCTGAGATCCCAGTGGAACCTATAAGGAATATTCATTTCACAGGGGGAACGTTTCTTTCAAATTTCTGGTCATCTGGATAGGCTGAAACAGCAGGTGACTGGTGTTTAATGAGCTTTTAAATGCACATCAGGAATAAAGCCCAAATGGATTTTGTTTCCTAACAATGCAAGTCAGATGCAGTGTTACCTAAGAAATAGCTTTGATTTTACTGACACCTATTGACTAAATGTATTCTTACACAAGGTACTTGGGCAAAAAATGTACCACACAATAACTCTGATTTTACACTATTTCTGATTAAAAGAGACTGCTCTTCATCACCACTGCAAATCAAAGGATCTGTGTTCTAAATAAATACTTTCAATTTGAAACTCATTGACAGCTTCTTTGAAGACAAGCGGAGAAGGACAAAAATTACAGATATTCTCCCACATCTTACAGCCAAGATGCGCATTCGATGAAGTGGGTTTTAGCCCACAAAAGCCTATACTCAAATAAATGTGTTAGTCTCTAAGGTGCCACAAGTATTCCTTGTTCTTTTTGCTGATACAGATGAACATGGCTACCACTCTGAAATCTAAATATTGAGTCATTTTAGGTGGCTCATTTTTCAGGTGCCCAAGTTACAATACTTTAAAGAGGATTTATTGCTGAAAGTGTCAGGTACCCACAATCTGAAAACCAGGCACCCAGTTTGGTACCCAGAATCACTAGTCACTTCAGAAAATCAGGACTTAACTATGCAAATTTTTGCTAAAATTAACAGCAAATATCTTTATCATTATTTGCAATATACCTCTACCCCGATATAAGACAAATTCAGATATAACGTGGTAAAGCAGCGCTCCAGGGGGGTGGGTCTGCATGGATCAAAGCAAGTTTGATATAACGCGGTTTCACCTATAATACAGTAAGATTTTTTGGCTCCCGAGGACAGTGTTATATCGGGGTAGAGGTGTATTTGTTACTGGATAAACTCCACCTTCTTTGCAGTGCTTACATATACAACTCTCTGATATAAAGCTTTATGTTTACCCAGACCTATACTTTGGTCCTCACATTAAAATCCATTACAATTGTCTATGACATCAGCTCTTTATACCATTCCAAATGCTTAGCCCATGAAGTGAATGTTATAAAGAATCTGGCTCCTTCTGTTGTTTCTTTCTGAAACAATCTGTTCTGTTCTTGACTATACTGATCACAATGACTCACAGAGCACCACAGAACAGAAGACGTTCTACAAGTAGAGTTCTGTGGACATATAACCTTGTTACAGTAATTGTGCAAAAGAACATTCTGTGGGGGAGAGAAGGAAGCCCCTGATTGATATTTCCTCAGTACATGTCTTAGAGAAAGTTATACATTACATTTGTCTTAGAGAAAGTTATATATTACACATGTCAATTACTAGTTGGGGATTGGTCCTGCTTTGAGCAGGAGGTTAGACTAGATGACCTCTTGAGGTCCCTTCCAACCCTGGTATTCTATGATACATAGTATAAGGACCCAGGGACTAGAACCCAGGTCTGTAGAATGTAGGGGAGTGGATATTCCCACAGTACCACTAGGAGGCCATATAGAGGCATAGCCAGGGAGCACTGTGGAGAGTAGCTGCCGCAGGAAATCAAGAGTCAAGAGACTCAGACTGACAGTACCCTGTAGCCCTCTGTTTGGCCAAGTGCCCCGAGTTAACCCCAGTGGTTGCCCCAGGAAGTTGTCTGGGCAACTACACAGATTTCAGTCTGCTGCAATGCCAGACTTTGCCTCTACTCCTAATATCTAATCTCTGACTCCAAGTGACTTCAGCCTTGATTCTTGTCTCCCAGTTCTAACCTGGTTCTGCCTCTGATCTCCAGTCTCCGACCCTGGCCTGACTGATCCTGACACTTGTTTATGAGACCTAGCCTTGCGATTCCTCCAACTCTAGCCCAGCAACTCCTGTCCCTGGTGGGCAGACCTCAGCCCGGCTGAGACAACTAGGTAAGACCATCTATGCCCCAGTCCCTTACATGATATCATGTTAGATGATATCACTGTTGGGCCAAATCTGAAGTCTTTACTCAAGCAAAAGTAACGAGCATTGCTTGTGTGGAGACAAAGAGGCCACAGGATTTCTAACTGAATATTGAAAGTGTGTGTATATATTGTGATAAAGTTCCTCCTGTACCTTGGTGGGTCCTGCACTTATTGGTGGATTTTGCTAGCCTTAGAGATCTTCCTGTGTTGGATCAGGAGTTGGGAGGTTTTGGGTGGAATCTGGGCCTGCCCTCTACCCTGGGTTCCAGCCCAGGTCCCTGTGGACTGCAGCTGTCTAGAGTGCCTTCTCGAACAACTACATGACAGCTACAATTCCCTGGGCTACTTCCCCATGGCCACCTCCCAACACCTTCTTTGTCCTCACCACAGGACCTTCCTCCTGATGTCTGTTAACGCTTGTACTCCTCAGTCCTCCAGCAGCACAGCCTCTCACTCTCAGCTCCTTATGCACACACCAACTGGAGTGAGAGACTTTGTATACCAGGTGTCCTGATTAGCCTTAATTAATTCTAGTAACTTCCCAATTGGCTACAGGTGTCCTAATTAGCCTGCCTGCCTTAATTAGTTCTAGAAAGTTCCTGAGTGTTCTGGAATAGTCCCTGTTATTTTACCTGCAGCTAATGTATCTATCTTTGACCACTCTCTTGTAGCCATCTGGCCTGACCATGTCACAATTTAAATATATTCAATTGACTTCAATGGGATTACTTATATACTTAAAGTTAAGCATATGTTTATGTCCTTGCTGGATTGGGACCATATTTGTCAAAAAGCAGTGGTTACTTAAAAGAATGTTGGAAAAGTACTACAGTGTCTTTAATACTAACAGCTCTGATGCCTGTTCACCTACCAATGAGCTGCTGGAGTCTTTGAGTTTAGATTTGTAGAGCATCCATTGATAACGCAGGTCCTCCACATCTTCAGAGGTCCCGTCAACTGTCTGAAGACTACGGAGATCTTTGAAAAGACGTTGCCCCTCAGGAACACGAGACTGCAGCTCCTTCAGGGAAAGACAAGCTCATCAGCAACCTGTCATTTAAAGGAATCACTGCCTTGCCAACACAAGAGATTTAGTCATTTTAAAGGACATTAGCATTCTATCCAGTTGGTGGGAACTCTGAATTTATTAAGTTTATGCATTTATTTTTATTTTGCTATCACATATTCATCTAGGGTGGTCTACAGCTGCAGGATTTCTCTAAATTGAGGATTTTTATTGTTAGGTTTGCTCTAATAGTTGTAATTGTTGATGGATTTTATTGTATTGGTTATAAATATTAAAATGCTAAGGATAAAAAATAAAAACAGATTTTTAGCCAGAAATGTTAGAATATCTGTGCCAAACAAAGCTGTTTGTGACATACACAAATGCTGTAGTACAACTCTGCACTTTCCATTGCAGCATGGGGGCTCTTACAGATTTCCCCTCAAGGAGTGGAATATTTGTGGAAAACTCCAGTGCTTCCCAGGACACCCACCTCTCCTGTGAGTTCTACAGCAGGGAGATGTGATATGGCCCTGGATGCTGATTTTAGCTTTTAAATAATTTGGAAAGGCTCCTGGCCACATTTCAGCCTCTGTACTGTGGAGGAGAATGAAAGTCTTGGGAAAGAAGAATATCTAGCTGGAATGGAGAGAAAAGATACCATAGCTCGGACCCTCCTTCCAGATGATATCACGGTATCCTCTTGCATTGAGGATACCCCTATTATACCCCTATAATCCCAATGATAAGGCACAAACAGATACTAGTAACCAGGGATTCAGCTATTAGAAACATACATACTGTATATATTCAATCATAAGCTGGTTTGTTTATAAGCTGACCCCTCTCCCCCAAGATGGATATATCAAAAAGGAAAATTTTTATAACCCGTTCATAAGTCGACCTTATAATTCAGTGGTCAGCCAACTTTGGCTCCCAGGCCATCAGGATAAGCCACTGGTGGGCTGAGATGATTTGTTTACCTCCAACGTCCGCAGGCACGGAGGTAAACCTAAGTAAACAATGTGTCCTGGCATGCCAGCTGCTTACTTTGATGGGCTGGGACAGCAACTGGTGGGGAATTTTTTTTGGGGGAGAAGCTGGGAGTCAGGGGAGTAACCCCTGTGACCACCCGCACATGACCCCCCACAGTGCTGGGGAGGAGTGGTGGTTGTGGTATATGTAGCTACCAATGACATAGGGAAACGTAATAGAGAGGTTCTCAAGGCCAAATTTAGGCTGCTAGGTAAGAAATTAAAGTCCAGGACCTCCATGGTAACATTCTCTGACATGCTTCCAGTTCCACAGGCAAAACTGCACAGTCTCAATGTATGATGAGATGATGGTGTTGGGAGAAGCAGTTTAGGAACTGGAGGATCTTTTGGAAAAGAAGGAGCCTATACAGGAAGGATGGGCTCCACCTATACCAAAATGGAACTAGATTGTTGGCATGTAAAATTAAAAAGGTCATAGAGAAGTTTTAAACTAAGAGATAGTGGACAGCTGACAGCTGTGGAGGAGCGCATCGTTCAGACAGAGGACAGGCAATACATTCTCTAGCAGAGGATTGATTAAAGAGCATACCTCTATATCCTAGTAAAGAGGAGAGGATAGAAAGTGATAAAGTAGAGGTAGGAACTGAAGAGAAACAGTCAAACGAAAAAGAGTCCCATTCAATTGCATCACATGAAGGCAGAGAACTAAATATTGACAAATTTTATAAGTGCTTGTATACAAATGCTATGAGTCTAAATACTAAAATGGGAGAACTTGAGTGACTCGCATTAAATGAAGATACTGATATAAAAGACATCACAGAAACTTGGTAGAACAATGATAATCAATGGGACATGGTAATACTAGGGTACAAAATATACAGAAATGACAGAATAGGTAGTGCTGATGGGAGAGTGACATTGTATGTGAAAGAGAGCATAGAGACAAATATAGTACAAATCTTAAATGAATCAAACTGTATCTCAGAATATGGTACCTTAGAAATTCCAAGCTTCAATAACAAGAGTATAGCAGTAGGAATATACTACTGACTAACTGACCAGGATGGTGGTGACTCTGAAATGCTCAGGAAGATTAGAGAGGCTACAAAAACAGATAACCCAATAATAATGGGGGATTTCAACTATCCCTATATTGACTGGGTACATGTCACCTCAAGACAGGATTCACAGATAAAATTTCTAGGCCCCATTAATGACTGCTTCTTGTAGCAGCTAGTCCTGGAACCCACAAGGGGAGAGGCAATTCTTGATTTAGTCCTAAGTGGTGCACAGGATCTTGCCCAAGAGGTGCATATAGCTGAAGCACTCAGTAAAATCAACAATAATGTACTTAAGCTCAACATTCTTGTGGAGGGGAAAATACCAAAGAAACCTATCATAGTAGCATTTAACTTCAAAAGGGGGAACTACACAAAAACAAGGAAGCTAGTTAAGTGGAAATTAAAAGGAATATTCACAAGAGTGAAATGCCTGCAAGATGGATGGAAACTATTTTAAAACACCATAACAGAGGCTCAAACTGCATGTAAACCCCAAATAAAAAAAACCAGTAAGAGGACCAAATAAATGCCACCATTGCTAAACAGCAGACTAAAAGAGGGGTGAGAAGCAAAAGGGCGTCCTTTAAAAATTGCAGGCAAATAGAAAGGACAATAAAGAGCATAAGCAAGTCAAGCATAAAAATATAATTAAGCAAGCCAAAAGAATTTGAAAGCAACCCGCAAAAGACACAGAAACTAACAAAAATGTTTTTCAAGTACATCAGAAGCAGGAAGCGTGTCAACGGATGATCGAGGTGCTAAAGAAGCACCCAGGAAAAACAAGGTCATCACACAGAAGCTAAATTAATTCATTGAACCAGTAGTTTGATAAATTAAACAGTAATATGTCATCGAGACCAGATGATATTGACCCAAAAGTTCTAAAGGAACTCAAATATGAAATTGCAGAACTACTATCTGGAATATATAACTTTTCGCTTAAATCAGCCTCTGTATCAGATGACTGGCTGAGAGCTATTTTTAAAAAAGCTCCAGAGCTGATCCTAGCAATCACATGCTGCTAAACCCAATTTCAGTACCAAGCAAATTAGTTGAAAATACAGAAAAGAACAAAATGATCAGACACATACATGGACACAGTATGTTAGGGAAGAGTCAACAAAGCTTTTGTAAAGGGAAATCATGCCTCATGAATCTATTAGACTTCTCTGAGGGGGTCAAATATGTGAACAAAGGTGATCCAGTGGATATAGTGTACTTGCACTTTCAGAAAGCCTTTGACAAGGTCCCTCACGAAAGGGTCTTAAGCAAAGTAAGGAGTCAAGAGGACCTTCCCTCTTATCTCATAAGTATCAGTAACTAGTTAAAAGACAGGAAACAAATGGTAAGAATAAATGGTCAGTTTTGAAATGGAATGCAGTAAACAGTGAAGTCCCTCAGGGATCTGTGCACAGTACAACAATATTCATAAATGATCTGTAAACAGGGTGCTGGAACAATTTTTATAGTGGGGGTGCTGAGAGCCATTGAACCAAACTGTAAACCCTGCATATATATGATGGAAGCCACTTCAAGTCACAGAGTGCTGCAGCACCTATGCCTGTAAAAGTGACAGTGTGGTGGCAAAATCTGCAGATACTAAATTACTGAAGACAGTTAAGTTCATAGCTGACTGTGAAGAGTTACAAAGTGATCTCACTAGACTGGGCAACAAAATAGAAAGATGAAATTCAATGCTGACAAGTGCAATGTAATGCACATTGGAAAAGATAATCCCAACTATATATATAAAATGATGGGGTCTAACTTAGTTGCTGCCACTCAAGAGAGAGATCCTGGAGTCACTGTAGATAGTTCTCTGAAAACATCCACTCAATGTATAAATGCCACTGTATAAATTCATGGTACGACCACCCCTTGAATACTGCATGCAGTTCTGGTTGCCTCATCTCAGAAAAGGTATTAGAATTGGAACAAAATACAGAGAAGGGCAACAAAAGTGATTAGAGTATGGAACAAATTCCATATGAGGAGAGATTAAAAAGACTGGGACTGCTCAGCTTAGAAAAGAGATGACTGAGGGAGGATATGATAGAGGTCTGTAAAATCACGAATGTGTGGTGAAAGTGAATAGGGAAGTGTTATTTACCCCTTCATATAACACAAGAACTAGGGGTCACCCAATGAAATTAATAGGCAGCAGGTTTAAAACAAACATAAGGAAGTAGTTCTTCACACAACACACAGTCAACCTGTGGAACTTGCTGCCAGAGGATGTTGTGAAGGTCAAATGTATAACTAGATTCAAAAAAGAATTAGGTAAGTTCATGGAGGACATGTCCATTAATGCCCATTAGCTAAGATATGCAGTGATGAAACCCTATGCTGCACTTGTCTCTAAACCTCTGATTGCCAGAAGCTGGTACTGGACGACAGAGGATGGATCACTTGTTAATTGCCCTGTTCTGTTCATTCCCTCTGAACAATCTGGCACTGGCCCCTGTGAGAAGACAGGACACTGGGCTAGACAGACCACTGGTATGACCCAGGATGGCCATTCTTATGTTCATCTCCCAACATAATTCCCTACACTCAGAAAATTAGTGTTTGAAAACCAACCTTCAGCTTGCTGTGTATTGCTTTAACTTCTTCAAAACTGGAGGGTTTCATGACAAAAATCTTGCTCAGTTTGTCATTTTCTACATGTAACCACTCTTCAAAGTCCTTCATGAGTTTAAGGAGGTGACTGTTCTCTTCCTCTTTGCTCACATTCGCCTGAGTCACAAAACAAAACCCAAAAAGGAATTTATAAAAAAGGAAACACACATTATTATTACTGCCTTCAGTCACCAACAGCCAAACAAGTTCCTGCTGAATTCCCATTGACTCCAGTGGGGCATCACCAGGGTCCAGGTCTGGTCTCTCCTGTCTCATCGAAACTGAAACCAATTCTACAAAGTGCTGAGCACCTCATCTTCCACTGAAGTCTCAAGTCCCACAGGCTCTCAATATAAGGAAGAACTTTAGGTCTGGATTTCCTATGTAGACAAAATCCCCTATGATTTCTATAGGAGTTATGTATGTAGAAGGACAAAATAATTGGAAATGGAGCGGGAGGCACCCTCCATCTGTGATTCAAGTTATAATTAACTGGTCACAGGAAGGAGATAGAGGGCCAGGTCCTCAGCTGGTGTAAACCATCTGCACTGAAGCTATAGTGATTTACACCATCTGAGAATCTGGCACTGGGTTTGCTCTACTAAAATTTGACAGTGGAAAGAGGAATTTAGCAAAACACAGAAGGTTCCAGACGGTTTTTCCCCTAACTCCCTGCCTGGCATAATGGTACTATTTACAAGGGTCTCTACTATAACACATACTGTTTCATATCCAAAACAGTACATGTGAGTTTGGCTAAGTGACTTCCATTGATTTGTATGGGAGTCATGAAGCTATGCTCCTACATCAGCCTTTGCAAACTGAAGATGTCAGATGTGCTTTCTAATGACCCAGTGAGGCTCAGAAACTTGATCCCCACATTTTAGATGTTTGCTGAACTTTGCAAATTGGAGACTTTTACATACGGTATCAGACAGAGCCAAGGGGAAATGGGCTTTGTAAAGTTATTAAGGAATGCTGATACAGATTACTTCTCTCACCTGGGAGTGCTTGAGAGTTACCTCTGAAGAGCCGAAGGCCAACCCAGTCATCAGTGTATTACCCATGACGGTTATATTCTTCCCCGTATCATCAACTGTTGTATTTGGCTGAATGCTGCTGAGGAGGCTTGAAAATACAAAATCAAAGAAGTCAATGCAGTGATGCATCTGACTACTGATACATTCATGGAATGGGGGGAAGGGGTGGGGAACCAAACCAACATACCTATGCTTAAAAATATTATTATTATTTCCTTACTATCTCCTTACTATTAATAAAGTAAGAACAAGTAACAAATCAGCAGTGTCACAAAGTATTAGTAGTATTCAGTGCTAGCGCTGACTCGTAGCTCTTTAAGGAAAGTTATCAGAACAACACTCTTCTCTGCACAAGCAACACCACTGATAGGCTTTAATACTTCAGCCGGTCTGCTGATTTCCTTGACATGATCTCTCCTTGCACCATCTTGAGCCCCCTGTCTCTACAATGCTTCAAGCCCCTGGAAAGGAAATGAAAAAGCACGGGACTCAAACTTGGATGCCCTCCACTACTGTCCCATGTAGCAGTTCTGGTGACTCATCCCTCTACTGGGGTCATGTCTTGCTGATTAGGGCACCAAGAGGCTTTTCTGGTAGCGAGTAATCACTGGAGCATCACCAGTAACCCTAATCATATAAATGTAGCTCCACAGTGTACAAGTTGGTGCAGGTTATTTTTGTGTGAATATGGGTTCATGAGCATGCACAGCACTTTGTTAGAAGCACAGCAGGGACCAGCAAATCTGAACAGCACTAGGTACTATAGTGAATGCTGCTATAAATACAATGAGTATAGATAGGTAGGCAAGAATATTAGCTCTGCTTAGAACATTGCAAAACATTAAGAGCCAACTCCAGAAGTGGCTCCTTGGAAAAGTACAGCTGATGTACTTTCAGAAGAGAAGGATGGTCTTGTGGTTAAGGTACAACAGCAGGAGTCAGCTGATCTGGGTTCTATTCCTGTCTACCACAGAGTTCCTGCATCACTATGGGTTAGTCCCTAAAAGGGATACTGTCAACTTGAAATCTAGGCTCTTTGAAAAAGGAAAGTTAAAGGTAGTTTCAGGTTCTATGCCTGAGCCTGAATTTCCCTGCCAGCTTTTGTGGGTTTTACAATCACATTTACATATTTAAAAATATTTTCTCTCCATTACCGTAGTGTGGAAATATTACACATGGGAACCAGTGAAATTAACAACAAACAAAGTACTGTCAAAATATATATAGTAAACAACATGAGAAACCTTTTCCTCTATTGTCTGAGTTACGGTTAACATCTAAAATGACTATCAGTACAATATTTTTGGAGAAGAGGGTGATTTTTTTTTTAAAGTTGCTGGCATCCCTTTAGCCCTTCCATTCCTCATTTTCCTCTACCACACAGCAATGGGTCTGAGCTGGATTCAAACTTTCTCAGTTTGGGAGCTCTTGGCTCTTGAGGTTTGGTTCAGGCTCATCTGTAATTTTAGGCTCTGCCTCTTTAAGTATTCTGTCCTGAATCTAAGGATCCATAGAAGGAGTGTTTCTTGGTGCACAACTATGTTTTGACAACCTAAAATATTCTAAACAGTTAATATCAAGGTCTGCTGGTATTGCCTATATGTTAAATATAGTGCTGTATTTATGTACATCCAGAAAGCTCACATAATTAACATGGCTAGAATACATAAGTTATGCCCACTGATGCTGTCATTTTATTTTCAAGGTCTCCTGTTAGCAAACTGCAGATAATGAAATGCCACCAGAGGATCAGCGTTTGGCTCCCAAACATTTCCTTCATTCCCAGGCCTCAGGGACTGGGAGCATGGTGCAGGCAGAATGCTCTAACTAAGATACTTAAACAACTCCCATCAGGGGAATACCTGACTGACTCACCAGCTATGATGAATTTAGCCTCACAGCATCCTTGTGAGGTAGGGATTATCATCCCCATTTTACAGGTCGGGAATGAGGCACAGAAATACTGAGGCTACGTCTACACTAGAAACTTCAAAGTGCTACCGCGGGAGCGCTCCGGCGGCAGCACTTTGAAGTGTGAGTGGGGTCACGCGTAAGCACTGGGACACAGCTCTCCCAGCGCTCCTGATAATCCACCTCCATGAGGGGATTAGCTCCCAGCACTTGGGGTCTGTCCTGCGCTTAGGGGGGTGATTTTTCACCTCCCTGAGCCAGCAAGTTCGAGCACTATAAAATGTAAGTGTAGACAAGGTCTAAGGCCATGTCTACACTACAGCTGCTACAACAGCATAGCTATGGCCCTCTCTTTCACAATACACGGTGAAAGAATTCCCAACATGATCATGGGACATGTCCTACGAAGTCTCAGTGCCACACAAGTGAGTCCGCTGCAGACACAGAAACTCAAGTGTTATTTTGCAATGCAGCTGCTCTCACTTGAGCTAGGCAAACATGAGGGAAGTAACTCAAGCGCAAACCACTAGTTACCTCTGCAGTGAAGACATACCAATAACAGAGCAGCTCATTTTAAAAAAAGTGAGGGGGGTGAGGGAGAGGCTAAAGCAGCTAACAGAAGTTTGGACAAGAGAAGAACATGCAACAGCCTGAAAAATGATGAATGAAAAATGCCTCAGAACATCAAGGGTGGGTTGCACTGAGCAGACGGTAGCACTGGCAGAGCCTAGAGTGTTTGGTGGGAAGGGAGAGACAAGCTTGGAGTTCTAAGTCAGGGCTGAGAGAAAGCCAGAGGGAGCTTGTGACATTACACCCCATATTCTTTATGGAAATATGCTTATGGCATAACAGATATATTTTATGCAGGATGGGTCTTGTAAGTTATCATCAGAAAGGTTATGATTTACTGAATGTGATTATCCAATTGGTATGCATGTATCATTTCTGTATCTAAAGTTAGGAATCTTTTTATGCAGAATGGAAAATAAACTAAAAATTGGCATTAATGCATAGAAGCACTTTTGTCTCATTTGAGGGAGCAAATTCCAAAATGAAAATAATTGAGAGTGCTCTTAAAAAAAAATCATCAGAAGCAGGTGACCAACCTGTTATTTCTTTGTGTATTTCTCAGCAAAATCCAGGACACCCACAAAAATCACAAGAGCCGGAGAACTCCTCCCAAGTACGTGGTAATCCAGATAAATCACTTGTAAAAGAATCCAGGAGCTCACAGCAGAGATGGAGAGGGAATGTGTGTTCTAATTATGAAGCATTGCTTGACAGGTAACAGCCAAGGCATCTGGTAATGGCAGGGGTAAGAATGTCTTCCAAAGTGACATTTAGCTGCCGGCAAGACCTAATTAAAGAGTGAGCTCTGTGTGTGTGTGTTTGGCTTGTTTCTGAATGGCTTGAATTTGAATTGTTTATTCTTGGGAGCCATGCTCTGAAATCTAATGAGGTTTCAACACAAAACTGTGTGAAACTGTCACCCACATTACAGCTGGTTTGCTGTGGCTGCAAGAGGCACAGCTCAGAGTCTCATTATCTCCTACTAATGCTTGCAAGATACATGGGAGGTGGAGACTGTGTCAGTTTGGGGTGGCGGATCATGATAACTAATGTAGACACGTTATCACCATGCTTGGGTGAGCATCTCAACTCCCACTGCCTAAGGCCTCTTCTCTGCCATCACGAACAATGTCACCCTCCAAGTCCCTCAGGTCGCTAAGCCCAGAGGCACCTCCGACTCTACTCTCTTCCTAGCCCCCCACATGCAGGCAATATCCAAGTCTTGCCTCCCCTTCCTCATCCATAACCTGTCCAAGATCCAGACTTTTCTCTCTGTTCACATCTGCAACACACTCATCCAAAGCCTTATTTCCTGACTCAAGTACTGCAAAGCTCCTACTGGCTCAGGCCTAAGGGAGAGTTGCCAGGTACAGTGTCTGCTCACAGACTGCAATATCCTGGCTGAAGTCTCAGAAGAGGTACTGTGCAGGTCATAGACACAGTTGGCCTGAGTCTCCATCTTCTTACACCAGCGTAAATCAGGAATAATTCCACTGCAGTCAAAAGAGAATCAATCACAGCCCCTAACTTTCAATACTCCTTTAGGCTTAGCATTTGCAGGGCTGGTTATAGAGCAGCAGAGAGAATCCCCCTCAAAGGGACATGGGAAAGACACACATGAAAGCTTACCTGATTGTCATCTTTTTGAGTGAACTCAACGATTCTGTCAGCTGGTTCATTTCAGTATGGACATGTGCTGCCCCCTCTGGGGAAGAACTCTCAATCACTAGCTGGCCATGAGCCCCAACAAGGTGCAACTGGATCTCTTTACCTGGGAATTCAGCTAGCAGCCCCTGAAATTCACAGCACTCACAGTTACTTTCAGGTGTTGCTGCTATTGCTGAAGCTTTACCACAATGCATGATACCTGTGTCAAACGAAGGGCTATGTTCAGCTCAGGATTATGCTCGTTTCTCTTGGCACTACACTAGTTATGGGGCCCCAGCAGCAAGATCTGCTAGGGGCTCCTGGAAGAATCCAGCAAAGCCCAAGAAGTGAGTAGCACGGGATTAGGGAAGAGGTGTAGCTAGTACGTCCCTGCTGCAGGGTAACACTGTGGGGCTTCTCAGGAGCTCTCAATGGAAATTAAAACAGCTGCTTCCCACTCCAGGGCCAATCAGCCCAGGCTGGCACAGTGGTAAATCACCACTATGAGTGAATCTGACCCCAAAGTACTTCCATGGAGGGAAAACTGAGCAACTGTGGGAACGGAGACATTTTCCCTTTGGCACAAATAAATGCGGTGTAGGATAAACCAATAGAATAACATACCATTTAATGCTACACTGCTGTGTGTCTGGAGAAACCATCCTGCCAGGAGGAATTCACTTTCAAGACTGGATTTTCCTTTAATGATGCTGCAGATATTTCAACAGAAGCTTGGTGCTTCTTTCACCCTAACCACCCCCAGATCATCATGCACTCATCATAGAGCAGTCCAGTTAGGCAGTAGGAATCCTCTGTCCACCAGTTTACATGGCAAATGGAAATGGAGCCCAGGGAAACACACCACTTCCCCTGAATATCTACCTGCCGCATCGATCACAAAAGCAAATGGATGATGACATCATATGCCAAGATGTGATCCTCACCTCCAGGTCTGAGACTCTGCTCTCCATGTTCCTTTCCGCACTGGCATCCTGACAGGATTCCAACTTCCGTTCAGTCATTGTGATCCACCGCTGAAGGTCTGATAGTTTGTTATTGAATGCCCAATGCTCCCGAACGTGCTTCTCAGTCCGTGCCAGGATGATCTAAAAATACCAGGAATGACCAAAACATATCAGTGATAGAACACAAAGAGACAGCAGGCTTCACAAGAGAGATTATGGTGACGGGTGCTATAGAAACACAAAGAGATCAAATAAAAATAAGATTGAAAGGCAGAAACTCCTAGCTGTTTAGTACCATGACATGGAATGCACCTCCTAACTGGATATCTACAAGCTCCTGCAGATCTGAGCTTAGCCACATGGTGGGGCATTATGTATTAGAATAGTTTCCCTCTGTACAGATGACTCAAAGTGAAAGATCTTGTATTTTAGTATCTCAATTAAGTACTTCCTCGTCCCCTCTTTGCATGCAAAATCACACAAGATATAACAGAAAGAGATCTGCCATATGGTACTTTTACCTGGAAAAATACTATTTTTGTGATATATTTGTTTACTATTTGTGATTAAAAACTAGAATTCCCTAGCATATTGGAGTCAAATTTTATTACGGATAATTATTTAATGACAGCAAATCAAGAGAATCTTACATGATCTCAGTTTGTTTTGGGAAGGAAGATTTTTATAGCTGTTTTTACAAGCAACAAAATACTTTAGGTCAGCAGTTCTCAACTGGGGATCCGCAGCCCCTTGGGGACCTTGAGCCCTTTCAGGGGGGCCGCGGAGCCCCATGGCTGAAACCTGGTGCCCCAAGCCCCAGTGCTTAAGGATGGGACTGGTGTGGGACTAAAACTGGTGCCCCACCCCTGCATCCCCCAGCCGGGAGTGGCATGGGCCTGAAGCCAGCAAACCTCCCCTCCTCACCAAGCCAGGAGAAGCAGGGGGCTGAAGCTGGGAGCCCCAGTGTCCCGCCCTGAAGCTGGGAGCTGCACTGGGAGGGTCCCCGCCCATACACAGCCCTTAGCTACCCCCTGCCTGCACCCTGAGCTACCCCCGTGCCTGCACACAGCCCCTAGCTACCCGTTGCCCACACAGCCCCAGCTACCCCATCCCTGCACTGTGAGCTACTTCACTGCCCACAAACAGCCCCTAGCTACCTCTTCCCTGCACCCTGAGCGGTTTTCAGACATTTTGAACCGAGTCTCCCTTTGAGTTATATTTTTTGGTTTCATCCCTCCACAGCTCAGACAGGCTGGTGGCTTCCTGAATGAGTCAGTGGGTGGAGGTGGCACTTCGTCCCTGGACCCTGCTGTGCAGAGCTGGCTCAAGCCCCACCAGCCCCCCCACAAAATAGAAGTAAAACTATTCCTATGCCCAAGGAGGTCCCCTCCCTGGCCTGGAACCCAGCGCTCCCCTCTCCTCCCCCACTGGACCCTGGCGTTTTTATAGCATGCTGAGGGGGGCCTCAGCAAGAAAAAGGATGAGAACCTCTGACCTAGGTCAAATCAGTCCTTGAGGTAACTGCCGTGGTTTTGGTCCATTAACTTTTAGGTCTTATAAAGCCTGCGATAAACCTTCCAGATGACTCAGTACTAAATGCCCTATGCAGCAAATCCCATTGCACGAGCCCAAGCCAAAAAGATCTGGACACTCAGCAATAGATTCAGCCCCACAGAGTGGGGAGCCTCACACCGCACAACTGAGACTTTCCAAACCAACACGTGGTAGTGTTTATAGACTCTAAAAGGGAGTCTATCCACTCCTCATGACTTGTCTGAACACAAAAGTTGTATTGTTTAACTATATTGGTGTAGTTAAAGTCATACAACCCTCACTAGTGTGGACACAGTTATATTGGTATAAAATTGCTTATACTGATATAACCTATTCCCGTACAGAAAGGGAAATATACTGGTATAAAGGTGCTTTAGAGCAGAATGGTCTAACTGCATCCACTGTAGGGGTTGTACCTTTATAACTATATAGGTAAAAATTCTCTGCTCCCACTACCAAAATATTTATACCAGTTCAAAATGTAAGTGTAGCCTCAGTTGGTAGGATGATGGCCACAATGTAGGGTGAGGAAGATCAAAACAGAGAAAACTGGAGAATGTTTAAAGATTTATCAAGGCCATAAGAACTCAGCCCCTGCCTTCCACTAGCGGAAAATGTCAGTGGTTGAAAGCAGATATTATGATAATATGAAAGGATAATTTTCACAGTTGCCACTTTAAATTCTCCACTAAATGATGAGTTACCTCCAGAGATCTCTTCAGTGTCTGATAGTCAGATGAAAGCTGGTTCATTTTATGCCTGTGGGTGGGATTAGATTGAACTAGATTCTCCAGGTCTTCCATTTGAACTATAAACTCTGCCAACTCTTCTTGGATCATCTGTAGTGAAAAAGGAATACTGTACATTGGCTACTTACATACTGAACACGATTTGGCCCTACAAGACAGGTCAGAACGTTGATTCTGCACTTGGTTCCATTTGACAGCATGAGATGTATTAAAGAAAAATAACTAATTTTAAGCCATTTAGTTTTTGATGCCTAGAACTGAAAATTTACAAAAGAAGCCAGCAGGCATTCCGATACATTAGCAGCTGATTACAAAGAAGCCAAGTGATAGCATGCTTGCTGCTATTAGGCTAATTAAAGCACCACAAATGGTGCAATAGCATCAAAATAGCAGCAATTTAAGAACTTGATTTTGCTGTCACCAAGGCCAGGTCTACACTAAAAAGTTAGGTTGACCCAGCTGTGTTGCTCGTTTCTCTTTGCACTACAGGAAATATTCTAATTCCCAACCCCGATTCTCACCACTGTGAGATCAGAACCATGCTGTATAAATTTATCATAGAAAAAACATTTCTAGAATCAAATAATCAGATCATCTAGAATCAGACTTGTGTGACAAGTCAAGCAAAGAAGGGCTTCCCCTTGCCCCTGCCCCCCCGGGTACTTCTGACATTAATAAATTATACATTTTGCCTAGAAGGAAAATAAATCAGTCAGGCCATCTGCCAACGTGAACGTGATTAACATGCAGGTAGCATAGATAACCATCATTGTAACATACCTGTAGTCTCTGGAGTCGTGTTTCTTTACCTAAAAGGTCAGGTTGTGGTTCATTCTCTACATCTACTTTGGCTCTGATAGCAGATAACTTCTTCTGCAGAGGCACAAAGCCTGCATCAAAGTCTTTATGTTGAGTTACCAAACTCTAGGCAGAAAGAGCAAAAAGAACACTTGAAAGAACTACAGTTATATTATTTTGTGAGAGTCTACTTGACACTCTGAGCAAATAAGCAGCTTCCCTGCACAATAATCGATGTTTCTATTACTCTACAAAATGCATCAGACACAGTTGATTAGTATTAGTGAATTTATCTATACAAATCTGGATTAATAAAAGATTAATCACAATCTTTGGCATGGATATTAAATAGTAAGCAGGCCTTGGAGTGAATTTAATATTAACTGCTCACCTGCAGTCTACTTCTCCTTTGCAGTAGACTTTTGTGTAAAAATTCTCTCTCCTTTGTCGTATCGGTTACTTCCACTAGGAGAGACTTCACTCTCTCCTCACCAAAGATACTGCTTAGCAAATCCTTCTTCAGCTGCAACATCATCAACTGCTCCTTGAATTGGGAGCTCTGAGCCAGGCATGCCTATAGGAGAACAATTCTTCTAGTGAAATCGTAACACCAGGGGCTACATGAGCAGATCAGGTGGCAAATGCACAGAAAAACAGCAAGGCCATGACTGTAGGACAACAGTATTTTGAGCATACTTGCTATATCACAAGGCACCCACAGTGTGCCCAGCCGAGAGCCAACTCAGCACTTGCCAGAACCCTCAGGGCAGCAATCATTTTTTAAAATGAAGGGAGCCAATTGCAGTCACCTTCATCCCTAATATGGAGATGAGGCCCAATGACTCATCATGAAGCCTGGCTGCTCGCATTGCTTGCTGGGATCTGTCATCTACACTCTCAAAAGGAGGAAGCTGTGGGCAATACTGCAGGGCTCTGTGGGCCTACTCCAGTCCTGGTATAACATATGACTCAGGCTGCTATACCACAAACTGCATCAGGAAGGAGTAAACTCTGCTCACAATATTTCTTTTATATAAATCGGACCGCTTCTTTTCTCTGGTTTGCTGGCCTGCATGAAAGAAGCCTATTCAGCTACATGGTGCCTGACATGAAACTGTCTTATCAGAGTTATGGTTCAGTTTGATCCCTGTTTATAAAAAGCATTTATTCCAGAGATCCAAGGGGCGAGGGTTTCGCCATCACTACTCATTTCATGGGTGCATGCAGCAATTATGCACCTTCATCTCTAAACTATATTATTAGAAAAGTATTAGTGGAGTCCTCAGATTTCCAACCCAGATGGATTTGGGGTTACTGCCAAAGGCAATAATAAGGCTCTTATATAACATTCCTTACTCAGCTGGCAACTCTAGCTCATTAAACAGAATGCTCCAAACGATGTGATTTTGTTACAGTGACTGACGATGTAGGCCTGAATTTCAGCAGTGTGTTATTTCCTACAGGAACTGGAAAACATTCTCAGTTGTCGCCATCAGACAGCTGCATTCGTGCACGTGTCACTACAGCTTGTGCCGTGCGAACAAGATACTAGCTTCCTAACTTAGCTGCAACTCTCTACCTCAATCTGAAGTAAGAAAGCATGTGTCAGGGAGGGCTCAGCAACGTTAGCAGTGGAGTCCAGAAGTCTCTGAGCTGATGGCTTCCACAGCTGGAACTCTCGCAGTGGATTTTGAAAACTCTGCCTGAGCTCAGTTTCAGTCCCACTGCTCATTTTAAACGTCTTCCCCTTGACCCTGCAAGAATAAGCAGACAATGGAGAGAATGATTAAAGTGAAATCTTTAGCTAAATGTGCAATTCACTGAGGGACAAAATAGCACAATCCTCATGTGTCTGCTCCACCCAACACAAAGAACCTCAGTTTTCTCCTTGTGTACTCCTGGCTTTGTCCACTCTTTACTAGGCAGCTGCTTCTGCCAGTCAGATATCCAACAAACCCTGCTTAGATCTGAAAGGACACATTCATCTCTGCTCCAACTCCACAGAAATCAGTGGAGATGTAATCAGGGATGAAATCTGGCCTGGCAGTTCCAATGCCAAACAATCTCACTGTGTTCCATTTGTTACCTTCAGTATTATCCACTCAGTAAGATCAAAGGAACAACGTGGCTGGTGGATGGGAGAAACAAGCCATGTACGTACATCTAAGAGACCTAGCGTTTAGCTGCACCTCCCTTTAGCATTTATACATAAAAAGGTGAAAAGGGAGTTTTGGTCCATTTTAATTTTTTTTTTAATCTTTACACACACAAAAATAAATGTTTGATAACCCAGAATTGCCCAGAACAAAGGGGACACAAATAAATTTTCCTGGCCTTTCATTCTAAATTTCTTAAACTTCTTAGAATCATTTGTGTGTGTCAAGTAAAATCAGTGGATAAATTAAAACACTCATTAAACTCATATATGGTTTAAATATCCAGGTTCCCAGTATGAAGGCTGGTCCTAAATGCTGTGCGGCTGTGACAGTAACTTATTCAGTTCCCTTCCCAGTGGCAGATCCCCTACAGCTACCTCCTAGTTCCCTATGCTTTTCCTGACCTTGGATCCTGAAGTCAGGAGCAGCTTGCAGTATAAAGTTTACGCATAAAAGGAAACACTGTCCTGTTAAGACACAGGAATGAGAATCAAGAGACTAGAATTCAACTCCTAGTTATGCCACAGACTTCCAATGCAATCTTGGCCAATTTCACTTTTCTGCATCTGCTTCCCCCTCTGTGAAATGGAGATAATACTAGTTACCTACATGTCACAAGGGTGTTTGCAATGAGCTTAGCTTTGAGGCAGGGCCGTCCAGAGGATTCAGGGGGTCTGGGGCAAAGCAATTTCGGGGGCCCGTTCCATAAAAAAAAGTTGCAATACTATAGAATACTATATTCTCATGGGGGCTCCTGCGGGGCCTGGGGCAAATTGTCCCTCTTGCCCCCCACCCTCACCCCGGTGGCCCTGCTTTGAGGGCCCTGAAATCCTCAGACGGAAATCTATATTATTACTTCCCTTGCCATTCACTCTACAGCCTCTGCCAGCAGCAGCCTGTGACTTTGCCACACCTTTCAAAGAAGCAGGAGTTATGGGAAAAGCTGGCAACTCATTGAACAGCCACTGATTTCTGATCAGAGGCAAGTTTAAGTCTCCCATAGTTGTTCTTCAGTGGAAAATAAATCCCAGTTTGTTTCATTTTTTAAATTTGAATTGCTTGCTTTTCTGCATCAATTTTATTCCTCCAATCTTTTTCCATTTGCCAGCACAGTCTGCTCTAGGGATAGGAAAACCAGTTTAGATACAATAAAAACAAACTGACCTTCTTTTTCCCTTCCTAGACTGATCCTTTCTTGAAGTTTGCTAACTGCAGCCTCTGAACTTCCTGATTCCAGACAGCCTGGAAGCGGAAGTGCTAAAGCACAGGGAGAGGCTAGATTTGTAATGTTTCCAGCCCGAAAATGGAAGCAGGAAACAGGAGGTATGTAGTCAGGAGAAGCTGGAGAAGTCAGGAAAAGCCCTGCCAGATAACTGGGTGGGGAATGATTCATCAAAACAAACCTCCCAGAGAAAGGCCATGTGCACTCTGCAGTTATTCAGCCAAACTGTTTACAACAACAGTTCGCAGTCTGATTTTTAGTTGAGCAGGGAAAACAATCAAAAAAATAAAAATACTGATTCTACAATGCTAAAACAAGCAGTCAAACAAAGTATTTCATCCAGACTATACATAGGACAGCCAGAGAGGGATCCCAGAGCAGGAGACAAGGAATTTGTGTTCCAAATCATTATGGAGGCTGAGAATACACTGTACACACAGTCAAACCTTCCCACTACATCAGAGAAACCACAAAGATCAGTTTCCTTTGCTATTTTTAACATGTAAATGCATGATCTCGCTCCCATTGAAGTCAGAGGCGAAACTCCTACTCACTTCAATGGAAGCAGGCTTCGGCCCTAAGAAAGAGATTTTCTAGCACTCAGAACTAGGGCCAGATTTATGGAAGTATTCAGCCATCCAGCAGCTCCTGTTGCAACACTTCTAGCCGGAATGCCAAATGAGGCCAATGCACAATGGACTGAGCTCTTCTGAAAATCTGGCCATTTATTTTGGTGCCTAAATGGGAGTTGAGCTCTTCTGGGATTTCTCTTGAGTCAATGCTTCTCAGCGAGGTTCCAGGAACTGGTCCCAAGGCAGCAAGGTTAACTGAACTGTGGGATGTGACTATCACCAGTAAAAAAGAAAAACAAAAGAAAAACCCCAAAACCCTTTATGACTCTGCCACCTAAGGTCAGTCTAACTTGCACTTTTTCCACAGGTCCTGCTGATCCTTGGTCCCCAGGGAAGTTTTATGGCAAACTGCTAGCCCACCCCATCCCCATTCCCCACTGATCAATACCTTTGATATTCCTGTACTGCGGTTATAACATCGTCAGAGAGTGGTTGTACATTCTGTGAAAACCGGAACAATTCCTTAAGCTGAGCCTTCAGTCTCTCAACCTTTGACTCTTCTGCTGCAAGCGCTGCTCTTGTTGCCTTAATCATAAAAATAATGATCAGTTTGCATTATGAGCACAAAACCTGGAACATGAAATGTATAGACTGTGCTGAATCTAGAGATGGACAAACTATTTGCCATAAGCCATTTATGCGTCAAATTTGGCCCTTTTTTCTGTCCTCAAACTATCCATGAACCAATCAAGATTTTCATAAATGTCCATGCTGTTTGTTATAATTAGGTGACTAATTTTTAAAAACACCTTTGTGCCTATGGGAGTTTTGTAAACTGTTCACAGCAAGTGCTCTGTGAGTATTTTATATGCAGAATTCACTATTTGAACTGTATGACTGGTCAACAAAGTCATATGGGCAGAGGTGCTGGAACAATTTTTACAGTGGGGGTACGGAGAGCCATTGAACCAAACTGTAAAATACGGCCATCCTTACCCATACACAAACTACGCAGCTGTGTAGGGCACCAGGAAATTTGAGGCACAAAATTTCCCGGTGCCCTATGCAGCTGTGTGCTGCTCCAGTGGCCAGCCTGATCACCTGGTGGGCTGGGCTGGCCAGGAAAGCTGCCCCCGCTCCTACCTCACGCCCATTCCCATCCCGCCCTGCAGCTCCCATTGGCCTGGAGCAGCAATCTATGGCCAGTGGGAGCCGCTATCGGCCGGACCTGCAGATGGGGCAGGTAAAGACACCGGCCCGGCCCGCCAGGGGCTTTCCCTACACAAGCAGCGACCCCTGTTTGAGAAACCCTGTGTTAACGGGAAGTTAATTATATGTGATTTTAAATACTCTATCTGCAAAAGACCCTTTTCTTAAGCCATCTCATGTGAAGAGAAGTTTGATTTTTTTAACACGGGAGTTCTACAACCTGAAACCTGAAATTATAAGTGTGCGTGCACACGCCCACCAGTACGCACTTTATTTTAATGGGACTACTTGCAGAGAAAGACATAACAACATTATTTGCTGTACCTAAGGAGAAGCTGAGATCAGATAGTGTGAGGCAGAGACTATAAAATTGTTGGTTCTTTTCTCCCTATTCACATTTTTCCTTATTTGATTCCACATACATTCTTATACCGTCCTCAGCCCCATAGCATCTGAGCACTTTCCTGTAGTGACAGGACACTGTGACAGGACTAATATCTGTATGATAAGGGTGGTCATGTACCTTCAGTGTTGTCAATGTGTTTACCACACTTCTCACTTGCGGGTTTTAGGCATACAAAATACAACAACTTACGATGTATTTTCTCCACAGAGCTACTAAGTCCTCTTCACTCTTCGGCTTCTCCCCTGACTCCAGGTCATCTTCTAGTCTTTGTAGCATCTTTCTGAATTCCTGGATCTCTGCTTCCAACTGTCTGGCTTGGGACTGATAGGCACTTTCTGACTTAAGGATCTTATGCATTCTCTCCTCTTCCTCACCACATATTAGTTTCAACTTCTCCAGGGCTTTCCTCAACTCCTCCAACTCATCCTTCATCTTCCCAGCTCCCAGGGGTGAGGTGTTCTGGATCACCCCTGTAGACTGAACCTCCAGGCATTTCAATTTCTTTTCACCACGCTTAACATCTTTGGCAATGTTCTGAAGAAAGAAGGGAATCAGAAAGGGTTAAGTGGAAAGAACGGGGGGGGTTGGGTGGGGGGGTGGAGGTGGTGGGGAAATGACTCCTGATAATATTTACTTTTATCTGTGTATTTATTTTCTTCTCCAATTGTTGTTTCAAGGCATGCCACTTACGAAGTGGCAGGCTGCCAGATTTGATATACTCATTTAAAATGTGTAGCCTTATGATTTAGATAATATAACAGCAGGAGCATGGCTTCCCAATAACTAGAAGAATCTTTTAAAACTGTTGGGCCTGATTTTCAAAAGTGTTCAACACCCACAATGCCAGTGGAAGTCAACAGCAGCCACATGTACTTGGCAGCATGGATACTCAGGCCACAGAGATGTCTAAAGTTTAGTAGCCCAAACTAAGGCACCCAAAATTGAAGACCACTTGTGAAAAATGGTGCTGCTAACAGTGTCACCAACCCCAAGCATTAAAAAATCATGAGTCAGGTTGTCATAAACAGATAGTTAAGGGTTAATGTCTCTTTTACCTGTAAAGGGTTACAAGCAGTGAACCTGGAACACCTGACCAGAGGACCAACCAGAAGACAAGATACTTTCAAATCTCGGTGGAGGGAAGTCTTTGTTTTGTGTTGGTTGTTTGTCTGTTGTTCTCTCTGGGTTCTGAGAGTGACCAGACATACCTACAGGCTCTCTAATTTTCTGTTCAAGTAGTAAGCACAAGTAGAAAGGCGATTTAATCTTTTTGATTGTTTTCTTTATATGCAAATGTGTATTTTGCTGGAAGGATTTTAATTTGTATTTGTGCTGGGGGGAAGGCTTCTCTCTAGTGTCTATAAGCTGAAAGACCCTGTAACATTTACCATCTTGATTACAGAGACAACTTTTACTCTTTTCTTTCTTTTATTAAAAGCTTTTCTTTTTTTAAGACCTGATTGATTTTTTCCCCTTGTGGGGGCTCAAAGGAATTGACTCTGTACTCACCAGGGAATTGGTGGGAGAAAGGGACAGAGAAGGGAGGGGGGAAGGTGGAATTCCTCTGTTTTAGATTCACGGAGCTTGAATCTGTATTACCTCTTGGGGAGGGGAAAATAGGCGGGGGGAAGGTGCATTCCTCTCTGTTTTAAGATTCAAGGAGTTTGAATCACAGTGATCTTCCAGGCTAACCCAAGGAGGGAAAGCCTGGGAGAGGCAACGGTGGGGGAAAGGGTTTACTTTTCTTGTGTAAGATCCAGGGGGTCTGGCTCTTGGGGTCCTCTGGGAAGGTTTTGGGGGGACTAGAGTGTACCAGGCACTGCAAGTCCTGGTTGGTGGCAGCACTACAAGATCTAAGCTGGTAATTAAGCTTAGGGGGATTCATGCTGGTACCCCATCTTTTGGACGCTGAGGTTCAGAGTGGGGGTTATACCATGACACAGGCCCACCCGAAATCATAAGATTGGCTTAAATCATTAGATTTTTAAAAATAATAAAGGTCAGGGCTGTTTTTATTTACCTTCTGGCTTTTGAGCCTCTGTGCTACATTCAGATCATGTTTATATGCTTCTTTCTGTAACCAGGAAGGCTAGAAACTTACATTTCTTTTTTTTTTTAAATGAAAGCTCAGATTCTCATGTAATTTCATGACTACAGGAACTGAAGCTTTAAGAAAAATGTCAAATAGCATGAGACTCATGATAAAATTGGCAACAGTGTGTTAATGACATCACAGAGAGAAAGTGGCAGACTTGGACAACTCCTGATTCAGGACCCCTTCTTTAGCCACTACACCAGAATTTGTTTTAAATATCCCCCTCTGATAATATGCCTTCCCCCCATTCAGACTTATCCCCAGAACCAGATTTGAACTTTTAGTGCTTGAATTCTAGGCCCACAGCATACTCTTAGAGCCACACAGATCTTAGGAATACAGTCTTCTGTTAAATACTTGTATGATTTGGGGAATATACACAAGAAGAGATTCAGCTGAGGAGAATGCATTTCTTAACAGCGCTCACCCTCCCCCTACTAGAACTGTATCATAAAGAACCTGCAATGTCTTTAGCCCATTGTCTGCTGGAGACTTTGTTGTTTCTCCGATGCAGCAGTTCAATCTTTCAGTCACACCATTCAGCCACGATTGAAATTGGTCGATGTTGGTCTTGTATTGCTCATGTTCCTTTGTTATCTTTTCAAGCAATTTCACTCTGCACTGTAACAAGAAATGTCCAAAATGGTGAGGGCAAGAGCTTACCTGTCTCTTCACAGGTTGCATTTTTAACTAGGAAAACAGAGCCCACTTCCTTTCACCCTCATGTCACTCAATCTTTTCAGGAATTCACACCTCATCTCCAGTATGAGGACAAAAAATATGTAAAGCTTTCTCCAGATCTCGGCTGTGCTCTAGCATCTCAACATTTATTCAGAGAATAAAAGATGACAAGGTCCTGTGAGGTCAGTGCCTCGCCTCCATTTTCCAAAGCTTCGTATTTTTCATTAAAAAGCGGTATTATCCTTTCCCAACTTTGCTTTGAAACAGAGATAATATATGGGGTCAGCCTACAAGCTACAGCGACAGCCTCCATGCTGGCAAAAACTATAGGATTACTCCGTCTGATCATGCCTGAGGCATGTCAATTATTTCACAGCACTTGCCATTTAAACAATATGTAAAGAAACTAATATAATTGCAGCATTAGAAACTCTGCAATATTTTTAGCATCTATGGCCTGGTTTACACTATGCGTTTAAATCGATTTTAGCAGCGTTAAACCGATTTAACGCTGTACCTGTCCACACTACGAGGTCCTTTATATCGCTATAAAGGGCTCTTTAAATCGGTTTCTGTACTCCTCCCCAACGAGAAGAGTAGCGCTGAAATCGGTATTACCATATCGGATTAGGGTTAGTGTGGCCGCAAATCGACGGTATTGGCTTCTGGGCGGTATCCCACAGTGCACCACTGTGACCGCTCTGGAAAGCAATCTGAACTCAGATGCAGTGGCCAGGTAAACAGGAAAAGCCCCACGAAATTTTGAATTTCATTTCCTGTTTGCCCAGCATGGAGCTTTGATCGGCACGGGTGGCGATGCAGTCCCAAATCCAAAAAGAGCTCCAGCATGGACCGTACGGGAGATACTGGATCTGATCGCTGTATGGGGAAACAAATCTGTTCTATCAAAGCTCCGTTACAGAAGACGAAATGCCAAAGCGTTTGAAAAAAAAATCTACAGGCTACACAGTGCTGCGTGACAAGCATAACGGGAAGCCAGAGACTCAAATGGACGCTCATGGAGGGAGGGAGGGGGTACTGAGGACTCCAGCTATCCCACAGTCCCCAGCAGTCTCTGAAAAGTATTTGCATTCTTGGCTGAGCTCCCAATGCCTGTAGGGTCAAACACATTGTTCGGCATGGTTCAGGGAATAGATCGTCAATTTACTCCCCCCCCCACGTGAAAGAAAAGGGAAAGAAATCATTTCTTGACTTCTTCCAATGTCACCCTACGTCTACTGAATGCTGCTGGTAGACAAAATGCTGCAGCAGTGAAGAGCAGTATCCATTCCTCTCCCCTGCCCTGTGGCAAACGGTGCAGTAGGACTGGTAGCCGTCCTTGTTATCAACCCGTGAGTGCTCCTGGCTGGCTTCAGATGAGGTCAGCCAGGGGCACCTGGGTGAAAATAGGAATGATTCTCGGTCATTCCCAGTAGATGGTACAGAATGGCTGGTAACCGTCCTCATCATAGCAACTGGGAGCTGAGCTCCATCAGCCCCCTCCCTTTCCTGTGTAAAGAAAAGATTCTGTCCTGCCTGGACTATCATAGCAGTGGCATACTGGGCTCCTCTCCCCCGCACAGCTTAATGTCCTGCCTGGACTGTCATAGCACCGGGAGGCTGCCTCCCCCTCATTTTATCTCACTAACAAGTCACTGTTTCTTACTCCTGCATTCTTTATAACTTCATGACACAAATGGGGGGGGACACTGCCACGATAGCCCAGGAAGGTTGGGGGAGGAGGGAAGCAACGGATGGGGTTGTTGCAGGGGCACCCCCCGTGAATGGCATGTAGCTCATCATTTCTGCGGGATCTGACACGGAGCAGCTGTGCTCTCTGATACACTGCTTCTCTAGTACACTTGCCCCATATTCTAGGCAGGACTGACTCTATTTTTAGAAACCATAAAGGAGGGATTGACTCGGGGAGTCATTCCCAGTTTTGCCTTTGTGCCCCCGGCCGATCTCAGCCAGGGGCACCCATGATAGTAGCAGACAGCACAGAAGGACAGATAACCGTCATCTCATTGCCAATTTACAGAACGACTGATAACCGTCTCTGCTATCATGCAAAAGCAAATGAATGCTGCTGTGTAGCGCTGGATTATCGCTTCTGTTCGCGGCATCCAGTACACATACAGTGACTGTAAAAAAAAAAGCTGAACGGGCTCCATGGTTGCCATGCTATGGCGTCTGCCAGGGCAATCCAGGGAAAAAGGGCGCGAAATGATTGTCTGCCGCTCCTTTCCCAGAGGAAGGAATGACTGATGACATTTACCCAGAACCACCTGCGATGATGATTTTTACCCCATCAGCCACTGGGCTCTCAACCCAGAATTCTAAGGGGCGGGGGAGACTGCGGGAACTATGAGATAGCTACGGAATAGCTACCCAGAGTGCAACGCTCCGGAAATCGACGCTAGCCTCGGACCATGGATGCACACCACCGAATTAATGTGCTTAGTGTGGCCGCGTGCACTCGACTTTACACAATCTGTTTTATAAAACCGGTTTATGTAAAATCGGAATAATCCTGTAGTGTAGACGTACCCTATGGTAACCTCCAAAGACTTTGCTTTCATTGGCACAATATATAGGGTCTGGCAGTGTTTGGCTCTGCAAAACTAGGGGCAGGGTGCCAGAAGACGTATCTCTACACACATCTTATGCCTCTATGCAGGGGCCAGAGATAGGACTGGATCCTGGGATCTGGCTGATCTACATAGAGGTCAGGTCACTGGTCTAGGGGGAAAGGTGACTCAAAGCTCCCATCTGCTCTCCCTTGACCCTGGAGCTGCTCTGTGCAGACCCTGCATCAAGTTGGAATAGTCTGAGGGTACCTCTATCTTGTGTCCTCTGCAAACAAGTCCAGCAGTCTGAAGACACCATGGGGCTTGGGCTAAAACCTGAGTCAGAGCTCAGGTTTAGCGTGCAGTGTAGACATACACTATCTGCACTCTAGCAGCAAACAGAGGCTATAAGTAGCCAGCAAACAACTGAGGGAAAATTCCTGGTGCAGGCACTGTGTGGGGCCACTGCTGGCTCCCTGCAAGCATTGGTACAGGAGGTGTGTGAGGGAAGTTGTGGGGTTGGAGACAGAAGAGAATGTATTGGGGCAGAGCTGTACAACATGCTACCATGGCCAATCTGAGCTTTGCAGAGGATGCCATAACTTAGGGGTGCCTAAATTTCGCAAGAGGTTGTTTCAGCCCCTGGAGCAGCCCAGATTTGGAAAGGTGCCAAAAATGACTTCAAGCCACCTTCTGCCACTCTCTCCCCTTAACTCATATGGGATTGTCTGAGAGTAGAATGAAAGACGGAGCCAAGAACCTTTAGGTTTAGTTTAAGAGAACCAACAGGAATCAAAATATTTGTGTTTTGCACCAGCCTAGATTGAATAAGTGTTGAAACTTTACTTCACTACTGTTTCGGTTAAATAAGAAAGACAGGATGTCTCAGTGATTATTTATATTTAGATGACATTCTTGGTTAGTACCAATAACTTTTTTGGGGGGGCAGGGAGGAGAGGGCAGAGGGGGTGGAAGAGACATGTGGAGCGGGGGAGGGACTTGGCTGCTGTGTGTAAAAATGTTACAACAACTGTAATTAAAAGACATTCCGGTGAATATAATTTTCAGTTTGGGAGTGAGAAGGATACTCAGTGGCAGCAAGAAAATATGTTAACTCACCAGAGAAGCAATATCACAGTTAAACCATTTGAGAAATGAAATTCACTTGCTCAGCCTTTGACAGAAATGGACAACTGCACAAGATCTAAAAAAGTTTCTTGAGTACTAGTGAAATTTACAAGTACCAGCAAGCTGTCTCCTGTAGCCAGCTTTGGAATTCAGCTGTCATTTGCAATTTACACGTAATCTGGCCCCCGATCATGAGAGGGGATCATGAGAGGGGCTGAGACAACTCAGATTACGGGATCTCTTTCATTCAGTCCTCCCTCCCATTGTGAGAGGTAGCAAGGTTCCTTCAGTTAACATTATTCACTGCCTGGCAAGACTCCCAAGCTGCCTCTAACCTTGGAATCAGCCAATGAGTCCCCGATTTATTTCAGTCACGAAAACTAACGTTTTCCATCACCCCTTCCACCTGCAGCCTCCAGAGATTTTTCAACTGGATTGTTTCACTTTCTCTTTTGGAGCAAGGTGGCATTTGTAGCTGCTTCAATTGCCTTTTCTAGAACCTCAGTTAGCTGGAGACATCAGCATGTATTTTACCTAAATACACAGCAGCAACAATCAGTGTAAATCTATGCCGGTCTAAAACTAGCCTAAGAGATCTGACTCAGGCTCTCTGTATTCAGATAATTTGTTTGAGGGAACTAGCTAGTCCAAATATCAAACAGCACAACACAAATATTAGCTGTTCATGGATAAAGGACAAACCCTTGTTTAGAGAGAAGTCATTAAACATTTAAATTGAGAATCTGGTGAAATTTACAATCCCAAGAGTTGAACTGCCAGGAGCAAAAAGGGGTGTTTTTAATGAATGGATTTACTCTGCAACCTGACTTTGATTATATGTTTCTTTAGATGTATTTATGGCTACAAAGTATGACTGCAGCAGCTGCAGACACAGAATAGGGGTTTATATTTTTAAAAATATTTTAAATGAAAAAGTAACTCAAGTTCATCCTCATGAAAGATTCTAGCCCTGGAGTCTCAAGGCGTCTGTTTCCCCCAGAACCACAACTTCCCCACATTGCCCCTCCAATGAGACTCTATGCTCCCCTTGGACGATGATTTCTTGGGATGAGAGTGTCCACCAATCAACATGACCACCCAATCCTTGGTCTGGGTGGAGAAGTGGGAAAGAAGAGCAGGTGTCATGGTTGTACAGGCAGATGACAGAGCCCATGTAACGGAGTTCAGTTTTATTAACACTAGTTTGGATTAGTCAGTTACCAGACACTGGAATGCCTGTTCTTCCCCAAGGCAAATCCAAAGCCACTGATGTACAAAAGCTACTGTACAGGTGGCTGGATATACCCTAGATATGTCCTTGATCTACTCTCATTGCTTTAGAGTCTTGAGCATCCCTATGTGTAAGCCTCTCCTACCACCAAAGGCAAATCCTTGTCTCATAGCCAGATCCTTCCCACTGGCTGTGGAAGTGAAGGGTATTGTCTCATCTCAAACCTTCACCCAAACCAACTATCAAAGTGAGTCATGGACATGAAAAGGTGAATTATAATGTTGGCCATCGTCTTGTCTAATGACCACTGTACCTCTGGGATTGAGGGAAGGTGCAGACTGGAAAATGAATTAGCATTTATTGAAAATTTTTTAGCTATTAGTGTTGGCTGCCTATTCTTTGTGTTGGAAAAGCATTACTTGCTCGCCAACTCTGGGATTATGGTGTGTGAGTCTTGATCTAGGGATTTGTGTTATAGCCTCTAATGAGGGTGTGGAGTTGGGATGCTTCCTCATCTCCTTGGATGAATTATTTTGCATCAAGATCACACTGAGATCTTTGATTTACCAATGGGCAGGGAAGCATTTGCTTTGAGATTGTTTGTATTAATCTTGCCCTGTTAAGAACACTCAAATCTTCTTTGCACTATCGATACATTCTTTCCCCATGAACTATATTGGGAACTCCTAGCTCTCATATCAGAAACGCTAGCAGTAAATAATACAGGCTAGTAACTGGTGAGCATCCTAAACCCTCCTCTCTTTTATAGTTGCATTTTACCTGAGCTTCTGCCTTTATTTCTTCATATTCCACCTTCATCTTCTTCTGGACATCCTCATCGACACTTGGGTCACCTATCCTGTTAAACAAGGAAGCAGCTTCCTCCAGCAGCCTTTCCAGCAGGACTGACTGATTTAGGACATCGTTCAGCAGAACCTGGGAGTGGCTCAGCTGCCATTGCTTCTCCTTTAAACCGAGCTGCAGCTCTATGTCAGGCTCCAAGGTAACCTTCATGTTATGAATCCAGGCATAAAACTCATCCTGAGCTTTCAAGTATTCACTCCAGTGCAGCCACACCCATTCGATACGGCTGTTGGGGAAAGTGAGAAACAAGATACATGAGGTTATCCCAGGACCAGTGAAGAGGGTGGGGAGTTTAAGATGCTTTAAAAAATGTTGGCAATAAAGAATCAGATTCTCAAACAGGATAAATCAGCCTAGCTTCATTGACCTGAATGTCAAAATCCACTTCCCAGCTCCCCCCGGCTGTGGGAAGAAGTACCCTGTGCTAGCCCTGTGCCTGGCAAAGATTATTTCTCAGGTCACTGGACTGGCATATTGTGGGTAGATGTAGAGCCAAGGTTCCACCTACTCTCTGCTCCTTTCCAACATATGCATGGGAACCCAGTGAAGGCTCCTCTCTCCCCACCACAATACAGATAGCCAGAGCAGGGAGTAAGGCAGCATGGTCTGAGAGCATTAGACAAGCCACAGTCTGACCCAATATGTCAAATACAGTCTTTGTGGAAACAGCATGTGTCCTACCTGTGGCAATGAGTAATGTAGATGGCTGTTTCTTCCCACATGGCTTTAATGTCTTTCAGTTTGGATAGTATCTCATGCTTTTCCTCCTCGCTGATGCAGCGAAGAAGGGCATCTGCTTTCATCAGGACCAAATCCATTTTCAATCGACCTTCTGGCTCCAACGCACAAATTTTCTATTAGAAAACACAAAACTGAAAACATCAAAAAAAAAAAAAAAGAAAAACAGAGAGAGCCAGCCAGTGTAGTTATTGAATTAGAACTTTGTTTTTATATGGAAATCACTACATCCCTGCTCGAAAACTCCTACAAAATTTAATAGAAATAAGATCTTTCCTGCTGTTTTTTTCAGTATTCTTACAGGATTTAATTAATAGAGAAATATATCCCTGTCGTAAAATAGTTACCACCACCAACAGAAAGTAGATCATTCTCGGGTAACTTCTGTAGGTTCTCATGGTAATTTCTACACAGCCCTCTTGGGTTTGTGCCTATTAAGTTCTATAGGACTTTCCTGTACTAGCTGTCTCCACTACTGCTACAGATCTATTGCACTACATAAGCACATGATGTCTAATTCACTTTCTTGGAATAAGTGCAGAGGAGACACTATTCATGGGAAACATTGAGCAAAGCCAGTATTGTAAGTTCACCAGAACATGCCATGGGAGCTGCACAAAAAAAGCAGTTTGTTGCAAATCATAGAAGACACACTTCGAGCCACCCTATAAAAAGATTAGAGAATTATATCTCTGCTATTAAATTCTATTTCTACACAAAAACACTTTGTGTATCAGTTAAGGCTCTGGCACATACATGCATACCTAACACAAAACCTACAAGCAAAGAAATGAAAATTAAGCCATCTAACACTGTGTATCTTCTACTCTTCCACCCAGAGACAAACCTAACCTCCAGTGCAAACATCCCACACCACACACACCACCTTAATTCTGTCCTAATAGTGTTGTCAGCCTTCCAGTATCACCTTCCCACTATCACGCAGACCACTAGACTTCCTTTCCCTGCTGTTCCTCTGCACAGTTCTGGGAAACCACACTCATTCAAATTGGAGGAAGGGATGCCAAAAGGAAAATGTTGAGACACTCAAAATCTGAGGTCACTTTTGAAAATTTAGGCCTCAGTGACTTGTCCAGAGCGATTTGCCTTATTACCCATAAATACATCATTTGATTATTTACTTGTAAAAAAATAAAAACAAATCACAGGGGGAAATATAAACCACACCCAGACAACAGAAAGATTCAAAAGCAAAACTTAATGCAGGCTTCAGTCTTATTCCTGCTTGAAGTGACATGAAAGCACATGAGCCCACGATTGAGAAAGCTGTGGTTGGAGCTGGCATTTTTTTTAACGACTGCTTTCTTTGGCTGGCATTTTCATTAGCAAATTAACAGAAAATAAATCATAGTGAGGAAGCCTGAATAAATGCAAGCCAATTGGGAAAGAGGCACTTGGAATGGATCTTTTTATTTTAAAAAAGGCAATGAGTGAAAGAATGAGACATCAGCTGGGTGGGAGAGGAGGAAGAGGGGAAAGAAAGGCAGAACTAATGAAGAGCCACTGCTTTTTGTTTAATGATAATGATGGATTTCCAATATCCAGATTCAAAAAGCTACTATAACAAGGATTTTCTATGCATTATGCCCTGCTTCAAAGTCCAACAAAAGCATCAGCTTTATGTCAGCCCAGGTAAGATCATCACAAACCATAAAATCTTCATTCTTGTGATCCATAATGTTGACAGAACCCCTTGAAAAACTGTCTCCCACAGCACTGACTTTCCTGAATTCTCTGAATGCATTACGATGTTGTGTGTATCAACATTTCATATGCAAAAGGTAAAGACTGTGATCATCTGAAAGCAGAAACAAATCCACAATCCAAAATGAAATAGGAACTTCCAGACTTTGTGACTGCTATGCAAATCGGCCCATCACCACTAGCTCGCGGATAAGTCTCTATGCTAAGCCTGGTACATGCTCCAACCCACAATGAACCCCATTTGAGAAAACGGTCCTGAAAATACTGCAATGTCATTAGATAAATCACCCACCAGGAGTGCCATTTTTCAGTGCTAGTCATTCCATCTCAAAAACAGAGGGGGTTCGAAGATGGGGGGGCAAATATGACTAGATGCACAGAAAGATGTTCATCTGAAGAGAAACAGAGAAGGCGATTTCATTTAGAGAACAGGCCTATCACAGGGAAATATGAGAGATGTATAGAAAATAAGCTAGTGCGATGGGGTATACAAACCCCACACTGGGGAACACAGGGTTAATGAGCTATTGTGGGCTCAGTTGGCCCTGCCTTGCCACACCTGTGAGAGATAACAGACTTGAAGGGAGGATTTTAAAAAGGTAAAACACAGCACAGCTAGTGGCAGAGCAGACCTTGTGGGAACTCCTCAGATCAGTGCAGCCCAACAGTCACTGCCTGATGGAAGGGACGACTTGATGCTGACCCACTTTTGCTGGGACTGTTCTTCCATGTTAGCCTCGTTGAGGCCACAGGAGATTTACAGAAGCCTTCAGAAGAAAGAGCCTTACCACACCAATGGGACAATCCATTTGTGTTCATTCTTTTTGCAACCCTGAAAGGAGCAGGATTCATTACAACCCTGAAAGGAGCAGCCTGCCCAGGGCTCAGCCAGAGAAAACACGTTTTTGTACACCGAGTACCTCTTATGACTGGACTGGCACAGCGGAACACTCAGGCGTCTCAGAGCAGAGGCCCAAGCGAGTGTAAAGGCCCAGCCTCAGGGTGCCCTAGGGAAGGATGCAGTGATACTAGTCTCAACCTACTGCCCCACTACAATAATGAATGGTACAGCTGTGGTAGATAGGAGCAGCCAGTTTTCTCAGTGTACAAAAACAAAGGACATCGAATGAAATTGAAAGGCAACACAATTAAAACGGATAAAAGTAAACACTATTTTTTAAACACACAAGGCATAATTCATTTGTCACCAGATCATTTGCCAAGAGATTAACAGGATCATACAAAATATTATCTTTGTAGATAATGCACAGATTCACAGTTCCATTAAAAGGATGAGAGCTATAAACCCACCAACTGACAGGGTTTAGGAAGAAACTTGCCCTACAGACAGATTATTCCCTAACTGTCCATCCCCGAGATTCCGGTATCTTTCTTGATAGCATCTGGTGTTATCCAGGGATTCTCAGAACCCAAAGCAGTGGTAACTTACTGTCTCTCTCCAGGCAGGGTCAGGAATAAATCAAAGGGTGGCACAGCCCATCCATCTGTGCGCACGTGTGCGCGCACACGCAGACACACAGAGTCACAGTCAGGCTAGAGCATTTCAAAACAAGTGCCGTGTATACTCGATCATAAGATCGTTCGTTTATAAGCCGACCCCTTCCCCCCAAGATGGATAAGTAAAAATGGAAAAATTTTATAACCCGTTCATAAGCAGACCCTATAATTCAGGGGTCAGCAAACTATGGCTCTCGGGCCATCAGGATAAGCTGCTGGTGGGTTGAGATGGTTTGTTTACGTCCAGCGTCCGCAGACATGGAGGTAAACCTAAGTAAACAAAGTGTCCCGGCGCACCACCTGCTTACCCTGAGGGGCCGGGACAGCAACTGGTGGGGAAATATTTTTGTGAGGGAGAAGCTGGGAGTCAGGGGAGTAAACCCTGTGACCACCCCCCACATAACCCCGTCCCTAGCCTGGGACCCCCCACACTCTCCCCATCTCATCCCTTCCCACCTTATCTGGGGAGGACCAGGCAGGCTGGGCAGCACGGCCACAACCTGCTCTGGCAGGCCAGACTGAGCGGCACGGCTGCAGTGTGCTCCAGCGGGCCAGGCGGCACAGACACAGCCTGCTCTGGGGGTGGGGCCAAGATGGAGCTGCAGCTGCTTAGGAGGCTTGGGGGAGAGCAGCCTGGCCAGAAGTGGAGAGACTCTGGCCCCGCCTCTTCCCTTCTGGCTCTGCTGCCTCTCCTTGCCCCGCTGTTGGCGGGAGGGTCTGTGTCCCACCTCTCCCTCTCTATACCCGTTCATAAGCCGACCTCCTCCTTGGGTGCTTCCCTTTTTTACTAAAAAAATTCGGCTTATGAATGAGTACATATAGTATATTTACCTACAGTTAAGAAATGGTTTTGAGAAATCAGTGGTCAGCCTCCCAAGGGGCCCCACCTTCCAGCTAGCTGCAGGGGAACTTAGCTTTCAGATCCATGTCCAAAAGAAAGCTTCCTTGAAATGTTCCAAAGCATATTCTTTCACCTAATCTTTTTATAGCTAAACTTCAAACAAAGCACACAACTTATAGTGACTCCTAGTGGGTCACCAATTCTCCTAATTTGAGCAATTCTCCTAATTTGAGCATTATCTCTTATCATCAACACATTTCTAGTCATAACAATGTGTCTGGGGCACTTAAAACCTCACTCACTCTCTTTAACACTTATTAACTTTCTGCCCCATACTCCTATTCTGATTAAAAAATTGCAAGTATTCAGCTGTCTGACCTTGCCTCATAAAGGCCAAAGATTTGCCTAGCTATGTGATGTTTGGTTTTCAGCTGGCAGTGGCTGAACATATAAACTTGTTGACTGTGGCATTATCAAATTCTCGGGTATTGTCTCCTGTCAAAGACGTGGGATGAGATGGGCTACTGGTCTCATCTGGTAGCACCATTTCCTGAACTGCATTGGGTGGTTGCAAACCCCAGGCTTGTGACTGCGAAAAGCAACTAAACTTCCATTTTAGCATGCACAAATGAATGAGTGCTGGGTACAGCAGCTGAGGTAGTTTGGTAAATCAGGATTGCTCTTAGTCTTCCAAATACACATGAAAAGTCTGGGATCATCTAATCTAAGAGCAGGTTGCAAACTTCCCAGACCCCCACACATTCTATTCCCTTTTTCTCTGGCAGCAATAAGCGGCTTGCAAAAGAAGAAGCTGGAGAGAATGCTGAAGTGATCCTGCCCAAATGGGAGCAACCTTACAGCTAGTGAGGCTATTTTCATACCCTATCCCACCTTGATCATCTCCTAATGGCAACTTCTCCATGGCTCCTGGCAGTCTCTGCAATGCCAATGCCACTTGTGAATATGTCTCTCAGAAAGGAATATCAGTCTTCCCCTACCTCAGTCTCTCTTAGCCTGGCTTCCAGGGCAGACCGAGGTCCCTTGGTGTTGTCATTGATCCGCAGTCTCTCCTGGATGGCTTTCATCCAGGCTTCTGCATTCTCCACACTTGTGTCAAATTCATCCTGGGGCTGCTGAGTCATTGCATTAGAGGAAACTAAAAAGATAAAGAAATGAGGAATTAAAAACAAACAATTTCTCTTCTCAGGAAAGTCTCTCAGAGTCTTAAGGAGCAGGGAAAAGAGGAAAGTAACTTTACTGATCTCTTTTTGATTAATGGCATCAAAATTCACAACCCACAGTAGTCCTAAATCTCCATGAGACTCAACAGAGGTGAGTATGGAGTAAAAGTTCAAACTCTGAGCTTCTAAAATGAAAGTATACAAGGGAACAAGATGAAGTTGGGACACACCTTTAAGCTCTGTGATTTGGGCTGACATTCAAAGGGCTAAGAGTCACTGCATTTATTTGAAAACCAAATTAGGTTACTTTGATGCTTGTGAAATGTACCAGACTGGACACTAGCATCCTTTGTATTCTCCCAGAACATGCACAGCACAGGCAGCGGGAATCTAAATACGTCCATCAACATGACTCTCTTTAAGTCCATTTAGGGCTCAGCCTTGCAAGGTACTGAGCACCTGGCCCTGGCCTAGCCAAGCACTTGAGTGTGTGCATAATCTTAAACATGAATTGTCTCAATTAAGTTGGCCAGATCAAATCAAAATACTCAGCACCTTGCAGTTAATCCACTCTGCTGAAACTTCTAAGGAGGCTAACATCAGAGCAAGTTGTGGTGATGGTTTTGAGATACGGACCCCATTCCTGCAGGAACCGGGCTGAGACAGCTAACATAGATCACTGTCAGTCATCAGATGGGAACATCTTTCAGTGCCTATGCACTTTGGGTGGATTTGAACTGGGGACTTATAGATAAAAGGTTTTGTGGACCAGATCCAAAGTCAGTATAAAGAGGCTCCTGGTGTTCAATGGGTTTTGGATCAAGCCCTACACCCACTGCCAATGCCTGGCAGCCAGTTTCTCCTTAATGAAAATAACACATCTATTTGGTTCTCCACAACTGAATGTCTTTCTTTAAAGGTCTAGAGATAATTCCTGAGGTCTCATTTTTGCCACTGTTATTCTGACCAAGTAGGACTTTACTCTGGAAGCGTTCTCACTGATTTCCATGGGACTGCTCCCACACAGTCCATGACTGCGCAACGTGAGCAAGAGTATGGCCCTTGGTGAATCCAGCCCAGGATTTCTGATTACATCTTGAAATTGGAAGACACCCTGATCATAACCACTGGTGGGGGGGGGGAAGGAGAGTTACCTGTTTATGCCCCCTCCCCCACTTCCACAACACACCCCCACCCCAACCCTAGCTTTTCACTAGCCTGTTGCTGTTCCTCTCACTGTGGTGGCAGGGCATGCGCATTCTCACACGCTCGTCAAAGCTGCAGCATCACCCTGAATCAGGGGCCAAATGTGCATTCCTCTGTGCCCATGGGGGTAGCCAGAGGCACAGTCCTACAGACACTTGGGTCTGGTGTGGCTGGAACAGCCTCCCATCTGAAATCTACAGAGGTGACTCCTGGAACTGTTTTTGTATAAAGATTCTACTTTATTTATGTATTAATTTATACAGCACATGGATAATGAAGAAATCTGTGACAACATATGTGAGTAATAATTAATCATAAGAAATAAAGGTGTAAATAACAAAGCACTGAAGAAAGCAGTCACCTTCTGTGGGACAGTATAGGCACAAGAGAGGAGAATATTCCAAGATACTGAGAGAGAGGTAGTTTAACGCAGGCCAGCTCCTCAAATATATCCAGGGGTTATAAAAAGCATTTGAGGGCTGAATTTGAGTAATTTGGTAAGTGGAAACTATTAGAGATGAGCCAAAACCAGAACCATTTAGCTGATCCACTTTTCCCATTCCTACCTCGCCCCTCTCCACACCTCTGACCTCATCTCTTCCCCTCCAAAAAAACAAACCTTGGCCACTTAAATAAATAGGGATCAGGTCAGAAACAACCCTGATTTTACTAATGAAATACTGACCCAGATACTGAGCTGTGGCTAAGTTCTGCTCAGCACAGCTCAGGACAAAGGATGTAAAGGGAGCTTAATCACACAGGTGCACCCGCATGGCCATGGACCTACTGGGCTGTCACTCCAGTCCCTTGTATAAGTTAGAGCAGCTAGAGGCACCGTTCTGACCACAGAAGATCATTGAGGCAAAGGGATGCCTGGCTGTGCTCGTATTTCCCGGGCCATACCCCTGCACAACGATCAGAATGGTGCTGGTGTAGAAGCTGTTCTACATCACCTGAATAATCCCTTATCTCAGGGATTCAGTGGCAGGCTCAGCTGGGTTTAGGGTCAGAGCAGCACCCGCCAAGATTGGTGTGGGCATACCTGGTTCTGTCTCAGAACAGGGGAGTGGACAAGATGACCTCTCAAATCCCTTCCAGCCCTACATTTCTAAGTAACCAGCTTCCATATAACAGAGGACCTGGCCCTCTATCTGCATCGCGTTCTCTGAATTTCCTAAAATGCTTTTTTTGGATTAAATTTATGCATCCAGTTTAACTACCTTTCAAATAGGTTTAACGGCCCTCATCGGGTATTGTGAGGTTTAATTAGTTAGTGTTTGTAAAGCACTACTGAGATCTTTCAAAGTCACTCTTTAAGTGCAATGTATTTTTGGCAATATTATCATTATTTTTCCAAGTTTCTCAATACACATTTTTTCTCCCTGCAAAGCCATTCTGCTTTTCCTAATGTAACACATTTTTCACAGTCGATCCCTTTCTTAAACATACTTTTAAACCAAACATTTACAGTGCACTGGCTTTTAAATGCTTTCAGTATGTCTTGAATTCCTGTGCTCATGTACTACTTGACTCACTTCCAGAACCAAGCTCTCTAAGAAATAAAAAGAGGGGGAAAGAAAAGTGCTCCAGGAAAGTTAAATCACTCGCCATTGGGGACAGTATTTTCCAATTATTGAAATATTTCAAGCTTTTCATAACTCTTTCCATTTGGAAGAGATCAGGGTTCTGGGTCCGCACATGAGAAGTATTTTTATAACACTGCAGTGTGTCAAATTTTATACAAACGCACAAGGGTGGAAGCTATTGTGGTTCTGGGAATTGTTTGCTGCTTGGGTCCTGGAGTAATTTAATAATGGCTCAGCTGCCCTGGATAGTGTAAGGAGAGTTCTGAGAAAGAGAGACAGTTGTATAGGAGCACAAGTCTTTCAAAGTGGAGATGGGATTAGCATATACTACTGTAGAAGCGACACATCAATCTCCACGATTCCAAAGCTGAGAGTTCTTGGCATGCTAATAATTCTACAGCTCTCAGTCATGCTACTATTAGCACACATATCCCTAGATAAAGGACTAGATTACTTCTGCTGTGAGTACGATTCCCACTGAGCTAAATTTGGTCCAATTTGAGTAAGTGGAGAAACTCTTGAAATTCTAGTAAGCATTAGCTGTATCCCCAGGTATCTGCAGCTTAACCATTTTTTGTGGGTTCAGGACATTAACCCTAGCACCTTGAACATCTTCCAAGGCAGTTTTTTCCTGTACTATTTGTGGGGAACGTTTATGACCCTCAGGAATTGTTTGTCCAAACTAATATACTGAAGAATAAACACATGCTGGGTGTTCTTGGAAGAATCACTTCCATTTCCTGCTTAAAGTTAATGGCTATAGCCAAGTGGTTGTCACACGGGTGGCAGGATGTAGAGCATTTACTTGCAGTGCTGCCATTTCCTTTCCTCTCATTTCCAAACAATACCCATTCTCAAGGGAAACCCATAGCTACTTGACAAACCCAACTGCCACCACGTGATCACAACAGCTACTTTTTCGCTTAACTGACACCTACCATGTGTCATTGAACATCAGAATGATAACACAGTTTGTTGGATCTGTTCACCAGCTTGTAGTGAAGCTAATTCTTTCCAGCACACAGATCTGTTTTAGGCTTGGTCTACACTAAAAAATAAGGTCAGTTTAACTACATCGGCCAAGGGTGTGAAAAAGCCACACCCCTGAGAGGCATAGTTAAGATGACCAAAGTCCCCGTGTGGACAGTATGAGGTCACAATGGAGGAATTCTTCCATCAACCTAGCTACTGCATCTCAGGAAGCTGGATTATCTAACTGAACCCCTCTTGTTGTCATAGGCAGCAGCTACAGTCAAGTGCTGCAGCTGTGCTGCTGTTGTATTTTAAGTGTAAACAAGCCCTTAAACTCCAGTGGGAATAAAATATAAATGTAATTAATAAGCTTGAGACTTTTCAGCTTGGAAAAGAGACAACTAAGGAGGGATCTGCTAAAGGCCTAAAAAATCATGACTGGTGTGGAGAAAGTAGATAAGGAAGTGTTACTTACTCCTTCTCATAACACAAGAACTAGGGGTCACCAAATGAAATGAATAGGCAGAAAGTTTAAAACAAACAAAAGGAAGTATTTCTTCACACAACGCACAGTCATCTATGAAACTCTTTGCCAGAGGATGTTATGAAGGCCAAGACTATAACAGGGTTCAAAAAAGAACTAGATACATTCACCAAGGATAGGTCCATCAATGGCTATTAGCCAAGATGGGCAGGGATAATGTTCCTAGCCTCGGTTTTACCAGAAGCTGGAAATGGGCAACAAGGGATAGATCACTTGACGATTACCTGTTCTGTTCATTCCCTCTGGGGAACTTGGCACTGGCCACTGTCAGAAGACAGGATACTGAGTTAGTTGAACCTTTAGTCTGACCCAGTATGGCCGTTCTTATATAATATCCCCTCACTTTATAAACCTACTTTTACACTTCCATAACTTCCAGTTCTAAGAAGTTATTTGCAGAAGTGTGGACCAATAATTCTCCTCTAAAAGGAAGCTGGACTTGTAAATAAATCAGGAGCTGAGCTCCAGGGTTACTCCCTTTTTCACTTCAGGGGTGGCAGCCAGCAGAACTGGATGGAAGTTTTTAAAATTTTGACATTTTAAATCTTCAAAATTTCAAAGTTTTAATTTTGAGGGGGGGAGGAAGAAAATGCTTTTCCTTTTAATTGCAAAATCTCCCACTCCTCTTTATTCTTCCACCTCGCTCTAGTAGACATTATCCTGCTGTAATTCAGCCAGATTAGTAAAATGCCAGGTTAAGTAAGGGCACTTCTAATTTATTTTTATGACCAGTGAAAAACTGTACAATATCTATCTTAGGTATTTATATGGCCCCATCATCATAGGATCTGAGTCCCTCACAATCTTTAAGGCAGATATCCTCATAACATCCCTGTGAGGTAAGGCAGTGCTATCATCTCCATTCAGCAGATGGGGAACTTATTATAATATGTATAAGAAACAGACGCCAGGGGGAGCAGGCAGATAGTCAGATAACGAAATGTGTGGCTGTTCCAGATTACGGTAGGTGCGTTGTTGGAAACTGCTGGAACTGTGGGTCTGTGGAGCTATTGCAAAGTTACATACTTGTAGCCTGAATAAACAGACAGTCAATACTCAAAGAAGCTGGAGTGCCTACAGCTTACAACACAACAGAACGGAGGCACAGAAAGGCCCAAATCACACAGCAAGTCTGCAGCAGAACTGGGTGTTGCAGCCAGGTCTCCTAAATCCTAGACTAGTGCTCTCAACCCTGGACCATCATTCCTCTAATATGCTAGTAGGAAATCCTCAGAACGAAGTGCATCTTCTCCTTCTGCAATTGCCAGTAAAAGGTAACTATTAGCCTACCTGCAACCTTCAGATTGTGAACTCGGAACCCCTCCTGGTGAAACTGTCCAGACTAGATTTCCAATTTCTGCTCAGCTCCCTAAAATAAGAGATACACCATCAGTGAGCCAAGGGAAAAGCACTGCAAGCCAAGCACATTAGAATCCTAGCCCTGGGGGCTGGGAGTTATGTAATTAATTAAATCCTACCTGTCTGCTAAAGATTGCAGGTCCCCCCAGTTCACACTTGGGTGCCATGCAAGGGTTCTGATAATACTGACCAATAAAGTTCTACAGCGCCTTGGTCTTGGCTGGGACTGGAACTGCCGCTGCGTGAACAACTTTTAGTGAATAACGTATCTGATAAATTTCACCCCTTTTGCTGGTCACACCTTGCATGTGAACAATCTATGATTTTCTCGCATATGTGTGCTATTCAAAATGATTTTCCAAATAAATTCTGCAAATTATTCTTACTCGGCAGATTGTTCTAACAGTTCATTGGGAACACCCAATACTCCAGTTGTGCTGATTAGTTTTAAATAGACCCAAAGGTAATATGGTAATCACGGTTTCTGTCCTCTGACTGGATGAGAGTAACTCTTATTATTAAGGTATTAGTATTTCTTATTTGTGCTGCAGTAACGCCTAGGATCCCAGGCCCCCATTGTGCTAGATCCTGTACAAAGAGAATAACTTACACAGCATCCTACAATGAGCCTGGACACTTTAGGGAACAAATATGATAAACCCCCTGCCCTGAGGAGCTTATAGTCCAATACCAGACCAGACTGAACAAGTGAAATCAGCAAAATAAAGTGCCTGTAAGTATGGGGATAAGAAATGATGGACAGAGGAAGGGGCAACAAGGCTTACACAGACACATATATTGCTGTGAACATGCCCTGACGATTTTAATACACATCTCACAGCTCATCCTCCTCACTTGGAGCCAGAACCACTCCATCCATAGGAGGGGCTAGACATTTCAGAATCTAGAAATACGCCTGAAGCCACCTTACCCGATCCAAATGTTCTCAGTGTTTGAGTGTTTGGAACTGGGACTTTTTGCTTCAGATCCATCTTTTTAAAAGAACTGACTTTGAACCTGATATGCTAACTGCCTATCTCCGACAGGTGACGGGGAGCACTCAGCACACAACTCTGAAAGCAGTGGCCCTTGTAGGTAACATTCAAGTATATATTAGAAATATGAACATTTACAACTACTAAATGAGTGTTCAGAACTAATATGTCAGACCTGATCCTTAATAGGGTACCAATGCCCTTTCCCCCTTTAAAAAACAAAAACTTAATTTTTTTTCAAGTCCTAATTTTTGCGAATCTTAAAAAACTCTTCATCTTCATGGACATGAAGCTGGCAAAGTTTGTCATTGTTAGGTTTTTAATTATTTTTAAGTTAAAATAAAATATTCAGGTCTGTGGGAATGACTGTCCTATGGAAGAGGGAGTTTGCAAATACAGCCCTATTCTAAACACTGCATTCAATGCTTAAAATAATTGTGTGATCTCTAGAGGATCAAAGCTCATGATCATAAATACATGAACACGCTTTTATTTACACCACCCACTGACTTTTTTTTTTAAGAATAGCATATAACTGCTCCAGGGCCTAAAACATTGGAACCCTCTCAAGAGCACACAATCCAGGGTAAGTAAAGTTGCGTGTAGATAATCCAATAATTCAGACATTATTCATAACAATATCTTTGTTTAACTGATGCCAGGGCTTTCTGTTGCAAAAATGGCATCGCTCTGTGTTCAAACAAACCCGAACTCTAGAGTAAGCTAAGCCTTGCCTACATCCCAGGTGCAGTAAATTATTGAAGCCGACAGCAACCTTACCCCCAAGCTCTTTCTTCAGGAACTGAATAGTCCGCTGCAAACTGTAAATAGCATCTAAATTAATTTTGAACGGTTGAGAACATTTCTGGAATTGAGTAAAATAGGCTGCCTTCCTGTGACTCATTTTTGCCTGAACTCTAGCGGTTTCCATAGCTTAGTCACCTTCCCACCGTGCCTATATGCCAGGCACTGAGGCTCAGTAACAAAGCAAGCATATGCTTTCAATCCCAAAGTCTATTCCTATTAGCCATTGGAGTTTGCTGTTGTGCTCAGGTCCACTAAGAGACTGTAACCCCAACACAAACTTGTGTAATCTGACACTTTTACAACCAGTGAACACCTATATGAGAAGCAGCACTATCTTTTTCAGTGGAGCATTAACTAGGGTTGTAAACCTAACAAAGGAGCCAATCCTGATCCCATGGAAGTCACTGTTGGTTTGCCATTGATTTCAGTAGCAGCAGGATTGACCCTGAAGTTTTGTGTCAGCAGTTCCTTTCCAGTGCAAATGTTCTTGGAGCTATGTTAAACTGGAGCTGTGATCACAGATAACCGCTGCTGCTGAGCAATGAAAGTAAAGCAAACATTTAACACTTCCTACTCCAGTGGAATTCAACTGTGCTAACCTTTTGGAAATGTAATAACTTACATGTTAATAACTATACCTGGGATTTTCAGTCATGGCACCTAAAGGAGTTAGAATCTAACTGTTAGATGCCCAAATCCCACTGAATTTCAATGAGTGTTAAGGCATCTAAATGTGAGGATTTGGGCCCTAACTCCCATTGAAATCAACGTTGAAATTAATGGGAATTAGGAGCCTAAATACCTCTGAGGATCTCGGCCTTCGTGCCTAATTTCCTTAGGCTTCTTTGAAAACCCTGTGCTAAATATTATGGGGCAGATCCTCAGCAGTTAATTGTCAGGTCCATTGAAGTCAATGGAGCTGTAACAATTGACACCAGCTGAGGATCCATCTATATATAGATATATCTATACATACGTTTGTATATTCAAAAAACAATTACAGTTGCTGAGTGATGATAATGTCACATCATTCACAAATCTCAAGCACTTAAAAGGAAGGATATGGGTAGTTAAGAATATCAGAGATCTTATATATCCCACTGAAATATTTTTTTCTTTATTACAGTGATGTATATTCCACCTGTCATAAACAGATAAGTAAGAGTTAATAGAACAGAAGTACTTCATATCTCTTTTGCCTGTAAAGGGTTAACAAGATCAGTGAGCCTGGCTGTCACCTGACCAGAGGACCAATCAGGGGACAGGATACTTTCAAATCTTTAGGGAGTGAAGTTTTTGTGTGTGCTGTTAGTGTTTGGTTATTGTTCTCTCTGGGTTCTGAGAGTGACCAGATGTGCAACCAGGTTTCTCTCCAATCTCTCTGATACAGGCTCTTATATATTCAAAATAGTAAGTACTAGGTAGCTAAGGCAAGATAGGCTTGTGTTTGTTTTCTTTATTTGCAAATGTGTATTTGGCTGGAAGGAGTTCAAATTGGTATTTTGGTGAAAGGATTTTAATTTGTACTTGTATACTTAGGCTGGGAGGGTATTCCCAGTGTCTATAGCTGAAAGACCCTGTAGCATATTCCATCTTAAATTTACAAAGATAATTTTTACTGTTTTTTTTCTTTCTTTAATTAAAAGCTTTTCTTGTTTAAGACCTGATTGTTTTTTTATTCTGGTGAGACCCCAGGGGACTGGGTCTGGATTCACCAGTGAATTGGTGGGGAGAAAGGAGGGAAGGGGGAGAGAAAGGTTATTTTCTCTCTGTGTTAGGATTACTTTCTCTCTCAGGGAGAGTCTGGGAGGGGGTGAGAGAAGGAGGGGGAAGGTGGATTTTCCTCTCTGTTTTAAGATTCAAGGAGTTTGAATCACAGTGATCTTCCAGGGTAACTCAGGGAGGGGAAGCCTGGAAGAGGCAACGGTGAGGGAAAGGGTATACTTTCCTTCTGTTAAGATCCAGAGGGTCTGGGTCTTGGGGGTCCCTGGGCAAGGTTTTGGGGGGACCAGAGTGTACCAGGCACTGGAATTCCTGGTTGGTGGCAGCGCTACAAGTACTAAGCTGGTAATTGAGCTTAGAGGAATTCATGCTGGTACCCCATCTTTTGGACGCTAAGGGTCAGAGTGGGGAATTATACCATGAAACCACCACAACACAAAAATCTGAACTCTCACCCAAAAGAAGTAATAGTCTTTCACCAGTAATCTCAAAGCACAAACACAAACACAAACACCATGTGTCATTAATGTGAACATAGGTAACTTGGTTTTTTTTTCAAAAGAGTTTTGTGTTGTATCAACTATTCCCACCACCGCCAACCCACAGAGTGTGATCCAGCGGTTGTGCCCTGGCAACCCATCTAAGATATGCATACCACAAACTGAGAAACACTGACCTTGAAAATAGGTAAACATCACCTTTAAGAAGGAAAATTTGAATATTGTGTCTGTGGGGCAGTACTGCTGCTAAACTGAAGTGGAACAGAGCCTGTGACAGACGCTTCCTGCACAGGGCTCACTAAATGCAAATGGTGAAGCTATAGTCAAATTATGTTCTATATTTGCAAGTGTTATTAAGTTTCCTTAACCTTTTTACTTGCTCTATACACATAGGGCCATATCTTGCACAATGGTCCGATAATACTGAACTAGTGGCACTATTCATAGGAGGTGTTGTGTATTGTCTGTTAAATTGGAAAAAGATAGTGTTTACTATAGAGTTACACTAGTTCATTGACATTTTCCTTGTGAAACACACTAACAACGTTCCAGCAAATCTAGAAAGAAAGCGGTAAGGTTTGCCTGCACATCACCTGCATGAAGGTCAATAGAAGAGGTGTGTCAAAGCCAGAACTATTTATACAAACTTCCTCATTTTTACATCTCAGATCAAACGGGCCCTGGATCTGAACTTCTGGTTTTCATTTTACAGAAACAAATCCATCCCTTAGTTCTGTCCATCTGGAATTATAAAGATCTTGTGACTTTAAGGTCAGACTACATAACAAACCTAAGGAAAATTATCCACAGTTTTCAGGAGTCCTGAGTTGGCCAAGATTGTCCTAGGTTTTAAAACTCAATCCCCAGTAATTTCAGTCACAGCTACTGTTCTAGGTCTGTAGTGTTGCTATGTCGTGTCTTCCTGAATAATTGCCTCTTCTGGCTGTTCAGCAGCACTGCCTATTGACTCCTGCTGGCTGCTTCTCATCTGCAACTCTCAGCCCTGCTACTGGAGGCTGGCACCAACTCATTAATACTTTTAAATACTCTCTTTGTGTCTTATGTTAGTATCAAGTGGTAAATGTAGAAGGATCATGTGGATAACAAAAAAAATCCTACAAAAATCTGACTGAATCCTAGGGATTCTGGAAAAATTACAGACAAAATTCTGTTCTGATTTCACCACCATTCCCCATTGGTTTCCAGGGCCCCAATCACAACCCAGCCTAAGGATTTACTTTGTTAGGAGTTGTGACATCAGTGGAGCATGGTGAAATAAATTAGGACATCTGAGTACGAAGAAAAAGAGATGGGTTTCTTTTTAGTCATGATAGTGAGAGAATAGGATTTTCCCTTACTAAATGGGCATGGATGGGAGATGAGAAGCCAGACTAGAGATCAATCTTACCAAAGACAGGACAGCACACAGCATGATGCCACTGTTTAAAAGGTGAATAAGATTTAAATAGAGATAATCTCCAGGAAACTCTCTAGAGTTCAGGTCACCAACTAACTAGCTGGTTAACTCCTGTAGGGATTAATGTTTGAAACTATGATGTCTGACAGATGTTTGTAGAACAGGAATTACTAAAAACAGTAAGAAGCAAAAGTGCAGCATGGGTACAAATTAGAGCTGAGCCTTCAGAAATCATTGATATAATCTTGGACACAGAAATAACTTTTGTTTGCCTGTCTTAAGTATTTTTCTGTTTCTTCTGCACTTTCCCGGCAATAGATTTTTCTTCCCCGTACTGTTGAGAAGAATCTGATTGACATATTAGCCGACTGTGCCTCAGCTACAGCTCTACAATCCCAGGAATAGAGGGCAGAATTTAGCCAACTTCTTCAGTCAACACCAGTGCTATTGCTGATTGGCCAGGGATCTCCCAAATGGAATCTGTGTTTCATGCATCACACTTTTCTGATACTCAAGCTCATTAGGTGTTGTCTGTCTCCTGACTTCCTGGAACTTTTGGAAAATAAAAGGCAGTGTTTTCCCAACTCAGTTCTGATGTCTTAAGCCACTGTTACTGTTAGGCTTGCTAGCAAGTCAAACCTGCAGGATTGCACCACTGCTACACTGGGTGTAGTTTACACTTCCACCATCAGAGCATGCTGAATCCAGTTTATCTGCTCATAGCCAGATTGCACTCGCACACACACCAGTGTAAATGCAGAGTAACTCCACAGAAGTCAATGGAATCTTTGTGGATTTGGACTAGTGTAAATGAAAGCAGAACCTGACCCATGTCATCTTAATTTGCACTATACTTGGCCAGATTTCCAGGGTTAAGAATGTAAAGAGGAAATAATGACTGGAAAGGTAGAGCAAACATGGGGATGGAGAAGAGGAAAAAGTCAGGTCTGATCCTCCTCTCACATCAGTTTAACACTCATTTAAGTGAGTGGAGAATAAGGTCCAGGAAATGTAAAAGCAAAGCAGGGAGAAAAGAGGAACACTGTAAAGAGAAATTGTGTACTAACTTAGCCCCTAGAAGACCCCCCTGTAACAGAGTAGTGGGCAAGAACTGCTGACTCAGGCATGTGTCACACCAGCTCCCATTAAGGGAAGTAAATTGGAGCCGGCTAGAGAAAACTTGCGCATAATTGGTGAATGGGAGACAGCTGCCAGCTCAATTAGCCTGGGTTATAGAAAAGGCTGGGAGAAAGGAAGCCAGAGGGAGTAGAGTGATAGCTCTTCCTCAGTTCTCCTGGGGGCAGACACTAGCACCCAAGCTGTGTATAGTGAAAAGGTGGTGTGAGCATAACGCACAAATAAATGGTACCAGTGGTTACTAAACTCCAGGGTCTCTGAGTGACTTTGTCAGCACGGCAGGAGCAGGAGCCAAGAGGACCCTGCAGTACCCTGCTACACCCCCTCAGAGACTGTTAGCAAAAGAAACAGATAAAAGAGCTTGTCATAAACAGATAAGAAAAGTTAATAGCACAGAAGTACTTTATATCTCTTTGACTGTAAAGGGTTAACAAGTTCAGTAAGCCTGGCTGTCACCTGACCAGAGGACCAATCAGGAGACAGGACACTTTCAGATCTGGAGGGAGGGAGTTTTCTGTGCCTGCTGTTAGGTTTTGGTTGTTGTTCACTCTGAGGGCTCAGAGGTGCAACCAGGTTTTTCTCCAATCTCCCTGATACAGTTTGTTACAGATCCAGAATAGTAAGTACTAGGTAGATAAGGCGAGTTAGGCTTATGTTTGTTTTCTTTATTTGCAGATGTGTATTTGGCTGGAAGGAGTTCAAATTTGTATTTTACTGAAAAGATTTTACTTTGTACTTGTATACTTAGGCTGCGAGGGTATTCCCAGTGTCTATAGCTGAAAGACCCTGTACCTATTCCATTTTAAATTTACAAAGATAATTTTTACTGTTTTTCCTTCTTAAATTAAAAGCTTTTCTTGTTTAAGAACCTGATTGTTTTTTTATTCTGGTGAGACCCCAGGGGACTGGGTCTGGATCCACCAGGGAATTGGTGGGGAGAAAGGAGGGAAGGGAGAGAGAAAGGTTAATTTCTCTCTGTGTCAGGATTACTTTCTCTCTCAGGGAGAATCTGGGAAGGAGAGAGAGAAGGAGGGGGGAAGGTGCATTTTCCTCTCTGTTTAGGATTCAAGGAGTTTGAATCACAGTGATCTTCCAGGGTAACCCAGGGAGGGGAAGCCTGGGAGAGGCAACAGTGAGGGAAAGGGTTTACTTTCCTTCTGTTAAGATCCAGAGGGTCTGGGTCTTGCGGGTCCCCAGGCAAGGTTTTGGGGGGACCAGGGTGTACCAGGCACTGGAATTCCTGGTTGGTGGCAGTGCTACAAGTACTAAGCTGGTAACTGAGCTTAGAGGAATTCATGCTGGTACCCCATCTTTTGGACGCTAAGGTTCAGAGTGGGGAATTATACTATGACAGAGCTAAGCTAGAAGCTAAGGACTACATTCTCCTTTCAGCTAAAAGTGTGCAACCCCAGTGTCGGTAACTGAGAGTATAGCTCAGGGCAGAATTTGGCCACAGCTTGAAAGAGAAAACCAGGGACAAGAAGATGTGAACATCAGAGAGAAGCATCAAGATCCCTCTTACTTTCAAGACTATGATTACACAATCCCTACTATGACAGAAGCTTTCTTAGTACAGGGCTCTATGCAGATGGAAATTTAATGAAACTTTCTTGCTGTGCTGAGGAGCAGGCCCATCTATCCAAAAAGAAACCAGCTTCATACCTTGGGACAGCCAAGCTGCCTCAGGGGCAGAGGTTAGAATGTTCACAGGTAAGCCTCCTCACTGTCCTGTCTGCTCTCCCCAGCTAGGAAATTTGCTACAGCCCTATAGCATTTGGGCTAAGAATGTACTCCCTAGGAAGGAAGCAAGCTTGGGCAACCACATAAGACTGAAATCCACATTTACTTAGATTGTAAGTGCTTTGGGGCATGGACTATTTTTGTGCTGTTTGCACAGCACCTAGCACACTGTCTATGGCTTGGGCTATGAAGCACTATGGTGATAAAAATAAACAACAGCAACATTGTGCAGCTTCTACAGGGGAGATGCTGCTGCTCATTGTGAGGGAGTCTCTGTTGATGACTATCCTAGAAGATCATGGAGCTCAGCAGCCACTAAGGCAATTTAGGATGGACAGAGCCCATTATTGATAACACAAGAATCAAATTAACAGGCAGAAATCTGCCAATTCCCCAGAAAACTTTCAGTGAGTGAGCACTGAAATGTAATACACCTCTACCCTGATATATCGCGACCTGATATAACATGAATTTGAATATAACATGGTAAAGCAGTGCTCGGGGGCGGGGCTGCACACTCCAGAGGATCAAAGCAAGTTTGATATAATGCAGTTTCACCTATAACGCGGTAAGATTTTTTGGCTCCCAAGGACAGCGTTATATCAGGGTAGAGGTGTTTATATATATATTTTAATAAATCCCAAATTACCATTTATGAGCACAATTTCCCTCTGTCCCAAAGCTGATCGTAAACTGAAACTGATATTTCATAACAATGCTTCACTTTCTGCTTGTGCCCCCAAAGCCTGACTTCTCCATTAATAAAGTTCCCGTCCCTTCGGTTTGAAGGAAGCTGTTTTCAGGTTTAGGTTCAATGAAGGTTTGAGCAGCATTTTTTTTTCTTGCTAGCGCTTCCAAACCCATCAATGTTGAAGCTGGGTGAAAGGCAGCAGTATAAATGGTAACTTTTGAGTCTACACATTCTGTGTTCAAACATGAATTCAAGTATTCCTATAAATAAAACTGGTTAGATGTTTTCAAATAAGCCCACAGTCCACATGCTGCAAAGGAAACACAGGTCATTAAACACTGAAGCCAATGGAGTTACTCAAAAGATTATTTTGGCTCACTGTTTAATCTACCATACTTAAATGATGTCCCAGGCAGACTGGCTTAGTTACAAGGTAATAATCTGCAACTATGCACTGCTGCATGGGTTTGATTCCCAGTCTATGGGCTACCAAGGGGGACAAGAAATCTCATGTTGCTTGACCTCCAGTACTTAGGGGACAAGGTTGATGCTTTCCTAAGACAGTTTAGTTCTCCTGGGCCACAAGGTGGCTGAGACACATCAGGGCCACAAGAATTGTAGGGTACAAAACGGGATAAAATTTCTTCAGAGCTCTGACAAAGAACTAGAAACCCCCCGTTGGGGAGGGAATACAGAAGCCTTTTGACTCTGTAGAAATGGTGGTTTCGCAGGACAAAAATGTGGCTTAAGTGACCATTCCTATTCAGCAATATCTAAGGAGTAGGGCCACTAGACACCACAGTGATGAGTATGGTGTAAACGCCGATCAAGGGATTGAAGTCAAAGGATTTTCTTCTAGAGTGCTGAAGGAATCCACTATCAGTATTACTGCATGGGGAAAGGGCATCACTCAAGCACTGACAAGCAACAAGTCAACTACCCAACAACAGCAGCCAGCTTTAAAGTCAACCCATCCCTGTTTAAAACAGTGGGTCTGCTGATATTTAGTAATTTAGATATTTATATTTAATCATCCAGCTATTAATTATACTACTACTACTGCAGTAAGATTCCCAGTTAGGCATCAGGGTGCCATTATACCAGGCTCTGTACAGACAAAGAACGCACAGACAGTCCCTGGCCCAGAGAACTCACAAAATCTAGGATTCTCACAGCACACAACAGGTGAATAAACAGACAACTGAGGTAGGAAGACCAGGCAACACTAAAGGGAAGGGTGTTTGTGTCTGTGTGACCATGACATCTCATTTGTCCCAGGTGGCCACCAACATAATCAATGCCCGATGGAAAGGAAGATTTTAAGGAGGGATTTTAAAGAGAAGACGGTGGCTTTGAAAATTGGGATGAGAAGTATCTTCCATAAGCATAAGGACTGGCATGTGAGGAAGTGCCAAGGTATTTCTAGGAAAAGCAGACAAGGAGGCTGCCAGGCATAAGTAATTTGAGAGCTCTGCATTGAGCACATAATTAACCTCTGTTAACAGGCACTCTCATTACCATTACCCTCATTCTCTTTCCCCTCCTGCGCTTTATCTCACTAACCATGAACTTGTTGATTGTAGTCTTAAATTAGATTATATGCTTCCCAAGGCAAGGTCCACATCATTTTATGTTTTGTGCATTGCCTATCATCACAATGGGGCTCCCACTCTGCCTGACTAGAACCTTTTAATGCTAGCGTAACAAATAATAATTTTCAAGGAACAAACTGATCTTGGGCACTTTGCCTTCAATCTTCAAGGCTTTTGGAGAAGCAAGCTTCCCATGTTTTGCTAGCCAGATTCAGAAGCTTGTTTGGCAACCTGGAAAGATGGGAAAAGCAGTTAATTCTGCACTGAAAGTGTTGTTTAAAAAATGTCTCTCTAGCAAACAAAGTGGGTGTTCTACAGCACAATGGGATTTAAAGCTTTGATGCTAAATACACATCTATTTCTTTCATTCTGGAGCATGTACTTTTTATACCCTCAGCACAAAAATTAATAGAGCTCTTTTGACCTTTAATCTGAAAGTATGGGGTGAAATCCTGGCTCCACTGAAATCAACAGGGTTTGGCCACTGACTTCCATAGGGCCAGGATATTACCCATGATTTTTACTGTCTTACAAATCAACAATTATAGGTCCCCTTGGGTTCTTTCCTTCTGAGCAGGAGATTGAAACTAAGAATGAAGCCTGTGATACATTTATTGAGCCAGTCTGATGTGCTACATATTTTACCCACAAACCAAATGCCAAACCTGTGTTTACTACCTGAACTATAGAACATTCTTGCTGACTTGCATAAGAAACATCATCTACATTTGTCAAGCATTGCTGTCTGCCAGAAATATAGCCACCTACCACATTCCCGCAGAGACTTAAATGCAGCCATGCGATGAGAATGTTTGCATTAAGGAAAGTCAGTCACTACAATTACAGAGAATTTATTGCTCAGGGAAGACACTGAATTGACAGCTCCAGAGGTTGGTTTCTTCTGTTCATCCACAGAATATGTATGGCATGCGCAAATTTTCTCACACTGCCCTGCCATTAACGTGTCTTGAAAGGACAACAGGATAAGTCAGTCTCCAAACAGATTCTGCCCTTTGCCTCTCTGCTAAGACTGTCAATACAATTTTGTAAAAACAATGAGGTGTCTTTGTGGCACCTCAGAGACTAACAAATTTATTTGGGCATAAGCTTTCGTGGGCTAAAACCCACTTCAACAGATGTATGGAGTGAAAAATACAGTAGGCAGGTATATATATTACAGCACATGAAAAGATGGGAGTTGCCTTACCAAGTGGGGGAGAAGGGTCAGTGCTAATGAGGCTAATTCAAACAGCTGAATGTAGCCTATTCCCAACAATTGACAAGAAGAGGTGAATATCAACAGAGGGAAAATTACTTTTTGTAGTGACCCAGCCACTCCCAGTCTTCATTCAGGCCTAATTTGATGGTGTCAAGTTTGCATATTAATTCCAGTTCTGCAGTTTCTCACTGAAGTCTGTTTTTGAAGGGCTTTTTTGTTCAAGTATGGCCACTTCTAAGTCTGTTATTGAGTGTCCAGGGAGACTGAAGTGCTCTCCTACTGGTTTTTGAATGTCACAATTCCTGATGTCTGATTTGTGTCCATTTATTCTTTTGCATAGCGACTGTGCAGTTTGGCCTATTTACATGGCAGAGGGGCATTGCTGGTACATGACGGCATGTATCATATTGGTAAATATGCAGGTGAATGAGCCCCTGATGGTGTGGCTGATATGGTTAAGTCCTGTGATGGTGTTCCTTGAATAGATATGCAGACAGAGTTGGCAACTGGGTTTGTTGCAGGGATTGGTTCCTGGATTAGTGTTTTTGTTTTGTGGTGTGTAGTTGCTGGTGAATATTTGCTTCAGGTTGGAGGGCTGTCTGTAAGTGAGGAATGGCCTGTCTCCCAAGCTCTGTGAGAGTGAGGGATCATCCTTCAGGATAGGTTGTAGGTCCTTGATGATGTGCTGGAGAGATTTTAGTTGGGGGCTGTAGGTGAAGGCTAGTGATGTTCTGTTACTTTCTTTGTTGGGCCTGTCCTGTAGTAGGTGACTTCTGGGTACCCTTCTGGCTCTGTCAATCTGTTTCTTCACTTCCCCAGGTGGGTACTGTAGTTTTAAGAATGCTTGATAGAGATCCTGTAGGTGTTTGTCTCTGTCTGAGGGATTGGAGCAAATGCAGTTGTATCTTAGGGCTTGGCTGTAGACAATGTATCCTGTGATGTGGTCTGGGTGAAAGCTGGAGGCATGTAGGTAAGTATAGCGGTCAGTAGGTTTCTGGTATAGGATGATGTTTATGTGACCATTGCTTATTTGCACTGTAGTGTCCAGGAAGTGGATCTCTTGTATGGACTGGTCCAGGCTGTGGTTGATGGTGGGGTGGAAATTGTTGAAATCCTGGTGAAATTCCTCAAGGGCCTCCTTCCCATGGATCTAGACGATGAAGAGGTCATCAGTGTAGTGCAAGTAGAGTAGGAGCACTAGAAGAGGAGAGCTAAGGAAGTGCTGCTCTAAATCAGTCAGGATTTTGGTTACAGTCTATACAGGAGTCCATTGGGAACTGGACTGAGACCAACTCATTTCACATAAATCACCATACAGTCATCAGATGGTAATGGCTTTCTGTCACTGCTGACCCAGTCTGGATTCAAACCAATTACCTGGAGGTAAAAGGCTCTACACCCCATTATTACCAATCTGCCAAGCCATCCAGTGCCCAGTGGCTGCCTAATACAGATATCTTTGCTGCAGACATCCAAAGATTCGGTGCATGTGTTAGCATTATAAAATGCTGATTAGTTCTGTAAAATTGTTTTTTAGTCTAAAATACAATATCCTCTAGTCTCCTACAATTACTTCATTATTATAACAGTAAAAAAACCTGGTGTCTGATTCCTTAAATCAGACACCACTGATCCACATAACAAACAGAGGCTACATTACAATTTAAAAAGTATCCTAGCTCTTGAGTCACAATTTAATTTTCTTCTTGCTGCTGTCATTCCAGCCCATGTCCTAGCTTATTTACAGGATTCTCTACAGTGCTCATCAGATTATCTCAATGCCCCACATTCATGAATGGATCTTGCCTCACAACACCCTTGTCCATTAGGAAAGGATGAGCATCTTCATTTTAGAGAGAGGCACAAAGGAAATTAAGGCTGTGGTTTCCAACAGTGACCTGTGATTTAGGGTGCCAAACTCGAAACACATCAGATATTAGTCTGTGACAGAGCTTGAAATATGGACCCAGCTCTCTTTGATCTCAGCCCAGCGACTTAACCACATGGCCATCCTTCCTCCCTTAACAATGGCCCACATATAAATTGTTTCAAGGTTGCTTCACTTCACAATAGGAGTTGACAATATACTCCTTAGAAACAAGGTGGGTGAGGATATTGGACCAATAAAAGTTATTACATCCCCCACCTTGTCTCTCTCATATCCTTGGACCAACAAAGCTACAACACTGCAAACAATATACTGCCTGTTCAGGCAAAACTCCCAAAACTTCAATGGGAATTTTACTTAAATAAACAAGTGTAGAATCAGGTCAATATTTATTAGATAACTAAAAGGATTTTCGAGAAGGCTCTTGTTCTCTCAGAGTTAGCGTTGTCCTGAGTCTTCTGCCATTTAGAACCATGAAGCATGACATTCACGGAAACCACAAGACACTGTTGCACCAAAGTAATAAATGAGAGGGAATGTGTTCAGTGGAAGCTTGGATTCTGGACTAGCAGTTCTATTCCTGACTGTCACTCAACCACTGTGGCACTTGGGCAAGTCACTTGGTCCCCATATGCCTTTGTTTCTTGAACTGTAATAGAGATATAATTATATTTACCTACCTCCCAAGGATGTTTGAAACATTCGTGGATCTGATTCTTCTCCCATTAAAGCCAGTGCATTTTTTACCATTGACTTTCATGGGAGCAGATTATGGCCCAATATCTCAAGTGTTTCTGGGATCCTCAGTTGACAGGCATTATGCACAAAAAAAAAAAAAAAATAGTGCCCATGTAACCTTAAAAGGTATGAATAAACAGCTACAGCTCAGTGACACTAATAGCATGATCACATTTCAGAACATTTTGAGTCGTAGGTGCCTTACTGTTACGTCAGCTTGTAATACATACATACATACAAACAAACAAACAAACCAGGAAAAACACAGAACCACCCCCCACTTATCTAAATGAATGTTGGCCTACCTGGTTTCCTTGTTTTCCCATCTCCCTTCCTTTCCACTTTCCCCAGTATGTTATCTGTGCAATTTGGATTTGGCCCAGGGTTAGGGCCTGACACCTGATCCAAACCCCAGTGAAGTCAAAGGAAAGAGTGCTGTGGAGTTCAGTGCATTTTGTATCAAGCCCCTGGTCTCCTATTGGCTGTAAAGTAGGATGGACACCAATGGTGATATATAAATAAAACATCAAAACCACAAGGAATTAAGTAGTCTAATAACAAACAACCTAAAGAGCACCAGATTGGGCTGTGCCTTCTTGAGAAACAACGTCTTTTTTTCTTGCAGTGCAATTAAGATGTATGCCCAAATTTATTTCAACACAGAAAGCACAGGCCATCGAAGATTGTTTATTAACTGAAGGCACATGCACCCACACACACAAAAATCACAGCATGGTATGACCCTCCCTTACAAACAGTCCCAACTTCTACGTTTGCATTATACAGACTGGACTGGACAAGAGGCTCCTGTCATTTAGTGAGGCAGGACTCCTTAATTCAGCAGAAGTTGAAAGTTCCGCAGCTGACATCACAATGAATCATTTCATTGTAATAAGGCTAATGTCATCCAGGGAGTAACTTGATTTAATCCGTCATTGTTTCAAGAGTCCTGGTTGTCAGTGAATAGCGCAGGCACAAAACATAAAAAGCAATGGCTCGCCCCACCTTGCTAAATCCATGAGTCAACCACAGCCAAGCACAATGATTAACAAATCTGGTGTATTTATTGTTTGCACTGGCTTTGTATAGCTGAAAGCTAACCTCTTGCAGTGTTCTGAACTCATTTGATGCTCTATTTGGTGCTGGACTGGCAGAGTTGGAAAATAGAGTGTTCCAGGTACAGCACTACCCAAGCAAGCTACTCCCCAAAGTGTCTCAATGCTGGAGGAACTACCTCTAGATATGAGAAGGTAACTCAATATCTGTAGCCAGTTACATTTTTGGTCTCTATGTCTGGGCTGCCAATGCGGATGCCAATAAGGACAGTGGTTTTTGTAATCTCCCTAGTGGGAACTGGATGAGACCATGATATTTGTTTCAAATAAACCACCAAACAGCCATCAAATGGTAACAGCTTTTGAATACCATTACTATTCCCAACCTGCTGCTGGTTTGCACCACAACAGTAATTGTTCTAAATATTTTTGCAACAAACTGCGGTTCGCTCCGTCTCTCAGTTAAAAGGAACATTGTCAAAGCTAACAACCCCATATTTTTTTATTACTAATTTTTTGTACTATTTATTTTCTTAAATTTTTTAAACATATTTACGGGCATCTATCCAGTGCTCCCATCCCATAAATTTAAATTTACAACATACACATAAACAAAGAACTGGCCATAAATATATCCAACACAACAGCCTTAACAAAGAGACAAACTGTCTCACTAAAGACCCCAACAGAACTCAGGGCCCCATTGTGCTGTACAAATCAAGCACCTGAAGGACACAGAAGACCAGAATCTTGCCTTGAGGAGCTAACACTGTAAAAGACCTATGTGATGCACCAGACAATGGTTTGCACATAAGGGTCAGAGATGTTGTCAGTGAGATCAAGAGATGAAGGTCATGCAAAGGAAGGCTGTTCAAAAGGAGTACCCTTTCAGGAAGGCTCTAAAGGAGAGGGAGAGAGCTCAGCATGTGGGTTGTGGGAGACTGCTCCAAGAGGAGAGCAGCAGGGGCACAGAGCCCGAAGGAAGAGGTGGAGGAGGAGAAGATGGGAGCAGAGGAGCACAGTGCCTGACCCCGTGAGGTGCCAAATGCTAACAGGAGCTGAGAGCACTCAGCACTTCTCAGGATTGGGTCCACAGAGAAAGTGGGAGCACAGGATTAGAGGAGAGCAATGATCTAAAGAGGAGAATATTGTTATGTATTTTCATAGAAGGACTATCAGCTTTGACAGAGTCTCCCTCATCATAACTTATTTGTAAACAATAATGTTCATGTGACTCACTCAGAGTTTTGCTTTCTGTAGAGATCAAGTTGCTAGGGGCCGTAACTGGTTACATTTTCCCTCAAAACCCAGTTGGCTCACATCCTTGGCAACAAGAGATTCTGCATTTGTGCACGTCCACTGCCCACAGATTTGAGACCCTTTCAAAAAACACTGAAAAACAACTGATGCCTTTTATTATTTCTTTTTTACATTCCTTAACCAGCAAGGAATTACCACGTACAAAGATTTTCGAACAGCTTGCAACAGACAAGGAGCTAGAAGTAATGTCCCAAGCAGTAACAGCAAACGGATCTCAATGGAATGTGGTGCTATTTGTATTATTTTTTCATTATTTATTGAGCACCATATGGAGGACATGATGATTTAGAGGCAAATGAGAAGACAGCCCCGCTTTAAAGAAAATCCTGCAACCCTTACTCATTTGAGTAACCCTTACATATGTGAATAATTCCAACAGACTTCAGTAGGTCTACTCATGTGACTAAGGGCTACTTGCATGAGTAAAATTTTGCTGAAAGAATTCCTAATGCAGACAGAAACCATAAACAGAAAACAGGCATTTGGGAACAGGGGTGTCAACAGAAAACAAGGGGCTAGGGGAAACTGACACAATGCTGCAGCTTTGTGTATTCCCCCTTTACAGCATGGATGTGCAGAATCTTGGAAGTGAGAGCATGGACTCTCAACTGAATGTTGGAGAAAACAAGGAGCCAGGGAAGAATCTTAAGGAAGACGTTGAGGGAGATACGCTCACAGCTGCAGGAGCAGAAGACAGGTTTTTCTGGGATTCTCTTTTATCATACTTTTATCTGTGCCAAGGAAAGCAGTGTGTAAGATCACAGTCCACCGTATAGCAGAGGCAGTTGATAGCGTTCTGAGAAAAGAGCAAGCTGGTTTTCGGAAATGGTATAGATGCACAGACCAGATCTTCACTCAGGGCCATGCCTACCTATGGTAGTGCCCTACACAGCCCAAGCACCTGCACCCCCGCCTGCAGAGGGAGGGAGGGGCGCTCCGCTGGGGGACTGGCCCCTCCAAGGGGGACGGAAGGGACTGCACTCAAGGGCTGCAAGGCCGCAGGGGCAGGAGCTGTAAGGGGTAGCAGCAGGGCAGAGAGGCCCAAGACAGCACTGAGGATTAGCGGGTGGCCTGGCACTGGCAGCAGGAGTCGGGCCTGCCCCTTCCTCCCCGCACTGATCGGTGGCAGTGGGAAGCACAGCAACCCAGCCCTAGACCGTTCCACTCCCCCAGCTCCCAGCCCTGTCGCTTGGGGGAGGTGGCTTGGAGGAAAGAGTCAGGCCCGCCCCCAGTGGTGGTGGTGGGAAGTGGAGTAATACGGCTGGGAGCTGATGAAGCGGAGCAGGCTGGGGCCAGGTCGCTCTGCTTTCCACTGCCACTGGAGAGTGCGGGGGCGGGCCCGACCCCTTCTGCTGGCTCCAGTACCCCGCTAATCCTGCGTGCCATGTCACTTGGGGGAGGGGGCTTGAAGGAAGGGGTAGAATGGGGGTGGGGTGGGGGCAGAGCAGGGGTGGGAAGAGGTGAGGGGGCTTGGGGGAAAGGGTCAAATGGGGGCAGGGCGGGGGCAGAGCAGGGGGGCTGGCTGGGGGATGGAGATGGCTGCTGGAGCCAGCACCGCATGCACAGCATGCAGCTGCCTTGGGCACCACGAAATTTGCAGCTGCATATTCTGCGTATGCCTAATGACGGCCCTGTCTTCACTCTACAAAATATAACAGAACAGTGTTTAGAATGGCAATGGCAACTCTACATAAATTTCATACACTTTGAGAAAGCGTTGGATAGCATTCACAGGACCAGCCTATGGCACATTCTGCAGGCATATGGAATTCCTTTCCATACAATCACCGTCATCAAAAGCTTCTATTTCAACTTTACATGCAGTGTTGATCACAGTGAGCTCAGTTTTGAAGTCAAAACAGGAGTAAATCAGAAGTGTGTCATGTCTGCAATCCTCTTCAACATTGCCATCGACTGGGTAATGCGGCGTACAACAGAAGACATGCCAAGAGGCATTAAATGGACACTCTTCTCATCCCTTGAAGACCTGGACTTTGCAGATGATGTTGCTCTCCTACCACATACCCAACATCATATACAAGAAAAAACAACTCGACTCAACGCATTCAGACAGCAAACTGGATTGAAAATAAACCGCAGTAAGACAGATATCATGACTTTTAATATTGCCTCACCGTCACCAATACGGATAGAGGATTATGTTCTCACCGATGTAGAAACATTCACATACTTGGACAGCACCATCAGCCAGGATGGTGGAACAAGCCAGGACATCCAGAACAAAATCAATAAAGCAAGGAACACCTTGAGGAGCTTAAATACAGTCTGGAATTAATCAAAATACAACATCAAAATCAAACTCAAGATTTATCAGAGCTGCGTACTTTCAACACTACTTTATAGTGCAAAATGCTGGGGAATAAGAAAGTATGACATGTCCAAATTGTCTTTATTCCATACAACCTGCCTTAGAAAAATCCTCCGTATATTTTGGCCCAGAACAATCTCAAACCAAGATCTATTGATACAGTGCAGCCAAGAGGACCTGAGCTCCAGCATTGCCAGGAGGCGCTGGAGATGGCTCCGTCATGTGCTTTGGATAGAAACTGATTCCATCACCAGAGTAACAATAAGATGGACACCTGAAGGAAGTGAAAACGAAGCCACCTGAAAACAACATGACGAAGAGCTGTGGAAGCTGAGTTGAAAAACCTGGGGTACAGCTTGGGAACCATTGAAAAACTTGCCAGAAAGAGACAGGTGTGGAGGAGCTTTGTCACTGCCCTAAACGGCAGAGGCATAATAGGAACATGATGATGATGATGATCAAACTGTGAGTCAGGGGCCAAAAGTGGGTCATGACCCTGTTTTAATGGGGTCACCAGGGCTGGTGATTGACTTGCTGGGGCTAGGAGCCAAAGCCCAAGCCTCACCACCTGTGGCAGAAGCTGAAGCCTGAACCCTACTGCCCAGGGCCAAAGCTCAAGCCCAAGCTCCACTGCCTGGGGCCAAAGCCAAAGCTTCAGCCCTGGGAGGCAGGGCTCAGGTTACAGGTCCCCTGCCTGGGGCTGAAGCCATTGGGTTTCGGCTTTGACCCCCGGCCGGGGTGGTAGAGCTCAAGTTTTAGCTTCCCCCCCACACACACACACACGGGGGGTGGGGGGCTCAGAAGGGCTCAGGCTTCATGAGCCTGGGGTCATGTAGTAATTTTTGTTGCCAGAAGGGGTCGCAGTTCCATGAAGCTTGAGAACCTGTTGAATAGACTGAAGGTAGGAAAGGTAAGGAGGGAGAATACAAAGGAGATGCTATAAGGATGTTGGCAGTGAGGATGGAGACCAAAGGAAAGTTGATAGCAATAGTAAGCAACTGGATTTAACAAGAGTTTGGACACCAGGAAAGAAGAGAGGAAGATGGCACACAAGACTATAAGCCTGTGCCACAAGGTGGATAGTGCAGTTGCCAAATGGGACAGAGATAAGAGGGGAAGGAACAGGGGTGAGCACAGCAGCAAAGATGAGAGGTTCCATTTCTGGCACATTGATTTTGTGGACTATTGTTCCATAGCTTAGTACAACTACAACCCCTGAAAACAACATTCGCTGTTGGAATACAATATATAGCAAACGAGAGCATGGTGATTTAGGGTGGGCCTTATGGAGCTGAGGCCAAACAACAGGAAACACATTTTAATTGTCTCTGTGGTTCCTTTGCCCCAGTCACTCACCCAACTGACAATCTCAAACAAGTTTCCCTTCCCTGACCCTTTGGTGGAAGCAACTCCCCTTCTGGAACAATGATTGTTTATTCTTCATTCTTACGGGCCCCCGCAACTGCCAGTCAAACAGCGTGGGCAGGATTCCCTGAACAGAGTATGCCAGCAACACTCTACAACACTGGAGTACTGTGTGCCAAGTTGTAATTACACAGCCTTGCTATGTGGCCTTGGATGAGCCATGATGGCCAAATAATTACACACAGGGAAATGTGCCTTTTACATTAACCCTTGAGGGCTATGAGTCAAGACTTGTTCACAATGCAATGGGATAATAAAGAACAAATTACACATTGATGTCAGAGATTTTAGGCTCTTGATTTCAAGTTGTAAAGGACCAAACTGCAGATGTCTGCCTCCCCTTTTTCCTCCCGCCCCCAGCCACATCTTTCATTTTAAATGAGATATCATTCTATCAGAGCACAAAATGGGACACTATCATTAAACTGCACCAGAGTTTCCAGGGCAAACTCCCACTTTCATTCGATTGTTACTTTACATTTATTTACATAGTGTCTTTAATATAAAAGCAATAGCAAAAGGTGATAGCTGGTTTTAAGCATGTAAAGATCTCTCCCAGGATTATAACTTTATACAACAGTGGAGGCAGGGGGCAGTTCACCCAGGCACCTACAAAAGTGCCACGAGGTCGTTGATGTCTATGTAGTTATTTATATTATACTCACCATTGTGACTGTCTGAACATTGAGTAATAATACCTCTCTCTTATGTGGCACTCTTCATTGGTAGGTCTCACAGTGCTTTACAAAGGTCACAATCATTATCCTCATTTTACAGATGAGGCACAGAGAGGTGAGGTGATTTGCCCAAGGTTTCCCAGTAAACCAGTGGCAGAGCTGAGACTAGAACCTAGATCTCCCAGCGCTATCCACTAGGCCACACTGCCTCCCATAGTGTTAACATCCACAATAGCTACCAGACAGGACTTTGTTTTTACATTTTCATCCAACAGAGCCAGACACGGAAAACTGTCTGGTGCTCAATTTATCTAGGGAAGAAGAATTAAGGGTGATGGAATCTGGACTTGTGGTTCTAGGTATCACAAACACAGAGCCTGAGCCTGCAAAGAGAACCACACAAATCCTTTTCCTGGTGCAGAATACTTAGTGCTCCACTTCAAAGGCACCATTTGCTATGGGGAAAGAAGACACTTCCCCCTCCCCCCCGCACTTTGTTTGCCACTGCCCCCACACTTTTCATAGGTCTTTATCAGTGGTGGGCAACCTGCAGCCTGCCCGCAGCCCGTCAGGGTAATCAGTTGGCGGGCCGCAAGACAGTGTTTACATGCCCATCGTCAGGCATAACTGCCTGCAGCTCCCAGTGGCTGCGGTTCACTGTTCCCAGCCAATGGGAGCTGCAGGAAGCATCAGCCAGCACGTCCCTGCGGCCTGTGCCGCTTCCCGCAGCTCTCATTGACTGGAAATGGCAAACCGCAGCCACTGGGAGCTGCAGGCGGCCATGCCTGCAGAAGATCAATGTAAACACTGTCTCACGGCCTGCGAATGGATTACTGCATGCAGCCCATGGGCCACAGGTTGCCCACCACTGGTCTACATGCACCACTTCTTCTCCCTCGACCCCGAACTTTGCAGCTTATATAATCAGATATAATGTTCTATACGCTGATACAACTTGGAGCCCCACAGAATTTTTCTGAAATGACATTGCTGCTCTACTTGGCCACAAGGGGCCTGTACACATGGAACTGTTTGCAGGATCGGGCCCCTGAACAGCTTCAGCTCCTTGTAGTTTATGCAATACCAATTAAAGATGTTTTCATTTTGTGCTCATGTTGCAACTCCAAACAGACTGGAATTTTTAAAGGGAACTCCCTGCTAGCCTAGTATAATTCTCAGTTTCACTATACACTGACCCTACTGCGTGTTTGGGAAGGAGGGAGGAGCGGATGTTAAAATAAATACTACTATTAAGGGCTGTACCATAGTAGCTCTCACACCACCCGCAGGGCTGCTTGGGTTAACTATAAATACATTATACTACATGTCCCTGTTGAATACCAGAATGCCATTGCACTACTCCTCTCCCTCCCCTCTTCCTGCTGACTGACAGAGACCTGCTGAACGCAACAGAGTGCAGGTGCGGGATAAAACACTGAATGGAGCCTCAAGAATAATATTTGCACCCACAGGATTCAAGGGCAGGGCAAACCCACCAGTTAAGTGGTTCTCAGCCTTTCCAGACTACTGTACCCCTGTCAGAGTCTGATTTGTGTTGTGTACCCCCAAGTTTCAACTCACTTAAAAACTACTTGCTTACAAGAGCAGACACAAAATTACAAAAGTGTTACAGCGCACTGAAAAACTGCTTACTATCTTATTTTTACCACATAATTAGAAAATAATTCAATTGGAATTATAAATATTGAACTTACACTGCAGTGTAAAGTGTACAGAGCAGTAAAAGCAAGTCATTGTCCCTATGAAATAGTAGTTTTTGTACTGACTTTGCTAGCGCTTTTTAAGTAGCCTGTTGTAAAGCAAGGCAAATCTCTAGCTGAGTTGATGTACCCTCTGGAAGACCTCTCAGTACTCCCAGACGGACTGGTACCCCTGGTTGAGAACCACTGCACCAGCAGGTTCCAGGGACACGCAGGGCAGGAAAGAGTTAAGCTCTGCTGCCACCCAACTTGGTGGCTTCCCCTCTCAGGCTGAGCGCCACTCACTCATTTCCCCACGCCCTGCAGTGGTGCTGGAACAATTTTTATAGTGGGGGCGCTGAAGGCAGAAACCATGTATTTGGGTTGTTATTACTACTTCAAGCCTGGGGGTGCAGCATCCTTTCCCCCCACCCCCACGCTGCCTGGAAAAAGTTTGTTTCCAGCAGAAGGGGGAACGCAACGTGCCAATTCTCCTCTTCGCTTGTCAGCGCGCTGATCCCGCCTGCCATGGCCTTGCCGAGGCTGGGACCTGGAGGGCTCGGCGGCCCCTTCTAGGCGTTCAGCAGCGAATGTGAAAGTGACATGCAGCAAAGCAGAGCTCTGCCCTCCCCCAGGGCACCCCGCAGTGCTTGCGCCCCCCCCCCTTCCCCAGCACTGACACGGAGCGCCCGAAAGGGGTCACTTACCCAGCAGGGGCATGGGTGGCGGGGGGCTGCTTGGGACGAGCCTCAGCAGGAGGAATCCGGGAGCAGGCAGCTGCGGCAGTGGCGCCTGCGGGGTTTGAATGGCGTTTGCTGAGGCCCCTCCTTCACGGACTCCCTCCCCTCCTCTGTCCCGTCCCCGATCGGCCCGTCCCCGCCACATGCAAGCGGGAGAGGCGAGAGCAATGGCGAGCCGTGCCCTGCCCACTGATGCCCGGCTGGGTGGCTGCACTCCGCAGGCTGCTACTCTGGATCGTCTCCAGTTGGGTTGCAAACAGTCCTTCCGGCCCGCCTGTCCCGACCCCCCCGCCCACTCCAGGGGCGGCTGCAGCTCAGCCCATCAAGTACCCGCCGCCCCTTGTCAGACTTGTAACCGGGGGACACGGAGCCGCGCAGACAGCGGCAGCCCGTTATGTAACCTCATCAGGGGGCTTATGCAACGGACAAGCTCTGCGCGGTGCACCGGCGTTCAGCGCTAGCCTCCGGAGCCAGGGAGCAGCTTTCAGCTGTGTCCCACTCACATCAGAAAGCCAGCTCCCGCTTTCAGAACTGCCTTGGCACTTTTGGGTGACGAGCCGCAAAATCCGTTTGCCTAGTAAGCATGGCTTCTCTGCCTCGTCCCTGCCCATCATCTCCTCCTCAGTCCCGCAGCGCGTGTGTGATGATCCCCCAGCTCCTTTCCAGCGCAACAGCTTGCTCTGTCATACACACGCAGGATTATGACTTCATCCTGGGATCAAGCAGAAGGAGAAGCTGAGTTAAGAGGGAGAAAGATTTTATTAAAGCTAGAGTCGCTTCTGCAATGGGCAGGGCATTACAGGGAGAGGTAAATGAGGTTTGTGGTAACCTAGTTCCAACCATCATAAAATAAGGCCCTAGCACAGCAGGTAGGTTGTTTGACTCTGAAGGGTCTTGCCTTTTAAACTTGGTTATTTTAATCCTGCACTGTGCATATCCAAGAGCTGTGTATTACTTTAAAAGCAGCGTAAGCGTTGGAAGGATGCACGTAACAGAGCAGGCTGTTTTCTCTTAATACCTTTTTCATACACCACTTTTGAGAAAGTGGCCTTACAAAACAATTACATATTCATCTAGGACTACACACACTGCTGTCACAAGGGTAATCAATTCCATCTCAGAAATAAGAACAGCAGCTTCTATTTTAATATCCATGAGTATTGTTTATATTATAGTAGCACCTCCTGGCTCAAACTGAGAATTGGACACGATTGTGCTAGGTGCTGTACAAACACAGTAGCAGATGGTCGTTGCCCCACAGAGTTTATAATCTAAACAGACAAGACAGCCAAAAGAAGACAGAATCCTCATTATGCAAATGAAAAATTGAGGCAGAGCTAAATCTCCAGTCTTATAAAGAGTTATATGCTAAACCAGTATGGATAAGCTTGAAAATTCAAAAAGCATTACTCTGGTCTCCATAAAGTCACAAGACTGGCTTAATAAATGTTCTAATTCCCTTCTGTTTTTTTAACCTTGAGGCTCCGCATTTTCATGTTTTTCTCTGCAATCATGAGAGCTAGAAACTTACTTTATAAAAAGGCAGGAATCTGATGTAATCACATGACTTCAGGAACACGGGCTTTATGAAAGTCACCAAATATGAGACTCGTGATAAAATCATGAAAGTTGGCAATGCTGCTTTATACTTGGGAGTAGCCTCATTGCAACTACACAAGCAATCCTCAGCAGACCTGGAAATCAGACTCAGGCTTTCAGTCCCGGACTAGTTTCTTAACCTCAAGGCTATCTTTCCTCTTGAATTACTGCCCATAAGATAGGCCAATAGTTTCACACTTCATCATATAAACCAATAGGAAAAACAATTCCAGTTTGTCACAAAAACAATATCAAAACAACCAAAGCTCATTCGAAGTAAGAACTAAGAAACTGAAAAACACAAACTGTTGTGATGTTCACTTCCATTCTCAATCAAGTTTACCATATGCATTTGGTCAAGATAAATTATTTACCCTGCAAACAAATCTATTATGCTTCTGCCCCTACTATATATATGTATTTATATGAAAACAGAAAGACCAAGGTGTTTTGATTTTCCAGTACTAAGGTAGTCTTTGTTTACATAACCAAATAAAGGAGCACAGGCAACAAGAAACATCCTACAGTTTGACCAGTAGCATTGGAGTATTTAGCTAGAATCATTAAAAACCATGTTGTATCAAGCAATTCCCATTCTCTCAGGTTAAAGCTTTTCTGTATCCTCATAACATAATTGAACAAAAATCAAATGAATACATAGAACTCTGCATTACAATCACTAGTAAGGTTTAAGTGAGGGTGCATTTCCTAAAAGAAACACTGGGGCAAATCTAAACAGATGAGGGTTTTTTGTTTGTTTGTTCGTTTTGTTTTAATGTTAGGTCTAAACTTTCCATTACTGGGACACATCCACTACAACATTTCTGCAATCCATTAAAAAGGTATAGCCAAAGTGACTGCATTGAGCCCTGAACTTGCTTTTAGGTGTGCTGGATTTAATAAAAAAGTATATATTGCATGTAGCTTATACACTATTATCTACATCTATAACTAAATAAAACATATTGGCTAGCAGGGATGTGTATCACTGTATCACAGTCCCTGGAAGGTATTTAGACAACTAATCCTCATGGATTTCAATGGGAAACAGGCACCTAAATACCTTTGAGATTCTGGGCCCACAAACCTCTGGACTGGTTCGCTGGCCCTTGGCAGTAAAGTTCCAGCGCACTGCTAAAGGCTCCCCCCCTTCCCTGCATTTCTGCCGTTGTTTTGGAAACCTCCCTCCCCACCTAGGAGTGACAGGGTTAACTTACTAGCTAGTGTGTCAAGGGACTGAAAGGAATATGGCAGCATAGAGAGTGGCCAGGCTTCCCAGGCCATCCTCAACAAAACAGTGGAGGCCAAAGTCCACATAGGACTTACAGAGGAGCTTCCACAGGGCTGGGTGAAGGGGGTACAATGGTGCAGATGTGACAGTGCCTGTTCCATATCCATGGATCCATCTGATTTTCTTCCCCTTAGCCTGTGGAAATGGATATAACCCTAAAGCATTATGCGCCCCATGTGTGTGTCAAGATTGAGTAATTGTATTTTATTCTGTATCTACACTAGAAACAATGATTCAGTCACCATTACGAGCAAAGGGGCCACCCTAATGGAGGCACTGACTCAGTTGCTAAAAGTCTTGCAGATAAGAAATGAGGTTATACTCTCTGATCTGTTATGACAGAAAAAAATGGTCTAATGCATTCAGAAAGATTTCCTTTGCCATTTGAACCGCCCCAAATGGTCAGTGTTCAGAGACACACTTTGAAGGTTGTGTTGTTTTTACCATGAAATCAAAATGTTGATTGCATTGAACTTCTCTTCTAACATTTCCCAGTGTTGATACCAGATTTTATATTATTTACCAAGTTATACATCTGATTGGCTCTTGCCATGGATGACAGTTTGTGATATGCTTAGGTATAAAAGTCATTATCATTGTACAGACAACCAACATGATTAAATAAATGAGTACTCACGCTTAGAACACCAGTCTGCTATGCAAACAGTGGAAGGCTGACCTCAGAAGGCTATCATTTCACACCTAAAAAAGTAGGGTGGGATTAAATGATTAAGGATGAAGTACAGGGGTGCAGAGCCTGTCAAAAGAACTGAACAGCAGCTCTCTCTTTCTAAATATATGTTTTTTTTCTCTCCAAGATAAAAGTCTTCTCTCACTGACAGACCTTTGTGGTTTGATTTAGTATGCAGCAGTTTCATACATTTCCTGTGACAGGCAGAATGCCTCAGAGACTGGGTGGAAAGCACCAAACAGTTGCTGGCAAACAATAGTAACATTTACATTGGCACAGTTTGATCTTTAGGCAGAAGCTGTGCAGCATCTTTACAACAATGCGGAAGCATTTATAGCACCACAAGGTAACTGGGCTCTTCTATTTTTAGTGCAGTACACCCATCTGCACATTCTTGTGGTTGATGACAAGCAGACATTATAGAAGCAGCAAAGAATCCTGTGACACCTTATAGACTAACAGATGTTTTGGAGCATGAGCTTTCATGCGTGAATACCCACTTCGTCAGATGCATGCGGCACTACCAAGATTGCTTAGACAAAAGGTCCAAACTTACTTATATTCCTTGCAGCAACAAAACTCCTGTTCTAGTGATTTTAGAACTCCTTGTTCCCCTCCCAGTAGGGAAAGAAGTTTTCTCTAACCTTCTCTAGTGACATCCTCTGATGTCCACTGTACAGCCATGTGTGGCATCAAAGAACAGACTGATTTAGTATTAAAATTATTTAAAATCTACACTATGCCAGGAAAAGCCCTGACATTACAGTTTTTATCATTCCAAAGACGACATTGGTACACCACACAAATGCCCTGCTTCTCACATCTTACATCACTTTTTCAGGTCTGCCAAATGACTCATTAACATTTGAATAATAGTTTTCAGGAATGTAAGGATTGCAGTTCTCTCTGGTTTGGGTACATCCCTGTCCACAAAGAACATAAAAGGGAAACATCAGAATTTCATAGATTCTCTGTAACGTGTGTGTGGAGGGGTTAGGGGAGAGGAAAGAAAAACTCCCTGCCTCCAGGGATATATTAGGGTTGTTGGAAGCAAGGAAAGGAAAAGAAACAGGATTAGGAATTTTGGAGACAGAGATTATGTCTACATTATGGGTGCTACAGCAGCATAACTATGGCACCAACAGCTATACCCCTGTAAACTCACAGAATATATGCAGGCTTGTCAAGGGTTTTTCCCCACTTTGAACTTTAGCGTCCAAAAAGTGGGGACCTGCATGATCACTTTTAAGCTTAAATACTAGCTTAAATTTGGTACGCTGCCACCAGCCAAAATATAGTGTTTGGCACACTTCCTGTTTCCCCAAAACCTTCCCTGGGGAACCCAAGACCCAAACTCCTTGGATTTGAACATAAGGAGAAATTAGCCTTCCCCCTCTTTTTCCCCCCAGACTTTCCCCTCCCCGGGTTACCTTGAGAGGCTACACTGATCCAAACTCCTTGGATCTTCAAATAAAGAGGAATTAACCTTCGCCAATCCCTGGTGAGTTCAGACCCAATCCCCTTAGGTCTTAAAACAAGGGAAAAAAATCAATCAGGTTCTTAAAAAAGGAAAGCTTTTAATTAAAAAAAGAAAAAGTAAAAATTATCTCTGCAAAATCAGGATGGAAAATGTTTTACAGGGTATTCAGATTCACATAGCCTAGAGGGACCTACCCCCCGCCCAGCCTGAGATTCAAAGTTACAGCAAACAGAGGTAAAAATCCTTCCAGCAAAAGGAAAAATATTCACAAGTTGAAAGAAAACAACTGTAAGACTAATCCGCCTTTCCTGGCTATGCTTACAATTTTGAAACATGAAAGACTGATTCAGAAAGATTGGGAACACCTGGGTGTACGTCTGGTCCCTCTTAGCCCCAAGAGCGAACAACGAACAAAACAAACAACACAAACAAAGATTTCCCTCCACCAAGATTTGAAAGTATCTTGTCCACCCATTGGTCCTCTGGTCAAGTGTCAGCCAGGTTCACTGATCTTCTTAACCCTTTACAGGTAAAAGAGACATTAATCCTTAACCATCTGTTTATGACATGTCCCCAAATCTCAGACAGTGTGGAACCACACTGGCAGTGATTTCTTCCTAGAACTTTAGAATAAACAGATTAATAAAACACATGCATCTTTACATATACTACTAATTATGTAAAACGACAAGATTTTCCACATTTCAAGGATAATTTTTAACCAGTTGATTCTGGGAAACTTTCACGGGACAGTGCATCAGCTACTTTGTTAGAAGCTCCTGAAATGTGGTGAATTTCTAAATCAAAATCTTGGAGAGCTAAACTCCATCAAATAAGTTTTTTGTTGTTTCCCTTGGCAGTATGAAGCCACTTTAGCGCAGCATGGTCGGTTTGTAGCTGGAAGCGCCGTCCCCAAAAATATGGGCATAGCTTTTCCCAGGCATACACAACGGCGTAGCATTTTTTTTCACTGATTGATCAGTGGCTTTCCCTCTCAGACAGTTTCTTGCTGAGAAACACGACAGGATGGAAGTTTTGATCCGGTCCTTCCTGCATTAAAACTGCTCCCACACCACACTCAGATGCATCTGTGGTTACTAGGAATGGTTTGTCAAAGTCTGGGGCCCTTAGCACAGGGTCAGACATGAGTGTCGCCTTAAGATGGGTAAAGGCCTTCTGACACTCATCAGTCCACTTATCTGCATTCGGCTGGGTCTTTTTGGTCAGGTTTGTTAGCGGGGCAGCGATTTGGCTGTAGTGTGGTACAAATTGCCTGTAATACCCGACCAAGCCTAAGAAGGATTGGACCTATTTCTTTGACTTTGGGACAGGCCACTTTTGGATAGCATCCACCTTGGCCTGTAGGGGGTTTATTGTTCCTTGACCCACCTGGTGTCCCAGGTAAGTTACTCTGTTTTGGCCTATTTGACACTTTTTAGCCTTAACAGTTAGTTCTGCCTGCCTGATGCGCTCAAAGACTTTTTCCAGGTGTTCTAGGTGTTCGGGCCATGAATCAGAAAAAATGGCCACATCATAGAGGTAGGCAACTGCATATTCTCCCAATCCTGCTAGGAGACCATCTACAAGTCTTTGGAAGGTGGCAGGTGCATTTCGCAGTCCAAAAGGAAGCACATTAAATTCATACACCCGTGCATAGGTGATGAAGGCTGACTTTTCTTTGGTGGGTTCATCTAGCGGTACTTGCCAGTACCCCTTGGTTAGGTCTATTGTAGAGATGAACTGGGCACGTCCCAATTTTTCCAATAGCTCATCGGTGCGTGGCATTGGATAGTTGTCGGGACGAGTTACAGCATTTAGCTTACAGTAGTCCACGCAACAGCGTATTTCCCCATCTGGTTTGGGTACCAGAACTACTGGAGATGCCCATGAACCGGTAGAGGAGTGGATTATACCCATCTGTAGCATGTTTTGGATCTCCCGTTTTATAGCAGCTTGGGCATGAGGAGACACCCAGTAGGGTGGGGTTCTAATTGGGTGAGCATTACCTGTGTCAATGGAGTGGTATGCCCGTTCAGACCGTCCTGGGGTGGCTGAGAACAATGGGGCGAAGCTAGTGCACAGCTTCTTGATCTGTTGCCGCTGCAGACGTTCCAAGGTTGTGGAGAAGGTCACCTCTTCCATACCACCATCACTTTTTCCTTCGTAGTAGACACCTTCAGGCCACTCAGCGTCATCTTCTCCCTGGGCTTTAAACTGACAAACCTTTAAGTCTCTGGAATAAAAGGGCTTGAGAGAATTAACATGGTACACTTTAGGCTTTAGGGAGGAGGTGGGAAATGCTATGAAATAGTTAACAGCTCCTAGGCACTCTTGGACCATGAATGGCCCTTCCCATGACGCTTCCATCTTATGGGCCTGTTGCGCCTTCAAGACCATAACCTGGTCTCCTACTTCGAAGGAACGCTGTCTGGTATGTTTATCATACCAGGCTTTTTGCTCTTTTTGAGCATCCTTTAGGTTTTCTTTAGCAAGGGCTAAAGAGTGTCGGAGGGTGCTTTGTAGGTTGCTTACAAAGTCTAGAATGTTAGTTCCTGGAGAAGGCGTAAACCCCTCCCATTGCTGCTTCATTAACTGTAATGGTCCCTTAACCTCATGGCCATACACAAGTTCAAATGGTGAAAACCCTAAACTGGGATGTGGTACAGCCCTGTAGGCAAAAAGCAACTGCTGCAACACTAGGTCCCAATTACACTGCTCTACAGCCAAAATGCTTCTGAAATAAATGTAGTCCAACTTTACTAATTCTGGGTCACTGAGAACGAAAATGATGCTTAAAATTGTTGATTGGCTCTAGTTTTCAAGATATGCTATTGGGTCAGTATATACGACCCTTGACTTGGGAATGGCGGAGGATAAGTGAGTTATAAAGGGAAGGGATCTCAATTTAAACCAGAAATGACTAAAATACATCTTTGACTGGATCTCTGAATAAATCTATGACTGGGTTTGGACAGTGCTTGCTTTTTAGGCAAAACAATGAATGCTGCAATCTGAAGCTGGTATTGCGTCATACATGATATGAATTGCATCATGTTATTCCTGGAAGTCATGGATGATGCAATCATAACGAAGCTTACATCACTCTGCTGAACACATTGCCCTATATCAGCTCTGGAAATCATACAGTGTCGTGCTCTCTTATTTGTCAGTGTTTGATTTTGCAAAGGGACACATTTCTGTTTAGCCAAAGTGAGCAGAGATGCCTCGTACTTGTGTGAACAGTGCAGATAACTTCTGCTATGTTTGTGGTGAAGTGACTTTTGCATCACAAAAGCGCAGTATAACCACTATGGTTAAGAAAGCCTATCCCCTTTATTTTGGCTGCAAAATTGGAGATCAGGACAAGAGGTGGGCCCCACACATCTGCTGCAACACTTGTGCAACAAATCTTGACCAGTGGTTGAACAGGAAAAGGAAATCTATGCCTTTTGCAGTGCCAATGATTTGGAGAGAGCCAACAGATCATACCAGCAATTGTTACTTCTGCATGGTGCCTCCAGCTGGGAAAGGTGTGTCAAAGAAGAAAAAGTGGACTGTGCATTATCCAAACATTCCATCAGTTATACGCCCAGTACCCCATGGAGAAGGACTGTCGGTTCCTGATGTACCAGAATCATTCTCACTTGAGTCAGACGAGGAAGAGGAAGAGGATGAAACTTCTGGTCCTGAATCATCAATGTCACAGGACCCACATTTTCTCCCATCCTCCTCCTCTGAACCACACCTCATAACATAAGGTGAACTGAATGACCTTGTCAGGGATTTGGAACTAGCCAAGAGTAAGGCAGAGCTGCTGGGCTCCAGACTACAGCGGTGGAATCTCCTGGCAGGCTATCAGGGCAAATGGAGCCCATCAATGCTTGCAGATTATTGCTGGACAGTGACAAGAGATGCTCCATTTAATGAATACAAGAGACAAGCCAAGAAGCGCCGAGTAGACACTGAATAGGACTAAACTATGTACATAATAGTTTTTTGCCTTTTGTTTCATAATAAATTTGATTTATATAACCCTTTTGCTGATTTTTAAAGTGTTACATAAACAGGACAGGTGAAATATTATCATGTAAAGCAACCATAAACACATTAAAAGACCTAGGTTTACAATTTATGATTAAAACTCTACTGTCTACACAATATACATAGACATAAAATGTAAAAACTTAAATATCTTAGAAACATTAGCCAATCAGTAGTTTTAATTGTCAAATTTGAATTCAGTACATCAAAATACATAATAAATATCACATTTTATCTCTGAAGCAGACGACTTCTCAAAAATTGTAGACCAGTGTTATTGGAGTGTTCATTTATGAATTTACGTATCATGGCCCCCAAAGTTCCATTAAACCTCTCCACCAGGCCATTGGTTTGATGGTGGTAAGGGGTGGCAACCAAGTGATTCACCTCATGAGCTTCCCACAGATCTTTCATGGTCCCTGCCAGGAAATTAGTTCCTGAATCTGTAAGGATGTTGGAGGGCCAACCTACCCTGGCAAAAATGTCTGTTAAGGCCTGGCACACAGTTTTAGCCCTGGTGTTGCTTAGAGCTACTGCTTCCAGCCATCGGGTAGCAAAGTCCAGGAAAGTCAGTATGTACTGCTTTCCTCTGGGTGTCTTTTTTGGGAAAGGACCCAGAATATCCACAGCTACTAGTTGAAATGGGACCTCAATTATGGGGAGTGGCTGGAGAGGGGCTTTGAGCTGGTCTTGGAGCTTTCCCACTCTTTGGCACACCTCACAAGACCGGACTTAATTAGCAACGTCCTTGCTCATCCCCTCCCAGTGGAAGGACTTCCCTAACCTGTCTTTGGGTCTGTTCACCCCAGAATGGCCACTGGGATGATCATGGGCTAAGCTTAAGAGCTTTCCCCGGTACTTAGTTGGAACTACCAACTGTTTTCGAGGACACCAGTCTTCCTGGTGTCCACCAAAAAGAGTCTTCTTGTATAAGAGTCCTTGTTCTACAATAAACCGGGATCGGTGAGCAGAGCTGAGAGGCGGTGGGGTGCTCCGTGCCGCCGCCCAAGCTTTCTGAAGGCTGTCATCTGCTTCCTGCTCAGTCTAGAACTGTTCTCTTGAGGCTGGAGACACGAGTTCCTCCTTAGACTGTGGACTTGGGCTTGGTCCCTCTGGAAGCGATGTAGGTGATGGGGTTGTTTTCGTTGATGGTGAACCGCTTTCCGCTGGTGCACTATGCGATATTTCAGGCTCTGGCTGAGCCTCTTGGGTAGGGTTGTCTGCTGCTTCTGCCAGTTCAGGCCCACTGGTGCCCTCTGGTGTTGGGGCTGGAGATGGGTTTGCAAGTGCTGACGTCAGTGCTGGCAACTGTTCTGGTGCTGGTTGCTTTTCCAGTTCCAGTTCTGGGACTGGATGCACTGTGGCTGTTGCAGTCGTTGGCAGGGGATCCGGGTCCACCACCTCTGTCTAGGTCTTTGGTAACACAGACGGGGCCCTTGTGGATGGCTCAGGAACAGGGATGGGTCTGGAAGCTTGCCTGGCTTGGCTGCGTGTAACCATTCCCACCCTCTTGGCCCGCTTCACTTGGTTGGCCAAGTCTTCCCCCAGTAGCATGGGGATGGGATAATTGTCATAGACTGCAAAAGTCCACATTCCTGACCAGCCTTTGTACTGGACAGGCAGTTCAGCTGTAGGCAAGTTTACAGATTTTGACATGAATGGGTAAATTGTCACTTGGGCCTCTGGGTTGATGAATTTGGGGTCCACTAAGGATTGGTGGATAGCTGACACTTGTGCCCCCGTGTCTCTCCACGCAATAACCTTCTTTCCGCCCACTCTCGAGGTTTCCCTTCGCTCCAAGGGTATTTGAGAGGCATCTGGGCCTGGTGATTTTTGGTGTGATGGAGATATAATGAACTGCACTCAATTGGGGTTCTTGGGGCAATTGGCCTTTATATGTCCCAGTTCATTACATTTAAAACATCGCCCAGCTGACTGGTCACTGGGCCGAGGTGGGTTACTGCAGACTGGTGAGGTGGGACAATAGGGAGTCTGGGGCTTTCCTTGGGTTGTAGGTGGGGTCTTGGGTTGCCCTCGGTGATAGGGTTTATTTTCTGTTTGCCCCCTGTGATATTCACTCCCCTTGCTAGTAGCTTTTTTCTTTTCTGCCACTTCCACCCATCTGGCTCCAATCTCCCCCGCCTCAGTTAGAGTTTTGGGCTTCCCATCTAGGATGTACCTTTCTATTTCCTCAGGAACACCCTCTAAGAACTGTTCCATTTGCATTAGGAGGGACAGCTCATCCAGAGATTTAACATTTGCTTCTGATATCCAGGCATTCCAATTCTTTCCGATGTGGTGGGCGTGTGGGGTAAATGACACATCTGGTTTCCACCTTAGGGCCCTAAACCGCTGACGGGCATGCTCAGGTGTTAGCCCCGTTCTGATTCTGGCCTTGATTTGAAAAAGTTCGTAATAGTTCATGTGTTCCTTAGGCATTTCAGCCTCCACCTCTGCTCTGGGTCCACTGAGCTGTGGCCTCAGCTCTATCATGTACTGGTCTGTAGAGATGTTGTACCCATGGCAGGTCCTTTCAAAATTTTCTAAGAAGGCCTCAGTGTCATCGCCCCCTTGTAGGTGGGGAATTTTCTGGGATGGGAAACAGTACCTGGAGAAGGGTTGTTAGGGTTGGCTGGTCCATCCTGCTTAGCCTGTGCTAAGTCCAGTTCATGCTTTCTCTCTCTTTCCCTCTCTTCCATCTCTTTTTCTTTTATCTCTATAGCTCTCCTGTGGGCTGCTTCTTCCCTGGCTATTTCTGCCTTAATTAGTTCCATCCATCTCTTATGTTCGTTGTCTTTCTTTATTGCTTTCAGTCTAGCCATTTTTAGTTTGTTAGTTGCTTCACTGGTACTCATTTTTCTGCTTTCTTGTGCTGGCCACACTACCTCTCTGCAGCTTACTGACTGAGCTGTTTCAGCTCAGGCTGCTTGGTTAACAGAGATTTTCTAACTAGCTATATCCGAGAGGTAGAAAGAAACAAAACAATTCAGCTTGTGAATGTCTTTTTGCTGTCTGTTTGCTCCCAGCTTGAAGCCTCCTCCTAACAAAGACCTTTGTTAGAAACTTAACACCTCTGCCCTCAGGCTGCTTTCCAAGCAGCTAGAAAGGGGAGAAAAAAAACCTCGCTGGCTTTCGGTTCTTAAAAACAATACCCTCAGGCTGCTTTCCAAGCAGCTAGAAAGGAGAGAAAAAAAAATCCTACTGGCTTTTGGTTCTTAAACACAATCCCACCGCTGTGCCACCATGTCAAGGGTTTTTTCCTACTTTGAACTTTAGTGTCCAAAAAGTGGGGACCTGCATGATCCCTTTTAAGCTTAATTACTAGCTTAAATTTGGTACGCTGCCACCAGCCAAAATATAGTGTTTGGCACATTTCCTGTTCCCCCAAAACCTTCCCTGGGGAACCCAAGACCCAAACCCCTTGGATTTGAACATAAGGAGAAATCAGCCTCCCCCTCTTTTTCCCCCCCAGACTTTCCCCTCCCTGGGTTAACCTGAGAGGCTACACTGATCCAAACATCTTGGATCTTCAAACAAAGAGGAATTAACCTTCCACCCTCTCCTTCCCCCCACCAATCCCTGGTGAGTTCAGACCCAATCCCCTTGGGTCTTAAAACAAGGGGAAAAAATCAATCAGGTTCTTAAAAAAGGAAAGCTTTTAATTAAAGAAAGAAAAAGTAAAAATTATCTCTGCAAAATCAGGATGAAAAATGTTTTACAGGGTATTCAGATTCATATAGCCTAGAGGGACCTACCCCCCACCCAGCCTGAGATTCAAAGTTACAGCAAACAGAGGTAAAAATCCTTCCAGCAAAAGGAAAAATATTCACAAGTTGAAAGAAAACAACTGTAAGACTAATCTGCCTTTCCTGGCTATACTTACAATTTTGAAACATGAAAGTGATTCAGAAAGATTGGGAACACCTGGGTGTACGTCTGGTCCCTCTTAGCCCCAAGAGCGAACAATGAACAAAACAAACAGCACAAACAAAGACTTCCCTCCACCAAGATTTGAAAGTATCTTGTCCCCCCATTGGTCCTCTGGTCAAGTGTCAGCCAGGTTCACTGATCTTCTTAACCCTTTACAGGTAAAAGAGACATCAACCCTTAACCATCTGTTTATGACAAGGCTACAGTGACAAAAGGGGTTTTTCCATCGCTGCAGAAACTCCCCCGCCCAAGTGACTGTAGCTTGGTCAATGCAAACATTCTTCCATTAACCTAGCTATGACTAATCTGGGGGTTAGGTCAGCGCAGCTCACACTCCTGAGCTCTGTAGCTATGTCAACCTAAGATCAGATCATGTAGATCAGGCCATAGCAGCAATTCCGTGCTTGTTTGCATACCTATCCTTGAACAATCACACAGTTATACTAGTATAAAGGTTATTCTGGAGGCTTGTCTACACTTACATTTTATAGGGCTTGGCTACACTGGAGAGTTGCAGCACTGGTGGTGGCTTTACAGCGCTGCAACTCACTCACTGTCCACACTTGCAAGGCACATACAACACTGTATCTCCCTGGCTACAGCGCTGGCTGTACTCCACCTCGGCCTGGGGAATAACGACTGCAGTGCTGGTGATGCTGCGCTGCTCTGCCAGTGTGGCCACCAAAAGCGCGGTTATTGGCCTCCAGAGGTATTCGGAGGTATCCCAGAATGCCTGTTCAGCCACTCTGCTCATCAGTTCGAACTCTACTGTCCTGGCCTCAGGTGACCTGCCCTTTAAATGCCCCGGGGAATTTTAAAAATCCCCTTCCTGTTTGCTCAGCCAGGTGTAGAGTGCAATCAGTGAATCTTTCCAGGTAACCAAGCCTTCACGCGCCAAATGAGCCCCAGCATGGAGCAATGGGGAGTTGCTTGACCTCATCAGTGTTTGTGAGGAGGAAGCTGTGCAGTCCCAGCTGCGCTCCAGCCGTAGGAATTACGATACCTTTCAGCAGGTATCAAGGGCCATGCTGGAAAGGGGCTATGACCGGGACACACTGCAGTACAGGGTTAAAGTGAAGGAGCTGCGGAGTGCCTATTGCAAAGCCCGTAAGGGAAACTGCCGCTCCGGCGCTGCTCCCACGACCTGCTGTTCTTACAAAGAATTGGACACGATACTTGGGGTGACCCCACCGTCAATCCGAGGACCACGATAGACACTTCAGAGCAGGGGGGAGAGGAGGAGGAGGGGGGAATGAGGAAACTGTGAGTGAAGGTACTGGCGTTGGGGGGAGACACCCCAGAGTCCCTGAAGGCGTACAGCCAGGAGCTCTTCTCAAGTCAGGAGGAAGGTAGCCAGTCACAGCAGCTGGTACTTAGTGGAGGACAAACAGAGGAGCGGGTTTTATTTTCAGGATGGAAATTTTTTGGGAGAGGAGGGAGGGTTCTGCATGTATGCATGCATGCCTAGATATGGAATAGCAAGGAGTGGGGGGACCACTGCTGCAAACAGGCAAGCTGCATAGGGGCCAGAGTGAAATCCGCATTGCTGTAGAAGACCTTCCCGCTCTTCCCAGCTGACCCGCAGCAGCAAGATATCTTCCAGGATCAACTCCTGTGGAAAATGTTGGGAGAGCGTTCAGTGTAGGTGCCCCCCGCAGCTGTTTGCTTTCTCCAACACACAGAAACCCCAAGGACAGTACAGCCCTGAAGCAATCAGTCCCCCTTACTCACCATTTCAGGGCTCCTGTGGGTTATGTGCGCTCTCTTTGGTATGGGAAAATTATGCTATTGTGAAGAATGTTACTCCTTCACTGTGTGGGAATAACTGTCTGAAGTATAAACAATGCTGCCTCTGTTAGGTGTTGCCTTTTTTACCTTTCCACGAGCAACCTTGAGTTCTCGGCTGCCCATGTTATCAAAAGCTCAATGACTCCAAAACCTCCGGAAGAAGCTGCGAAAAAGCAAAGAAGACCTGCTGCAAGCAGTTATGGATCACTCTGCCACAGAGAATCAAAAAGTGCAGGACTGGAGGGAAAGGGAAAGCAGGATCTGCCATAAAAAAGCAGCAGCCAGGAAGAAAAGCACAAAGCACCTGATAAGCATCCTGGCACACCAATCAGACTCTATCCAGGGGCTCGTAGCCATGCAGGCAGAGCACTACCATGCCGCCCCCCCATCCCAAAGCTCTTTCCCTTGTGCCCCAATGTCAGCTCAAAACCCCCTTCCCCAGCACCCAGATTCTTACCACCATCAGCTGCCTCCAACACCTGTACGTTCACCAACCAGCCCTGAGAACTACGACCCTTACCCTCTGCACTCAACCCCCATCACCCTGCAGTATGGGCATCCTGAAGTGCAACAGTCATTGCACAGCACTCCAGACAGGACATATTCAAACCTGTGACTGTACAGTTCCCACCCTCCCCCCCACCTTTTTAGGTTCCCAAAATATTGTGTGTCTGTCAATAAAGTTATTTTCTTTTCAATAAATGAATTCTTGGCTTTGAAAACAGTCTTTATTATTGCAGAAAGTCAAAGATACCTTAGCCCAAGAAAGAAACAGGCACTGCAAATCATTTTAGCAAAAACAGATTCCTACTAACATTGTAACCACTGCACTTCACTCCCGTGCAAGGCACCAAACATTACTGCTGGTTTTCAGCCTCAAATTCCTCCCTCCAGGCATCCCTAATCCTTGAAGCCCTGTGCTGGGCCTCTCCAGTAGCCCTGCTCTCTGGCTGTGCAAATTCAGCCTCCAGGTGTTGAACCTCGGAGGTCCATGCCTGACTGAATCTTTCACCCTTCCCTTCACAAATATTATGGAGGGTATAGCACGCAGATATAACCGCGGGGATGCTGCGTTCCCCAAAGTCTAGCTTCCCATATAGAGAACGCCAGCGCCCCTTTAAACGGCCAAAAGCACACTCCACAGTCATTTGGCACTGGCTCAGCCTGTAGTTGAACAGGTCCTTGCTCCTGTCAAGCTTCCCTGTATACGGTTTCATGAGCTAAGGCATTAATGGGTAAGCGGGGTCTCTAAGGATCACAATGGGCATTTCAATGTCCCCTACTGTGATCTTCTGGTCTGGGAAAAAAGTCCCTGTCTGCAGCTTCCTGAACAGGCCAGTGTTCCGAAAGATGTGTGCATCATGCACCTTTCCAGGCCAGCCTGTGTCAATGTCAATGAAATGCCCACAGTGATCCACAAGTGCCTGGAGAACCATAGAGAAATATCCCTTCCGATTAACGTACTCAGATGCTAGGTGGAGTGGTGCCAGAATAGGAATATGTGTCCCATCTATCGCCCCTCCACAGTTAGGGAAACCCATTTGTTCAAAGCCATCCACAATGTCCTGCACATTCCCCAGAGTCACAGTTCTTCTTAGCAGGATGCGATTAATGGCCCTGCAAACTTGCATCAACACGATTCCAATGGTCAACTTTCCCACTCCAAACTGGTTCCCGACAGATCAGTAGCTGTCTGGAGTTGCCAACTTCCAGATTGCAATAGCCACACGCTTCTCCACTGGCAGGGCAGCTCTCAATCTCGTGTCCTTGCGCCGCAGGGTGGGGGCAAGTTCCTCACACAGTCCCATGAAAGTGGCTTTTCTCATCTGAAAGTTCTGCAGCCACTGCTCGTCATCCCAGACTTCCAGGACGATGTGATCCCACTACTCAGTGCTTGTTTCCCGAGCCCAAAAGCGGCATTCCATGGTGCTGAGCATTTCCGTGAATGCCAGAAACAATAGTGTCATACGCGTCAGGCAACTCGCTATCATCGCCAGACTCCTCATCACTTTATATCTTAAGGAATAGCTCAACTGCCAAACGTGATGTGCTGGCGAGACTCATCAGCATACTCCTCAGTAGTTCGGGCTCCATTTCCCACAGAAATCGCGCTGCACAGAAACTGTTGAGAGACTCAAGATGGTGCCAAACGTGGACAGAAAAACAGGGATTGCTGGGATGTGAAGTGATGCATCAAGGGGCATTGGGACAGGAAGCAGAATGACCCGCGCCCTCCGCCCCTTTCCCACAACCCACGGCGCCAAAATGGGACGAGGTGCTCTGTGGGATAGCTACCCATAATGCACCACTCCCAACACCGCTGCAAATGTGGCCACTCTGCAGCGCTGATAGCGGACAGTGTGGCTACACTCAGCACTTTCCCTACACAGCTGTACAAAGACAGCTTTAACTCCCAGCACTGCACACCTGCAAGTGTAGCCAAACCCATAGTGCTCTAACTTGCTGGCTCAGGGGGGTGAAAAATCACCCCCCTGAGCACTGCAAATCTAAGTGCTTTAAAGCACTAGTGTAGACAGGCTCCCAGTGCTCAGAGCTAATTCCCTTGTGGAGGTAGATTACCAGGAGCCTGACCACACTCGCACTTCAAAACGCTGCCATGTGAGTGTTCCTGTGGCAGCGCTTTTGAAGTTTCCAGTGTAGACATACCCTGGTATGACTTTAAAGAGGAATAAGCTATACTGGTCTAAGCTGCTTTTTTAGTGGTATAACTGTGTCCACACTGGAGGTTGTACTGTTATAACTATTTCAGTGAAAAGCAACACATCTCTACCCAAAATAGTTATATCAGCACAAAAGCTATGTGTAAACCAGACCTCAGACAGGTTAGGGATGGGACACAATCCTATTTTAATAAGTAGGGGGCTTGATCTCAAAGTAACAGGAAGGAAGAGGGCAGTGGTTGGGAGGAAGATTAGAGTAGCTGCAGCTGGAGTGGCATTAATTATTTCAGGGGCTGGCTGGCTCACTCTCTCCATGAGCTGCTTACAGGTGGGAATGCTTTTGCTTTCTTTTTTCCTATATTTACTGGTCTTGCTAGAGATAGATTCCAGGTGCTCTGTCTCATCCTCATCTTTCTGATCATCTTGTTACTGTCTTTACAATTTACTTCCAAAATTCACCATTCTGCAGGTTTTTCATCAGTGTTTTTCAACAGGGTCTCCTCCCAGCCACCTGTAGCCTATTGACTTAGGGAGAGGAATAGTCTAATATGTAAATAGAAAAGTTGTGTAATGATGGGCTTGGGGAAAGCACTATGCTAATGTTAGAGATAATCTCTCTTTCCGTTTTCCTGTACCTCAAACTTACCTCTCAGCAGAGATACAGACCAGAGTTTGGCTTTTCAGGACTTTAATATGTATCTATATATATAATACAGAATTAAGTATGAGAGAACAAAAGTGACAAAATTTCTAAAGGAAAAAAATGTACAAAATCATTCTCTATATAAATACATAACCGTTTACTTATAACCCATGAAACTTTGAATATTGTCAATAATAGCTTTTTAAATATAACACTTTCGCAAGGATGGGGGCTGTTCCCCAAGTTTTACTATTTGTTATTACCATAAGTTCAATGCAAAATATGATTTATGCACATACACAGTCCCTTAAAGCGCTTCTCTGGGAAGATTTATCCTTCTCAGTCTCTGTGGAATAGTACCCAGCCTAGATGTAGCACACACCAGCTCCTTAAAGTTGAAAAACCAAGGGATAGTCTCACAGTCTCCTTCAAATTCCCTTGAATTTTTGGAACGGTCTGCAATTTGCACAGCCTGCAGCATTTCTAGTCCTCTTCTCCAGTAGGGTGAGGAGCCACCAATCTAATCCAACAAAACTGGCAAAATCCCTGAACCACAGTCCTTACAGCAGACACTCATAGTCTTCATGCTGCTTCATCCCCAGTGTGGCTTCCACTCCTACTATTTATAAACTTATCTCCCTTCCCTTGAGTTCCCTTTGGTTGCTCTTTCGGAGTTACTGTGCGTGTAACTTGCCAGGTTGCTTGCCCATAATGGAAATCAACCAAATAGCTTCAAACAGCTAATGAGCACACCTAGTAACTGCCACCTCCAATTTCGGGATGGTCAAGACGATCCAGCAGAGTCACCGTACCTAGCTCCAGCAAGTCTGCAGGCAGGAGTGGTGCCAGGGTTTTTGGTGCCCTAGGCGGGAGTCCTTCCGTGCTCCCGGTCGTTGGTGGCAATTCTGCGGCGGGGGGGGGATCCTTCCGTGCTCCCGGTCTTTGGGGCACTTCGGCAGCTGGTCCCAGAGCAAGTGAAGGACCCGCCGCAGAATTGCCGCCGAAGACCCGGAGCACAGAAGGACTCCCCACCGCCAAATTGCCACCGATGGCGGCAAAATGCCGCCCCCCCCAACTCCTAGTGCCCTAGGCGACCGCCTAGGTTGCCTAAATGGAAGCGCCGGCCCTGTCTGCAGGCACACAGGATGCTATTCATAAAGGGACTTATGTGTTGCATCACAGCTCTTAACGTTTAGGCACCTAGAAAATCACAGGAACAACACTGTAATCCCCAAAGCCGTGTTAGCTCCCAAGGCTCCCTATACAACGAATGGGGAGAGAGAAGCCAGCGCAGTAGGCTGGAAGCTGCCTACGCTGCCAAAGGGAGATGCTGACAACAGGGGTGTGTGCTAAGCCTTGCTCCTCTCTCAGACCTGGTCTACGCTACGCATTTAAACCGATTTTAGCAGCGTTAAACCGATTTAACGCTGCACCCATCCACACAACGAGGCCCTTTATATCGATATAAAGGGCTCTTTAAACTGGTTTCTGTACTCCTCCCCGACGAGAGGAGTAGCGCTGAAATCGGTATTGCCATGTCAGATTAGGGTTAGTGTGGCCGCAAATCGACGGTATTGGCCTCCGGGCGGTATCTCACACCATCGAATTATTGTGCTTTTTGTGGCCACATGCACTCGACTTTTTACAATCTGTTTTACAAAACCAGTTTATGTAAAATCGGAATAATCCTGTAGTGTAGACGTACTCTCAGAAATAGATGCTTAAGTCTGGCCTGCAGGGAGGCATCTATCTCTGTTAGTGATCCACAAACAGGAATCCCTCTCCTGGAGTCAGGCAGCTTGGGCACCTGAGGCATTTCTTGTGGGACTCTATTAGACACCTGCCTTGTTCCACACAAACTGGCTAGAGGCAGAGATCGTGTCACCCACTTCATGACTTTTAGCCCAGAGGTTAGCACACTTGCCTGGGAGTGGGGCATCCAGGTTCAATTCCCCCTTCTTCCAGCATGGAAGAAAGGATGTAAACAAAGGATCCTACCTCTCAAGAAAGTGTTCTAACCACTGGACTACAGAGTCATTCTCAGACACTCTCTCTCATTGGCCCAATGACAATTTAAGTATGTATTCACAGTGGAACACGTGGACAAATACCTATGTTCCCCTTGTTTGTGATTTGCTCTGGCGTTTAGGCAGGAGACAGGCATCCAGACACGTAAAGGGAGGCAGTGCACGTACTCAGACAGAAACAAAGGCACTTAAGGAACTTTTACTCTGAAAATGTAGGCACCAAGTAAGGTTAGCTATGCATCAGGAGATTTATCAGGACTTTTGTGAATTGCAGTGGAGCCAAAACTGGGACTTAAGTGCTTAATTGCTTTGTGGCTCTGAGCCAGTGTCCCTCAAAACAAAATTGAGAACTATGTATCCTCCCCATTCTTTCCTCCCTTATTTACACCAATAAATGCTGCAGTGGAAACAGCTGCAAACTGAACAGGAACAATGTCACTGAGAAAAGATGTTCTCTTTACCTCACAGTCTGCAAGTTGAAATGACAACCTATCTGTACTATTTGGGGGAAAATGCTACAAAAAGTATAAGCAGCCATATGTAATAAGGAGCAAGAAAACTTGAACTCCCTTGTCACCAAAGAAAAGTTAAAAATTTGGTACAACAGAGATGACATCAGGGTAAAAAAAATTAACAAGGGTCCCCCACCATGAAGTTTATCGGGGGGAAAGTAAAAAAAATACCCATCTTGATCAACTCAAGTGTAGTTTGTTTGTATGCCAATAAAGAAACCTCAGTGATGAGGTTGGAGTTGAACTGATTGCTTGGATTTCAGACAACCGGATAAAGCATTCTCCCAGAACTGAATGTGTTCTGGAGAAGCCGAGTTTGAGGGAACTCCCAATCCATAGAAATAATTTATATTCGGTTCTGTGCATAAACATAGAGGAAAGTTTATTTTACTAAAATAATCCTGGTATTTGCTCTTATTAAGTTCAGTGGCAACCAACTGCACTCCCCTCTCCAATTTCTTTATTCACAATCCACAGTGATAAATGAAATGTTGCTATCTTGATCTTCCTGACACACAACTGCCCAGAATCCTCCCTTCCCCTTCCACCTATCCTACTCACTCAGCTCTCAAGCATTCAGAATTCAGATAGTACAATTTATTGTTATTTGTATGCAGTCTTTCAACTAGCGGAAAACAGATGCATGGCCAAAGGGCTCTTGCTGACTCATGTTTAAATGCTGCAGTTCCTGAAACAACCCTTTATTTCCACTTTCCCCCTTTGGCACGTGCCTTAACCCTTCCACTGCTGCAGCTCTAAGCTAGAGTGGAATGTGGCAGTGTTCACTTGGCTCATCAATGCCTTCATGTGAAGAACCTGATACATCTGGCAGCTGCATAAAACATGTACTTTTCTCCACCTGCCTACTGTCTGGCAACAATCAAAAAGCTAAAACCAAAGCAAATATGTGCTGAGGCCCAAACAGCTAATGGTTTAGAAAGGAGTCCTGGCAAATAAATAACATCAAAGGCCATTTGCTTTACTGTACTTAAAAAGAACAAGTCCATTATCAAGGGGAAAGGAGTAGTTATTTCATAATCCAAAGCCATTTCCAGGACTTTGTATACAGGATGAAATTTGCATTTGGCTATGAGGTTAAACGGATGCCTCAGTCACTCACAGGCCCAAGAGACATTTGTAAACACCAAGCTGATGATGCAGTTGAGTGAAGTTCACTTTCTTGATTCAGGTACTCAATTCTGCAAGATGCCAAGTACTTCCAGGGAGGTGTTCAGCACCTTCGACTCCCATTGACTTCAATAAGAGTAGGAGGTGTTCAACACCTTGTAGGAAGTGCTCAGTATCATGCAGCATGAAACTACGTAAGTGCTTACATCTGAGCTAGTCATTGAACAACCAAATATTTGTATGTGGATGTATATCATCTGTTTGCAGAAAGGGAGTGTATTACTCTTGTAACCCTTCTGCCCCTCTGAGTTGGCAGCAACAAGGGCAGGGTTCAGTATCCAAGGGTTCCGTTTCAATAACACAATACATAACCGGCTCGAACCCCCACCCAGTGACCTGGGACACTTACATACCACCCCCACCAGGTGCCTCTAGGAGGCAATACTTCCCCTCTCGCAAGCACAGAGTCTGAGTGTAGCAAAATCCTTTTAATAAAGGAGGGAAACAATGCGGCATCCCATTGGAGAAACACCACAAACAGGATTATAACACAAAGCATAAGCAAAAACACACCTCCAAGTACATTTGGCAATGTCCTTTCCCCCTTAGGGTCTTTAGTCCAATCACCCCAAAGTCCAACAACCCAAAAGTCTCTGGTCAGTGCCACCCCCGAGTTCAAAAGTTTATCTGCAGAATTTTACACCCCGCACTCCCCAGCCTGGGTGGAAATTGGGCAGGGGGGGAAGCCCACACAGGGTGTTAAGGGGCACCTTATGTGGGCCAGGGCCAACTGCTCCGCCTCTCTGTGGAATTCTGCTGCAGCCTTCATCACAACCAGCTCCACTACACCAGCTGTGCCGCTCCAGCTGTCCCTGCAAACCGCTTCACTCCGCTCACTGTTCCATGGGCTGCTCCAACATGCTGCAAACTGCTCCGCCTTGCCAGCCGCTTAGCGATAGGTCTTCAGGCTCCCCCACTAGTTAACACAGCACTCAGTGATCTCAGTTCAGCTCCTTCAGTGATTTCAGCTCTTAGTAGGGGAGCCCTGGTGCTGGTGCACCATTGGCCCAACATGAACTCAGCTCAGCAGTCTCTAGATGGACTCCTAATAGAATCAAAATTAGCTCTACTCTTTAACAGTGGAGAGAGGAGGATGTGTAATTGGTGTTCCAGGCCCTCAAAAGGGGCTCATACCATCAGGTACACACACCAGTCCCCAACTTCTCTCAATTCACTGGGTTTTGGAACCCATGTCCCTTGTCTAGCAAGTACTACTTAATTGAGGCTGAGTCATTTCTGTCATAAAGCAGTCTCGTAGTTCCTCATTCACATAATTAGGGTGACAGCACTTTTTTTTCCTCCTGCCCCAATAACAAAGAAATTGGGGATCCCAGAGCTGTCAAAATAACCATCCCAGGCTGCCGTGGGCTATGCTAGGTGGGGTGGGTGTGCCAATGCAAATACCTGAAATTCCTTTCCATACTCCCTGAAATTTACCACCAGATGTCAGGGTACAGCTCATCCTGACTGCTTACACTCTAAATGGATATTGTCAGCATAAAACCGCACATTTTGGTTTGAAAACTCTACTCACTAATAGTGTTGCAAGTTAACACCTGAGATCACTAAAAGAGAAAGAGATTGGAAACAAAAATTTCTCATTTCCTCCCAGTTTGTTTACTTTGTGCATTTGACAGCACTTTGTAAAGAGTCCATTTTAATGAGCCCTCAGAACACTCAATTAAATCAGATTCCCAGTTTCTATTGATTTTTTCACATTGCAAAAGGGGAAAGACATTTTAAAATAAGAAAATAATTGTAAAGCCATAAAATTCAGCAGAGAGAGCCCTTAACTTATTTTTTAAATGATCATTTAAGTTTATGGTGTCCCTTAAAGATAGCTAAGTTTTAGTCCTCACCACGGATATTCTGACTCTATTCTTTAAGTCCTTATCACTTGTGTTGCAAATCCCAGGATGCCTAAATCATCATACCCTCTAGGGCATAATTACAAATGGTGACCCATACGGAGAACAGAACCGCTGAGAAACTTTGAAGATCAGGATATATTTCTGATGCATAACTCTCACTAATTGTGTAGCTCTTTATTTCCCTCTAGCGGCTAGACCACACACAGAGGCTTATGAGTCTGCTACTGCCTTTCAGCTAATGCAACTTCTGTCCTTTATCTCAAGCAGTATTTTGTTTAATTTCTAAAAAATGATAATAAAACACCCAGCCACAGTTTAGATTACCTTGACAATCTTTCTAAAATTTCCCCAAATAAATAGACCAATCAATCTCTCTAGATCAAATAAAACTCAGCAGCAAGCTGAATAGAAATTAATGTACCCCCATGCAATTCCCACAGCCCCTCTTCTTCTCCCTGCCACTCCCAAGTCCCCTTGCACAGCCAGTTTGAGTTTCCCCTTTCCCAGTTCATCAGATTTGTCTCCTCCCCATGCCCAATGTTCCCCAGTCCCCATTCCTGAACTACTCATCCACTCAGTGCCTCCCAACCACCCCAAACTCATTATCCCAATCTCTTTGCTCAGCCAGGAACAGTTCTCATCACAAACTGGTTCTACATCAGGCCTTCCCCACCAGTTCCCAGCCCTCCACCCCTAATTCCTCATCCAGTGTCAGTACTCCCCTCTGGTTTCCAACCCATCCTGTTTCTCTTCCTGGCTCCCAGTCTCAATCTCCTTGCTCAGCCAGTACCAGTTTCCCTTTCCTCCTCACTAGCCTCCAGGCCCAGTCTCTTCCCCACAACAGTCTCCCACCTTGTCCCAGTCTGCTTCCCCTGCCCTTGCAGGACCAACTCTTTTCCCCACTGCATTTGAATCAGGCAGCTTCTTCCTCCATGTTGCAGGAATCCACACAGGGAGACACTGAGAGCACAAGACAGGCTCCATGCTCTCAGTTCTGGTGCCTGCTTCTGAGCCCAGCACAGACATTTCAGGGAAAGTCTTCCTCAACCTGTGGCTGGGGGCATGCCCGTGTAGAAGGAATCTTCTGAGATTTTTAGCTGTTAAACTCCAAGAAGTCTATATTAAGCATGTACAAACTGCAATTTTTCAAAGGCTCAAACCTTGGCCAAATCTGAGTGAATTTTCTTGGAGACAATAAAAGGCACTTCCCTTGCCAAATTTCAAGCCCATATTCCAAAGCACAAAGGTATTATAGCATCTCAGAGAAAAGGTCACCAGAATTTTTAACATGAGCAAAACAACATATTTGTCTCTAACCTCATTCTTGGAAATCCTTGGGATATTTTGGCTGAAACTGTCCAAAACAATTCAGCTTGAGGCAGATTGAAATTTTCCACGCCAGCAGTCCAACTGGTTAAAAAGTCTGGTAAACTAAAAACAGGATTTTATCATGGAAAGTGTTGGGCAACCTTAATAATAGGCAGCACTACTCACACCACCTATAACATCAATATCATTTTGACAAATTCTAATTAGAGGCTCATTTCAAAACTATTCTCTAGTCTCCTGTCTCCCCTTAACACCTCAATAAATATATTACACATTCTGGTAAAGAGGTTACAAGTTTATATTTTTATAGAAAAAACAGACACCTGACAAGTCTTTTTACAGCAGCGTCACCAATGATATTATTGTTAGACCATCAATAGATTGCGTGTACTCCTTCACAGCTAAACTTTTTAAAGAGGGCCTCGATTCAATATGAGAACTACAGATTTGTAGGCAAAAGGTAATAATTGGAGATATACCAGTTTCCTAGAACTGGAAGGGACCTTGAATTGAGTCCAGCCCCCTGCCTTCACTGGCAGGACCAATTTTTGCCCCAGATCCCTAAGTGGCCCCCTCAAGGATTGAACTCACAACCCTGGGTTTAGCAGGCCAATACTCAAACCACTGAGCTATCCCTCCTGCCCTGTGCTATTAAGAAAGTGATGGAGATTGGGTAAGTTTAAGTTTTAACAAGACATCTTTCTTCTTGCCACCAAATAAAACAAAAACAAAAAAGCTCCCATCATTGTAGTACAAAGTGGCTCTGGTGACCTGTATGAAGAACCTGAGCAGTTCATACAGTCAATGGATAGGTTTATACTACCAGACAATAATCTAAAGAAAGAATAAAAATGACTTTATTGAAAAAAAAATACTGCAATTGTGAAAGGTGTTTGAAAGGCTAAAAATGTTTAAATTAGGGTAAAATTATGTATCAAAAATTGAAAGTCAGGAAATTCAAAGAAAGGCCTCTACAAATATCCTTAACTCCATCACCCCTCCATACCCTGCTACGGCATATGCCACTCACATGACAACTTCACATCTATGCTAAGTATTACAAATAAATAGGAATGATATAAAAATGAAAAAGCATCACTATTCATGTTTATACCTCTCTGGGAAGTAGGTAAGATAATCTTTGAAATATGCAAGGTCACATGGCCTTTTATGTTCAATAAAATGAGCTGACCTGTGGCAAGTTTTGGTAAGGAAGATATATATTTTGTTACATGAATGGAAAGTCTGAAACTATACAGGAGGGTGGGGGAGAAGATCTCTCCTTTCTTAATCTTCATACAGAAAGGAACATAGGGTAATTTAAATTTGTAGCAGTTCAGCTGCCTTGATGTTGTGGCTCTCGGTGGGTCAAGTAGATAGCAGATATTTAGTGCAGGCAGAGCACTGACTAGAGTGAACAAAAGGGATAGGAAAGTGCTAAGTCATTGGTCTTGGTAAGAGACAAGATTTTGGTGCAAGTGGCTAACAAGATTAATCAAGAAGAGCATGTAATGGAATAGGTAGCTCTTACACTAGTATGGATTGCTACTGAAGATGGGATGGAAAGTGACTCATACTAGAGCACAGAAAGAGGTATAGGGCATCTGTTTTAAGGAGAAATGTCTTGATTAGTTATCTGTTGGTGGTGGCCACTACCTTTCTCCTGATAGTTTCAAATATGTTCAGTAAAAGGATTCTTTTACTTTTCTGACTTCCCTTCTTCTGGGGAGGAGTTAAGAGTTCAAGGAAGGGGATAAGGCTCTATAGAGCTTTAGGCTAGGTGGATGGGGTGCTGGTGAGACTGTAGCTTTGGCACTTATCACCCAACATATAACTGGAGAAATGTAAGGAATCATAACTGATGGGGAAGTACAGCCCAGTTTGCTAAAGTCATGGGCTGACTTGTCTTACCAGGTATCTCCAGAGAGGATTAAGCTGACATGTGGGGAAGCAGAGCTTCCCAACAAGTTCTCCAGACTCCGATCCCTTACCTATTGGAAAGCAAGGGTCTGTGGGCTGCGATAAGCATAGCACAAGTCTTCTTGTTCACTACTTTCCTGCTCCATGATGTGAGGAGAAATGGAACAGAGAGAGGCTATGCAGCTGGTCTCATTCAGGGAGCAAAGTTCTGCAGATCTGCTATTCAGAAGAAAGAAAGATCTGTCTCTCCCTCCTGAAAAGCTAAGATTACTCTTTTATATCAGTGTGTGTGCCACAAGAGGAAAAGAATCTGGCTCTAGGGCAGAGACATGGGCAAGCCTCAAGGCCTTACAAGAGAAATCAGGCTGAGCCTGTACCATCTCAGATTGGGAGAGCTCAAGATCCAGAAAAAGCCATTTCCTGTTAGAGGAGCTCAACGAGAAATCCTATATACAGTAGCAATTGAAGGGAGAGGCTCTAACTCTAGCTTCTAATATAAAACTAATCACCATCTTTACTACAGAGAGACTAGTAGCTCTCTAGATTATCCAGCTACATGGTATAAGAGTTAATACCTACTGGTCTCATAATAGTCAAGAGCTGGAGATTTTTCTATTTAGCATGGAGCACAGACACCAACCTGGCCCTCAATAGGTTTGCATCTGCTGATAACCAGACTCAAAAATTCCATCCAACTTCTTCTGCAGAGACCACACAAGCACTCAAAATGTCCTGGTCATTCCTTACACAGGAGGCCTCTATGCTTTATAGAGCAGACCAATTTACTGATATGCAGCATATTATAACCTAACATTTAGAGTCAGACAATCTATGGGTGGTCCAGTTATTCTGATGTTTCTTGTTCTTCAAAACCAAACATTCAGAAGCCCCATAGCCATACCTTCTGTTTGCTGGTTCTGGAACTCATTGTTTTCTTTGGTAACTAGCATGCTGCAATTCTTCTGTATGCCTCTACTGAACTCCTCCCCAAAAGAAAATACCCCACTTTTATTTATTTTAGTAGGCCAGGTGTAGAAAGGCATCTTGTTAAGAATGAATGCAAAAAAACCTGTAAAAACCCTTTTAGTGCTCAGGAGAATCTAAAAACAGGATTAGACAAAGAATTATAACATTTGATATTTAGATCATTTTGCACTATTGTTTTTATTAGCATCTAGTTTAGAGTGATCATTTATACTGTAGCAACACCTAGTAGCTTTAGCCAAATCATATTGTTACTGTGCTAGCACTATGTTTCTCAAAAACCTGTATAGGTCATTCTTATTTACAGTTCAGGGAACATAATAGAAAACAGATAAAGAGAAATAATTCCACTGTTGGGTTCTAGATGCCACTCAAGCCACTTTAACTTCCGGTATTGGAATAACAAGCTGATCAAAATGAAGTTTAAATGAGCTTCCTAATCTCACTTGCATTCTGGAATACTAGAATAGATGCTAGCCTTTAACTACTAGTGACAGTTGTGTGAGGAGTTGCAGAAAGCATTTGTATTTTTTCAATAAAAAAGGAAACAGGTAAGTGAGTGACTACAGGTAAGTCTTAGCATATTTCACAAGTGTTTACTAATAGTCTTTTTATTTATCCAAAGATGTATAGCTAGTTTTGTACCCCATGAAGCCAAGAGTTACACAAGGGTCAGTTGTGTGGTACTGAATAATGTTGTATTATGTAGCATAAGCAATGTCAACAGTACAAGAACTATAGAGTTTAAGCAGTTCATTGGAAGTGTGCTACAAATCAATTTAGCAATGAGGTGCCCATTATAATAGGCAATCCAATTCAGATTACAAGAACAAATTAGAGGGATTGTATAAACTCTGCAACTTCACTTAAATGTTACTTATTTTTATCATATATTACAGGTCTTCATAATGAGATGAGATTGACTTCCCCAGCAGAAACATCTGCAACATTAGGGGTGCATAAGATGTCCTTAAAATTCCCACTGAAGCCACCTTCAGGTTTCTTCAGAGCAGGTGATTTGAATCACTAACCTAGCAAATAAACAGAAAGGTTTATTAATGAGTTTGAATTTTAGAAGATTACAGCTGAATAAAAATTACAACTAACAGCAATGACTAGTTATGGTGAAATGGTTAACAGACTTAATAGCAAGGATCTCTTATCATTAATTGGCATCTATTTTATGGGATGGACACATGCATAAGATAGTACAGTTTATACTACACAGACAAAGGATCTTGTTCGGTTTCAAATTTATTCAGTGTTGTTCCTGCACATAAATCCAAATATACATTTGCAAAGAACAGGTTTGAAGGAACCAACTGAAAATTTATAGCAGTTTTTAGTGTTCAGCAAAAATTGGTATTTGCTAAACAATATCAGACTGCAAAGTTACTCTTACTGTTGGTAGATGGATAATGACATGGAATAAGTCATTATCTCCGTGGCAACAGAATTAGGACTGTCAGAGGAATATTGCACATGGTTCTGCTATTACTCTTACAGGCATGCCTCGGCTTCCTCAGACAGATGCTCTCTCTGCAAGCCTGGTAAGCCCCAAGTACAAACAACCAAGGGCAGCTCCAAGACCACAGACATATCATACAAAACTCAGAAAATCCTGGGCAAAGTTTTTAAGAGTGACAAACATGTGAAGCCAATGGTGAATAGAATCTAGGCACCCAAGTGTCCATGTCATTTGTAAAAGCAGGGACTTAAACACCTAAATCACTTCAGTGACTTTACAATTTTACCCTAAGATACAGCCAGGGCTTTGGAGCTGTGCTCCACTTTAGCTCCAAGCAGAAGCCTGCAGCTCCACTGCTCTCAGAGCTGTTCCATGCTCCAGCACTGGGCTCCGCTCCAAAGCCCTGGATTCAGCTTTTAACTGGTACTAGAGAAAGAGGCACCCTGTAGGGTGACCAGACAGCAAGTGTGAAAAATGGAGATGGGGGGGTAATAGGTGCCTATACAAGAAAAAGCCCCCAAAATCAGGATTGTCCTTATAAAAGCAGGACACTGGTCACCCCTAGCACCGTGCGCCTCTTCACCAGGTTACCACCCCTTCCCCCACCCAGCCTCAAACGAGCCCTGCTCACCGCTAACCGGCTAGACCGACAGCAACTGGCAGGGGCTCATTAAAAGCACTTCCCGCCCTGCTTTGCTCCTTCACACACCACAGCGGCCCACGGGGCTCAGCCTCAGGGCTTGGCTACACTCAAAACTTCAAAGCACTGCCACGGGAGCGCTTTGAAGTGCGAGTGTGGTCACGGCGCCAGCGCTGGAGAGAGCTCTCCCAGCGCTGCACGTACTCCACCTCCTCATGGGGATTAGCTTGCAGCACTGGGAGCCGCGCTTCCAGCGCTGTGGCACTGTTTACACTGGTGCTTTACAGCACTGTATCTTGCAGCACTCAGGGGTGTGTTTCTTTTCACATCCCTGAGCGAGAAAGTTGCAGCGCTGTACAGCGCCAGTGTAGCCAAGACCTCAGAGACGTCAGCCCCGTAGGCAGGTATCTAGGGCGCTCGGGGAGGCATGATGTTACCGAGCTTGATGGGATACGCGGCCCTCGTGGCGGCCAGACATGCCTGGGAGACAGTGATCAACTTGCTTCCCTACCTGGGGTACGGCTACATTTGCAGCTGTAGGGGGCTGGGAGTTACAGCTGTCTTCGTACAGCTGTGTAGGGAAGTGCTGCAGTGTGACCACACTGACAGCTACCAGCGCTGCAGTGTGGCCACATTTGCAGGGCTGTTGGGAGTTGCTGAATAAGCATTCTGGGATACCTCCAAATACCTCTGGAGGCCTCTTACAGCGCTTTTGGTGGCCACACTGGTGGAGCAGCGCTGCATCACCAGCACTGCAATCGTTATACCCCAGGCCCAGCAGGAGTACAGCCAGCGCTGCAACCAGCGAGATACAGCGCTGGATGTGCCTTGCAAGTGTGGCCACATCCTGAGTTGCAGCGCTGTAAACCCACCACCAGCGCTGCAACCCTCCAGTGTAGCGAAGCTCGGCCGTCATAGCGGCGCAGCCCGCCCAGACCTGCTCGCTAGAGCCTCGGGCACCCGAGCGCCCCGCTGGGCGAACCGACCCCGGACTGGGCGCGGCATCACCCGGCGAGGCCCGCTGTGCTCCGGGCAGGCTCTAAGCCCAAGGGAGCAGCTCGGGGATCGCAGTCCCGCGCTAAGAACCGGAGGGGGAGCGGGAAGGCCCCAGATACCTCAACGGCCTCCACCCCCGCAATCCATCCCTGTCGGCCGAGGGCGCCATAGCGCCGGTGGCCGCGACCAGGTCCCCAGCCCCGCCGCAGCCACCGCGAGCCGCACCACGCTGTACCTCCGAGGTGCCTCACAACGCCGGCCCCGCGCCACAGAGCTCACCACGCCGGAAGCGGAAACAGCCAAAAATTCCCCACGCCGTCACCACCTCCTTTCTGTATCGAGACCCTGACTAGCCTCACCCTACGCGGCTAGTGCAGCCAATAGCAACGCAGAAGGGGCTGGATTAATAATTTGGTAGGCGGGCACATGCGGATATGCGGCGCATTATTGGTTGCTCTTGTCGATTGACAATTTTTTGTATCCACTCAAGGCCTTCCGTATGAACCCAGGTTCTGCCAATAGGGAGGAAGCGCCTTGAACTGTTGGATGGGCCAGAAAAAGTCTCTGATGCACGCTATTGGCAACGGATGTGGATTGACAGATAATTCTGCCTCTCCGTGGGTGAGGCTATCCGTGACGTTTTGCCGCCTCTACCAATGGGGAGGAGGAACGGACTGGAGGTGGATCGGAGTGCCTGTGGCTGGCCGTGTAAGAAGCTGCAGCTAAGCAAGGCAGCGATGAGCGGTTCTTTGTGCTGGCTGCGCGCGGCCTCGCTGCTGCGGGGGGCCCCGCTGCGATGGGGCGCGCGGCCCCTCAGCCAGGCCGCGGCCGGCGACGGCTCGTCCCCTGGCGGCGGTGAGGGTGGCCGAGGGTCGCGGGAGTCGGTAGAGCGGCTGGTGCGGGCGCACCCCGTGGTCGTGTTCATGAAGGGCAACCCGGGCCAGCCCCTGTGCGGCTTCAGCAACGCCGTGGTGCAGATCCTGCGCCTGCACGGGGTGCAGGACTTCCAGGCTTACGACGTGCTGCAGGACCCCGACCTCCGGCAAGGTTAGCGCCCGGTTAGCCTCAGGCGGCTGGGGGAAGGCAGACACCGCCCACCCCCGCCCCGGCACGCTGGAGGGGACCCTGTGGGGGGCGGTGCAGGGAAGGCAGAAACCTTCCACGTACACATCCTAAAGGGGACCCACGCGGGGGTAGGCAACGTGCCAAAGGCAGCACGGAGCTGATTTTCAGTGGCACTCACACTGCCCGGGTCCTGGCCACCGGTCCAGGGGGCTCTGCATTTTAATTTAATTTTAAATGAAGCTGCTTAAACATTTTAAAAACCTTATTTGCTTTACATACAACAGTAGTTTAGTTTATATGTTATAGACTTATGGAAAGAGACCTTCTAAAGAGGTTAAAATGTGTGACTGACACGCAAAACCTTAAATTAGAGTGAATAAATGAAGAGTCAGCACACCACTTCTGAAAGGTTGCTGACCTCTGCAGGGTTTGCTTTTCTCCAGGGGTGCTGAGCACCAGAGGCTCTCACTGACTTTAATGGTGCTATAGGTGCTCAGTAGTTATGAAAAAACAGGCCTGAAGTGCTTGCTGTGAGAGAGAAAGTCTCAAGGGGATGTTATCATGTCTGTATGAGCTGGCATCTCTTCTTGGCACTCTGCAATGCCCTGAGTTGAAGCCCATCTGGGGAGTAGCTCAGCTTGTCTGTTGTAGAGGAAGGGTGATCTTAGGACTGGGCATACAGAAACTTAGGTTTTGTTCATGACTGCTGTAGATGTGTGGTTTTGTGCTGCAGTTATCAATAGGGCCTAAGGAAGTTAAGTAACCAGAACCCATTGACTTTCAAAATCCTTTGAAAATTTATCTTTGTGGCACGTCTGTAAGACAGAAGTAAAATTTGTCTGCATATTTCACTTGGGCAATGTAATCTTAATGTTTCTAAAACACTTTAACCTCTTAACATAAGAACGGCCGTACTGGGTAAGACCAAAGGTCCAGCTAGCTCAGTATCGTCTACCGACAGCGGCCAATGCCAGGTGCCCCAGAGGGAGTGAACCTAACAGGCAATGATCAAGTGATCTCTCTCCTGCCATCCATCTCCATCCTCTGACAAACAGAGGCTAGGGACACCATTCCTTACCCATCCTGGCTAATAGCCATTAATGGACTTAACCTCCATGAATTTATCCAGTTCTCTTTTAAACGCTTTTATAGTCCTAGCCTTCACAACCTCCTCGGGTAAGGAGTTCCACAAGTTGACTGTGTGCTGCGTGAAGACCTTCCTTTTATTTGTTTTAAACCTGCTGTCTATTAATTTCATTTGGTGACCCCCTAGTTCTTCAGTTGGAATGTGCACAAAGCAGTATAGATATTAACTCAGCTGTACACTGTATTGCCTGAAAGCATCATCCTGGCATAACTTCATCCTACAGTGAAATTTTGTAGTCTCTGAAAGTTTTCCCAGAACCCATTAACACCTTGGTTCACCATGTTTCAAATTGGGATGATCCCTGAGAGACACAAGTGTGTTCACAGGTTAAAAGGTGAGGCCCACAGAGATGACAAGCTGTGGCATGATTTTTTATCTTGGTCTGAGCAGCCAACCCATGTGGCTTGTTTTCTTTGCAGATTGCATCATTTTTCTTTTTTGAAAGAAAGATTCTCAATTCACCTAGATCTGTGCTCACTGTTACAGATAATGGTGCCAGTACCATATATTAAGGAAAAATTGAGGCTATAAACAAATTCTGCCATGTTTTACACACTTAAACTTGTTTATTATGGACTTTTAAAAATAACTAGAATACCTAAAACATAGTGTATGCCAGTAACAGTGGAGTACAAGAATATTTTGTCTGTTGACTCAAAGCTATAAAATTCCTAAATAAGCTTCAGTAGGAAAAATGATTTGTCAAAATCATCACCTTCGGCTTGCTAAACACTGCTTATTATATGCTTGACTGGAGCAACAGAAAGCTGTGAAGGAATATGTTGGCTCATATGAGATAGGCAAGGCTCATTATCTTCATCCCACTGAATCCAGATCTTAATTTGAGTTACATTACACTATGTGCTCTGTTCTGTTTATGCAAATTATTTGCCATCCTCCAGACTCTTACAAACTTCCAGTGTGGTCTGTAGGTTTGGTGAAATTTGGGTCAGAGGTGGCACAGTTCAGGTTATGACTGAATGACATCTCCTTTTGGTTATAAACTCTTTACATCTTGTCAGTTGCTTTGCAGCTCTTCTCATCTTAAACAGCCATTGACACTTCATCACAATAGTTGCCTCAGGAATTTTGTGAGGTTATCAGGAAAATTATTAATGGAATGTGAAATGGCCCACAGTATGATCTGTCTTAAGGTGTGATGGACACTGAAAAAGTTTGAGAACTCCTACCACAGTACATCAGCATTGACTGCTCAGGACTTTTCCTTCTTTTGGTAAAGCATAAAATATGCCTTCTCAGGCCCCAATAACATGCACAAGAAATATTCAGGGAACACTCTGCCATCCCAAGCAACCTAGAAGCTAGCTTATGTGAAAGTATTTGCGCCTGTTTTCCTGGATCTCCATTTCTAGAAGGTTGCTAGTCTGATCACATGAAACTTCTTTCTGCTTACTTCCTTTTTGGACATGCCTAGCTTAGTGTTAAGGTTTCATAGGGTTACTTGAGTATAGTGATTGTGAAGTGGAATATTTTTGCCTTGAAAGCAGACTTGCAGATGTAGGGAATTAGCAATGCTTACTATGAACACTTTACAGCAAGTTTTGTTTTTGTTTTTGGTAGGATAGGAATTTAGTACTTTATATTTAGATCTATCAAGTGGATGATTTCTTTCTCTGCACCCTCATTTTCCCCTTTACTTCTTGCATTTGGGCCTCTGCTGTCGTCTTTTCATTTAGCTTTTAGTTGAAAGGTTTATATCTGGTCTTCATTTTTATTTTTTTTTCAAATTGCTTTTCAGTTTCATGACTTAACTGTAGTGAGATATCATGGTTAAAGTAAAAAATTAATACCAAAAGGTCTTTTACATTATATCCAAACGATCTTATTTTAGTTATTGGTAAACTTGAGATTTTAGGATCGTGCTTTCTGGAAGTCTTTATTAAACTTTAAAATATAAAAATGTTGTAGCTCTTTCCATTTCTAAAGTAAAATGATTTGTTAATCTTATGATTTAATAGAATGAATTGGTAAGCAAAAAATAGCATGCAGCTGGGTTTCTTTCATGAACCTTGAACAGGTCAGTAGCTCATTGCGTAATGATTCACGGAGTTTATTTATTTAAGCTCTGGGATTGGATCATAGGTATGCAGCATTGAAAACAATGTTATGACATTTTACTTGTTTTCCCCCTTTTTTAATAGGACAAGTTGGTGCACTGTACATCTAGGGGAGAATGTTGATATGTTCTTAATATTACACTTTAGGTCATGTTCAACATTGATTTCTCAGGTAGTATTCTCATTGTTTTCAGTGGGAGTTTTGCCCAAGGAAGGGAATAAATAGGGAATGCTGAAAGAAAACTGACAGTAGGGAGTAAGGAGGGACACCAGACTTTAGGGGATGGAACTGCAAATATGAGAGAGAAAAGAATTATTTTGTTAGACACTTTCATCTGAGTGAAAATAAAACATATCCTAGGCAAAGAGGCTATTAATAGTTAAAATGGTACTTTAAAATGTAAGCATATTAAAATGTTATCCATAACAAATCTTAAAATGCAGTTTCTAAAGAATTAGTGTTGGTAGAATTAGCTTTCTGTATCTGCGTTGTTGACCGTGCAAACCATAATCTCTCACGATTGGAACTCAAACACTTCTTTTTCAGTCTATATTTTAGTATGGAAATGAGTAAGGAGAATTGATTAATCTGATTAGAAATCAGAAAACAAAGCACTTATTGAAGTAGAAATTAGTTTATTATAGCAGCTAAATGAGTAAATGGTTTGGATAGGTCATGTTCTTTCAAGGGGAGAAAACAGTCTCAGATTGTTTGGCTTGATACAGAATCATCTGGGAGGCACCTTTAACAGCCATTAGGAATTTTCCATAATGTACACTTTAGATAGAACTGTTCTATTGTCAAAGTCAAATTTGTAGTAATTATGAAACACAAAAAGTCCTATAATTTTTAAAGAACTTTTAAGGCACAGATAAATCATAGAGTTTAGGTGAAAGTCTTAATTTGACTCCATTGTTTGACGGCAATTTGGAGAACATAGTCTCTTGCATACGGATATATCTGCTATTAAGTTGGTACGTTGGTTTATTGTTTCCGTTAAAGAATTGTGTTTTAGAAAATACATTTTTACATTTCTGTAAGGTGGGAAAACTTAATCTTTACATGTTGTATACTACTTGATCTTAATATTTTTCAGTCAATATTTTGTTACCCTGCACTGTCGGGGGACATCTACTTAGAGCAGTTGTTTTCAAACTGGGGTACATGAGTTCTTGTCAGGAGGTATTCAAGGAAAATCCTGTAATGGCAGACAACGCATTTTATTTAGTAACACTTGGCAATCTAATTATTGGTGTATTATGATCATCTCTCAGATGGAGGGATATGATAGACTACATTATTTGGAAAAGGGTACACAGTCTACAAAGTTTGAAAACCACAGACTTAGAGTATGGTTTGGGATCCTAATTAATGACTGACTAAGGATGAGCGTGCAATGACATGGTTCTTTGCGTTTTAAAGTTAAGAAAGTGAACTGTTAGGTTTGCAGCATTTTGGTATGATATTAAAGTTACAAACTGCATGTATAAACTCTTTCAACAGCTGTAATAATTCTTCCTTATCTTCCTGAGATCCTTTAACTATAACTAGCATCAACAAGTAATAATGCTTGGCATAAGGGTATCCTGTTATGAAAAATTTTGACTGGTCTTATTTAACCTCATATGTAAATAATTAAAAAAATTGTTTAGTCTACATGCCTTTTCATAAGAGTTAATTGTAGCAGACTATGTATTTATTTCTTAACTTGTGATGCTAAGCACATTTTCATAGTGTGTCTTAGGTGCATGTTACATCTTGTGCCCCTCCCATGAATTTCAGCGTCTGCCAGTAAAAGATAAAGCACTAAGAAATTCAAGGACTGTTAGAGGACAAGTTGTCTAGCAAATGAATTTGCAGTAGCAAATAGTGCTGTATAAAGGCAGTAAGAATGTATTCCCTACAAGGAGTTTTAATAATCCTACAGAGGATACTGTAATTAAATTCCCCATACAAACATTACTGGACACTAATTTAAAGGCTCCTGTTTCTTTCGTTGGCCAAATAAGTCACTTTAGTACAGTGGCTCATTTTATGGTAAAAATGAGAAAGTAAGCAATTTTTCAGTAATAGCGTGCTGTCACACTTTTGTATTTTTTATGTTTGCTTTTGTGAGCAAGTAGTTTTTAAGTGAAGTGAAACTTGGGGGTCCTCAAGACAAATCAGACTCCTGAAAGGGGTACGGTCGTCTGGAAAGGTTGAGAGCCACTGCTTTAGTAATCTTCTCTCATCCCCAGAAAGCAAGCATGATACTTGCACAGCTCCTGTTTAAGAGTCACAGTTGGAACTGAACTCAGGTCTCAAATTTCTGGGAATCAAAAAAAAAAAAAAAAAAAAAAAAAAGTTTAGTGGAATGTGGTTAATTCTGATGACTCTTCTGCCATAAACAGGACCCACAGCCTCAAAGAGAAGGAACTGAAAGTATTAAAATCTGCACGCTGCTGAAGCAATGCCTCTTACTTTTAATGAATTCCAGTATATTTGAAAACAATAGGTTTAACCTTTTTTTAATTTATTTTCTGGTACAGGAATTAAAAACTACTCCAACTGGCCTACCATCCCTCAAGTATACCTTAACGGTGAATTTGTTGGTGGCTGTGACATACTCCTCCAGATGCATCAGAACGGAGACCTAGTGGAAGAGCTTAAGAAGTTAGGAATCCGCTCTGCACTTTTGGATGCAGAAAAAGACCAAGACAAAAAATAAAACAAGCAAGATATTTCATTTTAAAAGATGGGACTATAATAAACAAAACCTTTGACAATAACTTATTACCAGAAAAGCCTTATGTGTTATCTCAAAGGAGGCATCTTTTTGAACTGACACTAATGTTTGTTTATCAGTAAACAAATGGTAGCTCATGGTACAGGTTATTTGGTATTTTGGTTTAAGGATATTCTGTTGTGAAAATTTGATTATAACCATTGCACTGTAATTCAATGTCTGTGGAACTGAAGTAAACAAGCAGCCTACTTCTACTTGTGTCAATTCTTCTTGCCTGAGGCAGGAGTAAAAGAAAGATTGTAGAATATTATTTTTATGGCTCATCTGTATATATCACTTGGCTAATGCTTTGATATATAAACCTATGTAGACAGTGTTTGTAACTTTTTTGGTTCTCTTGAAAACACTATCAAATAACTGCTGTCATTCTGTATGAACACTTGAAGATAGGACTTCTTGGGAACCTGTAAACTTGTGTATTGGTTACCTGCAAATCTGTTTCTAACAGACTGGAGGAAAACAGTCACATGAGTGATCTGTGAAATACACCTTTATTCCTACAGCTATAAATAAATACATTAGTAAAAACAAATGATACGTTGGTCATTATTGCTTTGTTTCCCAGACTGTAGGTTGTAACTACTGATGGCTTTTGGAAGACTACTGGGAGTTGTGATTAAAAGGTTTTAAAGTAATTTATATTGTACCTCTGCCAAAAATGGCCTTGGGTTTTACACTTCGTGAACTTTAAGTCTCTGTTAGTGGTCAGATGTGGAAGTTCTATAATTCTTCCTTATAGAGAGCGGAATAACTTGAAAACCCTGAATATAATCTTAAACTACTTGTCAGCAGCTACATTCTTTAGCGTTATATTGACAAATATTCATTCCTATTTGACTGCTGTGCCACAAAGAGTGTTGTCTTCAAATATGAAGTAAACAAATGAACTGTTTCTTCTAGGTACCAGTAAAGAGCAAGGGAGGGGATCTACTGGGCAGATGGCAGAATTGTTTGCTGGATTGTCTGTTTTTTGTAAAGTGTCAAACACAGGTGTTTCTACAAATAAAAAAGGTCATACAGTGTATCTGAAAAAAAATAGCAAATTAAAGTTAGTAGTCCCTCAAGAACTACTGCTATTTAGTTTTATGGGTAAAAGCAGCATTTACCCATCGATTGAGCAAATGATCTGAAAAATAATTATCCTGTGATTGTATGATTGTCTACATTATTTTGATTTATCATAAAGTTTCTAATGAATTTGATTATTTTTGTTTTGAATATTATTATTGAGCATTCTTTCACTGTGTGATTGACAGAAAATGTGTGTTTTTTGTTTGTTTGAATTAAGAAAATTCTGATGGGTTGGGAGAATTCAGGGCCATAATTTTGCAAATTAGGAATGAGCAAAATGGGAGGTTGGAGTATGAGAGTCCATTTCAAATCTTCTGTCTAGGTGCTTCTTTGAGAAGTAGTTCAAGTGCAGAAATAATGAAAGTTAGCAAATTCTTCAATGAATACTATTATATTTTACAGTAACCTGACTGTAAATATGTCTAATTCCATTAAGGAAATAGTGAGGAAAGTATCAACATGATGAAATACAATATTTATATCACCTGCTTACAGTATAGTGTATTGTGAATTTTTAAATTGTACTTTGGGCTAAGTACCTGTGGCAGCTTCTCTTACTAAGTAAACAAGTGATTATGATGTTAAATGTTCATAGTGGATATTTGAATCAGTTTTTTGAGTACACTAAAGCATGCCTATTTTCAGATGCTCTTTCAGATCCTCGGTTCTGTTCTTAATACCCTAAGGATGTAAAACTGTAACACTTCTTGGTCAATATCTCTAAGTAGGTATGGAACTAAAAGTGAGATTTAAGATAGAGCAAGACAAATGTAGCAATGAGTATGTACTGTGTATAAACACCCTTAGTTTTGTCTCCATAGCTTCCCCTTTGATTATTTTATTACAGTACAAAATAAACTAGACTTAAGAGCAGCTATTTGCAAATATCAGTCATGTAGAATTCTAGGTGGGTGAAGTCTCAGTTAGTGTACCACGTTGTATTCATGATGTGCACCCTACTAATTTTAAACACTTGAACGTCAGTTCTGTGTACTTCAGTCTTAACTTCCTTACTCTAATATTATACATCCAAAAATAGCTTTGTGTACATAGAGCCTTTACCAACTATCTTGTTTTCAAAATGAAATACTCTTAAATGCTGTTTTTACTTCCTCCTTTTCCTCTGGGAGATGTAAGTAGTTTTCACCATCACATGCTAACATCTAACACACAAGCTAGTGATATTATTTTTCATTCTTCCTCACTTTGCTCCTCAACTGTTGCCCAACCTAATTGTTTGAAAAATACTCCAGGTTACCTAATCTGCTGAGGAAAATATTCATGCATGGTAGGTTTTCAAATGTTTATTCAAACAAATAAACCTCAGAGCAGCCCTGTAACTCAAGTATATAACACTTCTGTCTTATTGCTAGTGTTTCTGTTTTCACGTTGATTAGAGGTGTTGATCTGACGGCTTCCGTAGTACATGAGTATACCAGGGGAGGCCAAACTTACTGACCCTCTGAGCCCCATACAGCAATCTTCAGAAGTTTGAGAGGCAGGGCACTCCTGCTGGGGCACAGTGTTTCAGCCCCGTGGGAGGTTCCTGAAGGGGCTTGGGCCTTCAGCCCTGCTCCTGCTGAAGCAGTGAGTCCTGGCAGGTGGTCCCCACGAGGCTGAAAACCTGAAACCCTACCTCTCTCTGCCCTGCCCTCTTCCCCCCCCCCCTGCAAATCTGGTAGGTGGAGAATGGAAGGGGAGGGGGGGCTCAGCAAGCCACACTTTAACTGTAAAAGAGCCACATGTGCCTCATAATCCACAATTTGTCCACCTCTGGAGTATACTGTTGCGGACCAACTTCAGCAGCACACTGGTTTTCTCTGACTTCCTTCTTCCATTCCACAGAATTGTAGCTTTTATTATTGAATGGCAACTTTCTATAGTATGTGATGGATTTTAAGCAGGCTTTACTGGATAATTCAGTCAGTTACCTGATCTGAGTGTGTTTGATCAAGTTAGTCAATGAGTAAGAAGTCAGATGACTAAAGTGAACAGGGTCAAGGTCACCAGTATATCTTGCTGCCAAAAGTGGGAATATAAATTGAGAGTTGTAGATCTGTCTCATATCCTCACCCCCTTCCAACACTGTTCCTTTTAGTCCACAAGCCTGCTGTAGAATGCTCAAGCGAACAGGTTGCCTTGCAGGGTGGCTTAAAGGAACTTGAATCCTTGAGAGCCTAGTGTCCAATTTTTATGTATGTCACTCATGTTATATGATCATCTAGCACTGCTACCTCTTAGATGGCCTTCATATTAGGGCTCTAGTTAACTGATTTAGCTTCTATGGCGTCTCTCCTTGCCATATCTGTTAGGGAAAACTCAGGACTTTTTCTACACATTAAATGGGGCATAACTAAATTGAGTTTAATTCACCCCCTTTCAGCTATTTTGGGGCAAGTGTGTGTGGTTAAGGCATTTTTAAATTGACAAGTTGACATAGGGCACTTTTAATATGAAATAAGAATGTCCACACAGAGACGTGCACCAAAATAAATATTTGAATTAAAAGAGATTGTGGTCCCAGTTTGTATGTCCTAGTTTATGTAGACATGCCCTTACTTCTGGTGAAAAACCTGGCAAAGATGCACTTCTCCGGTCTCTCATACTAAAGAAATCCAAAGCAAAATTATTTCCTCCCCTCTTGATTTGTTCACATTCTGGATAAAGAGATTCTGAATCATAAACCTTACTTTATCTTACAGCTTCTCAAAATAGCTCCAATGGAACTAGACTGGATTTAAGTGCATGCAGGGTAGACTGTAATTCCAGCAAAGATCGATACCTTGGTAACTGGAGGTGAGGGAGAAGAAGAAAGCTACAATATTTTACATAGCTGTGGGCTTAATTTGTGGACTGGTGACCCATAGGTACACCTAACAATAAACTATTTATTTGTAAGATTACTTCTTGATATCCAGAAATAAGAGGTGGTTACAGAGCTTCTGAATCCACCAATGCAAAATTAAGCCATCATTCCTGTACTAATCTTTCAAGAAGGGATAGTACCTAATTCAATATGTTTTTAGTCTCAAAAGTGACCTAAACGTTTCAGCAGCTCCTGGATCTGAAAGAAGTAAATAAATTCCTCAGCCTGCCTTCCTTACAAATTGATACATAAATCTGTCCAGTAGGTAAGTTGATACTTTTCACATGTTACATAAGCCCTTTCTTCAAAGCTTAACGGATTTTACCAAACAAATAATTAAACTTCACAAAATTTGTGTGAAGTAGGTCAGTATAATACTCACTTTGCGGAAGGACAAACTGAGGTACAGAGAGGTGATTTGCCAGCCATCACATATTGAGTTATCAGCAGAGCTGAGAACAATCTAGGCATCTATTCTCTGTTGTCTGTTCTAATCAAGGGTCACCTGGGCTGCAAAGTTTGGATGCAGATTTGATTAGCCTCCATTTGGGGTGATTGGTTCAGGCCTGTCTTGTATTACAATATTCAGCACCACCACTTAGGATTTAGATAGTACTTTTCTTCTTCAGTGAGCTTTACACATATTAATCAATATTCTTGATGCTTCCTGAGAGCTAAGTAAGGTATTAGCCTTGTTTCAATATGGGGAAACTGAGGCAGATAGTTTGGGACTGCCAGAAAAGCCCCACTATTGTATTAGAGCACAGATTAGAACTCAAGAATACCTGATTCTTAGAAACAGGCTTTGGGTACTTTGCAGAAATGCTGTCATTACAAACCAAAGCCAATTAGAAATGTATTGCTACTGCTCTGATTGAGGCGTGCATTGAATAATGATTGACATGAACCAGAAGATGGCGCTGTTTAACTGAAAAAGAATAACTGGATCTCATTGACACTAACAAACAGAAGCATCTTTTAACAAGTCCTCTTTCTCAGCCTTGTATCTCAATAAAATAGCATTCTTCAGGGTTCTCATTTTTTTTAAAAATAGGTCAGTGCTAACCATTAAATATGTCCTAGAATGATACTAATTTGGTCTTTGGGCCAAATGATTCTGCATGCTCAGTGAAAGCAACACTGGAAAGTGACGGAGGAGAATAGCTTTCTTTGGGCTATGTGGAAAAAAGAAATCTGGGATTAGGGAAATCTTCAAAGCTAATTGTCGTCCAGAACAATTGGATGAAAAATGCTGTATAAGAGCCATGTATTTTTCTTATAGTGGCCTAATTCACCTTAGTGAGTTCAACAACCTAAGGAGATGAGCCTGTGGGTGTTTGCTCTACAGAAGTTCTGTGACACATTGTCTTCATTTTACTATCAGATGATGCACCCAACCCCAAACTAAAGTTTCTCTGTAAGGTAATGATAACAGAGTCAGACTCAGGCTCTCTTTCTGGATGTGACAAGGACAAGAGTGTTGCATAGCAAAGTGAGACATTAAATGGTCTCATCATTATGTAGCACATACCCCTTGTTTGTTATATTTTTAAATTGTGACCAGCGTCCCCATTTGGAAAGTGGGACAAGGAATACTAGCTCCCAAATCTTAATTCATTTCCTCCATGACCTTTTGGGGCCACAGAGATTCTTGCTCATTGTGCATCTGACCTGTTTCTGACTGGGATCTCTGATCCGAGTCAGTGTGATGAATAGACACTCAGACTGTGAGCTTTGGAGAGTAAAGTGTCTCATTGTGGAATCTCCATACACTTTTTGCATTGAATGTGCCATCCAGATTTTGGCTATATTCTAGTGTTTCAAGATGGGATGATTCCTGGATAAATCCATGAAAGCTCTACTCTGTCTAGTGTATGTTCTGTGTAGAAAAGTTATTTTTATCAACAGCAAAAGGCACCTTATCTGTGGGGTTCCACACTGGCAACCCATGGATCTCTGAAACCTGTGGCCACAATGCTGAGTGGAAAGAGAAAGCAGGTGCATTAGTGAGAACAAGGGCTTGTGAAGAGGGGGAACATAACCCCTTCTGGGTGCTCCCCATCCCTTCAGAAAAAGAAGAAAGAGTAGCAAGGAGGTTATCCAAATATCAAACATGCTCAAATCATACAATACCTCAGATCTCCAGCTGTTTGGTGGATTTTCCTTCACATGTCTTCTTTAGGGATTTGTGCTCCACAGAACACACATAGATGGCCCCATTGTCTCCTCAGAAATCAGGCCTGATCACTTATCAACAATCAACACTGGGATAACCTACATGTTCAAAACAACAGGCACACTTATTATATAAGTCATCCCACGTCACAGGGGAGAGGTGTGAACATTGAACCTTCAGCTCCATACACAGGCCTCTACCATTTAACCTAAAGGAGAGCTCGCACAGCTGGTAGCAGGACTTGGTTCTTTTTTGTGTTTGTAAGCAGCAGTCACTAGAGGGCAACATTATTCTCTCTCTCAAATTTTGTCTAGCTCAGGGATAGGCAACCTGTGGCATGTGTGTCAAAGGCTGCACACAAGCTGATTTTCAGTGGCACTCACATTGCCTGGGTCCTGGCCACCGGTACAGGGGGCTCTGCATTTTACTTATTTTAAATGAAGCTTCTTAAACATTTTTAAAACCTTATTTGCTTTACATACAACAATAGTTTAGTTATATGTTATAGACTTATAGAAAGAGACCTTCTAAAAATGTTAAAATGTATTACTGGCACATGAAACCTTAAATGAATAAATGAAGACTCAGCACACCACTTCTGAAAGGTTGCCAACCCCTGGTCTAGCCCTTTGGAGAAAAGTGCATCTGAACCAGGCCCCATCATCCTGTCCTGAAGGTCAGGAAAGTGGTGAATTTATTTCCTGAAATCTGTGGTTTTTGCCAGTGTTGGTGGTGGACATTCAGTAGGAGTTCCATCTCATCCCCACAGTTCCTTGATGCTGTCATTACATACCATCACTGTATCTTCTTTTTTTATCTACTCATACATTACATTGGTGCCCGCAGGAAATCTCCTTCCAATGGAGCAGTGCAGGGTCACTTCCTTCCCCAGGGCATAACAATTCAATTCCTGCAGTTCAGCGATGAAGTAAGGAACTTTATTATTTGGGGTAAAAGCAAGATATGTTTTTACTTTGGGATCTGGGCGACACATCAGATTGAGTCTGGTTATCACATATAAAGGAGGATGAGCAAAACAATTGTATTTAAAATCTGTAACATTTGCATCAAACTTATAGGGACATGCACTGAAAGAAGCTGGTTTTATTTATATCTCTTCACTAGCGTCCGCAACAAAATCTGACTTTCTGGTAACTAACTGCTAGTGAATGTTAAAGTTTTACTAATTAAAATATAAAAGTTTACAAAATCTGTCAATATAGGGGAGCTGCAATTGTTATAAAGGAGCACTTGAGTGAGACCTTAAAACCCAGGAGAAGTGATTATTGCAATCATTTTGTACATTTTATGTAGAAGTTAACAGAGACTGATCACTTTTCTATATATATTTTAAACCATCCTGTACAATTTAATAGCTGTTATATCCCTGCTGTAGAATTCTGTAGGATGGTTTAAAAAAAGTCTATAGAAATAAGGTTTCATTATATATAGGTTAGAGAGAGAGAGAGAAGGCCAGAAGGGAGCAATGTGATCTAGTCTGACCTCCTGCATAACACAGGCCATAGAACTTCCTTGAATTAATACCTGTTTGAACTAGAGCATATCTTTTAGACAAACATCCAATCTTGATTCAAAAATGTACCATGACAGTTTACCACAATTACCCTGACAGTTAAAATTTTGTGCCTTATTTTGAGTTTGAGGTGGATAAAAATGTTAGGCCCAAGAACTGATCTCTGTGGGACCTCACTAGAAACACATCTGCTTGATGATAATTCCTTGTTTACAGTTATATTTTGAGGCCTATCAGTTAGCCAGTTGCTAATCCATTTAATGTGTGCCATGTTACTTTTGTATCATTCTGGTTTCTTAATCAAGATGTCATGTGGTATATTTACAGAAGCCTAAATATATTACATCAACACTTAATTATGTCAACCACTCCTGTGATCTCATTAAAAAAAATATCAAGTGAGTTTGACAGAGCTATCTTTCATAAAGTCATGTTGCACAGAGTGTAAGCTTGTGCCTGCAGGGAGTGAGTGACGCTGGTGGCACCCTGCTGTGAGAGAACAAATACCGGGGCATGCTACACAGAGGAGGATGTAATATTTTATTTGCTAGATCTTTCTAAAGAATTTCCATAGTTAGTCGTACGCCCACCCTTTCTCAATCCAGTTATCTGTGCAGCTTTTATTTTTTTATGCCAACACTAAATCCTACACTCTAACTTTCAAGTTTCCATGGACAGGGTTGTTAAAAAAATAGGTACCTTAGCTTTCTCATTTGTTTTTCATAATTCATTGAGCTCTTCTTACCATCCCATCATTCCTCCAGCTGCTGTCACAACTTTTATCCATGATCAAGGAGCTCAAACTGTTGATCAATTAGTTAGTCATCGTGCTCCAGGACAAGTTGGCATGTCCTGTAAATAAACCCTTAGATACAAGTTAGTTTCAAAGAGGAGAACATTAAGGTGTGCCAGGAACTCCATACAGCAAGTTAGTGGGTGGCAAGTTAGTGCGCTACAGATTCACACTCTGGCTTGCAGTGCTTTCACACTCTATGTAGACAAGCCCTAAGCTTAGATACATGATAGACACTGTCACTCAGCCTCTATGCATCAATGTACCCATCTGCAAATAATACTAATCAACCACATGTTGATCTTGTGAGGCTTAATTAATACAATTTTGATCCTTGAATGAATGGTGCTTTATAAGTGCCATGTATTTTTTTGGTTAAGTCACCTGACATTGGGGGGGTCTGATTCTGAAAACTCTCATTGTAGTGCTTGATGTCTCGAGTAGTCTTTTTGAAGTCAATGGTATCACTCATGTGGTAAACAGTGAGCCCTATGCTCAGAAATAAGTTGTATTGGTTTAGGGTTTTTACAGGATTTGCCAGAGTGGATTGATTTAAATCAAGGTGGTTTAAAATGAACTTTTCCATTTGTACTTCAGTTATTTTTTAAATAAAGATGCATTCTCATTGGTTGATATAACCATTAAACCATGTTGATTTATGACTAGATAGAGTCTTTACATTAGATTTGGCACATCTTTTGCTACCTAGGAAAGTAAAACACTATAACTATATGCATTTAGCTGAATATCTTGAGATTGTTATTAATTGTACATTTTCACTGTTGGAAAATGGTGAATGATATATTGGTTATTTACTACCTAATTAACTTTTTGCTCATGATTTGTGTTAAGCTACATTAGGATCATAACTGGAATTTAATTAAACACACAGAATAGCATATAACATTTATTTTTAGTAAACAAAACGAGCCCCTAATACAGTATATGACCTATTGTGCTGTATTTATAAAGCTTGCCTTCAAAAGTTAGCTATTTTCCCCCTGATTCTATATTTATATAGAAAAGCACCTTTTAACTCAAAGGTTTTGATAGAGGTTCATGGATTTGGCTTTTTTTTTTTAATTTAAATGTTTTATAAGTTTAGGCCTTAACATATTTTATGTTAAATTCAGATTTCATTTTAAACAGGTTTATTTTTAAAAAGAAAAAATACCATTTAAATAAGTCAAAACTATCCAAATTATTTTACTTATTTATTTCTTTTCAAAAGAATCATTGATTTTTTTTCACCCTGGGATTTGGCCCTTAGATTATAACATCTGGTTTCTTTCAAGCTGCTTTACATTTGAAAGTGTGGCTTTGCCTATATATTTGTCTGTACACATACAAAATGGGAAATAACTGCCCAGGAAGGAGTACTGTGGAAAGGGATCTGGGGGTCATAGTAGATCATAAGCTAAATATGAGCCAACACTGTAACGCTGTTGCAAAAAAAGCAAACATCATTCTGGGATGTATTATCAGGAGTAAGCAAGACACGAGAAGTAATTCTCTGCTCTACTCCATGCTGATTAGGCCTCAGCTGGAGTATTGTGCCCAGTTCTGGGTGCCACATTTCAGGAAAGATGTGGACAAATTGGACAGAGTCCAGAGAAGAGCAACAAAAATGATTAAAGGTCTAGAAAACATGACCTATGAGGGAAGATTGAAAAAATTGTGTTTCTTTAATCTGGAGAAGGGCTATGATAAAAGTTTTTGAGTACATAAAAGATTGTTACAAGGAGGAGGAAGAAAATTGTTCTTAACCTCTGAAGATAGGACAAGAAGCAATGGGCTTAAATTGCAGCAAGGGAGGTTTAAGTTGGATATTAAGAAAAACTTCCTAACTGTCAGAATGCTTAAGCACTGGAATAAATTGCCTGGGGAGGTGGTGGAATCTCCATCATTGGAGATTTTTAAGAGCAGGTTGGACAAACACCTGTCAGGGATGGTCTAGATAATATTTAGTCCTGCCTTGAGTGCAGGGGACTAGACTAGATGACCTCTGAGGACCCTTCCAGTTCTATGATTCTATGATTCTATGTAAGCAAAATTAATAGAAAATCAGATTTAGGGTAGGCTACTGGAGATATTCTGGCTCTTTGTGGGTATGGTTTACTGCCCTGGGTGAGAGTAAGTAGCACTGATACATTTTGACCTATGTGTTACTAATGAAATAGCCACCTGGTTGGCCATCCTTATCACTGTCCAGGATAGTTTCTTTAGAACAGGCATTTTATAATGGTAATTAAAATTTCCAACCAGGTTTCATTTATTTATTAATTATGTTTCTCTACTGACTCAAGGAAAAATTAGCATTTGTTCTGAACATAAATCATTATCTGTGGAATATGAACATCAGGAACCAACGAATTAGGAGCATCTTCACGCAGTACCTGGCGAGTGGGGAAGGAGGGGAAAAATCCAGTTTTGAAAGTGGTGTGAGCCAAGAGATCAGAATAAAAAAAGCGTGAATTGCTTAGTCTTCAGTAAATACCCTACACTTGGGATGAAATTCACTGATCATGTGCAAAGCCTGTTCAAGGCTTCCTGCACATATGAGGCTTTGTTTTGGGGCTGCAGAAGGGGCTTAGCATCACTGTGGGATGGGGTTCAATGCTGTTCTAGAACTGGCAGGTCCATAGTGGGATGCCAAATGAAAGAAAAGGCCCTTCCTTGCAGAGTTTTAAAAAAATCAGTACTATTTTTCTTTGCCATGTCTTTATCTTCCACTCTTTGGAAGTGTGCTGACTCTTCCCAGAGTGGTCTGCCTCAATGACTCTTGTAAAGTAAACACCACGGCACAAGGAACAAAACTGAGAGAAAACAACAGAGAGTTATTTGTCTCATATTTCTTGGAGAGACCATCCCAAGTCTCTTTCTGTTCTCTGACAACTTGAAATGAAGCTCTGTATTCACCCAATCCCATTCTCAATAGGGTTTGACAGAACCATAAACAACATCTTGGCTGCTCTTTATATTCCAGCTCCCAGCCTGCCCAGCTTACCTAGTCCTGTGAGAGAGAAACTGGCTAGACCCACCTAGAAGCAGCTCACTAGAGAGGACAGAAAGGGGCTTGTGGAACTCGCCTCAAAGGTGCTCAATCAGTGTTAGTGGGAAGGGCTTTCTCATTCCCCAGACTGCCCATGTGAGACCATTGCCAATATGACCAACCCCAGATGTTCAAAAAATCATGAGGTAGGCCCCAAAATACCAGGAGATTGGCTTAAAAGTCATGAGATTTAAAAATAATAATACATTTTTTTGTTTTTTGAACCTCTCATGTGCACTCAGGTCATATTTGCATACTTTTCTCTGCAACCTTGACAGCTAGAAACTTGCTTTTTTCTTTAAATGTCAGATGAGATTTTCACATAATCACTTGCCTCCGGCACCTGAGGCCTGAAATAAAACCTCAAGTATATTGAGGTTTGTGATAAAGTCATGAGAGCTGGTAATGCTATGTGACTTCTTCTTTCTGAGGAATCTCATCCTCTGGCTCACAGCTAGTATGGAGTAGGACTGGCTCACAAGGGTTATGCTCTTAAACCTTAAAGGACTGGTCTGGCACCAGAGATGAGCCATCGTACCTACCTATGGGGGGTGGGGGGGTCCAGAATGAAGGCAGTAGCTTTAGCAGAAGTTACTGACTGAGCATTCTCAGTCTGTGTGAGCATGCTCAGTACAAGTCAAGTAGGAAATCTGGGGGGGCATGTGACCCCTCTTGTACAGCCAATAACAGGGAGGTATGTAAATAGTGTGGGAAAAGAGGCCATAGGACATACAGTTATGCAGATCCAGTGGACTTAACGCTTTGTGCATGAGGGCACAGTGGTAGCAGTAACTACCCACCCTATCAGTTGAACTAGTGGCTGCATTGCATCCGACATATTAAATTCATTCCACCTCATTTCCTGGTTACTGCCCAGCACAAAGCTCATTTAATTGATCTCTCCTCTAGTTAGAGTGCAGTCTTCCTGGCTTGTTACACAAACTCTGAATAAAATACATGTTGGGTTAGGAGAGATTTGCATTTAATCTTCAGTAAGGAAATGAATACTCTGTATACAAGTGAAGGTTATTAGGTATTTCCCTCCATATTACACATCACATTGAATCTGAACAAACTCAGAAAGGAAACATAAAACATGGAAATTACATAAGGGTCTGGGAAGCAAAAGCACACAATTTTTTCTTAACAGGACTTATTTCACTTCTCTGAGCTTTATTTGAAAAGCCCAAAGTGAATATAGAACTAAAAGGTTAGAAGGGACCACAAGGGTTATCTAGTCTAACCCCCTGACAAGATTCAGGATTTGTTGTGTCTAAACCATCCAAGACAAATGGCTATCCAGCCTCTTTTTGAAAACCTCCAGTGAAGGAGCTTCCACGACTTCCCTAGGCAGTTTCTTCCATTTTTCTACTGTTCTTACAGTTAGGAAGTTTTTTCTGAGATTTAATCTAAATCTGCTATGTTGTGGTTTGAATCCTTTGCCTCTTCTCCTGCCCTCTGTGGCAAGAAAGAACAATTTTTCTCTATCTTTTTTATGTCAGCCTTTCAAGTATTTGAAGACTACTGTCATGTCCCCCCCTTAATCTCTTCTTTTCCAAATGAAACAGACCCAGATCCTTCAGCCTTTGCTCATATAGCTTGTATTCCATCTCTTTGATCATCTTTGTTGCTCGTCTCTGGATCATTTCCAGTCTCTCTATATCCTTTCTATATAGCAATGACCAAAACTGGACACGGTACTCCAGCTAAGGCCTAACCTGCTTTGAGTAAAGCAGCATTATCACCTCCTATGACTTGCATGCTATGCCTCCATTAATGCAACCCAAAATTGAATTTGCTTTCTTTGCAACAGCATTGCATTGTTGACTCATGTTGAGATTGTGATCCATCACAACTCCCAGATCATTGGCAGCAGTGCTGCTGTCAAGCCAGTTATCCCCCATGTTGCAATTACGCATTCGTTTTTAATTCCCTAGGTGTGACACCTTACATTTGTTGAATTTCATTTTGTTGTCTATAGCCCATTTCTCCAATTTATCAAGATCCATTTGAATTTTAGCTCTATCATCCAAAGTGTTTACAACCCCTCTTGCTTTGTGTCATCTGCAGATTTGACCAGTATGCTCTCTGTTCCTACATCAAGGTCATTAAAAGATGTTAAACAACACTAGAGCCAGAACAGATCCCTGTGGAATCCCACATAAGACCTCCTTCCAATATGACATCATTCCATTAATAGTTACTCTTTGTTTGCTGTTGTTTAACCAGTTATGTATCCATTTAATGGCAGTTCTACCAACCCTGCATTTCTCCAGCTTACTTATGAGAATGTCTTGTGGGACTGTGTCAAAAGCTTTGCTGAAATCCAGATATATTATGTCCACCATATTCCCTCTATCCGCTAAACCAGTTACCTGATTTGGCTGCTAGTGATCACTCCTTGATCCTCCAGGTATTTGCAAATTGAATATTTTATATACATTGCTTTGGTAGCTTCCCAGGCATCGAGGTCAGGCTGACTAGTCAATGATTCCCTGGCTTCTCCTTTTCCCCCTATCAAAATATGGGCACTCCGATAGCCCTTGTCTAGTGTTCCGAGACCTCTCCTGTCATCCATGAGCTTGCAAATATTATTGCCAGTGGCTCTGAGATTTCTTCAGCTATTTCCTTCAGCACCCTCGGGTGAATAGCATCAGGCCCTGCTGACTTGAATTAATTCAAATTGGTCAGAAGATCTTTGACGTGTTCTGTACTTATCCTGATCTGCATCCCTTCCCATATGATAACTTCACTAGTCGTCTGGTCATGTGTTTTTCTGTGAGAAGACTGAAGCTAAGTAGGCATTGAGTAGCTCTGCCTTCCTATCGTCTTCTGTTGCCAGCGCACATTCTCCATCGAGCAGCCTCATTGGTTCTTAGATAGCTAAAAAGCTCCTTGTGCACCACATTGGCCTCTTGTGGCTCTCCTTATCCTTCCTCTGCTTCAGACTAGCTTGATGAGGAGCATAGTATTATATCTTTTAGGTACTGTGAGCCCCTATTGACTCCTTTTCTTCCTAATTGGTCTCTCCATGTCTACTATTTCTTTGAGTTGGTTGAAATCTCCCTTTCTGAAGTCGAGTGTCCTTGTTTTTCTGTTCTCATGTCCCCCTTGCCTTTGGATCTTAAACTCTACCATATCATGATCACTTCCTCCCAAGTTCCTGACCACTTTTGTGTTCACAACTAATTCAGCTCTGTTGGTCAAAACCAGGTCCAAAAATGGATGCCTCCCCACACACACATGCTAAGAACTTGCAGGACATAGATATTATGTTTTTCTGTATTAGTCTTCCAACAGATATCAGGGAAGTTAATATATCCCAAAACTTTTGATAGCTTGGTCAGAATTGTGAAAAGCTGGATTTTGCAGAAGAAGCAACTCCACTGCAACTTACAGATCTGAAGTCATCTTTTTTTTCATGTCACTCCCTTGTCTTCTAGGTCCTGGAGCAGTGCCAGTGTGCCCACACTTGGTAGGAGGCAGTGTGGCCCAGTGGATAAGGCACTGAATGGGGACTTGAGAGATCTGGCTGTTGTGTTCCTAGCGCTACATCATACCTGTTGTGTGACTTTAGGTGAATCTCTTTACTCATCTGCAAAATGAAATAGTCTGCTTTGAGATCGATATATGAAAAGTGCTATATAAGATGACTCATTAATTTCCACCTTTGACTGTCTTCACATTTCCCCTTATGTATGGAATGTCCTTTGCACCGTTCACATTCACTCCCAAAGATTGCCTTCTTCCATAAGGCCTACAAGAGGTGAATAAAATCTAACACTAAAATATCTGTGTAGCTATGTTACTCCACCTTCTTTCTTCCTCTGGATTCCCCAGTGCATCCCCTCTTTCCTTTATGAGAGTGCCAGTCTTATTTTGTGTCTTGTATAGGGCCAAACACATTGCTGATATTTTGCAAATTAATAATAGAGCCTGCAGCTGTGAGTGTGAGAGGCTCAAAAGGGTGGTAAAGGGCTATCAAATATTTTTATTTCTAGGTGCTGGTTTGAATGCATCCTGCATTGGTTGTAACTGGAAGTTCCCATCTGATAGCTGCTTGGTACCCAATATGAAGTGAACTTGATGGTCTCTGCTCAGTGGATGTATTTGCTAGAGCAGGTGGGAACATTTTCAACGAGAGGTATTTTCATCAAAATACGGTGTTTGCTGAAGCTGAAATGTTCTGCGGAGACCTGTTGATTTTGACAAAATTTGTGGCAGGAAAGTTTCTGAGGACCAGGGTGGAGTCACTGGTCATTTCTGAGGAGAACTAGAGAGGCAGCCCCAAATTGAAAACTTGACCTTTTAGATCCTAAAACAGAGGTTTTAACACGATTCTGATTCTTGAGCATGTTTGAAAAGTTTTGTTTTCATTCCAGTGTGGAATAAAAACAAATTTTGAAACCTTGAAAGTTGTCACAAAATGGAATTGTCATCCTCTGGCCAGCTCTAGTGTTTTCACATCACAAAAGGAACCCTTGTTGTAGGCTGTTTTAGGATGACTGTGTAGAAGAAACTCGCCTCTCCAATTAGCTCCTCCAGGTCAGTGTTGAAGACCTCTGGAAACCTGTGTTCCTGCCACCCACACCATACCTTCTATGTGCATGAAAAGAGAATGTCAGTCTGTAGAACTATGCACTTAGCACCATTCACCAGCACTCGGTTCTCATCCATATATTTAAACAATATCAGCATAATCCTTAGGTACACTGAGCATCTTATCTTTGGTAGAAAATGTAGTTATGGACTGTTCCCGCAGCTACCTCTTTCCTGCCTTTCACTTTATTTTTTCCTAATACCCTTAGCTAAAACAGATTATTGCAAAAAATCCATTTCAAAAGTACAATAGTTCTAAATTGGAAGATTTCTAGAGGGCAGCAAATCCAAAAGGAAATCCCATCCTCCAGTGCAAATGAAGCCTTCTCATTTATTCGAGGTTGTTTTTTTTTAAATCAGGCACAGCGGTACTATAAAGGTTTTCTTTTCCTGTGTGAAGGCAGTAATAATAATAAGATAGCTCTATAAGATCGAGTGGTGTAATCAGACCCTGGGGCAAAGTTTTAATCTGATTTAAACCTACTGCAGTGGGCAGAGAAATTCAGGTGTGGGTTATGCAGAAATTGCTCTGCCATCTGAAATCATCTCTGACAGCAAATGTATTTGGTGAATGTTATTTAACAGCGTGGAATGCTCATTCTAAGTTATTTGTTCATAATTGCAGTTAATACACAGAGTATACTTAATTAGTTGTTAAGATTATGCTGCTGGCTGCACTTCAGTCATCTCTGCTATTTAGTTTAAGTTATAATTGGCCAAGCAATAGCTAGGATCCATTAAATATTAGCAATAGAAAAAAAATCAGGGTTTCTATGATTTCTTGTTTTGTCATTTATTGCATTGTCCAGTGTGTTTTGACCCCATTTGAAAAGTGTTTCTATAGGTACATGTACTGAATTTTGTCACCCAAAGTGCATGCATTCTGAAATGTTTCCGTAAGGGCTTTCCCTCCCATGTCATCTCATTTTTGGAAACCTGAAATTTGTAACTTGGCCATCACAAAAATATCAGATTTTAATGTCCACTTAAAAAAATATATGCACAAAATATTTGAGCTATTGCATACTTAATTAGGGTATATAATTGCCTTTACTGTGCATACAAACTAGGTATTTCTGTGCTCAAATGGCCAGCTCTATGTAAACCTGTCCATTTGCAGATGCATATGGGTGACTTGTGCATGCAATCATAGTAACTGTGGGCACAGATTAGACAAGCAACTGTGTGCACATTTAAAAAAAAACAAGCCCTTGAAATGTAACTGTGAACACGACCATGGATTTCCATGTCTGGGGAGGTCTCAGTGATTTCCAAATCAAAGTTGATTACAAGTGAAAAGATCAGTTTTCTTAACTGGTAATACTGACAGCCAACCTGGGTTCTTTGAGTCTTATACATCACTACCAGTAATGCAGGCTGAATTCTTCCTTCTATTATGTCTTACAACCATAGGGTTTGCACAGGAATAAGGAAGGCAGTATAGCCTAGTAGTTAGGGTAGTGGACTGAAACTCAGGAGAACTAGGCTCTATTCCTAGTTCTGCTGCTGGATGACCTCAGGCAAGTCACTTCCCTCCCTGTTCCTCAGTTTCCCCATCAGTAAAATGGAGACAATGATACTGACCTCCTTTGTGAAGCACTTTGAATTCTAAAGATGGAAAAGTGCTGTTTCAGAGTGAAGTGGTATTATTATAAATGCGAGCATATTTGGAAGACCATTGGTCACATGTATTAATGAGGCTTGGATTTGGCCTGCAGGATCCTTCTTAGTGGTGATCATGCAGGAGATGGAAATAACTCACCTTGAGTTTTTGTGTGCACATTCAGCATTCTCAGTGGTAATTGCAGTGTATTCAATCGACAAACAAGAATAAAACCTCACGTCTTTCTCTCACAGTTGTGTTAACTTTGCAGGGCTAACAGGAGTAAAATGTACTCACATGTTGTTGGTGTTTGTTTTGTTTTTTATCACGAAAATAATCAGATGTTCCTCAATATACACAGGGCAACAGTTTTCTTAAACTACTACTACCTCTGAACATATACACCACAGTAGGGAAATGCTACCAGTACACTATCTACATACCAGTTTTGAGCTGGATGAATTATACAGGCTGCCCAAACTGGCATTGAAAAATGTAGCTTTATGAAAGGTTTCCTCTTGTCTCAGATACCACTTCATTTGCGACATGAACTCCCGCTGAGTTCCCAGCCCTGCTGGAAGAAATGAAGCATGGGGTTTATAATAAAGTATAGATTCCGACGTTTAAGTCATTGAATGGCTTTGTACTATTCTGTTGACCAATACTGAAATATTTTTTTTTGTATAAACTGTTGGTTATTTCAGAACAGATGCTGCAGATCAAGCTAGTTAGAAATAGGAGTTGTTAGGATCCTAGGCCCCCTTCTATTTCTTTAATGATGTGAAAGCCTTGATGGATTCTTGGTCCTCATTTTGTAAAACAAAGCCAGAGTCACTGTAAAACAAAGCCAGTGCTCAAAATGGGTATATTTAAGAAAAATAGTTTTGATAATTTTGTATGTGAGAAATTTAGGAGTCCATGAAAATGTCTTATTCTCTCTCAAATATAGGTAGGTCCTGCTTCCTGATGGAGGGCCTCAGTCAGATCCCAGCAAAGCCAATTCTTCCATTTACTTTAATGGGAACTGGGTTCAGGCCCCAAACCTCCATGTGCTGTAGCCCTGCAGCCTCAAAATGGGAGGTGTATTTTGTCCTCTCAACCACCAGGCAGGACATCTTAATAAAATCCAATTATTCTGGTTTTTTCAGGATTTGTGAATTTCACCTATGAATGCCTAATCCTTTTTTGAAATTAACTATGCTGTTTGTCTCAGAAAAATCATGCTACAATGAGTTCCACATATTAAACACAAAAAATCTGTAATCAGTTTTATATTTGAATTTCAATTTGTTTAATTAAAGTTCAATCCAATGATATATTTAATTTATGTTAAATTATTCAATTTAAGTTTCAAATAAATTTTGAATTTGTTTTCTTTTACTGATTATCTCTTATATGTATCTATATTGCTACTGCTAAGTGCCTCTTTTCACTTTACAGGGGACTGAATATTATTTCAAGTTTTCTCCTGAAAATGAAAATATTAGCATAGAAATAACAAAGCATCAAAAAAATAAAAATGTAAAAAGAGAAGGATGAGGGTAGAACATAGAAGAAATGTTGGAGCAAGTTGCTGTGGTCGTTTTGCCTCCTTCCCTCATGAAGGAGCTGGATTAACTAGATTACCATATGTATTCATAATAGATTTCTCCATGAAAAGTAATGGACGGGTTGCCAAGTGCTCACAATACACGAAGCAATTACTTTTGCTTTCAAATAAAATTTTTTAGCTGAAGACATGGAGGTAATTACCTTTTTTTTCATAATGAGCTTTCATATAGGTCTAGCCATCCTTGAGGGCAACAGCTCCATCTATGAAGCAATTACCGGATGATTGCTTCATTAATGTTTTACTCAATACTTTGCTGGTTAACCTTGTTAACACGAGTTCTGCCCATTGACATTTGTGTCTTCTTGGTACAGTGCTTCATGAAGCATTGGTAAATGACATGATGTTTCTGTCTGCCGACAGTGGGAATGCAGTATGATCAATTGCAAATTGCCTTTAGTGCAAAACCAGAGTGCAGTTAACAAAACTTCAGTGGATCATTCACATAAGTGGAGCTAGAATGTTTACATTTAAGGCTACCTTACAGCTGATTACAAAATCCTGAAAGTAAATGAAATCTTAGAAAGCAAACTAAATGATGAATAACAGTGCGACAGGTGACCATATAAGTGATCCTTAGACATTCAGCTGCAAATGTTTTATGTCAACTGACACAAGAGTCAAGAGCCCAAGTCAAAAGGGTTTCATGACCCTGCATTAAGTTTTACACCTCTCAGAGTTGTGTTATATCTCATTGCTTTTCTATGTTTTTCAATAGACCATTTTCCAGCCAGCGCTAAAGGAGAAGAGCTCTGGCTAATGGACCCCAAAGAGTCCAGGCTCTCTGATATGTTCTTAACTTCAACAGAATTCCCTACATATACTGCAGCCGTTTTAGCTGTGAAACCCTTTGTCACACTGACTTGGGGTCAGGCCTAGATTATGAGACTGTGCAGGTGACAGGATCATAGCAATTTAGGGAGCCCTAAAGACTGTGGTGTTGAACCTCATGATTGTAGCATGATTGTAGCATGATTATGAGAGTTTGTGGCCTTCTGCAGTTTGAGGCCCCCATTTGTTCCTCCTGTCATCCTCTGCCTGAGACTAGTTTTGACATGGGTTTAGGCTCCAGTCCAGCAAAACATCTAAGCATGTGCCTGATTAATGGACTACTCATGTGCTTACAGCTATGCACGTGGTTAAGAGTGTTGCAGGATCATCATTTATTTTGAAGTTGCATGCCTTCCTTTTCTTGTCACAAATGTTCATTTGCACAGAGTTTTGTTATCTTTATATTTATAAGGGTGGCTCTGGGAGGTTTTGATAAGTGCATCCAGTTTATCCTTAAATTCATCCTCTTTGGTTGGTGTATATTGTCTTTATATTATCATTCTTAAATCCCTGCACGCAGTCTTCCACAAGTATTTATGTTAGTAACATGTATAGATCTTTCCGCTAAACTGTTTGTAGGTAATTTAGGTATTGTAGAGCTACCGTCATATCTGGAAATGCCATATTAAATAAAAGGAAGATTTTTTTCTTTCTAACTCTCCACTGCAAATGCAGCAGGTTCCAGAGTCTAAAGAATTTTCATAATGCACTGTCCATAATATGAAGTTATGGTTGCAGGCAGTTGCACTGGGAATACCGGTGTTTGTTTACTGTTCTAGTACACACTTGTCTTAAAAAGTCAATGTGCATTTTCTATAATCTCATTGCACATCTCTGCATCACTGAAGTTCCTAAAGGCTCAGTGATTTGCAATGGGCAAGTAATAGAATCTGCTTAGATCAGGCTTATTATTTAGATAGGCACTAAGAACAAAATGTAGCGGTGATTGTCTCAACAAAACCTGCAAGTCCCTTCAGGACCCAGTCAGACCCAAGACCTTTACCGTTCTGTAATAGAAAATATGCATGTGGCTCTTAACATTTTCTACATTCACACAATATTCCTCAGCTTTCAGCTTATTTGTTTTTCTTCAGTTAACTTTGAATTCTCAGCACCGACTTTTGCTCCGTGGTGTGTTGCCTCTTGGTTTTTTTTGTTATGGAAATTAAATTAAACTTTGAATTTGAAGCTCTTATTCTTTCTATCCAGAACAAATAATTGGATCTATGCAGGTTAAAAGATTGTTTGTCACCCACATGAATCAAATCCCGTGAAATGCTCTTGATTTCACAACTGTGAGTCATAAAACACAAAAAAAATAATATTATGGCTCTATGATTAAGTTATGCTGATTTGGGATTCTGATATTCTTATTGGGAGTACAGATAAATAATTCAGTGTTGTGCCAGTGAATGATTTCTAGAAGAAAGCAAAAGTCAGTTAGTACTTAAAAAAAAGTAAGATCACCTTGTGAAGTTAGAGAAACCAGGTTCCACTGAGATTTGAACTCAGATCACTGGATTCAGAGCGCTAACCATTACACCATGGAACCGCTAATAAGTTCAACCTTGCTTATAAGGGTGACTATTATTCAACTATATTATTTGTTTATTTTTAATATGCGCTGCCTGATAAAAAGTAAAGGCAATTGTACAAAATGTAAAGGGAAAGAACACAGGGCCAGATCCTGGCCACCAAGAAGGCTGCTGTGCCCTGGCAGCACAAAAACAGCTTTGCAGCCACCCTAGAAGTGCACTGGGGGATTTCCCTGGCATGGAAGAATTCCCAGGTGACACAAAGCTAACTGTGCTGGCTCTACTCTATGCCATGTTTGCCTCCTTGGTGGAATTGGAGGCAGTGTAACTGGAGCTCTCTGAGCTCTGACAATCCCATGCTCAATTGTTCTCCTATGGTGTATTGAAGCCAGGCCTAATTTAGAGTAGCCTTGAAATCTGAGTTGCTTCGAATTATGCCCAGCGCTTGGGGAGAGTGCTAGAGTTGCCAACCCTCCAAGATTGTTCTGGAATCTCCAGGATTTAAAGATTAATCTTTAATTAAATATTATGTCATGTGATGAAACCTCCAGGAATATGGTCCAACCAAAATTGGCAACTCTAGTCCCCACCTCCTTTGCGAGGAGCTCTGAAATAATCAAAAATGTAGACTTTTATAACTCTTAATCAGAAAGATAAAATACTGAGCGCAGAAAGGGTTTTTTCTTCACAGCAATGAGTGCTGAGCAAGTGAGGCCTTCCACTGTTTGTTGGTTTGTAGAAATAAAAAGAATCAACCAAGATGCAAAGGACCTATGATGGGGTGCAGGGACAAGTCCTGATGCCCAGCAAGCAAGGGGCTAACCTCAGCTCAGTTTCAGACCCATAGTCAAAGGACTATGCTGAACCCCAAGACGTGGAATTTTCTACTTACTTTATAACCTATTTTACCTTCTTGTTACTGACCATGCAAAAAAAGCCCTTGCTCCCTGTAATGTTTAGTTTTGTTTTTTTTCTGTTGACTTGTTCCGCCAGTTTGCAAGACCAAACTGGGCCTGGTTCCTGTGCAAAGAAGAGCCATTTTTGCCACCTATGTAGGGTGCAGGCATAATGACAAATCCCTTTGTGCCCGCTCTTGGCACCAGCCTTTTCCAAGATGGCGGAGAGGAAGGGGACCAATGGTAGAGCTGAATGAGTGTAGGGAACAGCAGACACTATCCCATTTCCAAAGGCAGTAAAGTGGCAGAGCTCCCTATTTTGCCTACCAATGCCTCCCAAACCCACCAATGTTAGAGGATAGGTTCAGAGTGACACGGATCTGGGGTGTGTTAGGGGATGAAGTGGCTGTGTTTGTACACTGCTGAGGACAATGGGGTCCTGGTCCATAGCTAGGGCTGTTAAGCACTACCGCAATAGAAATAATATATTATAATAAACAATAATGGTTGGCATTGTGGCATCAAAATGTTTAATATTGGCTCATAATTGTGAATGTGTAGTCACCATTGCGTGAGGTTTGTGGATGCAACGGACCTACAGTCTAGGGTAAGTCAGGATTAGTTTGAAGTTTGGTCTAAGCATTTCCTACCCTTTTAACAATCTGAAATAAAAAATATTTAATCATTAGACATGTCACAATAACAGCCTGAAGGAGCATCCTGTTAGCCTGTGCAATTGTACCCTAGACTGATAAATCATCTTCACTTGAGCTCTCAGAGTCTGTTTAACTGAGGATACAGTTATTACATTGTAAACAGGAAGCACCCTCTAGTTACCATCCTCATAAATAGGAGTGAAAGTGAATGTAGACCGAATGTGTGATTAGCTCCTTGGAAAAGCCTTTTCGAATGATCTGTTCGCAGCTATGGTGGCACTACTTGCACATCTATAGCTCAGAGGTCTGGCAACATTTGCATGATACAACCTCCATTTTTCAAAAGCATTATAACTTTGTTATAACAATCCACTCCAGAGTAAAACTCGCCATTCAGTGTCTTGTTCCTGGGTTAAGCATTTTATTTATTTTAAAATCATGTGGACATTGAAGAAATTATGAACATAAGAAAGAAAAGGAAGAAGTGAAAGCTTGGTGGACGCTTGCTTGTGCTCTGGTAGTTTAGAAAAGGCTCTGATGTATAATTTAGCAAAATTTCATTATCTTAAAATCTATCAACCCTTCCATTTTAACGTGATCTGATTTGTTCATTGGTCTAGGCATTTGTACCTAATTTATCACTATAGTATCATCAAGGGTGGGTGTAATAGGAGATGCTGACTCAGTACCCTGTCACTCAAATCCCCACCAATATAGCTCAATTGGGACCTAATTAGAGGATCAATTTGAAAGAGGCACTAGAGTTGAGGGCTAATTAGAAGGGGACACAACCCCAGCAGCTGGGAGCAGATAAATGGAGAGCAAGGAAGCCCTGGAAGCAAGGGAGATGGCAGCCTAAAGGAAGATGGACCTGGCTGCTGCTTCTTTCCCCCAAGAAGCAAGCAAGGCAGATGGCTGGAACTTGTAAATATGTGAACAGCCCTACACGCATAGGCGCCAACTTTCTCCAGTGCCGGTGGGTGCCCGCGTCCCCACCCCTGGCCCCTCCTGACTCCACCCCATCCCCACCCCTGGCCCTGCCCCCATTCCAACCCCATCCCCAAAGTCCCCACCCTAACTCCACCCTCTCCCTGCCCCTATTGGATCCCTTCTCCAAATCCCCACCCCGGCCCCGCCTCTTCCCCCAGCATGCCAGATTCCTCCTCCCCTCTTCCTGCCCCGTGAATCAGCTGTTTTTTGGTGCAAGCGCTGGGAAGCAGCGGGGAGAAGCAGGACATGGTGGTGTGCTCCCGGAGGAGGTGGAGGCTAGGGTGAGCTGGAGCAGGGGGGCGGGAAAGGGCCATGGGGAGCTGCTGGTGGGTGCTGAGCATCCACCAATTTTTTTCCGTGGGTGGTGAAAGGGACCTGAAGTGGGTGTGGTCTGTACTTAAGGTGAGAAAGGACTCATAGGAGACCACTCTGTGACAGTGGGATAAGAGTAACTTTAAAGAGTTTAGTGCTGCATTCCTTGCATGCAAGGAATATGGGATTGGACCAATTATTATATAGTCAATCTGCAGCAACTTCCTTTGTGTCCTATGGGTTAAGAGGTGGACAGCAGTTTCTTACATATGTGCATCTCTTGTCCCCCTCTCCGGTCTGAGTTCACGCATCTATGCAGGCAAATTTTCCATTGATTATGGCTGGCTGTGAGACAAAAGTAGGTCCTTCTAGTTTTGACAGCTGTGAATTCTAGGCCTGTTTCAAAATCACGTGTGGATCTGTGCTAAGGAGAAGAGGATGAAGAGTAAAATTGATCAGCATTACCAAATGAAGCTAGAGGTGTGTGTATGTACTGTCAAGACTAAGTTTTTTGTGTTCACAGGTTAAAAGTTTTAACAAGTTGAAATTCTCTTCATGTTATCTAGCCATTCCCTAGTTAGTTTTATGCAAACATTAACCTTGCATTTTGCTGACTTCTTTCATCCCCTTTCATCTAGTGTCTCATTTAAAGTTTGTTTTCATTGTCTTCAGCTTAATGGTTCCCCTGGATTGATTACACAACTGAAGTCTTTCGACGAATGACAGTTCAGTGTACCTAATGGCAGATCCCAGAATGGAGTTTAATTTTAAAAACAAAGTCAAGCAATGAACCTTTAATTCTGCAACACTGTAGCAACTGTATATCAGAGTTTACAGGCAATAATGCAAATTTTATCTCAGCTACCAGCATATGGGCCGTGTGCTTGTAATGTTAGGATGACAGAAGTGGTGCCTCCTGAAGCTGCGATTTGATGGAAGATGGACTGTACAGCCAATATAAAGGCCCGAAGGAAGTCATGAGAGACCCAAACTCTCTTTTGCGCTGTGGTGAAGCTGTCCAGTGCATAGTGATAGGAAAGACTGTCTTGTGGCACTGCACTAGGACTCAGGTCTTGGGTTCACTTACCTGCTCTACCATACACTTGCCTAATGTCACATGGAAAATCACCTAAAGATCTGATCAGAAGCCACTGAAGTCTATATCGAGGTTCTTTTGTCTATCTGGTCCAGAATTTCAAAGGTATTTAGATGCCTAAAGATGCTGAGAGATACCCAGTGGGATTTTCAAAGGTGCCTCATTGCCTAAGCCTAGGCAAGCTTGAAAATCCAACTAGGTGCTTCTCAGCATCTTTAAGCACCTAAATACTTTTGAAAACCTGGACCTGTGTGCCGTCATGAAGCATTAGCCCCATTTTATAGATACAGAGGTGGTGGGAGGATTAAGTCATTGAAATTTGTGAGGTGCTTAGCTACTACAGTAGAGGTGCTATATACGCATCGAAGTAAATAAAGAGGTATAGATCATGGCCCAGATTGATAGAAACTGTGTGGGCCCAAATCCATTCTCCCAGTGTTTCCTGGGAGATGGGTGGCTGTGGCACGCTGTGCTGAAAGCAGCACCATAGAACTCCCCTATTCACCACTGTCCTTTAATTATGATGTGTTTTGTACGAAGTATGCCTTGTGAGGTATCATTTTAAAAGTCTAGACCTGTTGAACATACAGTCCAATAGGATATTAATGTGCTATCATTGTATGTGAAGTTATAAAAGTTTTGCTGTATGTGTGTTTCTGAAATATGTTGTGAAGTTGGGAACATCCACAACCAGCCTTTCAGGTACAAGAATGGAGAAGCCAGATGTGCTAATGGCCCATTAAAGTCATTACACACTCGCAAGGGCTGTCCCAGGAACAGTATACAATGGAGACTTCTCAGAGATAGCACATAGACAATGGAGACTGCTTGAGCCATGTCACAAGCATAGATGTTTCCAGCTAGCTGGAAGAAGCTATAAAGGGGGAAGTGACATCATTTCTTGGCTTCACTCTCCTCACAATGCAACACCTGAAAACATGTCTGGAGAACAAAGACTTTGAAAGGGGGAGGTGGTCCCAGGCTCAAAAGAGAAATCCCAGCTTGTGTATGAAGGAACTCTACCAAGGGTTACCAACTTTCTACTCACACAAAGACCCTTGCCCTGGCCCTCCTCCAAGGCCCTCCCCTGCTCACTCCATTCCCTCTCCCTCTGCTCGCTCTCCCCACCATCACTCACTCACTCATTTTCACTGGGCTGGCTCTGGGGGCTGGGATGCAGGAGAGGGTGAGGGCTCGGGCTGGGGATGTGGCCTCTGGGGTGAGGCTAGAGATGAGGGTTTTGGGGCGCATGAGGGGGCTCTGGGCTGGGACTGAGGATTCAGAATGTGGGAGGGGGCTATGGGCTGGGGCAGGAGGTTAGGGTGTGGGGATCTGAGGGCTCTGGCTGGGGGTTCAGGCTCTGGGATGGGTCTGGGAATGAAAGGTTTGTGGTGTAGGAGGATGCTCCAGGCTAGGACTGAGGGATTTGGAGGGCAGGATGGGGATCAGTGTTGGGGTGGAGGATGGAACACAGGGGGAATGAGGGCTCTGGCTGGGGGTGGAGGCTGTGGCATGGAGATGAAGGGGTGAGGGTTTTGGGGTGCAGAAGGATGCTCCAGGTTGGACCCGAGGGGTTCGGAGAGTGAGAAGGGGATCAGGGCTGGGGCAGAAGTTTGGGGTCTGGGAGGGGGTCAGGGGTGCAGTCTCCACGTGACTCTTACCTCAAGGAGCTCCTGGAAGCAGAAGCATGTCCCCTCTCTGGCTTCTATGCCTAGGCATGGCCAGGTGGCTCTGTGCACTGCCCTGTCTGCAGGCACTGCCCCTCCAGCTCCCACTGGCCATGGTTCCCAGCAAATGGGAGCTGTGCGGGTGGGGCAGCGTGCAGAGCCCCTTGGCTGCTGGAGCTGGAGGGGAGTGATGCCGGCTGCTTCCCAGGAGCCACACAGCATGGAGACTAGCAGGGAGCCTGTCAGCCCCACTGCACGGCGCTGCCAACCGGACAGTTAATGGCCCGGTCAGTGGTGCTTGACCAAAGCCACTATGATCCCTTTTTGACACGGTATTCTGGTCAAAAAACAGACACCTGATCACCCTAACTATACCATCAGGGTGCTTGATTCAAATCCCATCTAGTTTACAGAACTGAGATTGTGATTCTACTTTTATTTCTTAGGTGACCAACTTTGATCTGTACACTTATTACTTATAATCACTTAAAATCTATTGTTCTGTAGCTAATAAAACTGTTTTATATTTTACCTAACATAGTGGATTTTGCTTGAAGTGCTTGGGAAATCTGTTCAGGAACAAGAGCTGGTGCATGTCCTCGCCACACTGAGGGAGGAGTGGACTGGGTAATTCACTTACACTGGTGCAGACTTCTGACCAGGGCAAGATGATACAGCCTTGGGGTCCTAAGCTAGGGAGCTGTGGGAAATTGGCTGGAGTCTCTCTACTGTTGGTTAATGAGTGGCTGGCGAAAGCATTCATGTAACTCAGTTTGGTGTGTCCCTGCCTGTGGATGTCTGTACAAGTGCAGTACTCGGAGGAGTTTTGCAACTTGCCACAGCATCACAGTGTGAGAGGGAGCCCAGGTTGGTAAGACAGACAGCTCAGCAGTACTCCAGTCTCCACTTGCACCCCAGGGAACCTGTCAGAGTGGCATCACAAAATTTGGGGAGCAAGCAGAGACTGTGATGACTTTCATCTACTAGATGTTGCCGTATTCCATCCCAGATGGCATTACAATGGAATGTTGCTAGAATATTCATGCACTCTGCCTTTCCATTCTCAACTCACTGAAATGAAAGTAGGAAAAAGGCTGCTGAGGTCTTGGGGGAAGGGAAGCAAATAGGCCTTCACCTGGTGTAAGAAAATATGAAGAGTATTCTTGCTTTATTGTCTGTTGGGCCAGTGCTCAGTGCAGGCCAAACGCTCCCTGGAAGTTTTGGCAGGCTAGAGGTTGCCAGATAAAGGCCAAAGACAATAAAACCACAAAGACTGTGGATCAAATCATGCCCTGTGCAGGAGAAAGCAGCATAAGGGGCTGGGAACTTCAAGAATTTCACTTTGCTCTGGGATGGTCCAAAACACCTGTACAAATATTATTGTTTACTAAGTTTTATTAATTTCTGTTGGACTTTTCTATATGGTTGGGGCTTCTGGGTTTCATGGAAGGGCAGATAAGAAGATTTTGCTACTAAAGCTCATCTTCTCCCCTTCTACATATTCTAGGCCATTTCAGAAGGTTATTCTCTCTTCCATACACATTCTTATTTGTGTAGAGGCTTCAGCTGGGATTAGGGCCCTGTTGTGCCTGCACTGTACATACACATAGTACAAAACACCTTCTGCCCAGGAGAGTGTATGTTCTAAACAAACAATACAGAAAAAAGTGTAGGAGAAAGAAAGCTCTTATTCCCATTTTAGAGACTTGCCTAATGTCACACAGGTAGTCTGTGGCAGACACACGAATTTACTCAGAACTCCTGAGTCCTACACCAGGGCCTTTACCACAAGATCAATTTTCCTGTCATGCAATGGGACCAGATGTTCTAGCGAGATGATTTGTCCAATTGAGTTTCACCTTCCATGTCAGGTGAAGTGAGAAAAGCACACCAGCTTCACAAAGAGTGAAAAAATAGATTAGGTTTTAAAATTTCTATCAGTTGTAATACTCTGAAATATTAACATGATCCAGGAATGATTCCTTCCTTCTGAATGAAGCAATTTGAAGACATCTGAGAGAATGCAGTAGCACAGGCTCTTGGAAACAAAAAATAACAAAAGGTTTGAGTTTCTGATACAGGACATGACGGCAGGATCCGTCTGGGGATTAATTAGACTGTTTATGGGCATTTTTTCCCTTGTTTTACTTGGTAGGACAATTGTTTATTGATATCTTGGTGTGGTCATTCTTCTGTTGTTTTGTTTAAATATGTTACTGTACATATGGTACCAGCCACAATCAACACACATTCCACGTGGATAACATTTTCTGTGCTTATAATACTCAATTAGACAAACTTTTGAGTTTCTGAAACACCTCTGTTTTAGATCTGGGATTATCACTTGATTGTAATGTTTTTTATATAAAGTTTGTCAGTAATGTGGGCCTGGTTTTGTATTTCTCAGTAGAAGAGGAAATCAGAAACTTCACGCAGGGATTCCCAGGATCTCTTTACTCATCATCTGGTTTCACTGATGTTTCCATCATATCTCTGGAACTGTGCATGATTCAGCACATTATGTTTTTGTTATATCCTATTAATCCTCTGTTGCTCACAATACAGAAAGCAAGGGATATAATTTGCCATGAAGGAGTGAAAGAGACGTTTAATCAGTTCCTAAACTCTTTTTTTGGCCTCTCTGAGCTCTAGGAATGGGCACTCTTCTTCAGTTATGCATGTGTTGCAGCTAATGTCAAAAGAGATTAAGGCGGCACAGATACAAAGCAGCGTTCCTAGTGCTAACATCAAATATTAATATTAAAATAAAGAACAACAAACCTCTGTTCCTGGTCCCATTCTTCCCCCTCACACACTCCATGTCACATGCAAAAAGTTGCAAAGAACCAGTCCCTAGCTTCTGATTCCAAGGGGAGTAGCATGCTACCTCTAATAAGAATTCCAGCAAGAGATTTTCTACACCTAGCCTGAATGCAAACCTTTCATCTTACTGGACAATTGTTTTGTAAAATCACCTGCGTCATGTAATGCACCAAGTATTTGTTTAAGGAGGAAAGGAAAGGGCACTTGGCAGACATTAATTGGGAAGCTGATTCCTAAAGTTTCCTGTATGAATCATGCATAAATTGTGTGTTATTATAACCACGATGAAAATAATATTTCCTAGGCTACTTTGTTACCAAAAAAAGCAGATTTTTTCCCCCTCAAAAGGATGCCAATCATGAGTACAGGAAAGACCTTCCAATCTTGAAAGACAATAGCTGGCTGGTTTCCCATCTATTTCCAATGATCCGCTTACTGGGTGTACATATCTGTCCATATTTCTGTCACACTCACTATTCCTATGAAATGAGAAAGCAGCAGGTAGGAATTTTGCATATAGAAAGAGAGTCTCAGAAATTAAAGTCTGAAAAGCTAGTACAGTAGATGCCTCCAAGAAACATGAAAACAAATCAAATAGGATTTAGGTCAGAACAAGTAATTCTGCCATTATAATGACTTTTTTCTTTTTTTTCTTCATTTCATGAGGTTTCTTTGTGTCTCTGCATTAGTACACATAATAGTCTCCTCTGTAATACACTAGATATTGCTAGAGATGTGTTTGATTCAATATTATTTTTGTTTATATTTTCCTTTGGAGCCATTAGTCACATTCAATGGCACCATATTTATCACCTATCAATTGAAGGCTCAGACCTGATCATCCTATTTAAAATATTATTTCTTAACTGGTATATACTTAATATACTTCACATGATCCTCAATAGACAAAATACTCCATTCTCTGAGTTACTTGTCTCGCCTCGCTAAACACACCATGGCTGCGTATGGCATCCTCCTTCAGAGCCACTGTGTCTATTTGGAGTGTGATGGGGTGTTCATCCCACACCAGAGAGGAAGGGATTAATAGAGGCCTTATGGGCCACACCCTGTCCCAGAAAGGACCGGTGGAGGTGAGTCCTCCGAGCATCCTAGGGAGGCTGTGCAGGAAGCAGCCAATTGGAAGGAGGCTGCATGGAGCAGTCAATCAGAGCCCAGTGTCTCACATAAAAGGGAGCTCCAGGGCAGAGCAGAGTCAGTGGTTGCTAGGTGTTCAGGGTGTGAGAACTGTGTTCCTGAGAGAACAGGAAGTATTTTGGACAGAGCAGCTGCTAGCAGGGACTGAGGGAGCTGCTGGCTCAAGGCCCTGAAAAGACGGTGAAGAAAGTGCTGGGAACATGGGGAAGTGGCTTAGGGGATAGAAGCAGCATGGAGTGAAGTTAAAGAGCTGCAGCAGGAGGCTGCTGTCCACAGGGTCTCTGGGCTGGGACCTGAAGTAGTAGGTGGGCCTGAGTCCCCTCCACTTGCTATTGGGGAAGTGGCAGGAATTGGATTGAGATACCTTCCCCTAGAAGGGGTAAACATGGATAATGTCATGGTGGGAGGGCTGAGTCATGAAAAGGATGATGTGGTACTTGGACTGAGGTTTGATCTACAGGTGGAGAAGACAGCAGAAGAGGCACCACAAGAAGAGGGTGTGCTGGCTGGCAGAGCTAATTCCTATGATGGCCAGCAGGAGGTGCTGCTGTGGTAAGTGAACCCGGTCACATAGAGCTACACAGAGGGAATGCGCAATCTGTGCCACCTCTTAAAACAGTGCAGCATGTATGACAGCTGATGCTGGAGATTGAACTAGGGGTATCCAGAGCTACAGACATGAGTTGCCTGAGGCAAGATTCAGGTGCTAGAGCTAGGGTCTGTAACAGATTCACATCCTTAGTGATTGGGAACAGAGGGGAACACAACACACTAGGAATACCGCCTGGCTGGTATTTGACTGGCCTGGCTGTTTTTTTTTAATGGATTTGCCAGTTGCCAGAAAAAATTTAATCTGCCAGTTTCTTATGTGAGTCTAAAGATTTGTTATTATTGCAATACACTGGGATAGCCAATGTTAAAACTTTCTGTGCCCAGCTAAAGAGGCTGCAATGTTCCCACTTCCACAGTTTAAGCGATAACAGATCAAACTGCTGAAAATACAGCAGCTGTCTGCCTACCACCAAACCTTTGGACTGACGAGAGGAATTGCTTAGGTGTTGAAGTGGTCAAAAGGGAGTTTAACAACCTCAGCTATTTCTGTCTGGAATTCTATGATGTTGCCAATCAAAATAAGTTGCTGGAAACAGCAAAATCAATTGGCAAATACAAAGTCAAGAAATAGACTCAGTGGATTTTCTTTGTCTGAAGTTCCAAAACATTCACATTCAAGTGCATATCTTTAAAATATAGAATCAATGCAGTTTTGGGGGAAAAAAACAAACAAAGCAGCTTGGAGAAACATGACCAAGGTAAGAGAATGATGTTATCAATCTTGTCTGTATGTATTATCTCTCTAGTGGCTGTTGAACGGGGTGGAGGGTTGCAGAGTTGCCTGGTGGTTGGGGTTGCAGTGGAGTTGCCTTTGTGAGGGGGGTGGGTGCTAGGTTCTTTTCCATTTCAAAGGTAGTAACCCTACACCACCCTCTGACCCTCTCTGCTTCCAGCCAGCCCCACTGCCCAGTGTGGAGGGGGGCCAAGCCACAGGTGCCAACTTTCCAAAGTGCTGGGGGGTGCTTAAACCCTGGCTCTGCCCCAGGCCCTGCCCCCACCCTGCCTCTTCCCACACCCACTCCACCACCGCCCTGCCTCTTCCTGCCCCTGCTCCATCCCCTCCCCCAAGCATGCCACATCCTCGCTCCTCCCCACTCTCTCTCAGCCTCCTGCATGCTGAGAAACAGCTGATTGCAGCTGGTGGGAGTTGTGGAGAGGGATGGGGGGGCACTCGGGTGTGTGTGTGTGGGGAAACTGATATGCTCTGCACCCACCAGTTTTTCCCTGTGGGTGCTCCTGCCCCAGAGCCTCCACGGAGTTGGTGCCTATGGGCAGAGCCATGGCCACGCCTCATCCCTGCCACCTCCCCACCACTTCTGGGGTGTTTTCAGGGAGCTTCCTTGTGCTCAAGAGGAGGCAAGGAGGGCAGTTGGGCCTGCCCCCTGCATGTGGAATGCCAGAATAAGGGAGCAAAGGCCCCCTGTGCCCCCTTCCTTCCTTGCATGGAGGAAGTGTAGTGCGGATGGAGGGCGGGTACATCTTCCAGCTTATGTGGGGGAAGGGAAGCAATGTTTTTCTGCGCCCCCTATTCTCAACTTTTGGCTGGCCATGGAAGGGAGGAGGGGAGGAGGCTTAGCAATCTCTCTCCTCCCCCTGTCTACTTGTTGGGGTCCATTGGGAGGAGGCAGCTGCAATTTCAGCTCCTTGCCAGGAGGGCTGTGATGTTCCCTGGCTGGGCAGGCAGGAGCCTGTCTCTGTGGCTCCTATCTGCAACATGCTCAGCTTCTGCCTTGCCTGTACTCTGCCAGTGCTGTATGGGTTAATCAAGGGGTGGCCTTGTGGTGCTGCAGGCGAATGTCTGTTTACACCCCTTCTCCTCTTCCCCCTCTTTTCTGGACAATCCTTTCACTGCCATCCTGTGTACTTGCTGCCAACAGTTGGGTCCTTTTGTATTTTTACTGTCAGGGGCCAATCCATGCCCACCTGGGCCCCTGCTAACTCATTGTAAAGGCAGTCACAGGACGGGTACTGAAAGGAAGGGGACCTACCACGTTAGCAACATGCTGCAGTGTCCAAGTGGGCAATAGCTGTGGCATAGCCTGCTGTGCCAGCTGAGAGGAGTAGTTAGCATCAAGGCCCCTTTTGGCAGCGGCCAGGGGGCCCAGAACCCAGAATTTAACTGGGGGAACGATCTTGATTTCATTTGCTAAGACGCCAGGGAGGAACCCGTGGCAGTGGGAGCAGCAGGTGGGACGAGAGAGAAGAGAAACGTTACTACTTCCTAGACACCAAAGGCCAGATCTCTAGCTGGTGTAAATAAGTGAACTCTATCAGAATCAATGGAGTTTTACCAATATATACCAGCTGAGGGCATCTCACTAGGGGATCTAGTAGGCAACGCATTTTAATCTGGGCCATCAGGTATCTCTGAGTACTCCTGGCCTGGGGCACTGAGGGATTTTGCAGTCTCCACAAAGCAGGTACTACATGTTTTACTCAGACCTGATATGATCTGAAAGCATATGTAAAAAGCAACTGTGGGCCCCAGTGTTATCTAATCTTTGCTTTTCTCAATGCCAATGTCTTTGGGCTTCAACTGATAACCTCCCTTCTTTGCAGAGGGAAAGAGCAGTGAATAGTTGTATGGGCCTTTTTGTGGCAGCTTGATTCCATAAAACACACAGTTCTACACTGAGCTTTGCTTTTTGCCTTGATTATACTCGATGATAAACATGATATCAAGTCACTGTTCACATACAAAAACATTTGTTTATCATGCAAAGCTGCTACCAAGAAAAATTAATATTTTTCTCCTTAATGAATCTTGAATTGCTCTGCTTTGCCTTTTGCATCTGAAATATGGTCTTGAACATAAGCAAATGACTTTCGTTGCATTGTCCTTTGGTCCTGGTGTCAAGATCATGACCACAAAAAGGTCCAGAGTTTTGTGCAACTCCACTGATGTTAATGAGGTCATGTTGTGTAACTGAGGGTACATCTACATGGGAAGCAGAAATCTGCAGCAGTGAGTCTCAGAGCTTGGGACTATAGACTTGGGATCATGCCCCTGGTGCTAAAAATAGCTGTGACTTTTGGGCTTGGGCTCAGAAGTCCACCCCCTTCACCTGGCTTCAGAGCCCAAGCTTCAGCCTGAGCCCAAATGTCTACACAAGTATGTTTTTAGCACCATAGCAAGTCAGAGTCTTTAGTCCCAGGCTCTGAAACTCACTGCTGCAGGTTTCTGTTTTCCATGTAGATGTATCCAGAGTCAATTTTGACTCAAAGCACTTACTGAAGAGGCAGTTTTATGTGAAATAGCTTCAGAATTTTATTTGCTAATCCTGGAGGTGTGGCATAGACTCTCAGCCTTTATTATAACATGCTCTCATAAGGAGGCAGAGCTAAGATTGAAAGAGGTTTTTGTGACTTCTGAATCCTTCACTTGGCAACCTTATGTGTGTGTGCAGGGAGATGTATGAACTACAAAGTTTTGTTAAAATGATTTTGATATTGCTCAAATCTAATGCAAATTTTTGATGGTGACAAGTCTGAGCCAAACACTCCAGAACTTGGAATGGGGAATATGGAGGGGATGGAGGCCTGGAATCTCTCAAATTTCCCAGTTGCCTCCTGACTCTATAATGAGCCGAACTAAACCCCTGTATCCAAACCACTCCAAATCTTAGAGGGATTTGAAATCCAGATCCAGAATTTGGCTTGGGGCACATTTTGACATGTCACTGTGCAGTATTGTATCTCTTACAGGAGCTGATTATCTTTCTGCATGTGCACTGAGTCTGTCAGTTTGGTTTGAGTCATTTTTTACATTTTCTGTTAATAGATTTGCAATTGCTGAGACTAGCTCAAGCTTTTCCTTGGAGGTTTAGGTCTTTGGTCTGATTTACTGCCCTTTTGGAGGAGGAGGTGAACTCTAGTCCGGGCAGAAATCTCTGAGTACATAGCCTGTTCCTTCCTATGGAGGAATTGCACTCAGGGAGGTTTGCATTTTGTTGAGTATTCTTTGATATGATTTCAGGTGCTACTTTTTTTGATTTATAAAATCAATGGACAAAGATCACACAGAATAAAATATGTGGTTAGATTTAAGTACTTCTAGGGGATTTTAGGTTTGTGTGGTTTTTTTTTTAATATTATACTGAGAAAGAGAATCAGTTTTTTTCTCTCCATTATGTTTTAGTGCATCCTCTATTAGGACCTTATCCGAAGTCTTGTCATTGGTTTCAGTGGCCTTTGAATCAGGCCTTAAAATACCTTGGGCCAAACTCTGCTCTGTACATCTCATGCTATGCCATCAAAATCAATGGAATTGCATGGTCTGTGAAGCAGAGTAGAATTTGCCCCCTTGTCCCCTTTCAAGGAAGGGAAATGTGTTACCAGCAGTATACTGAAGTTAGCTTGGCTAATGTTCTATGAAAGAACATTATTTTTCCTTGCACAGTTGTTCCTGTAATGTGTGATGGTTTGCAGCATGAATGATTATGAAAAAGCTCAATTGAAATTGAGCTAAGAACCAGATCTTTCTCCAGAATAATTTTTCCCAAACCAGTGTTACTAAGAGCATAATTTGGCATTATGGGAGATATTTACCCTCATGCTGCAAGTGGAACTTCAGTGATGTATCATCCTTTGGTGACCCTCTGCATAGAGATGAATTTTACCCTCTGAGAGGAAAGTATTATACTTTGGCTGTACCATGGCCTAAAGAGAACCATTTTTTTTCTATCAGCTATTTGTCACATTGGCTGAATAACCCTCAAATGTTAATTCTAAATTGCAATCACAAATACAAAATGCTTTTGACTTTTCTTCATGGCTTCCTCTTTTTCAGAAGCCTCTCTCCACAAAACTATAAAACTTTGTCCAAAATCACTTGGAAAAGAACAGCCATCTAAAATTTTGGCCTGATGATTAGTCTATTCTGAGACCAAGCTGGCTTCTGCTATTTAATTCTTAGTTTAAAGCAACACCAGCTTTAATCATCATAGTAGCATTAAAATCTAAAGAGATTGTAAATACACTTTAAAAATATTTACTACTGTATGCAAGCTTGCTCAGATAATCCTTTTGAGAGCCAGGCTTTTCACTGAGATTACTGTTGAGTTCCTGCTTCAGCGTTTTTAACAAGTTTGAGGTATTTGGAACTGCGGGATTGGTTTGGCCCCATCTGTTGAGAGTTCTGCATTTTGCCTGAGGAACCTACAGTAAAATCAATTTTTTGTTATGATGTACTTAACTGTGAGCTTACTGTATGCCTGCTTTATCCCTTTCTTAAAGAATAGTAATGATCCTAACCAGTAAAGATTAGTGGTACTCCGGTGTTTTGGAAACTTACTATAGCATGCTTGAATAAAGATCTAAAGTCATAACATTGTCATCTTTACTGCACTGGGGATCTTAGCCATCAAATGCCTACCATAACATGTCCATTTTAATGCAATCTGAAACTGAACGTTGTGAGCATTCAATAACAGCCCTTAGCATTTCAAACTTTTACATTTTAATCAATTCCATTTACTTTTTTCAGGATTTTCAGAATAACATATTAAAATGAAAGATGCAATATTTATTATGCTTTCTGGGAAGCTCTGTAATCAAGATTTGCTAATAGTGAAAATTCATTATTGATGCTGCTGTTCTCAACTGATGAGCAGATTTATGCTCATCAAGGTTGCATAGCTGGCAGCTGCTCACTGTTCTACAGTCTAAACAGTGAGTTCCTGAAACTGGAATGCAATTAGATCAGCACTAAACATAGACTTTAAGACACCCCATGTTTCTAAAGTCTAGAACATTCATGCAAACTAAGTGTATAATGGCTTCTAAAACTTTTAGTTCTGACCACCTCACCTGCCCTCTAATCTATGTGTCCCAGGGCTATTTCTAATATTTTAAATCTCTAAGCATACTTAAACAGCTGTCACATTTTTAAAATCAACCTGCCACAAAAATGTTTCCTCCTTGTCTCACAAATGTGGAATTCCCCTCAGCTCCATAGACACTAGTGGAAGGCCCAGCTCTTGCAAAACTCAGTAACAAATCTGAGGTTTCACATCTCATGACCAGGGATCCTAATTTTCCATGATAAACAATTCTCTGATTTAAAAAAAATAAAAATAGACAATTAAAATGAAATCAGTCAACTGGACTCTTGTTGTGCAGGGCTGTCAGCCAGAGCCCCGCCAGATTCTCTGGAAAAAACACACATTCTATGTTTTTCCATAGCAAACAGATTTTTAGGGTCCATGCTCATGACCTTGCAGGGTTAGAAATGGGAGCTTTATACCTCTGTGAAAGGACACACCCTTCACCTTCCAATGGACTCACAATATGGAACATTCCAAAGTATCTGAGTCTAAAGGTGTAACACTTCTATTTATAGAAAAACTACTTTAGATCATTTGGGGGGGCACTTTAAATGCATTAGTCTTAATTCTGCTCTCATTAAGAGTCTTGGACAGTTAAAACCTAGCCCCAGAAGACTGATTAAAAGCTCTCTAAAGTGTATCTGAAATAGTACAGAAACTAGGTGGCATATAAAGAATACATGATGGTGTGGCATAAAGGCTTTATTGGCATTCATGTGTGATGACTTGTGTAATTCACTCAATGTATGGCCAGGGGTGGCTCTAGACATTTTGCCGCCCCAAGCACGGCGGCATGCCGCGGGGGGGCTGTCATAAACAGATAAGTAAGAGTTAATAGAACAGAAGTACTTCATATCTCTTTTGCCTGTAAAGGGTTAACAAGATCAGTGAGCCTGGCTGTCACCTGACCGGAGGACCAAATCTTGAGGGAGGGAAGTTTTTGTGTGTGCTGTTAGTGTTTGGTTGTTCTCTCTGGGTTCTGAGAGTGACCAGACGTGCAACCAGGTTTCTCTCCAATCTCCCTGATACAGGTTCTTATAGATTCAAAATAGTAAGTACTAGGTGATAAGGCGAGTTAGGCTTATGTTTGTTTTCTTTATTTGCAAATGTGTATTTGGCTGGATGGAGTTCAAATGTGTATTTGGCTGGAAGGATTTTACTTTGTACTTGTATACTTAGGCTGGGAGGATATTCCCAGTGTCTATAGCTGAAAGACCCTGTAACATATTCCATCTTAAATTTACAAAGATAATGTTTACTGTTTTTCTTTCTTTAATTAAAAGCTTTTCTTGTTTAAGAACCTGATTGTTTTTTTAATTCTGGTGTGAGATCCCAGGGGACGGGGTCTGGATTCACCAGGGAATTGATGGGAAGAAAGGAGGTAAGGGGGAGAGAGAGGTTAATTTTCTCTCTGTGTTAGGATTACTTTCTCTCTCAGGGTGAGTCTGGGAGGGGGAGAGAGAAGGAGGGGAGAAGGTGGATTTTCCTCTCTGTTTTAAGATTCAAGGACTTTGAATCACAGTGATCTTCCAGGGTAACTCAGGGAGGGAAAGCCTGGGAGAGGCAACGGTGAGGGAAAGGGTTTACTTTCCTTGTGTTAAGATCCAGAGGGACTGGGTCTTGGGGGTCCCCGGGCAAGTTTTTGTGGGGACCAGAGTGTACCAGGCACTGGAATTCCTGGTTGGTGGCAGCGCTACAAGTAATTGAGCTGGTAATTGAGCTTAGAGGAATTCATGCTGGTACCCCATCTTTTGGATGCTAAGGTTCAGAGTGGGGGTTTATACCATGACAGGGGCGCTCTGCCAGTTGCTGGTCTCACGGCTCCGGTGGACCTCCTGCAGGCGTGCATGCGGAGGGTCCGCTGGTCCCGCGGCTTTGGTGGACCTCCCGTGGCATGCTGCCCCAAGCATGCGCTTGGCATGCTGGGGCCTGGAGCCGCCCCTGTGTATGGCCATCCATGAGTAATGCCATCGTCTCAAACTCATGCTGATAAAACTTTTATATCTCACTATCATCTGCCCAATATACATCAAATATTTAAACATAATAATATCCATAATAACATCATCGTAGCCACGCCATCACAATCCTTAAAACAATCTAAACATTTGAAATTCTGGAACACTGACTTCAAATGTCCTGAAACATCTTACCCAGAGCTGGCTGGGAAATGGTTTTCCTGCTCCATGAAAAACTGACATTTCAAGAACTTCCCATTCCACCTCAGGACAAAACCAAGACCTTTCAATTTTTTTTGGTGAAAAATGAGACCCACACTTGCTCCAGAATAGCCAATAGCCCAGGGCACTCATCTGAGATGTGGGAGACTTGAATCTGACTTTTCCATATCCAAGTGAATGTCCCAAACCACCTGGTTACTTGCTATTCTGGAAGGTGTGTGTCTGTCAGCACTCTGACCTACATACAGCAGGCACATACTAAACCTCATGTATCTTATTCTGTGGAGGACATGTTATCATAGAACTGGAAGGGACCTTGAGAGGTCATCTAGTCCAGTCCCTGCACTTGTGGCAGGACTATTATCTAGACCAGTGTTTCCCAAACTTGAGATGCTGCTTGTGTAGGGAAAGCCCCTGGTGGGCTGGGCTGAGCTGGTTTACCTGCCGCATCTGCAGATCTGGCCAATCGCGGCTCCCACTGACCGTGATTTGCTGATCCAGGCCAATGGGAGCTGTGGGAAGCAACACAGGCCGAGGAACCATGAAGAGACACCTCAGTCAGCCAGGGAACTGCTTTGTCTCCTGCAGACCTTTGGATTGGTAGATGTCTGGAGGTTCTCTCACCCCACTGTTAGGCAGCACTCCTGGCCAAAAGCTACTCCCAACCACATCTCAGGGGCTAGATTGGATTACTTTTATACCATGAAGTCCAGTGTGAATGTTTGGTCCTGTCTCCCACACATTCGTCTGACCGTTATTACATCTCTGATAGTGTCTCTCTCCCTGTATGTGCTTCCTACTGGCACTTTATTGCCAAGCTGTTGCAGGATTTGAATTTTATCCAGGTGTCTGCTGTGTTCTGGGAGCTTTGGCGGCAGCAGAAGCCCTTGCATGAGTCTCTGAGACAGTGATGGGATATTGGGAAGGTCCAGATCCAGTTGTTCTGCCAGCAATACACCCAGTCTGCTACCAGATCCTTGCTTTAGAACAAGACACTTTGGACCTTCATGGTAGGGTTGATAAGGGGAATCAGGTGCAGATCCATCAAACTCTTATTGAGAAGTACCAGCTTCTGCGGTGCTTGCTGGAGGAGAAGGTGCAGTGAGCCCTGGCTGGGTCCATTTCACCCAACTGCACAACATCATCAATGCTCTCATGAGTTTGTTTGTTTGGAGAAATACTATGTCACATTATCAGAGGGTAGCCGTGTTAGTCTGGATCTGTAAAAGCAGCAAAGAATCCTGTGGCACCTTATAGACTAACAGACGTTTTGGAGCATGAGCTTTCGTGGGTGAATACCCACTTCCTCAGATGCATGTAATGGAAATATCCAGGGGCAGGTATATATATGTGTGCTAGCAAGCAAGCTAGAGATAACGAGGTCAGTTCAATCAGGGAGGATGAGGCCCTGTTCTAGCAGTTGAGGTGTGAAAACCAAGAGAGGAGAAACTGGTTCTGTAATTGGCAAGCCATTCACAGTCTTTGTTCAATCCTGAGCTGATGGTGTCAAATTTGCAGATGAACTGAAGCTCAGCAGTTTCTCTTTGAAGTCTGGTCCTGACACTGCAGAGATCTGGAAAGTAGCTGCTTTCTTTTACAGTGCTCTGTGTTTGCCCTGAAGCCTATGATGTGCAGGCAATGAAAGAGCTGTACCTTAGTCTGATTGGCAGGAAGCTGTGGTGTCTGGAAGCCCCCTTCACTTACAGGAAGTCTCTGTGGTCTAGCAGTTCTCTAGAGACAAGGCCCTGAATATCAGAGGGCTCCCCTTTGAATTTTATAAACATTTTTAAAAGCAGCAATGAGTCCTGTGGCACCTTATAGACTAACAGATGTATTGGAGCATGAGCTTTCGTGGGTGAATACCCACTTCCTCAGATGCATGTAATGGAAATATCCAGGGGCAGGTATATATATGTGTGCTAGCAAGCAAGCTAGAGATAACGAGGTCAGTTCAATCAGGGAGGATGAGGCCCTGTTCTAGCAGTTGAGGTGTGAAAACCAAGAGAGGAGAAACTGGTTCTGTAATTGGCAAGCCATTCACAGTCTTTGTTCAATCCTGAGCTGATGGTGTCAAATTTGCAGATGAACTGAAGCTCAGCAGTTTCTCTTTGAAGTCTGGTCCTGACACTGCAGAGATCTGGAAAGTAGCTGCTTTCTTTTACAGTGCTCTGTGTTTGCCCTGAAGCCTATGATGTGCAGGCAATGAAAGAGCTGTACCTTAGTCTGATTGGCAGGAAGCTGTGGTGTCTGGAAGCCCCCTTCACTTACAGGAAGTCTCTGTGGTCTAGCAGTTCTCTAGAGACAAGGCCCTGAATATCAGAGGGCTCCCCTTTGAATTTTATAAACATTTTTAAAAGCAGCAAAGAGTCCTGTGGCACCTTATAGACTAACAGATGTATTGGAGCATGAGCTTTCGTGGGTGAATACCCACTTCATCGGATGCATGTAGTGGAAATTTCCAAGGGGGATGTGTGTGTATATATATATATATATATATATATAAAATATGCAAACAAGAAGCAGGCTAGAGATAATGAGGTTAGTTCAATCGGAGAGGATGAGGCCCTCTTCTAGCAGTTGAGGTGTGAAAACCAAGGGAGGAGAAACTGCTTTTGTAGTTGACTAGCCATTCACAGTCTTTGTTTAATCCTGAGCTGATGGTGTCAAATTTGCAGATGAACTGATGCTCAGCAGTTTCTCTTTGAAGTCTGGTCATGAAGTTTTTTGGTTGCAGGATGGCTACCTTTAAATCTGCTATTGTGTATCCAGAGAGATTGAAGTATTCTCCTACAGGTTTTTGCATATTGCCATTCCTAATATCTGATTTGTGTCCATTTATCCTTTTCTGTAGAGACTGTCCAGTTTGGCCGATGTACATAGCAGAGGGGCATTGCTGGCACATCATGGCATATATTACATTGGTGGACGGGCAAGTGAATGAACCGGTGATGATGTGGCTGATCTGGTTAGGTCCTGTGATGGTGTTGCTGGTGTAGATATGTGGGCAGAGTCGGCATCGAGGTTTGTTGCATGGATTGGTTCCTGAGTTAGAGTTACTATGGTGCAGTGTGCAGTTACTGGTGAGAATATGCTTCAGGTTGTCTGTGGGCGAGGACTAGCCTGCCACCCAAGGCCTGTGAAAGTGTGGGATCATTTTCCAGGATGGGTTGTAGATCCCTGATGATGCGTTGGAGGGGTTTTAACTGGAGACTGAATGTGATGGCCAGTGGAGTTCTGTTGGTTTCTTTCTTGGGTTTGTCTTGCAGTAGGAGGCTTCTGGGTACACGTCTGGCTCTGTTGATCTGTTTCCTTATTTCCTCGTGTGGGTATTGTAGTTTTGAGAATGCTTGGTGAAGATTTTGTAGGTGTTGGTCTCTGTCTGAGGGGTTGGAGCAGATGCGGTTGTACCTCAGTGCTTGGCTGTAGACAATGGATCGTGTGGTGTGCCAGGGATGGAAGCTGGAGGCATGAAAGTAGGCATAGCAGTCAGTAGGTTTTCGGTATAGGGTGAGGTGGAAGCTGTTGAAATCATGGTGGAATTTTTCCAGAATCTCCTTCCCATGAACTATTTCAAACTTGATGACAATATATACTTCCAGATCAGTGGCACTGCTATGGGCACCCGCATGGCCCCACAATATGCCAACATTTTTATGGCTGACCTGGAATAACGCTTCCTCAGCTCTCGTCCACTCATGCCTCTTCTCTACCTACGCTACATTGTTGACATCTTCATCATCTGGACCCATGGGAAGGAGATTCTGGAAAAATTCCACCACGATTTCAACAGCTTCCACCCCACCATCAACCTCAGCCTGGACCAATTTACATGGGTGGTCCACTTCCTAGACACCACGGTGTAAATAAGTGATGGTTACACTAACACTACCCTATACCGAAAACCTACCAGCCACTATGCCTATCTTCATGCCTCCAGCTTCCATCCTGGGCACACCACACGATCCATTGTCAGAGATAAGGTTGTTTTTGAAATGTCTGAATATCCTAATTTTTAATTATGGCATTGTAACAAGGTTCCTTTTGCTTAAAACATGCATATGTTTTAAGCCTTAGCTTCACCTTGATGAAATATTTTGTTTGGCATAACGTAATTGTTTAAAATAGAAAAAAATGTTGTCTTTTCATGTCCTTTGTGCAAATCTCAGTAGTAATTGCTATAGTCAAATCCTGTAGATTTTACTCTAGAATAACTCCTATTGAATGCCAACTTTATTTTGCCCCTTCCTTTATCTGAAGCACTTAACCTACATACACCTATTCTTGTTGAGAAAATAAGGCTTTACAGCTCTGTTATCAATCAGTCTTGAGCAATTCACCCTTAATTCTGCAGCATTCTTTCCCTATTGCTTTGTGCTTTCTTGCTAGGCACATTTTTCTCTTCCCTGGACAGATTAATCTCTCTAAAGATGTTCTTATGCCAAACCTGCACAGAACTAACAAAGAGTTAAGCCAAATCCATAGTTGCAATAGATTCCGTGGTTTATTATGCATCTCACAGCACCGCTAGGCCTGGCTCATTGGCAAGTCTAATTGGTGCTCTCAGTACAGCTACAGCCCGTTGAGGTTCTTCCGCCCACGTATGGCAGGTTTTCAGCCAGCCAGAACATTCAAGGAGCTGTCAGGGAAGCCAGCTTAGCTTTGCTTGCTATCTCTGCTTGTTGAGTTGACATGAGACAAGTTATTACCATATAAATGAGATCAAGTCTTAGATAATTGCTGACTGAAAGTAAAACTGGACTGAATTGCTTGTGGCCGGAACTATTAAATGTATCCATCTAGTTTTTTTTTTTAAAAACTTTCCCCTCTTTCTACCCACTAGCCAATTCTACAAATTATATCAAGAGCCCTTAGGTCTTCAATCAGGCAACCAATTGTGGATTGATTTTTAGATTTAGCACTTTCTAGGGCTCCTTTCAATTCTCCATTTGCTATCATGAGTCTTGCACAGAACCTTGGAATAAGGTGGATATGGATGACAGTCAGCCTGACACAAATAATCGAGAGAGAGAAGTTATCCAACTCATTACTATGATCTTCTCTTAAAAAGTTCAAAGAATATGCTTTTGGTTCACTTGCTCAAAAATAACCCTTCTTGTACCTTCCTCTGATGTAGGTAGTAGTGGTCACTGTGGGGAACAGAATACTTGACTAGTTGGATGATGATTTTTGTTGTGGTATGGCAATTCTTTATGTGCTCTGCCTCTAATCATTGGAATGCTGTTTTGAGTGTGTGATGGGACCCCCAGGTTACAACCTGGAACTGTGGGACTGAAGTAGCTCATTAACTCACCAGCCTGGGTTATCTCTCATAATGCTCTGCTAGTGACAAGCAGCAAACTCCTCCAGGCACTGTTATCACTCAGCCAGCAATATGCAGAGGCACACTCAGCTAAGATGCATGAATACTCTGCTGGTGTTTCCCTGTGTATAGTTCATGAATCTCCCAAGCCTCCAGCCATGCACCTCAGGAATATACCATCTTGCACTACTCAAGAGAAGGTCTTGAATAACGCAAGATGGTTTTATTAACTAGTTCACCACTTTGTTAAAGGAAAGTGGATATGCACCAACTTTGTAACCTGAGCAGTTTTCCCAAGCACTTTAAACAAACTCACTGGTAAGCATAAAACATTAAAGTAAGTTACTAAAAATCTATCTTTCTGTAGTTAAGTGATTATAAATGGTAGGCATAAAGATCAGAGATAGTTATCAAAGGAAAATAAAGTAAGCATGCAGTCTAAATCCTGAACCTTATTAGACTAAGCAGTATTTGGATCGAGCGGTTTCTCTCACTCCCCTGGATGTTGCAGGCAGGTTAGTCCTTAATACATTGACTTTCCCTTTAAGCCTGGGACCAATCTCCTCAATTTAAGTCTGTCTTTCAGTATGCTTGTTGTTTTCAGTATAGGTGGGGGAGGAGAGAGGCGGTCTCATGATGCCTTTGTCCCCTATTTTATACCCTCAGTCCATGTGCCTGGAAAACACTAGTCCAGACATAGCGAAGCCCACCAGGACGAGTCATAGAGTTGAGCAATCCCTATTGTGTGGTGCTTCTGCAATGATCTTACAAAATTGTAAATCCTTTGTTTACAACTCCCCTACTGATTGATGGTGGTTTAATGCCCACCTGGATGTAGGTCACCTCCTTCGTTGTCATTAGAGAACTAGCAATGGGTGACTCCCAAACTCACAACATATTTCAATAACAACCATACAGCAAAACACTGAGCCACCCCCACCCAGATTGCCCCACAGAGAACTCTTACCCCCTCCTGGATCCTTGCACACTAAGTCCCTCAGCACTTGGATCCTGCTACCAGGCTGGGCCTACTCACCCATACCTGGTGTGCCTGGCACAGGGGAGCAGGGGCCCAGGATGTTTCAGGGGCAGGCCTGGCCCTTGCACTGTGTCAGGGTCGGGTGCAGCCTTGCTGCCGAGTCCCTGTCCTGGGGTGGGGAGAGGCTGCAGGGTAATCTCCCACCTCCATGCAACCAGTGGCCTGTGCTCCCCACTTCCATGTTGGAGCCTCCACATTTATTTATTGACCAATAAAATTTTCAGAATTTTAAAATATTGTGCAGAGAATTTTTAATTATTTTGGTGCAGAATCCCCTCAGAAATATGGGGTGATGTGCAGCTGTGCTGGTGGGACTGTGAGGAAGGTAGTGGCAGTGGGGATGTTTATGGGAAGGGGGCCCTGGGCAAGCAGTGTGATGTGCAGGGTGCTTTATAAAAATGTATTTTGGGATCTGGTTCTCCATTACTTATTCCGGTTTAACTTCAGTGTGGTGATACATGACATGGCCAGAGAAGAGAAAGGTGAGTTCAGTTCAGGCAAATATCAGGAAAATTTTCCTGAATGAAATGTATTAGACTGTGGAATATCCTCCCCAGGGAAATGGTGGAGGCTCCATTGGTTGGCACACTTAAAACATAGAACTCTAGAAGATATAGGGTGTGAGAAGAGAGATGGACATAAAGATGCATAGGTATTACAGTGGAGGGGTACTTTAAGAATGCCCAAGAAAGATCAGGGAGAGAGTGAGGGAGGTAATATCTTTTACTGAACCAACTTGTGTTCGTGAGAGACAAGCTTTCGAGCTTACACAGAGCTCTTTTCTGTGACCTGAAGAATTTGAAAGCTTGTCTCTCTCACCAACAGATGCTGGTCCAATAAAAGGTATTACCTCACTCATTTTGTCTTTAATACAGTGGTCTCCAACCTTTTTCATCTGGCGGGTGCCAGACAACGAGCCACGGAGGATCGTGGCGGCAGATGAGCATCCGCCAAAATTCTGCCAACAAGCGGCAACATCAATAAGCATTGCCACCAAAATGCTGCCGGCAAGTATTGTCATCCAGAGGCGTAATGTAACTCCAGATCTGCTGGGAATATAATGTAAAACACGTATAAAGGTGAAACTGAAAACTCTTCCTCCTTAACCATAGGCGTAGTTTGATTTCTATATTTTTGGTGGGGGGGGGCAGCTCCAGTCAGGCTGATGGGGCTGTATATGGGGATTGAGGGGGGCAAATTCTATGCTTGATTGAGGCTTGCAGTTTGGTGGTGGGGCAATACCACCCATTTCCCCAAGCTACAGCCAAGTTCTTAACCCATTTTTTTTCTCTCATCTTGCAAAACCACCATCTGACGGCTACTTATGCTACTTAACACCCTTCAGAATGTCCTTCACCTCAGTTAGATCTCTTACCTGCAGTAAGAGGATTGCTAACAAGATGATTTATTTTCATCTTCTTTGCCAGGAAAAACTAGAGGAACACCAGGTCAAAGAGGAAAGGAAAAGGCTACAGTTTAACTTCCCAATGCCACTTAATAGCACAAACTTTTAAAAACATAAATCCTTAAACTGCAGAGAAGATTATTTGAAAGGCAAGACTGCAACAGCCAGCTATGGCAGAGAAAATGGGCTACATCAAACAAAAAAGGGAAATGAGGCACTTCTTTGGGAATAGAATTAACCTAAAGCATGAAAATTCCATGCAATATGAATCATTCTGTGGGTGGGCTGGTGACTGGAGGATACTGGAGCACAGACAAGGAGGGAGAGAACATCTGAGGATTTGAAAAGAAAAGCCAAACAATAGAGGCAGCATGAATGAACAGTAAGATTAATATTTTAGACATCCTCTTTAAAATCATGTTGTTACAGTGCTTGAGGCATTAAATTTGCCAGACTGACTACTGTGGGAAATCAGTTTGCCTTAAGCACTGTGCAGTCATGGAGAATTCACAGAAGTTTTCAACCAATCTAATACATTATGCATCTGAGTTGGACAGAAGAAAACATAAATCTTAAACATAATAAAAATTTATGAAGGGGAAGAAAAGCGCGGAGTTTAAAAATGAAGTATCAAGGGGATGCCAAGGAGAAGGAACAGGCAAGGATGAGGGAAATGTTACAAGGAGGCACTTAAAGAAATGTTAGCTCTGGGAGATGGACTTATTTTACTAATGGGATGGGGGGAAATGAGGCATTGCCCATTGTCACACAGGGGCCAGTAACAATAGGAACAGCTGGTCTTGTAACAATGATTTCTTATTGCTGTCAATAAATGGCGATGCATACACACCCTACTTACTGAAGGGAAAAACAAAATTCATGTACACAGGTATGATGCTCATGTGTGGTTTATACCCTCAGCTAATCTTTAGTATCTTCCCCGCTGCCACCCCCAAACTAGCAGAGCTCTACTGGGCAATAGTGTACTTCCTGGATCTAAATAGGAAGCATTTTCCTATGTCCTTCCTGTTCCAGGCCGGGACTAAGGAAGGGAAGTCAGGCATTAAAATACAGTGTGAACTAACTTATGGAAAGTTATCTTTTATAGCACAAATGGGCAGGGGCAGGGATTGATGTGTTCAGTAGAATCCAGCAATGTGGCAGCAGAAGAGACCACCGGCCCTTGGTTGTGAAATAAAGGGGCTTTAATTTGATCATCCTGTATTACCCAACACATGGTTTGAAGGAATAGAAGTCCAGTGAACAGGACAACTTCCTTTTCTAAGGCTATTCTTATTCTCCTCTGCATGTGGCTCTTTGCATTGTATGTATTACTGTATGACTTTACTCTGTAGTAATTCTTGGCTTACCTGTTCCTGAGAGTTTGGTAATTGAAGCAGAATACATCTTTTTAAAAAAAAACAAACTAATTCTACCCCTCCCTCCCAAATCCCCCCACACCTAAAACCAAAGCAGAAGACAAATGCTGTGTAGGGAACGTCGTGTATTCTAAAAGGAAACCTAAGCAAAGCAGTAAATTAATGATCACATTAAGCCATCTGTAAAGCTGGTTCTGGAGACCTAGATTCTATTGCTCATCTGACAGAGCTAGAAAAAATGTCATTCATCCACGTGAAAATTTCCTGTCTAAACAAATCTTGATATTAGCGAAGCTGCACTCTTTCTGACTTCAGGGAGCTCTGTTCTGAATGCATCACTAGCAAAAACATGGTCAATAAGGTTCACCTCTCAGTAAATTCTACAAAAAGCATAGCCTTAGAGAGAACAAGTGTGTTGCTGACTATTTCCCCTCTCCCTCCCTGACTGGCATCTGTTAAAATGATGGAAGGGGTGGCAGGGAAAGGAAAGTGAATTTAAAACATTTTTTAGCTACAAAATTAAGCAATGAAAAAGTGGTAAGAAACACTAATCTCTAAGTCTGGATCTCAGTACTTTTGAGGGTGTTTAGGTGCTCAACTCCCATTGAGGATCTGGGTCCTCAGCCAGGAAGCAGCAGAGCTGGCCGGAGGTGGGGCAAGTGGGGCAATTTGCCCCGGGCCCTGCAGGGGCCCCACGAGAATATAGTATTCTATAGTATTGCCACTTTTTTTATGGAAGGGGCCCCTGAAATTGCTTTTCTCCAGGCCCCCTGAATCCTCTGGGCGGCACTGGGAAGCAGGATTTCAAAGTTGATTGTCATTGGATAAGGATTAAATTGTCAGGCCTGTATGGGCCACTGGTGAACGTTCTAACCTTCAGCATCGGAGCTCTGACTGCAAATGCCTTTCCTCTGCAGGAGTTTACATGGAGTGCAGACTCACTTGGTTACTGGCCATTTGCAGGGGTGCTATGAAAGCAACTGTCAGAGCTGCTGATTGACACTCCTGTGGAGACTACTTTCCTTTAAAGGAGTTACTACTTTCCTTTATAGGCCCTGCTTCTACAGTGAACTTGGTGCAGGTAGACAGGCTCTGCCCTTGCGGGGCTTCATTGAATTGTAATAGTCAATAAGGCTCTGCATGAGTGCAGGGATTTGCTCAAAGCACATTTGGGCCTTGGTTTATGTATGTATGTGGTGCTGCTGAGGGGTGGGATATTGAGCGATTTTCATGTTGTCTGAATGCCATTAGGGCTATCTGTTATAAGCACTGTGGCCAAGCATCATCTGCAGTTCTTGCTTTTAGTTATCCTTTTTTTACCTTCAGAGCTGAGTCTTCTGGCCCAAATGAATTAAATATAATACAGTCCTAGTATTGTATCCAAACAATAACTACACTCCTGAAGGCAATAAAATTTATTCAGTTTACAGTTAATTCTCTGATGGAGACAGAGTTTTCTTCAATTTGTGGATTCCTTTCTACCTCTCCTTTATAGAATTTCCCTTCAAAGCCTCTTCAAGCCTGTTTCTTTTACACAGGGCCATTGCAAGGAAGTTTAGCGCCCTAGGCGAAACTTCCACCTTGCACCCCCCCCAAGCTAACCCCACCCCTCCATGGCAGCTAACTCAGCCCCCCACCTGGGGAGCCCTCCCTGCGACAGCTAACCTCTCTCCCCGCCGTCCCCCCATGGCAACTAACCTTGCCTGGGGAGACTTCTCCCCTTCCCCTGACAGCTAACCCTGCCTGGGGAGACCTCCTGTGGAAACTAAACCTGCCTGAGTAGCCTGCCCCAGCTCATCTCGGCTCTGCCTCCTCCACTGAGCACATCAGCGCTGCTCTAATTCTCCTCGCCGCCCAGGCTTGCGGCGCTGATTGGAGGAAACTTAGAGCTGGGCTGTGTGCTCAGCAGAGGAGGCAGAGCAGAGGTGAGCTGGGGCAGGGAGCGGTTCCCCTGTGCGCCCCCCCATCGTTATTGTGGGCAACCCTCTCCGCGCGCCCCAACTCACCTCCACCTCCTCGCCTGAGGGGACTTTTAGGCGCCACCAACCACTAGGCGCCCTAGGTGGCCCCCTAGTTTGCCTAAATGGTTGCACTGGCCCTGCTTTTACACTAGGAAATTTTGCTTAAAAAAACCCAACCATCAAGGTCTCATTGCTGAACAAAGCCTCTGCAACCATAATTACTAAGCTTTTGTTAGCCTAATTAGTGGCAAAGTCTGACTGGAACCTGTCTTGGGTAAAATTCCCCAGCTGAATTTTACAATAGTATGACTGCTCAGTTTACAAATGAGTGAATTGTAAGTCAGAGCAGAATTTGTTCCTCTATGGGAATGGAACTGATCTTGCAGTACTTCGGCAGATAAAATTCTCATCAAAGTCATTGGGAATCCTGCCTGTGTAAGGATTTGAGGACTAGGTGCTATGTCTGTCAGTCTTAACTGGCTCCCATATCAAGAAATCTCTGTTAATGTAAATCCTAATGCAAATAGTCTAAATAGAGCATGGGGAGGTATCAGCACTTGGTATTTCTACACCTGCTTTTGTTGCCCATCTGATATTTTTATTTACCTCATTGTGTAGCCTCAAGTACAGTACATGAAAGATAGACCTGAGGACAACGTATAGGTGTAGAAGACAGGATTTTATTCTTGTTAAGTACTACCGCCTAAATTAGTAATAACTAGTAGGAGCTGGTCTAATAGTATTTAACAAATACTCAATTGGGTGAGGTTTGTCTTTGAATGTCATTTCTGTTCTTTGTAAATTTATTCAGCAGTTAAAAATATTTGACATATCACAACCATAGACTATCTGTGAATTATCTAACACTGCTGTTCAAAATTGAAACTGATCACTCAAGTCACTAATAATATCTAGCTCTTTTATAGCACTCTTCTTCAAGTGCATTACAAAGGAGGCAAATACCATTATCTTCATTTTATAGATAGGGAAACTGAGTCACAGAGCTAAAGCAACAGCTGCAACATCATCTGCAAGGTGAATGGCAGAACCAGGACTAGAACTTACAATTCCAGAGTTCCACTCTATGGCTCCATTAGCTAGGTCACATGGTTTTTCTTGTGATATGTAACCCCTGTCGCGTAGGTAATTTGTCTTATGTGCTTGTAATGTATGCCACATACAATGGAACCTCTAGGTGCTATCATGGTCTAACTATTTAATAATACTGGGAGAATAAACATTCAGTGTTTGAATAAATGAATCAGGTAGACCAGTCTGCAAGCTGTTTGAGATCCTTGGCATCATAGTACTATGATACATGCATTGTATATTACTATTTATTATTGTTGATAAAACTGCTACACTCACAGTTACAGATAATGTCTTTAAATATCTGCTGTTTGTTTAAGGAAGCAATGAACCAAATTCATCCCTGGTGTAGTTTAGCCCAGGATATTTTAGAAATTTGGTTTCTGTATTTTACTAATCTGTTGCATATGTTGACAACAAATTTGGAAGATAATGTGTAAAGTATAATTTAAAGCATATTAAAATACAGGATAGCTCTGCATCCCTAGCTGTTAACTCTGTGTGTGTGTGTGTGCGTGTGTGCGCGCGCGCGTGTGTGCACAGCTAGGGATGGGATGCAGAGGTATCCTGTACATATTGACAATTATGATTTTAGTCTGAGTAAAGGAAAGACACGCATATTAATTACTTTGCTCTTCCAACTGTACTGAATATAAAAATGGTCTTATGTCAGATTTGAGTGTTTTATTCTCTTGACTGCTACACTGAAGCATTATCTGAGATTGCAGCCTGAGCTCTCTTTTAAAAGTAGCTAATTTTCATCCTTGGAACCAAATCGTGTAGTGCTTACTTAAATAAGATTCCCATTGACTTCAGTGGGGGTTTTGCCCAAATAAAGACAATAGAATTGACTATATATAGGGCCACTGAAGTCACTGGAAAGACTTTTATTGACTTTAAAAGGTTTTGGATCAGGCCCTTAGTCCTCAGTGGTGATGGTGATGTCAGTAGACTCAGTGGCAATGGAATCAGACTTCCAGATTATAGACCTGATTATGCAAATATATGTGCACATCTGTTTGGCTACTCAGGTGAATGATTTGGCTGTGTGATTTCTGATCCAGCCCTTAGGCTTCAGTAAAAAGGCAAAAGATTCAGAATGCACAGCCACATTGTTAGAGATACGGAACAAAAGCTTTTAATAAAATATTTAACATCTCCAAAAGAATCATAAATGAGCGATTGACTTTAATCTCAGTATTTTTAAGTATACCTTCCTTGCAGTTTCAGTAGCACGCAGAAGACCTGTTGGGTTGCGCCACATGCAACATATATGAAAACATGATCCTTTCCTGAAGAGCGTACAGTTGAATGTGGAGAGGGTGGTAGTGGACCAGCTCAGGACGGTGTTCTGTACACAGGGAGCATCATGACAAGATGTGGAGACACTTCTTGGAAAAGTGGACAATACATGTGGTGAGTCTGCCATTGTTACAATAATGTAGTGGTGGGCGGGGCTGGTAATATGGAAAGACCCCAGGTGGCTAATTTAAGACCTCGAAGGAAAAGATGAGGAGTTTGAATGGGATTTGTTCCTATTGCCTGTTTATGCAGCTCTCCTGAACCTCAGATAAAAGTCTGAGTTTTGGGAGTTGTAGGATTAGATCCCTGCTCCTTTCTCTGTATGCGTACGTGTGACTTATCTAGTCATTTTGTGTGTTGTCCACAGCACATGCAGTCACTAGGCTGTTTGTTTGTTTTTTATATCCTCCAAGATCATCTCTTTTCTTCGCTATGTCCTGCACTGTTCATTAGAAATTTTTAATAAAAATGTTTTAAAAGTGAGGCAGATGGGCAGCTGTGAAGTGCAAAGGGCTCTAGCAGTTGCATTGCTCTAGCCTCGCTTTCTCTCCAAATACATAGGTTCCTTCACTTTCTGAATGCAATCGGTCTAGAGACACAACCCACCACAGGCTAACTGTTTGTTTGTAGCATGATTTTTATCTAGGTCAAATGCACTGAAGTTGAGTAATTCACAAATTTTAGATTTTATCAGCTGGTCATCTGTTCATTCATAGAATTCTCTAAACTTGATCCAGTGTGTATATGCATCTGTGCTGCATGTTACAATTGATAAAAACAAACTTGACATTTAGGTCATGCAGGAGCACCTAAAAATATTAGATAGTTGTGTCTTTTTATTAATATTTGTTTTTGTGAGACCTGGAAAGTTGTTGTGTCAGAACCAAGGTCCAATAAAATATTCATTATAGGAAAAAAAGTAAGAGCTATTAGTGGCAAAATTGCTGAAAAGATTCTTTAACCTCTTAACTGAGGGAGAGCGGTATAGTGGCTAGGGTGTTAGCAGTGGCAGATTAGCCACTGGGCTTATGGGGCCCATGCCCAGGGGCCCCAGCCAACTGGAGGGCCCAGAACCCTGGGCAGAGAGAGCCCCTGTGCCCTGACCCCGCTCCTGGGCAGTAGCACTGGGTGGGGTGGCTGTGGCACCAGGGGAAGCCGCCTGTGTCCCCAACCCTGCTCCCGCACTTAAGTTTTACCTCACTTAAAAACTACTTGCATACTAAATCAGATCTAAAAATATAATGTCTCAGCACATTATTACTGAAAAATTTTTTGCTTTCTCATTTTTACTATATAACTATACAATAAATCAGTTGGAATATAAATATTGTACTTACATTTCAGCGTCTAGTATACAGAGCAATATCAGTCATTGTCTGTATGAAATTGTAGTTTGTACTGACTCGCTAGTGCTTTTTATGTAGCTTGTTGTAAAACTAGGCAAATATATAGATGAGTCGGTATACTTGGAAGACCTCTGTGTACCCCCAAGGGTATGCGTACCACTGGTTGAAAACCAGTCATCTAAACCATCCAAGACAGATGACTATTCAGCCTCCTTTTGAAAACCTCCAGTGAAGGAGCTTCCATGACCTCCTGAGGCAGTCTGTTCCTGACTATAAGAATAGTAGGACAATGGAAGCTTTTTCCTGGGATTTAATGTAAATCTGCTATGTTGTAGTTTGAATCCATTGCCTTTTGTCCTGCGTTCTGTGGCAAGAAAACAATTTTTTTTAGTGGCAGCCTTTCAAGTATTTAAAGACCCTATCATGTCTACCCTCTTTTCCAAACTAAACATACCCAGTTCTTTTAGCCTTTGCTCATATGGCATGTTTTCCATCCTTTTGAACATCTTTATCACTTGCTTCTGGATCCTTTTCCAGTTTCTCTCCATCCATTTTATACATTGGTGACCAGAATTGGACACAGTACTCCAGGTGAGGCCTAACCAGTGCCAAGTAGCGCGGTACTATCACCTCCTGTGACTTGCATGCTATGCCTCTGTTAATGCCACTTAAAATTGCATTTGCTTTTTTTTCTTGCAACTGCATTGCATTGTTGACTCATGCTGAGGTTATGATAAACCACAACTCCCAGATCCTACTCAACAGTGCTGCTGTTAAGACAGTTATCCACCATTCTGTATGTGTGCATTTGGTTTTTCTTCTCTTAGTGCAGCACCTTACATTTGTAAAAGCAGCAAAGAATCCTGTGGCACCTTATAGACTAACAGACGTTTTAGAGCATGTCACTTGCTCCAAAACGTCTGTTACTCTATAAGGTGCCACAGGATTCTTTGCTGCTTTTACAGATCCAGACTAACACGGCTACCCCTCTGATACTTGACACCTTACATTTGTCTTTGTAGAATTTCATTTTGTTGTCTATAGCCCAGTTCTCCAATTTATCAAGATCCCTTTGAATTTTAGTTCTATCATCTGAAGTGTTGGCAACCCTCCCGCTCAGCTTTGTGTCATCTGCAAATTTGATCCGTATGCTCTCAATTCCTACATCAAGGTCATTAATAAAGCTGTTAAATAACACTGGACCCAGAATAGATCCCCATGGAACCCCACTTGAGACCTCACTCCAATCTGACCATTCAATAGTTATTCTTTGTTTGCGTTGTTTAACCAGTATGTATCCACTTAATGATAGTTCTGAGCCTGCGTTTCTCCACTTATGAGAATGTCATGTGGGACTATGTCAAAAGCCTTGCTACAGTCCAGATATAATGTTCACCACATTCCCCCATCCACCAAACCAGTTTATTCAATTCAGTGAAGCTTTATTCACATGTCAAGCTAGACAAGTATCCCCCCAAGAATCTGTCAGAGGTAGATAAAATCCATCTGGGATGGGACATTGTGTTTATTGTCCATTCCAGACAGTTTTTCTTTATTGCTTTTTGTTGAGAATTTTGTTAGGGCTGTCAATCACTGTTAACATGCAATTAACTCAAAAAAATTAATTGTGATTATTCGCAGTTTTAATCGTACTGTTAAATAATAGAATATCAGTTGAAATTTTATTTATTTTTGGATTTTTTCTACATTTTCTAATATATTGATTTAAATTATATTCTGTGTTGTAAAGTGTACAGTGCTCACTTTATATTACTTTTGATTACAAACATTTGCATTGTAAAAATGACAGACAAAAGAAACAGTATTTTTCAATTCAACTCATACAAGTACTGTGGTGCAAACTCTTATCATGAAAGTGCAACTTATAAATGTAGATTTTGTTTTGTTTTTGAGTGCAGTTCTGTAACAAAAAATGTAAAACTTTAGAGCCTACAAGTCCACTCAGTCCTATTTCTTGTTCAGCTAATAGCTAAGAGACAAGTTTGTTCACATTTATGGAAGATAATGCTGCCTGCTTCTTATTTACAATGTCACCTGAAAGTGAGAAAAGGCGTTCGCATGGCACTTTTGTAGCCATCATTACAAGGTATTTATATGCCAGATATGCTGAACATTCATCTGGTTCTTCGTGCTTTGACCACCATTCCAGAGGACATGCTTCCATGCTGACGATGCTTTAAAAAGATTTGTGACTGAACTCCTTGGAGGAGAATTATATGTCTCCTGCTCCATTGTTTTGCCCACATTCTGCCATATATATTTGTATTATGGTAGTCTAGGATGACGACCCAGCATATGTTTGATTTAAGAACACTTTCACTGCAGATTTGACAAAACTCAAATAAGGTACCAATGTGAGATTTCTAAAGATAGCTGCAGCACTCAACCCGAGGTTTAAAAATCTGAAGTGCCTTCCAAAATCTGAGAGGGATGAGATGTGGAGCATACTTTCAAAAGTCTTAAAAGAGCAACACTCTGATGCAGAAACTACAGACCCCAAAGCACCAAAAAAGGAAATCAACCTTCGGTTGGTGACATCTGACTCAGATGATGAAAGTGAACATGCGTCGGTCTGCACTGCTTTGGATCATTATTGAGCAGAATCTGTCATTAGCCTGGATGCATGTTCTCTGGAACTGCGGTTGAAGCATGAAGGGACATATGAATCTTTAGCGCATTTGGCACGTAAATATATTGCGATGCTCGCTACGATAATGCCATGCAAACACCTGTTCTCACTTTCAGGTAACATTATAGATCAGAAGTGAGCAGTATTATCTCCTGCAAATGTAAAAAAAAAACTTGTTTTGTCTGAGTGATTGGCTGAACAAAAATTAGAACTGAGTGGATTTAGGCTCTAAAGTTTTTTACATTGTTTTTGAGTGCAGTTATTTTTTGTACATAATTCTACAATTGTAAGTTCTACTTTCATGATAAAGAGATTTCGTACAGTATTTGTATTAGGTCAACTGGAAAATACTATTTCTTTTGTTTTTTACAGTGCAAATATTTGTAATCAGAATAAATATAAAGTGAGCACTGTACACTTTGTAGTCTATGTTGTAAGTGAAATCAATAAAATTGAAAATGTAGAAAACATCCAAAAATATTTAAATAAATAGTATTGTATTTAATCTTTAATTTTTTTAAATCACTTGACAGCCCTATTTTTTTTTTTTTTTGGTCCTGATTCATGATGGTCTGTGGGGGCAGTATGATAGAAAGTGCTTGTCTGTCTCAGACACTGATTGCACACTCCCCCTTGGGTTTGGACAGTGCTTTGTATAACTCCATCTCATATCCAACACATTCCTGATTGTCATTTTCCTACTCATGTATCATGCTAGCAAGCTCTGGAAATTAAGTCATGCCATTAAATTCTTTTATTTTCAGGAACATCCTTCTTCCAAAATGCATAAAATGTGGTCAAGTCAAATAGCCTTCCCTAGGCTCATCTTTCCTCCCGATAAACTTCTAGATAATTTCAATGGTGAATCTGGTCATTTATATTGACCTTTTTAATAGATAAACAATACCTGCAGCTGTAGGCAATGTATTTTCAAGGAGAAATAAGCAATCCAGCTCATATTATTTAGAATGTCAATTGGCTTTAAGGTCATTGCAGCTTGTGCACTCATCTGTGAAGAAGTATCATAACTGACCTTTCGCAGGAAAAAGTTTGAAGGGGAAATTCCAAGTAACAGGGATGATAAAGACTTATTCCTATTGGCACCTATGTTGCTGATATCACCTACCACTCACTACCTGTGAAAGCAGGCCATGATAGGCTTTTTCCTTGACTCACTGGCTATTTTACTAAATTTAGGAGATGGAGATTCTTATAATTACAAAATGCTAATACTCAGCCCTTTCATATTGCACTATCCCAGATGCTCACATACTATGGTGATGAGCATGGGATTTTGAATACATTAGAACTGTGACAGTAGTGAAATTGCTATGTAATATCGTTATAAACACTGTGACCTAATCGGTAATGGGAAGTTGTAGTACATTGGGTTATAAGACTTTGCTGAATGAATGCATTGATCTAGCTTCATAGGGGACTGTGGGAAGAACAAATAGGAAGAAAATGGCCCCAGATGAGGACTCTCTAGCTTTATCCATGTTTTTTTTTTCAAGTGTGCGCCATCAGCTTTGAAGATCTTACATACTGTCTCCAAAAAGTGCAAGCCTTGTTCTGCCAATGCTCATGACCACCCACGCCTTACAATAGTCTTTTGACCCCCCCCCCTCCATCCCCACTCCCCTTTGGAGCAGGACTCCCTGTTTCAGAAATGCTGTGAAGGAAATCACCCATTTTTCATGAGCCGGTCACAGCATAAATAGCAAATTTTGCAGATGTTATGTCATGAACAACCTGCTGTTCACTGACTCGCCATCCCTCTGCCTAGGAGACTTGTGACCATATTGACAAAGGTATTTATGTGCCTTTTGGATCCCTGCTCTGACTGACTGAAAGCAGATGTCCCGCTTCTGAGGTGAATGCCCTGTCCTCCAGGCTGTTGGCTATAGTGGGGCAAGGAGGGTGTTCAGTCTCTTCTTCTGTCTGTGGGCATCTGTCTATTCTATTCATGAGCAAGAGCTGACCTGGCATTAGGAATCTTATTCCAAGAGAGGGTTCACAGCTAAGAATCCTGAGTCGTGAGAGGTACTCGATCAGGCAACTGGTACCCAGTTCAATGGAAGTTAAGTACCTAAGAGCCTTTGTGAATCTAGGTCCTAAGTCATGCCACTTTCCACTTTATTTCACTCATGGCTGCTCAGTTTTATGATGTCAGAGAATCCCTTTCTTAGGCACCTAACTCTCCCTTTGCGTGAGGACCATGGCTGCCTAATTCAGAGCAGAGATTTTCACTAGGCAGCAGGGTGCCTAGGAGTTAGGCATCACACACTGAGTGTTGGAATGTCTAAGCCCCTTTGTGTATCCAGTCTTTTGAGTGCCAACTATCCTGCCATAATCCTGGTTAAAAACCCCTTGCTCTCTTCTCCAGTTTCTCTTGTCCCCCCTGATAGTACTTTTGATGCCATGTAACTTTTTTTCATTTATTTGTCTGTTTTGTGGATATATTCTGTAAGCAGATGCTATACACATAAGGAATGATTCAGTTGGAGAGTCAGGCCCTAAGCAAATTTTACTGCTGAAGTGCAACAGCTTCCAAAAAGAACTGCATAACAATAGGCAATTTTGTCTTGGAAAAATGATTGTATGTTCAGATAAATGGAATTTGTAAGATTTATAGGCCTGATTTGCCACCACTTCATACCTTGTATAGTACCTTACAGTTGCAAAAAGTGAGTGCAAAGTGGATGTGATGCTCTGTCAAATTAGAATGCTAACATTTCACATCCACCTTGCACAGGTGTAAATAACTACACAGTGTGGAAAGCAACAGGCTCTGTATGGAATTGCACCATCTGTTGAATGCAAGTGATGTTATGCTCCTTATGCATAATGGTAAGAGAGAAGCTGTAGCAAGAGCAAAAATGCTTTAGAGGTAATTCTGTGTTGTAGTCTAGCTAGAATTGTTAATGTTCACACACTCTGTATCCATTCAGCATGATCCATTTGGGAAGTGGCTTGGGGAAGTTTGAGGCCAGATTGAGCCCTCCCATTGTAACACTCAGCACCAGAGGTAGTCAATAGGTAGCCCATGAGCCAAATCTGGACCATCAGATGCTTTCCAAGGACCCCACAATTGTTTGATTTACTTATCATTTTTTAATTTTTTCCCCTGGAGTCTGGACCTTGACCAAGAAATTTGGATCATGAAAAAATTGACTACTCCTGCTTTAGACTAAGGAAGAAATCTCTGAAAGAATCCACCTTGCAGAATCCCTCCTGAATTGCTCCACCAGTTGACACCTTTATGAACAGGCTGCTCTTCTGCCCCCTCAAACTTTCAAGAATCTCCTAGGATCTGTTTGGATTCCTTGACTTGTCTGGGTGGAGGTCCTGTGCTTTCACATTGGCTGTGGTGCTGCAGGTGCCTCCACTGTTCTCACAAGAGCTGTGCTAGGATGGCTCCCATGCCTGTAGCTGTCCCTAAAGTGCCCCATCCCAACTCAAGGATGGGATCCAAAAAAGGAATGCACAGAAGAGGTAATATAGCCTTTGGTCCAGTCCCACTTCACCTTTTCCCTGCCTCCCCTCAATGAGGATCCTGTGTACCCATCTGAACAGAACAATCTTGATCAGTTTATACTTCAGCCCTGGATCATGGAGCACATTTTACTCCAACACAACATGGGAGATGTGACCTGGACAGGGAGCCTGGCCTATAGAGAAGAATGGGAGCATAAGTCACCTGAAATACAACTTCCTCAAGACACTGTGGCAGCATTTCTGAGTCAGTTTGGTTTTCAGTATTCAAATTTTTGCTGGAAAAATTGTAATTTTCTGTGGAATGAAAGTCCATTTTTTTAACCCATAAGGCATTCTTTGAGGGAGAGCTCCATGGCTCTGGAGCATCTGGAACCCCAGTGGATCAGCAATCATTGAGGGGAATGTATACTAGGTAGATTACCATTACTATAACAGGTGATGGCAAAGATCCTGACAGCAAGTAAGGATTTATTGTAAGTAAGCCACTGTAATAGTTTGGTTTTTAAGAGTTGCTGTTACTTACAGCAGCATGGTATTTAATCTACATTGTGTATTTCAACCAAAGTGTTTACGCATCTATTCTTAGATTTATGGGATATGTCCTTCATACATTCTTTGCTGCTCAGAATCATCAAAAGTATAGCAAAACCCATTGAAGAACCCACAGGCTTGTACTCTTTCATACCAACAGGGAAAGCAAAATCCAGAGTCTAAGCGCTCCACTGAGAATGACCCGCATTGAGTCTCAAGCATGCAACTAAAGGGGCTTTGAGCAGCAGTGTCCAGCTGATCTAAGCTGTTGGAATGGTGTATAGACAAAATGTTTAGAGCAGTGCATCTCAAACTTTTTTTTTGTGGACCACTTGAAAATTGATGAAAGTCTCAGCAGACCACTTAATGATCTTCCCAAATGTTAGCTAACTATTGTAAAGTGCTTTGGATAAAAGTGCTATATTAAAAAAAGTATTTGTAGAACTTTTTTGTTCTACAAATAAAAGCACACAACTCATATTTTAATATCAGTAATCTTACCTTTCTAATGTGATGGATGTGCCCTCTCTCCCCTGCCACGGCAGCCCCCAAGCTAGTGCTGGGAAGGAGGGCCATATCTTCCCGACAGCTGCAGCCCTGGAGCTGGGGAAAGTTGCCTCTTTCTCTGGCTGCCGCAGCCCTGCACATCCCAAATTTCCTCCACTTCCTCTTCTCACCCCACTTCTCCCTCCCACCTACCCCCTATTCCCTCCAAGGCCACCACGTCACCTTACATGTGCATCTTCTCCAGGGTCCAGGTATCTAATTAATGGAGCCATGCCTGCACGGCTCCACTAATTAGGTGGGTGGCCCTTCATTCCCTCATGTACGGCCACCAAGGCACACACCTTAGAAGGAACTATCCACAGACCACCTGAATGGAGCTTGCGGACCACTGGTGGTCCACGAACCACAGTTTGGGAACCTCTGGTCTAGAGTGTTTGTATAATATAAATGCATACTTTATATAAATACCTGTGTTGTGATAGGAATTATTATTTGTCGACCCTCAGAGGTCCAATTTGATTCAGAAATGCTCCCAAAAGGTCAGATACCAATTTGGACCATATGGGTACATCTTGACAGAAAATTGTCAACATTTCTGGTATTTCTTGTTTCTGGCTGGGCAGAAAGTGCTACAAAAATATCTTAAGCTTGGTATTTCAGCATATTTGCTCCCACCCAGAAGCAGGAATTAAAGCTAACAATGTTTCTAAGCAGCAAAAATGTTTAAGTAACTGACCTGTGTGTTGGAGCATCTTACAGTCTTTAACACATTTATCCTCGCCACATCTCTGGGTGGCATGGAAGTACTTTCCTTCTCCATTTTATGGGTGGGATACTGAGAGATTAAGGGACTTGCACAAGGTCATATAGGCAGCCACTAACAGGGAATTGAACCTAAGTCTTGTGTCCTAAACAAGCACCCAAACCACTGGGCCATTCTTCTCTATTTTGCCTCTACTTAATGGGAAGATTCCACCAGGAGGTAAACTATCCTTCTGATCAGACAATCAGGATTTCCCTGTGTTCTGCATTAGATGAGACCCTTATCTTAGAATCATAGAATTGGAAGGGACCTTGAGAGGTCATCTAGTCCAGTCCCCTGCACTCAAGGCAGGACTGAGTATTATCTAGACCATCTTGCATGAGATGGGACCTTCTTTGCAAAATTAAAGGCCTGATCCTGTGAGGAGCTGAGCACCTCTGACAATGTACTCAGTGCCCTCAACTCCTATTGACTTCTTCGGAGCTGAAGTATCTGAGTGTGCCACCGCATAGGCCCTTAAGGCTATTGGAGAAAACTGGGGAATCCTAGACTGGCTGGTGAGTTTCCTATGACAACTTGCTTTAATGGGATGGAACGTGATGATCAGAACTTCTTTAGTTCTTCAGGCAAAAGTTCTTCTTTGGGGTTAAATATAGAAAAATGTAAATATAATTGCCATGTTGCTCCTTGAGTGAGAAAAGTAAGGGTCAGATGGCTGGAGCTCTTTGATGCATATGCAGTGAGTTTTCAAACGTTGAGGTGGGGGAATGAAAAGACAATCATTTCACAATCAGACAAGCTGCACAGGTTACAAATCTTTGCCAGAGGATTTCCTAATACTTACCAGATAATATCTCTCTAAGCTGCTGCAGAACACTGGGGGTTGTGGGGCATTTGTTCGGGAGATAATCCGTAGTGTTTGTAATGCATTTTGTTGCATATATGGTGTACTCTCCTGTTGTGTGATGTAATGTAACATGGCATGTGGTGTTATAAATAGAACTAGAGATCTTGAAAAAACCAGCCTGGCAGGCAGGCTCACTGTCACTCTCTCTTTTTGAAATACTTTCTGAGCTCTCACTACGCTAACTTTTTTTTGCCAACAGGCACCCTCCCTTCTCCCACCCTGCAGTTCAGGTTTCTGTGAATCTGTTGGACTGGAATGGTTTGCTCCCAAGTTTCCTCTCCTTGTCAACTGCACAGCAGAGGCACTAAGACTTCAGGGGACCAGGTTCCTGCTACAATCACACTCTTTCTCTATGCATTTGTCTATCCATTTCTAATAACTCCTTGCCAGGGGCAAGATCCTAATCTTAGTACCCTGGTATAATTACACAAGTCCATGGAATTAATCCACTTGTACAATAGCATAACTGAGATCAGAATGTGGCCTTATCTTCTCCCTAACGTTTCTTTCCCTCTTCTCCTCCCTTTTAGCGTTGCACTTAAGTCTTTATGATCCCAAGCACAACGGCCCTTTTTTATTGGTTCAATGAAAAGGGACACCCAGAAGAGAATGATCTATGGTACCCTTTGTGCTGTGGCCTACAATGTCCTTCTGAAAAAAGTCCCTGGGGTATTTAGCAACCACACTTGATTAAGAGCCTGGTCTTGAGTTTCCTGGTGCTTCTAGAATTGCTCCAGGGCACTGTTTCAGTATTGACTGAGAAGAAATACTGAATTACTAGCATCAATTTCAGAGCCACCTGGGTTTTCCATAGAGGTCTCCTATCCAGCTACTAACCAACACTCTCTTAACTTGAGAGTTTTGAGAGACTCAAACTTATAGACTTTAAGATCTGAAGGGACTATCATGATAATCTAGTCTGACCTCCTGTACATTGCAGGCCACAGAAACTCACCCACCCATCCTGTAATAAACCCATAACATCTGGCTGAGCTACTGAAGTCCTCAAATCATGATTTAAAGACTTCAAGTTGCAGAGAATCCACCATTTACACTAGTTTAAACCTGCAAGTGACCCGTGCCTCATGCTACAGAGGAAGGAGAGTTGATAAGATCATATCCCAAGTGATATGGCTGCCTAATTGTAGCCTACTACTCAATAGTTACCAGGCTAGAAAACATCAGACATACAAACTGATCTAATGTGCAACTATTTTTAGATTTGTTAGTATTTGTACTTCATTATAGAGTCCTAGTGCAGGAGATATAGGCATACTTAGAGGGTTGTTTTTCATTAGCAGCATGTAGTTTTGCCTTCACTTCTCCTATAAAATATGGACTGTAAAGCATTAGGCTCAGTTTCTGAAATAGAGGGCAGTTAAACCAGAATAAATGAATTGCATTAATGTTTCAATATGAGACTCCTTATGTTTCCCACAAGTGCATCCCACAGATTTTTAGAGAAATTGTAAATATGAATGATTGATAAATCATTGCACAGTGCATTTTCCTCTGGCAGTGAATAATAAGCTGTTCTTATGGTTTCTGAACTAAAATACTTAAAAACACACAGAACCAAGACACAGTAGCTGGGAGAGTGTGTTAAGGACGTAGAGTGCCTGAATAATGTGATGCAATATGGACAGGTGTCTGACACAGAGGTGACAAGGTGCAAGTTTAGGTTTGGTGGTTTTTCTGCCTCTTTGAAAGGTCCATTACAGAGTTCCTTTCCCATCCATTGGTTTATGTTTGTCACAACTTTATTTGTGAAATCGTCTCCTCTCTGGCCCAGGTGACTCCAGTTGACCTCAGTGGGCATTGGATAAGGCCCTTAATAACTTAGAGCACAATACCTTCCCCTCACCCCAAAATGCTAAAACTCCTTATATCCTCTTCACTGCAAACTGAGTGTCAAAAACAAGAGTATTATGGCAGTTTATTAGTGTAAGATTTACACTGCTCTCTCTCTCTCTCCCCCCTGCCCCCAAATCCTAAGGATTTCTGATACAGTGATAAAGTCCCTAAAAGAATTGAGCTGTCTAATAATGTTCATTGTCCTTTGGTTGCATTGCACATTAGAGCCATCATCTCCCAATGCTGAAAAAATACTCAGGCATTCATTTTTGAAGGATGTATCTTTCTTTTTAAAGGTTGGATCAGCCTCCCTGCAGTTCCTGAAATGTTAAAAAACCAAACAGAATGCAACTAGCAGTTAATCAGGCTGTTTACAGACTTCCCACTGATCGATCCCCTACACATGAAATCATTAACCAGAGAGAATGTTAGCACATGAATGCTGCACTGATGTGCAGCTCCACACATTGTGTTTGGCTCAGTAGCCTCGAAAAAATAAAACAGATTCAGCCTAAAGCAACATAACTCTTATTAAATCTCACAACTGATGCTTCTGTCTATAGCATTGGACATAAACATGCTCTTAATTTCTATCTTCACATGCCATCTTGAAAAGGGAACATTTTACTGGAGTAAATTATTAATGACTTTTTTTTACTTTTCCTCTCCTTTTATTCAGTTACACTCAAACATCTTCAGTTAAATCTCATCTGCTATGATGTTACCCTGCTCCCAGTTTTGGGGGTCAAATGTACCCATCTGGATGCACTGTATTTAATGTTCTTCTCCTTTTATTTTATAGATGTTCTTTGCATTAGGGCTTCCCTTTATCTCTTGGATTTATTCTCTTCCAGTTTCAGGGATTTATTTGTATCTGCTTTATGGAAGAATAGTCAAAGTAATGACAGTCTTTCCTCATTCGACTTTCTTCCTCTGGTTACAAATATTTGTTCCTCCTCACCTGGAACTAGGGTATACGACATTTCAATGCAGGATCAACAAGGCTAGACTCTGGCAACTGTATTTAGATGCATATGACAGCCATGTATTATACCTCCTAATACTACTCAGTCTGATGTTTCGGGGAAGTGCTGCATGGTGCAGCATAGCAGGCATAGATTTAGTAAGCATTTCAGCGTTCCAGATTCCCAAGCCAGTGGAGTTCATGTACGTTATGAAAGGTAGTACACTGCAGCTAGAGCACAGACCAGAAATGACCTTCTCAGTGCATGAGCTCATCCTCTTGGCCAGATGGTACTAGGGAGGGATTGCAAGTGCTTTGGAGGATAGGATTAAAATTCAAAATGATTTGGACAAAATGGAGAAATGGTCTGAAGTAAAGAGGATGAAATTCAATAAGGACATATGCGAAGTACTCCATTTAAGAAGAAACGATCAGTTGCACACATACAAAATGGGAAATGACTGTCTAGGAAGGAGAGCTGGGGTCATGGTGGATCACAAGCTAAATAGGAGTCAACAGTGTAACTGTTCTTCTCCCCTCCCCCCTCTCCAAAAAAAAAAGGCAAACATCATTCTGGGATGTATTAGCAGGAAAGTCGTAAGCAAGACACAAGATGTAATTCTTTCACTCTACTCTGAGCTGATAAGGCCTCAACTGGAGTATTTTCTATTACTGGACACCACATTTCAGGAAAGATGTGGACGAATTTAAGACAGTCCAGAGAAAAGCAACAAAAAGGTCTTGAAAGCATGACCTATGAGAGAAAATTGAAAAAAATTTTGTCTGGAGAAGAGAAGACTGAGAGGGGACATAACAGTTTTCAAGTACAGAAAATGTTACAAGCAAGGAAGAGAAATTGTTCTCATTAACCTTCAAGGATAGGACAAGAAGCAATGGGCCTAAACTGCGGCAAGGGCGGTTTAGGTTGGACATTAGGAAAATCTTTCTAATTTTCAGGATAGTTAAGCATTGGAACAAATTTGCCTGGGGAGGTTTTGGAATCTCCATCGTTAGTGGTTTTAAGAACAGGTTAGACAACATCTATCCTGAATGGTCTAGCTATTACGTAGTCCTGCCATGAGTGCAGGGGTGTCATGGTATAATTCCCCACTCTGAACCTTAGCATCCAAAAGATGGGGTACCAGCATGAATTCCTCTAAGCTTGAGCACCAGCTTAGAACCTGTAGTGCTGCCACCAACCAGGAATTCCAGTGCCTGGTACGCTCTGGTCCCCACAAAACCTTGCCTGGGAACCCCCAAGACCCAGACCCTCTGGATCTTAACACAAGGAAAGTAAACCCTTTCCCTCACCATTGCCTCTCCCAGGCTTCCCCTCCCTGGGTTACCCAGGAAGATCACTGTGATTCAAACTTCTTGAATCACAAAACAGAGAGGACAATTCACCTTCCTCCCTCCTTCTCTTTCCCCCTCCCAGACTCTTCCAGAGAGAAAGTAATCCTGGCACAGAGAGAAATCAGCCTCTCTCTCCCTCTTCCCTCCTTTCTCTCCACCAATTCCCTGGTAAATCCAGACCCAGTCCCCTGGGGTCTCACCAGAATAAAAAAACAATCAGGTTCTTAAACAAGAAAAGCTTTTAATTAAAGAAAGAAAAAACAGTAAAAATTATCTTTGTAAATTTAAAAAAAAAAGAATAGGTACAGGGTCTTTCAGCTATAGACACTGGGAATACCCTCCCAGCCTAAGTATACAAGTACAAATTAAAACCCTTTCAGCCAAATACACATTTGAACTCCTTCCAACCAAATACACATTTGCAAATAAAGAAAACAAACATAAGCCTAACTCGCCTTATCTACCTAGTACTCACTAGCCTGAACTTATAAGAGCCTGTATTGGAGAGAAACCTGGTTGCACGTCTGATCCCTCTGAGCCCCCAGAGTGAACAACAACCAAAACCTAACAGCACACACAGAAACTTCCCTCCCTCAAGATCTGAAAGTGTCCTGTCTCCTGATTGATCCTCTGGTCAGGTGACAGCCAGGCTCACTGAACTTGTTAACCCTTTATAGTCAAAGAGATATAAAGTACTTCTGTGCTATTAACTTTTCTTATCTGTTTATGACAAGGGGAATGGACTAGATGACTTCTCGAGGTCCCTTCCAGTCCTATGATTCTATGATTCACATTGTTTTCGCCCTCTCATGGCTGGAGGATTAAAGCAGTTGTGGTTGTTTACTGGCACTTGGGGAAGGGACAGAAGACGTTTAAGTGGGGGTGGAGGGTAGGCAGGCATTGATGGATCTCGGAATCTTTAGTGCTCTGTGAAATTGCCATCAAAGTACGGGCCAAATGAAAGGCTTGATTCAGTAAGGTATTGAAGTTAATGGGATTGATCATATGATTAAAGTTAAGCATGTGCTTAAAAACCTCCCTGAATCTAGGCCTAATTCCTAGTGTTACTCCATGGATTTTTGTAGCACTATTCAGGGATGATTTTGCCCATTGCCTTATTAATGGAACATATTATAAATAGAACAATAGTAGATTTGGCTGGCGGGTGAGCATGAACTAGAACTCCCTTAACTTCCCTTATCATCTTTGATTAGCCCAGTGACAGTGAGGGAGACCTGAAGGTCAAGTTTCTTATAGGTTACTAACACCACTACAGCACATGCAGAGATTCTTATTGCACCAGGAGTAGTCTCTGAATTGGTCAGCTACACATTATAAATTAGTAAAATATTGTTGTAAATTAATCAAAAATGAAGTAGTGTAATATTTAATCTACTCTGTCATTTTTTATTAAAAACTAGGGCTGTCAATGAATCACAGTTAACACATGCAATTAACTCAAAATTAATCACAATTTAAAACATTAATTGTGATTAATCACACTGTTAACCAATAGAATACCAATTGAAATTAATTAAATCTTTTTGGATGTTTTTCTACATTTTCCTGTATATGGATTTCAATTACAGCACAGAACAGAAAGCGTACAGTGCTCACTTTATATTTTTATTACAAATCTTTGCACTGTAAAAATGATAAAGAAAAAGCATTTTTCAGTTCACCTCCTACAAGTACCATAATACAATTTCTTCATTGTGAAAGTGCAACTTACAAATGTAGGGCTTTTTTGTTACATAACTGCATTCACAAACAAAACAATATAAAACCTTAGAGCCTGTAAGTCCACTCAGTCCTACTTCTTGTTCAGCCAATTGTTAAGACAAACAAGATTGTTTATATTTGCAGGAGCTAATGATGCCCACTTCTCACTTTCAGGTGACATTGTAAATAAAAACAGGCATTTGCATGGCACTTTTGTAGCTGGCATTAAAAGGTATTTACATGCCAGATATGCTAAACATTTGTATGCCCCTTCATGATACAGCCACCATTCCAGAGGACCTGCTTCCATGCTGATAATGCTCTTTTTTGAAGCGTTAATTAAATTTGTGACTGAACTCCTTGGGGGAGAATTTTATGTCTCTTGCTCTGTTTTAATTGCATTCTGCCATATATTTCATATTATAGCAGTCTTGGATGATAATCCAGTACATGTTGTTTGTTTTAAGAACACTTTCACTGCAGATCTGACAAAACACAATGAAGGTACCAATGTGAGATTTTTAAAGATAGTTACAGCACTTAACTCAAGGTTTAAGAATCTGAAGTGCCTTCCAAAATCTGAGAGAGATGAGATGTGGAGCATGTTTTCAGAAGTCTTAAAAGAGCAACACTCTGATGTAGAAACTATAGAACTGAAACACCAAAAAGGAAAATCAGCCTTCTGCTGGTGACATCTGACTCAGATGATGAAAGTGAACATGCGTCAGGCTACACTGCTTCGGATTGTTATCGAGCAGAACCCATCATTGGCATGGACACATGTTCTCTGGAAGGGTGGTTGAAGCATGAAGGGACATATGAATCTTTAGTGCATCTGGCATGTAAATATCTCGCAACGCCAGTTACAACAGTGTCATGTAAATGCCTGTTCTCACTTTCAGGTGACATTGTAAACAAGAAATGGGCAGCATTATCTCCTGCAAATGTAAACAATCTTGTTTCTCTTAGCTATTGGCTGAACAAGAAGTAGGACTGAGTGGACTTGTAGGCTCTAAAGTTTTACATTGTTTTGTTCTTGAGTGCAGTTATTTTTTGTACATAATTCTACATTTGTAAGTTTAACTTTCATGATAAGAGAATGCACTATAGAACTTGTATGAGGTGAATTGAAAAATATGATTTCTTTTGTTTTTACCATGCAAATATTTGTAATTAAAAAAAAGTATAAAGTGATCACTGCACACTTCGTATTCTTGTGGTAATTAAAATCAATGTATTTGAAAATGTGGAAAACATCCAAAAATATTTAAATATATGGTATTCTATTATTAACAGTGCGATTAATCATGATTAATTTTGTTAATCGCTTGACAGTCCTATTAAAAATTTTCCTTTATTCATAGGACCATCACCTCCTGGATAGCCAGAAACAATGAACTTTTAGTTAGGGACAAGACTAGGAGCATAGAGATCATGCTCTCTTTCCAGCACAGTCACTCCATGCCACATTAGCCCTACTTTTTTCCCCTCAGACACAGTTACTCAGCAACAAATCAGGCAGCCAACTCATTAAGTGAAGGCTGAGTCACAAACTGTCGGAGAACTGAGGAATGAATTGCTTTTAGAAGCAATTAGATAGTGTGCCTGGGAGAATGTAAACTTGGGTGTGCTGTCACCAGCCATCTAAGCTAGCAGAGACTGTGGATTTCATGGAGGAAGAAGTGCTGGAGAGACCAACAGAGCCATGACTGAAGGATAGTCAATTGAATGAACCAAGAATAAACTTCAGGGAGAAAACCAAAGGAACCTGAAAACCAATAGGGAGCGAACAACCCATCCCATTGTGTGTTTTACCTGTGAGCAACAAGCACATGTTTAGAAGTTCTATCTCCTAAGGGAATGTGATTCTGAGGAGGACACTTGCTCACACAAGTGGGGAGTTACCATTCCTTCTCTTTTCTGTTCTTTTTGTACAGAATCTTTGGCCCTTTCCAGAGTTTCATGGTAGGGATATTTGGTCTTGCTGAGGTCATGGGGCTCTCTGTGCCTATACAGATAGGAAAGGGATAGTAACTGGCCTAGTGTACTCCTGCTGCACCTAAACTTTGGCGAGGAATGCCTTGGTACACCCTGAGCTCCTCAGACAACAGGACCTGTGTTGGCTACCTGCATCATAGGATACGTCTACACTGCAATAAAAGACCCCTGGCTGGCCTGGGATCACAGGGCTTGGACTGCAGTGTCGATGCTCAGGACTCCCAGGGCTGTTCCTTAGTGCCGATTTCCCCTGTGAGTAGGGAATAAAAGGGGTTATATCTCAGTCTATGTGGCTACATACATTGTGGTATAAGAGCGGATACATTTCTATGACTCCTTCTTTCCAGGAGACACTGAGCAGATCATGAGAAACAGGAGTCGTTAGTAGTTTGGTTCAGAAAGGATTGTGCAGGGAGAAGAAACCAGAGAGCATACCCTGAACATGGCTCTAAGCAGAGAGGTATGGAGCAGGCTGGCGGTATTTGCCTGAAACACCTCACTCAGTCAGCAGGTGTTTTTTCTGAGAAAGGGTTGAGTGGGTTCTGCTGAGCTGCTCTTGCAGGGGACTCATTACCCTTCCTGGATATAAAGGAGTTAATCTTAACTCTCTGGGGACAGAGGATCTAGGATGGGGGCTGAGCACTCCTGAAGGGGGATTTCTAGGAGCAGCCAAGCCTGAGGAGAAACTGAGCAGAATTGTGTGTGTGTATTAACACATAAAACAGTAAGATAATATATAAAGCCAGACCTCCAGAAGAGGATTGTTTTTGTGGAGCAGACTCGGAAAGATACTTGCTCACACTCCAATATGGTAACCAGATATGCTAAATGTTTGTTCTGCCACAGAAGAAACTTGGCCGGAATCATCATGACCCATAAAAGCAGATAGTGAACCAAAAGGGAATTTTCCATATTCCATTGGCTAAGCCATGCTGTGTATATCTCATCTGTCAGTTAAAAGTTGGTCTTTCTATAGCTGCCTGAAAGCTGCACTGAACAGCCAGTGTATTTGTCTTCACCAGCTAGCAGCCAGAGAGTGGAGCTGAATTAACCATGTCGCTGCATGCATTCTAGAGATTATAACAGCTGAGATGCAAACTTCGACCCCCATTGTCCATAACCAGATCAATTAAAATGGAGCCTGTCCTGTGTAAGCTGTGTCAAATTTTTCATAGGAGGAAGATACTCCGTGCATATCTTTGTACTGCTATTGTAGCAAGGCCACCTACATTCTAACTAATTCTGATTTTGACATAACCTTTCCATTGGTGTTCTTAGGTGCAATTGAATGAAACTATGGTGGTTTGGTTGATTTCCCCCCCCCCCCACACACACACACTTTGTTTTATACATTTTGGAATCTTGTTATTGAACAAGGAGCTGCTTTATTCTCCTCTAGATTCCTGGTGGAAGTTATTAGCCCCTATCAGCAATGAAGACCAACAAAATAAACTATTTTTAAGGTGTAACCTGTCAAAGGTAGGATTTTAAAAAAATGTTCTCTGCATGAGTAATTGTTTCATGTGTTATCTGGAGAGAAAATAGATTTATGTCCCAGAAACATACACGGACTGCTAAAATTGGCCACTTTCACAGAGCCTAATTATTTTTTCCCCTCTTTCCCTTCTAAGAGTTCAGTTTTGGTATGGAAACTATCTTTTGAGGAAACAGATATTCAAGGTTTAACTTATCAGAGTGCATTTTCTGCTCATTCATCATTGTACTGTGTGGGCCTTTTTCTTCCACATCACCATCCTATTTGTATCATTTCTTATGCTTATTTCTATGGCTTTGATTTTTGTCATACTTTAGGAAACCTCATGGATGACTCACAAGAATTTTGGGTTAAAAATTGTAAGTTCTCACTTCTCCTCCTAAGGAAGATTCCTCTTCACACAGTCTTGTGTCCCAAACTTTTCATCCTACTTGTACTGTTATTCTGAAAGACTTTGGAACAGAAGTCATCAGCAACCAACCCCACTTTGGGTGACAGAGTGGGTATGGGATTTGAACCCAGGACCTTCAGCACAAGGCACTGCTGCTTAAGATAAACATACTTCTGGGATGTATTAACAGGAGTGTTGTAAGCAAGACACAAGAAGTAATTCTTCTTCTCTACTCCGTGCTGATTAGGCCTCAACTGGAGTATTGTGTCCAGTTCTGGGCACCACATTTCGGGAAAGATGTGGACAAACTGGAGAAAGAAGAGCAACAAAAATGATTAAAGCTCTAGAAAACATGACCTATGAGAGAAGATTGAAAAAAATGGGTTTGCTTAGTCTGGAAAAGAGAAGACTGAGAGGGGACATAACAGTTTTCAAGTACAGTAACTCCTCACTTAACATTGTAGTTATGTTCCTGAAAAATGCTACTTTAAGCAAAACGATGTTAAGTGAATCCAATTTCCCCATAAGAAGTAATGTAAACAGGGAATTTTTTTTTGCCAGACGAAAGACTATAATATACAAGTTTTTAACAAACAATTTAATTCTGTACATGGCAATGATGATTGTGAAGCTTGGTTGAGGTGGTGGAGTCAGACGGTGGAAGAGGGTGGAATATTTCCCAGAGAATGCCTTACTGCTAAATGATGAACTAACACTTGGCGGCGCCCTCAAAGGTTAACGCATTGTTAATGTAGCCTCAGACTCTACAAGACAGCATGAATGGAGGGAGGGGAGACAGCATGGCAGAGAGAGACACACACAGTGTGTGTGTGTGTGTGTGTGTGTGTGTGTGTGTGTGAAAGAGATGGGCATTGCCCCTTTAAGTACACTGACCCCACTCTAAGTACGTTGCCTTTTTAAGTAGATTCCCAAGTTGAGACAGCAGCTGCTGCCAGCAAGCTCCCTCCATCCTGAGCCCCGTCATGCCGTCCCCCATTCTGTGGCAATGGGGTGTAGGAGTAGGGGGAGGGAGACATCCTGACATTAGAATCCTCTTCCCCACCCCTGCACAGCAAGCAGGAGGTTCCCAGGAGCAACCCCAAGGCAGAGGGCAGGAGCAGCACACGCCAATGGGGGGAGAGACAGCTGAACTGCTCGGCAATTGATAGCTCCTGCTGGGCTGCTGCACAGGGAACTTAGGGGAGCAGGGAGCTGATTGGGGGGCTGTCGGTCCACCCAGGTTCCAAGGGCCCCTCACCAGCTCCAACGGGCTGCTCTTTCTGCAAGCAGTGGGCAAAGCAAGCGGCTGCCAAACATTATAAGGGAGCATTGTGCAACTTTAAACGAGCATGTTCTCTAACTGATTAGCAATGAAACAATGTTAACTGGGATGACTTTAAGTGAGGTTGTTATAAGGAGGAGGGAGAAAAATTGTTGTTCTTAACCTCTGAGGATAGGACAAGAAGCAATGAGCTTAACTGCAGCAAGGGAGGTTTAGGTTGGACATTAGGAAAAATTTCCTAACTGTCAGAGTGATTAAACACTGGAATAAATTCTAGGGTGGTTGTAGAATCTCCATCAATGGCCATCTCTAAGAGCAGGTTGCACAAACACCTGTCAGGGATGGTCTAGAATAGATAATACTCAATTCTGACATGAGGGCAGGGGCTGGACTAGATGACTTCTCGAGGTCCCTTTCAGTCCTATGATTCTCTGACTGTTCCCACTAACTAGTGGCAGTATGAAATTCATAAACCTCTCGTGTACATCAGTTACTAGAGAGGACAAAGAGAGAGGCTTTTTTACAGTGGGTTACACATCCACTTCAGCAAATTGGTTAGTACTAGCTGGTGAGTAAAAGGAATGGCAGAGCTATGGGCCTGATTCTCCTCTCTTGCATGAGTGTAAATCATGGGAGCTCTATTGTTGTCTCAAAGGCCTTACACCGGCATAAATCTGGTGTGAGGGAAAAATCAGACCTAATAACTTGAGTTTAAAAACCTCTAAAACAATGGGATTTTGTCATGGAAATCATGGCTGCAATTAAAAAGGGACCTCTACTTTTAGACAACAGAAAACAGAGAAAGGACTGTCTTAACTTTTTCAGGGATCCTGGAAGATTTTGTGTGGGACTTGGTGGACTGAGGTGGTGAATGGCAATTTTTTAGATGTGCACCACTTCCAACTTTTGAGGGTGTGGTTCATGTTCAAAAACAACCCCCGGGGTGCTCTTTTAGTCTAAACATATAAAGTTAACCAGTGAACTGGTTATAGGTACATTACATTAATCTACTGACCACTGTAAGAGACAGGAGACTGGGCTAGGTGGACCACTGGTCTGACCCAGTCTGGTCATTCTTGTGTTCTTAATCTTCTGGTCAGGTCCCCTACAGCTGGCTGTGAAAGGAAAAAAATACAAACATTGAGCTAAGCACAATGTTAATTTTTTGTAACCAGCTGGTCAGAAGTGCAGGGAACTTGTTTGGATCTGCACACATGTCTATAAATAGATTTTAACAGAATGCTTTTAACTGCCCCCTTGTTGCTTTAAATCAGAAAGCCTACCAAAATAAAAGTTCGGTCTGCTGCTTCATCTATAATGCACCAGTACCCCTCAAATCACAATCCAGTTGCCGTGTGTTGCTCACAAGAGACCTGGGAAGGAATAAGAACAGTAGAGTCAGAGAGAGACATTCTTTTGGATTCTTAAATTCTAGAGTTGACCCCTCTGAAAAATAAAACAGAGGTAAAATTAGCTACTAGCTTGACTGAGGAAGAGTTGGAGACTAAAAAGCTTTGAAAACCTCGCTAATAGCTATAAGATGCTACCCTGAAGACTAGTTTTATGCTATTCTGTTTATAGCTATATATTGTGGACACATGTAGTCATTTAAAATAAATCTGTATGCAAAAGGAGGGAAGCATTCAATAATCGTTTGGTTTATGCAAAAACAGGGTTGGATTTTGTCAGCCTTTTATACTTTCACCGCATATACTCCACCTAAAACTTTCACCATGGCTGTTAAGGAAAATCAATTTTTAAAAATGAATATTTATTATTTGTTTTCTGGGTGTTTCTAAATGCTTCTACCAGAGCTAGGATTGTGCTAGGTAGGCATCATACAAACAGAATAGAAGATTATTCTTGCCCTATAGAGCTTAAAATCTAATCAAATAGATAAACAGCAAAAAATCATTTCTAATTAAATGGAAGTATTTGTTATGCAACAATCACAATTATTCATTGAAAGTACTTATTTCCCTGCTTCAATAATTGCTAAGGAAATATGAGAACTTTAAAATATGCAACAGCTGAGACTTCTCTTTTTGCCAGTACTGAATGGGACTCAAATCACAGAAATTCTGGGTTCTGTTGGAAACCTAGAACCCATTCTATCTGAGTGTCCTAAATGTGGTAAAATGATGTCTCCTGTCCCCACTTTAAATGGATAGATTGCTTCTTTGGCAAAAAACCCTTAAATTAGTAGTCCAAAAATGTTTTATTCAAGGATTATGGTTTAACCCTGCTACCACTAAAGTTGTCAGCACTAATTTCAGTACGAGTGTTATCATTAACTTTAATTGAAGGAAAAGTGGGACCAGTGTAGTAGCAAAAGATATAAAGCCTGATCCTGACATTATATACCTCAGTGTAAATCAAGCACGCATTAAAATCAATGGAGTTTCTGGCATTCTGCCACTGTATCTGGTTCACAGTTTTGTTTTCTGTCTTTAAACCAAGTTTCTTAGATAAAGAAGTGGAAGGAACAGGCTATGGAATAAAGACCTGCTACTGTTTTATTCTTAATTCAGCCCAGGTTAATTGAAAGGTACATGAATGTTTCAAGTTGTCCTGGAACATCTTACAGTTTCAGTAGTATTTTATTGATGACTGTAGGGTAACCGTTAAATAACTTATTAAGTAAATATTGGTAGTCATGCCTGGCTGAATTCTCTGGTCTCTGCAACTGCTTTCTGTCTGTGTGAGTTTGAGAGTCAACAGGAAGTGTGGAACTACACTGTGAGGTGCAGCAAATTTAAACTTCCCACTAAAACGGAGCCCTCTACAGGAAAGCTTTTATGTAAAAAGTTGAATGAAATTTGAGATACAAGATGGAGTTGTTGAAATGGTAGAAGGCACATGACAGCAATAATACTGAGCACGTTTTTCTTTTTCCTTGGGAAACTACAAATATTGAAAGTTAGTGAGAAACAGGGAGGGTGAACTAGGAAGCGCTTTTGCTTGGCTTCAACAAATATTGCTCAGAGAATCAACCTGTAGAATTTGATGTAAAGAACTGAAGGAGGATTACGTATACCTAGAGGTACGGTTGCATTCACTCTAGACAAAAAGGTGTATGTCTACACTACAATTAGACACCTGCCACTGGACGGTAAGGTCGGAGAGTTGGGCTGCAGCCCAAACCTGAACATTTTACACCACAATTAAACAGCCTGAGCCCCACAAGCTTAAGTCAGCTGGCACAGGCCAACTGCTAGCGTCTAACTGCAGTGTAGACATACAGAACGCACAATCTACCAGTGGAACTCCTTGCCAGAGGATGTTGTGAAGGCCAAGACTATAACAGGGTTAAAAAAAGAACTAGATAAGTTCAATGGCTATTAGCCAGGAAGGGCAGGGATGGTGTCCCTAGCCTCTGTTTGCTAGAAGCTGGGAATGGGTGATTACCTGTTCTGTTCATTCCCTCTGGAGCACCGGGCATTGGCCCCTGTCGGAAGACAGGATAGTGGGCTAGATGGACTTTTGGTCTGACCCAGGATGGCTGTTTTTATGTTCTTAGGATTAGTTGTATAGTTACATTAAACCAAAAGTTTAGTGGGAGTGGGTAGGAGTTGACCTGCTCTTACACACGTGCTGGCCTGCTGTCTCCTGAGGATCCTGTCTGAGGAAGTTTTGAGATATATATCCATCCAACAGTTTCTCTTTTCTGTGGTGAGCTCTAGAAACCAAGAGCCAGGTTCTCAGCTAGTGTATACTGGCATAACTAGACTGAAATCATTGACTTCAGTGGAGCTGTGCTGAGCATCTGGCCCAAAGTCTTGAGAAAATTGCATTAGAATTTAATCAGGCCATTGATCTCAAAGACATGAAAACTGGTATCTTAGCTCTAAAAACAACTGTAATGATAGAAAATGTACAGCAATGCAACAGAAGAGTACCATAGATTCAGAGGCGTAGCGAGCGCCCTCCGTACCCTCCGACCGGAGGGGGCCCCACAAGAAAGGGGGCCCCTAAAAGTAGCAAAAAAAAATGTAAAGTATAACTAGGTAAGTGACATTTATTGACGCTGTTGCACAATCCATGTCGGTTTTACTGACAAAACCGTGAAGTCATTATGATACATCATAATGCTATTGGCTACATCAGTTGTCTGTCGGTCAGTTTCAAATTTTAGTTGGACCCATTCAAAGAATTTGTATTTGCGTTCATAATGGCGGTCGGCGGATAAATGTTATTAATTTCTTTGTTTAGTTTTTTATCGTTTCTGCATTGTAGGGGGCCCCAGACATATGTTCGGAGGGGGCCATGTTCTTTGTTGCTACAGCCCTGCATAGATTAACTGTGCAATCATGTGGTTTTGTTGCACGTGAATGGATGGAGATCTGTATTAGCCAACTGATTCTTGGTAAGTCAGGTAATGTAAACTGTTAGAATAGAGTACCCCAACTGCATATGGAGAGACCCCCACTCATCTTCACCTGGAATAGTGTCTCTGACCCCATATCTTGAAAACACCAACTTCTTTTTTATTGTCTGAGATCCACACAGGTGATATTAATTGTCTTAAATACATATGCATATGCTAGTAATAAAAATACTGAGATCTAGAGCAGATTTACACATGCAGTTTGGATGAATATACTATAAGTCCCAAAGAACCATCTTTAATCACTTTTCCCCTTTGTGGTAGGTTTCTGTGTCTTGTTAACACTACCAAAAATGACACACAAAGAGAAGTTGGAACTATGCGGGGACACAAAGTGCATGAAGTGTATATTCTAAAGAGCACTGCAGTAAATTGGTGCTCTTTAGTGATATTGGCTCATCGGCCATTAGTAAAGCACATAACTGGTATCTGCACTGCTGTTGAAGAGCGGTGATTCACAGTACTTAATGCGGGCTTGAATATTCAAGTTACTTGTGATATCTTGGACAACACTCTTAATTCTTCCCACATAACCATATGCCCTTATCTGGTTTGTTTCATTCAACTGACATTTTTAAAGGAGGTTTTCTCTCCAATGGGATCGGTGTTCAAAATAAGTTGCAGTTTCTTTTCGAAAGAATACCTCGGAGGTCTGCCCAGAGTATACTGTAACTATTCCAAGCTATTGAGTAATTTGGATAAATCTCTTCTCCAGATAGCTTGATCCAGTCTGTGTCTCACCACCATTAGACAACAATAGTTTGTGCTTGATTATTGATGAGCCACACTCTTCTCACTGTCATGCTTGGTTCGCAGATCAGGGAGGTGACGCAGGGAAGTATTCCATCTGCTATAGCATGTATTCACCATTTGATAAGGAACAGTCAGAATATTTTGGGGGTAATTAACCATTCAATTTAATGACATGGGTGACTTAGCTGTTAGAGATTAGGCAGATTTGTCTTCTCTGCGTTACTTATACCCTTCATAATAAAAAATTACAATGTTTGCAATTCCCCTCCCCCCGTTTTTAAATGAAGCTCTTGTCATTTTACAGGGCAGCGCCTCTGCCTGCCCTTCAGAGAGCTGAGAAGGGAAATTAGAGTAGGTGATAGTGATCACCATATTTAGGTTGCCCAGCGCTTTTCAATATAAAAGATTCTTGCAATTTTTTTTAGAAGGAATAACACCTTCATTGTTCGTAGCATGCCTTTGAAATTTAGCAGGGACAAAATCTTGAGGATACAGATGTGATTTTTGCTTGTTTCAGGAAATTCTGCTTAGGTTTTGCAGAGTAATTAAACATTAAAAACTTAATACCATTAAAAAGTAATAATTGAACAGGAATGTTTTAAAGCTCTGGGCCCGCACCACCCGCAAAGCAGCAGCAGAAGCAGCACCACAGACTGCACTGGGAATACCGTGGAGCTGCCAGAGCAGCTGTAGCAACAGACAATGTGGGGATGAGAGAGGAAGCACCAAGTTGGACACCCCACACACGATTAGCCTCTACACCAGGGGTTGGCAACCTGTCAGAAGTGATATGCCAAGTCTTCATTTATTCACCTTATTATTAAGGTTCCACGTGCCAGTAATACATTTTGTAAAAGCAGCAAAGAGTCCTGTGGCACCTTATAGACTAACAGACGTTTTGGAGCATGAGCTTTCGTGGGTGAATACCCACTTCGTCGGATGCATGTCATGAGCTTTTTGGGTGAATACCCACTTCATCGGATGCATGTCATGCATCCGACGAAGTGGGTATTCACCCACGAAAGCTCATGCTCCAAAACATCTGTTAGTCTATAAGGTGCCACAGGACTCTTTGCTGCTTTTACAGATCCAGACTAACACGGCTACCCCTCTGATACTTGACAGTAATACATTTTAACGTTTTTAGAAGGTCTCTTTCTATAAGTTTATAATATATTACTAAACTATTGGTGTATGTAAAGTAAATAAAGTTTTTAAAATGTTAAAGAAGCTTCATTTAAAATTAAATTAAAATGCAGAGCCTCCAGACTGGTGGCCAGGACCCGGGCAGCGTGAGTGTCACTGAAAATCAGCTTGTGTGCCGCCTTCAGCACGTGTGCCACAGGTTGCCTACCCCCGCTCTACACCATATGCGTGGCTGCACAGCACATTCCCTTCTCTAGGGGCACCATATAAGCATGGGCGGCTCCAGGCACCAGCACGCCAAGCGCGTGCCTAGGGCGGCAAGCCACGGGGGTCACTCTGCTGGTCGCCGCGAGGGCGGCAGGCAGGCTGCCTTCGGCAGCATGCCTGCAGAAGGTCCGCTGGTCCTGTGGATTCGGCAGACCTCCCACAGGCATGCCACCGAATCCGTGGGACCAGGGACCTACCGCAGGCAAGCCGCTGAAGGCAGCCTGCCTGCCGTGCTTGGGGCGGCAAAATACCTAGAGCTGCCCCTGCATATAAGGTAGAAGCCCCCCAGGAGAGGGGAGATTGGGATGAGAGAGTGAAATGAGCAGGACTCCCCCAACTATCCCTCCAGACCCAGGGGCACCCAGAGGATTCAGGGGGCCTGGGACAAAACAGGGGAGTGGACATAAAAAAGGCGCCACCCCCTGCTGCGCTTGTACTCACTGGGCAGCACTCCGAGTCTCCAGCATTGGCAGGTCCTTCACTCGCTCCACATCTTCGGCAGCACTGAAGGACCCACCACCGAAGTGCCACTGAAGACCCAGAGCGAGTGAAGGGCCCACCGCCAAAGTGCCACCTAAGACCAGGACCACCGCCAGATGAGCAAAAATTAAAAAGGTGCCTCTAACCAGGGAAGGGATTCTCGGCCAGGACTCGCAGGGCCCCTTTGGGTCCTGGGGTCTGGGGCAAATTGCTCCATTTGCCTCCTCACCCACCCCCCGGGAAGCCCTGTCTAGACCCAGCACATCCTGCCACCAGACCATTACCCCCCTGCACTGAAAAATTAGGAAATGTCAGATTGACCATTGCCATGTAACATTATGTATTGTGATACAGTCTTTAATTACATGATCACATACTATTTTTCCCTCAGAACCCCTGCCTCATTCAGTGCACGGGATCACTTGGGCAACTGTAAATCCAGCATTTCTTAGTTTCTTTCAAGTGCTAGACTTTGTAACCTAAATAACTTTCTTTCAACATAATTATTTTTTATGTAATATGCATGTACATGGGGATAAACCAAGCATGATTCCAAATGGAAAGCACTATCCTGCAGCATTGAAATCAAATGGAAGTTTTGCCTTTGACTTCAATGGCAGCAGAAAAAGGCCTGTAAGCTATCCTGTGGGTTGAATTTTGAAAAATGGATCTTTGAATGTTAGGGACAGAAACCTTACACCAAGTGCAGAATTAGAGATGAGGAAGCTTTCCTGGTGGGCTGCCCCTGGGTCTGAGATCAGGTGGTTAGCTTGAGTCTCCACCAGAACTGCAAAACATCCACACTGCTATTTTTAGCATCCTAGCTCGAACTCCCTTAAGGTGAGTCTGTCTGTTTTGGCAGGGTGGCTCACACCCAGCTGTAGAGTAGATATACTCCTGATGTCTCTAGTTTGGCTGGCTGCCCTGGAGCAGGGGTCTATAGGAGCCCAGGCTGTTGAGGAGGCGTGAGTAGGGCTCTCAGCTCCCCATCAACCTGCCAGGCGGACTGCCACAGAGCTATATGGCGTCAGGAAACTAGGTAAGATTCTTGTCAGAACTTAATCAAAATAAAATTGTCTGCAAAACATGTTGATTTTTTTTCATTAGAATTTGCAGATTCATCAGAGTTTTGTCAGAATTTCTCTGACCAGCTTGAAGGATATTGAGAACAGTGATGCAGAGATTTTTTTTAACCTATAACTTCCTTAGCAGTGCAATGCAAAAGCTTTTCTTTTTCCTATATCCCATGTTAAATAGATTTTCTGCACCGTACATCCACTTTGCTTTTCATTTGCCAGAAAACGTAGGACATGTCTCCTAAATAGCTTTTTCAACGGTTTGTGACAACAGCTATCAGCATTGTGTAAACCAAATAAATAAGAAATGTTCTTTGACACTGACTCCCCTGCTGCTGTTTCACTTTGATTTTCAATTACAGGCTTGAAATCTGACGCAAATAGGCTTGGGTCAGAATGATGTTCAATCCAAATGGAATCCTAGCATCGTTTTAAAAAAACGAATAAAATAAGCCATTTCTAAAGTGCCTGGGAGAAGTGTGTTATCAGGTTATAAATGTAGCAGTAATGTGGATGTCATCCTTCCTAGCTTTTAGTCTGTCCCTGATTAATGAACTAAAACACTGAGGTTTTTTAATTTCAGAATTAAAAGGCACCTTTAGGATCATTCAGAAATTCTTACTGGTGTATATACAGTACAAACTGTCTGCTGTTAAATGGAAAGGAGAAATCACAACAAACCATTCTGTAAACATTACATTTTCAAGTTCAGGAAACACAGCTCAATAGTTCCTGCGAGAAAAGAAGGTAAATTGCAGATATTCTTAGTTTTAATATGCTCAGCCAAGTGATGGTGAATTACATTTCCTTTTCATAAATATCCCATAACTAGAGAAGGATCCAGATCTGAACACTCCTGAATTTTGAGGACATTTGGATCAGGAGCCAAACATTTCAGTTGGCTTCTTTCTAATAGGCCAACCCAAACCACCTATGATTATTCTTGTTTACACTGGTTACTCCAGTATAAGAAAGAAATCTCAGGTGCCTCAGATCTATACTTGTAGCTGTCTCCTTTCTGAATCTCACACCCAGATTCAAAAGCTCCTAAACTTTGGAGGAGTTTAGATCAGATCTGAACTTTGCTGCTGGGGTTTCTCTCTCCTTATGTGCTCTCCATAGAGGTTGCAGATCTGAAGCATTTATTTAATGTTCTAGGGCTGTAATGTTCTTCAGGTCTGGGAAAGGCACACCCAGTGTGACAGCAAAATGCAAGGTGGAACAGCATTAAAAATAGTTGGCACACATTATGCAGGACCATTCAAGGTAGAGTGCTCTATTAACACCTCTGCTGTCATAGAACTAAAAGAAGGGATTAGTGGGTTACCAATTGTTGTAATGAGCCATAAATCCAGTGCCTCTGTTCAGTCCATGATTTTTAGTGTCTAGCAAATGAATAGAAGAGCAAAGTATTATTTTTGTTATTAATTCTAATAACTTATACAGGGTGTACCACTTGTTTGCCAGCCCCTGATCCACACTAGTGAATAAGAGAGGTAGCTTATACTGCATAGTGTGAATCCACATCTGAATTTTGCATACCCCAAATTTTTGGGTTGTTCAGTTCTGGAGTTTCAGTTTGGGCCCACTCAAACAATGTAGACAAATTATTTGGAACAATTTATATCTTGACATTTTTTTTCTTTTTAAAGAACACCTAGATCTGTATGAACCATATCAGTTTTAGTTGGAGACAAGGGGATCTGTGAACATTTGTTGTTATGGTGATCATGCATTTACCCCTAATGCTTTGCTTTTCACATGAACTTCCAAAACTCAGCAAAAATAGCAGTTTTGCATGTTTCCCACTCAAACTTCATAAATCAGTACTCAGTTCTTATGGAAAGCTAGAAATGTTACCCAAATTTTTGCAAACCCACCCAGAATTTTCATACACAACTTTTACTCAGGTCTATTTAGCATTCTATGGCCTATCAGACGACCTCTTAGACTTTATCAAAGGCAAATTAACACTTATGTCAAATTAGAGTTCAAATAATTGACTGTTTCTTTTATTTATTCCTAAAACAAAGCCAGATTATCGGAGTGAACGACAACTTAATTACTGATGCAACCTACAAATTCTGCACAAGCACAAACATGTTTTCTATGTGCAGGGAGGTTGAAATAAAAGTGATGTTTGATTAAATGAAAAGATATCATAAACTGACATGGAAAACTCTTTCCACGCAGAGGTATTGATGCTGATGTGCTGAAGCAGTGTCCTGACTGTAATTGTATTTCATTTCTGTCCTTGCTGCTTCAGAGCCTTATGCCCCTATCCCATCAGGAGCCTCATCAGCCTTGACTGATTGCAGATGCTCCTAATTTTGAGCCTTCTCATTAGTTGTCTCAGCTGAAAATAACTGTCAATCTCACCTCTCTTGTCATACACAGAAGGAAAAACGGGGAACAATTGGCTGCTCCAGAAGTGCTCTCTCCTTTGTGCATCTGCTGTTTGATTCCAAGGCAGATGTTTACAGTGCTGAATTTCTCTAGCCTTTCCAAGGGCTCAACTGAAGGTCAAATACACTTACATTTTTTGATGAAGATTCTTCTGGTGTAATTTCACTGGATTAGTCTACAATGCAATGCCCATCCCATATCTCTGCCACAAACAACAAAGTGCTTTTCAGTGGCTAAGCTTCCTTCTGTTCTCTCAGCCAAGGAGTGTGTATTATCTCTGCCATCCTGATGCTTTTTCCAAGCCCTCCTCTTGCCCTCTTCCAGCACCTTCAAACAATATGCAATCAGATGCTGTTGTCATGGAAGGTTCCCATTCTGTGTAACTGTTACCCACTGTCTCTCCACATGGACATCTCTTTCATTCTCTGTGACAGCTGGCTTTTCCTCCTCCTCTCTTCTTGATCTTCTGCTTTCATCTTCAATGCTTTCAATTTCCACAATGTCAATCTGGCCCTTTAGCCTTCTGCCTCCTCACAATCTCCATGTAATTTAACCATCAACTCTCGCTCTTATCAAAATGGCAACTCCTTCAATCTTGTTCACTAAACACTACTCCTCTGATCTCTCTAGATCTGAGCTCCTTTTCTTTGACCACCATTTCCTGTCTTTCAACCTTATCTACCTGCACCGCAACCCAGTCCTCCCTTTGTATAATCTCTAGTTCATCAATGCACATGACATCTCTGTTTTAGGGAAGAAGCAGGGACCTGACACACACTGCAAATTAACTCACCTGACTGCTCCTGGCTCTTGGGCCAAGAATGGATGAATTCTGCCAAACTGTCACCTGCTTTTGGTGCTGTCTGGATTTGATCACCTCAGCCAGCATGATCTTCAGAAAACAGAAACCCCAGCCCCACAAAGCATCCATCTGAGGAGCTAAAACCTTACATAATTTTCTGATTTCACATACAACAGCTGAGTTTCATCTTGAGTTTTTTGGGTTCACACAAACCCCAAATTCAGAGTCTAGAGCTTAATCAAGTAAACAAAAGATCCAGTGAAACTCAATGGTAACCAATAGATTACACAGAGCTCTAGATACGACTATTTTGCAGGAGTTGTCACAGTATAAATATAAATGGGTAAATTGATACTGTATGTCTGAAATCTTGTTTTTTCTGGAGAATATTCTTTGAGATTTTATGCATGTCTGATCTCATCAGCTAAAGAAGATACATAAGTTTATCAAGCTATTATGCCACTTAAGACACTGTTTGTTGATTTGTAGTAAAAGTAAACTGTGTATCAAGCTTGACTATATCCACCAAGGGTATTTATAAATATTAATCCATGCTTCAGCTCCATTACCGCAATAAAAGTACTAGAAAAGAACAAGTGATACAAGTTTTCTATCATGAAAGGTTGCAAAGCAGGATTCATACAGCTTAATAAGTAATGATGGATGAATCTTACAAGATGCAAGGTTTCAGGTAATACCAATGCTTAACACGACAGTATTGTGTAGATGTTTTTACAAACAGCTAAGTGTCACAACAATCAAGCAAGGTAAGTAATTAAAATATTACTTCAAACCCCATTCATATAAGGATCTAGAACACTTTTAATTTGCACAACATCCCTGTGAGGTAGGGAATAATCCAGCAATCACTCTGGTCAACCTACTTTCAGGGTTCATACAAGGTTTTTGGTTTTTTTTGGTGGGGTTTTTTGGTGGATTCTATAGCTCAAAAAAATCATGTTTTAAAAAAAATCACTTTCACTGTTGAACATTTTGAAATATTGACATTTCATTCCCACCTTGCTGTTTCCCAGGTCCAAACTCAGTAAGAGCTCAGATAATTTGGGGCATATAAAATCAAGGCAGGAGAGTTCTATTACATGAAATGCATGTATTTAACATTTGCAATATCAATAATACATATTTGAACATTATTATACAGGCTCATCTTTTTTTAATGTGAAAAATATTAACAAATCATAGTTGTAGTAGTTTTAGCCAAATGCTTCATTTTGGAATCATTTATGTGATACAGCATGGCCAGAGGGCAGCAGGAGAGTGTTAGTAGGGAGCCTTATTCCCTGCAAGGGGAGGAAGGTTTGTTATAGATTAACTAGAGCACCTGAAGCCAATTAGAGCACCTGAAGCCAATTAGAGCACCAGCAGTCAGTCATGTGATAAAACCTCCCTGCTTCAGTCAGACAGTGTGGGAGTTGAAGTAGGAAGGTTTGGTTGGAGCAGAGAGCAGTTTGAAGGAGTTGGAGAAGAGAACAGTATTGAAGAGAGACAAAAGGAAAGTTTGGAGGAGTGCTGCGGTGGGCTGAGAAATCCAAAAGAAACCCTGAGACAGTGCTGCCCGTGGGAGCCAGCTGAGGTCACTCAATCAGGGTGAACTGCAAACAAAATGGGGCAGACAAACCCCAAATGCTGGTGGTTATTCCAATACTTAGATTTACCAAGCCAGCACAAAACAGCTTCTATAGTACCTCACTGGTCACTTAGAAGTCCAAACCATGCAGTTCCCTTAAAGTGCCCAGCCTCAGGCCTCTGTCCAGACACACCTGTCAAACATATGATGATGATTCCTGAAAATCTTACTTCATCATATAAAAGAAAAGGTTCTTCCAATCCCAAAGGATCAGCCACATACCCAGGTCCAATTATAACTTAGATCTTACACAAAATACATGCTACAGCTAATTCTTATTAACTAAGCTAAAATTTATTAGAAAAGAAAAGAGAGAGAGAGTGTTGATTAAAAGATTTATACACATACAGACTTGAATTCAGTTCTTGAGGTTCAGATACATAGTAGAGGTGAGCTTGTAGTAGCCAAAAGTCCTTTTAGAAATAGTCCATATGTTATAGTCCAATGTCCATATTCAGGGTGGCTCCAGTCAATGACTGGGGATTTCAATCCTTGTAGCTTAAGGTTTCCCCCTCTTGAAACCCAAAGCAGATCTGAGATGAAGAAGGATCGTGTCCCAGGCTTCTTCTACATTTCCAGCAGCCTTTCGGCCTGAGAAAACAATAGGCTTAACTCCTTCTCCCAAACATCCTGGCAATTAGCACAGAGTAATTTATCCATTAAACAGTTCAGATACAGGTTACCACAACTTCAAAGAGACACATAGACAAGTATCATCTTAAATGCTAATATTCCTTTTTTGATCTTTGAATTAAAACTATAGCAATAGACAAGACTTGTTTGCTGGCATCCCAAGACCTGAGCAAACATCTACCCTTCTACCCCTAACAATGCAGACGTGCATTTCAAAGCTCTATTCATTTACATATGTTGCTAACCAGTTCTTAAGGTTCACCCATGGGTCAGGTCAGTCGGTGAGGTGAGTTAATTAACTCTTTCTGGCCCTGTCACTTTTCAATGAGATATTATATTACACTCATAACGTCACAAACCCTAGGTAAGGGGCACCTGGCTTGTGTAAAAGGAGGGCAAGAAGCCCCTTCCCAAGCTGAAGGGCAAGAGAGGGAAGAAGCCCAGGGGAAGGAACTGCTAGTTCAAGTGGTTCACCACAAACCTCAGGGCCCCTGGGTTGGGACATGGAGAAGAGGGTGGGCCCAGGTCCCTCCCTCTCCACTCCCCTCCTCAAGGACACTAGTGGGGTAATTAAAATACAGATTCAGAAGCAAGCAATGGTGCCCTGAAACCTTCCTCAAAGAAGAGAAAGCGTGAGACCCAGCATAACAATACTAGCAATTTGCCACATTATAAATGATTGTTAGTGTTCTTTCATTCAAACTTCAGTTGAGTGTCCAACTATGAATAATAATGGTTACTACTTCTCATGGCCATTTTCATTTGCAAATTGAAGTTGTGACATTGTACCCCATAATGCTTTATGGGAATATGTTCATGAATGAATATATGACATAACTAGAATATATTTTATGTGACATATACCATGTAAGATATCTTGAATGGTTATGATCTATTGAATCTATTCATCCTATTTGTATTCATGTATCATTTTTGTATTCAAAGTTATGAATATTGGCTGTGTACTTGATTTTTAAGTAGCTTTATTAAAATATTTGGCCAACTTCTTGAGAAAGGAATGTGCAAATTAAGTGCCCAATCAAACACTTAATGACCAATGGATCTTGGAAGGCTCCAATCCACATAAGAAGTCTTCCTGGAGACATTCAGATAGCATGTGGGCAATGGCTGCTACCTGTAAGTTCTGTGGGAGTCATGCGTGGACATGTGACTTGCCCATGTGACTCCAAAACTCCATCTTGTAGCTGGAATTCTACACAGGGGGAGGGAGGGGTATCCACCCATAAGAGAGAATCTATTTAAACCCCTCCATTTTGGTCATCAGTTGGCTTAAGAGAGAGCCTCTCCACCCCCAAAGGATACCTGAAAGAAACTGGAACAAAGGACAGTAACTACAGGGGGTGTGAGTGATTGCTGGACCCAGACTAGAAGGAGACTAGTCTGTAAAAGGAAGCTTACTGGAACACCTCTGGTGGTGAGGTTTTATCTGTATTCAGTTTTCTTAATGTATTAGGCATAGACTTGTGTGTCTTATTTTATTTTGCATAGTAATTCACTTTGTTCTGTCTGTTATGACATGGAACCACTTAAATTCTACTTTCTGTATTTAATAAAATCACTTTTTACTTATTAATTAACCCAGAGTATGTATTAATACTTGGCGGGGGGAGGGGGCAGGCAAACAACTGTGCATATCTCTGTCAGTGTTATAGAGAGCAAACAACTTATCAGTTTACCCTGTATAAGCTTTATAAAGGGTAAAACAGATTTATTTGGGGTTTGGACCCCATTGGGAGTTGGGCATCTGAGTATTAAAGACAGGAACACTTCTTAAGCTGCTTTCAGTTAAGCTTGCAGTTTGTGGGATGTGGTTCAGACCTGGGTCTGTGTTTGTGGCTGGGAAGTGTATCTGGCACGTCCAGAGAGGGCTCTGGAATCCCAAGATGGCATGGAAAGCGGGGACAGAAGTAGTCTTGGCATATCAGTTGGGCAGCCCCAAGGGAGTTTCTGTGATCCAACTTGTCACAGAAGTATTATTATTCTATCTTACAGCTAGAGGAGTAAGGCACAGAGAGGTTATGTGACTTGCTCATGGTCCTAGAAAGGGCTGAGATTAGGACTTGGGAAGCTCCTGACTCCCATTCCTGTGCTCAGGCCATGAGGGATATCAATATTTGGGTACGCTTGCATCTAGTCAGATGCTTGTTGGAAGCATACCTGTGCTTTCCCCCTATCGTTCATTGGTTTGTGTGTGTTTGATGTTCTGTTGCAGCAATCGGTTAAAAAGCTGTGATCACAATGTTTCCCTTTTCTGGTAATAAGATAATGGTGTGAAATCTAATATCTAAAGTTATAAATCTTACACAAGATGTAACCCTGATTACCCTGCCTTCATGCTGAAAGGGTTCTTCCATAATGTTGTCATGTGAGTCCTACAACAGTGTGTGTGTGTGTGTGTTACCAAGAATAATATCTAGCTCTTGTCTGGCTACCACACCACTTTTTACTGGGAGGCAATTAGCTGTTGGGTTACCCACCTGCAGCAATAACTACATTTATTCTGACACCTTCATTCAGGATGTTTGAAATATTTATCCCACTTGCTTAAGAATTCTTGTGTTGAATTATTATCACTGCCTTCTCTCTCCTTCACCTCTATTGTTCTGTCTTGTGACATCTTTCTATGGACATAACTTTATCACAGGGTCTAAAACAAATTGTTGAGATAGTTAGGCCTCACATAGACTGTGTCGGTGATAGGTGTGAATGTTCTTATTCTAGATGATTGTAGAAGAGAAATACGTGTGTGTGTGGGAGGGGGGAATCTGTAGCTCACACATTTTCTATGATTAGGAATCAATAACATTTTAGAAAGGAGATAAATTATTTACAGTTTTCAAGGAAATAAATTGATAACAGGCAAACCATTATTTCACTACGTTTAGCTTGAGCAGCTGGGAAATGCTAAACAGATAGTGATTGGTGCTCATAGTGATAGAAGCTTTAGACCAGGGGTCTGCAACCTTTCAGAAGTGTTTGCTGAGTCTTCATTCATTCACTGTAACTGAAGGTTTCATGTGCCAATAATACATTTTAATGTTTTTAGAAGGTCTCTTTCTATAAGTCTATAATATATAACTAAACTATTGTTGTATGTAAAGTAAATAAGGTTTTTAAAATGTTTAAGAAGCTTCATGTAAAATTAAATTAAAATGCAGAGCCCCATGGACTGGTGGCCAGGACCCAGGCAGTGTGAGTGCCACCAAAAATCAGCTCGTGTGCCGCCTTTGGCACGTGTGCATTAGGTTGCCTACCCCTGCTTCAGACTCTTTTAGGATAGGCTATTCTCAGCAGCTTCACTTGGTTTTGTTTTTACTCTATAATCAACTGAGCTGGGGACAAAAGCTAAAGCAAATGGATCTTGAGCAGAGCCCGCTCTAGCTTTTTTGCCGCCCCAAGCAAAAAAAAAAGGTGGGGCGGGCGCCGGAGCGGCAAAGCGGGGGCGGGGGGGGAACCCACAGCGCTGCCAGAGCGGTGTGGGGGGGGTAGACAAAAAAACGATGTGGCTGGAACTGCAAAGTCGGGGGGGGGGGGAACCAAAAAAACTGCAGCACAGCTGGAGCAGCAAAGCAGGGGAAAAAAACAACAACAAAAAAAAACCACGGTGAGGCCGGAGCAGTAAAGCAGGGCGGGGTGGGGACAAAACAAAAACACAGTGCTGCTGGAGTGGCAACGCAGGTGGGGCGGGGGACAACGGCGCTGCTGGCAAAGCAGGGGAAAAAACAAAACAAAAAACCCTACAGGGCGGCTGAAGCCAGGGTGCAGTGGGACTCCCTGTGCTGCAGAGTGCGCGCCTAGTTTAGTAGTGGTAGGGAGGAGGGGGGCGGCTAGTGCTTCAGCGGGGAGCTCACCCCGTGGCCCCGATCGCCGCACCGCCTGCGGGAAGGCACCGCGCTGCTCCGGTCGGCAGGGAGGGAAAGACGTGGGCTGCCCTGCAGTTTGTTGCAGAGTGCTCCCCTCCTCCGCCCCCTACAGGGCAGCCAGAGCAGCAAAAAAAAAGCGGCCGTGCCGCCCTAGGATTGGATGGAATGCCGCCCCATAGAATCTGCCGCCCCAAGCATGAGCTTGCTCAGCTGATGCGGGAGCCGGCCTTGGTCTTGAGATCTGTTTCCCAGATTCTTTAATCAGTGACTTGCTCTGATTCAGACTTGGTTGCCTCCCCTTTGTCTCTGTGGCTAGAGAAAAAGCAAAGCCCAGGCACTGGCCTTTTTAGTTTGGCTTACTGGGGATATCAAAGTGTAAGGCAGGGAGCTGTGTAGCCTTAAAATCCCCTGAGGGAGTGAGATGTGGATTTCCACCCAAGACAAATGATGACTGGGAGCCAGAAATCTTCAAGTGTTTGCCACTGAAGAACCATGAAGGGGGAACACAGGTGCAGTTACCTTGAAACTGTGACAGGTATGTCTTCACTTGGAGCTGGAGGTGTACATTCCAACACAAGGAGACACACCTGCCCTAGCTGTGATCAAGCTAGGTGGGAGATGAAAGTGGGGAGAAGAGGTAGCTGTCCTGAGTACATACCTTGGGTCTTGGATAGCATCATACTTGGGGTAGCTAGCCTCTCCCACTGCTTGTGCTGCTGCGGCTATGCTCTATTATTAGCATGCTAGCTTGATCAGCGCTTGTGTGGGGGTGTCTTCTTGAGCCAGAATTTACACCTCCCCACTCCAATGTAGACATATTTGAAGTAAACTTTAATTGTCCTTAAAATCGGTCGATCAGTTATAACTTCTGTTGCAAAACTAAAAGAAACATTGGAGAGGAATTAAAGCAGCTAAGAAAGAGATGTAAAAATAAGCACCAAATTGCTAGTTTGAGAATGATTATGCTAATACCTGTACTAAGCATCCAAGCATACCCTGTGCAAATTAGATGTTTACGGATCTGTGAGCAGGCTCAATCTTAGCTAGGTGCTTATGCACTTAATAAAAATGCTCTGCTGTGTCTCCTGCCAAACCTGATTAGTGAGTGCTTACTAAACATTAGAGGGATTTCCTGGGGAGGAGTTTTGAAGAGAAGTTCGAAGGTGAGAGGACAAAGGAGGTGGGGAAGAAGGGATCTTGATGGATGAAGAGAGGGATTTGCTCTATTTCTGAAGGTGAGCAAGCTTCCATTTCCCATTTATCTTGAAGACATGCTTAACTTTTCCCTAGTTGCCTGCTTCTTCAATGCTGACCCAGCTCAAGAAAAATACACACATAAATATACTAAATCAGCAAGACTATGTGAAAACAAATTATCTTGTAGCCCAATGTTTTGGAAGCCTCCCTCTCTTCCCATTGCTTTCTGTGCCTAATAGAAGCTGCAAAATCCTCTATTTTTTGTCTGTGGGATGCCCTGAAGGTCTTGCAGCATATAAATACATAACACAAATTTCCCGCTTTTTCTGGTATAGGCCTCAGAGAGAGTGAGAGAGATCAGAGCCCAGATAGCTAGTTTGACCATGGTCTTCCTTGTTTCCCTGGCTGCTGTAACATGCCATGGGGAATGAATTACTGTTGGGCACCCTCCACCTGACAGATAGATATTTTTAGAGGAAACTCCTGCCCTCTCTTGCCTCAATCTCTAATGGTCATAGTTTGCTCCTGACCTCTCTGATGTGTATGCAAGGAGTGAGGCACTGCTTTCTGTTCTGTCCCCTTCCCAGTAAGGCAGGATATTTGATGTACAGAATCCTGTCCTGGCCACTGCATCAACGCATCACACAAGTCTGGAAAGGCTCCCCTTGCTCACCTACTAATCCTCTTTGCTACATCCATGAGAGTGGGGCAGTTAGAGGTGTGGCAGGCTTATTTCTGTTTTCGGAGGAGGTCTGACCTCCCACTTGGTAAGCCAACTTCCATCTTTTCATGTGCTGTGTATTTATACCTGCTACTGTATTTTCCACTCCACGCATCTGATGAAGTGGGTTATAGCCCACAAAAGCTTATGCCCAAATAAATTTGTTAGTCTCTAAGGTGCCACAGGGACTCCTCATTGTTTTTGCTGATGCACACTAACATGGCTACCACTCTGAAATCAGTACAAATGGAATCTGCAGAGAATTTAGCTTTAAGACGTCTCTACTTAGAATGTGCCAACTGAGATTTTTTCTAAGGCTAATAACATGGCCAAATGTGGGTACTTTTCATGGGAATAACAAAAGGCACATTGTTAACACAGTGGCACCCTCTGCCAAATATCAGGTTCCTGCCCCAAAGCAAGGGGCACTAGAGCATCTCAACAAATCAATTGTAAGAATTTTTAACATGAACAAAACAATATATTTTTCCTAATCCAATTCTCAGAAACAGCTGATCATTTTTGCTGAAACTTTCCAGAATAATTCAGCTTGAGGAAGACACGCAGCTTGAGGAATTTAAGTGTTAATAACACAAGTAGTTAACAACGTAAGAATGGCCATACTGGGTCAGACCAAAGGTCCATCAAGCCCAGTATCCTGTCTGCCAACAGTGACCAATGCCAGGTGTCCCAGTGGGAATGAACAGAACAGGTAATCATCAAGTGATCCATCTGCTGCTGCCCACACCCAGCCTCTGGCAAACAGACTAGGGACACCATTACTGTCCATCTTGGCTAATAGCTATTGATGGACCTATTCTCCATGAGCTTATCTAGTTCTCTGGTTGAAGTCTGGCAAAGTGATAAACAACTGGAAACAGGGTCTTGTTATGGGACAGGTCAGGCCACCTTATCGTTCAGCAGCTTCACCTCTAATACTGATAACATTCTGCTTGTGGACATACATGCAGGGTCCCTGTAAATGGGAGCCATGCAGGAGTTTCATCCTGCATGGTACAGACTCACAGGTCCAGAATTAGCTTTAAGTTACTGGTATTTAATGAGAGATGTTTAGACTCCTCTCCCCGCACTTCCCTGCACACGTGGTCCCTACATGGATTCTCTGTGCTCTGAAATTACTGTTCTCTCCCAGTGGAATCTCCTAAACACATCTTGACTTTTAACAATGTACTAGCTGTAAATACAGACTCTGAGGAACGCACCTCAGCAAATGATCTTTAGCAGATCTTGTGGCAGCTGGTGTTCATGAATGTTTGATGTAGTTCAATGTATTAGCACAGACTAGACCATCATGTGCTGCACGGAGGTGGAAATGGGGGTTAGATGGATACTGCAGACTGCATTTTCACAATGGGTTAGACCGCCAGTTGTGCTTGTGTTCATTAATCATATTCTATTTCCCACTCTGTGCTCTGTGGCCCAAGAAGGCAATGGAATTGGTGTGGGCAGCCCGTACAACAGATCTCCACTCCATCCGTGCTGTGGGTCTGTGCTCTGTGGGCTTTCACTGGTGGTAAAGCTCTGAACAGAAGGAAGGCCTGGCTGGTGAATCTGTGACTATGTGGATCCACCAGCTAATCTTCTGTACATGGGAGGAATCACATCAGCCAGTGAGACTAATGCAGTTCTGGTGTCATGGTATCACACTGTGGCCTTCAGGAAGGAGTCTGCCTATGGGATTCCCATGAATGCAGCATTATGTATTGGGGTTGTGTGCATGGTCCAGGATTTGGCCCGCATGAAACCTCTGAGATTTTTCAGTTCCTAGCTAAGAAAGTGTGCTCCATCAGGTATATAGACAAGGCATTTGGAGGTTCCTTAGAGCTCAAGAGCTCTCAGAGGGCTGTCCTGTCCTTCATCCCGCCCTCCGTCTGTTCAGCCCTCTAATAAGTTAAACAAACTAGATTTCATTAGGTAAATATACGCAAACTGTTCCTCTGTCATTCATTTTTATTGTACAGATGCCCAGCAGCTGTATTCTCTACCCTCAGATGACTAACTCGACAATTGCTTTGTGGCTAACAGAGCCCTGAGCAGGTTGTCTCGGGTGGAATGAAGAGGATGAGTGGAAGGAGTGCCAGGTTTCTCTGTGTATGCTTACCACATCAAAGGCTTTTTACAGGATTAGCATTTTACAACTCGGGATGGACTCCCATCTAACTCACACTAACTTCAGTAGAAGAGCTCCAATCCAGCAGCTGTAGAATTTGGCCCACTGCCTTTCAAGAAAGCATATCCTCTAAAAGTGGATAATTAAAATTATGTTGTGATTTTTTTCCCCTTATTGATATATTTTAAATTAGAGAGAGAAATTTGTACACCCCAACACAATACAAATCTTATTTAAAGTTTGGCTTCTCTCAGTGTGGCATTGGCACCTGAATAGAAACAATCTAACATGCCCCATAGGCAGATTTGTGGTATATGTCACCCTGTTAAACAGTCTCCAACAAGACTAGAAATTTTAAAAAGGCAATTGTAACTTGGAGCAAATATCAGCCTAATTATTTGTGATAGAATCTGTCATGTATTTAAGGCAAGCCCCTGGAATAAGACAACAGTTTTATTATATATTTTTTCCCCTTTTCTTATGCTGTTCTTTTAATATTCTTAACCCCTTCAGTCAGAGAATCGAGGATGATGTTTCTTCTTCTGCTGTTGAAGCCCCTAGAAAAGAATGGAAAGAAACACACACTTAGGGTTTCATTCTAGCCTTGCATTCTTTTCTGTAGACTAATTTTTAAAGATAGTCTCCTGTTTGCTGAAAACCTTTTAGGAATGATGCAGGTTTCGTGATATCTTGTTTGTACATTTATTCCCATTCCGGTACCGGAGCTTCAGTCTAAAGCCTTAAGTTTTGGAAGCCTTTGCATGAAAAGGAGGTTATGCAGTATCACTATTACTACCCAGTGAAGCAGCTATAAACATAGCTTCTATTCCAGTCGTTATCCTGGGTTTACAAGGGCAAATGAGTTTGCTGGCAGGATGTTGACATCTGACCATGGAGAATGGAAACTAGTTGTATAACTCAACATATCAGTGTCATGCCTTTTGGGACTTCCAGATGAAAAAATTCTGATTGGAAAAGGCTTTGCACAGATGAACCATGAGATGTATGAAGAAGAATACCCTGCCTGGTTAGCAGGGAATTCCTGCTATAAGCTGTGGGTTTAATAGTTGGAAACAAGCAAGGAGAAGAAAGACCTTGGTGAATTAATTGATCACAGAATGACTGAGCCACCACTATGATGTGGCCATGAAAAAAGCAAATGAGATCCTAGGAAGAATCAGGCCAGGTATGCCCAGTAGAGATAGAGAAGTATTAATGATATTGTATAAGGCACTGGTAAGATCTGGTAAGCGTGTACAGTGCTGGTCACCTGCCTTCAAGAAAGATGAATTCAAACTGGAACAAGTGCAGAGAAGGGCTACGAGGATGATCAGGGAATAGAAACTGTCTGACAAGAGGAGACAAGAAGAGCTTGGCTTCTTTAGCCTAGCAAAATGAAGGTTGAGATGGGCTGTGATTGCTCTCAATAAATACACGGGGAGTGAGTGTGTGAGTGTGTGCATGGGGATAGGAGGGTAAACACCATGGAGGAAGAAGAGCTATTTAAACAAAGGACAATGTTAGCACAAGAATGAATGGGTATATTGTGATATTATTTGATTAAAATATGACCATATAGATCACTGTTGCAACCATTGTTATATATTTACAACAAATTTTGTACAAAGGTTGTCAAGTAAGGTTTCCATGGAAAGGGTATGATTTGCTGAATATGATTATGCTATTGGTATGCACTTATCATTTTTGTATTTGAAGCTATGCATATTGACTCTATACCTGGATTTCAAATGTTTGCTCCTGGGGTAGCGCCCATAAGGTAGCTAGCCAGCACATCTTAGAGGGACTATTCAAATTGAGTGGCCCATCAAAAGAGCATTTAACTCAGAATGGAAGATGCCCATCTACCCTGAATGGACTTGCCTGTGGATGTGCTGTTTGAGGTATAGATAATTGCTTCTACCATGGTTAAGTAAAGTTATGCATGAGCGTGCGACTTACCCATGAGACTCCAAACCCCATTTTGTCACCTGTGATCTTCCACTAGCCATGCTGAGGGCTTTGTTTGAAACAGTGGGTTTCCCTCCACATGGCAGAAGCTATAAAAGGCCCTGGAAACACCTCCATTTTGCCTCTTTCCTGCTCAAGCCTCTGGACTTATACTAATGGGAGCATTCTAACCAAGCGACTGAGGTCCTTCCAATGATTTGGAAGAAACCAGAGACTTGACTTAATCAGTTTATTCCATCACGGCTACAAACCTGAACTTTGCAATTACTGTATGTATTTGATTCCTTTAACCAATTTTTAACTCTCACTTTTCTTTCTTTTTATAAATAAACCTTTCAATTTTAGATACTAAAGGATTGGCATCAGCCTGATTTTTGGGTAAGATCTGAGTTATATATTGTGTGTTGCTGGTCCTTTGGGATCAGAAGAACTTTTGTTTGAGACTGGTTTTAAAGAACCATTCATCTTTAAATCCAGTATTTTGAGGGTAATACAAGGACTGGAATACCGAAGGAAACTGCTTTCCTGACTTCTTGTTAGCCAGTGTGGTGAGACACTTTTGTTGCTGGTTTGGTATATCTCATGGAAGAATAACCACCAGTTTTGAGGTGTGTGTGCCCTATTTTTCAGCAGTTTGTCCTGAATTTGGAATTCTCGGTTGTGACCCATGGAGCACGGTTACAATATACTGGCCATGAATAAATTTAGGCTAGACATTGGGAGGTTTCTAACCATCAGAGAACTGAAGTTCTGGGCCAGCCTTTTAATAGGAGTAGTGGGAGCAAAAACCTAACTGGTTTTCAGATGGAGCTTGATACATTTATGAATGGGATTATATAACAGGGTTGCCTCCAATAACAGGGTACTCAACACCATGACCCATGAGGGCCCTTCTGGTACCATTTCTTATGAGTGGGGAAAATACTCACTTCCTCAGAGCAGTCTGATCTCTCTATTACTCTTGGAAGTTTTAGGTAATAAACATCTAATTGCAGATGGGATAAACAAATTCTTTAGGTAGCTGCGAAGCAGGGAGATTAGGATACACTTAAAGGATGGGTTACTCCATCCTGGGAAGCAGTAGCTCTGCAAAAGACTTGAGGATCATGGTGGATAATCAGCTGAACATGAGCTCCCAGTGCAGTGGTTTAGCCAAAAGCTCTAATGCGATCCTTGGATGTATAAACAGGGGAACCTTGAGTAGGAGTAGGGAGCTACATTACCACTGTATTTGGCACTGGTGCGACCGCTGTTGGAATACTTGCTCCAGTTCTGATGTCCACAATTCAAGGCTCTTGGTAAATTGGAGAGGGTTCAGAGAAGAGCCATGATAATGATTAAGGAATTGGAAAATGTGCCTTGCATTGAAAGCATTACAGGGTGGCCTTCCCCTTTAAGGACCAGGAGGCCTGGGCCTAACCAGTCCTATTCAATCAGTCCCACCTGTGCCATAATTAACAGCATCCCAGCCTCTTCAAGTGGGACTAATGGGGTCAGGTGTTAATATGGCAACATCTGGAACTCATAATAAAAAGGCTTAAGAGAACAGAGTCAGGGAGAAGATATGATAGGAGCCATAGGCAACAGCTTAGGCTCCTGTGGAAAATCTTGAGATAGGCCCTTTAAGAAACAAGGAGGACCTGGGAGAAACTGCCAGAGTTCCTGGGGAAGAGAGGAAGTGGGCCAAAAAGGGCAGAAGCACAGTTGTTTGTTTGGTTTGGTTGTTTAAACTGAACTTTTGTCATCCTGGAAGGGGACTGAATTTTAAATGTGACCTAGCTGCAGAGAAAAGTCTCCCAGAAAAGGACAATAGCAGAACCAGATCAGCCAACAAAATGGGATGCTAGAGCAAAAGAATCCCTGCAAAGCCACTCTCTGATGCCAGGGGGTGTTATGGTGGTGAGTGGAACTGCTTACTGAGAGACTGGAGGAACTCAATCTGTGGTTAAGGGGTAACTTGCTTACAGTTCATAGGTACCTACATGGAGAATATCCTGGCACTAGAAAAGGTTCAGAAAAGGGCAACTAAAATGATTAGGGGTTTGGAGAGTGTCCCATATGAGGAAAGATTAAAGAGCCTAAAACTCTTCAGCTTGGAAAAGAGGAGACTAAGGGGGGATATGATAGAGGTATATAAAATCATGAGTGATGTGGAGAAAGTGGATAAGGAAAAGTTATTTACTTATTCCCATAATACAAGAACTAGGGGTCACCAAATGAAATTAATAGGCAGCAGGTTTAAAACAAATAAAAGGAAGTTCTTCTTCACACAGTGCACAGTCAACTTGTGGAACTCCTTACCTGAGGAGGTTGTGAAGGCTAGGACTATAACAGCGTTTAAAAGGGAACTGGATAAATTCACGATGGTTAAGTCCATAGATGGCTATTAGCCAGGATGGGTAAGGAATGGTGTCCCTAGCCTCTGTTTGTCAGAGGATGGAGATGGATGGCAGGAGAGAGATCACTTGATCATTGCCTGTTAGGTTCACTCCCTCTGGGGCATCTGGCATTGGCCACTGTCGGTAGACAGGATACTGGGCTAGATGGACCTTTGGTCTGACCCGGTACGGCCATTCTTATGTTCTTATGTTCTTAATAAACATTTGATAATGGGCTCTTCAGGCTAGCAGACAAATGTAGAATACGATGCAAGGGCTGTCAACTGAAGCTAGGCAAATTCAGACTGGGAATAAGATATAAATTTTTAACAGCAAAGGTAATTAACCACTGGAACAATGTACCATGGGTTCTGGTGCATTCTCTATGGCAAGCAATTGTTAAATCAAGGTTGAAGTCTTTCAAGAGAGATACTCTAGTTGAAACAGGAATTTACTCAAGGAAGTCCCGCAGGCCTTTGTTATACAACATGTAGCCTTTTATTTTATTTAAAGTGAATTTAGTAATGTGGTATTACACCACCGTGGGTTCAGCTCTACAGTGGCTACTGTTTCAAGCTTAACAGAGTGAAAGTCACCTCTGCTACTTGCTTCAGATTTAGAGTCTCTGGGAGCACATACAAATCAAGGACCGTGCCCACACATACATTTCGCAAGTACAAGGTTTAGTCTGTTTTACAAGTTTTATTAAAATAACAATTAAAATTATGATTACCCAAGCATATAGAAATTCTATACAGACCTATGCACAAGTTACAAATATAGCCAAACGCACATCCCCCTAGCTAATGTTAGGGTCTGATGGGTCTCTCATGGACTGATCATCAGTAGAGGGATGGTACCTGCTGGAGTTTCCCATAGAGAGCTCAATTTTCCTAATCAGGGCACCCTTTTTTATAATGTGATTCTGACTATACCTCATTAGCATTTATGCATATAGTGCACCCTGCAGTCAGGGCATGTGTTAGAAACTTGTAACAGGTAACTTGTAAGCAAAAAATTATTCTTATTGTTCATTTTCACAATATCACCATGGGTACATCTTTTTCTGTAAACTGGTGGCATAGGGTCATTCTTTGGTCACTTACTTATGTCAAGCATTTAGGGATGCCAACTCTCCAGGTTTGTCCTGGAGTCTCCAGGAATTAAAGATTAATCTTTAATTAAATAGTATGTCATGTAATGAAACCTCCAGGAATGTCCAACCAGAATAGGCAATGCTACAAGCATTTCTATGGCCTAATATGGTTAAGCTAAACTCCTACAGGCCTCAGCCTGAAGGGCTTGAGCTTCACCCCTACTTACTTAGATACCTAATACATAATTATCCCTTCTAACTGCTAATCAGTCTTGTATAATCCTACAATTTAACTCTGTTTAGCATACAATTATATATGACATATAATCACAGCCATAACATCCACAATAAATGAACAATATAGTAAAATCATTGGCTACAAGAAGGTCAGACTAGATGATTAGTGGTCCCTTCTGGCTTTATAATCTCTGACTAAATACAAACTAAAACAGGCTGCCAAAATAGAACAAACATATGGACATAACCATGAAGTGAATCACAGAACTGGAAGGGACCTCGACAGGTAGTCTAGTCCAGTCCCCTGCACTCAAGGCAGGACTAAGTATTATCTAGACCATTCCTGACAGGTGTTTGTCCAACCTGCTCTTAAAAATACCCTATGATGGAGATTCCACAATCTCTCCAGGCAATTTATTCCAGTGCTTAACCACTCTGACAGTTAGGAAGTTTTTCTTAATATCCAACCTAAATTGCCTTTGCTGCAATTTAAGCCCATTGCTTCTTGTCCTATCCTCAGAGGTTAAGAAGAACAATTTTTCTCCCTCCTCCTCCTTGTAAAAAACCTTTTATATACTTAAAAACTGTTATCATGTCCCCTCTCAGTCTTCTCTTCTCCAGATTAAACAAACCCATTTTTTTCAATCTTCCCTCATAGGTCGTGTTTTCTAGAACTTTAATCATTTTTGTTGCTCTTCTGTGGACTTTCTCCAATTTGTCCACATCTTTTCTGAAATGTGGCACCCAGAACGGGACGCAATACTCCAGTTGAGGCCTAATCAGCACAGAGTATATCCATTGTGTACTTTCTGTCTCAATCCTCTTTGTCTCTTTATTTCCCTCCCTAATTCATACTTTCTTTCACATTAACCCCGTTCTTGATTTTGGATGCACCACCTACTAGGGCTGGCCAGAAAACAAGAATTCAGTTTTGTGAAAAAATTTGTTTTCATTTCTTATGGAACCAAACCATGCCCTTTTGAAACTTGTGATGTGGAAGATCCAGGTTCAAGTCCCTCTTCCAAATCAGGCAGAGCAGGGACTGGAACAAAGTTTTGGTTTTGGTGAATTGGGCATTTTCCAATTAAAACATGGTTCAGAGAAAAATTCCCAAACACCATCCTTGTCCTTCAAATCTTGCTTTAAAACCTACTTCTTCTGTGAAGTTTCCCGCTGTTGACATCACTGACGTTTCCACACTTCCTTATATTTTAGCAGATGTCTCATGTCCTACATTTCGTTTAATTTACATTGTATGATCTTAACGGCAGGGGCTTTGACTTTTTATGATTTGTCAGTCATCATGTGTGCTGATGGCTCTCTCAAGTAATAATAATGCAGCCTCTTAACATCCCTTCTAGCTATTTAATTTTTTTAAACAGAATTTTAAAGTGACTGGTGTCCTCCTGAGTGAATCTTATACAGCAGAGAACTTTTTAAGTCACATAAGCAACAAAACTAGGTTTAATCTCAGTGTGCGTTTCCAATCTAAGGCCCCAGTTCTGCAAACACTTATGCACATTGATATATTATAAGGAAATCCAAATCTGTCACACGTGCTTCACTCCAGCCATGTGAGTAATCCTATTGGAATCAATGGGACTACTCCCTGGTTTAGACATGTGCTACTCATTAAATGTTTGTTTTAGGATCAAGGCTTAATGTTTTATTATTTATAACAGGATCTAAGGATTTCAAATCACTTTTCAAATGTTAGTGAAAGTCTTGTGAGTTAGGGAAACATTCATGTTTATAGATGGGGAAACTGAGGTACAGAATGGTTATGTGATATGTCCAAAGTCATACAAGAACCAGTGGGAGAATAAGATATAAAACCCAGATTGCCTGACTCCCATTTTTATGCCTCAACAAGACAATGCTCCCTCCCTTCCTCCCTCCCCCGAATTTAAGAAAACAAGCCTCTCTAAAATTTCAAATGCAATAATAAAAGGTGTATGTACTTTATTTTAAGAGCTAGATTCTGGACTTTTCACTTCAAGTGCATATGAAAAACAGCAGCTGAATTCCTCCAGTAATTTTGCGTAAGACAGATTTATTTGAAAGCATCCATTTTCATTAGTTTAAACTCACTTCTACTGGTAAGCAAATGAAACACCACTCAGACAGTTAATTAAGAATGTTTATATGGGCCTCTCTTAAAGGTTTAGCATCAAATAGAATGCATGAAGGAGCACCTACATGTCTCTTGGGTAAATGTTTGTAAAATACAACAGCTGGGTCTTCTTTGGATCCGCTTGGGAAGTCCAGTAGTGGAACCAGCAGTAATTTTACAGGAATCTCACAGTGACTCCACAGTTGAGTTACATCCTAAAATGGGACATAAATTCCTGTTACTTTCTAAAAGTAGGGGGCCAATTAACATGAGGTTTCACACATTGTTGTTTTGCCCTTTGAATTTTATATGGAATTTTTGTTTAATTTATTTTTATAAATGAAAAGGGTGTGACATTCCCCAGGGTACAATCTGGACTGAAGGACAGCTGTGGTGTCCCCTCAATTCTTCAACCTGGGATGCCTTTTACGCTGCTTTGCTGTGAGAGCAACCACTCCTGTCTGCTCTCACAGCCTCCAGCATGTAAATCACTCCCAGCTATACTGTATGAGTGCTACAACCAGCCACTCATGAATTACATTACAGGACAGCACCAGCAAACTCGCAGACTTTCCCCCAGAAACATGCATTTTGTACGGCCGAGCACCTGCCCGGACAATATAAGCTCATATAAAGTCCATCAGTTTATTAATAGAAAATCAGGTGCACAAACCTTGTTATCCCAAACTGAGTTTCCCAAACACTTCAGTCCAAATATACTGGTTTGGATAAAACAATGAAACAAATTTATTAACTACAGAAAGATGGATTTTAAGAGACTACAAGTAATGAAGCATACAAGTCAGAATTGGTTACAAGGAAATAAAAGGTAAAACACAACTAACACCTCACTTAACAAGTGAATACAAAGCAAAAGTATCTCTCATCACATGTTCTAGAAGTCTTACAGAGTGAGCCTATTTCAGCCAGGTCAGTGCTGCTTCCTTTGTTATTCTGGGATTGATGATGCCATGGATAAAGAATAAGGGAGAGATGATTTGGGGTATCTGTCCTCTTCTCTTATAATCCTCTCTCTTATGCAAGAATCATCTCCAACTGATGTTCAGGAGACAGAAAGTCTGTGTTGCCAGAAACCTGAAGCTGTTTCTTGGTCAAAATGTAGATTTTTTTCCTCCCTCACCTTCTCTCCTGCTGAAGAGAGACCACTTAATCAGGTGTATCAAATACAGTGATGCGAATAGTCTTTATGTTAAATGTGGGTGATTCCATATAACAGCTCTAAAAATGAGGAAATGGAAAGATCTGGGCATGTTTGTGTGCACTTGTTCTGTGTGTGTACCTAAAATATAGCAATAATGGAAAGCTCCTCTCTTTGCCCCCAAGCCTCTGTAGCGTATGTATGTAAGCAATCTGACTTTGAAATGTGCACCATATCTAATCTCTAAGGGTTCTGCTGCCGTAGACTGGAAGCCATTTTGTAGTCAGATCAGTGTAGACTGTTACAGAGTAAACACACACCCCATGTGCTCGCTAAGTTTATTTCTGTTCTCACTGTTCCCTTAATCGAAAATCAAAATCAATTTTCACTGAAAGTATCTTGTTTGCTCTTTGTGTATGGAAGAAAAATCATCTCTGTTGAACAAAGGACAGAAAATTTTTAGGTATGTTAAAGGAACATGGCTCCAAATATTGGACAGTAAAGGCATGAAGGTGTATACAATTTAAGCCAAGTTGAGGATTATTGACAAGAATGCCAAAGACAGCAGGATTTCAGAGATGACCGCTCTATTTAAATCAACTGAAGTATGCTTAAAGCCCACTTTGATAGTCTTGTCAGCACAAAGGCAAATCTTGCAGCTACTCTAAACGTAAGCCTTATTTGCATGGGTTACCTCAGCTGACAAAAACTTGATGGCCACTTGAAAAATTGACATGATAGAAAAGGCAGGAAAGGATACAATTACGGCTCAGTTAAACCCACCAAATTTTCCTAACATGGTTGCTATCACCTTTTCTGCTCGTGTAAAAAATTGTTCTGGCTTTTTTTGTATTCACTAAACTATGGGCTTCTCTGTAACAGTGGATGTAATCCAAGAAGGCATGTGTCATAAACAGATAGCTAAGGGTTAATGTCTCTTTCACCTGAAGCACCTGACCAGAGGACCAATCAGAAAACCGGATTTTTTCAACTCTGGGTGGAGGGAAGTTTGTGTCTGAGTCTTTTGTCTGCCTGCCTGCTTTCTCTGAGCTTTGGAGAAGCAGTTTCTACTTTCTAGTCTTCTGTTTCTAAGTGTAAGGACAAAGAGATCAAATAGTAAGTTATATGGTTTCTTTTCTTTGGTATTTGCATGAATATAAGTGCTGGAGTGCTTTGATTTGTATTCTTTTTGAATAAGGCTGTTTATTCAATATTCTTTTAAGCAATTGACCCTGTATTGTATCATCTTAATACAGAGAGAACATTTGTATGTATTTTTCTTTCTTTTTATATAAAGCTTTCTTTTAAGACCTGTTGGAGTTTTTCTTTACTTCAGGGAAATTGAGTCTGTACTCACCAGGGAATTGGTGGGAGGAAGAAATCAAGGGAAGATCTGTGTGTTGGATTGCTAGCCTGATTTTGCATTCCCTCTGGGGGAATAGGAAAGTACTTTTTGTTTCCAGGATTGGGAACAGAGAGGGGGAGTCTCTCTGTGTAGTTTCACAGAGCTTGTGTCTGTGTATCTCTCCAGGAGCACCTGGAGGGGGGAAGGGAAAAAGGATTATTTCCCTTTGTTGTGAGACTCAAGGGATTTGGGTCTTGGGGTCCCAGGGAAGGTTTTTCAGGGGGACCAGAGTGCCCCAAAACACTCTAATTTTTTGGGTGGTGGCAGCAAGTACCAGGTCCAAGCTGGTAACTAAGCTTGGAGGTTTTCATGCTAACCCCCATATTTTGGACGCTAAGGTCCAAATCTGGGACTAAGGTTATGATATGGTGTAGCAGCGGGTGGGATATAGACAGAATCCAGAAGCCAGTAGGAATATTATATTTTTCTTTTCTCTGCTAAGGGCTTTTTAGCAGAGAGAAACAGTTGGTTTTAAAAGGGAACCAGAGAGAATTTTTTTTTCTGCTCTCTCTGGCAGTTTGTGGCTTGCATGTTAAGCAAGAAGCCATTACCAGACTGTTAAGGGTCTTTTGTCATGCAATAGCCCTCCCATTAGGAGGCAAGTTCCAGCACTATATACACATGCAAATAAAGTGGTTTTTCAGGTTTACTTAACATTGAAGATTAGCTAAAGGCACTGTTGCTAGGCAGACTTCAGGAGGCAACAGAGAACCTGCAGTTCAAAAGATAAACACCGGAGGGCACCCCAACACAAGAAAACAGGAATCATGACTTCTAAGGCAAAAATTAAGGCCGAAGAGCAATTCAAAGAAGCTGAACACAGGCGACAAATGGAGATGAAAGAAAGAGAAGAACAAATCAAAGAGGCAGAACACAAAAGAAAAATAGAAGAAGAAGAGGTGGCCCACTGAAGGAAGCAAGCAGAAGAAGAGTTGGCTCACAGAAGGAAGCAAGAAGAAGAAGAGGCAGCCCACAGAAGACAGATAGAACTCCAGAGGGAAGCCCACCAACAGGCCATGGAATTAGAAAAGGCTAAGCAACAGACTCCAGCCAACCCTAACAACCCGGCGCCAATTATTGCTCCACAGCACAGGAAATTTCCCACCTACAAGGCAGGGGATGACACCGAGGCCTTCTTGGAAAATTTTGAAAGAGCCTGTCTTGGGTACAACATCCCCGAAGACCAGTACATGGTAGAATTGAGGTCACAGCTCAGTGGACCTTTAGCAGAGGTGGCAGCTGAAATGCCTAAGCAGCAAATGAATGACTATAAACTTTTTCAAACCAAGGCCAGATACAAGATGGGGATAACCCCAGATCATGCCCGTCGGCGCTTCAGAACCCAAAAGTGGAAACCAGAGGTGTCATTTCCCAAACACGCCTACTACATTGCAAAAAACTATGAGGCCTGGATAACAGGAAACAACGTTCAAACCTTGGAAGAACTGCACCTCCTCATACAAATGGAGCAGTTCTTGGATGGTGTTCCTGAAGACATCACACGGTACATACAAGATGGAAATCCCAAAGATATCGCTGAGGCGGGGGAGATTGGAGCCAAATGGATGGAACTGGCAGAAAGCAAGAAAGCTACTGTCAAGGGGAACGATTACCCCAGGGGGCACACAGACCATAAACCCTACAACCGAGGACAGCCAAAGACCCCACATACCACCCAAGTAAAGCCACACATACCCTACCCTTCAACCTCACCAGTCTCCAGTAACTCACCTCGGCCCACTGACCCATCAGATGGAAGATGCTTTAAGTGTAATGAACTGGGACATATCAAGGCCAACTGTCCAAAGAACACCATGCGAGTGCAATTCATTACACCACCATCACACCAAAGATCCCCAGGCCCGGATGCCTCTCAAATACCCTTGGAGCGAAGGGAAAATTTGAGAGTGGGCGGAAAGAAGGTTACTGCGTGGAGAGACACGGGGGCACAAGTGTCAGCTATCCACCAATCCTTCGTTGACCCCAAATTCATCAACCCAAAGGCCAAAGTTACAATTTACCCCTTCATGTCACAAGCTGTAGACTTGCCTACAGCTCAACTGCCTGTCCAGTACAAAGGCTGGTCAGGAATGTGGACTTTTGCAGTCTATGACAATTATCCTATCCCCATGCTACTGGGGGAAGACTTGGCCAACCAGGTGAGGCGGGCCAAGAGAGTGGGAATGGTTACACGTAGCCAAACCAGGCAAGCTTCCAGACCCATTCCTGTTCCTGAGCCGTCCACAGAGGCCCCGTCTGTGTTACCAGAGACCCAGGCAGAGGTAGTGGACCCGGATTCCATGCCTACCACTGAAACAGACCCAGCATCTCCAGTCCCAGGCCCGGAACTGGAACAGCAACCAGCACCAGCAAGTGCAACCACATCTTCAAACTCAACGCCAGAGGGCGCCAGCGAGCCAGAACTGGCAGAAGCACAAGACAGCCATACCCAAAAGGCTCAGCCAGAGTCTGAAATACCCTCAGGTGCACCAGCGGAGAGCGGTACACCAGCAACGGAAACAACACCATCACCTACATCGCTTCCAGAGGGACCAAGCCCAAGTCCACACTCTGAGGAAGAACTGGTGACCCCAGCCTCAAGGGAACAGTTCCAGACTGAGCAGGAAGCAGATGACAGCCTTCAGAAAGCTTGGGCGGCGGCACGGAGCACCCCACCGCCTCTCAGCTCTTCTAATCGATCCCGGTTTGTTATAGACCAAGGACTTTTATACAAGGAAATTCTTTCTGGTGGACACCGGGAAGAATGGCAGCCGCAAAAACAGTTGGTGGTTCCAACTAAGTACCGGGGGAAGCTCTTAAGCTTAGCCCATGATCATCCCAGTGGCCATGCTGGGGTGAACCGAACCAAGGACCGGTTGGGGAAGTCCTTCCACTGGGAGGGGATGGGCAAGGACGTTGCCAAGTATGTCCGGTCTTGTGAGGTATGCCAAAGAGTGGGTAAGCCTCAAGACCAGGTCAAGGCCCCTCTCCAGCCACTCCCCATAATTGAGGTCCCATTTCAGCGAGTAGCTGTGGATATTCTGGGCCCTTTCCCAAAAAAGACGCCCAGAAGAAAGCAGTACGTACTGACTTTAGTGGACTTTGCTACCCGATGGCCAGAAGCAGTCGCTCTAGGCAACACCAGGGCTAACACTGTGTGCCTGGCCCTAACAGACATCTTTGCCAGGGTAGGTTGGCCCTGCGACATCCTTACAGATTCAGGGTCTAATTTCCTGGCAGGGACCATGGAAAAACTGTGGGAAACTCATGGGGTGAATCACTTGGTTGCCACCCCATACCACCATCAAACCAATGGCCTGGTGGAAAGGTTCAATGGAACTTTGGGGGCCATGATACGAAAATTCATCAACGAATTCTCCAATAATTGGGACCTAGTGTTGCAGCAGTTGCTGTTTGCCTACAGGGCTGTACCACATCCCAGTTTAGGGTTTTCACCATTTGAACTTGTGTATGGTCACGAGGTTAAGGGGCCATTACAGTTGGTAAAGCAGCAATGGGAGGGGTTTACGCCTTCTCCAGGAACTAACATTCTGGACTTTGTAAGCAACCTACAAAGCACCCTCCGACACTCTTTAGCCCTTGCTAGAGAGAACCTAAAGGATGCTCAGGAAGAGCAAAAGGCCTGGTATGACAGACATGCCAGAGATCGGTCCTTCAAGGTAGGAGACCAGGTTATGGTCTTGAAGGCGCAACAGGCCCATAAGATGGAAGCATCATGGGAAGGGCCATTCACGGTCCAAGAGCGCCTGGGAGCTGTAAACTACCTCATAGCATTTCCCAATTCCTCACTAAAGCCTAAAGTGTACCATGTTAATTCTCTCAAGCCTTTCTATTCCAGAGACTTACAGGTTTGTCAGTTTACAGTCCAGGGAGATGATGCTGAGTGGCCTGACGGTGTCTACTACGACGGGAAAAAAGACGGTGGCGTGGAAGAGGTGAACCTCTCAACCACCCTGGAACGTCTGCAGCGGCAACAAATCAAGGAGCTGTGCACTAGCTTCGCCCCATTGTTCTCAGCCACCCCAGGACGGACTGAACGGGCATACCACTCCATTGATACAGGTAATGCTCACCCAATCAGAACCCCACCCTACCGAGTGTCTCCTCATGCCCAAGCTGCTATAGAACGGGAGATCCAGAACATGCTACAGATGGGTATAATCCGCCCATCTACCAGTGCATGGGCATCTCCAGTGGTTCTGGTACCCAAACCAGATGGGGAAATACGCTTTTGCGTGGACCACCGTAAGCTAAATGCGGTAACTCGTCCGGACAACTATCCAATGCCCCGCACCGATGAGCTATTGGAAAAGTTGGGACGTGCCCAGTTCATCTCTACAATAGACTTAACCAAGGGGTACTGGCAAGTACCGCTAGATGAACCTGCCAAGGAGAGGTCAGCATTCGTCACCCATGCAGGGGTGTATGAATTCAATGTCCTTCCTTTCGGCCTTCGAAATGCACTCGCCACCTTCCAGAGGCTGGTAGATGGTCTACTAGCTGGACTGGGAGAATTTGCAGTTGCCTACCTCGATGATGTGGCCATTTTTTCAGACTCCTGGCCCGAACACCTACTACACCTGGAAAAGGTCTTTGAGCGCATCAGGCAGGCCGGACTAACTGTTAAGGTCAAAAAGTGTCAAATAGGCCAAAACAGAGTGACTTACCTGGGGCACCAGGTGGGTCGAGGAACCATAAACCCCCTACAGGCCAAGGTGGATGCTATCCAAAAGTGGCCTGTCCCAAAGTCAAAGAAGCAGGTCCAATCCTTCTTAGGCTTGGCCGGACACTACAGGCGATTTGTACCACACTACAGCCAAATCGCTGCCCCATTGACCGACCTGACCAAAAAGACCCAGCCAAATGCCGTTAAGTGGACTGATGAGTGTCAAAAGGCCTTTACCCAACTTAAGGCAACGCTCATGTCTGACCCTGTGCTCAGGGCCCCGGATTTTGACAAACCATTCCTAGTAACCACAGATGCATCTGAGCGTGGTATAGGAGCAGTGCTCATGCAGGAAGCAACAGATCACAACTTCCATCCTGTCGTGTTTCTCAGCAAGAAACTGTCTGAGAGGGAAAGTCACTGGTCAGTCAGTGAAAAGGAATGCTATGCCATTGTGTACGCCCTGGAAAAGCTACGCCCATATGTTTGGGGACGGCGGTTCCAACTACAAACTGACCATGCTGCACTAAAGTGGCTTCATACTGCCAAGGGGAACAACAAGAAACTTCTTCGTTGGAGTTTAGCTCTCCAAGATTTTGATTTTGAAATTCAACACATCACAGGAGCTTCTAATAAAGTTGCTGATGCACTCTCCCGTGAGAGTTTCCCAGAATTCAGTAGTTAAAAAGTGTTCTTAAAATGTAGAAGTCTGTTAGTTATATACTTAATAGTATATGTAAAGGTGCATGTGTTGTAGTAATCTGTTTATTTTAAAGTTCTAGAAGGAAATCGCCGCCAGTGAGCTTCCCCACTATCTGCAATTTGGGGGGCGTGTCATAAACAGATAGCTAAGGGTTAATGTCTCTTTCACCTGAAGCACCTGACCAGAGGACCAATCAGAAAACCGGATTTTTTCAACTCTGGGTGGAGGGAAGTTTGTGTCTGAGTCTTTTGTCTGCCTGCCTGCTTTCTCTGAGCTTTGGAGAAGCAGTTTCTACTTTCTAGTCTTCTGTTTCTAAGTGTAAGGACAAAGAGATCAGATAGTAAGTTATATGGTTTCTTTTCTTTGGTATTTGCATGAATATAAGTGCTGGAGTGCTTTGATTTGTATTCTTTTTGAATAAGGCTGTTTATTCAATATTCTTTTAAGCAATTGACCCTGTATTGTATCATCTTAATATAGAGAGAACATTTGTATGTATTTTTCTTTCTTTTTATATAAAGCTTTCTTTTAAGACCTGTTGGAGTTTTTCTTTACTTCAGGGAAATTGAGTCTGTACTCACCAGGGAATTGGTGGGAGGAAGAAATCAAGGGGAGATCTGTGTGTTGGATTGCTAGCCTGATTTTGCATTCCCTCTGGGGGAATAGGAAAGTACTTTTTGTTTCCAGGATTGGGAACAGAGAGGGGGAGTCTCTCTGTGTAGTTTCACAGAGCTTGTGTCTGTGTATCTCTCCAGGAGCACCTGGAGGGGGGAAGGGAAAAAGGATTATTTCCCTTTGTTGTGAGACTCAAGGGATTTGGGTCTTGGGGTCCCAAGGAAGGTTTTTCAGGGGGACCAGAGTGCCCCAAAACACTCTAATTTTTTGGGTGGTGGCAGCAGGTACCAGGTCCAAGCTGGTAACTAAGCTTGGAGGTTTTCATGCTAACCCCCAGATTTTGGACGCTAAGGTCCAAATCTGGGACTAAGGTTATGATAGCATGAAAACAAGGCATTGCTCTTCTTAAAATTAAATCATACATGAAAAACTTGAAGGCTATCGCTCCTCCCCATCCCGTAATGCTAAGTTTTAATAATCTGTTCTTAACTGTCATTGTGCAAAGGTTGTTTTCGTTCTCTCTTTTCCCTCCCTCCCTCCACATTCCCTTCAATTTAAAAGTTCTGATACATTTTGAACCTCTCAATTGCCTTCAGTAAGGATTAGACACATGGCTTTGCACTTCCTAATTTGTCTGGTACAAACACCTCACATGCTTGTCAGAGGGAATTCGCTCTTTTGTTGGCTGCATTTCTAAAAACAGACTTGACTTGTACTGGGAGATTTTGCTGGTCCTTTCCCCTTCAGGAGGGAGTGCCACCAAGCCCTATTGGAGACATTTTATTGCAGGCAGCAGCTTGATGTATGTGATGAAAGAAGAGGTGGCTACACAAATTCTCTCACATGGGAAATAAAAAAAACCTCAACAATTGCTGTCTCCTTTGTGCTGGCAAAGTTTCTTTGTGAGCTGGATTTCCTCACCATCCTTTCTTTGCTCCCTCTATCCCCAATGGCCAGTCTCTGAGTAGAAATCAGCTGTACACTAGAGACTGCACTAGAGCTCAGTATTTCCCTTGGGGAGATGCAGCGAGATGAATTCAGCACAAATCAACCACAAGCCAGAAATCAGTTTAACTTACAGTTATGACTTTCAGCTAAGACCGAAAATCCATTTTAGAAGCATTAACAAAAAACAAAAACATCTCTTGCATAATATTCATGGGGATGGGGCAAGGGAATACCCTTTCAGGTTCTTTGCATTCTTGGCTCTTATACTGTATTCGGTGACTACCTGCTGGAATTTTTCTCTCTGCTGGTGTTTCAGTCATTACGCATTGATAACATTAAAGATGGGACCTTACTACATCTTGCATCCATACAGAGAGTATTTTATGGAATTATTTCTTGGAAGTGACAGGAATTCATGGTCTTGAAAGGATCAAAGTAGGAGGGAAGATTCAATTGCTCCTTATCTTTGCTAAATGGTAAAAGCAGCATAAAAATATAGGGCTAAATTCTTCCATAGTGTCAGTCCAGTGGGTCAAATTCTCTGATGAGCTCTGGTTTTGCTGAGCAGCCAGCTCTGGCCAGCTGAGAATTCCCTTACTATGGAGGAGCTATAAGCTGGTACATAACTGGCCTGACCACTGACTGGAGCAGCTATTATTGCTGTGTAAGGATGTGAGGTGTGGCTGCAAAGACCAAACATCCTCCAGCTTGGAGGGTGTGACTCTGGGCTGCAGGACGCTGCAGACTTCAGTCACCTCTGGGCTTTTGTGGCTGTTGAGTGAAAGTATGTCTACACTTTGAGCTGAAGGTGTAAATTCCAGCTTGAGGAGACATACCCACATTAGCTCTGATGGAGCCAGCACACTAAAAGTAGAATGTAACGGCAGCAGTGCAAGTGTGTGGTGGCTGCGGGTAGAAAGGGACTGGTGTCCAGAATATGGACCTCTCCAAGATGCTAGGTGCATGCTTGGGGCACCTAACCCTGTCTGTTGCTCATGCTGCTGCAGCTACACTCTATTTTTAGTGTACTAGCTCAGTCAGAGCTAGCATGGGTATGTCTCCTTGAGCTGGAATTTATATCTTGCTCAGTGTATAGACATACTCTGAGTTACTTACTATTTAAATAAAATAACTTGTATTAAATAGAAGCTTTCCATGCCTTAATAAGGAGAACAACACACCACCTAATCCTAATATACTGGATATCGAGAAGTGTGCTAGGGGTCTGGCAGGCATGCTGCACTCAGTTACAGGCCAATAAGTGCTGTTGGGTTGCTTGGTAGTACATGAGGGCAGTACCTGGCCCAATGTGTTTGCACTGATTGATTTCTTTTTTTAAATTTCATAGTAACCATTAAAGGTGAGGAGTCAGCTACTGCATGCATCCATATGCCTATGTATCAGACTTATTATCCCCCTTTTCTGACCTAGCAAAATGTCTTTTTAAAGTAGAGAAATACTTGAAGATGCCTATTCAAAATAAATGTTATTTACATAACTTGTTTGGTGTGCATTGATTAGAAAAAGGTACAGCTGTCTCCTTGTGTTTCCAAAGCTTCTTGGATCAAGTTCCAGTGGGATAGAATTCAGATGCTCTTGCACTAATTTAGATAATCATGCTATCAACATATTCATGTTAATTTTATGCATCAAATGCTGTTTTCACAGTGTTCATCTAATCACTTTTGTGGCTACATTTTCTGGCTGCCTATTAAACAAATTTTCTGGCTGCTGGAATAAATACAACTTAGGGTTCTTGCAAAGCATCCACTTACTGTTAAATTAAAAAAAAAAGGCAAGTGCATAGGACCTATGAATTAGTTATGCAGAAGTTTGGGGTACAAGAGGACTCAAATGCTCAGAAGATTACTACTAGGGGATCCACAGAGTTTTTCACATCTAGTTTACTAATCCAACTTCAGCCTGGGTTGGTTTGGAAGTTAACTGAAAGTTGACACAGTCTAACTCAGGGTCTAATGTGAAGTAAGTTTGATGATCTCAGCCATTTCCAAGAACCAGTCCAATACTAATAATGCCTCCACCACAAGTGTGTTAATTTTCCCTCTTGTTTGCAGTCTCAGCAAAGAGGTGCCTTAAACAAGGGAAAAAGGCCCAGATCTGCAAATGTATTTAGGCACCTAACTCCCATTGAAACCAAATGCCTAAAATGGTGGCGGATCAGAGCTAGAAGTTAAACAAGCAGTGTCAAAGAACTATGATTTTAGTAAATGTTAAAAGCTGGAATCTGAATTGTACCATGCCTCCATCCAAACACTTGCAAACGAGGACACTGTGCAAATTGGTTTCTGAGAAGGGTCTTACTTTTGAGCTGTCAGATGGCTGAATGAGCAGAACAGGTAGCGGTTTCCTTGATACTGGGCTGTGAAAATTCTAAAAGGGTTGAAAAGTTAACAGTAATTGTTGAAATATTCCTGTCAGCCTGTGTCTTAGTTAATGCAAATACTGTTCAATTAAAGGCACCCTATGGACTGATAAAAGACCTTTTAGAGACCTTTTATTCTGAAGAAGTGGATTCATTTATTTGAATTATGCAGATAAAATATTGCATCTATAATTTGAAAATGGTTAAGGATCATATTTTCTAAATATATAAGAAAACTGCAGCACAATTCATAAGAATGATGTGAAAACTCCACGGGGGTAATTTAGCTGCAATAAATGTAGCCTATTAAGAGTCAGTCTACCATATTTTTTGCACTTCTTGTGGCCCAATGGTGGTATTATCTCATGCAATCTTTCTGTGCTTTACTGCTTCATTGGTGAACTGACTCTCCTGATTTACTGATTTTACAGTATAGTAAGGTACTGTAAATAGCTTGCTGTTCTCATTTGGGATGTCTGTAAGACATAAGGCCATCTAGTCATTTGCAAATGTGAGTTTAATTTCTTTGTTGGAAAAACAACCTGTAGGACATGTACGTTTTCTATTGCTGAAGCCCTATTTTTGTCATTGTAAGCTCCCTCTTCAACGCATATTTTCTCCGTACCAATGACTGAGCAAGTTAATCATTTTAAGATGGGAGGGGGGAAGAAGAGGAGGTTTCAAGTCAATTTCATTCCTGATGTAAGTCTATGGGCTTCAGTAGAGTTATGCTAGGTAAGAATTTGGTCCATTTAGCTGCTCTTGTGCACACCTATCTCTGAACCTTCTTTCCTTGGAAACTGCAGAGCTGCAGATATCGGGTGACCATATTTCCCAAAGGGAAAATGGGACACTGCACAGGGCTGGCCCAAGCTGCTCACCCAAGCCCTGCCCCCCATTCTCCCTCTTGCCCATGGGGCTGGTCCTGCTCTGCCCCCCCTCCGTCCCCATGCACAGGGCTGACCTGAGTCGCTGGCCTGAGCCCTAACTCCCCCAAGTGCAGGGCTTGTGTCTGAGCCCAGCCTGCTCCCTGTGTGGGGCTGACATTGCTCTTTGCCCTAGCCCTGCTGCCCCACCCCACCTGGTGTGGGGCTGGCATCGCCACTCACCTGAACTCTGCCTGCCTCCTGCCTGCCCCACAAACAGCTGGCTTGCCAGAGCCCTGCCCCTCACCCCATTCAGCTGACTGTTGTTGTTTGATTCCTGCCTCCTTGCTCTGTGGTTGGCGTCACTGCACACTGGACCCCTGTTTTCCCCCCTTCCTGCAGGGCTGCATCACCGCTCCTCCCCATATGTTCCTCTGCACTCTGCTAGGGGTTCACACCCCACTTTTTTGGCAATGGTCAGGACAGCCAGGACAGGGCTTAAAAAAGGAACTGTCCTGGCCAAAACAGGATGTACAGTCACCCTATGCAGATGCCACTCAGCATCCTAAACTAGTCTGCACAAATCCTTACCTACACAAGTAAGTCCATTACATATTTGATACAAGCCATTTTGTTAAATAAATCACTCATTCAAGAGGGACCTCTTTCTCTCAACACATTGACCAAAGTGCTCTTTCTGCATATGCTCTGAATAGCGAGTGACAAGAGGACCATCTCCACCCTGTTCTGACTGGATGAAAGTCAGGAAAGTACGGGCAGACTGACATCAGCAACAGGAGATGATTAGTTTGGAAGTCTTTCATCTCTGTCAAGAAGCTTCCTTCTTTGCTTCCTGTCTTCCTATTGTTCTTTGATGCTGCCACTCAAATCTTCCATGACAGTGTTGTCTCTTCCAATAAGAGTCTTTTGGAAAAGCCTGCATTTCTAAACAAAACAAGATGAAATCTAGACTGCAGAACTGATACTTTTTACTGACAGTTCTATCATATTGTAACCACTCATATTTTGCAATATTTTACACTAGATCTCTGGGTAACCTAGTAGTATAGTTAAGCCAAGATGTTCCTATGGCTTGGATTTGTGAATTTTTAGTACAGGCATACATAGAAATTCTCTCTCTCTCTACTACTTTCTCTAGTGGCAGGTGGAGGAGTCTTTTTTTTATTTTTAAATATTGTCAGGAAGTCTGTGCCATTTTTGATTAATACGAACATGATTCCAAAAATTGAGTGAGTTACAAATGTGTAAAAGTTAGAAATGGGCAAATATTTTATAATAAAATGTTCCCTTCCAGGTTGGAAGATTTGTTACAAACCAAAAACTGAGTCCAGTTGGACAAGTTTTCACCAGCATCCTAGAAACAGGGACGTATTTCCTAGCAAACCCCTTTGAGTCCCTACTGAGTGCCAGAATTCTCAATTCATGGTGGTTTGATGGCTTCTATGCTAAACCAGACAAAACTTGGTGGTTGCAGCCGAGTTTCACTCCTAGGTTTCAGGTTTGTTTGAAGTTTGACTTGAAGAAAAGGCAGGTAGTGCTAAAGAGAAAGGATTGTCCAGGGGTTAATCCACTAGTCTGGGGGTGGGGGTTCTCTACCTCAGACTTCCTATATACCCTTAGGACAGTTTCTTAGGGCTAGATTCTCAGGGTGGACTTATGTGCCCTGCCACCTTGTGAAGTCCAACCCCAAGTTAGATGCCCAGTCTACCTATAGAAAGCAGGGGGAGGTTAGGTTCCTTGGAATGGGATTCACAGAAATGAGCAGGCTGAGTGGGGAGCTGTCTAAGCCAGCCTATAGGAATGCTGAGGAGAGAGGTAGGGAGGAGAGAGGTGGGGCCTAAGCCTCATCCCTCAAAGGGAGTTAAGCACCTCCCTCCACTGGGGATTCACAGCTATGAACCCTTTCCTGGAACTATGAGCTTAAACCAAGTTAGTCAGTTTTTGTGAACAGCAAGCAGGAGGGAAGTGCCACCTCTGCCTCTCCCCAACAACCCCGTGGTTAGAGCACACGCCCAAAATATGGAAGATCCAGGTTCAAATCCCTACTCTGAATGATGCAGATCAGGGACTTGAACCCAGTTATCATACCTGAGTGACCTACCCACAGGGCTATAGGATATTTCAGGGCCAAGGTCATTCACTTTCTCCTGTTGGAGCTGTTCCAGTGTGGCTAAGTAATCAAATATTCCATGTGTGAGATTGCCTTAACTATCACTGAGTTATAGAGTCACATACCTGGGAGGTGAGAGACCCAGGTTCAAATCTCTATGCCTCCCTTTTCCATGGGGCCTGAGCCAGATAATGTGCTCTAAAGCAATCTCTCAGCATCCCTACTAAATCGGCTCCCAAAACAAGATAAGCAGGGCAATGTAAATCTTGCTGGGGTTTAGACTTGAGTTAGGTGCTGAGCTGTGTGAGGACTTTGGCAGCTGTGAGCATGCCCAGATGCTGAAATGTTGGATTTTGGAGCCTGCCACTTTATGCACCTAAATTCCCATTGTGAATGTAGCCCCATGTCTTTCTGTCCCTCACTTTGCCATCTGTGGAATAGGGATTATAGCAATTTCCTACCTTGCAGGGGCATTGTGAAGATAATACATTAAAGGGGTGTGCAAGCCTGGATCTACAAAAGGTGGATTGTGGGGGAGTTCAGAGTACTCCTACCAGATTGGGCCCTGCAAGGAGTACCTCCACCTATCTTCACCTGGCTTGAGGATCAATTTGGGCTTAGGTGTGAGGTAGGCATCCAGATACCTAGAATGAGAAGTTGTGTGCGTGCCCTGAGGCAGGGACCTGGGGAACTTTTACAGGGAAAATTTAGGCACCTACTGGGTTAGGTGGCAACTGAGCAGCAGTTTTGTGGCTTATAGTGGCACCTAAACTGGGGGTTTAGGCATCTTAAGTCCTTTGTGGATCCAGGCCTCAGATACTGTGGTAATGGTGGCCATATAAGTACCTAGGATGGATGGATAGGAGAGTTGTGAACTGACATGAGATAGAACAAAAGTGTTAGAAGGCCAATGTATATACCACTGTAGCCATATTTCATATAGGCAGCAGCAAAATAAAAACTGGCACTTTTCTGTGGCAGCCTTTCTCTACTTGCCTCTCAAAGGCATGCACTGCCCCCGTTCCCAGGTGTATGTACTCTAAATTCCTGATCCACTTAATAAATTCCAATTCTTCAGTTACTCCATTTAACTTCCTATGCACCTTAATAAGCTCCATAATGAAAAAGAATTAAAGTAATAATACATCAATTATACTGCTTATTCCAATCACCTTAACTATTAAAGTGACAGTACATCAACTATGCTGACATGTAGCCAGTCACAACCATTCAAGTAACAATGTTAAATGGACCACCCTTTTAAAACGATTATCTCATCATGGCACTCCAGAGCTGATGATCACTAATTGCCTTGTAAGTGTGATTTAAGACTTCGTGACAGAGAAGTACAGGATTTTTGAATGCCTGAAAGGAGCTGCTAAATTCTTCTGATTTTATGAGGCAGAATAAAAGCCATCTTGATGGCCAGATCATTTGAGACTATTTAATCTCAGTCAGTGGCACTGAGCAGAATCCATCTTTGCTCCTTTGGTCAGTTACACATTGTCCTTTAGCACCAGTTCACTTCTCTTTCCGTGAAAGCACAAGTGGATAACACTGACCAAAAGTTTTGTTTAATTTTCTATGAAATACATTTATGATCCTTTAACCTGCAGCCAGTGTTCTTGAGGTTTTTTAATTCTTAAACTGTATGTGTGAGAATTTCCTGAGTATAAATAGAACTGGATTGAAAACCCTGGAGACTGAGGGCTAGACAGGAAGCAGGTTCAAAACAAACAAAAGGAAATGTTTCTTCACACATCACATGAACTGTGGAGCTCTTTGCCAGAGGATGTTGTGAAGGCCAAGGCTATAACAGGGTTAGAAAAGAACTAGATAAATTCATGGAGGATAGGTCCATCAATGGCTATGCAAAACCATGCTCTGAAGTGTCCCTAACCTCCGTTTGCCAGAAGCTGGGAATGGGTGACAAGGGATGGGTCACTTGATGATCACCTGTTCTGTTCGCTGCCTCTGAAGCACCTGGCACTGGCCACTGTAAGAAGACAAGACACTGGGTTGGATGGACCATTGGTCTGACCCAGTATGGCTGCTCTTATGTAGATCCACAAAGTGATGTGGGTGTCTAAATCTAGAAGAAGGTTCCCAGCTCTGAATCTCAAGGGGAGCGAGGTGCCTCTCTCTGGCCCAGAATTAGGCACCTAACTCTCTGCAGGGGCAGTGTTTAGGCCCTAACCCTCTTCTTGGCATTTCCTATTGGCTAGTTTAGGTGGCTCCCTGCTCAGTTGTTGGCTTCTGTGAATCCCATTCTTAGGTGTCTAACTCTCCCCACGCATTGTATGGGGAGCCTGGGTGCCTAACTCGAAGCAGTGGATTCCACTAGGTGGCAGGGTGCCTAAAAGTCCCTTTGTCGATCTAACTCTGAAACTCTTTCTTTATTCGCAGAGGAGGCACATCCCCAAACTGACACACCAATCTGCCACAATGCTGACCTGAAGGGAACACTTCTATGGAGAGTGGTCCTGGGTCTCCTTGCTAATGCTGCCAAATATTGTGGTGATTTTTTTTAATTGAATTTAGACTAAGACCCGCACACTCAATTCATGTAGGTCACAAAACACTTATTAGATTGTTTAAACTTCCAGCCACTGCTGCCAGTGGCTGGTTTTGAACTGCCCACTCATAGGTGCTGATGTTCTAATTTCCGTAGGGGTGCTCAACCCCTGCTCAGCCTCAGGCCCTGCTCTCACCCCCTTCCCCCAGTCCCACCCCCACTCCACCTCTTTCTTCCCCCATTCCACCCCTTCCCCGCTTCTTCCCACGCAGGAGCGGTGCCAGGGTTTTTGGCGCCCTAGACAGGGATCCTTCCGTGCCCCTGGTCGTTGGTGGCAATTCAGTGGCAGGGGGTCCTTCCACACTCCCGGTCTTCGGGGCACTTCAGCGGCAGGTCCTGGAGCGAGTGAAGGACCCACCGCAGTATTGCCGCCGAAGACCTGGAGTGCGGAAGGACCCCCCCGCCGCCGAATTGCCGCTGAGGATGGAAAAATGCCGCCTCCCCAAATCCTGGTGCCCTAGGCGACCGCCTAGGTCACCTAAATGGAAGCGCCAGCCCTGTTCCCGCCCCATTTCACCCTCTCCCCTGAGTGCACCCCACCCTCGCTCTGCTTCTTCCTGCTCCTGCTCCCCCTACTTCCCAGAACTTCCTGCACACTGCTGAACAGCTGATCACCGGTAGGCAGGAAGTGCTGGGGTGGGGGGAGAGGGAGGAGCTGATTGGCAGGGCTGCCGGTGGGTGCTGAGCACTCACAGTTTTTTCCCCATGATTTTTTTCTCATAAGTCTGCGCCTATGTGCCTACCTAGATGTGAAAGCCCATCTCATTCTTAATCCTCTGACTCACCCAATCTTGTCTCATTTCTTAGGTTATTTCTTTGCTTCTAAAAAAAAGGTATTTTTACAGTGAAATAATGAAGGTGTGGTAGTTATCTTGCTGTAAAACCCTATTGGAGACAAGGCACCTGTAGATTTCATTCTGAGGTAGCTGGGCGAAGTCAGCACTAAGTTGTCTGCCTGGGATTGACCTTGCCTTGTTGACCTTGTAGTAAAACTGTGGTGCCTTGCCTCCATTAGAATTTTACAGCAGGATGGCTAATATGTGTGAGTTAACCCATAGTTAATTAACAATAACAACTCACCATGTTTTAGCAGGGAAAGCAAAGCCCGAGCTCCCTGAGCATAGCCAAATCCAAGGCATGTGCTGCCTATGCAGCTGTTTCTCACTTTCTAGCACTGCCCTTCCATTAGGATGTCCCAGTGGTCTGGCATTCTAGGAGAACACCAACACTTCCTGCCACAATATAGAAGCCGCTGGAAACTACAACACATCAGGCAAAGTAACTGTTGGTGGGTGAATGTTATGTGCCTGGAGTGATGCACAGCTGGAGTATGAAAAAAGGTATGGAGAGGAAAATGGGAGAAGGGATCACATCAAGTGCTAAAGAGAGGCATCTCAGCATAGGGCCCACGAGGGTTTATACAAGGGCTGAGAATGATTCATAACACACAAAGCTGAAAGAACTATTATATCTGGTAAACATCGGTAAAAAAATATCATTAACCCAAAACCTAAGACTGCATGACTTACCAACCTGAGGAATATAACAATTTCCAGGGTTCACTGAAAGGAGTATTTGATTTGTATTGGTGTTATGAAAATGAAGTTACAAAGAATAGGGGAGAGAACATCCTATAGCCAGATCAGGAAAACTGGGATTCCCCACTCTGATGCCAACTTTCTCTATGGCCTTATATGAGTTACTTTTATCTCAGTGCCTTAATTTCTCCATCTGTAAAATAGTTATATTGATACTTACCTATTTCACAGAGCATTTGTGAGACTTAATTAATATTTGTAATTGCTTTCCACTTCTAGAGCCCCTTTTCATCAAAGGACTTCAAAGTATATTATTATAAAAGTTCAAAAGTTAATGCATAGTATGAACATAAATATGATTGACAGTCACAAAGCTTTGTTTGTATTCAAGTTGTGGTGGCCCTGCTTTGCGTTTATGTGTCAGAGTTCTTTTAAGAGATGGCTTTATACCTAAAATATTGCTATGTATGGAATTAATTGAGTTTATCTACTGTAACTGTGGAACACAAATCTGTAAACATGTCATTGGTCACATAGATTTCTGCTGTCTCGTTAAAAGTCTCCAAGATTTTTGGAGGAATTGGTGATTTATGAACATGTTGGATTGGCAATGCTGCTTAATGCTATTATTTTCATCAATGAATCTGAATGTAAGATTGAGCTAAGTCACAGAATCAATACTACATACGATATCACACGTTAAATGGGTCTCAGACCACACACAATGCCCTGGATATAACTAATTGGATTGAAACAGACTCAGTTTATAACTGCTCATTTTAAGCCCCAATCCTGTAACCTCTTCCATAAGGGCAGAGCTTTATGGCTGAGCAGAGCCCATGGGTGCAACGATCCAATCACATTGATCTGCTTTCAGGATCAGGGCATTTGACTTTGCACCATAAAAATGCCCCTTTTTGTGGTAAAGGGACACAGAGATTGTTCAAGTCAGAAAAATAAACCATGCTCAGTCAAGTCGTGTTTCTTTTGTTGTTGTTATGAATTCTTATTGAGGACCTTTAGGAAGACATAATGTATTTCTTTCAAGCATAGTCTTTTAAACCTACTTCAAAAGTATGAAAAAATTGGCAGCAGCCTCTGGAAATGTGCAGTAGGAGCACAATAGTCAGCTCTTCTATGTAAAAGCCTGAAGTGAAGCTTGGTGTTTCCTGAAAAAATAAATATCCTTCGATTCTCAGCTTCTTGCACTCACCAGCGCCGCATGTGATAAATGCCTGACAGTCTACGTTCATGGTTCAGGAGACAGGACTGAAACCACAAGGCACACTCTGAAATGCAGTAGTAAGCACAAAGCCTCAGCAAAGCAAAGCAGTAAACATGATGACTCCGGCTTTATTGTGCGGAATCTTCAAAACTTAATTTGAAAGCGTGCACTCCCAGTGCAACACAGGAGCTGCAAGACCTTAACCAGCATATTTTAAATGAGGCTTTTCCATTTGTGATTTGTCCCTTTTCCATTTGTGATTTGTCCCTGTGTTGTACTGAGCTGCAGGATGATTGACTGCATTTCATCATTAACTCGTGGAGAGTTCAGATAGGAAAAAATCACCAAAACAAAACTCAACAACAAAACAAACCTAACATAATAAATATGATAAAAAAAGCCCTACTACTGCTGTGGGTCGGATGCTGGTACCACACAGGATAACTTTCTGGACTTCAGCAGAGTTAATCCCAATTTACCCTAGTGTGAGTCAGATCAGAGTCAAGGAAACATTGTTAGGTTTGGGTGGGCTCCAAGGACCTTTCTGATTGGTTCCCATAATTTTGCTTAAAGTTTTGGAGCAAAGTCAGCATAGTTTTGTTAACCTGTACACATTGCCTATGCATGTGTGTTTAAACTTTGAATGGGTTCTTGTGGGAAGAGAGATTTTGGAAGCTACTCATAACCACTGGAATGATGCACTGGAACTTCTGCTTCCTGTTTTGTTTAAAGTTTTCAGTATCTATAATATTCTGCACTAATCTCTTTCTTTCCATGTATGAACCTGAATCAAACAGTGTTGCTAATGCTTGCGATATATGGTCTTTTTTTAAAGCCCCAGTTCCTGGAGTCATGATGTTTTATGTGAGCATCTCAGCTTTTGATTCTTTTATGCATGTTTCTAGCCCTCCTACTTGTGGAGAAAAATATGTTAACATGAGCCTTAAATGCTCAAAAGACCAGAAGGCAAATAAAAATAACATCAACATTTTATTATGTTAAATCTCATTATTTTTAAACCACTCTAATTTTTTTCTGGAGACTCGCTCATGATTTTTAACACTTGAGATTCGTAATATTGAATTAGCCAAGTTTTTATGTGATTTCAGAGTTCACACTGATAGGTTTGCAAATCCTGGTGGGTTGAGTGGTTTAAAAAAATCGTCACCAGTGGTTAGAGCATGCATCCAGGATGTGAGAGAGCCAGGTTCAATTTCCCCATCTGTCGCAGGGGGAGAAAGGATTTGAACAGGAGGCTCTCCCACTGCTCAGGAGAAGACTCTAATCAGTAAGCTATGGGATATTCTGATGTGCAGCTTCCTCAGTTTCTCCTGTTGATGCTGTTCCATGTTGGACAAGTAATTAAAGAGTCATTGGAGCAGGGGGACTGGACCCTGGATCTCCTACATCCCAGGTGAATGCTCACTCTAACCATAAGGCTATAGAGCAGGGGTGGGCAAGCTTTTTGGCCTGAGGGCCGCATCGGGTTTTGTAAATTGTATGGAGGGCCGGTTAGGAGAGGGGGTTGTGGCCCAGCCCCCACCTCCTATCTGCCCTTCTCAACTCCTGCCCCATCCAACCCCCCTTGTTCCCTGACAGCCCTCCCGGGAACCCTGCCCCATCCACACACCCCTGGCCCCAGACCACCCCAGACCCTTCCCACTCCATCCAACCCCTCCTCTCATTTTTGACGCCCCCCCGGGACCCCTGCTCCATCCTACCACCCCTTCTCCCTGTCCCCTGACTGCCCCTTGCCCCATCCAACCCCCGCTCCTTCCTGACTGCCCCCCGGGACCTCTGCCCCTATTCAACCTCCTGTTTCCTCCCCGACCACCATCTACACACCTGTCCCCTGACCACCACCCCAAACTCCCCTGCCCTTTATCCAATCCTCCCTGCCCCCTTATCACACTGACTGGAGCACCAATGGCTGGCAGTGCTACGGCCATGCCGCCACCACCACTGCCACGCAGCACAGAGACTGGGTCAGGCTGGGCTCTGCAGCTGCTCTGCCCCAGGAGCTCACAACCCTGCCACCCAGAGCATTGCACCGTCAGCTGGGCAAGCTGAGGCTGCAGCGGAGGGAGGACAGCAGGGGAGGGGCCAGCCTCCCAGGCCAGGAGCTTGGCGGTCAGGCAGGACAGTCCCACTGGCTGGATATGGCCCGCGGGCCATAGTTTGCCCACCTCTGCTATAGAGTCATTCTCGTGCACTCTCTCTCTCTCTCTCTCGCCCAGTAATGAGTGAGTGCTCTAACTGGGCTAAAAGTTAAAAGAGATGTGGTGCCACCTCCTCCTCTTGGGCTTGCCTACCAGATTGGTTCCTTCCAGCAAGTTAGGTAGGGGAACACCTGTCTTCCCCTGCTTTGAGGATCCTACTGGAGATTAGGCAGGCAGACACCTAGAGCGAGGCAGCAGCGCACATGCTCAGAGGCAGAAACGTAGGCAACTCTTACAGCAAAAAGTAGGTGCGGCATCAGCTTAGGTGCTTGCAGGGCAGCAGCTGAGGAAGAGTTTGTGGATCGCAGTGGTGCCTAAGTCCCTTTGTGGATCTGAACCTAGGAGCCTAAGTCCCTATTCCAAAAGATACTTTTGGAGTCTTACTGAATGTTAATGGGACTTAGGGACTATGAAAATGTTGCCCTTTACCATTTGCTTTTCAGAAATGAAGCACTGTAAATAGAGATAAAAACAGTCATTGAGGAACAGTGTGTTGAATTTGAATGTATTTCCCATCAAACATTATTTTGCAGCAGTGCTTCAAATCGACATGGGAAAATCATGACTCTGAAGGTCAGTGAATTACTACTTTAAAAATACTTAGAATGTCTTAGGGAAGATTTATTTTTGTTAATAATAGTCATATTTATTGTGGCAGTGCCTGGGGGCCAACTGGTCCCACTGTGTGAGGGGCTGTACAAACACCGTGGTAGATGGCCCCTGCCCAAAGAGCTTATCATCTAAATAGGTAAGACTGGCACAGCGGGAAGCAGAGTGAACAATGGGAGGTGGCAAACAGCATGTTAGTGCCACGATTTTTCTTTTCATTTTTTCCCTGTTGGTTTGTTTTTTGGGTGGGTTGACTTAGGTGGGAAAAGGTTAAATGGAAAGATGGAGAAGAGTGCAGGGAACGGAGCAGTTGAGAAGAGGAACAGGAAGAGGGGGAGGGGGAGACCCTGTGAGGGAGGGGAAAGGAGTGGAGTTGGACCAAGCAGCCAACCAGCACAAGAGAGAGAATATCTATTCAAATCTTTAGAAAATACTCGGATTGCATCACCAGCATCCCAGTGTCCATGCTTGAGCTACTTCTGAAACTGCTCCTACTACCTTGAGTCTGTGGCTGGCATAGTAAAAGGATACTGAGCCCTTTGCCACTAGGTCACCTGTTTAGTGACCAAAACTAGTTCACATCCAGTTACATTTCCATGCACAAAGAAGAAAAACATGATTTCAGTTGAAAATTACTTTTAGATTAAAGAACACAATGCAAAAAAGGTATAAAGGCAATGTCTCTGTGAGAACACTGTATGTATATCTTTTTTTCCCAGGCTGCAGCAACTGTGAAAGCAAAATGGCAGGTGGCTGCACATGAAAAGTACCAGACACATCTAATATCACAGGCATCACAATTTCCTAACTGCTAACATCATCCACCTGACCTGTGTGAAATGAGTTGGTTATTATTTGTCTTCAGTCACTTTCAGAGGCTACAATTGGGATCAGACACCCATTATACTTGGCATTATACAAACATATTATCAAAGAGCTTAGTCTAGATCCAAGTAGACAAGTGGCTACATCAAAAACCCTCCACTACATAGACTATATAGCACTGTTGGCAAGACTAGAGGTGAAATCAGGCTGAATGGTGAGAGACTGAACTTTTGGATGAAGGAGCTGCTGTAGCAGGATTAAAACAGGCTGGTGGGTAAGCGTGAGGTTAGCTTGCACTACAGCCTTTCCAAGCTGCCCTGTGGATAAAATGAGAACGTTTCCCCCTAGGACTGTCACTCCCCTCATTTCTAAAATAGGATCAATAACAACACAGTGCTACCTTTTGAAGGATCATCTTTTCATTGAGTTACTGGGAGGCAGATTGCGGGGCAGGATGTGAGCATGTGCACTGGCAGTGTTCATTTAGAGCCCATTTTTAAATTCAGAAACAGATGCGTGTTATTGGGCTATCTAAAAATAAATCTCTCTCTCAGAATGTGATTACAGAGTCTGGATCGACACCTTGTCATTACATGCTCTGTCTCTTATTTGCCTTTCCTATTGCCCGATGAAAAAATGATGATTCTTGAAAACTTCCAGTTTCACTGCTTTGTTTTGCCTGATAAAAGATATGGCCTACACCTTTATGTTGCTGACAGTTGTTTTTATTTGACTCTGCTTAGCAGTCACAGAGCACTTGAATTAATTTGAAGCAACCAGGGATTACACAGACTGCTTATTGAACTCAGAAGGAGAGAACTGTTTTCCCTAATGTAGTCTATGGAGGCGGATCTCCTTATGACCCAACAACAGGATTTAGGCTAGTAATTCTTGTTAATGCTGATGATGGTAATGAAAATACATCCCCTTGCAATTTTCAGGTGGGGTTTTGCGTGAGTAGTAACTATGCTTGATTTGTCCCGCCTCACCTCCTCCAAAGTGGGGCTAACATACTTAGAGTCTATACTGACAAAGTATGAGCTGATAGTTGCCACCCTCTATCTCTCTTGAAGAACTCTGCCACTCTGTCTGGTGGTAGTTTCCTATTGTGGTTAAGCACCAGAAGATGGTACCTGAGAGGAATCAGTCCTTTGACCCCTTTCACACTGTTTTCCTGTGGGCTGTTATCTTAACTGGACCTACATGAACTGTCCTCAGAAGAAACTTTCCAGTGGCCTGAGAACTACTATGCATGCTCCAAAGTATGAGATCTCAGTAACTCCCAGGAGTTATGTTAGTGTTCCTCTTGTGTGAGTCAGGCAGCTTTCTGCAGCACCAGTCAGATTAGAAACTTGCTCTATAGCTTTAACGTGTTTTTAAAACTTTGGGGAGGTCTGTCTGCCTGCCAAAGGCTGCCGCTATCAGTCTGCATGGATGATGCATCTGATGAACAAATTAATAAATACTTATAAATGTGTTTATCTCCAGGAGGGAGATGTTCATTGGTTGAGCTGATCCTACTTCTGTGTCTGATGTGTCGTTTCTCCAGCTATCTCTCCATGCAGTGCATGACAAGTATTGCAACACAGCTGTGATTGCCCAGTGATGTCTGCATCCTGTGAGAAAGGGTCGTTTCATTTCATACATCAAACTCAAGGCATAGTGATTCATCAGAACCAGAGTATTATCCCATATCTTTGGCACAAGGCAGAGATTAAACTGAAATATAGCTATTGGTTCCCCTGGCAGTTTGTCCTTTCTTTGTTTTTTGGATGATTTGACAAGGTGCACAGATACCACTGTGATGGACATGATAAAAGTATGTAGACCAGTAGAAGGAGTCAGGCCACTTAGAAATACCCAAGTTTGATAAATATATATTCTATATTTAAATAATAGCTTACATGTGAATTCACCATTTAGGATTAACGTGGCACCATACTTCATGCTAAGACTTTATTTCACACTGCATCTTCATGTATTCTCAATCTCTATGCTACATTTCATGATATATCACAGACAAAAAGGAAAAGGAAAGAGGAGGTTGGTACTTGCACGTTGAGGCATCCTGTATAAACCAGGCAAGTTAGATTTTCTGATATGGATTTTCTGAGGCCTCCATTAGGGTGCCTGCTTAGTCCAGTATAGGACCTGGGTGATTGTTCTCTTTTGGTAGACCAGGTGTGGATTCGATTTCTCTTTACATCAATTTATCTAGACTGCAGCACAATGAACAAAAAAGCTGAATGGGATGAATGCAAAGCCAAAGAACCACGAATGTAATGAAATCAACTAGATGAGTCACTCTGTATATTCAGTTTCCAATATGAAAATTAAAACCTGATGAAACTTCATTCTCCCTAATCCTCCTGGGTACATTTGCAAAACAGATAAGGCTAATTTTGAACCCAAAAACTTCAGCAGGTAGGATCATCTGCATAAGCTGCCAAAGCAGAGGTCTTTGAACTTTCGGAGGACTTTCTACAGTTTTCACTGGCCTTTCTCTGCCCCGTGCTGATTGAGGGGAGGGTTGAAGCTAATAACCAGTCTTTTCACCTCTGCTTCATTCCACATCTGCTCCTTTTACCCTCTTCATCCTGCCCAATCTCCCTCATCACTTTCCCCTCAATGTCCACCTCCCTTCACTTTCCTTTCCATTTGGCTTTTCCCCTCCTGTCTTACTCCCCCCACCCCCACAATGGTGGAACTAAGATGATGTTTGCTGCCATCGCATTGTTCTCTCTGCTTGTGTGTTCTACTACTGCCCACCCTGTCTTGTCCTGTCTCTTTAGATTGTAAACTCTTTGGGGACAGGGACTGTCTACTACTCTCTTTGTTCAACATCTTTCACAGTGGGGCCCTATTCTTGGTTGGTCCTTAGGCACTACTGTAATAAATACAATTAATAATAACACCCAAACCAAGTCCTTTGTCATCACATTGCTTACAAAAAGTGTACACCACAGAGCAAGGTTATTATGAGCTTCAGCATGCTCAGGCTTCATCCTGAGAAGTTCTGATCACCTGCGACTCTCATTGACTTCACTGATTTCATTGCAAGTTGCACTGATGCATTTCTTTCATAGATAATGACTGGAGTTGTTTTGGATTGGTCAGTATACTTTCTCCATAATGACTGTAAATGGGGGAAAAGATTAACAAGGGGCCTTTAAGGAGTTTGGTAGGTTTGCTTTTCATTGGCCTAATAGTGCAAGATAACTTGCCTAGCTGATTTCATTTACTGTACACTTATGTCTTTGGCCTTCTAGTTTAATAGAGACAGAAGAGTAACCGTGGACTGTCTCTTCACTTTAACCCTCATAGATCTCAAAAGAGACTTTATGAATGATTGGTTCCAGCATCCTGATGAATTAGGGAAAGTAAAATGTCAAATTTAGGATATCACTATTATGTCAACATGCCAGTTTTTTGACTACCATGCTAGCCAGTTGCATTCAAAAGTGCACTTACCTTTTTATTACTGTGAAGTATAACAAGATTTATTTTTTTCTGAAAGGAATTGGTAAAGATTATTTATGTTCACAATGATATCCTATTAAAAAGAAAAGAACAGTTTGAAGTATTTCTTAATTTTCCAATCCAAGGAAATAAAATCCTACATGCAGCTGGTATAACAACAGTATGTAGTAGTGCTCCTCACCTGTGGCTCATGGTGAGGGTAAGGCATTGACACACTACATGATCATTGACTGTCTGACTGGGAGTGAGGCATGGAGGGAATGGCTGATACGCTGTGGTCTCCTGATCAGGGTAATGGGTGCAGTGGCTGATGTGGTCAAGAACCTCACTTGGCATCCCCTCACCACAATTCACAGTTCTCAAGTCAAGGGGTGGGGCTAGCTTGGGAAAATTGAGAACAAGCCTACAGGGAAGGAAGAGGCTAAACTTAGGGAATGTTAATGAAATGGGCAGAATGGAGGAGCAGTGGATTGGAGAATGCTGGGAAAGAGAGGCAAAAATAGGGGAGAGAAGTAAAGAAACAGATTCAGGGAAGGAGGAATGGAGAGTAGGTTTAATGGATATTGACCTCAGACAAAAACCACCCAACTTTGCTATTGGCTCTCATGCTGGATGACTTCACCATCCACAGTATACTCTGTTTTGCATAAATATTAACATATACTCCCTATAATCACTGTGTCCTACTGTTCAGAGAGGGGTATGGACTGATGTTCTGGAAGCCAGGAGCCTATGAGTTCTAATCCTGTCTCAGATACTGATTGCCTGCACCCCAAGGCGAGCAACTGATGCTCATCATTAATGCATGGGGTATTGGGATAATGTGCATTTAATTACATGATCTCAGCAAGTAAACATTCTTAGATGAGGTGATTTATGCAGGGTAGAATCCCAGAGAGATATTATGGCAGGTGCCTGATATCTGTTTCTATGGTTACAATTACAAAACATAACCCCACTGCTTTTAAGTTGTTCATAACTATGTGAAACTATCACTTTTGGAGATGAAATTTTCTATGTTTGGTGTCTTCCTTGAGGTAATTATTGTCTTTTTAAAATTATTCTTAAAGAAAGCTGGAATAAGTACTATTTTGCCACTTTTGAGAGAGCTGAGTGGAAAAAATACTTTTCTCACATGCTGAGAAATAGTATGAGCTCAAAACTAAAGACTGTATTATAATGCAGCTGCACAAGGGTGGTGGGAGAGGGGATCATCAGGTGGTTAATTCTGTCTTGACTTTGACCTTTTCTGACTATTGAATTCATCTCCTGTCCCCGAAAGTCCTTCCAAGCCAAAGCATTTCTTCCACCACTGTTGTACAATGTCATTTTTGTTCACCACAGAGGTGAGGTGTCCTATACCAGAGCTGTAGTTGCCCTCCCCACTTATAACCATTGCATTTCAGCGATGCTTTGTGTACTGTGTGCACACAGTCTTTGAATCATTTTGTGTTCTTTTGAGATGAAAGGCACTGTCCAGAGGTAAGTAGTATTAGAACTGGTGACCTAAAGATGAAAAGCTCAATACCCACTTAGCTATATCTGCGGAGCTAGCCATTCCTTTTGAAAGCATGGTTTGCCCTCCCCAGTAATTAGTTTCTATGTATTACATTAGCAGCTCTCTTTCTCTTCCCTTTATGTCTTTTCCAAACCAACTTGTGTTCTGAGAGCAGCTGTTACCCCCTTTTCAATGCACTTATAAAAGGATCAGTCAGTGCACTTATAGTTTGTGCTTAGGCCAACCAGCACACAGGCTAAAACAACATTTTATTTTTAAATTGAATTTGCATGGAATGCCTTGGTGTAGTAATGCACCTAAACAATGATTGTTTGAAGGGATATTGTTGGGGACAAGTGCCCCCAGACCTAGCTTTTCTAGTTACAGAGGGTACTCATCATCACCACCTAACTGATTTAGGAGCCTAAATCTCACTTTCAAAAGGGATGTAGGCATTTAGGAGTCTAAATTCCATCAACTTAGATGCCTAAGTGCCTAAATACATTTGGAAATGAGATTTAGGTTTCTAAATCAGTTAGGCAGTGCCACACGGAGCACAGCAATGCTTAAATGCCCTTCAAAATCTGGGCCAGAGACTCTAGCCTTCCATTATTAAACTTGACTTCCCTCTCTCTCTGTCTGACTTCACTAAAATCAAATCAATTCACTTGAAATTTCAGAGGCGTAATCTTATGCAAGGATGGAACTTTTCTGGTAAGTATGAGGCAAATCGGGACAAAGTTTTTTGAAAGACATCAGAGATCATAAAATGAAGTGATTTTACTTTCTTTCTAACTGAAAAAATGGCCTGGCTGGTAGAGCGGGGAGAGAGGCCCACAAAGGAAGATATATTCTAGGGGAGCAGGATCTGGGATATTTAGTCTAAATGCTCCCCCTCTAGTAGCTGAAATTGTGTAAGGTGGTTTCTATACTTTGAGAACTTTGTATACATTTGATTTAAGTACACAGACAAATAGTACGTGTTCTTATGCTGGAGGCTTGGGGTCTTTGGTGTATGGGCATTGCAGATCTTATTGAAATTGCCACCTTCCAACCAGACTTCATGAGAGAACAGTTAAATGCCCTTTTGTTTAGTGATAACTCAGGCAATAGGAGCTTTCTCCCAGAACACAGGCTACCTACAAAGCCAGAGTAGGAGTTGAGCCATGTTGCCAAATGCCAAATTATCTTTTGGTCTGATGATCCCCCAATGCTATGTTTGTTGATTGGGTTGCAGCTGTGGGTCTGAGGCAGAAACACACAGAGAAGTCACCAGAAGACCATGGTCAGCCAAAGATGGACTTGTAGAATGACCCTGGGATAAAGCTGAGAGAGAGCTTTTGGGTAGAGTGCTGGCTGGAAAGGGGTTTGAAACTGTGAGCAAACAGTCTTCTGCTGTTTAATTCCTTCTGTGTTCAGGGAAACAAGACTTTGTAAATAGACAGGCTTGCATCAAAGAAATGTCTGATTCCATCATCAATTTTTCCTCCTAATGGAAACAACCAGCATTATCCTGAATTTTGGCTAACTGCTTAGATCAGAAGGGGTAACAGTATGTGTTCTGTTGGGTGGATGTGGCACATTGTAGTCTCTGTATGGTAGTAACAGACTTTCTTTTATTATGTGATTAATCATGTATCCAGGAGAGACACTTCATGAGTGTTAATTGTTGAATACAAAAAATATACAATAAGTATGGGGAAAACTGCAAACAATGAAAAGAGAACTCAGAAAGAAGAAAAAGGATAAAGATTCAGAGGGAGGAGTTATATCAGAGAAGGAAATCGCCAGAAAACCATGGTCAAAGACACTAACCCATATTTAAACTAGCTTAACTTTGGAACTTTCAGTCAAACTGGACGTACCCGCTGCTATTTTTAGTAGTGCTGGATGAACTTCCAAAGGATTAGAGGTTTGTTTGGAGGACCACCTAAAATTTTAGATGCCTATTTAGATTCTTGGTTCTGATACTGCAGCCTGTATTCACATGAAGACAGTGGAAGTTGAGTCCGTTCAGCACATCGCAGGAGGTGCTGACCACACCTTCTAGGATCAGGTCCCTAAGTATTCAGTAAATACAAGTACAATAGTTTATATACTAATTAGTAGCTAGTAGAGCTTGTGGGCCACTGATTTCAGCAGAGATAACACCAGGAATAAATTTTAAAAAGTGGCTCTGTTTCTTTGTTTAAATATATCAATTAATAATGGAGTTAACACAGTTTATATGTTTTTGGCATTTGGCCTCTCTGGTAAGGCCAAAGTCTGCCTTCATATCAGTTCAATGAAGTCAACAGTGGAAGAGAAGGAATGCTCCTGTGATGAAAACACTGGCATGAGTCTTGAGAGATCTAAGTTCATTCCAAGTCCTACCACAGAGTCTCTTTATGCCCTTGGGAAAATTCCCTTAATATCTCTGAGCCTCTATTCCTCATTGTAAAATGGGAATGACAATACTACTTTTGCTCATCCTTTGTCTGTCTTGATTGTTTATATTGTAAGCTCTTTGGAGAATGGCCTCTCTTTCATTATTTGTAAATACAGTACCTGGCATAATGGATCCCTGATCTCAGACTTGGCCTCTAGCTGTACAATAATATTAATGGTTTCCAAGCTACATGGCAAACATTTGTTCTTCCAGTTGGCAATTCTCACTTTTGTTTGATGGCTGTCTGGTGGAAAAACTTTCTAAGTTTATGAACTCCAATTAAATGAACTGATTCTAGTTTGGATTGCCCTCAGAGTGATTTTTGGTATGCAGGAAATAAATTACAATATACTAAAAAAACAAAACAGTTGCTTCCATTTTGATGGAATATATCATGATTTAATAAAGACAGTCACCTGCTGCTGTGTAAAATCCTAATTAAGCAATATATGAATCAGAACAAAATTAGCTATAAAATAATCAATATTTTAGAACTGCTGCAAGGAATGTATAACAATTACTATGTGAAAGGCTTCTTTAAGCATGTTGTGGCTATCATTACCTCTTTAATATGCTGAGAGGGATGTAAAGTTTCTATTTCTATAGCAAGATATTGTACAAAGTCTCCGTCATGGAAATTTAGATTTCAAAACATTAGATAAAATTACCAGTTTAAGATTGGCACATCCATCATGTTTAAAAATCACCTGTTTGTTTTGTTGGTTCCTAAACATAAAATGTAATTGATTTAACTATAATTCAAGCTGTTAAGAACGTCATCAGAAAATGTGTCCTAAAATATTTTACAGTTAAGTTTTCATAATTTGAATAGGCTGCATCTGTGTTGGACAAGGTTGTTTAAACCTGGCAATGTTTGTATGGTCAAAGCAGGTCTTGAACTTCATATGTCATCAAAGGGAAACTCCATTGATTAGTTATAATGTCTTAGGCCTGCCTGATTCTGCAGCTGCATCTGTGTGAATGGACTTCTGTACCCATGGAGAGCCCTGTTGACTTGAGTTGGGTTCCGTGCAGGTGTAGAGAGAGATTTGTACTCATGACTGCAGTTGCAGAGTTAGAGGTATCGCTCAGTCAATAATCAGTCAAAACAATCTTGAGGCCTAACTGTCACTATCTTGCTATTTCCATCCAGTAACTGTAAGCTGTTTCTAGCATACTGGAAGCTACCATTTTACTTCCCTGCAGCAGGCCCACTGTGATGATGGCTTAGACTGAAGGTGAGAGAGGGCCAAAAGCTGCCCTCATCTACACCAGTACAACCACGCTAATGAGAATGGGGTTGCATAGAGGTAGTGGAGGGCTGAATTTAGCCCATGTAGAGCTGGACAAAAAAGCTCAATTTTTGTGAAAATTTCATCTTTTTTGGGCAGTGTGTGTGTGGTAAATCACTATTTAGAACTTTGAAATTGTCCGCTCGGGTCTATAATGGGTTGTAAAATGGGATTAATTTTTCATGGAAATTTATCTTGTTTTTTTAATTAAAAACAAATCCAAATTCAGACAATCCTCCCAGCAGTATGTGCAAAGAATGCAAAGATGACATTTACAAAAGGAAGGTGAATTCTAAACTTTGTTGGATACAACACAATCTGTGTAATCACGAGTTCTGTGCACTGTGTGCATACACTTTTATTGTTCCCGATCAAAGTTTAAAGCCATTTGGGGCAGAGACTGTCAATTACTATATGTACAGTGCCCTAGCACAATGGTACCCAATTTGATTGACCTCTAGGCTCTGCTACAGTATAAAATGTTAATAAACCAGTGTCATTGGCAAGTAAATTCTGATTATCCTAAACAATTATATAGATGATCTCACAATGGGCACAAAACATGAAATATTAGATAAAGGTGGTACTGCTAAAGCTAATGTCTTTTTCAAAATATCTTAGTTCATTTAACAATTATAATTTGTTTATCCAAAGGTCAGCCTAAAAATACTGTCTTGTTGAAAATTATTAGAAGTATTACACAAACAAAAATGCTTGACTGAGTAGCTAAACACAGATTATATAGTTTCTTAAGGCTGTTTGGAGCCCATTTAATTTAACTGGTAGAAGTTTGTTCAATGGAAAATTCGCTGTCTTGCTGTGAGAATAACATTAGCTTGAATGTGACCTTCTGATCACATTGTAGCATAGCACCACTTAAAATTTTACTTACCATTAGCAACAACAACAATAGAAGTTGCTTTGGAGGCTAAATGTCATTAGGATCATGGTGCACATATTAGCCAGTAGGCTTTATGGTTAGGAGGATGAAGTTTAAACCAGGAAAGGAAAGAAACCTCCTGGATTGGATAGCAAAACTCAAGTGCTCTGATTCACTGAGATAAAGTAGATCTCTCCAGAGTTAGGTATGGTTGCAAAAGATAAATATTATATCTTGAAAAGCATGATCTGTTTTCAAGCACCAATCTACCTTGCTTGAACCAAACTCTTCTCTTCCACAGCGAGACTTGCAATAATCCTTCTTAAGGATGATGAGACTATAAAATATGCTAAATAGAGAGAAAATAAAGATCCCAGTTTGCTTGATCTTGGATATTGTCGGAGAAAAACTCAGTTCTCGCTTTTAGTTTGGGTGCAGCAAAATCAAATACTTTATTATTTCTCAAGCAATATTAATTGAGGGAGGGAGTGCCCTAGGACACTGGGTTGCCCCAGTCCCGGACAGGTCTCTCCACAGGTAAACAATTACAGCAAGCATTTATACCTTTGTTACAGACAATAGCAAGCAATATTACAGACAATGATGAGCAACAGATGCGTTTTGTTTATGCATAGGCCATCCTACTATCTTATTTTTCTCAGCTTCTGGGCGCCAGCCTACGTATTTAATTATCAGTGCAAGGTCGTAATAACTTCTCACACAGTTCTTTTCTGCTCGCCTCATACAATCCTCACTTCTACAAGTCTCACGTCATTAGGGTTACAGCTGGCCTATCTCTTGTTAACAAACTGACATGCATTAAGATCCCCTACAAATCCTTGTCAATTCTTTCCCTTCTTCCACAATATAAAATGTAACTTTCTCTTAGAGTTCTCATTTATTTTTAAGAGTTCCTTTAAAAAAAATTGAAATAGTTTGAATGAAACAAAAATTAGGGGAGTTAGTTGTGTGCCCTGCCTCAGTTTCCCCCTTCAGAGTCTGTGACAGAATGTACCCCATGTATTCACACCCTCTATACTGTTATAATAATCTTTATACAAAGTATGTCCTGTGAGGTATCATATGAAAACTCATAAGTTGCTGATCATTGCTGTCCTTGTAAAATATGCACGACAACACTGCATGTGAAGTTATAAGATTCCACTACACGGTGTTATTAAGGCATGTTCCAAACTGAGCGTGGCAAACAGGTCTGTCTTAAATAAAGGAATATGTGCTCTGCTTAATTTGCATTTAAGCAGTGAATAGACTCCTCAAACAGGAAGGGAAACAAACAAAGGAAGTTCAAACAGGTGAGAGAAAAAATCAGGGAACATCATTCCCCATAGATTTTTTGTCTCCTGGTAGGGAACTGAAACTATAAGGAGGGACAAACACCCTAAGGCACCCCTCTCTGTCTCTCTTTCCCTGCCCATTGCTCGGTAAGTGACCAAGGAAGCATTCATCAGATTCTGGGAGAAGGGGGTCCTGTCCTAAGAAGTTTGGTAAGTAAAACTGCTGAAAGCATGTAGTGAGAACTTTGCTTTGAATTTAACATAGTTTAAGTCAGGTGCCAGTTGTGTTTTATCGTTATTTTTCTTGTAACCATTTCTGACCTTTATGTCTCATTACTTTTACTCATTTAAAATCAATCTCTTTGTACTTAATAAACTTTTTATTGTTTTATCTAATCCAGTGTGTGAAGTGTCTGGGAAACTCCATGTGGACTGGCAAGCTGTGCGTATATTATTTCTGTTAAAGAAATACTGGGCTTTATATAAACTTGTATTGTCCAGTAACTTTAGTTACTGGGGCCAAGCAGCCAAAGACAGAGCCATTACCAGCTGGCAGAGTTTAGAACAGTCCTCAGGATCAGAGAGTTGTAACCAGCTACCAGACTGGGCCCAGTAGAGTATCTGGACATTATACATGCCAACACTGACTTACCCACCCACACAGTTTCCCTTGTCTGTGTTCCCAATATTACCTAAGAGTGTTCAAATGGAAAGAATGTTAACAATGCATTTTCACCCTTTATGTTGTTTATCTATAGTAGCTCCTGCATTTCATTCTTCCTGAACAGCCAAAATAGCTACTTGTGTTCACTCCCTGTTTCAAATGTGCCAGCACTGTGCTGAACTCTTTCGGTTGCAAACACTGCAGGGTGACGTTTTAAAATCCAAACACAGAGCTGTTCTCATTTTAACTTAAAATAATTTCCATTCAAATTAAACTTGGTAAAACATTGCCATGGTGGAGTACAGGAGTTGACGGCAAAGCGATCGGGGATCGATTTATCGCATCTACACTAGACGTGATAAATCGATCCCTAATAGATCAATCACTACCCGCTGATCTGGTGGGTAGTGTAGACGTACTCTTAGATGCTAGTTAGGCCTGGCCTCCAGTGTTTAAAGACAGAGCTAATTAGATTCAGTTGAGAATCATTTTTTTTCTGAGCTGAAATCACTGATAACCAGGTGCTGCACTTTAGACCTGCTGTGGGACTGTGTTGCAGTGAAAGGGACTGCACAGCCTGCACTAGCAGTGAGGTTCCCCACTACCTGCTGAAATCCCTGAGAGCTGTGTCAAGCGGTGGAACCTCAGAACATGTTGTTGTAGCAGAGAGACAGCCATAGTAGACGCAGCAGCGGCCGATAGTGGCAGAGTGAACGATGGCAAATATGAGCCAGGTGCAGCGGTGGTGCAGCAGCTGAGGTGTTACTTGATGCTTCCCTCTCCTCATGGTGGGAGGGGAACTCATGTGAATGCACCTCTGAACTCTGGATCTTTGCTGACCAAGGGTAGGAGCTGTGAGTGATTCTCAACTGAATCTAATTAGCTCTGTCTTTAAACACTGGAGGCCAGGCCTAACTAGCATCTAAGAGTACGTCTACACTACCCACCAGTGGAGGGAGAGGGAAGTGGCGCATTAAAAGAATATTTGTTTGTTGGACTTTCTCACTGCAAGGCGAGAAACTGAGACAAAGGCTACTGGGGTATGTGTGTTTGCTCATTGTCATATGCCTTTGAATCTTGGTTGTCCCCCCAAATTAATGTTGGGTTCTTTCTGCCTTTTTATTAAAGGTTTTCTTTGCTATACACAGTGCTTGAAAGCAGGGAAGTATTGCCTCTGAGAGGTGCCCAGGGATGGTGTTTAATTTTTCCACATTACTGGGTGGGGGCTTGAGCTGGTTTTATTTTGCATTGTTAAGAGGAATACCTAGATATTGAACCCAGCCCTTCTTACTGCCAACTTCACCTGGCAGCAGGGTTACAGGAGTACAATCACACCACCTTCAGCTAGTTCCTAAGAGACACAGGGGAGCTCACCCCCTCCCTCTATATTGAACATTCATCCATAGGCTCTAGATAATACAACCTTTGGCTACTCCAACCTCATCACAACCCTTCATTACTTTCCCCCTCAATTTTGGCCCTTTTCAGACTATTCCAGGAAATCCTCCTGTTGTCAGACTCCGAAGTCCCTTTTATCCCCCATAGGCCTCCTCTCCACCTCTTTTTTTCAGATTTCCGCCTAAACCCTTATTCTACAGCTCTGACGCTCCTTTTATACACTTCCTCCTAGAACCTTTTTGTCTTGAAGAGATTTAACATTCCTTCGCTTTCCTCATCTTCCTTCTCAATACAGAGATCCACAGGCTATTCCTTCCCAGGAGCTCTCCTTTAGCTTAGCCCTTTCCAGGTTCTACAGGCAGAGAGAACCACCTCAGATCTTACTGCCTTCCAAGTCTATCTCACACTGAACAACAGGACCAGCTTTAGATGGTTCCAATATACGCTGGGAACTATCCCCGGAATTCCTCTGGTCATAGCGGTCCTACGCTGTTGCTATACAGAACACTGCTAGGAGGCCAGGGAGATGACTCAAAAAGAATAGCTGGGAGACAAGCCTCATCTCAGCAGCCAGGAGACTGGGGAAGGGTACAGGGGACCCTACTCATTCTTCCAGCGAAGTCTTTATGGACTGGGGAGGGGAAGAGAACTGGAAATACTCCAGTAGCCTGAGAGGGATGGAAGAGGTATCTTCAAGTTTATCAGACACCTGCAAGTCAGAGAGTGACATAGAAGATGGAGCCTTTGAGCAAGGGTTCAGGGACAAAGGCTGTGATTTTTGTATTTATTTATATTTAAAAGTAAAACCAGACTGCGGGGAAGAAGCAAGTGTGTGCATTCTGGGTTATGAACAGGGTGAGTTTTCCACTTGCTTACAGAGAGAAATCCCTGTGCACAAATATATATGCATAGATAAGCAAAATAACTTAACATTGTTTCAATTCTGTCCTTCAAGAAAGCTGTGCTATTCTAATGTATTTCGGTGGAGTTCTGATTTCTCCTGTCAGGCATTCATAACTTACTCACCTCTGAGGTGCCTCCCTATTTTTCTTCTTGAATGCCCTTGTTTATGGCTTATAAATACTGTATTGGCAGGTCTGAAGAAAAAGTTTTAGTGATAATTACCGTTTTGATAGTTATAGAGACTGGTGCTTCATGAATGTTGGATGTGTTTCAGACAGTATTGTCTCTGTGCAGAAATTCATTACAGGGCTGCTTTTCTATAAATATTTTAAAATTTGGTATCTAGCAGTAGTTTTTTTCTTGTTGTTTGTTTTTTTTTAAACAAAGTTGGAAAAAATAACTGATATGAATGCCAGTGTCTGGCCAGTTTGGTCAAACATACGGTGTCACATAACAAGTGTTAGGTTTAGAAAGGTTTCTTAGATCACTCAGATTAGGGCATTGACCTAGAGCTTGGGAGACCCAGGTTCCAGTCCCTGCTCTGCTGCAGATTTTCTGTATGACTCTGGGGCAAGTCATTTAGTCTTTGTGTGCCTTAGACACCACCACTGTAAAATGGGGATAACGGCACTTCTGGGGGAAGCACCTCATCGGGTTTAGTGAGGATAAATACATTAATTATTATGATGCATTCAGATGCTTACAATAATGGAGGCCATGTAAGTACCTACCGATGCAGGACGGCCTGTCTTTACCTGAACATGTATCAACAACTTGCTCTGTCTCTCTCAAGCCACTCTGCATGAGCCAGATTTTGGTGAGGATTAATATAAATACTGAAGAACTTTAAACTAAATTTTTGCCTGGTCTCTCAGTTGGTGAAGGGCAGCCAAGAGCACTCCCCAGCTCTCATCTGTGAACTCTGGGCCTAAATTTTGCTCCTTTTTTCTTGCGAGAGTGGCGCTTTTAGCACAACCAGACCAAAGTCATTAAGCAGCATGAACTAGAAAATGGAAATCTTATTGTGACATTCTATACTTTGGGGTTGCGTCCTGTAACTCCCATATTCCTCATTTTTCTCTAGTCGTGATTTTGCATATAAAGCATGCCTTGTAAGGTATCCGAGGAAAGGTTATGATCTGCTGAAAGACACTGTTCTATCTAAAGATACATCACCAATATATGTATCATCAATGCATATGAAATTATAAGAATTGTGTTAAATGGTTTTCACTAAAATATGCTGTGAGCTTGGGAGGTGCCCAGATACTAGCTACACAGAGACAATGACAAGGGAGGTAATCAACACAGCATCTGGATAGGTTTGCTGCTGGTCACTAGCCAGGCATTGTGAGAGACAGCCCAGGCTGGAGAGAGTTCAGGGGGCACAGCAGTCCCACAATCCCAGGCTGCGCCCTGGGGATCCCATCACAGTGTTGCAGGGTGAAATATACAGCTTGTTGTACTGAGCAAGATTTGCACTTCATACACTGGTGTAAAGATTTTAAGTGTGGTGGCTAAGGACAGTCAGGATAAAGCTACCAGTTTGTTATTTTCTGTTTACTTATTTTGGGAAAGGGAAATAGGGACAGAAAAGCAGGAAAATGAGTGAAAGCAGTGAAGCTATTGTGTAGTTGGAGCTTTTGAGGCTGCAGGTTGCAGAAAAGGAGAGAGAGCATCAGAGAATATTGGAACTGAAAGAACTGGAGATAAAGGAGAAGCAGGAGGAAAGAGAAAGAGAGCGAAAACACCAGCTGGACCTGCTAGAGAAGCAGAACCTGAACTCACTGATTCCAGCAATTCCCATCACTCCAAAAATCCACAATTGGGACCATTTATATCCTGCATACACTGAGGCAGATGATATTGCTGAATATCTGACCACTTTGGAAAGGCTGTGTGCAATGCATGAAATCCCTGATGCCAAGAGAGTTCCTACCCTGACTGCAAAATTAACTGGTAAAGCTCTAAGTGTATTCAATTGCCCATTGAGGATGGGTTAGACTATTGTAAATTCAAAACTACTCTTTTGCAAAGGTTTCAGATTACCCCTGAAACATACAGAGTTAAATTTAGGAATCTTAACAGGGATATTGGTATGGATAATGGGGACTATGTGAACAGAATGAAAGATTTGAAGGGGAAATGGGTGAAAGGCAAAGGTGTTACATGCTTTGAGGGAATGTTTGATCTTGTTGCTCAAGAGCATTTCCTAGGCATATGTAAGGCAGAGCTGAAGCAGTGTTTATGGGACAAAAATGTAAAGTCTGTGGCTGAGATGGCGTCTCTAGCTGATGCCTTTGAACACAGTCCCAGGCTGTGCCCCGGGGATCCCGTCACACCTTTTCGCATGGATTGCCTTACTCTGTTAAAGGTTGAACCACCAGAGATGTCTGTACTCTCCACAGATCCAAGCTTAAACAGGAACATTACATATATTGTCAACATTCTTTACCCCTCAATTGGGAGGGATCCTGCATGGGGAGGAGAGCAACGTATTCCTCTTTAATATCCATACCACTCTCGGGCTAAGCCTTCAAGCACTTCAGTCACAGAAATCCTATTGACATTACACAATCAGCCCTATAATCTATTATTTTTTGCTAAATTAGTGATTCCCTCCCCATTCTGATATCTGAAATTAGCAGCTACATTTCTGAGTTGTTTTTCTTTCCTTGCTTATTTATTTAATTTATGTCTATATTTAAAAGGCCATCATTACATTCAACATGTTGGAGCTAGAAGCCTTCAAAGATTTTGTGGGGAGGTAGAGCTTTTTTTACAAATGAACATCCACTGATCAGGTCTTGCCTAAATATATCTATGGTCCAGAGCTTCAAGAATGGGATAATAAAATTGAGCCATGAATGGATATATAGATTTGTGTGCTGTTGTTTATTATTATCTTAGCTACAGCAGCTGCTGGCTCAGTGCGGTACGCACACAAAGCAAGACACACTCTCTGCCTTGAAGTGCTTTCACTCTATGGCCATAATCTTGCAAACACTTAAGTCTACGCATATTTTATTCCCATGAGTCTATTTACATGAACCAAGTTACACTGGTGCTTAGATGTAAGTATGTATGATCAGGTCCTAGTAGTATAATGCTTTCCAAACAGCTAGTTCCTGTTCAGACTCAGTCCTGCTGTCAAAATATCCATGACCTCAGGTGGAGCACCATAACAAGGGACCTTTGTCTACCTGATGCCATTTGCTGTTCCCAATGCAAGAGGAAGCCTTTTTATTTTTTTAAGTTTTGTCTCCTTTGTTTTAAGAGGTTTTATTGATTCTTGTGTGGTAAAGCTATATGGAAAATGTTAGTCTGTAAATTATCATGATAAAGAGCTAGATTGTGACTGACTTAGACTACATGCCTATGTAAAGGAGCAGGAAACCTCTGTACACCCTATCTGTGCAAGCTGCTCAGACATTGAGCCCAGGAATGTGGGCTTACTACCCCTATCTTGGAGCAAGAGGTTAGGGAGGGGAAAGAAATGGGTAGAGCCTTGACTGTCTTCCCACCCTCCACTCCCTCCAGCACCAGACAATATAGGTGAGACAGCAGGGGGAGTGTTATAATATGCTGCTGGCATAGGAGAGCAGCAACTTACTATTTCTGCTCCTCAGCTTGGGGCAAGGGAAATAAGGCAGGTAATTGTGCCTGAGGGGCATGTGTTTACGGCACAATGTGCCTGGGGGTGCTGCAGTGTAAGCTCTACCCACTGCTCTAAGCTCTGCCTAAAGCACAACGTAGTCCTTAAAAATGAAACTGGTCTATGACAATATCTTAAATACACTTGAATTCCTCTAAATTGCCCTTCCAGTTATTTGTTTAGTGCTAAGAATGCTCTCAACAAAATCACTCTTTGTGGGCATTGCAGAAGTGGGGTTTTATGTGAGATTTGAATAAACAGATTTTGGTAGCTTGGCAAGTAAGAGATGGTGGATAATTCCAACCCAGTGGTAACATGAACAGGTCATAGAGATGGGAAAGGAAACCAATGGTGCATCAAGACTGGCATTGCAGGCAGTAGAAGGAGGTTGGGGAGAATGTGATGAAAGACAAGGGTTGAAGCAAAGTTGTTAGAGCTTTAAAGGCCAAGATGGGCATTTTAAACATGATGCTTTGAAGTTTAAACTTTTTAAGACTCCATCACTACACGGTTCGATTCTGCTACTCTTCCTCACACAGAATAACACATCACTCTGCAAGTAGGCACTGCTCATTTCAGTGGGACTGTTTGTGGAGTAAAGTACTAGTCAGTGTGAGTAAGGGGACAGAATCTGGCCCTTGCAATGTAGGCTTTTCATTAATGATTTCTTCATTTGATCTTTTATATTATAGTCCTTGTTCCATTTCTTACATAAATATGTTCTTGTGGTATCATTTCTGCTTTTGAATATTGGAAACATTAATTTTGTAAAAAGAGTAACATGATCTATCCAGTGCCTAATCTCAGCTCTGACACCGATTCCTTGTGTGTATCTTTCAGAGCTTGTTTGAGGTGGTGGTGTAGCCATGTTGGTCCCAGGATACTACACAGAGCAGTGTAGCTTGAAAGCTTGTCTTTTTCACCAGCAGAAATTTGTCTAATAAAAGCTGTTACCTCATACACCTTGTCTCTTTCACAGAGAGACATTTTCATATCTGAGCATCTTTCTTCTTTACAAAGCACAAAAAGGTCTTGGCAGTGTGAAAACTAATCTTAAACTTAATCTCACTGTTTAAACTCAAATGGTGGAGAAATGCATTTCTTAAAGGTGACCCTACTTGGCATTTTCCAGAGTGTGATTGATAATAGTAAAGTAATTTCTGTGTAATGTCAGTAGAATTGCCCTGTAAGTATAGTACCACTAGCCTGCCAATGAAATCAGCCCTGACTTTAGCATTTAAGACACAGAAAGGTATACACACAAGTCACTCTTGATACTTATTCAAAAGTACAGCTGCTCCACTAGCTTGCCCATCAAGCATGGTGAATTGCATTTCTCCTCATTGATTACTCGATCTAGCTTTCCTGTACAGCTGAAGGCACTGCCAACTATTTTCTGACATGTTGTCAAATCTACTTAACATTTTTGTCAGATAGATTGTGTTAAATAATTGTATTTTTAGGCAGCCAGTCAGTGGAGATAATTTCTCAATGAGGTTATTTCCAGATATATTCCACCACACCGAAATTGCTGAAAGCTGTGTCTAATATATATATGTGTGTGTGTGTGTGTGTGTGTGTGTGTGTATTAGTTATATAATATTATATGTTTATACACGTTTTCTCCTACTAGAATGGTTTGCAGTTTAAGAACATAAGAATGGCCATATTGGGTCAGAGCAAAGGTTCATCCAGCCCAGTATCCTGTTTTCTGACAGTTGCCAATGCCAGTGCTTCAGAGGGAATGAACAGAACAACGTAATGTATCCCATGTCACCCATTCCCAACTTCTGGCAAACAGTCTAGGGACACCATCCCCACCCATCCTGGTTAATAGCCATTGATGGACCTATCCTCCATAAATTTATCTAGTTCTTTTCTGATTCAACATTCAGAAATAAGTAACTTAAAACAGGAATGATGAGGAGGGATTTACTTAGCAGATCATCCTTTAAAGTCCACAAATGGAGCTGTTTTATAAATGCCATTATAACTGTAAACAACTTTATTGATATTACAGTAGAACATTGCCAATAGCTACTTTGGTCATCTGCAGACACAAAGCAGTGGTGCCTCTTCATTTCTCAGCATTATTTATTTAGACAATGTCATTATTTATTTATATAATGCCAGTAGCATATTAGTGATGACTACAAATGAGTACAGCACTATAATGATGCTCCATGTTATTAGTACTTTGTTACTCTGACAAAATTTACTACAGGACAATTAATATAGCAAGGAAATATAAATAAACAAAATGAACTACCAGACCTGAATGCCAAAGATCTGGGCTGTATCCCAGCTTCTTCAAAGCTTGGAGTATACAAATCAGGGGGTTGTTTCTGATCCATCTTCTCTTTTATTTCAAATGTAAGTAATTATAGATAAAAATAAAATAATTGGCATAAATAATAATGTACATACATTTGTGCTTTACAGCTAGAGTATAGGTTTGAACCCAGGACTGGGAATTATAGCTGTGAAATGAATAAACAAATTCTCTGGTGAATTTATCCTGGCCTCCGATTATGAATTAGTCATTAAATAGATAAATTTTAGTGGATCTGTAGTCATTAGTACAAATTTGTGAGATCCTACTGTAAAGCAAAGCTGATCAATTGCAAGTTTAATGGAGTTGGTTAGAATTGGTAATGTGGGTCTATGTACAAAAGGGTAGAGTGCTCTCTGTTGGCCATCTCTGCGATTGCATATGATAAGCAGGATTTTAAAATATCAGCATTTGCAAATGAAATATAGTGGTCATTCAAATAGTAAAGAGAGGCTTTAATTAATGTTTGGGACTAAATAGGGAGAAATGTCTGAATGCAGGATCAGGAGCTAGGGACTCCTGAGTTAAAATCCCAGTTCCTCCTCTTCCTTCTTCCATATTCTTGGGCAAGATGCTTAACTTCTGTGCCTCAATATTCCATCTATAAAGTAGGACTAATCATACCAATTATACCTCCCAGGGATGTTGTGTAATTAATTAGTGAATAGGGTGTCTTATAATAGGGTGTATTATTCTGAGCTGTCTTGTGTCCTACGTTACAGTTGTGTTTTGCCGTGTAATTGACGTGTTGGTGAAATACTGCTGCTCCAGTAAGATATTTATCATTATTTCAATGATTGGAATTGGCTGGAAGCTGCAGGGCCAAGGTATTCTGCCTGCACATCTATCTGCTTGCTTTATTAACACTCACAAGAGACATTTATGTTCATAATTGACCTGAAGGTTATCCAACTTATCAGTTCAGACACTACATTACGGTAATCTACTAATGGAAGGGTATATTCTGATAATATAACTAATGGTTTCACTGTATGCTTGATAAATGATCCCTGGGGGAGTATTTAACATACGAATAAAAATGGGTTAGTTAAGCAAAAGGAGCAATCTCTCAGCCTTCTATCAGTCAGACAAGAGCTGCCTGTGATACTGTGGAGATGCATCCCAGGAGACATGATGAACAGAAAGTTCTTATCAGACTAATAAATGGAGGGATGTTACAGAGGAAAAGACAGTTACTCACCTTTGTAACTGTTGTTCTTCGAGATGTGTTGCTCATATCCATTCCAATTAGGTGTGCGCGCGGCGCGTGCATGTTCGTCAGAGACTTTTTACCCTAGCAACACTCGGTGGGCCAGCAGGTCACCCCCTGGAGTGGCGCCGGCATGGCGCCTGATATATACCCCTGCTGACCTGCCCGCTCCTCAGTTCCTTCTTGCCGGCTACTCCAACAGTGGAGAAGGAGAACAGCTGTGGAATGGATATGAGCAACACATCTCGAAGAACAACAGTTACAAAGGTGAGTAACCGTCTTTTCTTCTTCGAGTGCTTGCTCATATCCATTCCAATTAGGTGATTCCCAAGCCTTACCTAGGCGGTGGGGTTGGAGCGAGATGTTGCGGACTGTAAAACCGCTGCGCCGAAAGCGGCATCATCTCTAGCTTGCTGGACCAGTGCATAGTGTGATGCAAAGGTGTGCACAGAAGACCAGGTGGCCGCAAGGCAGATTTCCTGTATGCGGACATGAGCCAAAAACGCGGCGGACGAAGCCTGAGCCCTGGTAGAATGGGCGGTAAGGGCCCCCATTGGCACGTGGGCCAAGTCATAACATGTTCGGATGCAGGACGTGACCCAGGATGCGATACGCTGGGAGGAGATTGCTATGCTCCTCATGCGTTCCGCTACTGCCACAAACAATTGTGGTGAACGTCGGAAGGGTTTAGTTCTCTCAATGTAGAACGCGAGAGCCCTTCGGACATCCAAGGAATGGAGCTGTTACTCTCGTCGGGATGAATGCGGCTTTGGGTAAAAGACTGGCAGGAAGACATCTTGGTTAATATGGAAGGCGAAGACGACCTTAGGGAGGAACGCCGGGTGCGGTCGCAGCTGTACCTTGTCCTTGTGGAAGACAGTGTACGGGGGGTCGATGGTCAGAGCCCGAAGCTCCGAGACTGGCCGAGCCGACATGATAGCGACTAGGAAGGCCACTTTCCAGGACAGGTACAGCAGCGAGCATGTGACTAAGGGTTCGAAGGGGGGCGCCATGAGCCTGGTCAAGACCAGGTTCTGGTCCCAAGTAGGGGTAGGCCATTTGACCTGAGGGTATAGTCGCTCCAGGCCCTTGATGAATCTTGACACCATAGCATGGGAAAACACGGACTTGCCAGCCTCGCCTGGATGGAAGGTGGATATAGCCGCGAGATGGACGCGCAGAGAGGAGATCGCCAAGCCCTGCTGCTTGAGAGACCACACGTAGTCCAAAATGGTGGGGACTAGCACGGAGAGTGGGTCATGGCCGTACTGGTTGCACCAGCAACATAAGCGTTTCCATTTCACTAGGTAGATTGAACTCGTGGAAGGCTTCCTGCTGCCCAACAACACTTGTTGTACTGCATCAGAACAGTGCAACTCGGACTGGCTTAACCAGCCAGGAGCCATGCAGACAGATGGAGGGACTGTAGATCCTGATGGCGCATCCTGCCGAAGTCCTGTGTGATCAGATCCAGCCAAGGAGGTAGGGCAATTGGATTCGCCAGGGACAGATCGAGCAGCATGGTGTACCAAGGCTGCCGCGGCCAAGCCGGAGCGATCAGGATGAGGCAGGCCTGGTCTCTCCGGACCTTGATCAGGACTTGGTGGATGAGAGGGAAGGGTGGAAAGCTGTAGCAAAGACGTCCCATCCACGGAATGAGGAACGCGTCCGACAGGGAGCCCAGGGAGCTACACTGTAGGGAGCAGACACCTGGCATTTCCTGTTCTGGAGGCGAACAGATCTATCTGGGGAAACCCCCACCTCCGGAAAACGAAATAGAGGACGTCCGGATGGATGGACCATTCGTGGGACAGAAAGGATCTGCTCAGGTGATCCGCAAGGGTGTTCCGCGCTCCTGGGAGAAAGGAGCCCACTAGATGAATAGAGTGGGCTATGCAAAATCCCACAGACGTATTGCTTCCTGACACAGCGGGGAGGACCGAGTCCTGCCCTGCTTGTTGATGTAATACATGGCCGTTGTGTTGTCCATGAATACCGCGACACAACGGCCGTGTAAATGGCGTTGAAATGTCTGGCATGCTAGGCGAACTGCCCGCAGCTCCCGCACATTGATGTGAAGAGTCAACTCTCTCTGTGACCATAGACCCCGTGTACGCAGGGTCCCCAGGTGCGCACCCCAGCCCAGCAATGATGTGTCCGTTGTCAAGAACACTGAGGGCTGAGGGGCGTGAAACGGTAGGCCCGCACACACTTGGGAGGGCATTGTCCACCAGCCTAGGGAACCGAGAACATTCGGTGGAATTGTTACGATTGTGTCTATGGCGTCCCTGCCTGGTCGATAGACCGATGCGAGCCAGGTCTGCAGCGGGCGCATGCGGAGTCTTGCATGCTTGGTGACGAAGGTGCATGTGGCCATGTGCCCCAGGAGAGCGAGGCACGTTCGAGCAGACGTGGTCGGGAAGGCCTGTAGGCTTGTGACCACGGACACTATGGCTTGGAATCGGTGCCGAGGGAGGCTGGCCGTCGCGAGGTTGGAGTCCAGCATTGCCCCGATGAACTCTATGCTCTGCGTAGGCACCAGAGTGGACTTGTCCGGGTTGATGGTCAAGACTAGACTTGCAAAACAGCGCCCTGATGATGGTGATGTGCCCGGTCACCTGCGCCTCCGACGTGCCTCGAATGAGCCAGTCGTCGAGGTAAGGGAAGACATGGATACGACAATGGCACAGGGCAGCAGCGACGACCGCCAGCCATACACTTGGTGAATACCCGGGGGGGCCGAGGAGAGCCCAAAAGTGAGGACTGTGAATTGGTAGTGGTCCTGATTTACCACAAAGCGAAGATACAGCCTGTGCGGGGGAAAGATCACAATGTGGAAGTAAGCGTCCTTCATGTCGAGAGCGGCGTACCAATCTCCGGGATCCAGGGAGGGAATGATGGTTCCTAAGGATACCATGTGGAACTTGAACTTTTTGATGAATTTGTTCAGGCCTCGCAGGTCCAGGATGGGTCGAAGGCCCCCTTTTGACTTGGGGATTAAGAAGTACCGGGAATAAAACCCCTTGCCCCTTAGCTCCCTTGGCACCTCCTCTATAGCTCCGATGAGCAGGAGCTTGCGAACCTCCTGGACGATATGTTGCTCGTGAGAGGGGTCCCTGAAGAGGGATGAGGAGGGAGGATGGGAGGGAGGTGGAGAAATAAACTGAAGATGGTAACCAAACTCCACCGTGCGCAGGACCCAATGATCCGAAGTTAGCTGGGACCATGACGGCAGGAAGGGGCGGAGGCGGTTGAGGAAATGAAGAGGATCCAGGGAAGGGATTGGTAAGCTGCTCTCAGGCGCACCTTCAAAAGTTCGTCTTGGGTCCCTGCGGTGGCTTGTCAGACCCAGAAGTGTTACCCCTTTGAGGACCTGACTGACGTCTACGGTTCGGCCGGCCTTTGCCTCCGGTTAAAATCTTGTCTGGGGCGAGGCGGGGGGTAAGTGCGCTGATGGTAGGGGCGGAATGGCCTTCTCTGAGTCTGGGGCGTGTGCATTCCCAGTGAACGCATGATGACTCGGTTATCCTTCAGGCTCTGTAGCCTGGGATCCGTCTTCTCAGAGAAGAGGCCCTGCCTGTCGAATGGCAGGTCCTGGATCGTGTACTGTAGCTCTGGCGGTAGTCCGGAAGACTGCAGCCACGATATACGGTGCATGGCTACGCCCGACGCCAGTGTTCTTGCTGCCGAATCTGTGGCATCTAAGGACGCTTGTAGCGAGGTTCTGGCGACCCTCCTGCCCTTTTCCAAGAGAGATGAAAATTCCTGGCGTGAGTCCTGGGGAAGCAGCTCTGTAAATTTGCCGACAGCCTCCCAGATGTTGTGGCTGTAACGGCTCAGGAGGGCTTGCTCGTTCGCCACACGGAGCTGAAGACCTCCCGCAGAATAAATCTTGCTGCCCAGCAAGTCCATGCGCCTGGCTTCCCTGGATTTTGGCGTAGGAGCTTGCTGGCCGTGGCGTTCCCGCTCGTTGACTGATTGTACCACCAAGGAGCAGGGAGCGGGGTGTACATAGAGGTACTCATACCTCTTGGATGGTACCATATATTTCCTTTCCACGGGCCGTGGGTGGAATGGAGGCCGGAGACTGCCATATGGTGTCCGCCTTCGCCTGGATCGACTTGATGAAGGGGAGGGCTACCCTGGTCGGTGCCTCCGCAGAGAGGATGCTTACCACTGGGTCCTCCACTTCCGGGACTTCCTCTACAGGAAGGTTTATGTTCTGGGCAACTCGCCTCAGAAGGTCTTGATGTGCCCAGAGATCAATCGGCGGGGGCCCTGATGAAGATGTGCCCGCTACCGCCTCATCTGGGGATGAGGAAGAAGACACCCCAGGGAGGAGTGGTTCCTGAATGGAAGCCTCGTCCAGAGGGACCTCCACTTCCGGGGCATCCTGCTGCGCCAGGGGATCCACAGGGTCTTCCTCCATACCTGAGGGGGGAGGCCGGCTGACTGTGGCCTCTGGTGCACGATGCTCCGATTGACTGGAGCGAGCCGGGCCCAAAGGTTCGCCCTGGGCTTGGTGGTATGCCCAGGGCGTCCAAAAGGACCATTGTGGTGGTCCCTGGTCCGGGCGGGCCTGAACATCTGAACCCCCGTAAGAGGCGCTGTCCAAACGGGAAGAAGCGGACGAGTGCCTTGAAGGCCATGGAGGAGCTGTCGATGACTGCGACAGGCCTCTGCGCATCCCGATGTTGTCTCTGCGCGGTGCCGGCGAGCGGTACCGGGAGTCATGGTGGTACCTCGATCTGGACCGGGACCTGCTACCAGCTCGGTGCCGGGAGGTCGACTTTAATGGAGCTATGCTGATTTACACCAGCTGAGTAGCTGTCCTATATTTTTCTGATTTGATTCAGCTGCAAATTTCCCAGGGGGCAAATAGACAATGAAGGGCTTCTGAGCAGGAAAATTGAGCTGTGAATTGCATTCGGCTTCTATTCAGTTATCCATTATGGGAGAGAGGACGAGCCTATAGTTGAGTGGCTACTGCTTGGAACTGGGCATCTGAATGTGGGTTCTGTTCCCAGCTCTAACACTGACTTGCTCTGTGACTTTAAAGAAGTCATTTAACCTCTGTTTTAGTTAATCTGTCTATCATGTAGGATTAATAATAACTCTTTGGGGTGTTTGGTATCTCAGGCCTGGTCTACACCGGATTGGAGGGTGGGGGCGGATTGATCTAAGATATGCAACTTCAGCTATGAGAATAGCATAGCTGAAGTTGACATATCTTAGATCAACTTAGAATCACGTACTTTGCGTCCTTGCAGTGCGGGATTGATGGCTGCCGCGCCCTTGTCGACTTTGTTTCTGCCTCTCGTCGAGCTGGAGTTCAGCAGTCAATGGGAGAGCTATCGGGGATGGATTTATCACACGTCTACACTACACGTGATAAATAGATCCCTGATAGATCAATTGCTACCTGCTGATCTGGCGGGTAGTGTAGACGTACCCTAGGTGTACAATTAACATTTTGTAAAGCACTGAGAAATGCTCAGAGGAAAGACACTATTTAAATGCCTGTTCATATTATCATTTATTGTTACTGAGAAGATGTATCCCTTGTTCCAGCTCAGGTGGTAGCTAGGGGATTTCTCATGATGGCTCCCTCTTTTGTTCTGTTCCACCCACTTATATATTTTTTGCATAAGGCAGGAATCCTTTGTCCCTCTCTGGGTTCCCACTCCTCCTTCTCAATGGAAAAGCACCAGGTTAAAGATGGATTCCAGTTCAGGTGACATGATCACGTCACTATAAGACTTCATTATCCACTTGCCAGGACACACATATACAGGGAGACTTACAAGTAACACAGAGCCATCTACAGTCAATTGTCCTGGTTAAGGGGAGCCACCAAGATTCCAAACCACCATTAGTGGCCCACAGTTTGTATAATTACAATAGGCCCTCAGTTATATTTTATATTTATAGTTTCAGATACAAGAGTGATACATTTATACAAATAGGATGACCACATTCAGTAGATTATAAGCTTTGTAATGATACCTTACAAGAGATCTTTTGCACGAAGCATATTTTAGTTACATTATGTTCACACTCATCATCATGTAGAGTGCAAAATCACAGTATCCAGTTATTACTGGGTAACCTAGTCTCATCATAGAGGTGATGTTTGAATTTTAGTGGGAATGTCCCACATCAGATCAGACAGAATGGGCGAAATTCATCGCAGTGCTCAGAATCAGCATTAGGCCTCGGCACCATTTGAGTCCCATTTGAACCCTACTTAAGTTTGTATATGGGCCTTGTGATGAATTTTCAAATTTCACCCAGTTGGAGTAATAGGACAGGCTCTGAAGAAGTTGCAAATCTCACAATTGCTATTGTATGGATTGCTGAAACGTATGTGTGGTGGGAGAGGTTGGGAAAAAGAGGTCCAGCAAGCTATATGAGTAAGGGAGGATGGTAAAAGGCCACAGTGGTGAAAGGAGAACCCATTCCTGAGATATCTGGAAAGACAGAGGGGGTGTGATCAACAACACATCAAAATCAATTTTAATGTTTAACTTTTAATGTAAGCTTGACTCTGAAGCCCTTGACATCCTTTATGGATTATGCCACAAGAGGCTTATCAGATCTTTTAAAAACTCAGTTCACATTCCCACTAATTAAAATCAGAGCACATTTAAAATACTCATATTGGTTACTTTTAATTCTTCTACTTGAGTTGTCAAGTCAAAACAGCTGTACGTGAAACGGGGCTGAAATGTGTTCTGGCAGTATATTTACTACAGCCGTTGATCGGATGAAGGTTTCCTGAGATGCAGGAAAAGAAGCTATTCATAAAAGCCTTAGTGTCCATGACAGATTGTGCCATCTACCCAGCCAGCTCTCCTAGGTGTCATTTAGTTCATAGTTGTTTTCTCTTATTAACAAAGGGAAACAGCATTAAGTTTTTTTATTAACAAAAACCAGTGCTTTGTTACAGTGACAACATGTGTGCTCTATGCTTAAGATTTGACTAACATTACCACTTTTCTAAGGATACATGCTTTCAAGCTATGTTGGATTCACACAACTCGAGTTATGTATTATTAGTATGATTCTATACTTTATTTATACAGCATCCAAAGTATGCCAGGCATTTTTACATACAAATAAAAGACATGGGGGGGCCGATTCTCCATTGCCATGCACCTTGGCTAGTCATTTATGCCAGTGCAAAGCAAAATGTAAACCTATGCCAGCCAGATCTCAGCTGGTGTAAATTAGTGTAGCTTCATTAAAGTCAGAAAATCTGGTCTATGCATTTAGTAGCGTTCTACACCCACTTTGCACTCATTGCTGTCAATGATCCCAGTAGGTCAGGCACTGGGGAATCAGGCACAAGATCTCTGTCCCAAAGGGTTGACTTTCTAAATCGATATAATATGATAAATGTAGGCAAAAAGAAAAGGGGTTAGTAGCGGGGAAATTGAAAGGCATTAAGATACTAAGCTGATGATGACCATAAAGTGCCTAGATAGATACACAGATAAAAATACAGTTGGAAGCAGACAATTTCATCTGGTTTTGCTTGGACATCATGGAAAATCATGCATGTGGTAGGATTTCAAACCACGCCATAGAGTGGCCCAGGTTTGCACAGAAGATTTCTGATCCTTTCCAGAAAACCTGAATGTGGCATGAAACTACCAATTTAGGTGAATATTAGAGGGCTATGGGATGCATTGCAAACACTAGTAAAAATATCAGGATTGAACACCAAAACTAGGTATCTGGATATTTTATCACTAAGTCAGCACCTGTGGAATAGTGTGCAAATGTATTTAAATGGAATAGATTTTGTGTGTGATTTACAGTTGAATTACTTGCTAATTAAGAGAGAGCTAATATTCATGTCGATAATTTGCTATTCTAGAAGTAAAATTTTATTAATGGAAGGAAAATGTAACCAATTATTTTTTTAACATTGGAGTCCAAAAAATACCAACGTTGAGTTACACTGTTACTAAATGATCCAGGATGTTTCCTGTTGAGTAATTATGTTCAGTGAGACATCTGTCAGTGTGGTTTGCTCTCATCATTGATCATTATCATCAGCCATTGCTTTACTGTGCATTTAAAATAGGTTCCAGTGAACACTTCAAGATTCTAAAGCTAACTTTTGGGGGGAGTGGAGAGAGTGGAAATAAAAATATGAATGGCATCTGTTGCTTATTTACTTATTGCCATAAATTATTTAATTTCAGGCTGTAATGTCTGATGTAGTTCAACAGTGCTGAATTAAGAATGAATTTTAAATGGATCAAACTCCTAGAATGATGATCATGTAATAGACTGTGTGTGTGTATATCTGAACCACTGCTCTCTACTGGCTAGGATCAGAACTGCTCATCCATTTCTAATACGTTTCATACCACAAATAGAGATTCTGACTTTGCATAAATGGCAGGAGTGTGGGATCTATTGTTGCTGCCACTGTGAAGTTCAAAGAGGTTGTAGATGCAGGAAACTGGGAACAAGGAAGTCCTGGGTAGTTGTTGTAATAGAAGCTACTGGCAAAAGACAGTGATGATAACATCATGTTCAGAAGAGCCTTGTCACATTGGTGCAGTGTTGATGATAAATATAAATAATACCTATATTTTTGCCGTGTATTCATAACATCAATAACAAATATGTTCATTTTTTATCTTCATACTTGACCTGTTTCTTCCAATATCCTTTTATATTTTTATTTATTTACTTGTAATTAACAACTTTAGTCCTCACTTGTATCAGCAGAGATAGGAACAAAAGCATCACGTGTCCATACATTTAATAATAATGCTTTCCACTTTTCTAACAGCTTCCATCTGAGGCTCTCAGTGCATTATAAACATTGATGAATTCTAGGCTTTCGGCATCCCTATGACTCACAGCAGATGATATTAGAGCCCTGCAGCGGGAGTGGGGTCCCACAGCACTCTCTGCCATAATAGCAGGAGAGGGTAAAATGTACTTTGTTGTGTGCAGGATTAAGTGGGCAATATAACCAGACTGAGGTAATTTGGGTGAAAACACTAACTCTCTTGCCAGTTTGTCATAAATAGAATTTCGACAATGTAAAGCAAGTTTTCCTTTTTTAAAAATTAAGATTTTAATACTTAAATTTAAGTGAGGGATAGAAATAGATTTGATGTCTATTGTAACAGAAGTTAAACTATGTTTAAGTGGTTTTACATAGTTTAAGCAAGATTAGTTTTATTCTTTTAGTGGTAAAAATTGTCTGAATTTTGTTTATATGTATTAACCAATTTTTTTTTTTAGTTGCACTGAGGAATCTGTCTCTCTTGCTGGATTTGCGGAATCTAAGGTTTTTGCAGGTGGGAGCAAGATAAAAATGCAAGAAACAATGCGGGAGCAGGTGGGAGTGGATTGCAGGGCGGGACGAGAGTGAGATTAAAAAAATAGTCCCATGCAGGGCTCTAGATGATACTATTATCCCATTTTATAGATGAGCAAACTGAGGGATCACGATTGTGACTTTCATGACCATTCTTTGGGCTGAAGCAGGGTCACTGGAACCTTTGTAGAAGTGAACCAGGGGGACCAGGGGGCCACGCACCTCACTTTTTAATATGAGTGTAGTTTGGTGGGTTGGGGGGCAGTGTTGCCCCTCAAACTTCAAGCTTGGGCAGGTGTGGAGCATCGCCAGCATGGGCTGCGCTTCATGGCTGATAACAACGCAAAGTGCAGCCCCTGCCCGTGCTACTGCACCCCTCTTCGAGGCTTGCAGTTTGGAAGGACAACGCTGCCTCCTGCCCTCCAATCTATGCCCATGTTAAAAAGTAGAGGGCATGGCCCCTTCCTCCCCACCCTTGGTTCTGGCGCTGTTGGGATCAAGTACATTGCAGATGGAAATTCTTTTGTGTATTGTACTATATGTTTGGTCAAAGATTAGATTGGCAGCTATGGTATCAATGTCTCCTTTATTAGTGTCTTTCTTTTGCATTACAGTACAGGTAGAATCTTAAACAATGGTGACATTTCAGTGCCATTTGTCTTGCAGTGTAAAGTGAACCAATTATTAGTGTGAGCTTTCCCTTATGAACACATGCTATTTATTCAGCTGTTGGAACTATTCTCCGTAGGCTGTATATCACTCTCTGAAGTAGTGTGTTGTGTTAAAAATTATCAGGCAGGTTGTTACTTTATGGGGTTTATTCTACCTTTCTCTGAAAAATACGGCACTAGGTTCTGGTGGAGATAGGATACCAAATTAGACAGTCCAGTGGTCTATCCAGCATGGCAGAGCCTATGTTTGCATGGAGGTGTCTACACTGGAGCTGGAAGGTATAATTTACAACCTGCCAAATCTATGGATTTTCCCTGTAGACTATGGATTTCCAACTCTCTTGCAGGTCTGAAGAGAGAACCTCCAGTCTACAGAGAAACTTCCACTGACTGGCTGCCCTTCCCTCATCTTCCAGCCTCTGGGGAGCAAGGAACCAATCAGAGCTCTTGAATGTGCTGAGTGACAGCCAATTCCTTAGCACTGGAGCAGCTTGTGCTCTCTCACCAACTTGGTGCTGCAGGGCTGGTTGCCTGCGGTGATTTCCTTCATTTCCCCACCCCTGCAACACACACAGAAACAGGTCTGGGAGTGGGATGAGGAGTGAGGATCCCAGGGGGGAAAAGATGCCAGGAATCCCAACCGTGCAGGCTGGCGTGAGAGAAGAAGACATCTACAGGTGTAGGACTAAGAGAATAAAATGGTGGGTTGGTGGTGGATTTAAAGAGGATAAAATGCTAGAGGCAGGGTGGTGATGGTGGCAGTAATGAAAGACTGGGTGTGTGGCTGGTAGATAATTACATGCTGGAGGTGGGAAGAGAATTAAATCACAGGGAGTTGGGAATTAAACTTTGGGGATTGTTGAAGAGGTAGCAAATGAAAAGCTCAGGCTGACTGGGAGGTAGGGAATGAAATGCTGGGCTGGGGAGGCATTGGGTAGTCTCATTAATTATGTATTTGTATTATAATAGCACCTAGGAGCCCCAGGCTTGCCATAAATTTCTATGCTAGGCTCAGATAGTGAAAAGGTGGCGGTGGGTTGAGTGTATGAAGTTCTTTGGGGGAGGGAGGAGCCAAATACTGATTTGATTGAGTGGGAGTGAGCTAAGGAGTGAGCATTTGATTTTTTTGAGTGGAGGCCAGAACTGAACGGAATGGACTATAGAAAGTGAATAGATTAACTGGAGAAAACTCATTTCCCCTTCTCTCCGGGGTGGAAAAGGTAACTTCTCCAGCTCCTCTCCCATTTTCTCCAGCCCTTTCCCCGGTTCTGAATCCTTCCGTCTCTTGCCTGCTTCATGGAAATGTATGTACAATTTATGGAATTTATGTACATGTATTGAAAATTGGCTGCTTTCTGCTCAGAGAATGTTGGCATGTATTGATTTGGGAGTTTGCATGCTTTCTGCCACTCTGTGACTCTTCCTTAATAGCCTCCACGCTCAGTCCTAGGATTCAAATTGCCTCATTTTTAACTGCAGGGTCTTTTTGATGAGCATCTTCACTTTTCAAAAAAATCCCCTCTCAAGAGTTCAGTGTCACAGTGCTAGAGCTTGGTACATTTCCTCTCCTGAGGATGTTGAATTTAATTATATTATCTTGGGGAGGAATTGGCATTAATGAAGTGCAGTCTTTCTCTGTATCTATTTTGATCTGCATGCAGACTGTTGGTTTTGTGGATTTAAGAACTCGCTTCACGTGAACCTTGTGAAGTCACAGTTCATTAACTAAGACGTTGATCAATAAGATGTGACCTCTTCAAAATGTAATGTTGCCCATTAAACCAGCTCTAAAACATATTTCAGCTGACAGCTAAGAGCTTTAGGTTCCAGCATTCATAATGGAGAACTATAATGATATATTGCAAGATGCTAGACTTCTAGGAAGCCAATAGCATTATCAGAATAAATAGCAGGTGGAATGAAAGAAACAAGTTACTGGAAAATTGCAGGAAAGAAGTGCCTTGGTCAAGCTTCCTCTCAAATACCAGCACACACAGTGTTATACAATCAAGTATTTTGAATATATATACTATTAGAGATAATTACAATCTTAATGTCTATAATCACATGACCTTAGGCTGTGTTCTCATCAGCTGTGCATGGCTCAGGCTGGGTCTACACCAAAAACTTTAGGATGATCTAGCTATGACACTCAGATGTAGTTAAGTCGACCTAAAGTCTGATTTAGACACTACTAGGCTGACAGAAGAATTCTTTCATTGACATAACTACCACCTCTTGAGGGGGTGGATTTACAACAGTGATGGAAAACCCCCTTCTGTTCCTGTAGCAAGTATCTGTCTGCATTACAGCAGTGTCACAGTAATGTTTGTAATATAGACGTAACCTCAGACTTCTCAATATTTAAATGGGAGATTTGCAAAGAAAACCCAGTATGCTGTGGAAAGTGTTGCTGGTGATTTTACAGCCAGAATCAAAATCCCAGTACATGAGATACTGGGCCATTGTGGGTTCTACCTTTCAGGTAGGATGTTTCATATCTTTCATGCTTAGGACATTTCAACTTCAAGTGCTTTACAATAAACACAAGTCCTAACACCAGTGGTTGCAATTAAAAAGTCAGTATTTATCATCAGTTACCATATTACACCATCTGATCTGGAAGAAAAGGTAAAACCATCACTGATAAAGTTTGCAGGTGATGCAAAAAATGGGGGAGTGATATATAATGAAGTGGACAGATCACTAATACAGAGTTATCTAGATCGCTTGGTAAACTGAGCACAAGCAAACAATGTGTTTTAATACATCTAAATGTAAATGTATACATCTGGGAACAAAGAATGTAGGCCATGCTTATGGCATGGGGGACTGTATCCTGGAAAGCAGTGACTCTGGAAAAGATTTGAGGGTTATGGTGGCTAATCAGCTGAACATGTGCCTCCAGGGTGATGCTGTGGCCAAAAGAGTTAATGTCGCCCTGGAATTCATAAAGAGGGGAATCTCGAGCAGGAGTAGAGAGGTTATTTTACCTCTGTATTTGGCACTGGTGCGACTGCTGCTGGAATATGGTGTCCAGTCCTGGGTGCTCACAATACAAAAAGGTTGTTGATAAATTGGTGAGGGTTCAGAGAAGAGCCATGAGAATGATTCAAGGATTAAAGAACCTGAGCTCCTTGAGTCTGTCACTACTAGGCAAACTATTTAGCTTAACAAAGAGAAAGTTTAGGGGTGACTTGATTATACTCTGTAAGTATCTACATGGGAAACAAATATTTAATAATGGTCTCTTCAATCTAGCAATTATAAGGTATAACTTGTCCCAATGGAACAATTTACCAAGGGTCATGGTGAATTCTCTATCACTAATAATTTTTACATCAAGATTCCATGTTTTTCTGAAAGATCTACTCAGGAATTATTTTGGAGAAGTTCTATGGTCTGTGTTATACAAGAGGTCAGCCTAGATCAGTGGATCTCAACCTTTCCAGATTATTGTACACCTTTCAGCAGTCTGATTTGTCTTATGTACTCCTAAATTAACCTCACTTAAAAACTATTTGTTTACAAAATCAGACATAAAAATATGAAAGTGTCACAGCACACTATTACTGGAAATTGCTTACTATCTCATTTTTGGAATATAAATATTGTTCTTATATTTCAGTGTATAGTATACAGAGCAGTATAAACTAGTCATTGTTTCTCTATGAAATGTTAGTTTGTAGTGACTGCACTAGTGCTTTTTATGTAGCCTGTTGTAAAACTAGGCATATATCTAGATGAGTTGATGTACCCCTGAAAGATTCTGCATACCCTCAGGGGTATGGGTACACCTGACTGAGAATCACTGGCCTAGATGATCACAATGGTCCTTTCTGGCCTTAGAATCTATGAATCTGCTAAATCTCAGAGTATAAACTGCAGATGATGTCTTGATAGCTCTAGGTGAAAAGTCTCCTCTGTGTCATCCTCATTCCCGTTGGCCATTTAGTCACTCAGGTTTAGAGTGTGGGGTTTTTATTTTCAATCCTGAAACTGAAGAGTGCTTGACGGAAAAACATAGATTTCCTTCTGTTTATCTGCCTTGCAGATTTACATTGTGTCAGGAGAGAGAAGCTGTTCTGAGTGAGAACTACAAGGGCTTTTGACTACTGAGATGTTGTCTATTTGTCTGTTGCCACACTGGATGATTTTAGATTATTGATGTTGGTGGATATTGCAGCCTTGTGAATTATACATAGAATAACTGATGACCTCGGAGTGAACACAAAGGATGTAATTTACTCAAGGGGCTCTGGGTTGACATGCTAAAGAGAGAGCCCTGAGAGTGAATTCAGCCATGCGTTCATGACAGGGCCATCAATTGTTATTTATTATACATAGTCTCACCAAAAAAAAACTTTTAATGTTTTAAAGGCCTTGGCTCACACATTACTGAGGTCCTAGCTAAACACTGTCATGACATCTGGGATCTTGCTAAGATCTTGAACACACAGTTCAAAGACAGATTTGAGATCCCAAGAAGGGAGATGGATTGACTAGAGTGGTAGTTTATGATGCTGACTAAAAAACACTATCAGAATCAGCTTTATTGAAAACTTTAGGGAGGAAGGATGGTCTTGTGGTTCAGGCACTGGGCTGACATTAATGCTGGCATTAACAGGCTAACATTCAGTTCTTGACTGTGCCACAAATTGCGTGTATAACCTTGGTCAAGTCACTTAATCTCTCTGTTCCAGCTGTGAAATAAGAATAATAATTCCTTTTTTCTACCTGTTGGTGGAAAATCAGGGGCTGACAGTTGGGCTCTGATATCAGGTAGGTCCTCTACCTGCTACTGGAATACAAATTAATAGTAAGGAGGAAGAGGAAATATGACTCAAAGGTGTGCAAACTGTTCCTGTAGGCCTCATGTGTCTTGAAATTCATTTTTGAGTTTGAATTAACATTAAATTAGAAGCAAATCTCCATCAACTTCCACTATGGTCCAGCCTGTTTGAGGACAGAAATTGACCAAGTTTCACATTGTCTCCATGTCAAACTATGAACCTGCCAAGGTTCTCTGAAAGGTTTATGAACCATAGCAGCAGTTTGCACAAACCGGGCCAGAGCTTTAGGGCTTGTGTACATGGGGAGTTCTGGAATAGCTATTTCTTACTGACTCCCTTTGGGGATGCTCTTATTTCAGAACAAGAGTACCCCTTATTCCAAATTAGTTTAATTCGCTTCCAGAGTGGATTAAGGAATAAGGTTCTCACATTCCAGAATAAGAGCATCTACACAGGGACTTAATTGGGCATTGCTATTCCACGTTAAATTCACACTCAAGCCTACCTTAATCTGAATGAACTTTTGTGTGTGGACAAGGCCTTAGGTTTGCAGCAAGTTTTACCTGGTTTTGTTTTGTGGGGTTTTTAAATAAGTGTTCCAGGTCTCTAGCAAAGGGATACATTGTGTATTTGCATATGGCATGAAGGGAAGGAGGTTGTGTGCAGGGAAACAAATGTGGCTTTATTTCTTTTCCCCTGCTCCTGAAACCCACAGAAGCTGGTGAAGGTTTTGACAGCTGCGAAATAAATAGATGCCTGTTTAAGTGTAAATGTCTCTGTGTGTAATAATTTATTTTATAAGACTCCTGCTCTGCTGAGAGATCTTACAGTGACACAGAACAGAAAAACAGTGGAAGAGAAGGCTTTTTCCTTCAGAATCTGACAGGGGCTGGTGCTTAAGCCTCTCAGCCGTGATGGTTATGAGCACAGTATACGAAAGTTAGTTCAATAGATCTTGCAATGAAACCTGTGATATGGGCCATGCATTGTCCTCCTGATGTACACAGCCAGTACTGATCCACATTCTGCAAGAGGGGAAGGAGATAGTGGGAGACTCACATCTTCACTTGCAGAGTTTGTGATTAAGACCAGCCTTAGCTTGGATTGTTTAATTCCATGGGCTATATTTCCATTTAAACTCAGCCCAGCGTTTGGTTTTGCACATACATGTTTGCATGAATGATGCCTGCAGTAGTGGTGGTGGTGCACACAAAATGAGGAGGGAATTGGAATTCGTGGGTGAAAATGTAGTACTTTGGGCATAATTTAAGTGGATGAATGATGGGGGCTAATTTAGCTACAATGAGTCAGGAAAAAGATCTTGGAGTCATCGTGGATAGTTCTCTGAAGATGTCCACGCAGTGTGCAGAAGCAGTCAAAAAAGGAAATGGGATGTTAGGAATCATTAAAAAGGGGGTAGAGAATAAGACTTAGAATATATTATTGCCCTTATATAAATCCATGGTATGCCCACATCTCAAATACTGCTTACAGATGTGGTCTCCTCACCTCAAAAAAGATATACTGGTACTAGAAAAGGTTCAGAAAATGATTAGGGGTTTGGAGATGGTCCCATATGAGGAAAGATTAAAGAGGCTAGGACTCTTCAGCTTGGAAAAGAGGAGACTAAGGGAAGGATATGATAGAGGTGTATAAAATCATGAGTGATGTGGAGAAAGTGGATAAGGAAAAGTTATTTACTTATTCACCAAATGAAATTAATAGGCAGCAGGTTTAAAACAAAAGGAAGTTCTTCTTCACGTAGCGCACAGTCAACTTGTGGAACTCCTTACCTGAGGAGGTTGTGAAGGCTAGGACTATAACAGCATTTAAAAGAGAACTGGATAAATTCATGGTGGTGAAGTCCATAAATGGCTATTAGCCAGGATGGCTAAGGAATGGTGTCCCTAGTCTCTGTTTGTCAGAGGATGGAGATGGATGGCAGGAGAGGGATCACTTGTTCATTGTCTGTTAGGTTCACTCCCTCTGGGGCAACTGGCATTGGCCACTGTTGGTAGACAGATACTGGGCTAGATGGACCTTTGGTCTGACCCGGTACTGCCGTTCTTATGTTCTTATGAATTTGGCACTATTATTATTATTATTTTAAATCAGATCCATCATCATTCCTCCCTCATTCCCATCCTTGCTATTTGTTATCTACCTTCATTAGATCATGTCTGAAATATAGGCCCTTCCTTGGCTCTGTTTGACATGCTGTGACATTTATGATAAAGTGCTTAGTGGTAAAATATATAAGTGCTGACATTTAAATGGTTGATGTTACATTCCGGAGCTAATCTGGTGTTGAGGTGAATGGAGACAGCTCACATGTTTCGCAGGGGCATTGCTTGCACCTGTCTGCAGGCTTGGGGAGGACACTGTTTTATCAGCGTATGCTTAATTCATCTTCATGACCATAAGGGCTAGAAACTCTTCCTTGCTCCCCAAATGGAAGTTTAGGTTTTCAAGCCAAATTCTGTGGCAAAGGGCAAATCCTATCCCTGCAAAATCAGAGGAAACATTGGGCCCTGCTAGTTATTCACAGTTTAATTAAAGATAGTTTCACATGTCCCATACCATACTTAAGCTAGTGAGCAGGAGCAGGAGCTGAAGGCAGTCCTCAAGCATGATCTATTTATGTATCTGTTTGTTCAGTATTTACACCACAAGTATTTATCAAGACTCTAGCCTTAGAGTGCTAGAATCCTAATAACATTTATGGCATGGAAATTAGACAACAGTCACACGGATTATTTGGGAGGCATCAGAGGTTTCAGCCTAGATGGCCTTTGCTTGCCCCCAGTTGAGAATAACAGAGGTGGATACCATGGTATTTAATAACACAGCAGAAATACCTCAACACCAAACACGGATTTAAAAAAATCTACAAAGGAAGGAAGAGAGCCTGTTATTGGTGGAGCTGTGTGAAACATCCCATAAAAGAAGATAAGAGTCTATAATGGCCCCCACAATTAATGGGGCAGAATATTAAAATGTATCTGCATTTTTATTATATGCTGAGTTTAAGAGGATGTTACAGCGTGTAAGATGTAAGCAGCCAAACATTGTGTCAGCATGGCCACCAAAGGGCAGGGAGGGATATTAGTGACAGAGGAGATTCAAATTGCCAGGAGCCATTGTGTCACTAATTGTAATGAAAGCTGAATTTTATTTCTTGGTCAAGACTGTGGGATACAGTTTCCTGGAGGGAAAGTGAAATGCTCAAAGTCTGTGCCTGGGTAGCCTCTGCTTCTGGGAGCTAGCTGTGTCCTGGGAGATCCTATGTCTCCTCCCCCTAGCCAACACAACCATAGTAGGGAGGGGTGCTTAGGGTCTTGGTTAAATCCCCACTATATTCAGGTCCAGGTATGAGACAGAGTGGAGTCTGGCTGGCACTCAGTCTCATTCTGCTTCTCTGCTGCTGCCAGCATTGCTGTTGGATGAAGTCTCTTCCTGCTCCTAGCCCAGAAGCTCTTAATCTTCCTTCCTTGATTTCATGCCTGGTGTCCTAGAGACCTCTGACTGTCCTCCCTCATCATATTCTGGTCTGGATCCCAGGGGACAGTGAGGTTGTGGCTGGGCCTCACCTCCTGCCCTGCGGCTGCCCTTGCTCCAAGAGAGGTGGGTGGGGATAGTGGGTGAGGGCTTAAAAATATGCCTCTGTCAACCATTAAGAGAGAGATGCCCGAAGTACAATACACACAGAAGTAATAACATCAGTGTTGTCACACAGGTTTAAGGGATGTTAGTCCCTTTGCATTGTGGCTTGTTTTCATTCCTTTATAGCAGTGCTGCACTAAAATATTCATATTTCCTCACATTTAGGGCTTGGTCCTGCAAGTGCTGAGTGACCTCAGCTCCCTTGGAAGTCAGTGGGGACTGAGAGCACTTAGCAGCTCCATGAGGTACTCAGCACCAGGCAGGACTGGGCCCGCAGAGTACTTTACCACTGTTTTGTTCTTATGTTAGGATAAAACAGACAACGAAGAGGGAGACAGGTTAGGGCTTGATTAACAAACAGGCTTTAAAAAAAATCTCATTTTATGCCTTAGACTTTGCTGTAGCACTAGGCCCTATTCTCAGAGCTAGAGAAACTGCACATTTACAAAAAGAACAGGAGTACTTGTAGCTACAGCCCACGAAAGCTTATGCTGAAATAAATTTGTTAGTCTTTAAGGTGCCACAAGTACTCCTGTTCTTTGCGGATACAGACTAACATGGCTGCTACTCTGAAACCTGCCCATTTACAGTATCTTTATTATTTGTAGCACTCAGGAGCCCCAGCCATAGACCAGAATCCTGTTGTACTAGATATTGTACAAACACAGAATAAAAAGATGGTCCCTGCCCTCAAGCACTTACAATCGAAGTTTTAAGGCAAGAGATAACAGCTGGATACAGACAGATGTAGAAAGAAACAACAGTAGTCAGGATATATCGTCATCCCCTTTAAAATGTTTTGGGAGTTTCAGAACATGTCAATAAATGCTGCAACTAATTATGCAAACCTTCCTAAAAAAGGGAGCTCATTACTAGGCTGATACATGGTTAAATAGAATACCACCCCCGCCCCATCCCCACCCTTTCCCTGGCATTTTCAGTGTTTCATCCAGAAGGCCTGGATACAGAAGTTCAAGTTGATTGGGACAGGGTGGGGGCGCTCTCAACATACTAGCAAAGAAAGAGGGGGAGCTGTGGGAAGAGCTGCTCTCCTGAGCCACGTGAGAAGAGGGAACTCTGCTCTGTGTTTAGTAGAAATATGGGGCAGGCAGCACTTGCCCCTGTTCTCCTGACCTTCAAGTGTTGATTGGATATATTCAGTAATGATACATGTGGGCTGATTTCTGCCTCTTGCACACTGGAGGGGCTGGGCGGCAACCAGATTGCCCCAAGAGAAATTTTGTTTCACATAGCCAGATATTCTTACGGGACAGCACATTCCGGGACACTAGACACCATTTCTGGAGTGGGAGTGGCATTCAACTAGAAGGGATTGGGGGCATGGCCCAGCTTTCACCCCACTCTTTATGGGTACCATCTACACAAAGAGCAGGGCCTGCACAGCCCTTACATGAAGCGGTTGGCATCTGAGCTGAGGTGCGGAAAGGAGAGTCTTTACACAGCATCGCCTTCCCTATACTCTCATATAGGGATTAATTACAATCTGGCCCTTTGTTTGTAACTCTCCCCAGCTGGTGCTGAGGCTTTGCACAAGCAGATTGTAATGAATCAAATACAATGCTGTAGCGGGGGGATGACTCACTGGCACAGTGCCTCCTGCTAGTCACCTTGAGAATTAGCTCTTCCAGCCCAGAGTGCCCTCTGCAGGCCTGTAGCTTGCCCGTCGCTGGCCCCTGTGTCCCTCCCAGACCCCAGTGCCCCTCTACTTCAAGATTCTGCCCACAGCAGGAACCCACTATTTGGGTCCCCCCTCCCAGGGGAACCCCCAAGCCCTATCTCCACCTTGCCTCAGTGGCTACTGCCAGTCTCCATTCAGCCCCCACTCACTGGAGCAGACAGCAGTTTGTAAACCACTCATCATCCGCAAGAGGGATTGGACCAGCTGCCTCTGCCTATATCTGGGCTGCCTCTCTGAAGCCCTAGTACTCTTTTGTGGCCCTTAGCGTGGCCTGCAGCCTGGGGCTTTGCTAGGCTGGAGCTCCCCAGCTCCCTCTGCCCTTCCTCAGCATTGTTCCACCCTAGATACCCTTCTCAGGCAGCTCTGCAGCTAGAGAGGGTGTCTCCTTCTGGCTCTTATAAGGGCCAGCTGGGCCCTGATTGCACTGGCTACAGCTGTGGCTGCTTTCCCAATCAGGCCAGCTTTTCCCCTGCCATCGCCTTCTCCCAGGGCTTTTTTAAGCCCTCCAGGGCAGGAGCGGGGTAACCACCCCGCTACAAATGCAAAATATCCATCCCTCAGCTTTGTCTCTGTCTTTATCTTGCTATCGGCATCTTTACTTTGCCCATCACTGTAGTAGAGGGGTGAAAACATTGTCTAAAGTTGTCTCTGGCTGTTACAGGTTGAAGATGGGCAGCATCTTGTTGCCATCCACAGCAAAAATGCAAAGGATAATAAGAAAGTGTAAAAATTCTCAGTGCAGAGTGATTCATTGTGACTCTGGCCTCAGTTTGTGTGCAGAGTTTTTCTGTTTTATTACGACTTTGACAAAATCCTCCCCAGCACATCACTGGCCCTGAGTTTTGCTTGGAGATCTTAGATTCATTTAAACTCAACATTAAGAGGAAAACTTGGAAAGGTTTGATTTTGACAAATCAGCATTTTCCAATGAAAAAACTTTTTGTCAAAAAATTCCTGACCAGTTCTAGTCCTAGGTTTTGGCTTCTGTCCTGTTCTTCCCTGAAAGTTGCAGCACAGAATCTAGACCAGTGAATTTAGCGCTTGTATGAGCTATGTTACTCTTCTCTCCCCTCAGTTGTTTCAATGAATTGTTTAAAGGCTGATATTAAGTCAGTGTAAAAGACAAAATGGTGCCCCAGGCTCTTAAAATATTAGACAAAAATGTCAAAACTGATTTGGTTACTGTTCAGCCACTGCACAGTTTGTGGGGTATTTCTGGTAAAATATCTGATAAGTAAAATTTTCAAAAGCACCTATGTAATTTAGAAGAATGCATCTGTCGACCTAGCTACTGCTTCTCAGGGTGGTGGAGTTCCTACAGTGACAGAAAAAAAACCTTTTCTCTCTGTAGTCTGCATCTACACTACGGGATTACAGAAGCACAGCCCTGGTACCATAGCTATGTCGCTGTAGCACCTGTAGTATAGACATGACCTTAGATGCTTTTGAATAGGTAACTAATGGCTATAAGCAAAGGCAACTCCATTTAAACAAAGCCAACCTTTCAGTAACTTGTTATTACCAGTATTTTCAGTAATTAGATAGATTTAGCGCTAATTGACAAGCACTTAGAAGAAACGGCTTTTGAGATCATGGTGTCTTTCTTGGCAGCTCTTTCTGGCTGGGGATGCAGAACTGCAGTCCTTGTACAGGTTATGTAAATTAAATTTGATACTGGATAAGTTCACTTTATTATTCTTATGTTTTAGAGAGGCTTATGCTTTGAAAGGTGCGATGAGATCTCCAACTTGCATCTGGAAGTCTACTAGAGATGCTCAGAAGGGGGCTATGGTTTAATATCTCTTCCAAAGAATGGCATCTCTAGCAATGTAGCACAGCCTTCCCTGCAGGAAACATTGCACTTAAGATGGGACCTCAATTCACAGCAATTAAAGATGGATGGACGAAGGTCATTTTGTTCATCCTTTGCCAACACAAAATTGTTCCCTACTGTACAGTATATACTTGAGTGCTTTGCTGGCATAGGGGTGAAATTCTGGCCCCCTAGAAGATGATGGGTTTTGATGGGGCTTCTGCCACTGTTCCTGAGAGATTATTCCACAGTCTAATAGCCTTATTATTAGACTTAATATCAAGAACTTCTATAATTTTTCCTGTGTTCAGTTTCATCTCATGATTCTTATCCATGCCAGTTAAATAATACTGTGAGCTTCTGTGGCACAGACTTCGTCTTCCAATTTGCTTGTGCAGTGCCTACTGCATTGTAGCCCTGATCCTGAATGGGGCCTTTGAGTGCCACCACAATACAAATAAGTAACAATTTTCATACCCTGAACACTTCTTAATTGTGTATGACCTTCAAATACTCCTATGAGATCCCTCTTAGTAAAATAGAATTTGGCCAAATGGCAACTAAGGGTACAGAGAGATTTTATGTTTCCTCATCTCTGAGGCCCTTTACAATGCCTGTGTGCTTATTTGGTCCTTTCACTTACCATATCATCCCTTTGCCCCTTCTACTCTGCCACTCTTTAGTCCGCTTCTCCTGCAAATGATTCCGCATCTGCATTGGTGTATACCATATGCCCCAAGCACTACATCAGGGCCTTCATTTAGCTGTTTTCAATATTAAACTAGGCTTTATGTAACCAGGCAAAATTCTGACTAGCCTTAATGGGGTATAGATTAGAGCACTGGGTTTGCTGAGTGCTTAATAGTCTGAAGAAATAATTTGTGAAATGAAAAACAGCTATTTAATATATTTTCAAAGGAAATCTCATGGGGCTTTCTCACAATTTCCAGCAGTTTGTTTCCGGTCCAGGTCAGAAATATTTCAATAATAGCCTCCTGTGGCATTTCCACTGCTGTCTCCATTGAGAAACCAGAGGTGCAAAGGCTCTTGCAATGTCTGGGGCTGGTGGTAGAAAATTATCAGCCTGACTTTTCACAACCTTAGAAAAATTCAGACAGAGAGTGCACACGTGTGGTTGGCTAGGAAAGAAGGCTGATGCTGTGGCTAAAGCATAAGGCTTGTAATCAGGGTCTGGGTTCCTTTCCCACCTGCATCACAGATGTCTTGTGAGTCACTTCATCAATTTGCTCATCACTTTGCCCATATGTAAAATGAGGCATAACACTTTGTTTCACACAGGGCATTGGGAAGCGTAATTCGGTAATATCTGTAAAGTGACATCCCTAGATGGAAGGTTTTTTTTTCCATGCAAAATATTTGCTACCCCCCAAACCAGTATACCTGTTCCCAACAGAAATGTTCTTCGAGTCAGCTACATTTCATATACTGTTTGAAGTTTCTTAGCAATTAATATTCTATTCTGCCATTTAAGCTCAGCATTGTGTTCCCAATGTCAGGCAGGCTTTGTTTTCTGTGACCAGCAAGGTATCATGTTTCTACATTGAGTTCCGCTGTCATTTCTGGAGGTATCTCACATTAATCAGGGAGGCTACTTTGTCAATTACTGGAGCTAATGTTATCACCAAACTTTAAGTGTGAAGGTGGAATAATAATGACTCTCACCTCACTAAATGGTGTTAAGACAGCTGTGTGGCTTTCCTGATGGTTTATTATATTAATCTTTATGAACACTGACTGATTTGTTTTTATCACCAAGAAAGACTTTGTCTTATGAATATGACTCAGGCACACAGGTCAATCTTTTTCAAGTCACGTTTTTCTAAGAAACACATTGTTTCATTGTATTTTTCTACTGCAATCTGTATGTCACTTAAATTTATTTGCCCTGATGCCACTGCCAGGCTACCATTACATTGTTAAAGGGTATTCAGGAAGTGTTACTGCAGTAACCTTTAGAGACAGACATATCAAAATGTTCCTTAACTTTTGGAAAGTGTAAACTTTTCTGTGTTTTAAGACTTGCCAATGATCACTATGTGGGAATGGAATATTTAGATTGATGACTGGTATGTTTTTTCTTTAGGCAAAAGCAAACAGATACTTCCAGCTTGAATTACTTTTATTTTAGATTAAGACAACAAAACAAGAACAAATTGAAGTCTGCATCAAAGAGCACACTGTGTTAGTGTGTGTGTGTGTGTGTGTGTATATATATATATACACACACATACATGCATGCATGTAGATGCGTATCTTCTGATCGTCTGGATGGAACTTTAGGAACAAAATGACTCAATCTGTGTTTGCCTGCAGTGTTTAGAAATTTCAAGTTGCAGTACACAGAATAAAAAAACAAGAGGCGCCTAGTTAAATACTGCACAGTGATGGACTGATTATACATTTTAGGTATTTTTTTAGTGGTTAGGAGGGACTTATAATGTTTGTATGTATTTTTCGCTGTAGAACTAAATTATTGAGGAGTACAATCACCTCTAATGGGTGTCAAAGTTAGATTCAGGACTCAGTTTGTCAGACCACTCTGTTTTATTAGCGCAGCGCTCCGCCAATAGCACCCAGATAATGTGAGTGGCCATGCAAGACCCAAACAGTCTTATTTATACAGATAAAAGAGCGGGAATTAGACAAAGGGACAAAGAAAGCAAAACTGTAAAATTCACCTGGGGCACAGCATGCATATCCTACTTCCTTACTAACTCTTATCCATCTAAGGATAATACTTCACCAATTGCCCTTAAACGGTGCAATTGTTCTATGTTAATGTCTGTATTCCTGACACCTGGATTGCAGCATTCCAACAATTTTGCTTAAAGGTACAGACAGCATTTCTTTAATCCTTTCTATTTTCACAATATAATTCATTCTACTTTCACATGGAGTAACCTTTAAAAGATCCATTCAGACATTTAGATGCTATTCAGGGTTTCCTCTATATAGTCAGATCTCTGCAGTCTGCATATTCAGCAGGAAATCTCAAGACAACAGGTTGTAAGAGTTCCATATTCTGACCAGGCTGGTCATACTGTAAGAACACACATGATATTAAACTGTTGACCCTAGTGACAGGGAGTATTTTTTAAGACTGAAATGGAAGGAAGGATCTCTGCATAGTTTCTATAGTCTTATTATTTTATTGAGGGACAATTGAGGCTCGGAAATTTGAAACAGCCACAATATACCTACCATACAGGTTTGCAGCTCACAACAATGGATGGTGATATTCAAAAATACATGAAGGGGATGTCAACCTTGCAAAGAAAAATCTGCTGTATTAAGTCTCAGAGCTGGGTCAACAGACTCAGTCTCTCAGGACTTGGGCTGCAAGCCTAAAAATAGCAGTGTACACTTTTGGGCTTGGGCTGGAGCCTGGGCTCTGAGACCCTCCCTCAATCCCGCCACTGGGTCTCCAAGTCCAGACTCCAGTGTGAGCAGGAATGTCTACACAACTATTTATAGCCCCACAACCTGAGCCCCATTAACCCCAGTCAGTTGACCCAGGCTCTGAGTTTCAGAACTATGGGTTTTTCTTTGTAGTGTAGAAATGCCCTAAATATAAATAGCGAAAATTTTCTGGAAGTGAAAATAGCAAATGAATTACTCATTACACTCTTGCATGGTTGCTGAGAACTTTAGTGCTAGCTAATAACTTCTAGCAGAGCTTATTTCCATTTTCGTTAAACAAATACTGCTGTATGAAGCAGAGCATAGTCATTCACACCCAGGAGTTGTACTTGGATTAGAGGGGTAATAGTAGCAAACCCATACTATGTTTTGGTGCATGGGATTTTCACAAGAGTTGGGTCAAATCAAGTGCATCATAATACACACATAGAACAAGAGAAATTGCTTAAAGAAAGATTCAGTACAGTTCACTAACCATTAAGTAACGTTCTACTCTTGTGCGTTTAAATCTCTACTGACATGAATCTTTTATGTCCTGCAGTGTGAGTTGTAATAGTTGGATAGCTAATACAGTTAAACCAGGTTTTAATTAGGTCTGTGGAAGCTTAGAATGGTGCTTGCTCTCACAGCATTTTCATTCTCATTTAGTGGATAAGAAAAAAATTCATGTTTAAATAAATAAATAACTTCACTTGAATGTATTCCTGTACTCAGATATAGAAGAAAAAATGGGATTCCCTAGCTGAATTTTTTTTCCAGTCAAGTACTGAAATGTAAAAGGGTATTTTCCTCTTTCTAATAATACTTTTTATTTCTGCAGCTCTTTCACCTGAAGTTCTCTGTACCCAAGATGAATTTAGTCTCATTATTCCTTCCTTAGGCTGGGAAGGAGCAGGGATAGTGTGTGCTCGTGGGAAGGGGGCATGAAGAAGTCAGGCAGGGCAGGGGTGGGGGCTTGTGGGAAGGGGTGGAGTAGGGGCAGGGTGGGAACAACACAGGGGTGGGAAGAAGCAGGGAAGGGGTGGAGTAGGGGCAGAGTGGTGGCAGGAAGAGGCATGTTGGGGGTGTGGGGTTCGGAGGAAGGAGTGGGGGGGGGCTAGTGTGGGGAGAAGGAGTGGAGTTGAGCACTCCCCTGCAGATTACAAAGTCAGTGCAGCTGGTTCAAAGCATAGGTCTCATTGACCACAGCTGCAACTGTCAGGGCTCAGCACTTCTGCAAATCAGACCACAGGTCTCTCAAACAGGGAACACAGAAAATAAAGAGCACATGGTAGCCACCTGTGGCAAATTTGGCTTACATAACTTGACCAGCATGCCTTGGGAACTCTGTGGCAGAGGCAGTGATAGATTCCTATTCACCAGTGTGGCATTCAGTCACATTAACCACAATACCACCCTTTCTTTTTCTGCAATCCTTGCCCCTGTTGTTGCCCAGGTAACCTGGAGGAGAAGGAAGAAACAGCCTGACTGGAACTCAGAGAGTTGAGCTTCTCAATGAAATGTTTGTAAGAATTTTTTGACATGGGGAAAACAATGTATTTTCCCTCCCAATCTCATTCTCAGAAACAACTGAACCATTTTAGCTGGAGCTTCCTAAACAAATTCAGCCTGAGGAAGACACTGATGTGGAAAATTTTACCCTACTGGTTTCAGTTTGGCAAAGTTATAAACAGCTGAAAACAGGATCTTGTAATGGAAAGTGTTGGGCAAATTTAACTAAAGGTGTTGCTACCTGCAGAGAGAGAGAGAGTGTGTGTGTTTATATGTATATTGCATGTAGGACATTACATTACATGAACATTATTAAGATGTTAAAGTCAAGCACTCAAAAGTTAGGAAATGCTTAGAATGAAGGTTGTCTGTTTAATCTTAATTCGCCCCTTCTCATGCATATGTATTATGATAGCTTTAATTTAATGATCATGTACTATATTTTCCAGAGGACCCCTGCCTCATTTAGTGTACAGAATGGATGGTGCACACTTGATGAGCAGTTATTCAATATTATGTTTTCTCCTCATTGCTCAGTGTGGGACCCCATGCTTTACTGACTGCACGCTATTCAAATCCTAGTTTGAAGATAGAATTATTAATTTTCTCATGGGCTTTTCTGTGGTGCTGTCACAAGGTGGCACTTCATTTAAGAAGGAAGAGGCTAGTTAGGGTGGCCACTGACACATTCACAGAATGCATGTGACCCCATCCTTTCAAGCATGACTCTGCATGCACAGTGAGTGCAAGGTGACACTGGTGTGGGAACTGCAGTGCGCTCATCCAAATAATGTTCTCTGTCACACATCTACATCTGACATCTAGTTTTGTCTCAGTACCAGACAGGGGACAAACCACCCAAAAGAAGGCTGTGTCTCATTTAAAATCAAATGAACGCTCCGCCTAAGAATAGAGCAGCTGTAACTCATCAGCTGCTTCCCAGTTAGGGTTCTAAGAAAGTGCCCAAGCCACATAAATGTGAAGAGACTGAGACGGTAGAGGCTCTGTCAGGAAAAGAGGCAGGTGAGAGCTGCCTGCATCAGGAAAGAGGCAGCTGCCTGGCAACAACCTGAAAGAGTCAGGAGATTGGCAGGTGAAAGTTGCCAGAGACTAGGAGGTCCCTGTAGAAAGTTGCATATTTTCCTGGGGGAAGGCTGAAGACAGGAGAGCGATTTGCCAGCTAACATGCCCAGGCCAGAAGGCTGGAGAAGGCTGAAGACCAGAGATGTTGCCTGCTGGCTTCTAAGCCGGAGAACTGCTGGAGAGGGCTGAAGGCACAGGAGTAATAGAGGGACTTACCCGCTGACCTCTCCATGCAGGAGAGCTGGAGCCAGGTAATCAGTGGAAGGGCCTACTTGTTGGCCTGTCTCTGAGATGAGATTGTAATGGAACAGGTGAAGTGAGGCATGATTCTCTGGTGAGGATGAACTCCCAACACAGAGGCTTGAAGAGGAGCAGTGTTCCTGCTGGGAAGAGCTGAAAGAGCTGGGGTGACTGCCCTGGTAAAAGGACAGAAGAGGACTGAAGAGCCCGAGTATGGCGGAAGATGTGGTATTTGCTATGTCAATGGTCAGGAGGATGTGGGATTGTAAGGACTATATACGCTGGATGTGAGAAATGGACTATGTTTGGGGCTTTTGTTATCCATTATTTGAACTATATTTTAGTAACAAACTGGCCCCAAAGGAGGGCATTAGGGAATCAAGAAAGCATGCATGGAGTTACTGGTTACTCTAAAGGAGGGAAACTGAGGCAGGCCGCTTGCTGGATGGCGTTCCAGGTGGGGCTGCCCTCTGACAGGTGCTCATCATTAATTAGTTAATCTTCACCACAGTCCTGTGAGATGAGGGAGTATTAGTAGTCCCCAATCTGTAAAATGGGGATGAGGCACAGAATAGTTAAGGACAAAAGTTTCCACTAGTTTTGAGTGCCCAATTTAAGACATATAGGACCTGATTTTTTTAGAGTACATAGCACTTTCTGTGTTCAAAGCACAGCTCCCATTGACTTCAGTTGCAGATGTTAGTGCTCAGCAGTTCTTCAAATCAGACCCCAGGGTCTTAAGTCAGGCACCCAGAGAATGAGGAACACATAATTAGTGACCACTTGTGAAAGATTTGGTTTAAGTGACTAGCCCAGGGTCACATAGGAACTCTGTGATAGAGGCAAGGAAAGAATCCAGTTAACCAAGGTAGCATTCAACTACCTTAGCCATGAGACTATCCTTTCTCTTCCTGTCATCCCCCTGCCTCATTCACTACACATCTTCCAGCTTCTGCACAGAATGAAGTAGGAGTCTTACTACAACGGCCTCCTTCACTATACAAGAGAGATTAATTCACAGAGCATGCCCAGCCAGTGCACTGAAGGAGCCCTATGGGTGGATGGAGAATGCTCAGTTGCTCTGTGGGGATGACACACAGGGCCGGCTCCAGGCACCAGCTTAGCAAGCAGGTGCTTGGGGTGGCCACTCTGGAGAGGGGCGTCAGGTCCAGCTATTTGGCGGCAATTCGAAGGAGGATCCCTCACTCCTGCTCAGAGCGAAGGACCTCTCGCTGAATTGCTGCAGATCATGATTGCAATCATGGCTTTTTTTTGGCTGCTTGGGGTGGCAAAACCGCTGGAGCCAGCCCTGATGACACACGAGCAGTCTGACAGCAGGTAGGACCTGTGATGGGTTGGTGCATACTCAGCTGCTCTGTGAGTGTGGTGCATGCACAATCTGGTCAGCACAGAGAGCTGTGAAAGGCTCAAGCATGCTCAGTGGGGACAGACTCTTCAGAGATTTTAGCTGCTAAAATCAAAGAAGTTTCTATGAGCATGTGTGAACTATGTTTTTTCCCCAAAGGCTTATGAATCGGCCAAATGTGGGCAGATTTTCCTGGGGAAGAAAAAAGGGACATCCCTGACAGAAAGGTCACCTTTCGCCAAATGTCAGATCCCTGTTCCAGAGCATGAAGGTGCTAAATCTTTTAGAAGAAAAGGTCAAAAGGAATTTTTTTTAACATGGGAGAAACAATGTATTTTTTCCCCTAACCTTGTTCTCAGAAAAACAACAGTTTTGGCTGAAATTTTCCAAAAACAAATAATAATAATAATAATAATAAGCCTGAAGAAGAAGCAAGCATATAAAATTTCAACATGAGTGGTAAGAGTCTGGCAAAGTTATAAGCAACTGGAAACAGGCAACCTTGATAATAGGCTTCCTTCCCCATGTATAATATTTCACTTTTGTTAGCATGATAAGAAAAGATGTTAATCACACTGCCTACTTTTGCTCTTCTTTTAATCTCCTCTACCCATCTGTTCTGTTTCTGTTTGTAGGAAACAAGGCATGGAAATCAGCACCATTTAACCAAGTGATCACCAGACCACCGCAGTTTGGAAAAACTTTGCTTTAGAGCTTAAATGACGTCAATATTTGTTTGTCAGTGGAATTTTTCAGAGTTATGAATATCATGCTAGATATGATGTAATCTTAAAGATAAAGTATCCCCCTTCCATGTCCAGCTAGCTTAAAAGAAGGCACCTGGGGCTGAGAAGAGACAGAGACCTAGTGAATCAGGCTTGCCTGAGAGCATAGACTGGAAGAGCAAAGGAACGGGCATATCAGAGCTGCCTGAGAAAGACAGAGTTTGCAGAGAGCAGCAAGCTCTGCAGGCGCTCTGTGGGAAAAGAGGAATTGGCTGGGAGACCAGCAGAGGGCTTAGTCTGCTGACCTTCCTGAGCTAGAGAGCTCCAGTGCTGGGAGGCTGAACAGGGCTGAAAGCTAGTGGTGGGATGCACAAAGGGACTTAGGTGTTGCAGTGCTGAGCATCACAGTGCCTAACCTTTAGGAGCCTAAACAAAAATCATAGGACCAATGCTGAGACCCACAAAGCTTGAGTTCGGTGTCTAGGCTCCCAGTACATTGAACGGGGAGAGACAGACACTTTAGAATGTGAGCCACAAAGCTAGACAGAATGCTGCCTAAACCAGCCCATGGGAGATGCTGACAAGAGGGTTGTCAGCCCACCCCTCTCTCAGAGGGACTAAGCCAGGGAGGCATCTATTTCTGTTTATCGATTCACAAATGGGAACCCACCACCTGGAGTCAGGCAGCTTAGGTGGCTAAGCCTTTTCTCAAAGAAATGAATTAGGTGTCTGCTTTGCTCCACACCAAATGGTTGGGGGAGGGAGTGGTGGTGGTCACCATATAACTTTCAGCTCAGTAGTTATAGCACTCTCCTGGAATGGCGCGGGCCAGGTTCAATTCCCTCCTCCCTACCAGAGGAGGAAAGATTTGAATGTTCCCTGTTTCAAGCATTTCCTCCATAAGTGTCTACCTGTTTCCTCAGTATGCACTATTACTTCACAAACCATGCCCCAAATCCTTTGTTCTGGCTACATCAGTTCTTTAAAGAAGAGGCAGTGACACATCTGGAATACTGTGCACCCGTAAAGTTTCCTGCCACACCTGACTGAGAAGTGTGGATACTCTTTTTGGAGGAAGGGACCAGATCAGAAGAATCTCTGAAGCCTCATAAAAGCAATTTGGGGCTAACCTACAGAAAAATGACTGAAGTGGTTCCCTTTCAGATCGGTTGATGACCACTTCAGTGTGACATTGGCAATACAGGCAGTTGCCTGCTGCCCTCGATGTGTATTGTGGCAGAAGAATGAGACAAGAAAGACAAAATAAATTACAGAAACAGAAAATCAGGTTAGCAAGTGATGCAAGCCTGTAAGATGGAGGAGAAGACCTGAGTCAGAAACACAAGTTGAGGTAGGAAATTGTAGCTAAAATACATGTGTTTTCCTCCCCCTTCCTTTCTCCTCTTTGACTGGAAGGATCTTAACAGGCCACTTCACCTTGAATGGTCCCTTGAAATATGTTAACTACTTATGCTAAACTATCTGTTCCCCCGTGTACTTAGCTGTGACCTGAGGGCTTGTCTACATCACAAAGTTGCAGCGCTGGTGAGGGGGTTACAGCGCTGCAACTTAGGAGGTGTACACATCTGCAGGGCACCACCAGCGCTGCAACTCCCTGTTTGCAGCGCTGGCCGTACTCCCGTTTTGTCTCGGGTGTGGAGGATCCAGCGCTGGTGATCCAGCGCTGGTAATCAAGTATAGACACTTACCAGCGCTTTTCTTGACCTCCGTGGAATAAGCAGGTATCAGGTATCCCAGCATACCTGAGGAAGCCTCTGGTAATCAAGCTGGTCTCCTTCCCCGGCTTGCTCTTGCGTTCCCCGAACCCCGAGCAAGCAGGTCTCCTTCCCTGCGGTTTGCTGGGTGGTTCCGGGAACGCGAGAGCAAACCGCGGCGAAGCTGGTCTCCTTCCCCGGTTTGCTCCTGCGTTCCCCGAACCCCCGAGCAAGCAGGTCTCCTTCCCTGCGGTTTGCTGGGTGGTTCCGGGAACGCGAGAGCAAACCGCGGCGAAGCTGGTCTCCTTTCCCGGTTTGCTCTCGCGTTCCCCGAGCCCCTGAGCAAGCAGGTCTCCTTCCCTGCGGTTTGCTCTCGCGTTCCCCGAACCCCCATGCAAGCAGGTCTCCTTCCCTGCGGTTTGCAGGGTGGTTCGGGGAACGCGAGAGCAAACCGCGGCGAAGCTGGTCTCCTTTCCCGGTTTGCTCTCGCGTTCCCCGAACCCCCCTTGAAGCCGCCCAACAGCGCTGCAGTGTGGCCACATCTAACACCACTTGCAGCGCTGGTTGCTGTAAGTGTGGCCACTCTGCAGCGCGGGCCCTATACAGCTGTACTAATACAGCTGTAACAACCAGCGCTGCAAAATTGTAGATGTAGACATACCCTCAGAGTGTGTTTCCCAGACCCGAAGAAGAGAAATCTGTATAATTGTATACTTGGGTAATTAATGTGGGGTATTAGATTAGATTTGAATTGTAGGTTTAAGTGGTAAAATATAAGTAGGCTGACACCCAGGGGTAGGTGACTAATAAGTATATATCGCCTGGAATATTTCACCCCAAAGGGGTATTCCGCCCACCCCCAATAATTATCAATAAAAATTGATTTGCAAACTTAATTGCAGTATTCCCAGCCACAAATGCTATAATGTGCTCTCAGTAAATATATTAAGCATAGTAGTAATCTGTATCTTTAGGTTAACTTTGTAGGCATTAAATCATTCTGATTTGATAAAAGTGTGTATCGCTGATGAGTGTGTATTAGGTATATCGGAAAGATAAGGCTGTAATGCAAGGCCTATAGGCTCTAGATCTGTAAGATATAGCTTGGCCATAGAAGGCCTCACGTCAGAAACAGATCGGCATGACTAGTATTGGTAAAGTGTAAGATTACAGTAAAAGATGTGTTAAGGTGCTGATGTTCTGGGAACTATGCAGCAGTAGACTGGGAAATAGGTCGCAATGTATCAGTTAGTATCGCATGATGACCAGTAATAATGTCTTGATGAATTCTGCAATGACCGCATATTACCATAGTAATTTATTGACATAAATGCTAATGAATGAAAAAGGAACTAAGGTGTTAGCCTATGAAAAACAAGGCACCTTGAAATTAGTGGAGTGTGGAAGCACAGATAAAGAAAAGGAGCTGAAACCATTATGCATAAGCATATGGTACAGGGGCATTAGGGTAACACACTGTAAAGGCTGTGTCCTGGAATGCATGCCTAGAGGGAAAAAGACGCCAGGATGACAACGATGATGATGATGATTGATGATTGATTGATGATAATAATGGTTGACTCCTCAAGGTCTGTACCAGGAAATGTAAGAGATGCCAGTATTAGAACTAGACATTTTGTTTTACCCCTTTCTTTTGTGTTGTATTGCCATGTTTTTTATATTATTTATTGACTTAGTAAGAGTCTTAATATAAGGACAGTTGAGAACTTGTGAGTACATTGGTTGTGTTTTTATTACTCATGTGCTCCTAGGGTCTCCAAATCTAATTATTTTCTTAATGGTGATTCTCACCCTGCTAATCCTGATACTGTAGTCATTTAGGAGACTAAACTCTTAACCCAGGGTACTGTGATCTAGTATAAAACCAATCAATAAATTAATCCAGAAATTAATAAAAATGATGAAGCAGCAAAGAGTCCTGTGACACCTTATAGACTAACAGACGTTTTGGAGCCTGAGCTTTCGTGGGTAAATACTGACTTCGTCGGATGCATGTAGTGGAAATTTCCAGGGGCAGCTAGAGATAACAAGGTTAGTTCAATCAGGGAGGATGAGGTCCTCTTCTAGCAGCTGAGGTGTGAAAACCAAGAGAGGATAAACTGGTTTTGTAGTTGGCAAGCCATTCACAGTCTTTGTTTAATCCTGAGCTGATGGTGTCAAATTTGCAGATGAACTGAAGCTCAGCAGTTTCTCTTTGAAGTCTGGTCATGAGGTTTTTTTGCTGCAGGATGGCCACCTTAAGATCTGCTATTGTGTGGTCAGGGAGGTTGAAGTGTTTTCCTATGATATATGATTTGTGTCCATTTATCCTTTTCCGTAGAGACTGTCCAGTTTGGCATATGTACATAGCAGAGGGGCATTGCTGGCCTATGATGGCGTATATTACATGGTGGACGTGCAAGCGAATGAATCGGTGATGGTGTGGCTGATCTGGTTAAGTCCTGTGATGATGTCACTGTTGTAGATATGTGGGCAGAGTTGGCATCGAGGTTTGTTGCATGGATTGGTTCCTGAGCTAGAGTTACTATGGTGCAGTGTGCAGTTACTGATGAGAATATGCTTCAGGTTGGCAGGTTGTCTGTGGGGGAGGACTGGCCTGCCACCCAAGGCCTGTGAAAGTGAGGGATCATTGTCCAGGATGGGTTGTAGATCCCTGATGATGCGTTGGAGGGGTTTTAGCTGGGAACTGTATGTGATGGCCAGTGGAGTCCTGTTGGTTTCTTTCCTGGGTTTGTCTTGCAGTAGAAGGCTTCTGGGTACACGTCTGGCTCTGTTGATCTGTTTCCTTATTTCCTCGTGCGGGTATTGTAGTTTTGAGAATGCATGACCCCACAATATGCCAACATTTTTATGGCTGACCTGGAACAACGCTTCCTCAGCTCTCGTCCACTCACGCCCCTTCTCTACCTACGCTACATTGATGACATCTTCATCATCTGGACTAATGGGAAGGAGACTCTGGAAAAATTCCACCACGATTTCAACAGTGTCCACCCCACCATCAACCTCAGCCTGGACCAATCTACACTGGAGGTCCACATCCTAGACACCACGGTGCAAATAAGTGATGGTCACATTAACAACACCCTATACCGAAAACTTACTGACCGCTATGCCTACCTTCATGCCTCCAGCTTCCATCCCGGGCACACCCACGATCCATTGTCTACAGCCAAGCACTGAGGTACATCCGCATCTGCTCTAACCCCTCAGATAGAGACCAACACCTACAAAATCTCCACCACGTCTGTTAGTCTATAAAGTGCCGCAGGACTCTTTGCTGCTTTTACAGATCCAGACTAACATGGCTACCCCTCTGATAATAAAAATGATGATTTTTTAAATTTAGTATTATTAACAGGAAGATATATTTTAAAAAGCAACAACACTGTTCATGCTATCTTGGTAGAGAAGGTTCTAACTTTTCCAGAACCAAATTCAGACTCTGGCATGTTGAGGAAGAGGCAAAAGGATTAAGAACTAAGGTGTAACTCCACTGACAATGTAATTATACCAGGAATTAATTTTTTTTATTGTCTCTCATCCCATAAATTGATGTGGATGCTTGTGTAAGCAGTGTAAAGAATGGCAGCTCCCTGAATGTAAGGTATCTTGTAGAAAGCTTGTCTTGCTAGCATGGACTGGACTGAATAGAGAAATGGGATTTTTGGTTTATTACAACAATGTATAACCCACTGACCACTAACAATGCCCCCTCCCGTGCTTTTCCCTCCCCCTTCCTTTCTCCCCTATGACTGGAAGGATGTTAGTAGGCTCCTTCACCTTGAATGGTCCCTTGAAATATGTTAACTGCTTATGCTAAACAATCTGTTCCACCTTGTACTTAGCTGTGACACTCAGAGTATGTTTCCAAGCCCTGAAGAAAAGCTCTGTGTAAGCTCAAAAGTTTGTCTCTCTCTGCAACAGAAGTTGGTCCCATAAAAGATATATATATGCCTGGTATCTCTGCTAGCATGGTTATATAACCCCCACTTATTTTATGTAGACTTGTGCTCTCTAGGTCCCACTTAACCAGAGAAAATACGGTCATTGGAACATAGTGGAGATTTGTGACAGCAAATGTTACTTGCTGTTCTCTGCAATAGTTTGGCCTTAAGTCTTATATCTCTCAGGCATGCAAGTCTTGAGCAGTGGGTTACAGCATTGTCTTTTATTACTGATTACTCATAATGGGTCTTCTGTACTTCTGGTACCAGAGAAGGAAACTTCAGTGTAAGCATCTCTCAGCCTTGATTTTTCTGCAGAAAAGTTGTCCTTTGGGAGGAAGCTCAAATAAAGCACCTTCCTAAACTGCACTCTAGGTGACTGAACACAACAGGACCAAACCCAATTATTCAAGGAGACACTGATGTTAGTCTTTTTTCAGTAAAAAACACCACGCCAAGTTTCTTTGAAACTAACTAAACTCTACATAATTAAAGGTTGCCCCTTCTGCCTTCTTGTTTGAATTGTTATAAAATTATTGACAAGCATGGAACAAAATCACAACGTTAAAACCCCCAAACTAGAAAGAAAGGCGAATAGTACACTACCATTGTAATGACCAGCAACAATGGTTTTCTATTAGTCTGCACCACATACTTCCACTTTGCACAGAGCAGACTGAACAATTTGTCTCCATATAATTGTGCTAAGGCCACAGGCATCTGAAATTCCTGATAAAATTTTGCCATCCTTTGTTGTGATGATGAATCACTATGTGTGTTTCTTCTGTACTTGTTAATCTTGCTCTGCAGTCTGTGCCCTGTATCTGTGCTAAAAGATAAATTGAACATTGACCTTAAATGGCAACGAACTATGAATGTTTTTTTAAACATATTGTTTTATAGTCATCCTATTTCATTCTTCAAAGCTATCTGCTTGAATATGTCCTGCAGTTGGGAGATGTCACAATTCCCCCCACAGTGGCTGATTTAGAAATAGATTCATGTATAGAGTATTTGATCCTTAAAATGAAGAGCAGGAATTAATCTCATGAACAAGAGTGCCTTACAAAAACAATAGGAGAGTGTTCTAATATATCTATCGACATGCTGAGGCCTGTTTGGGAAAACAGGGGAACCAGTCTTGAAACAAAACAGCTGTGTGTTGCAGCCATCACAGAAGACAATAAAGAATTCAGTAAATGTATGGGCTAGCTGGGAAATTTTAATAGAGCTACTTAGCCAAAGAGAATCATGAATAAGTAAGCTAATGATAGAACAATGCAATCTACTCCGAGCAGTTGCAACATTTCATTTTAGTCAGTGGATTGCTTACTGCTCACAGCAATTGGTGCACCCAAGCAAGAAAATGAATGCAGTCAATCAAGCACCTGCTGCACTTCATCTCTCTCTCAGCAGACACCAGAACCTTTGTCAGACACAGTACCAGCAGTGGACGGAACAACGGGAGGAAGTTCAGAGACCAGATTCAGTCTGTTGGTAAAATGCCAGTAATCTGGTTGAAGCTAGTGATATAAACATGTACATACATGTATATCTCCTCCATGTTGTAGTCGCTATTAGTATCTACATATCTTATTCAGCTGCTATATTGGAGAAAAGAAAACAAGGCTAAAGAGAAAATGTTCAAGAGCTAATTAGTAACTTAGGTGGAATGGCTCAAAGGAGTTGTAGTTCTATTGCCTTGCATCCCCATTCTCCTTTGTGGTACCAGTGAATTTCTATGAGACTTAGAAGTAGCGTAAGTCTCAAATGGTTGGGGAACAGATAGTTTAGCATAAGTAGTTAACATATTTCAAGTGTCTAAGTCATTTTTTAAAATGGGGCTTGAGCTCCTAAATCACTAAGACACTTCTGGAGATTTTACCCAAGGGTTCTGTCTTTACTAACAGCTATGGAAAAGATTTAGGGATAATTGCTCATAGGAATAATTGTTGAGCCTAAAGGAATAACCCATAGTTATGGGTGCTTCATCAGATTCTATAGAAGTTAGTCCTTCATTAAAAAATAACTTCTTAATGCAAACCAATGCAGGGCTGTCTTGCTAAGTTGCAGATTCAGACAAAAATAATACTTGTTAAGAGTAGACTGTCCCATTCAGGTCAATGGCATGTTGACTCTGAAGACTGATGACAACACAAATCTCGTCATTAACTATTTCACTGCTGATGATTCCAAATCAGAAATTCAGTCTCTGGTGCTTAGTTGCTGAATCCATTAATCTCACTTATGATTTCGTTATCACCTCCTATGAGGTTAAGTTTTTCCTTTGCAAACTGTAAAAAATGTTTTGCTCTGAAACTGTGAACTCAGTCAGGAGGTATCATTGCCTACACATCAAGAAGGCCTATCAAAATGAAACGGGCCATTGTGGGACATCACGATACAAAGACTTTGTTAATTGCCCCTTCAGACCCAGGAAGAAGATATGTGCAGAAAGGCTTGTCCCCTCAGCTTGAATTCTGGAAGAAGGAAATAAAAATAGCTGACAAGAAATTTTTTCACATCTTGTCCTGTTTGGACTCTCACAGGGCTGGAGCTATGTAAGAGAAGCAGAAACTCACCAGGTTAGCCCCAAAAGACATTCAGAGCTAACAGATTACTGTAACTCTGTCACCTTTTAAAACCATAGGCTGACTAATATGTGTATATATGCTTGCCTGCTTTAACCTTGTAGTAACTCATTTCTTTTCTCAGTTAATAAATCCTTAGGTAATTTACTATAGGTAAGATCTAAGGTACAAATTGACCTGCGGTAAGTGACTGGTCCTTTGGGACTGGGAGTAACCTGAATATTGTTGTAATATTTTGGTGTAAAGTGACCATCTATCACTGAGTCCAGCTTGCCTGAGTGGCAAGATAGATTGGAGTGCCCAAGGGAACTGACTTTAACTCCATGGTGTTCTAGCACTTCAGGAGTTCACACTTGCTGCTGGGTTGGTAAAATCTAATTATAGAACAACTGGTTTGGGGTGTCTGCCCTGCTTCTTGACAGTCTGTCCTGAGGCTGGCACTCATGGTTGTGAACCACTCCAGACAGCGCGGCAATTGGCATAAGGTTTCTGGTGTGAATGCTCACCAAACATGAATTAAAAAATTGCTTTCTGTATGCTCAGAAATCTCTCACAGCAAGATCCTAGAAAATGTCCTAGATAACTGAATCATATTAATGTTCATAAGAGGACAGAAAAGGGGTGTAAACATTGTCAAAACAGATTAGTTTTCAAAATTTAAAAGGATATTTGCTGAATTGTTCTGACATTATTCACCCAGCATTCAATATAGAATGATGATAATTGTTCCATTCTGATAGTCATTCTAAATGTAGGATCTCATTATCAATGCAACAATTTTGTAATAATGAAAGGTTGAAGTGATTAATTTATAAGGAAAAAGTAAAAAAGCTTCAATAAGTTTGTATATATAGCTCAGTTTAAGAAATGACAAAATGGGTGTGTCAGGAGACAACATGATACAAGTATCTGCAGAGTTTCAACACCTCTGGATAGAGAGGGATTATTTAGGATTGTCCATTGGTGTTATACCTAGTAGCAATGGGTTGGTACTTTTAAAATGAAAACATAAGCTGAATCTGAGGACAAAATTCCTGACAGTGAATCCTTTAGGTGGTCTCCTAAGGAAAAAGGAAGCTCCATTACTTTAAAACAAGACGTGTAAAGCAGAGGAGAATGCACTGTTGCAAACTTTTGTATACTGGCAGGGGGTGGACAGTGACCCAGCGGAGTCACAGGAATCTGATTCTGGTAGCTTTGCCTTTCTGCTCCTTGAATGGCATGAGTTTGCCCCCCCCCCCCACCCCAGTATTCATTGTGAGGCTAATGGCTCAAAGGCATGTTCATGTTTGTAGATGTTGCAGGGAGACCCTTGTATATTGTGCTATCTCACAGACCACTGGACCAGCCTCTTCCTCTAGATGCACTGAAGGGAGACAGGCAGCAGCATTCATGTGTGCAACATTTAATTGCTTAGATTTATCAAACACTTTTTTCCTACTAGTTTAATTTAACGGTGTTCTTGACAAAACTGAATACATTTGCTCTGTGAAGCAATTTGCCACTCACATATGAATTACAATTGCTTTACCTTTATATATATCTTCATTTTCAAATGAGAGTAAATTCTCATATCCCTGAAACATTCTGCTGCTGGATTCAGGAATGTTTATGAGAACAAACTGAAGTAATTGGCTCTTGTCTGTCCTGTGTTACATATTACCACCTAAGAAACAAAAGTATAAGTTTCAAAAAGCAATAATTACTGAATGTGAAATACTGCTTGGAACTGCTCTTGTGTGATCATTTTGGTAGATGGAAAAAAGCTGGTAATGGGAAAGCAGCTTTGCATGTAAAAAAATGGACCTAGGTATACACCAAAAACCAAATAGATAACAGAGCAGAGTACACACTTTGCACAAGTAAAGGCAGTGTGGCCACTTTGGCAGGAGTTATAAGTTCACATCCAACATTGTAGCAACTTCCCTCTTTAATTCTGAATTGCACCCTGTGGAAGCCCTGCTTGCATTGTCTCTCGACTCACAGCAGTGCAACACCATTGAAATCAATGGAATTGCTCCAGATTTTCACCAGTGTGAATGAGGCCAAATTTGGCTCTTCAGTTCCATCTTGCTGTAGTGGTACATAGGAATTGCCATAGTGCATCAAACCAAAGGTCCATTTATTCGTGTATTCTGTCCCCAATAGTGGCCAGTACCAGGTATTTCAGAGGAAGATTAAAAAAACCCAAGGTGATAAGTAATTATGCCCCCAGAGATAGTTTTATCCTAACACCCAATAAAGACCTGACATGCAAGCTCCATCTTGATCCAAGCATAATATTCTGGTACATGTAATTTCTACAGGCAGCACATGCCTGTTAAAGATGGGCAGGGCTAAGGGCCCCTTTTGACCTGCACACACTGTGCTTTGACCATGCCTGGAATAATACATTGATTGATATGATTCTATCACTGAGGGCTTTTTTGTAAGGATAGTTGTGTAAGCAAAGGTCTCACTACAGCTTTTTTAGAATTGGCCAGAGCTTAACTCCTCTTCCTTAGAAACTGATAGTCACTTTGCAGTTAAATTTTTCTACTGCTGTCTGTGTAAAAGAGCTAGTTGGGAAAGCATTATGGTACAATACGTGGTTGGCTAGGAGATGGAATTATTCAGTCTTGAATGAAAGAATTATTTTATCTTTAGGATTTTATCCATCACCTATTCCGAGCTCTAGGCATGTCACAGAAACTAAAATGTATAACAATAGTGAAAAATGTTTGAATTCTTCACTCCCACATTGCTATTATCCAATTATTCAGTTACCTACTGCCCACTGTTAATAAGAAACCCTCCTAACAGTAATGAAGATGAGTACTGAGAAACATACTGAGCTTTTCACCTTTAATCGTTGCACACTTGTTTGAGTACAGACTATGAGTGAAATCCTGGTCCCATTGAATTCAATGGGAGTTTTGACATTGATTTCAATGGGGCCAGGATTTCACCCCATGTCTTTAATGATGTTCTCTCTTTAGTGGCCTATTTGAAATCATCATAGAGCATCAAATTACTTCCTATATTTTTACACACTAGCACATTTCCTACTATTCAGTTTGCATTGGTGGTAGCTGCATTGGTGGTAGCAAAGTTGGTAGCATTATGCAGGGCAGAGGTGTCATGCAGGCCTGCTTACAAAATGCCAGAACCCTGTCTTGCCTTTTCTACATTAGTGCTGTTAGCCATGGAGCTGCACCAGTGTCAGGTCAACAGCGGGGGAAGTGCTGGCAATCTCTAATGAGAAGTAGAATAGATTCCTTATCTACAACACAGAACTCAGCACGGAGAATGACATTAATTGGATCTTTCATTGGCAGTCTGGAAAGCATCATAGGACTACATAGTGTTGGAGACAGAGGCTGTCTACCCTGGAATTGGGAGATGTGATTGCACCACATGTAGACATACCCTTGCAATCTTTAATCTAGCTAGATCAAAGATAGTTCAAGTAATAGTAGCAGTAAAGCCAGGGCTGCACATGCAGCAGCATGGGCTAGATCCGCCCACCCAGGATCCTGTGTATGTACTCGAGTGGCTGCTGTGGTGTTGTTGCTATTATTACTCCAGCTAGCCTGAGCTAGCTAGATTAAAGCTATCTTGGGTGTGTCTACACATGCTGCAGTCTGAGTTACTTTTTCTCACCCCAACAGGAAGAGATGTGCCATGCGATGGGTGAGTTTGTCCATGCTGTCACTGTTCTGTGGGTAAAGTGGGCCTCCATTTAAAGGGGACTCATTTAAAAAGGACCTTTGTTGATGCACTGTGGTGGCAGAATGAATGGGCTGATGTGAGGTACATTTCCCCTAAGGCAAAGATCATGCAGCTAGTGAAGCAAATGGCAAAACTCACAGATTTCATTGATGTCGGATCAAATCGTAGTAACCTTTACCAAAAGGTCATAGAAGCTGGAACTAAGAAACACTATCCAACCCTACGCCCTTGTGTGTCCTATGTGCACTGGACATTTTTCAGCATTTTGCCAAGTGTAGTTTTAACTTTACAAACCAATAGGATTTATGTCACAGTCTTGTGTATCTCAGTCAGAAAGTGTTCATGATATTTAGTGTAAATTCCCTTTCTTAATTCTATTCCATTAATCCTAATTATTCCCCATGTATTGCACCACCCTGTATAATTCCTCTCCATGATTCATGTTTACACCTTTCAATTATGTGAAGCCTCTTATCATGCTCCCCCTCATGTCCCAAAGCCTCTCAGCATATTGTATTCATATTCAGAGGCATATTCCTAAGCCACTAACTTTGCTTTCATTTGATTCATTTGCCATATTCTGATAGGCAATAACAGCCTAATTTTCATTAGAAAAATTATCCAGTTGGAACATAAATAATTAGGATGCAGCAACAAGAAATCCATGTGGACTGCAACATGAGGGAAAGTAGTATTCACACATTTTTTGCTTTAATTCTTGAATGCTTCCAAGTTTAATGCTTGGCTGATCTGTAATAAATGTATTTAATGTAGTTATGTTCTGGGATTCAAAACTTGCTGCATCACAATATGGTGCAAGATTGTGAAGAAAGAATTCAGTAGCACTATGATAAGACACTGAATACTTACAAATGTATTCTTTACTTCTCAGATTTTGAGGTGAGAAGGGACCAATGTGATCATCTAGTCTGACATCCTGCATAACACAGGCCATAGAATTTCACCTAGTAACTTCTGCGACAAGTCCAGTAAGTTCTTGTTGTTGTTATTATTGAACTAGAATATATTTTTAGAAAGCCTGCCAAGCTTAATGTTATACTATAAGTGCTAGAGAATCCACCACATCGTTTAGTAAGTAGTTCCCATGCCTAATTACCCTCACTGTTAAAAAATGCACAGCTATTCAATTCATGTAAAAGTTGAAGAATTCTATCTGGAGGGAGGGATAGCTTAGTGGTTTGTGCATTGGCCTACTAAAACCAGCATTGGGAGTTCAATCCTTGAGGGGGCCATTTGGGGATCGGTCCTGCTTTGAGCAGGGGGTTGGACTAGATCTCAAGGTCCCTTCCAACTCCAGTAATCTATGAGATTTAGACCTGCTGAGTGGTTAAATTGGACAATACTACAACTGATGAACCTTGGTACCTTCTTAACCAAGTTCTCTGTTGGTACAACTCCATTAGCATTAATAGTGTTATTCTAGCAAAGAATGTGGCCTTCAGGCATTTACTCTTGGAATAAGAAAAATTATACCAGTAATTTCTCGGAGGCTAAAATTAGGTTTTGATTTTTAGTTTAAAAACTAATGAAACATTTTTGACGTTTCTCTGCCCTATGTAATTACTGTTTTAGAGTACTATATTCCAAACAGTTCACAGAGTATTAATGGTAATATTTCAGAGAAAAGCCAATGATCATTAGAGCAGAGAGAGAAGCTTGAACAAAAGGAATCATTTACCAGATTTTATGAATGGTACATCCAGATACAATGAGGATCCTGCTTCCCCTTCCCGCCACCACATGATTAACTCATTTTAAAATAATGGACTACAGTTCTTCTCTAGTCAATTTTTTGCCACTAACGTGGAAGTTCAAACAAAATATTCTTTGGAAAGATGAATGTAGAAATCAAAATTATCATGTAGTATCCCTGGACTATTTACACATTCTCATATGACAAATATTTGAGATACTGGAATAATATAGAAATTCCTTAGGTTGTAAAGGGAAATACAAATCATGTAAATGGAAGAGAAGTTGCATTAGGTTTCTTCAGATAAATACTCCCTATAATTCTTATGTCAATGTAACACTTGGCAAAACACTATGCAAGAGGTGTACATATGCATCAAATCTTGTGTATTATTAGCTTAAAATGTATCCAGGAAAATACCACTTTAGTGTATTAGGAGACTGCTCAAGCATTGCCAGTAGTCTGTAGCTGCCATTAAAGCTTCGTTTACAACTCTCAGGCCTGGTCTACGCTACGCGTTTAAACCAATTTTAGCAGCGTTAAACAGATTTAACGCCGCACCCGTCTACACTACGAGGCCCTTTATATCGATATAAAGGGCTCTTTACATCGGTTTCTGTACTCCTCCCTGACGAGAGGAGTAGTGCTAAAATCGATATTACCATATCAGATTAGGGTTAGTGTGGCCGCATATCGACGGTATTGGCCTCCAGGTGGTATCCCATAGTGCACCACTGTGACTGCTCTGGACAGCAATCTGAACTTGGATGCACTGGCCAGGTAGACAGGAAAATATCCATGAACTTTTGAATTTCATTTCCTGTTTGGCCAGCGTGGAGCTGTGATCAGCACAGGTGACCACGCAGAGCTCATCAGCACAAGTAGCAATGCAGTCTCCTGAGAATTGAAAAAGAGCTCCAGCATGGACCGCACGGGAGGTACTGGATCTGATCGCTATATGGGGAGAGGATTCAGTGCTAACAGAACTCCGTTCCAAAAGATGAAATGAAAAAATATTTGAAAAAATTTCCAAAGCTATGATGGAAAAAGGCCACACCAGGGACTCAGTGCAGTGCAGAGTGAAAGTTAAGGAGCTCAGACAAGCCTACTAGAAAACCAAAGCAGCAAATGGAAGATCCGGGTCAGGGCCGAAAACATACCACTTCTACGCTGAGGTGCATGCAATTTTAAGGGGCTGCGCCACCACTACCCCACCCCTGTCCGTGGATTCCGAGGTGGGGGTTGTAATCTCAACCATGGCTGAGGATTCTGCAGAGGGGGAAGATGAGGAGGAGGAGGAGGAGGAGGAAGAGGAGGATGACCTTGAAGTGAGCACACAGCACTCCGTTAGCCCCAACAGCCAGGAGCTTTTTGTGACCCAGACGGAATTACCCTCCCAGCCCTCCCAAGTCACTAGCCCAGACAGTGAAGCCATGGAAGTGACCTCTGGTGAGTGTACCTTTGTAAATATAAAACATAGTTTAAAAGCAAGTGTTTTTTAATGATTGATTTGCCATGAGGGCTTGGGATGCATTCGCAGCCAGTAAAGTTACTGGAAAAGTTTGTTAACATGTCTGGGGATGGAGCGGAAATTCTCTAGGGACATCTCCATGAAGCTCTCCTGGAGGTACTCCAAAAGCCTTTGCAGAAGGTGTCTGGGCAAGGCAGCCTTGTTCCATCCACCACGGCAGGACACTTTACCACGCCATGCATGTAGCAAGTAATCGGGTATCATTGCATGACAAAGCATAGCTGCGTATGGTCCCGGTGATTGCTGGCATTCAAGAAACATCCGTTCTTTATCTCGCTCTGTTATCCTCATCAGAGTGATATCGTTCATGGTAACCTGGTTGAAATTCAGGAATTTAATTAAGGGGACAGAGATGGCCATTTTCCTACTGGGCTGTTGCTTAAAAGAAATCCTTCCTTGCATGTAGCCAAGCGGGGGGAAGGGAGGAAGGATAGCGCTGAGCTTTTTTGTGTTTGGATAGCAGGAATCTTCCCAGCTACCAGCCACGCGGTGGGGGGTGAAAAGGGGGGTGATTAGCAGTGATCTTCCATGATACCAGCCATGCGGTGGGGGGGAGGGGTAAAGCAATCATCCTAGAGAATTGGATGGGGGGGTTGGCTTCTGCTGCTGCATGTTAACAGGAAAGAAGCATCAGAGGGCACTGTGTATATGAAGGCTGGAGAAGCTGAAAGACAATGGCTTACCATGGCCGCATGCAAGCTGAATTCTGATGTCCGGACCTGCGTCTGTGAGATCTGTAACACCAGAGCCGCAGGCACTCAATATTAAGATGCAAAATGCGACCTTGTAGTGAAATCACATGTGCTATGTAAGGTGAATAGTGTTGTTCACTGTGAAAGAGTATAACCATTATTCTGTAAAATGTATCTTTTTAAATACTTCTCTCCCTTTTTTCCCTCCCTCATGCAGCTGCACATTTTTTAAGCCTCCCTACTCCATCCCGAAGGCTATCTCAGATAAGGCAGAGGAAAAAGAAGAAGCGAGATGAAATGTTCTCGGAAATCATGGAAATAACCCGCAACGAAAGAGCTCATCTGAATGAGTGGAAGGACGTGGTAGCAAAGTACAGGAAAGATGCCAGTAAACGTGAGGACAGGAGGGACCAACGTGAGGATAGGAGGGACGAACGTGAGGAGAGGAGAGACACTCGAGATGAGAGGTGGCGGCAGGAAGATCAGAGGTGTAGGCAGGAAGATCAGCGGTGGCAGGATGCAATGCTGGAGCTGCTGCGTGATCAAACTGATATCCTCCGACGTCTGGTGGATCTTCAGGAAGAGCAGCGGGGTCACAGAGTGCCGCTGCCGCCCCTGTGTAACCACCCTCACCACTCACCATGTTCCATATCTTCCTCACCCAGACGTGTAAGAATGCGTGGGGGAAGGCTTCGTGCACCCGCCCACTCCACCCCAGTGGACAGTCCAACCAAAAGGCTGTCATTACATTGAAATGTGTTTAATGGCCTTTTCCTTCCCTCCTATCCTCCTCCCAAACCACACGCGGGATACCTTGTCAGTTCTCTGCCTCTTTTTATAATTACTTTTTAATAATGAATACATGATTTTTAAACGATAGAGACTTTATTTCCTTAAGCAAGCTGTAATCAAAGTGGGAGGGTGGGTTGCTTACAGGGAATGACTTTTAATAAAGAATACATGATTTTTAAATGATAGTGACTTTATTTCCTTAAGCAAGCTGTAATCAAAGGGGGAGGGTGGGTTGCTTACAGGGAAGGAGTCAATAAAGTGGGGGGGTTCATGAAGGGGAAACAAACACAGCAGTCACACCGCACCCTGGCCCGTGATGAAACTCATTTTCAAAGCTTCTCTGATGCGCACCGCTTCCTGGTGTGCTCTTCTAATCGCCTTGGTGTCTGGCTGCGCGTAATCAGCGGACAGGTGATTTGCCTCAGCCTCCCACCCCGCCATAAAGGTCTCCCCCTTACTCTCACAGAGATTGTGGAGCACACAGCAAGCAGCAATAACAAAGGGGACATTGGTTTGGCTGAGGTCTGAGCGAGTCAGTAATGTGCGCCAGGGCGCCTTTAAACGGCTAAATGCACATTCTACCACCATCCTGCACTTTCTCAGCCTGTAGTTGAACAGCTCCTGACCACTGTCCAGGCTGCCTGTGTATGGCTTCATGAGCCATGGCATCAAGGGGTAGGCTGGGTCCCCCAGGATAACTATAGGCATTTCAACATCCCCAACTGTTATTTTCTGGTCTGGGAAGTAATTCCCTTGCTGCAGCAGTTTAAACAGAGCAGTGCTTCTGAAGACGCGAGCGTCATGAACCCTTCCTGGCCATCCCACGTGGATGTTGGTGAAACGTCCCTTGTGATCCACCAGTGCTTGCAGCACCATTGAAAAGTATCCCTTGCGGTTTATGTACTGGGTGCCCTGGTGCTCCGGTGCCAAGATAGGGATATGGGTTCCATCTATCAGCCCCCCCCCCCAACAGTTAGGGAATCCCATTGCAGCAAAGCCATCCACTATGACCTGCACGTTTCCCAGAGTCACAACCTTTCGTAGCAGCAGCTTAATGATTGCTTTGGCTACTTGCATCACAGCAGCCCCCACAGTAGATTTTCCCACTCCAAATTGATTCCCAACCGGTAGCTGTCTGGCATTGCAAGCTTCCAGAGGGCTATTGCCACTCACTTCTCCACTGTGAGGGCTGCTCTCATCTTGGTATTCTGGCGTTTCAGGGCAAGGGAAAGCAAGTCACAAAGTTCCATGAAAGTGCCCTTACGCATGCAAAAGTTTTGCAGCCACTGGGAATCGTCCCAAACCTGCAAAACTATGTGGTCCCACCAGTCTGTGCTTGTTTCCCGGGCCCAAAATCGGTGTTCAATGGCTAGAACCTGCCCCATTACCAGCAGGATCTCCAAAGCGCAGGAGCCCATGGTTTGAGATAATTCTGTGTCCATGTCCTCATCACTCTCGTCACTGCGCTGCCGTAGCCGCCGCCTCCTCCTCGCCTGGCTTTGCAGGTCCTGGTTCAGCATAGACTGCACAAGAATGCGCGAGGTGTTTACAACGTCCACTATTGCGGTATTGATCTGAGCAGGGTCCATGCTTGCTGTGCTATGGCATTTGCACAGTTCACCCAGGAAAAAAGGTGCGAAATGGTTGTCTGCTGCTTTCACGAAGGGAGGGGTGAGGCTGTACCCAGAACCACCCGCGACAATGATTTTTGCCCCATCAGGCACTGGGGTCTCAACCCAGAATTCCAAGGGGCAGGGGAGAGTGCGGGAACTATGGGATAGCTACCCACAGTGCAACGCTCCAGAAATCGACGCTAGCCTCGGACCATGGACACACACCGTCGAATTAATGTGCTTTGTGCGGCAGCGTGCACTCGACTTTATACAGTCTGTTTTATAAAACTGGTTTATGTAAAATTGGAATAATCCCATAGTGTAGATGTACCCTCAGTGCTGCAAAGGAGGACTGAACTGTAAATTAACTACAAGCTAGTTAAACAGTAAGGGCTAAATCATTGCTTCTGTAGCCAGAGGTGCACCTGGGTGATGGTGCAGCATCTGAGCAGTAGTGCCTGGAGGCATTATACCTGCAGGAAGCAAAGGGAGGCATGATGTCTCCTGAGAAAGGGAGAATGCTCTGAAGTGGCACTTACTGTGCCTTTATAAAAGTGCATCCACACCGAGTGCTGGTCTTCCGGTGCATGGATGTACATGCCTGAACATGCAACACAACATCACAGAATTTTAGAAGGAAGATGGGTGGGGAACCTGTGTTTCAAATGAATAAACTGATCTCACAGTCCTTTTTCAGGCAAAAATAAAAATTTCCACTGAATTCAATGAGAGATTTGCCTCAGGCAGGACTTCTGGACTTGGCTCATAATTAGTAGCACTCTCCTATCAAAGCTTTTATAGAAGATGCTATTTCTGTCTTCTTATTCCCAGCAAATGTACTAACATGTGAGAAGAAAGTACTATAGAATGGATGGGGGTTTTTTCTGTTAAAGTCATAACTACACCCCTCCAATTTTTTTAACTTTCTTGGTATAAAATATTTCTGATCTTGGGCATGTTCAGCTCAATTCCCAGGCAGAGAAATTTGAGTCTATTCTGCTTGTTGTCATTAGAAGCTAATGAGTTTTTAAAAAAACCCTGACCCAATCTATCTCCAAACACTGTCAAACTGGGCGGATGTATCTAGTCAGGCCCCACAGGAGTCTGTTCTGGTCCGATATTGTTCAATATATCAATTAATGACTTGGATAATGGAGTGAAGAGTATTCTTATAACTTTGGAGGACAGGATCTGAATTCAAAGGGACCCTGACAAATTGGTCTGAAATCAACAAGATGAAATTGAGTAAAGACTAGTGCAAGTACTGTTACACTTACCTTGTCTACACTAGCAGCAGGGTATAGGGAGCTTGAAGCCACATGCTACAGTGAAAAGCAGGTTGCATGCACACTGCGGCGTGTAGCTACATATGCCAGTGAAAGGCTCTGGTAATGGGAAGACGATAGAGAAAGACTCCAGCGGTGGGGAGCTGCCAGAGCCTTTTCCTGCTGCCTCCCCACTGCCAGAGCCCTTCCCCACTGCTGGAACCTGCTGCTGTAGCCTTTCATTAAATGGGGTAAGGGTCTGGCAACAGGGAGGCATCAGGGATACTACACGGCTAAAATAGTTCTGCATCTACACCATCTTACTGCTCCCACCCCTGGACTACTTCCTGCCAGGCTTCTTCCCTTTCTTCTCCCTTACCTCAGGGAGGGGGACTGCAGGCTTTCCTCCCAGCTGCTCTCATACTGGTGCCAGTCTCCTGGCCTTGTTGAAGTCCTGCCCATTCCCTCACAGGTGAACCTTCTTCTAAATAGCTTCCTCTAGCTTTACTCTCTCCACCTCCTTCCCTAACTGACTGATTGGTCTAATTCATTCCTCTCAGTGCATGTGGGAAGTATGTCCCATCACATATTTTAAGGGTTGTTATAAAGAGTACAGTGATTAGTTGTTTTCCACGTGCTCTGAAGGTTGTGCAAGAAGTAATCAGCTTAGTTTTCAGCCCGGGAGATTTAGGTCAGTTATTACGAAAAGCTTTCTAAGTACATGGATAGTTAAGTTCTTGAACAGGTTACCAAGAGAGGTAATAGAATCCCAACCATTTGAGATTTTCCAGAACATTTTGGATAAACACCTGTCAGGGATGGTCTAGGTATACTTGGTCCTGCCTCAGTTGGATGGATTAGATGATTTCTTGAGGTCCCTTCCAACCCCACATTTCTACCATTGTATGTTTTCTCAGGTTTCAGAGTGGTAGCCATGTTAGTCTGTATCAGCAAAAACAATGATGAGTCCTTGTGGCACCTTAGAGACTAACACATTTATTTGGGCATAAGCTTTTGTGGGCTAAAACCCACTTCATCAGATGCATGGAGTGAAAAATACAGTAAGCAGTATAAATATTACAGCACATGAAAAATGAGAGTTGCCTTACCAAGTGGTGGGGTCAGTGTAGGGATATTAAAGAAGGTTTATATTAGACATGGTTTATATGAAAAATAATTTTTGTTAAAAATGATCTATTGTTAGAAATGATTTACTGTTAATTAATACTTTATAACTAAAGGTTTATATTAGAAATAAATGTGATTCCCGAGATTTAGCCTCTAACCTGCAAGCCACCAGCTGTGTCTGTGTGAAGCTTGCTCAAAGAAATACTTTGTATAAAACTTGTTAAACGTTAATTGGCTCTAAGTGCCCATTCTCTAAGTGACACTTTGTAGTCACTACTTTACTTTGTAACGGCTGCTGTGAGCCAAAACAGTAGCTGTTATAGTACATAGATAGAGACCCCCACTCTCTGTAAGTTTTCATCTCACTTTATTTTTGAATAATAAAAGACAGGGAGTCTCACATAAATTGGTAACATCCTGAAAGGTAAAGAGACAGTGAAATAGATGGGATTAAGATAGAGAATGTATGTGAATGAGTGCCTAGTTTAAATAATGAATGAATGGTTAGGGAGTTACCAGTCTGAAGAATTCAGTGTCCACCGAAGAAGGTGTCAAGTGCGATCAACCAGATGACCCCCGGAGGGCAAACTGGAATCCACCCCACCACCTCAAAGGAAGGAAAAACAAATGTCTGACAACATGGATCCAGCCGCCTGCTGATTGATTTAACAACAGCAGAATGAAGCAACTCTCATGGACTGACATAGGAATAAATTCCTATAAAACGGGACTCTGAAGAATAAGTCTTTGAGTCTCTGGTTCTGCTACCACCCTCCAGGAGCATCAGGTGCGCACCTGACCCGGACTCACCTCCACTCCTGTGTACAGGATACCTGGCCTGTATTCTGTCACAAGCAACGTTTAGGCTGGTAACTATAACATCTATACAGAACTTGTATGAATGATTGTATGAATGAGTATATATATATGTGTATAAAAAATAAGCAATAATAGAAGTAAGTAGTAATAGAAATAAGTAGCCAAACAACGTTGTTTACTGTTATCTTTTGTTTTATTATGCTATTTACAATAAATGTGACAAATGTCTTGTCCCCTTTAATAAGATCCTGCTGGTTTTTATTGGTCTAATATAATTGGTATAACATTTTTCAGTGCTAATGAGGCCAATTCAATTAAGGTGGCAGTGGCCTGTTCTCAATAGTTGACAATAAGGGGTGAATATCAAGAGAGCGAAAATTACTTTTGTAGTGCTAATGAAGCCAATGCAATCAAGGTGGATGTTGCCTATTTCCAACAGTTGACAAGAAGGTGTGAGTATCATCAGAGGGAAAATTGCTTTTTGTAGTGACCCAGCCACTCCCAGTCTTTATTCAGGCCTAATTTGATGGTGTTCAGTTTGAAAATAAATTCCAGTTCTTCAGTTTCCCATTGAAGTCTGTTTTTGAAGTTTTTTTGTTGAAGAATTGCCACTTTTAAGTCTGTTATTGAGTGTCCAGGGAGATTGAAGTGCTCTCCTACCGGTTTTGGAGTGTTACAATTCTTGATGTCTGATTTGTATCCATTTATTTTTTTGTGTAGAGACTGTCTGGTTTGTCCAATGTACATGGCAGAGCGGCATTGCTGGCACATGATGGCATATATCACATTGGTAGATGTGCAGGTAAACGAGCCCCTGATGGCATGGCTCGGTGGTTAGGTCCTATGATGGTGTCCCCTGAATAGATATGCGGACAGAGCTGGCAATGAGGTTTCTTTTAGGGATTGGTTCTTGGATTAATGCTTTTGTTGTGTGGTATGTATTTGCTGGTGAGCATTTGCTTCAGGATGGGGGGCTGGAAGAATTGCCTTTAAAGGCAAAGTCATTCTTCACAGCATCAGAGAGTCTGAGTTTTTGGAATAGATTCTTTTGGAATGAACCAAACTCAGTACTGGTGTGGCCTCTGATTCAATGCTAATTCAATTAGTCAAATTATCCACCCTGCCTCTGTGCCTTCAGAAACTCTTGTGTTGCCAAGTCTTTGCAATTTTCCACCTTTGTGCATCCCATTCTATACTTTTCACTTGTTGCCAAAGGGGAAATAGTCCCTCTAATTCCCCATAAATGTCATCTTTTAACACGATATTGAAAAGTGTGGGACTGAAGAAGGGAAGAAAGGAATGTGAATTAGCATGAAGCCATGGCAGTGCTTTTTACCAAAAAGATGTCTGCTCTTCTTGATATTGTTTTATCCCTGTGGAATTCCCAAGACGGAAGGGTGCAGTAAAGAAGGAGCACAAAACTTAAACAAAATTCTCAATACCAAGACTTGGCCTCAAACTGACAAAGTGGCCATCAGTTGCACACATGTAACTTTGCTTGTGTAAACATTGGCTTGCATACGTTTCAAGACCAACACCTGTGCATGGAGGTGACGGGCTTATTTGCATAAATTCCACCATATGCAGATGTTGATGCTCAAAAAGTGAGCATTCAAAGTTTAAAGCATATAAATGAGGTTTAATCTCACTTTGAAAATCTGACCCTTGAAACTTTAAATCTGGTTTTGCCACATGTTTGCAGTCACACTTTCTGTTCTTTTTACTTGAAGCACCTCTCATACTAAATTCCCTCGAGGCTGCTCGGCTGCGCAGCAGCCTATTAAGTGCCATGCAGGCGCTCAGGGCTGCGGCAGGAAGAGATTCCTCTCCTCCAGCCCCAGCCCCAGCCCCAACCCAGCCCTGGCATGGACCTTCAGAGGCTGGAGGAGATGTGCTTATCCTTCCCCACCAGCCCTGGAGCTGCCACAGTGGGGAGAGGCGCACCTCCCCCCGAGCCCAAGTGCTGCTGCAGGGAGAGACAGCTGGGGGGAGTTCTCTCTCCCTCTTGTAGCCCTGAGGCAGCTTTCACCCCAAACCCCTCATCCTAGGCCCTAAACCAGAGCCCGCATCCCTAGCCAGATCCATCACCCCACACCCCAACTCCCTGCGCCAGCCCTGAGACCCTCATCCCCGGCTCCATCCCAGAGCCCACAACTCCAGCTAGAGCCGTCACCCCCCTCCAACCCTCTGCCCCAGCCCCGAGCCCCCTCCCACACTTGCACCCCTCGGCCCCACCTCTGCCACATGAATTTTGTTATGTGCTGCAATATGGAGGTGATGTGTCACACATCACCTCCACATTGGTGCACATAACGAAATTCATTCTGCACATCAGTGGGAAAAAATAGAGGGAACACTGCTGTCATAAACACTGGAAATCCCAGTCAGAAAATATTTGATTGGCTGTAGGAATTTAACTAGCTCCTGTGATTACAAGAGAAATGAGTGAGAGGCTTCCAGGGGCACATTCTCTTCTGTACTGAAGTGAATACAGTCTCTACAGAGAAAGGAATTTGGCCCAAAGTTTTTTAAAGATGGAAATGGAAGGCCTGTTTCCTCCTTCCTTCCTTAGAACGAGAAAGGTTCAGAAACCATACTGAAACAATGTCTTTGTACAGATTGCGTTTTCACTACCTGCCCTACTTTACAATAACTTACCAGTTATTTTACATTTCCTTAAAGCTAACCAATTAGCATTCCCATTCTTTTTGAAGCTTCAATTCAAAAGCCCTACATAATGATTTTCAAGGCCATGGGTAATATCAGACTTAAAAAAACTGTATCTTAATGGTTATAACTTTCTGCAGGGTAGGCCAACAAGCTACAAAAAGAGATTTGTTTACTGCCTGATTCTTTACATCTTCTTCTGGTGGAACATCATACAATCTTCAAGTTTTTGATGATCAAAGCATATAGATTTGGGTATTGAGCTGGATTATGCAAATATCTGCTCTACAGTTTGTTAGCTTGATAAAAAGGATTCCTTTATGTTTTCAAAAACACATTTTTTGTCAAATAAGTGTTGTGACACTGCACCCCATATTCATCATAATAATATTATTATAATACGGTTATGGCATAATTATGATGCATTTTGTACAAGATAAATCTTGTGAGGAGTCACTGGAAAAATTATGATTTGCTGGGTATGATTATCCTATTTGTATGCATGTATCATTTTTGTATCTGAAGTTATGAATATTGACTAAGGATCTGTATTTCAAATGGGCTGGAAAATACCCACAGCCAGCCTTTCAGGAACAACAATGAAGAAGCCAGATGGGGCTGATAGCCCATCAGCAAAGACAATGGATTGTGGAATAGCTTAACCTTCCTGTGTGTGTTTTGGCCAGCCTATAAGCAATGGGTGCTATAACATTGCAAGGTCATGTGATCAGACCACATGTCTCCAGACTCCATCTTGAGATGTCAGTAATTTTCCACAAACAGGTCTGGGCAGTTTTGAAACAAAGGGTTCTTACCATGTGCTAAAACTATATAAGGCAGGGAGTGACATCATCTGGGATTCTTTATTTCCCATGGAAACACCTGAGGAACAAAGACTGAACTGGAGGAGGTGCTGGGCCCTGGTTAAAGGGATTTCTAGCCTGTGTATGAAAGACCTGAGGATTTCAAGCTGCAAAGCAAGTGCAGCTGGTCCCATAAGAATCTGCAGCCCACCTGTATCATCAGCAGGATGAGAATTTGCTAGTTCATATCCTATCTTTCTAGTGTTTTAGACTTAGTTTGTGTTTTGTTTATGTACTAGGTGATCTGCTTTGATCTGTTTGCTATCGTTTATAATCACTTAAAATCTATCTTCTGTAGTTAATAAACTTATTTTATGTTTTAATCCAAACTAGTGTGTAATAACCTTAGTCCCAGATTTGGACCTTAGCGTCCAAAATATGGGGGTTAGCATGAAAACCTCCAAGCTTAGCCACCAGCCTGGACCTGGTACCTGCTGCCACCACCCAAAAAATTAGAGTGTTTTGGGGCACTCTGGTCCCCCTGAAAAACCTTCCCTGGGGACCCCAAGACCCAAATCCCTTGAGTCTCACAACAAAGGGAAATAATCCTTTTTCCCTTCCCCCCTCCAGGTGCTCCTGGAGAGATACACAGACACAAGCTCTGTGAAACTACACAGAGAGACTCCCCCTCTCTGTTCCCAATCCTGGAAACAAAAAAATACTTTCCTATTCCCCCAGAGGGAATCTAAAGTCAGGCTAGCAATCCAACACACAAATCTCCCCTTGATTTCTTCCTCCCACCAATTCCCTGGTGAGTACAGACTCAATTTCCCTGAAGTAAAGAAAACTCCAACAGGTCTTAAAAGAAAGCTTTATATAAAAAGAAAGAAAAATAAGTACAAATGTTCTCTCTGTATTAAGATGATACAACACAGGGTCAATTGCTTAAAAGAATATTGAATAAACAGCCTTATTCCAAAAGAATACAAATCAAAGCACTCCAGCACTTATATTCATGCAAATACCAAAGAAAAGAAACCATATAACTTACTATCTGATCTCTTTGTCCTTACACTTAGAAACAGAAGACTAGAAAGTAGAACTACTTCTCCAAAGCTCAGAGAAAACAGGCAGCCAGAAAACAAAGACTCAGACACACACTTCCCTCCACCCAGAGTTGAAAAAATCCGGTTTCCTGATTGGTCCTCTGGTCAGGTGCTTTAGGTGAAAGAGACATTAACCCTTAGCTATCTGTTTATGACACGCCCCCCAAATTGCAGACAGTGGGGAAGCTCACTGGCGGCGATTTCCTTCTAGAACTTGAAAATAAACAGATTAATACAACACATACACCTTTACATATCCTAAGTATATAACTAACAGACTTCTACATTTTAAGAACACTTTTTAACTACTGAATTCTGGGAAACTCTCACGGGAGAGTGCATCAGCAACTTTATTAGAAGCTCCTGTGATGTGTTGAATTTCAAAATCAAAATCTTGGAGAGCTAAACTCCAACGAAGAAGTTTCTTGTTGTTCCCCTTGGCAGTATGAAGCCACTTTAGTGCAGCATGGTCAGTTTGTAGTTGGAACCGCCGTCCCCAAACATATGGGCGTAGCTTTTCCAGGGCGTACACAATGGCATAGCATTCCTTTTCACTGACTGACCAGTGACTTTCCCTCTCAGACAGTTTCTTGCTGAGAAACACGACAGGATGGAAGTTGTGATCTGTTGCTTCCTGCATGAGCACTGCTCCTATACCACGCTCAGATGCATCTGTGGTTACTAGGAATGGCTTGTCAAAATCCAGGGCCCTGAGCACAGGGTCCGACATGAGCGTTGCCTTAAGCTGGGTAAAGGCCTTTTGACACTCATTAGTCCACTTAACGGCATTTGGCTGGGTCTTTTTGGTCAGGTCGGTCAATGGGGCAGCGATTTGGCTGTAGTGTGGTACAAATCGCCTGTAGTATCCGGCCAAGCCTAAGAAGGATTGGACCTGCTTCTTGGACCGTGGGACAGGCCACTTTTGGATAGCATCCACCTTGGCCTGTAGGGGGTTAATGGTTCCTTGACCCACCTGGTGCCCCAGGTAAGTCACTCTGTTTTGGCCTATTTGACACTTTTTGGCCTTAACAGTTAGTCCTGCCTGCCTGATGCGCTCAAAGACCTTTTCCAGGTGTAGTAGGTGTTCGGGCCAGGAGTCTGAAAAAATGGCCACATCATCGAGGTAGGCAACTGCACATTCTCCCAGTCCAGCTAGTAGACCATCTACCAGCCTCTGGAAGGTGGCGGGTGCATTTCGAAGGCCGAAAGGAAGGACATTGAATTCATACACCCCGCATGGGTGACGAATGCTGACCTCTCCTTGGCAGGTTCATCTAGCGGTACTTGCCAGTACCCCTTGGTTAAGTCTATTGTAGAGATGAACTGGGCACGTCCCAACTTCTCCAATAGCTCATCGGTACGTGGCATTGGATAGTTGTCCGGACGAGTTACAGCATTTAGCTTACGGTAGTCCACGCAAAAGCGTATTTCCCCATCTGGTTTGGGTACCAGAACCACTGGAGATGCCCATGCACTGGTAGATGGGCGGATTATACCCATCTGTAGCATGTTCTGGATCTCCCGTTCTATAGCAGCTTGGGCATGAGGAGACACTCGGTAGGGTGGGGTTCTGATTGGGTGAGCATTACCTGTATCAATGGAGTGGTATGCCCGTTCAGTCCGTCCTGGGGTGGCTGAGAACAATGGGGCGAAGCTAGTGCACAGCTCCTTGATTTGCTGCCGCTGCAGACGTTCCAGAGTGGTTGAGAGGTTCACCTCTTCCACGCCACCGTCTTTTTTCCCGTCGTAGTAGACACCGTCAGGCCACTCAGCATCCTCTCCCTGGACTGTAAACTGACAAACCTGTAAGTCTCTGGAATAGAAAGGCTTGAGAGAATTAACATGGTACACTTTAGGCTTTAGTGAGGAATTGGGAAATGCTATGAGGTAGTTTACAGCTCCCAGGCGCTCTTGGACCGTGAATGGCCCTTCCCATGATGCTTCCATCTTATGGGCCTGTTGCGCCTTCAAGACCATAACCTGGTCTCCTACCTTGAAGGAACGTTCTCTGGCATGTCTGTCATACCAGGCCTTTTGCTCTTCTTGAGCATCCTTTAGGTTCTCTCTAGCAAGGGCTAAAGAGTGTCGGAGGGTGCTTTGTAGGTTGCTTACAAAGTCCAGAATGTTAGTTCCTGGAGAAGGCGTAAACCCCTCCCATTGCTGCTTCACCAACTGTAATGGCCCCTTAACCTCGTGACCATACACAAGTTCAAATGGTGAAAACCCTAAACTGGGATGTGGTACAGCCCTGTAGGCAAACAGCAACTGCTGCAACACTAGGTCCCAATTATTGGAGAATTCGTTGATGAATTTTCGTATCATGGCCCCCAAAGTTCCATTGAACCTTTCCACCAGGCCATTGGTTTGATGGTGGTATGGGGTGGCAACCAAGTGATTCACCCCATGAGTTTCCCACAGTTTTTCCATGGTCCCTGCCAGGAAATTAGACCCTGAATCTGTAAGGATGTCGCAGGGCCAACCTACCCTGGCAAAGATGTCTGTTAGGGCCAGGCACACAGTGTTAGCCCTGGTGTTGCCTAGAGCGACTGCGTCTGGCCATCGGGTAGCAAAGTCCACTAAAGTCAGTACGTACTGCTTTCCTCTGGGCGTCTTTTTTGGGAAAGGGCCCAGAATATCCACAGCTACTTGCTGAAATGGGACCTCAATTATGGGGAGTGGCTGGAGAGGGGCCTTGACCTGGTCTTGAGGCTTACCCACTCTTTGGCATACCTCACAAGACCGGACATACTTGGCAACGTCCTTGCCCATCCCCTCCCAGTGGAAGGACTTCCCCAACCGGTCCTTGGTTCTGTTCACCCCAGCATGGCCACTGGGATGATCATGGGCTAAGCTTAAGAGCTTCTCCCGGTACTTAGTTGGAACCACCAACTGTTTTTGCGGCTGCCATTCTTCCCGGTGTCCACCAGAAAGAATTTCCTTGTATAAAAGTCCTTGGTCTATAACAAACCGGGATCGATTAGAAGAGCTGAGAGGCGGTGGGGTGCTCCGTGCCGCCGCCCAAGCTTTCTGAAGGCTGTCATCCGCTTCCTGCTCAGTCTGGAACTGTTCCCTTGAGTCTGGGGTCACCAGTTCTTCCTCAGACTGTGGACTTGGGCTTGGTCCCTCTGGAAGCGATGTAGGTGATGGGGTTGTTTCCGTTGCTGGTGAACCGCTCTCCGCTGGTGCACCTGAGGGTATTTCAGGCTCTGGCTGAGCCTTTTGGGTATGGCTGTCTGTTGCTTCTGCCAGTTTTGGCTCGCTGGCGCCCTCTGGCGTTGAGTTTGAAGATGTAGTTGCACTTGCTGGTGCTGGTTGCTGTTCCAGTTCCGGGCCTGGGACTGGAGATGCTGTGGCTGTTTCAGTGGTAGGCATGGAATCCGGGTCCACTACCTCTGTCTGGGTCTCTGGTAACACAGACGGGGCCTCTGTGGACGGTTCAGGAACAGGAATGGGTCTGGAAGCTTGCCTGGTTTGGCTACGTGTAACCATTCCCACTCTCTTGGCCCGCCTCACCTGGTTGGCCAAGTCTTCCCCCAGTAGCATGGGGATAGGATAATTGTCATAGACTGCAAAAGTCCACATTCCTGACCAGCCTTTGTACTGGACAGGCAGTTGAGCTGTAGGCAAGTCTACAGCTTGTGACATGAAGGGGTAAATTGTAACTTTGGCCTTTGGGTTGATGAATTTGGGGTCAACGAAGGATTGGTGGATAGCTGACACTTGTGCCCCCGTGTCTCTCCACGCAGTAACCTTCTTTCCGCCCACTCTCAAATTTTCCCTTCGCTCCAAGGGTATTTGAGAGGCATCCGGGCCTGGGGATCTTTGGTGTGATGGTGGTGTAATGAATTGCACTCGCCTGGTGTTCTTGGGACACTTGGCCTTGATATGTCCCAGTTCATTACACTTAAAGCATCTTCCATCTGATGGGTCACTGGGCCGAGGTGAGTTACTGGAGACTGGTGAGGTTGAAGGGTAGGGTATCTGTGGCTTTACTTGGGTGGTATGTGGGGTCTTTGGCTGTCCTCGGTTGTAGGGTTTATGGTCTGTGTGCCCCCTGGGGTAATCGTTCCCCTTGACAGTAGCTTTCTTGCTTTCTGCCAGTTCCATCCATTTGGCTCCAATCTCCCCCGCCTCAGCGATATTCTTGGGGTTTCCATCTTGTATGTACCGTGTGATGTCTTCAGGAACACCATCCAAGAACTGCTCCATTTGTATGAGGAGGTTCAGTTCTTCCAAGGTTTGAATGTTGTTTCCTGTTAGCCAGGCCTCATAGTTTTTTGCAATGTAGTAGGTGTGTTTGGGAAATGACACCTCTGGTTTCCACTTTTGGGTTCTGAAGCGCCGACGGGCATGATCTGGGGTTATCCCCATCCTGTATCTGGCCTTGGTTTGAAAAAGTTTATAGTCATTCATTTGCTGCTTAGGCATTTCAGCTGCCACCTCTGCTAAAGGTCCACTGAGGTGTGGCCTTAATTCTACCATGTACTGGTCTTCGGGGATGCTGTACCCAAGACAGGCTCTTTCAAAGTTTTCCAAGAAGGCCTCGGTGTCATCACCTGCCTTGTAGGTGGGAAATTTCCTGTGCTGTGGAGCAATATTTGGCGCCGGGTTGTTAGGGTTGGCTGGCACAGGCAGCCCAGCTTTTGCCATCTCCAGTTCATGTTTTCTCTGTTTTTCCATTTCTTTTTGTTGTTTTTCCATTTCTTTTTGGTGTTTTTCCATGTCTCGGCGGTGGGCCGCCTCCTCTTCTTCTTGCTTCCTTCTGTGGGCCAACTCATCTTCTGCTTGTTTCCTTCGGTAGGCCACCTCTTCTTCTTCTAGTTTTCTTTTGTGTGCTGCCTCTTTGGCTGCCTCTTTGGCTGCCTGTTCTCTTTGGTAGGCTGCCTCTTTGATCTGTTCTTCTCTTTCTTTCATCTCCATCTCTTTTTGTTTTATTTCCAGTTGTCGCCTGTGTTCAGCTTCTTTGATTTGTTCTTCCGCGCCAATTTTTGCCTTAGAAGTCATGGTTCCTGTTTTCTTGTGTTGGGGTGCCCTCCGGTGTTTATCTTCTGAACTGCAGGTTCTCTGTTGCCTCCTGAAGTCTGCCTAGCAACAGTGCCTTTAGCTAATTTTCCTTTTCTCTCTCTAGCTAATGTTCAATGAAGGGAAACCAGAAAAACCACTTTATTTGCATGCCTATAAGTGCTGGTACTTGCCTCCTAATGGGAGGGCTATTGCATGACAAAAGACCCTTAACATGCAAGCCACAAACTGCGAGAGAGAGCAGAAAAAAAAATTCTCTCTGGTTCCCTTTTAAAACCAACTGTTTCTCTCTGCTAAAAAGCCCTTAGCAGAGAAAAGAAAAATATAATATTTCTACTGGCTTCTGGATTCTGTCTATCTCCCACCAGCTGCCACTCATGTAATAACCTTAGTCCCAGATTTGGACCTTAGCGTCCAAAATATGGGGGTTAGCATGAAAACCTCCAAGCTTAGCCACCAGCCTGGACCTGGTACCTGCTGCCACCACCCAAAAAATTAGAGTGTTTTGGGGCACTCTGGTCCCCCTGAAAAACCTTCCCTGGGGACCCCAAGACCCAAATCCCTTGAGTCTCACAACAAAGGGAAATAATCCTTTTTCCCTTCCCCCCTCCAGGTGCTCCTGGAGAGATACACAGACACAAGCTCTGTGAAACTACACAGAGAGACTCCCCCTCTCTGTTCCCAATCCTGGAAACAAAAAAATACTTTCCTATTCCCCCAGAGGGAATCTAAAGTCAGGCTAGCAATCCAACACACAAATCTCCCCTTGATTTCTTCCTCCCACCAATTCCCTGGTGAGTACAGACTCAATTTCCCTGAAGTAAAGAAAACTCCAACAGGTCTTAAAAGAAAGCTTTATATAAAAAGAAAGAAAAATAAGTACAAATGTTCTCTCTGTATTAAGATGATACAACACAGGGTCAATTGCTTAAAAGAATATTGAATAAACAGCCTTATTCCAAAAGAATACAAATCAAAGCACTCCAGCACTTATATTCATGCAAATACCAAAGAAAAGAAACCATATAACTTACTATCTGATCTCTTTGTCCTTACACTTAGAAACAGAAGACTAGAAAGTAGAACTACTTCTCCAAAGCTCAGAGAAAACAGGCAGCCAGAAAACAAAGACTCAGACACACACTTCCCTCCACCCAGAGTTGAAAAAATCCGGTTTCCTGATTGGTCCTCTGGTCAGGTGCTTCAGGTGAAAGAGACATTAACCCTTAGCTATCTGTTTATGACATAGTGAACTTTGATTCTGCTTGGTTCCCACAAGTGTGCATTGAGGGAGAGGTGGGCCGGGTATTAAACCCATATTCTGGCCAGATTTGATCAGGGCAGGACAGTACTGTTCTGGGATCCTAGACTGGGAAGTTGGTGGTTAGAGAGCCTGTGTGTAACTGCAGCTGAGTGTGTCCCTACCTGTGTGAATGCTGGTGAAAGTGCTGGTTTGGAGGGCTTTGCACCTCATCACAGCAGCACAGTGTGAGAGGGAGCCCAGGCTGGTGAGTCAGAGGGCTTGGTAGTACCCCAGTTCCAGGTGGCACCCGAGGGGGAACCCATCCCAAGCATGTGTAAGATTATATTAAAGTCATATCAGTATTTTCAGTTTTTCTACACCCTTCTCTACTTCTTATCTAACAGATAGTCTCTTGTGATTTATTTATAGATGTAGGTCACATATGGAGTTAAAATAAAGAGGAGGAAATTCTGACCCTATTTTAAAACTTACAAAAATGTGTGACCCGATCATTTTCACATAGTAAATGTGTGGTATTAAATAAAAGGGTAGGGAAAATACTTAGGCAGATTCTTGTGTTGTTTAAGTTTTTGCTGCAGATAGATTGTCGATATGGCTTTAATTAGGAGAGATGGTGATAAATTAGTTACTAGGAAAACAAAGTCAAAGTTCAGAAAGGTTGATGGAGATCCAGGGTAGAGAAGCAGATGAGAGAAGAATAAAGGAAAAAGAACATTTTGTTCTATTTCATTGGCTTCAATAATTAATATCGCTTCAATTGTATATGGGACAGCTACATGGGAAGGTGTAAAATTTGTGGAGATAAATAGTTTCTATGTAGTAAGCATGTTTTAAAAACCTTTCGGTGAACCTGGCTTGATTTGGACTCTGTAATGAAAAGAGGCAAACCTCCACTTGTTTTGGGTTTCATTTTCAAAGATCTGGCGTGCTCTGTTGCACAATCTATTGAGCCAAATTAGCATCAACGTATAACAGAGAGCAGAATTTGCCCTGTCTTCTTAAGCTTGAAACTATTTAAATCAGAAACACAACTCATTAGGATGAGTTCATCAGGCAATTCTGTTGTATTCGGTGTGAATTCACAGGGGACGTTAGTACAATATTTAGTCCTATATTCCTACAGTAGGCTGTTAACAAGAGAAATATGTGTAATAGATTAAATATATTATGCAGCTAGGGAATTACTCCTGGCAGGTAGGAGTACCTGTTAAGTAATTCTGTAGTCTACAAAATGAAATGTGCTTGTGTGAAAATCTTGCTGACTGGCTGCTTCTTCTTCTCGGCTATTTGCATCTGCAAATGTGTGTGTATGATTCACACACAAAAAACTACATTAAAATAGTATTAAGGTTAAAAATTCAAGCACGCTAACGTTAGGAGATGTCAGAATTAAGTTTGCCTATGCAACCTTCATTTGGCCTCTCTGTGCATATGCAGTCTTTGGGCAGGTCTACACTGCAATTAAATGTCGTCAGTTAACCCATGTCAGCGGACGCAGGCTCGTGGGGCTCGAGCTATAGGGCTGTTTATTTGTGGTGTAGACATTTAGGCTTGGGCTGGTGCTCGGGCTTTGAGGCCCTCCCTCTCCTGTGGTCCCAGAGCCCAGGCTTCAACCCAAGTCTGAATGTCCACACTGCATTTAAGTAGCCCTGTAGCCTAAGCCCTGTGAATCCAACACAAGCCAGCTGTGGTGAGGTGCTAGAGCTTCTTAGTGAAACAGATTCAAGACTTTTGTTTTTTTAATATGAGCAAAATGTACTTTCCCCAACTGCATGATTGAAATATGACCATTTATATCAATGATATTGCCATTGTTAGACCATTGCAAGAAATTTTGTACAAAGAATTTCATGTAAGGTGTCAATGGAAAAGTTAGGATTTGCTTAATAAGGTTATCCTGTTTAAGTCCATGTATCATCATTGTATGTGAAGTTATGAATATTGGCTGTATATCTGTGTATCAAATGTGTTTGTTACTGAGGTGATACTCAAAGGTAGTTTACATCTAGGCTAGACAGCTTTGTGTTGATGACCCATCAAAGATACTTACTTCTGACAATGGGCCATAGAAGAAACTCATTCCACCCAGATGGCTCTTCTGCTGACGCCTCTGCTTCCAAGGGGCCAATGGCTACCCCCTGTGAGCCAGCAAGCCCTGAAAGGACATGTGATATGCTCATGTGACCCTAGACTCCATCTTATGCCAGTAACTTTTCAGAAACAGAGGCTGTGAGCTGTGTTTTGATCCAGTAACTTTCCAGGCACATGGAATAAAAGACTCCAGAAATGACTCTGTTTTACCTCTTTCCTGCCCTCATTCTCATGACTGTGGATTTACAAATAAAAGGAGCAGATTGAACTATGCACTGAGGACCTTCCAGTCTTTGGGAAGTTACCAGAGAAACTTTACAACTTATCACTCTATAACATTGCTGCTACAAATCAGATATAAGAACATTTCAGCTATTGTATTGTAAAGAACAAATTGTGTCAAACCAATCTGATAGCTTTCTTTGATAGGATAACGAGCCTTGTGGATAAGGGAGAAGTGGTGGATGTGGTATACCTAGACTTTAGTAAGGCATTTGATACAGTCTCACATGATATCCTTATTGATAAACTAGGCAAATACAACTTAGATGGAGCTACTATAAGGTGGGTGCATAATTGGCTGGATAACTGTACTCAGAGAGTAGTTATTAATGGCTCCCAATCCTGCTGGAAAGGTATAACAAGTGTGGTTCCGCAGGGGTCTGTTTTGGGACCGGCTTTGTTCAATATCTTCATCAACGACTTAGATGTTGGCATAGAAAGTACGCTTATTAAGTTTGCAGACAATACCAAACTGGGAGGGATTGCAACTGCTTTGGAGGACAGGGTCAAAATTCAAAATGATCTGGACACATTGGAGAAATGGTCTGAGGTAAACCGGATGAAGTTCAATAAAGACAAATGCAAAGTGCTCCACTTAGGAAGGAACAATCAGTTTCACACATACAGAATGGGAAGAGACTGTCTAGGAAGGAGTATGGCAGAAAGAGATCTAGGGGTCATAGTGGACCACAAGCTAAATATGAGTCAACAGTGTGATACTGTTGCAAAAAAAGCAAACGTGATTCTGGGATGCATTAACAGGTGTGTTGTAAACAAGACATGAGAAGTCATTCTTCCGCTCTACTCTGCGCTGGTTAGGCCTCAACTGGAGTATTGTGTCCAGTTCTGGGCACCGCATTTCAAGAAAGATGTGGAGAAATTGGAGAGGGTCCAGAGAAGAGCAACAAGAATGATTAAAGGTCTTGAGAACATGACCTATGAAGGAAGGCTGAAAGAATTGGGTTTATTTAGTTTGGAAAAGAGAAGACTGAGAGGGGACATGATAGCAGTTTTCAGGTATCTAAAAAGGTGTCATCAGGATGAGGGAGAAAACTTGTTCACCTTAGCCTCTAATGATAGAACAAGAAGCAATGGGCTTAAACTGCAGCAAGGGAGATTTAGGTTGGACATTAGGAAAAAGTTCCTAACTGTCAGGGTAGTTAAACACTGGAATAAATTGCCTAGGGAGTTTGTGGAATCTCCATCTCTGGAGATATTTAAGAGTAGGTTAGATAAATGTCTATCAGGGATGGTCTAGACAGCATTTGGTCCTGCCATGAGGGCAGGGGACTGGACTTGATGACCTCTCGAGGTCCCTTCCAGTCCTAGAGTCTATGATCTATTAACTATTTTAACTCTCTTCTTTTCTTAATAAACATTTAGATTTTAGTTACTGAAGGACTGACAGCGGTGTGATTATTGGGTAAGATTTGAGTTATATATTGACCTGGCTATGTGGCTGATCTTTTGGGATTAGAAGAACCCTATCTGTGATTAAATTGGTTTTCAATAACCACTCATCATCAAGTTTAATATCTGGGTGGTGAAATAAGGGCTGGAATGGCGAAGGAGACTGCATTTTTGACTTGTTAAAAAACGATATGGTGAGACAGAAGTTTACTTTTGTTTCTGTCTTGGTATAATCTATTGACAGAGTAACCACCAGTTTGAGGGTGAGTCTGCCCTATTTCTCAGTCATTTATCCTGAATTGGTTATTCTCAGCTGTGACCACCGGGACACGGCAACAATTCATTCCTCAAAATGGTGAGCCATTTTTGTTGAAACTTTCCCAGAAAACCACCTTGTCTGGTAAAAACTGAAGTTCCTAAGGTGTTCAGGAATTGGGACTATCTAATATGGTGCTCATTACATACCATAATAGGGACTTCAGGTGATTAATAGGTTTCCGATCTTAAACACCACCTTCCCCACAAACAGCCCCTTTCTCCCAAAATAAATAAATGCCATATAATTCCATTTTTAAAACTACACCAAAAGTTGTGTGTGATTATGCAATGCACGCATCCACAAGCTTGACACTGCTTCAGGCATGTGTATTATGGTTTGGGTGATCAGATAGCAAGTGTAAAAAATCAGGATGGGGGTGGGGGGTAATAGATAATGTATTCATAAATGATCTGGAGAAAGGGGTAAACATTGAGGTGGCAAAGTTTGCAGATGATACTAAACTGCTCAAGATAGTTAAGACCAAGGCAGACTGTGAAGAACTTCAAAAAGATCTCACAAAACTAAGTGATTGGGCAACAAAGTGGCAAATTAAATTTAATGTGGATAAATGTAAAGTAATGCACATTGGAAAAAATAACCCCAACTATACATACAATATTATGGGGGCTAATTTAGCTACAACAAGTCGGAAAAAGATCTTGGAGTCATCGTGGACAGTTTTCTGAAGATGTCCATGCAGTGTGCAGAGGCAGTCAAAAAAGAAAACAGGATGTTAGGAATCATTAAAAAGGGGATAGAGAATAAGACTGAGAATATATTATTGCCTTTATATAAATCCATGGTATGCCCACATTTCGAATACCGTGTACAGATGTGGTCTCCTCACCTCAAAAAAGATATATTGGCACTAGAAAAGTTTCAGAAAAGGGCAACTAAAATGATTAGGGGTATGGAGAGGATCCCATATGAGGAAAGATTAAAAAGGCTAGGACTCTTCAGCTTGGAAAAGAGGACACTAAGGGGGGATATGATAGAGGTATATAAAATCATGAGTGATGTGGAGAAAGTGGATAATGAAAAGTTATTTACTCATTCCCATGATACAAGAACTAGGGGTCACCAAATGAAATTAATAAGCAGCAGGTTTAAAACAAATAAAAGGAAGGTCTTCTTCACGCAGCACACAGTCAGTTGTGGAACTCCTTACCTGAGGAGGTTGTGAAGGCTAGGACTATAACAGCGTTTAAAAGAGAACTGGATAAATTCATGGTGGTGAAGTCCATCAATGGCTATTAGCCAGGATGGCTAAGGAATGGTGTCCCTAGCCTCTGTTTGTCAGAGAATGGAGATGGATGGCAGGAGAGAGATCACTTGATCATTGCCTGTTAGGTTCACTCCCACTGGGACACCTGGCATTGGCCACTGTCAGTCGATAGATACTGGGCTAGATAGACCTTTGGTCTGACCCGGTACGGCTGTTCTTATGTCTATATAAGAAAAATCCCCCCAAATTGGGACTGTCCCTATAAAATTGGGATATCTGGTCATCCTAATGATGGGTGGAATAGGTCAGAAAATGGGGGGAAACTGAAAAGTTGAAAAATGCTTTTGAAAAGAAACTGAGTTTTCAGTACTACATTTTTTTTAAATCAGTTTTTATGCTTTTCCCCAATTATTTTGTCCTATGTCTCCCACTCCTCCCTTTTAGTTATTTATTTTTTTCAATTTTGCCATTGAAATGTGGGGGAGGGGAAAGCAGGGGATAATCTAAAAGATAGTCTCTGGTAAAATGGAAAAATTTGAAAAATTAAAAATTTGTCTGAAAAATTTTGACCAGCACTAATTCTGACTAATGACTCTTTGAGTGATTACATACTACTTCTCAAATAATACAATCTAGTGTACTTTTAAATCTTTGTTTAGAAGAGAACAGTATTACTATACCAAGTATGAATACAGGCAAAAATATATGCAGACAAAGGCAAATGAGGCTGCCATGTTCAAAAGTATCTTCGAACAAGTATATCTTTACCACAGATAATATTTATCATAAAGGAGTTTCCAGAGATTAGCACCCAATACTAAACATTTTTAAGGCTTTGAAATATTACTAAATATTTTTAAGGCTTTGAAATATTGTAAGTCTCAGGAAAATTCAGAAGTTAAAAGTAAAGGAAACAAAATCTCATTTTAACTGACCTTAACTTTTAAATGCACAGCTTCCAGTATGATAAATCATCCAACATTTATGAAACTAGCAAAAATTTTTCAGAAGAAAAGTAGAACATACATTTAAGCTGAATATTTTGGATTTCTGATGGATCTAGCAATGTGTCTGTAGAACAAACCCGTTAAAAGTAATTTAATGTGACATTCTTAGTACACCCAGGAAGAAGACAAAAATGCCCCTTCATTAACAATAACCCTCACCCTGTTCAAGCTACTGGAAAGGAGCTGTCTATAACTAGGTGTCTAGTCAGAAGTGGTCACTTTCTAGGTGTTGCTGATGTAGAGAGGCAGACTATGTATAATTATGAGATGGCTGAGAAACATCAGGCCTAAAATTTGCTTTTCCCTAGTGGTGCTGTGCTGTTTGTTCAAAATCCTCAGCCAAGGTATCTACAGAACATTTCCCCTAATTTTCCCCATAAACTCAACTTTATAATAGCAATAAAATATAGTAAGGAGCACATTTTGGAGGTTTTATTTACACTTTTCAAGAGGCTGAAAGCATTCAGCCCTTGGCCAAAGTCCTCAACACACCAGAGGTTTGTGGTTACCTCCTAGAAACACATTATCTGCTATATCCTGTGTCTTAAATAAAACACAACCTGCATGCAGGCTATACCTGGAGTACTCTAAGAAGGAATTATTAGTCACTTCACTAAAAAAACCTTACTCATGGAATAGTTGGATGACAAGTTTAACAAAATGCTGCTACACACAAAAGTAATTTTTAATTTAAAATGGAAAGTATAACAGCTTACATTTCTATAGTTCCTTTCAACCCAAAGAATCTCCATAATTAAATTGTATAAAACAACTTCTCAAGTGCAAAGAATTGTGGGGTAAAGGGTAACAGCTGTTTCACACTGCACAGCAGCCCCACATAAGAGATCAGCACAGGGAGTGAAGAAAAATAAATCTACAGAAGTAACTTTAGGTAGGTTATAAGGTAATTTCCGAAGTTGGAGTCTGGCCAGAGCACTGCAGTTATTACCCTAAACTTGTGGGAAATGCCACAGGCTCTTTAATGAGCACAAGCAATCAAGACCCTTATTTTTATATCTTATACAAAAGTCAGTCTGTCCCATAGCACAGCATCCCCGGACGCGATGGCAACAGTACTGATTAAGCAAGAGTGCCACATAGCTAACATTCCTGTATTTTGGGGGTCCACCCTCAGACAAAAGATCCATTAACAAGAAGCTCTGTAGACTAAAATCACACAGTGTTGTTCCTCCGCTGGAAGCAATAGTAACTGAATGAACAATTAAGATTGGAGAAGGATAATTGGTTATTTGAGTGATGCTAGTGGTTTAGGAAATTGAAAATTTGTTTTTTAGTGCCTTCCTAAATCTAGTGGGGCTCAGTTCCATGACACTTAGTTTGTTTCTAAAGCAGGCAGGCGCAGGTACAAACTTAATGACTGAATAGTGAGAGGTCACATCAATAAAGAAGGCTACTACAGAAATAACAGATAGTAACACATTATGATGATGTAATTATGAGTATGGATTGTAAGCATACAATTGTAAAGCTAATAGCTTCCTTATCTTCATTAATAATATAATAAAATAATAAATAGTAATAACTCTGAATTTATATACAATTTTCCACCTAAGGACCTCAAAGCACTTTACACAAGTTAATGTAAAACTTCACACCCCTGGTAAGTAAATATTATTTCCATTTTACATAAGGGGAAATGAAAATAGAGAGGCAATATTATCATTAAGTGCTGTACTGGACCTCCAATCAAAAACTACAAGCTAAAGTTGGACCAGAGTAGTAGAGATGAAAAAAGGAAAACAAGTTGTGTTTCTGGACTGAATTTCATTTTTCCATTGTGGCTTGTTATTCCATTTGACAGTCATAAGAAAATGCTTACCCAGGCTTAGCTGTATGAGTTTAGCCATTACCAATTAGAAACAGAAGTGCTAATTCATTGTAATATTATATTCTCCTTCTTCTTTATGTAGACCTTGATTGATGCATGATGGGTTGGGTTCATCCATGATATAACTCTGTTGAGAGCATTGGAGTCCCAGTAGGCAGAAATATGACCTATTTTGACTATGATATCTTTGAAATATGTTTGTTGAAATGCAGTTGGGGGTGTGAGGACCACTGACTAAAGGTTTTTTTTGTGCCATTTTTCACACGAATGCACAGAAGTCATTGCTATCCACTGTATGCATCAGAACAGCAAGTAACAAAATATTTGTGGTTTACCAAGCTTACAAACTAACATATGGTGAGAATTGTTGTTATATATTTATAATATTCAGGCATTTTCTTTTCTTCACAGTATGAAATTAGAGAAAATTTGAAAGAGAAGAAAAGCAAAAACTATCACATCTCCAAGATATTTGTGTGGTTTCTATGCATAGAGCGAAGCCTACTCCTATAAGCTTGTGTTTGACAGAAAGACTGCAGACTTTTGGCAAGTACGCAGAAATGTTTATTTAAAAAAACCCACTTTCTATGCCATGCTTTCTGCTGGGATGTGATCTCTTTAGATTTTATAATTGAAGCAGGGTTGAGCCTGGTTAGTAGTTGGATGGGAGACTGGCAAGGAAAACCCAGAGTGCTGTAGAAAGTGAAATTGGTGATTCAGTAAATGGCATTCTTGCTTCTGAGTCACCACTGAAATGAGGCCCCAGCATGCTGCTGAAGAGGCTGCCTTTCAGATGGAACCTACCACCAAGTTTTCATCCTTCAGTATCTTTAATGGGACTTTCTTTTAAAGGGAAGGAGTAAAGGCCAATTTCTCCCTTGAATTATATCCTGTGCTTCACATCCACTTCCAGAGTAGTAAATCAGAATAGAATCTAGTCCAATAGATGATGACCAGAAGTGAAGAAAAATACCATGTCCTACTGAAACGGCAACAGGAAGTTCGGGTAAGAAGGCTATAATTATCTAAACTGAAATCTGGCTGCAGGAACAAAGCTCAGAATGATTCCTTGCATCTAGTGTTTTTCATTGTGACTGTAATAATCATTTGAACATAATTGAGGAAGCCAAAGAAACTGACAAAGATATTTCCAAATATTCAGTATTTTACTCTTTTTAATCTTGAAACATGTTGATTTTTTTATAAAAGAGAATTGGACAAGTGCTTTGGCCCAGTCAAGGTGCATGTATCTCAGGACCCAAGAAAGGGAGGCAGTGGTGGCATTACTCTACGTTTCTGCCTCACCAGTCCTGGTTCCTGACATAGTTTATAGCAGCCTCAAGGTTGCTCTAAGTTGAGCTAGCTGTTCGCAGCCCCCTAGGGCCTGTGGTACAGTCTGTGCACAATGTGCACAATGTGCTTTTGCCACACTCTTCAAACCCTAACATCCTCTACCTATATCAATGGGAGCTGGGAGCAGGAGACACAGTGACTGGCTAGCAGAGCTGTGTGTACTTGGCAAAACCAACTCTCTAAGCATACACATCCTTTTTTTCTTGCATTTGACAAATCCTATTTTTGCAAAATGGTAGTCACTGGATTTTCAGTATTACAACGAATAGGCATGGATTACTATAATAAGAAAAGAGTGGTCTCTATAAGACTGACTTTTACAAATATAAACAATCATAGGAGGGACAATAAAACACAAATACGGGAAACATTAAATAGACCTTGCTTTCTATGAGATTATTTTGTGGGGAAGTCCAGCCATATAGAATAATCACCAATAAACCCTCTGGATATGATCTTTTCATAAATTTAGACAGAGGGTTAACTAAGATTACTGTCACTATCCCATTACCTCTTCCCCATCATCTTCTCATCCTCACTCCTTTCACGTGCTTTACCATGGCCCACATCTTCTTTTCATTTTTGTTTTCTCCTCATTGTCCCCTTCATTCACATTTATTATTATAAATATTATTGATTATTTGTATTTCTGTTAGGCCCAGGGGCTCTAGTCATGGACCATCCTATTGTGCTAGGGGCTGTAGTTTCATCTCTGTCTTTCCCCATATAATGTAATTTAATTCTAGGTTACACTTCATTATGCTCTGCCTCTCCCCTTGTCTATCTTTTCTATTCTATCTCCTCTCTTTTGGCTTCTCGTTCTTTTCTGACACTTCTGTTTCTGCTTCTACTTTTCCTCAGCCACTTGTCTCTGCCTGGTGACCTATCTTTGATCATCTTCCTTCCTCCTCCTCTACCCTTCCCTTCCGATATCTCTTCCTTTTTTATCCAACCGTCTTTCTCTTAACTGGCTACAAGCTCATTGAGCACTTCAGAAAGCTCCTCCTGCAGAAGAGCTGGGAATTCTCAAATTTCTGATTGATCTTTGGAGAAGAGATGCGGCTCAGTGCTGGGCACAAGACATGTTTGAAGCATGTATAGTTCACAAAAGGTCAGAGTTCTAAGTCTTGCTAGCTGAGCTTATTATAGTATTTCCCATTTCATTATAAGCCTAATTTCTAGCAAGCACTTGGTTGAAGCACTGTTTGAAAGCTATTGAAGGAATGCAGGCATAGCATTTTGATGAAGGAGTTACTTTTGTTCATTAGTGGACTACAAAAAATAGCAGGTTCTGGATCATCCACTCTCCTGATCTTGGTTAGGTATTCTGGGCACTAGCACAAGGCAAACATTTGATAATAGTAATAAATAGTTATACTTACTTACTTAGCTCTTTTAATCCTTCCTTAAAAGTCAGCATCTTCAGTCTCCTATTTGCCAGGTACAGCTGGATCAGAGTCAGATATAGAGAGCGAGACTGTTTGGGACTTGGAGTTGTGCATTCATTTAAGAGCACCTCATTACAGGAAAGACTAAAAAATCTGAGGGGGGTGAGAGCAAAAAGTGATGAGCAGGCTGAAGGGTGTATACTTCTAAGAAAAGATTAAGGACCTGATCCAAATCCCATTCTGTAAATGGAAAGACGTCCATTGTCTACAGTGGGCTTTGATCAGACCCTAAAAGAGTTAAATAGATCTAGTTTAGCTAGATTACAACTAACAAGATAGGGAGCATGCATCTGCTCTAGACACATTTTATTTACTGATTTATAGGAAACATCTTACATCTTGACTTTAAAAGGGTGGAGGGGAGAGGCGAGGAGGATAAATAAGTATGCTTGCATCTCCAGATAGTCAAATGGTAACAGCCATTTTTTGTATCTGAAATACAGTCATATTCTTTGATAGAAGATCTTATTATTTAGGCACAGAGAATTAAAGTACTCAACTTAATCTGGAGTAGAAAAGGCCATATAGCATCTGGGTTTATATTCAGTGTTAAAAATAATGATAACAATCATTATAGACAGCTGATTTCACTCCTTACTAATGTTCCTTGTTTATTGTCTCTTCGTATTACATTTTACACACTGACCAGTGGTACTGGTCAATAGTCTTTGTTTTTAAGCATTTCATTTCAGATCACAGAACTATTTTGCCATTTCAGTAAATTTTGGAAATTGGCTACTAAATTAATTATTTAGCATAAGCAAATTGAAAAAAAATTGGCTTGGCTGTAATCCTTTCAGAATGACACCAGAAAAAAAAATATATATTTGAAAGTCTCTGGTGACCAGGGAGATGAATGTAATGTCTAAAATGAATTGATCCTTGCCTGTCAAAACCATTTTCATGCTAAACCAATATATGTGAAAATCTGAACGACATAGTAGTCCATCAAACTGTGCATGCTAAGAGACCAGTTTTGCAAGGTGCTGGATGCTTCCCACTCCCATCGACTTCAGTGGGAGTTGAGGATGCTCAGCACTTCTCATGAGGTTCTCAGCACTTTACAGAAACAGACCCTAGAGTACCCAGGAGTATTTTATATGGGGAGTTTCACTTTCCAATGTGAAAACAACACTTAGAACAAATTTCATTTTATAAAGTCAATATTTTAAATTACGCATAGTCTTGTGGAAAGCTCTTGGTCATGTAGGGTTATTAATACTCTACCTTTGGGACATATGCTCTGTAGATTTGAACGGAGAGAATGTGTTTATATATAAACCCTGAGAGCATTTTGTCCCATATACTAGATAGCATTTCTTCAAGATGTGAAATACAAGGCAAGCACTTCTATTCAGGAGTTACTGGACACAACTGGAGATGCTGTCCATTTTGTAGTGTGGAAACATCAAGTGGTTGATGGTTAAATCATGGTGACAATTCCTAGAGCTAGTGATTTTGGGTGTCTCATCTTTTTCACTGCCCAATCCGAGACAACTTAAAAGGGCCTGGCCTGACTTTCAAAAAGCACTGAATGCCAGCCCTCTGAAAATCAGACCTCTTTAAGCGTTCTCAAAGTTGGACACCCAAAAATGGAAGCACCCGAAATCACTAGTCTTGTTGAAAAACAGAGGCCATCACAAACATATTTAAAGATCAAAATTTGTGTTAAGAATGGAACTGTATTGAACACTTTACATTGCAACACTACAGGTTTTTTTTCTTTTCTTCAGTATCCTTAATCCTTGCTAGGGAAGTTGATTTAAAAGGTCCTCTTTCTATAACTTTTGCAGCTATGTACAATAATTTGTATTTAATTTTAGCGCTAACTGCTTATACAGGTACAGGGACCTTCCCTTTCCAATAACATATTTGACTGGCTAGCGATCAAAATCTTTTTACCTTTCATAAAGGGTAATTCTGTCTTTGGACAAGCATGTACAGCTGCCATTGACGTCAGTGGGACTCACGTGCGTGTATGTGAAGACAGAACTTAGCACCTGGTCTTTTGTGATATTTATTCATATTATAATATAAGGGTAGACCATCCCTTCCATTTTTTTAGGCCCGGAGAGGTATGAAAAGAGCAAGAAACCTGGTACATGGCCAAAAATCTCTGAGGGAAGGAAGCTGAACCTAAGTAGTGAAGTCTACATGGATGCAGCTCTGCATGTATTGTGAGGGTGTAGCAGGGGGATAACTATTGTCTGTGCCATCATTATCCAGCAGAGCAAGGTATAATAGATTCTAAATAAGCACATAAGTCAATGCTTAGAAGGTCAACATTAACTTATGCAGAGTCACTGTTTCCTGGGTCACTGGCAGTGGCAGTTACTTTCCTGTAGTCTTATCTCCTTGTTGCATATGCATGGTGGCATGGTAAGATCCTGGCCCCACTGAAGTCATTGGGAGTTTTGCCATTGACTTCACTCAGGCCAAGATTTCATCCCTATGGTCCACAAACCTGCTCCACCACTTTCCTGCCACTACACTTTCCAGAGGAAGTGGGATAGCAGCACCTCAGGCACCCAGAAAGAGTATATTTGAGCCTCTCCTTGGGTGCTGAACCCCCTCACACTATTACTGAATTTATATGTGCACACACAAGCAGGCACCAGGCAAGAGACATAAGTTGAATAGATGCAGATCTACTTGAAACTTGCAGTCTAAATCCAACACTATAATTTAGGCCAAACGCCACTGCTATCAATTAAGTTTGTTTTAGCAAGGACTGTGGGATTATCTATATCTGATGTGCATATTTATACAGAACGCAGCTGTAAAATGTGTGTATTGTTTTCCAGGTGAGATTCAAATTTGAAGGCCTCCACATAGCCATAAAGAGTAGCTCCATACTCTACCACAAGTACACTTATTGAAATGGTCACACATTTTTTTTTCTGTATATAGTTTTTGCATTGAATGTTCAGGGCCATATCAAGCCCTGCCATGGAAAAATGAATGAAAGAGCTAAACAATCAAACTCTGAGTTCACATTTCTCAGGTTTTGCATGGTTTAATGCCATTGGAGAGATTTTGTCCCTGAAGAATTTGCAGGGGGTTGTATGGAAGTGAGGCATTTTCCTGTGGTCCTGGAAAGGCAAGAAAAAGCAGGGAGAGGGAGAAAGGAGGAGTGCCAGTGCATGTATTTTGGAGCAGTAATGGGCAGTTAGGTGTGTCCTAGCACTGCATGATGACACCGGAGCTAGCTAACAGAGGTCCTGGTCAACAACCAGGAAGTTGACTTTGATGGGATTTGGATCAGACTTTTAAGGTCAGTGTTTCAGTTGCTTAAAACCAACCATCACGGCCAGATTAGCCAAAGAGCTCAGCACCTACAGCTACCATTGTGACCCTGTCAGAGTGTGTGGCCACCCCTCCTTGTCAATCTCAGAGGGAGGCCATGCTCCCTCACTCTCCCATCCCTAGAAAGGCAATCTGAAAGGGGGAAATTACCTGTCTCTGTCACCCTGGCCCTCTGAGCTGGGCTGGGCAATAATCAGTCTCTGGGCTCAAGGTCTCAGGCAGGGTGGAGCCCCAAACAGTCTAGGAGCCCAGGCCCTGACACAGGGCAGAGCACCAAACAGTCCAAGGGCTCTGGCTCGCAAGCAGGGCAGAGCAGAAACTAGTCTAGGGCATAATGTCCTAGCCTTGGCAGACAGTAGACCAACACAGGCGTCCTGGCCTCAGCTGTGGAGGTTGCCCAAGGGGTGGGGTTGGCAGCAGGAGGTAGGGGGACCCGGACCCAACCTACTCCACCAGGTCCCAGCCCAGTGCTCTAACAGTGGCAGAGTGTTCCACCACTGGGTCAGCAGGGAATCCAGCCGCAACACACTGACCTGGATTCAGGCAGCAATGCAGATGGACTAGAATCAGCTGTCCCTGGGCAACTTCCTATCTTCCGCTCTGGGTGTACCTGGATCCCTGCAGTGTCCTCTGTTACACCAGCATGCACCAGCAACAGTAGTTCCAGCAGCTCTGGAATCTTGGGTGAGTACTTCAGGCAGCAGCAGTCCTCTTTGGCCTCCTGCTCCAGCAGCCGAGGAGAGGCATCTGTCTTCCTCAGCAGCTCCAGCCCCAACTGTGCTGCAGGGCCCACCTTTTGTACTTCCTGTCCCATCCCAACACTTCGGGCAGGGTGAGTGTGGCCTTCCTGGCCCCATCCACCAAGGGCAGGCGGTGGTTCCTCCCTGTCAATCTCAGAGGGAGGCCACACCCCCTTGCTACAGACCCTGATGGCCACATTTTCAAAAGAACTTAGCAACACCCAGAGTGCCTAGTTAAAGCTGACTTGGTGAGCATTCATGTATGTTTTAATTGGTAACCAATTTTCAGCTACTTCCCCAGATATGCTGCTGGATACAGTATCTGTCCCTTAGCGTTGCCCCACTCTGTCTCATTCCCACTAAATTTGTGGAACCCACAGAATGTTTTGCGACAGGTGAGGGATGATTATCTCCACAACTCTCCATTTGGCAGATTTTGGAAAACAACACTAAAAGGGTGATGTGGAAGTCAAATTTGTGGGGTTATCCATGGTTGAAAGAGGCACCTGAACAATTTTTTAAAACTGAAAAAGTCGTCTTTTTGTCATGTTTGGATGACTTACAATTAGCCAAGTGGAATTTTACCAAACTTTTAAAAAAATAAATGAACAAACACCTCATCTTTAGGGTGAGAAGAACCATGAGACATTTCAGCTCCAAAGATAATTTTGTTTAGGAATGCATGTTAACCAAATTAAGGATTTGGACCTCCGAGATGCAGTGTTCCCTGAACTCTCATTGCCCTCTCATTGCCATCTTGCTCCACCTGTCCAGATATGGCCAATATTATAGGAAATCAGGCATGTGTAATTTAGATCCATTCAAACCTTTCTATTCAATAGTCTTACAAAATGCCATAATCCCCTTTATATTGCAAGGTGGTGACCAAACCCTCATGCATCTGAGGAAGTGGGTATTCACCCACGAAAGCTCATGCTCCAAAACATCTGTTAGTCTATAAGGTGCCACAGGATTCTTTGCTGCTTTTACAGATCCAGACTAACACGGCTACCCTCTGATACTTGAAACCCTCATTGACTTTGATGGGAGCAGGATCAAGCCCAGTATGTTATATAAAGCCTGGCTTTTCCTTGTCTCTCTCGCTACCAATGGTATTTGCAACAAGAGCAAAGCTGATCATTTAATAGAATTCTTTGCACGCTGGCTACAATGCTAGAATTAACTGAGTAACTACATATACTGTACTTTGCCAGAAAAGCCTGGCAGATCCAACAGATTTTTGCTTTGTAAGACAGATTTTGCTGTATTTGTGCTTTTTTTTCATCTCCCCCTGAGGAGTATTAACTCAAAGCAATCACAAGACACCCATCCTTGCTTGCTGCTTCCTGGGCTGCTACTTGTATCTTCTTCATTCCTTACCGCTTCTCTAGCCATTTGAATCATCTTTTTAAACTGTCTTCTGCTCCTCAAATGATAACTCTGTCACTTGGGAAAGGCTAAACATGTAAAAGCATTTTCATTTCTGTAGCATTCACTTTCATTTACTCTCTTCTTTCTATTCAAGTCAAGCAGCACAGAGTGCTGCATAAATAGCAAAGCCTGTACTACATCCAGTTTTGAAGTATTTTTAAAATACAGTATTGAAAAAAGAAGAGACGAACTGCAAGGAAAATGCTAAGCTGCTCCCGAGCCTGATGATGATGTACATATTTTGTCTTGGTTACCTGAGCAATCTCCAGAAGCTTGAATGGATTACAATAATATTCTAACAAGGCTGCAGGCATCATCAACAGCTCTCATCTTCAGAAGATAAGAAATGGAAGAATGTAATTATTTCCATGTAAGCTAAATTCCAGTAGCTGACTGCCATGATAGGGAAAGCCCTGAAAACTTTGCTGTCTTAAATGTTTTGATCTCATATAAAACAAACAGGTAAGTTTTAGAGGCTTCTGTTTTAGTGTGTGAGTTTGAGTGGAAAAATGTGTCTGATATGGATGCAGATTGTGTATTATTTGGATGCTTAAATATGCAGCAATATTTTATATGTTGTCATCTTCTGTTGGCCAGGTTATAAATCCACTCCCTATAGGTTATAAAATTTTGCTACATTGTCTTCAATAATCAAGAATATTAAAAGAAATTCCTAACTAATAAAGGTATTAAAGAACCTGCATGCTTTTGTATATTATAACAGGTAGTTGTACTTGAAGTTAGCTGTTAATCTAAATCTGTGCCTAAAATTTTTTTCATCATATTTCTGCTTGCAGATTGGACTTTCCTAGCTGTTTACCACATAGTTTGTTACTCTAATTAAAACAATGGTAATCATTTGATAGAATTAATAACCTATGTAGATGTGGCTTTCTGTTAAACCTTCTCTTCAGATGGTTTTGATTGAATAGCTCTTCAGTAGAACTATTGAACAGAATAGAACTGTTTTCTAAACTGAACATTCGTGTCACTTTAAATTTGACAGAAGTTCTGCATCTTGTATCATGTTTCAGCTTGCAGAAATATTATAGTAAGCAAGGAGTTTCCTAGCCCTTCATTAGGAATGTAACAAAGAAAGATAATTTGTTTTTCTTCCTTGAAAGGTCAGCTTTTCTCTTTAAATATTGTCACTGAAGCTCTTTTAAAGGTGGGACACACAGTTTCTTGGCTTTTAACAGAAAAGATACAGTTATCATGTTTAAAATATATATCTCTTTGACCATAAATCAATTGCTTGGCAAGTTTTCTCTTAATTAACATGGTTTCCCTGTCATCTGAGAATATTTGCTAGCTTTTAAAGCAATTATTGTTATTAATGGGGAATGTCTTAAGATGGATTTCTTTCTGCAGGAAGATCTACTAAACAAGGCAGCATTGGGTTGCATTATTAATATTCATACTTTTTAAAAGGCAGTAATTATGCTTGTTTGCAGAAAGCAATTAATTTAAACTGTGTTTTCCAATTTGGCTATGATAATTAAAACCAAGCATGCTGGCAGAGAACAATTATACATAAAAAACTATGAATAATTAGATGTGTAATTGACAGAAGACAGGACTATTATCACTTTCTCCCCTGTATAATAATTTAGTATAAGAGCATGAGAAATAGCTCTCATTAAAATCTCAACTGCAGAGTAATCCATGAAAGGGATAGAGATATTAAAACAGAAAGGATTTAAGATGTGCATACACTGTGGTTAAATAATTAAAGACAGAGAGACACTAAAGGACTCAGACTGAAAAGAAGGAGGCAAAAGAGAATATTCAGAAAATAGGTGTGTATTTTTTTTCTTCTTCCTTGTCCTTTTAAAAAAGAAAGGAAACTGTTAAGTGTCATGGGATGGTTTTTGTTTGTTTGTTTGTTTGTTGACTGAGTGGGCCACTGTGAATCCCTGCTCATTATTCATTTGTGTATCTTTGCAAATATTCATCTGTGGACTGATAAACAGCGTGGTCTCAGAAGAGACAGACAAAGGACTCAAGTCAATTTTCACAACAACTCAAGTGTATTTGCTATAAGGTTTAGTGATGGAGGATTTGTTCTGATGACGTTCAGCAGAGGAATGCTCATAAGGGTGCCTCCACTCTTGGCAGCAAACAATTCTGCAGGCATTAACTAACTGCTTGATGAGGCTTGCTCTTATGAAGCAAAAGAAATAGACTAGAGCTGTGGTGGGTTGGTTTTTTGTTTTTTGGTCTTGAAAAGGAAATTTTGGAAAGGAATAGTACATTTAATAGCAATGATGAGAACAGATACTTTAAAAAAAATTATCTTATACTATATCTCTCAAAGTTCACTTTTTTTTCTAGTACCATTTTCCTGCAATACACTTACCCCTGTTTTCAAAGTGTTTAATGATCTTTAGGGATTACCCGGGCTAACATGAGGTATTCAGCCCTCCAAAGAATTTATAAAGCAGCAATCAAAAGTACTAGTATTGAGGTCCCAGTTTATCAATGAAAATTCCACTTGAGCGAATGATATGAATATATTATTTTCTTTTACTTATCCCAATACTTGGGGGATACCCCAGTGAAGGAAATTTCCCCCTTTTTTTCAAAAGACGGCTATTGCTTATAAATGAATATGAAAAAGAAACACTTTTTGCCTGTCTTTTATGCTTATGTTATTAAGCAGTAATATCATTTAATACACACGAGAGCATAACTAAACTTTAATAGGACTAATTTAGCTGATGCCTGTGTAATCCTTCTTTAACATACTGTAATGTTTTTTGCCCAATGGGTATATTGCCAATTCAGAAATAATGTGCATATTTATTCAGCAGCAATAACTGTTGCTCTGCTTAGCTTACTTGAGAGCTTTTCTTTACCTACTGTGAATATGCTTCTGTAGAAAAGGATGTCAGGCAGAGGAGTGCCCTTGAGATTCAGTGAATTCATGCATTGCATGTCCTGTCTTATTACACAGCTGTACAGCAAGATTATGTTTTTTTTCTGATGAGCTTCAGCTATAAATAGAGAATGTGCAAATACATCATTGCATCTCGTAGGCCATTCAAAGAATGGTATCTTAAACTCCTATGGTGTTTTAACATACAAATTGAACCATTTTATGTAAGCAACATTAAATGCATTACTCCTTCTTTCTTCATTTGGTGTAATATGCCGACCAGTTTGGTATGAAAAAGAATACACCTCATAATAAAAGAGGGCCCAAATCTAGAGGTCAAATGGAGTTTTGCCGCTGACTTCAATGGAAGCAGTGTCAGACCCCTCCTTTTGATGCAGAAGTTTGATTAGGCGCTGCTGACCTAGAAAGATAAAATTCGTCTTTCTCTTGTTAAATAAATTGTGTTTTAGCACAAGATGTCACTTTTAAATCTGCTGGTGTTATTGAGGTGTTAGCAGTATTCCACTGATGTGTTTCGGAAGTGTTTTTGAAACAAGGATTTTCTTTTCAAAGAAAAAATCATTTATTATATGTATTTACTGTATGCAATGTGCCTGTAGCAGTAGTTAGATATTCCGATATCTGTGTGCCGGGATACAGTTACTGTATAATATGCTGAATTCTGCTCTCAGTCACACCAGCACAAATCTGGAGTATCTTCATTAAAGCAATGGGAAAATTATGGTTTTATACTGGTTTAAGTGAGAGTAGAATGTAGCCCAAGAAGCCTGGTTCTGCTTCCAGTTACTCCAGTGTAAATCCGGAATGAATTCACCAAAATCAGCGGAGTTGCACCAGTGTAAAGTCAATGTAAGTAAGATTAGAATCAGACCCATTACAACTATATTTTAGATTAAAGTGACAAAGGTAAAAGTAAACCCATCAATTTATAGTCATGAGCTGGAGACTTTTTTTAATCTTTTATTATACACTTACTTTTCAAGTTCCAGTGCAATAGCATTTACTTAAAGGAAACAAGAGCATGGATCTAAAAGTAGACAGGAAAACTACAACCGATTCATAATGCTTTGCTTTTTACCAGCCTTATTCTCCTCTAACTTGCACCAGTTTTTCCCTGATGTAACTACATTAATTTTCTTGTGCACTGGCATAAGTGAAAGAAGACTCTAACCTGTTACCATATGGAATGCAAATACAAATAAGAAGAACTACAATAATAATGTGCTAATTTATTTAGTACTTGCTTGTAAAAATATTTTATTATGTTTTGTTAAATTTAAAGGTATAGGGTAATATTTTTCTGAACATATATTCAAAACAAAGTCAGTTATTCTTTAGATTGTTGTGAAAAGAATGTATTACACAGGTAAATATGACTATACATGTATATTTTTTTCAATATTCTCACGTGGTCAGAGATTTTCCTGTTAATTGCTGATTGCAGTCTTCAAATGAAATCAGTGAAACTCAGATATCTTAGCATTTAAACTAAAAAGGCAAAAAATAAATTTGGTTGGTTTTACTGAAATAGACAGAATAGGAATAGAGATATGGGATATTGAAAGGTCAAAGTTAGAAATATTTCCAGACAACTTCTTCTGATGTATGGATTACTTATTTCACATACTCTTAGTTAAAATTCAACATGTATTGTAAGTTGCACATATTATTTAATACCTAATGATTTCCATGCACTCTACACACCCTTTCAAATATTCTGCAAATTATATTGTTTTTAGACAGGAAATTCAAGGAGTGAGAAATGACAATGATTTTGGCAAGACTGTAATTTACAAGTGGCGATGAAATGGTCTCTTTAATGTATTTACATTTGATAATAGTTAGAATGAAGGTCGATCTTTTGGTATTCTAGGCATTTTCTAAAAGTTATACAAACATTAACACCTCTTGTCTTTTCTCACTTAGGTTTTTTTCTAATAATCTGAAGTCTCCAGATTCTTGTATGCCCAGTTGGAATCACCAGTTGTTGCCTTGTTTCCATTTAGTTATTTCATTGTATTGCTTTGTCCTTCTGCTGCCTTTCATTGGCACTTTTGATGAAATTTGCCTCTGTGCAGAGAGCTAGCTTACATTCCACTTGACCCCAGCTTCCTATAAAAAGAATGGATTTCACAGTATAGAAATAAAATACAATGTAAAGTATATAGAAATACCAGCAGCATATTGCCATTCTTCCCAAAGGCCTTGCTATCTGCAATAAAAACAGATACATACATAATAAACTGGATAACAAATGTGTGATGAAACAATAATAGAACAATCACGACTGATAACTAATGGCTATTGCCAAGAACTATTCTATACTCTGTATATATTGAGTTACTTTCATGCAAGCTCAATGATTTATGTGCACAAAATAGTCAGGGAGACCTCCCCAGCTGTGTCTGTTCCCTGGGTTGAAATCTTGAGGGGCACATGACCCGTGGGCACATGTTTTCTCCTCCTCCTTATACATTTCTATATTTTTTAACCTGACAATGTACTCTTTGCCCAGTCTGTAGTTTTGAGATTTTAGCGTGAGGTCCTCTATGGAACTTCATAAATCATTATACAAGCTCACAATAAAGATCAGTTTCCTTTTTTCTCTCACGCTCTCCCATCACTTCTCCATCGCCTCCTCTCTTCCTTCTGTATAAGCTTTCGGTTTCTTTCAGAAAAGCAAGTGGCACGCTAAGCAGGATCAGCACAGTTGCATCCCTGTCTGGCAATGGATCTAATGGTTATCCCTGGTTCTCATGCTCTTCCATTCTGTGGATCATTTTGTAGGAGAGATATTATCTCATGAAACCCCCTTTCCCCTCTCAATTCATACACATGCACCCCTATCTGCACACACTACCCACCCTACTTCCTTTCCCACTACACTTTCTGTATGTTCTTATGCTCTTTTGGATGACCAGAAAGAGAACCTTGGGCAGTAGATGGAAAACCACTGCCCTATAGCACTGTAGCACTTTCATTGATTTGGGTATATATGTCAGGGAGTAAAGGCCAGGAAGCAATTTAAGAACATACGGAAGTTTCAGAAAATGTTAATGAATTATTTGCTTCAATCACCACCACAAAATATCTATGCTGTCAGTCGTACTCTTATCTGGTAATAAAGATGAGGTACTATCAGAAATGGAGATGTCAAAAGAAGAGGTGCTGTGACAAATGAATAATGTGGAACTGATTATATAAATCAGTGGCCCTTAGGTGGAACGCTGTGTTCAGTTCTGGTTACCCCGTTTCAAAAGCTGAAACAGAGTGGGTTCAGAGATAGGGAGAATGCTAAGAGGCATGGAAAAACTCACAAAATAATATATCAAGGTCCAGCATAACAGAGGATCCACCTCCCCTAGTCCACGAGCACAAACCTCACTGGTCTCCATAGCGTGGCTTTGTCTCCTCTCCACCAAGTAGTCAGCGCTTTATGCAGCACAAAACAGGATATATGTGGTAGCTTTTCAAAAGGGAATTTTATGTGTCCATTTATGTGGCTGCATATTCACATAGTACTTAAGACCCTGCTCTTCCTAATTGTGTGACTCTAACTGAAATAAATAGTGGATCTAGTTTATATCTTTGATAACCATCACATGTATCACATCTGGTATAGGATTTGATGGGGCTTACAATGCCTGTAAGAGTGGGCCAAGTCATAAGGCCATTTCGTGTTTTCTCAGTCCTTACTCAGACAATGGAAGTACTTGTCACCCTAGTATTGCTGTCCTTTCTATCTCATACGCCTCAGGCTGATGCAGAATTTTGACCTTCCTTATTAAGGACCCAATCCTGCGGCTACATTGAAAACAATGGTAATTCTTCCAAAGGAGCAGCTGCTGGAATGCCCCCTAAAAGGCAACTTTCTATAGCTCGTCATTGAATTATCCAGTACTGCTGGCTTAATGCTCAAAAATTATTGGGAAAGCATTTGTGCTGTTTTAAAAACTACAAGTGAGTTAGCTCATGAAATTTTGATTAAATTAACCAGAAGACTGAATAAACCAGTGACAGAATTAAGTTGGATAGCTCTGAAATGCAGACTGTTGGAAATACATCCAGAGAACTGCAAGCTCTATTTTAATTTACAAGCTCTCCTAGTCAGAGAATGTGTCTTACTCTGTGTTTGTGAAGAGTGGTGTAAATGTACAATATGGTACCAGTGATTGGAAATTACACTAATGTCCAGTGAATGTGATTGCAAGAGCATGGCCTCAGCAGTCACTGCTTGGATGGTCAATAGTATAGCGTATTTTGAACCTGCATGCAACTATAATTATGAAAGTTGCTCATTGCTTTAACTAAATGTTTTGCGATATGCATATAGAGCCAGAGGATTAATTCAGCTTTGTTTTCAATGGAGTGCTGTAATTTAGCTACTCCTTTGTCCCTCCCACCCCAGTTCATCCATTTCTCCCTGTGCATGGATCGGTTTTCCTTTGCCAAGCCAGCCCTCCTGACCTAGAGTGCCCCTGTCCAGAGCAGCCCCCACAGGGGTTGTAGACCCAGAGGAATCCTCTTTTGCAGCAGCAGCAACATCACTGTCAGCATGAAGCAGGGCTATTCAGCTGAGTCCTGTCAGTGCAGCATGAAAGGGAGGAGGGCAACCCACAACCTCTCCCTTCTGCATTAATGTGGGCTTTTTCCTTTCCAATGCAAAAATTTGCCAAGATTTCCTGCAGGGCAACTGAACATACAAGTGTGGAGAGATGGAGGTAGGAGAGAGACAGAAACCATGCCCTCTGGATCTTCATCTTCTCAGTGCAGCTACTGCTGAGGCTGTGGTGAAGGTATCAGTGTGACTCCCCAGAGTTAGTTGCTCAGCAACTAGAATCAATTAACTTGCTTTGCAAAAGGTAGAGGGGAAGCCGAAGCTGCTGCCAACGAGAAGGTGGGAGGCTCAGGGTGCTTCAGGATCCCACTCAACCCCATCTTCCCTTAGCCATTGTCCTTTATCCGTTCTCCTTTCCCTACTAGGGCGACCAGATGTCCCAATTTTATAGGGACAGTCCCAATTTTGGGGGCTTTTTCTTATATAGGGTCCTATTACCTCTCACCCTCATCCCGATTTTTTACACTTGCTATCTGGTCACCCTATTCCCTACAGTATATAGATGCCCATTGAACTTAAGGCATGATATCTCCTAAACTCTCTTTATCTTTAGGGGCTTTGCTTTTATACTTAATGTATTCCTTTATTTACTTCTTTATTTTTGCCAAGAATTCTCCAAAGCTAATCTAGAATTTCTAATGCCCACGCTACTTGGGAAAGAAAATGGATAGCTGATGTCTTGGTAAGATGGTTTCAAAGATTCCTTAAGATTACAAGGGTTGGGAACCATGTGGGAATCAGGAATGTTTGGGTTTGATTGATTTGGTTTGTTTTACAGTAACCAGCTCTCCCTACATGATGAGATCAAATAGATCATATTGCTTACTGTGAACCATATATATAGAGAGGGAGAGAATGCATTATTTTTTCTTTGCATAGTAATTTCAGGGCTTCAGTAAAGTGTTTTCTTTCTTTCCCTCCCCCTTCCCCTTTCTTTCTTTGATTTTCTTTGGAGTCCCTCTGACACCACATATCTGGGAATGAAGAGCTTCTCAGAGCTGATTGGAAATGGCATTGCTGCACTGAAACGTAACTGGAGGAAATACATCTCCCGAAGAAGAAAATATAATGCACTTTAAGGATCTGACTTCTGGTGAAAAATTCAAGCCTAGAGAAAACTTGCCTGCTTTATTAAGAAGAATGGGTTGGACAATCTTCTTCAGTTCCAAAAGATATCTGAACGCCATGCTGAGCTTAATCTCTGCAGCATGCTCTGTGCTTCTCTTCTCCTCCTGATGCACTGCATGGTAAGGCCTTTTCCTTCCTTATCAGTAACACTTTTGGTATGCTAAGAGTTAAAAACAAAAGGAAAAAAAGAATGTTTTATAACCTGGTTGTTTTCAGGACTGGGGATCCTGATCACTACAGCAGTTCTCACTGACATTTTCTTTCTTATGTCCAGGTGTGTGTGTGTGTATTGTCAATTGTGCATTGAAATGGGTTTCAAGAGATTTGTAAAAAGTTCCAGACTAAAGTTGCCATTTAAGAGTCTTTTTTGACATTTTTCCAAGAGTATGGGGGTGTTTGTGCAGGATGAAATATGCTATATCTTTCCAGTACTTCAGCTGTGTTTGACCATACAGTACTGACAGCTAGAAGACAAAATCAGAAGGTTAAAAGGAAAAAAAACCAACACAACTATGTGACCAGTTTCTAACAACTTTTGGTTAAGTAAGTAAAAGCTATAGCAGGGTTTTGAAACAAATGCCATTTTTTAAATGCAAGATTGTAGGGATGATAGATTCTCCTCATTTTGTTCCTTGTGAGCAAAGAAATGTAAAGTGCATAATTGCGCATACACAGATGCTGGGGTTAACAAATGGGGTGTGTGGAAATGCTGTGTTTTAAACATTACAGAAGGTTAGAAATAAGTTGCTTGACTAGTCCTATAAAATTACTGTTGTAAAATTCATAGAAAAGCTCTATGTGCAAATTGTTTCATAGGAAATTATTTTTGTCATGTGTTAATGAGATTGTTTATGCTGATTGCAAATGGGTACATTACTTCTCACGAGGCTGTTATGAGGCTTTGTTCATCTACAGTTGTAAAGTACTTTGAGATCCTTAGGTGGAAGGTGTTAGAACCTGCATGTGGTGTTACTAATCAGCTATTTGACCTGCTAGTAATACTACAGTCAGGAAATCACCAAGCAGAGCAGAAATCACAATCCCTGGGAAGGGAAGTGCAGTTCAGTTCTTCACAAAACACAATTCCTTTGGATCTTCATTCTGAAAATCAGGACAAGATTAAGAGGTGAAAGTACTCATGGGCATGTTATTTCCCTGAAGGATGTTGTGTGATTGGGAACACGCTCAGTCCTTCTCCACGCTGGTTGGCCACTGAGGTTTGGGAAAGACAGAGTGGCGACATCTGGAGAAGTGAACTGTAAAAAGGATCTCACGCTGCTCTCGTTTAAATCAATGGCAAAAGAAAAAACAACCTTGATTTCAATGGGAGTGGGATTGGGCCATTAGTGGATGTGCTTGGCAGATTTCATGTGACTCAACAATGTAACTGGAATGGAGGGTGATGGTTTCCTAGCAACAGCTCTAAAAGTCAGAAAGGCTCCAAAGAGCCAGGCCAGGCCAGATCCGACCCTAGGCCAAGTGATGCCAGGATAGTTATAAACAAGGCTGAAGACTTAAAAATCTGACAGATTTGCCAAGTCTCACCAGTACAAAGGAAGGCTCCCTTCTCATTTTGGATCAAATTTTAAGGCAGATCTTAACACACCTCACTCTTTTATGATGAAGAATTTTACAAGGTTTGTGTCAGAGAGACCCTGCAACTATCACTCATTCAAATTTTCACAACTGGAGGTAGCCCAGATCATCAGAGCACATTCCTGAAATCTGACAGTACTCAAGAGAACTTACACTGATTACAGAAGCAAGGGTTGGGCCCCAAATATGCACATACAACGAAGTAGATTTTCCTATATTTTTCTATTTAAAATGTACTGAGAACAGGGGTCATAACTAAAATCATTTAAAACTGGAAAAATGCAACTGCTATGCTCTGTCTTGCAATCCTCACGCTTGCAAGAAGTTCTTATTTACACAAGTAGTCCCTCTTACTACTCATGTGAACAAAGGTTGCAATATTGGACTCTAACTATGGGTCTAATCTTACAAATTCTTACTCGTCAGCAATTCAGTTGTAATCAATGGGACAACTTGTGAGTAAATCAGTAAAGATTTTTTAATATCAGCCTCTTTGTCATGGCAACAGAATTGTTAAGCTTTGGGCATAATTTATGTTTCAGTTCTTAACAAAGTCATTCTTTCTTTTGCCCACATAAATCTTTCTTTACCATATAATTAGGAGAAGTAAAACAAGTTAAGAACAGATTTTTCAAAGTTTTTCAGCTTTCTTTTTTCAATGTATTCAATAAAATTTCCTCTTATTATTGGTCTAGAATTGTGAGCAAAAGTTTCTGATTTGAATAATTAACTGCCTTATTTATTATCATGACACTATTGAAGATATTAGTGAGGATTATTATGGATTTCCACAGCAATCCATCAAGAAAAAGTGCACCTATTAAAAGGTGTTCCTGAGATCTGTATAAGAACATGGTACTATTAAACATAAGTCGGTTCTATATGTTTTCCAATAAGTTAAATGTATTAGTTTCTTATTTATGTTTAATAATTAGTTGTTCACTAAACCCTTGCATATATTTTATCTGTAGGTATGGAAATATAATAATGATTATAATTATAGTTGCATACAGAATAAGTATGTGCATTGACCCACACAAATTAAACAGAGCATATATACTTTTTCACATTTTATTTTACATGCTTACAGGAATATGTATTGTTAGTATAATTATTATAAAACAAACAATTATTACTTGGTTCTAACTAGCAAGGAGTGGGACATTTCCAGAATACAAAGAGTACAATAAAATGTTGATATTTAGTTATGCTGTAAAAATTTGGGGAGAAAATCAAATGTTACACTATATGTGGAAATCAACCTTTAAAATGTATCATATACCAAATGTCAACACTTTAGCAGGACTATTTTTTTATTCCTAAAATAACGATGACATATAATTAACAAGACTAAGTTTGATCATATCGTATTTGTAGTTGTAAGGACATACACTATTTTGACACAGAAGCTTTTGTACATAATACTGAAATCTTCATTGTCATTTTTTCCGAAGTTCTGATACCAGTTGGTGTTTGTTACTGAGATTTAGAACACACTGTCTACAGTGCCATTTCATCCATTTACTTTAAGGCCGTTGCACAGGGGCTGTATTTAGCTCACCATCTCACTATGTATTCTAAAGTTGATGAAATCTAGAATCTTAAACAATATGGGTCTGATTCTGCAAAGACAACGTCAGTTAGTCCCTATGCATGTAATTGTTTCCATGGACTTGCATGGGATTACTCATTGGACCCTGCGTTAATGGGGCTGTGATCACATATGTTGGAACTATTTTGTATACTTACTGCATAGGTTGTATTCAAGAGGTATATACTTAACAATACAACACATATCCGATTTCTATGTATGGAATGCCTTTCCCAGACCAGGTCACCCCCACAGTCCTCATTCAAGTCCCTCTAAAAAGCTATTTCTTCCAGAAAGCCAACAAAAAATAATGAGGCTGTGACTTACTTTTGTATGAACAGGAAAAAATATGCACACAAAGTTATCCCAACCTCTGGATTAGAAAACTGTAATTTTCATCCCAATGTAAATTACATTGTGTGAATGTTTTTGTTCCAAATCAGGACAAATGGTTCTTTGCAGGGAAGGATTGTCATTAGCTTTTTGTATTGTACACCACTGAGTACATCATCTGCATTAAAGAAATATTAATGATACTGAATAGCAGCTAATATCTATTTTAGGTCTGTGGGAGACATACATTATTGTTACCATTAATTATTTTTATTATAGTAGTGCCTAGAGTCTCCAATCACGTGTAGGACCCCGTCGTGCTAGGAGCTCTGCAAACACACAGTAAGAAACAGTCTTAAATAGACAAGAGAAACACAGGGTGAGAGAAAGGAAGTATCACCACAAGACCATCCTTCCTTTCATTAATTTTCCTCTCAATGATTTGCATTCAGACTTTTAGATTTAATAATTTTAGTGGGGTTTTTTTTAGGTAGCAGATATGAAAGGGAATTGCAGATATATACTTTTAGTGTTGGAATAAATATGTCCCGGGTATTTTAGATCTCTCCTAAAGCATTCCTTTTAAATATAAATGCTAATTCTGTAATTGATTTACTGTATATAGGCGTTAAGTCCTAGATTCAGTAGAAAATTTGCAAATAGAAAAATCCTATATGGGCTTCATCAGCATGGGGGGGAAGGCTATGCGGGGGTAAGAGAGAGGAGAAACATCCAGTTGTGAAATTAGAAGACTGCCCATTTATTGTCAGGAATTTGTACAGGACATTATTAATACAGTACTTGTGCACAAAATGGTGGCACAGAGAATATGACAAATAAGAGAAGTTTTTAATAACCTCATTGAGACTCCTCTATCCAAGGTAATCTTTAAGATTTTGTTTCCTTTATCAGAAGGAAAAAAAATAAATGATGTGACTAAAAACAACTTGATGGCAAAAATACATCAGAGACTGAAGAAAAAACACTTTGTCATCTTAATACCATGCAATAAAAATATTTTATCTCTGGTGGGAAAAGTTCTCTGTAAATATGTCAGAGTTTTGGAAATAATTCCACAGTCATATATCCCTGAAAGCATAAAGGCATGTGCCTACCTGAGTGAATGGGGATACCACTCCATGTGTGATTCAGCTACAGAAGATGGAGAATGTTATTCTTATCCATATTAACTAGACATGAATGAATTAGGAGGGGGAAAGTTAATTAAAAGTAACTTTCTAGCTGGAAATCACACACACTGAATGTAATGTGAGTATTTTGTTCCTGAGAAGTATTAAGTAGAGGAATGGAAACATGCACTGACAGGACAATCACACTCTTTTGACATTCCTAATTAGTTTACTGTGGAAGAGAATATAAAAGAATGTCTGAATCCAGAATGCTCCTTTTAAAAGTCTGATTATAGGTCAGAGCAGAGATATTTGATCCAAAATATTATTCTCTGTGTTTAATGTATGGAGCTCAGGGCTGAAAATAAGGATACCGGTATTCTGTTCTCACCTTGAAAAGTGCCATGCCACGTCACCTTGGGCCAGTTACTTAATATTGCCTTGGTTTCCCCATCTCTAAAATAGAGATAATAATACTTACTATAATTACCCTAAAAGGAGTTATGAAAGACCTATCCAGTTAAATTTAGTAAAATATTCAGAAGTCCTTGGATGTAAAGTTCTATAAAAGTACTAAGTATTAACATTCAGCCCAGTTGATGGAAATAGGACCAAACTTAAGCAGTTGAGGTACAAGGTGGATGTTAAGTGGGAATAAAAAGAAGAAATCTGAAGACCAACCCAGACAATCAAGACAAATAATAAGATCTTATTTAAGAAGATTAGAAGTTGAGGCCTGTAGAAAAGTTAGTGGACCACTAGGTTTTAAAGATAAAAAAAGGTTGCAGAGAAGTTAAATGGTGTATTAATCTTTACCATAGAGCAGGATGGAGAAATACCTGTCCCAGGATTACTTCTTCAAGACAAAGGACATAGATGAGTCTGATATGACGGGGGCCATACCAGCATGACCTTTGTAAATGTAAATCATGCCTCTATTACTTGATGCATGCCTAAGTCAGAAAAGAAAAATGATGTATTGTGCATTCTTAAGACTCCTGACACTTTTTATCAGATTCAATAGTACCTAATTTCACAAGTCATCCCATAAAAATCAGTGGGACTGTTTGTGAAGTAAAGTGCAACTAACTCAAAAGAAAAGTATCAGAAACTGTTCCTGATGAAAAATTGTATCAGGACCAAGTTTGATGCTTGAAAACAAAACCATATTTAAATTTGTGGAATGCAAATGTCAAGACAGTGTATTTTAAAGTCTGATTCATGTATTTTTTCATGTGTACCTAAATCAAAAAACAATTTTGTTCAAAATTTCAGAGTAGCTCTGTGCTGCAAAACCAAACATAGTTAAATTCCCTGCAGTAGGAGATTTTGAGAGCATTTGTTAAAAAATACTAGAAATAATGGCTTTTAATGGAATACCCATCTTGAACTTTATTATACTGTTGCTTCCGTGATGCTAAAAAGAAACACAGCCTGTTCCCGATCCCCATATACTGAAGATCAGAACAGTAGCCTAAAGGTCATCCATTCCACTGCTGTCCTTTCTATTTTGTTTCCATGCACCGATGTTTCCGAGGCTAGGACATGCCATATTAAAGGGTGGGCATTGCATCAAAGTGCAGTATGGCTTGGTACAGATGGATGCATTTTTTAAACACTGCAGCATTTGACAGTATACATTGTAACTGCTCCTTTGGAACCCTTATAAAGTATTGTTACTTCAATTCTTAATATGAAATTGTTAACAGTATCTTTGACGTGTTATAACACATGCTTTAGAGCACTGCAGGATATCTTGTCATTGGAAACACCCCATAGGATGAATAGTGTTAGTGAGTTAGTGCAGTTGAGCTTATGGAAGTAGACTTGGTTAGTCCCATCTGATCTGACTTATGAGGTACTAAAAATCCCGCATCTGGCTATGCATTATATCATTAGCTGGTTTCCTTTCCCAACGGGAATTTCCCCCCCTGTGATTAATTCTGTAATGCATTTTAGCATACAGTGGACTAATGTTAGTCCTCATTGACTTTAGTGTTGTTGCACCTGTGCACAGAGAACAGCATGTAAGCCAGTATATTTCGTGTAAGATAGTTGCTATTCATTTTAACAATGAAAATATAGAAGTGGAGCAGTGTAATGAGCAGAGATGTCTTGAACACCTGTATTTGATTGATTCAGTTGGAGTGAAATTCACCCGGGTACAGAGGAACCATGCAAAGCTCCTTTCACTTAAGCACTATTGTGGGATTGTGCAGGAGTGGGGAGAGGTTTGAATATGTGCGTGTGTGGTAGGCAGACCATCCTGCATGTGAAGGCTTCCACACCCGGTGTGCCATGTTGGTGGTTTCCACCCTACTCGCATTCTCCGCCATAAAATGACTATATTTCTACCTCTGTGTCAATTATAAACAACTGTAGATTGGGTCAGCCAACAGATTTTGTAGGATTCACTTGCATTATTTACTGTATTGTTGAATGCTTAAAAAAAAAGGTCAGTAAAACTGAAAAAGAAAAGAAAAGAAATTAAAATTAAAAAAAATGAAGCTGAAACAGCAGTAAATCTTCCTTAGCTGGAGGATGATGCAGCCAATGGGATTCCAGTTTGGTGTTTTTGACAGCTAAAAGAAATAGAAAGCAAAAATTAACAATTACAAGTCAGGACAGAAAACAGAATGAAAGTAGCACACAAATATAGTTGAAGGGGCTGAGAGGGGCATGGCATTTGATAGATAACAATATGCCTTTTACAGAGAGGTGTTTGTAGAGCACTTATTCTTCAAATCTCAAATTTTCTTGGTACTAATTGCCACCTAGCAGGAGTGAAGGAGAAGGAGCATGTATTTTACCTGGCTATGGTGAAAATCATGTGATGGAATAAAAAGTCTGACACTTGTGCACAGGATCTCCCCAACAGTGCATACTCTGTGGAAAGGAGTGTTTGTAATTGAGGGAATTCATTTAAACAGAAATAATAATGAATAATTAATATAATATCTAGCTTGTATATAGCACTTTTCATCAATAGGTCTCAGTGCTTTCTCAGAACCATAATATTTTGCACTTCCATACTGACATAGATCAAAGAGTCTCAATCAGTTTCACAAACATTAATGAGCCTCAACACCTGACAGAGAAGTCCACAATAGAGATTACACTAGATGCTATCTCTGATGACTCCTAACCTTGTGCATTAGCCACAAGACCATCCATGTGCATACTAAAGGCAAACACATATGCTTTTTGACTATATTTTCTTGAGCCCCAGGGATTGTAAGGCTAGTTAAGCCATTTCCAGAGTGGGGATGACTTCATAAGCAGGAGGAGTGTCACCTAACTTCCATGGAAGACATTTAAGAAGGCTTATGCAGGGGCCCTCACCAGCAGCACATCTCTGGAATTAAATTTCTCACACTTGTAGTCTAGGTTGTTTGAAGCAAATTTTGACAGTGTGCTGTACTCAAAGGGGTGGTTCTTGGATCATTCCTGTGTGGGTTTGAATTGTACTGAAGATCTCTGAGAATTGAACATCCCAAAGCTTTTTCTTGGATTTTGTGGAGTATTTTTGGTATGAAGGATGTGTAAAGGGATGTGTATGTGCCTACAGGATCAGTCAAGGAAAGTTGCTTTTGGAAGTGGAAGCAAGTCACTGTAGGTTCAGGCAAAAGTCCACCATCCCAGGTTTCTCTTCCTTTTGTTCCCATAGCACAAAGAGCCATGAGAGCAGACATTGCCCCCAACCCCAAGCTGAGCAGCACTGTGGGCAAATGTCTCTACCTAGTTTGGAGTTGCTCTTGGAAAAAAAGTAAGTAAGTAAAAGAAGAACTGAGCAAAGAAGTGAGTAAGGAATTAGGGAGATAGGAAGAAAAAGAAGTCTTGAGCTTTGGAAGATATGTTTTTTGATGTCCTCGTTAGCAGGCATCTCTTTCATAGAACTATAGTCAAGCACATTGGGGAACAACCTTGCCTTTCTGTAAATCAGCTGTTTTTCTACCAGCGTGGCTGAAGATTGAGAGAAAGGAATGATCTGAATCTATCATGGGACCCCGTGCTAGGGCTGCTTTTTGCACAGATCTCTCTAGCATTATTGGAGCTCCAGGAACCCCTCCACAGACTAGACTGTCCCCTTCCAGAAAGTGCTGCTAGCTACCTCCATAGCTCCCAGTATGATTTCACACATGCACATGAAATGTAAGCAACGGTAATTACAGTGCAGGGGGATATTATGTCTCCCTAGACAGGTTTCCAAATGACAAAATGAATAGAAATACTGGATCCATAGAAAGAAAACATCCATTGTTAAAATCAATTGACAGGCTTGTATCAAGAAAAAGTTCTTTGACTCAACCCAGTGTCACTCCTGCTGTGATTTTAAATTGGAGTTTGCCGAGTGAAGCACTCAGATTTTATTTAAAAAGTAAAGTCAGAAGTGTTAAGCCCCTCTGGCTTAGGTTTTTAAAATAGAAGAAAGTGAATATAGTTGTTGTACAAATAAAGCCTTTTAACCCCTTAGCTCCTGGAGTCTGTGATTCTGGCACAGAATCATGTCTCTTGATGTCAGGCACATGTCTCTTGATGTCAGGGGTTAAAAATATCTCACTGTGTAAATTCCCCATGCAACTTGTCTTTAGGATTGCCAGTTTTGGTTGGATTTATTCTTGGAGATTTCATCACATGATATAATCTTTAATTATCATCACATGACATAATCTTTAATTAAAGATTAATCTTTAATTCCTGGAGACTCCAGGCAAATCCTGGAGGTTTGGCAACCCTACGTTGTCTTTAGAAAATTCTTTGTCCCTTCCTATCCTATGAAGTGATAATCACTGGCTGTGATTCTCCCCAGAATTGGCAGCATTTGACTTTGTGCTGTTTGCATATCAGATATCGAAGTCTGTAGAGCATTTGGGGACCAATGAAGCTGAAAGGTGCAGTTCAAATATAAGATTGTTCACGTTTCTGAGCCCCACAGATGGATGTAGCAGGGAGCAGATTGTAGGATTCTGCTGCCTAGTTGGTGCAAGTGGAGAGATAGGGCAGGTTCCACATCAAAAGACTCTGAGGAGAGGATGGCTTTTACTAGAGATCCTGCCCCTGAAGGACTGGCTGGTAATGGCCACAGTGCCCTATCTCCCACCACCACCAAAAAGCTGTGGAGGAGAGGAGGGTGTGAAAACTAACCTCCCTTAGGAAAGCAAACATCAGAGAGACCAGGGGCTAGGGCTAAGGATGTGTCGGTGAGGTTTGGGAGAGGCTGGGGACAGCTGAGTCTGTGGAGATACAAGGCAAAGGGTAGCTGGCTAGTGCAGAGGGTAGCCTGTCATGTGTGAATGGCAGGGCCTGGGAAGTTCTGGGGCTGGGTAGGGAGGGAGTACTGTGAGAAAAGTGTGCTCCTGAAACTGGAACCAAAAAAAACCCTTTAGAGATTTTGCTTCTGCATCAGGAGGAAGGGGAGAGAGCTGGACTGGAGGTTTTGGTCCATTCTGGTAAATGTGGTAATTTCTTTACATCTGTTATTGGCATTGATAATTAGTGAGGTGGTTAAAAAAAAAGTGGCGTTGAGGGACTGGGTAATGGTATATGAAATCTGGGTTTCTGGTTAGGCAAAGCTCAGGAAGTGGAATATTATTACCATTTAAGGGGTGTTTGGTGTTCTCTGTGAAATAAGCAAGTGGAGGAGTGCCCACATCATAAAAATATCCCCCCACTTGCAACCTTGTTGTTTCTGGCAAGGATTGGATGAGTATGAAGACTGAACTACCCTCTCACTCATAGAGAGATGATAATCTCCCCAGTGGATGTCTGAGAATTGTTAGCTGGCAGTGTACAGAAGATGGCATTGCATGTGTATGATCTGTGAATAAATAAAGAACTTAACTTTTCAGCAACTTTAAATTAAGAAAAAGGGTGGAAATGCGAGGGTGAAATCAGAATTTTTCAAAATGTCAACATTTTAAGGAAATTGTGAATTTTACATAAGTTTGCAATGCAACAACATCTTGTGGTCCATCCACTATGACTAAAACACTCTGAGATGTGCATGCATTTTGTGAGGTGAGGCCAGATATTAAAACAAAGTACTCTTAAGTGAAAGAATCATTCAGAGGGGCATGGGCCTGATGGGGGCACCGCTCAGTGAGACCTGAAGAAAGATGATATTACCTATGGCTTGGAGACAACCCCTGTGCTCCTGACTAGCCAGAGGCCCACTGCTGAGTACCTATGTCTGTAAGGTGGAAAGACATTGTAACACCTGCTACATTTTCACTACTTTGTTTCTCCTGTGTGTAGTGCATGAAAATGATACTTGCTGATGCTAGTTCGAATCTACTGCTAAGCACCAGAGTGGTCCATATAGAGCCTGATCCAAAGCAAAGCCAGTGGAAGTCTCTGTTGATGTTATTGGACATTGGATCAGGCTCATAAAGAGTGGGAGATGCCAAGGAAGTAATTAACAGTGTAAATGGCTCAGAGGAACTAAAAATGCTTAGTTATTCATGATCAGTTAGCTCCACCTATGACTAGGCTATCTCCTACGGCTGGCATTTTTGCAGCAAACAGACTTTGCATCTGATAAGGTAGGTAGTTTCAGTAGGGATCTGCTTGCACAGTGCCTGCAATCATTAGTCCGCAGTTTCTAATCCCCTTCAATATGTTTTATTCACTCATTTGTGTACCAAAAGAATATGCACTTTAGCGAGCAAAAAAACCCTGCACATTATACTTGCAGTTGTTCTCCTCCTTCAAGTCTCAGGAGCCATAGATCAACTACGAGTGTTTAGTGACCTTCTGCCCGAGAGTGTACAGCCCCTGGGTGGGTCTAACTTGTGTGGCTGGCACTTATGTAGCAGATAATCCAAGATGACACTGACCTTGGCAATCTTATGGGAGAAATACCCTCAGTAGGATGAACTGTTATTGCATAATTTCTTCAGTGTGGTATATTAGACACACAACCATGGTTTTCATCCACATCAGTGTATGTTATGAGTTTTCCATCTATGCTACCATTGTTGTACAGATTTCACGGAGGCCAACAAAAATATAAATCACATTCTCCACCTTTGTTCCCGCATTGCCATTGGACAGTGGATTAAATTACGTATGCAGCAGATTGACTTGTTAAAAACATATGTGCCAGATCCTCAGCGGGTGTAAGCCGGTGAAGCTCCATTGTTTTTAATAAAGCTAACTCAGTTTACAGCAACTGGAGATCTGGTTCAGTGGATAGGAACTTGAACTGGAAGCCAGAAAAACTGTACTGCATTCCCAGCTCCTGAAAAGCTGTAAGTCACTTTCCTGCCCTAGATCTCAGTTTCTGCATGCACATGTGGCGATAATGATAGTTACCCTACTTTGCAAAATATTGTAAGATCTATGACTGAAAAAAGCTTTCTTACATTCATCAGTACAACTGTCTCTTTAGCTTACATTGTGCCATAGCTCCAAGCACCATAGTATCTATCATCACTGCAGTATTCTACCTTCTCCCTTCTCAGGTTCTAGGACTCTCTGCATATTAAGGAGGCACCAGTTGTAGTTATATGGTTAAGTATGAGGTGAGCTTTGAGCTTAAAGCAGGGATTCAACCTCTCTTTTATGCAGGAAAAATCAGCAAATCCTCATGAAAATAATAACACAATCTGAGAGGATGAATGATTTTTTTGAGAATTAGCAAGTTTCATCCTCAGTTGCAAACCGTTTTTGTCCCAAATGATGTTAATAATGGACTAAAGCAGACATTTCAAACTTCTGTATAATTAAAACTCATAAAATCTTGTGAACAGGCAATATATGAAGAATTATTCTATGATTACAGGTAATCCCCCCCATTCTTCTTCGTAACTCAGTTTCTCCTTCAGCAGAGATTGCAGATAATGTTCTACAACAGAGAATTCCATGAGGAACTGCCCTCTTTTGAAATGGCTACCATTTCCTATAGTTCTCCATTGGACTGACTGAGGCCACAAGCTGCCTTTTGCCAAGATGGCCTCTGCTCCCATTCACCTGCTGCTCGCACTCTTTCTGTTCACCTCCTTGGAGCATAGAGATTTCCCATCTTCCTTGAGGGCAGTTTTAATTTATTCCTATTACAAATAATGCCATTTTAATGGAGTGCATCTTGAATCAAGGCAGCTTGCAGCAGTCTCATTGATAACAATATGATATAGCAACTATTTTGAGAGAATGCAATTCTTCAGGAGTATCTTGGAAGGAGAAGATTTTATGCATCAGCCTCTGCTGACTGATGATTCCAAGGCCAGAAGGGACCATTGTGATCATCTAGTCTGACCTCCTGTATTAACACAGGCCATAAAACCTCCCCAAAATAATTCCTAGAACAAATCTTTTAGAAAAAACATGCCATCTTGATTTAAAAATTCTCAGAGATGGAGAATCCACCATAACCCTTGGTAAATTGTTGCAATAATTAATTACTCTCACCATTCAAAATGTATTCCTTACTTTCATTCTTACCAACTCTAGCTTCAAATTGCAGCCATTGGATCGTATAAATTTCTCTGCTAGACTGAAGAGCCGATCATTAAATTTTTGTTGCTCATATAGGTACTTATAGACAGTAATCACATCACCCCATAACCTTCTCTTTGTTAAGACAAATAGATTGAGCTCCTCAAGTCTATTACTGTCAGGCAGGTTTTCTAATCCTTTAATCATTCTCGTGGCTCTTCTCTGAACCCTCTCCAATTTATCAATATCTTTCTTGAATGTGTACAATAGGGACTGAACACAACATTCCAGTGGTTGTCACATCAGTGCCAAATGTGGAAGCAAAATAATCTCTCTAGTCCTACTCAAGATTCCCCTGTTTATGCATCCAAGGATGGCATTAGCCCTTTTGGTGACAGCATCACACTGTGGGAGCTCATGTTCGTTGATTATCCACCACAACCCCCAAATCTTTTTCAGAGTCACTGTTCCCCAGGATTATGTCCAATATCCTATAAGTATGGCCAACATTCTTTGTTCCTAGATGTATAAATTTACTTTTAGCTGCATTACACTTTCAGTTTTGAAAAATAAGTGCTAAGAGTTGTTGCAAATAATTAAAAAGATATGCTTAGCAAATGTTCCTATCTACAGATTATTCACCACACCAATTTTCCATGATCCTGTGCTCTTCCTACACACAAGGGACTTCTGGTAGCTATTAACATCCAATAAACTCTAACCAAAGATGGGGATAGAGAAGCATCTGTGCCTCTCTGAATTTTTATGTCACCCAAGTAATTTGACTATTTTACTTCCTAATTGATAAGTGCCTTTTTCTTACCTATGATATTTTTAAAACAATCTATTATATGTTATTCAAAGATCTGTGTAATAGATCGGGGTCAAATTTGGGGCTCTAGGTTACACTGGTGTAAATCCAGAATATTTTGCTGTAAGCTGTGGCGTTACTCCAGATTTATCCAAGTGTAACTGACAGCAGAATTTGGCTCAATGTCTATAACTGAAAATGTAACTTAACTTTCATTCTTCTCTCTAAATCCTTAAAAGAGTGCCTTTAGTGCAAGGTCGCAAGAAAATACTTTTAGTTTTATGGGTAAATTCTTGCTTTTATTCCCATTTTACATGAGCATTGTTTTAAATTACTGACACTACATTAGAGTATGTCAGGATGCATCAGATAAACTGATACAACCTACTATGTCCTTGAGGCAATATGATATATATGTTGCATTACATTAAACATCAAAATATGTTCTTTATATAGTACACTAGCCACTGCAGACAGAAAAATGGTACAGGTTATTATATATACAGTATAGTATTGGAAGCCATCTGCAAATCTAGTAAATCTCTAGACAAACTGTATATTTGCAAAGGGACTAATACTGGACCATAGACAAATATGAAAGGGCTTTGCTTTGCCAGCTAGATCTACATTGCATTGTTTATTATGAGAAAGGTCTAATATTAATTTCATTTTTTCAGGGGCCATGCTTTTCTAAGGAGACTTAGACTCAGCATTGCAATGCATAACGTTTAGGTGCCTGCCACCTAGAGGAATCCATTGCTCTGAATTAGGTGCCTAAGCTCCCTATACAATGTAGACTTCTCCCCTTTGTCCCAGTCTCCCCTGTTCCTGGCTACTTCTTCCAGACTCTTCGCCTAGTTAGTACCAGTATGCCCCAAGACTTTGTCAGCTATGTCTGCCTTCACTGCCATTCTCCCCAGGTTCCTAGTCCCAGTCTCTCAGTTCCTCATCTAGTCTCAGGGTTTCTCCAACCCCAACCAACTGGCTCCCACTCCCGCCCATTTTCTTAATCAGCTATTCTTTTCTGTATAGGTAAGGACGTATACCTTATGCTCATGGATGTAGTATCTGAGTGCCTTCCAGTAGTGCATTAAAATGATGTAATTATATGTCTGTCAGATATTGCTTGTTCACTGTCCGTCTCCCAGGTGATAAAGTGTGTGAAGAGGCGTGTCTTGTTTTGGTGTCCTCCCAGCTCCCAGTCCTCCCTATCTCCTGCTCACAGTTTGTCTCCCATCCTCCAGTTCCAGTCTCACAAGACTCCTTGTGCATCCCCTTGCTCCTGCTTTTGTCTCTTTTGCATACAAATCACATAGCTTCCTCCCCCACACTGCCTGGGTGCCAGCCGGGGGCTAACTGAAAGCATAGGAGAAATGCTATCGTTTTTAATGCCTGACCCATAGCAGCTGGGAGCAGCAATTAGAGGGAGTCTGGCTTCACCCCACAGCCATACGATGGAGCATAGAATCATAGAAATATAGGAATGGAGGGGGCCCTCGACAGGTCACTTAGTCCAGTTCCCTGCACTGTGGCAGGACTAAGTATTGTCCCTGACAGGCATTTGTCTAACCTGTTCTTAAAAACCTCCAGTGATGCAGATTTCACAACCCCCTTAAGTATTTTGTTCCAGCATGCTCAGTCACTCTGTGGTGATGGTGGGTGGGTAGTCTGGTAAGCACCAGAAGCTGTGAGGAGTAAAGCATGCTCAGTTGCTGTCTGAGGATGCCACATGTACAGCGTGGTCAGCACTAGAAGCTGTGAGGGGCTTGAGCATGCTCAGTCAGAACGGAATCTTTGGACATTTTAGCTGCTAAAATCAAAGTCTCCACTGAGCATGTGCAAACTGATCTTTTTTCAACTTGGCCAAATGTGGGCAAATTTTGACAGGGACAGCAAAAGGCAATCTCTCCAGCCAAACTTCAGGGGAGTTTGTCCCTGCTCCAAAGCAGGAGGGCATTAGATTTTTTCACAGAAGAGGTCTCAAGACTTTTTTAACCTGGGCAAAACATATGTTTGCCCAGCCTTGTTCTTAGAAATAGCTGAATTGTTTTGGCTGAAATTAAAAGAAAAGAAAAAAAAATCATCCTGAGGCTTGCATGAAAAAGTTCAGCCCAAACTGTTAAAATCTGGCAAAGTTTTAAGCAACTGAAAACAGGGTCTTATAATGGGAAGTGTTGGTCAACCTGAATAACATGAGGTGTTACCAGCCACGGCTATAGTTAGTTTTCAGAGCAAAGACACGGGTGGAACTGAAAGCTGAGTATTCAAGCTATATACATGATTGCTATATACCTAAGATAGAAGCTGCATTATAAAGTGTTTTGTTATGTTGCTAGGTGTTTTGATGACAATTCTACCTATTTGTACAAAGCAGATGATAGTATTCTTGTTAAAGGAAGACTCACCTCGTAATTCCATTGCAAAGTGCTTCTTCATTTAAAAATAGTTTGTCACGCTAAGGGCCAAATTATTTCCTGGTGTAACTTGAAGTCAGAGGAGTTACACCAGTCAAGAACTGGATTCCAGATTTATATTTATTTCTTAGCTCTTACTACAGAAACAAAAATGTTCTTCTATGAATATTTTTTTAAAATGTCTTCTATGGTGGGTTAGAATGAAATACAATTTATAGTGACGTTAGAACAATTCTTCAGACTGCCTATGACAAAGATTACGTGACTCTTTGCTGGTAATTGAAGGGCTGCCTCTCACTGAGACACAGCTATTACATTTTTTTTTAATAAGTCCTTGTGGTCTGTTATTTGTAAAAGATAACTCCAGAAAGACCCTAGAGAATGAGGATGACGAGCTGAGATCTGAGGACCTGGAAGCAATTGCGTTAGCATATCCTTTCCTAATCGAATTCCTACAAGTATTTTGGTTAATGCTATATCGCGTTGGAGTATAAAGTTACAAATTTTTAAGATTTTTTTATTTTTATATTTTTCCAAATGGTTTTGATTTAATAACAGGAATGGATACCAATGAGAAATATTATTCAAAGATAAATAAATTGTGGTTCCTGTTTATTGATTTGTAAGATCACATCCACATATTACATGGAGGGTACACATCTCTATCTTCCAGCATCCAATTGTAGTTGCTGCAGAGATTCTTTTTTTTAATTTCTCAGGAAGGATGAGTTTGTGATTAAGACACTGGACTATGAATCTCAGAAGATGCAAATTCCATTCCATTCTAGCGCTGCATAAAAGATACGGAGCTGCCCAAAGGAGGCTAATATAGCAGCACAGAACCATTGTGAGTGTCCCACAATTTCACTGGCAATTGGACTGAGCAAGGAAATTCACATCCAAACATTCCCAAATGAATGGGATTTTGGTTCAAGGCCATCATAAACTGACACAATGTTTCCCCTCTTTTCTTTCTCTTTCTCTTAATGATGCCTCACGTTTATATGATGCTCTTCATCCCAAAGCATCCGTAGGATCTTTACAAACAAAGGCCATGTCTACATCTAAAATTTTGCAGCGCTGGTTGTTACAGCTGTATTAGTACAGCTGTATAGGGCCAGCGCTGCAGAGTGGCCACACTTACAGCAACCAGCGCTGCAAGTGGTGTTAGATGTGGCCACACTGCAGCGCTGTTGGGCGGCTTCAAGGGGTTTTGGGGAAGGCGAGAGCAAACCGGGGAAGGAGACCAGCTTCGCCGCGGTTTGCTCTCGCGTTCCGCGAACCACCCTGCAAACCGCAGGGAAGGAGACCTGCTTGCTCGGGGGTTCGGCGAACGCGAGAGCAAACCGGGGAAGGAGACCAGCTTCGCCGCGGTTTGCTCTCGCGTTCCGCGAACCACCCTGCAAACCGCAGGGAAGGAGACCTGCTTGCTCGGGGGTTCGGCGAACGCGAGAGCAAACCGGGGAAGGAGACCAGCTTCGCTGCGGTTTGCTCTCGCGTTCCGCGAACCACCGTGCAAACCGCAGGGAAGGAGATTCTCTGCACCCACCACTGAAATGCTTCTGGGGAGGAACATGACTGCTGTGTAAGAGCACACAGTGCACAACTCAGCAGTTTAGGCCAGGAAGTGAAGAGTATCCTCTCTATAGGAATGGCATAGGGATTCTAGTCAGGTAGAATGTGGGAACTTTGCCATAGCAACTTGTACAAAAAGGGCCAGTGGATCTTTCACAAAACACAGGCGCTAAGGATGTTGTTTGACATCTCATTCCAAAAATAGCAGCTCCAGCAGCACAATATCTCTTAATGCTACTGGGAATGACTGTCTGGTGTTGAGCAAGGCACTCAACTTTCCCTCCCAACTTCATCCTTAAAGGGCAATGTGATTACAAGAACTTTGAATGAGAACAATCACTTCCATCTGACTTTTCAAACTCCTGATGTTCAAGTGGGTTCCATTCTCTAGAATCCTCTCTTCCCCGGCTTGGTAATTTGAGCACTGCTAGAGCTTCCCTTCTTTGTGAGATAAGGAAAGTGTCACACTTCAACAGCTTATGCATCTTTGCATGATTTCAGCGTCCTCTTCAGTTTGCTAATCAAAACCAGTTCTGCTGTGTATTTCTCATTCCTGGAGGGTGAAACTGTCTTCAGAAAATTAAAGCTCTCATATCTGTTAATGTGTCATCACAACTAAACGCCTGGGGACTATAAACAAGTTTAAATATCAGAACAATTTTGGTGGTGATTGTCTGTGATTATAGATTAAGCATACAGAATTTATAGCATCTGATCTTCAAGCTAGATTGAACATAATGGGCCAGATCCTCAGAGGGTGTTAATTGCTGTAGCTCCACAGAAGTCAGTGGAGCTATGCTGATTTATATCACCTGAGGATCTGGCCCAGGGGGCTTTTCAAAATGTTGCTCAGATAGTACATGATAGCATGGGAATGATCCAGCAGCATGCAAAGCATCTCCCACAAGTCACTGATCATGCTTAGCTCTGCCGGAGCACATCGGAGTTTGGGCACTCAGGATAAGCCTTTAATCCAATTGAGGATCTTATAAATAATGACTTGTAATCATGAGTCATGTCACTTCCAAAACTTTTTCAAGAGCAAATCAAAGTGCTAGCAAGTACAAAGTCCATCAAACATATTGGTGCAGGCAGTTCTTTAGGGATGTGCGCCAGATCTTAGATATGGCAAACCTACTGCAATTATTTGGGGGATGTGTAGTTGCTGCTGCCCTCTTTCAGAATAACACTACTGTTAACAGAGCCGGTTTAGTTCAGTTGTTACTGGTCTGTGCTATCAAAGGAGGAGGATCTAAGTCCCCCCCGCCCCGCATTGCCAACCTGAAGTTCCCAGTGGCCAGGAAGTCCTATAGATGTGCTAGTGGCCATGTTACAATACTATTGGATTTGGAATCTGCTATGCTAGCCTATCCATTTTAGGTACTTTGGGGGCCCCCATTACTGTAGTATCTGAGCATTCACCATATTTATCTTCACGATGTCCTTGTGGGGTAGTGAAGAGCTGCTATTCTAGTCTATGGATGGAGAATTGAGACACAGAGAGGCAAAGGGACCTGCTTAAGAACACACAGGAAAGCTGTGGCAGGGCAGAGAACTGAGCCCTGGGCTCCTGAGTGCCAGACTAAGGCCCTAACTACTGGCTCAGCCTTCCTCCCCTGCTCACAATAAAGAGAATATTACACTTTCCCAAAGATTACATTAAAATTATAATGGATCCCACAAAATGAAACAGGGAGCAGATTAATTTTGAGTGAGGTAATACTAGGATGACCAGGACGTTATATAATAATCAAGTTGTCATTGTATATGCAATGGAATTCTATGTCAACAGATGAATTATTGGATAGGGAAACAGTATTGTTATTTGAGTAAAGGTTTCTTCTTTGGTTGTCGCCCGTCAGCTCAGCAGCAATGATGGAGCTGGATGAAGACTTTCCACCATTTTCTGTCTTGTACCAGCTTCACAGCTTTGTTAGTCTTTAAACTTTTTGACCTCTTTAATTCTTCACCATGTCTAGCCAATACATCCTCATTTCTAGTTCCTTGCACGCTGGTATGTATTGCCATGTGTGGTATCCTTTCCAGGTCCATTCTTGACACACATTCAAACCACCATAGTCATCTTTCTTGGATCTTCTGTAACAGCATTATTTCTTGTCTTAGCCATTTTCTTATCACTTCATTTTTTCTTTTTGACATCTTAAAGCATTCCCCTCAGCCCGTTCATTTCTGCAGTCAACATCTATCATTCTTTGCTATTCTTCATATTCCAACTTGCTGACCCACACAGCAGTATCAGCATGAGAGTTGTCTCATATATGCTGATATTTCTTTTTATCTAAATTTCTTTAGTCTTCCAGCTTCTACAGAGTTTTCCTAATGCAGTAGTGGCTAATGCGTAGCTGCACAAAGGAGGCTAATCTTCACAATTGCCACTCTTTGATGCCAGTCTTTCAAGGTACACACATTTTTCCACTTGTTCTAACTCTTTGCCTCCGAGTTTGACCTTTACCTCTTCCTCTTGTCTTCCAATTGCCATAATTTTTGTCTTCTCTGTGCTGATCTTCAGTCTGAATTTTCTGCTTTCCTGCTCTACCTTGTTAGTTATTCTCTAAATCCTCTTTGGTCAATGCTATGAGGTCAGTGAGAGTGAAGACTTATCAGCTTTAACAAAATGTTTGAAGGGAATGAAGTGGTGTAAGGCTCTCAAAAATACATAAAGCATGGTATAAATAAGATCACAGCACCAAAGGAGCTATAGAAGCTGCCGATAGTTGGATAGAAGAAAGAAGAGCACAGCAAGCCAGAGGGAGAGACTTGTTTGTAATGAAGCAAATTATATTAAAACTGAGGGCCGATAGTTTTGCGGTAGCAAAATTTACCCTGTGCCTGCTAGAGGGGTGAAGGCTAAGTGCCTGATCCTGCCACATAGTGAATGCCCTTAACTGCCATTGACAATATGGGAGATGAAAATACTCAGTCCCTCGCACGGTCAGTTCCTACATTTGTAAAAGTCATTTTGATTCTGCTCTCATTGACGTCAATGTCCAAACTTCCATTGACTGCAATAGTGCTAGACTGGGCCAAATCAGGTACTAAGGTCATATTTAGGACCCAATCCTGTTAGGTGCTCAGACTCTCTGTTTCTGTCAAGAGCAGTGAGAGCTGGCAACGCTCAGCACTCCCCACACTAAGCTCATTGAGTACTGTGTGTAGTTCAGACTCCCCGGGTTTGAGCCTGCAGCGTGCATGAGGGTTGCGCAATGCTGAGCCACATAATGCTTTGTTACTCGTGATTCAATCAAACAAAGGAAGATGAGGGCAGCAGATAATGCAGGCGTTTTGCTATTGGCTGTTAGAGATACGGTTGCTCTCTATTGCTCTCGCTTTCTTCTAAGTGCAACTCATAAGCACTCTCCAGTGAGCAAGAGCTCCTGCCTGCCAGCAAGAGTAACTGACAGACCTATGGACTGGATTACATTGAAGTACCTATGCCTTGACCACATCCTTTCTCTGTGCACACATTTTCCCCCAGTGCCCAGCTCCTGTTGCTGAATGTGGCATATATATTTCTCCAAGTTGTGCTGAACTTTCCACTCAGGTGAGGCCTGATCAAAGTTTTGAATACCACTGGGACAGCCTCATTGACATTAAAGGGATTTGAAGGCACTCAACACCTCATAGCACGTGATTAGCTTATCGCTCCTGGCAGCCCATCTTCCTCAGTTCCTTAAAGGCCCCCTATCTACTATATCTTTTCTACCTTTTTCTCCCGCCTGGGATCAGATCTTCCTGGCATTCAAGGCTGCATTCAGCTTGCAAATGCTGCATGGAGGGGAGAGATATGTAAATAGGTTAACTGGATGTTCGTCCTTCACCACTCCTCTGTATACACTCCAGCATTCCCTCAGCATTATCTCAGTGTGAATCACCAGCCTCACTGAGATCAGGTCAGTAAGGGTACGTCTACACAGCAATCAAATACCTGAAACTGGCCTGTGTCAGCTGACTCAGGCTCAGGCTACAAAGCTGTTTAATTGCAGTGTACATGTTTGGGCTCAGGTGAAGCACCTGAGGGTCCCAGAGCCCTACACTCCAATTAAATAGCCCCATAGCTTGACCCCATGAGCCCAAGTCAGCTGACATGGGCCAGCCACAGGTGTTTAATAACAATGTAGACATGTACTCTAAGTGGGTGGTTGTGGGGAGGAAACAGGGAACAGCTGATCTACAGTGCATGTTCTCCTGTCTGTTCTGTGTAAAGCCCACCTACAAAATATGGTGTTTGGGCATTTTCACCACTTTTTGTGATCCCCGGGGAGGAATTGCAGAGTGCAACCAGGGAGCTCAGGTAGAATGTAACCTGAACCCAGATCTTGGCAGGTCATTTTGTGTTGGGAAACAGAATGGCCCTTTCCAGGTTTGTGGGTCTTTGGGGCTTACAGAACAGACCCAGAGCCATCAGCTGGAAAGCCAAAACTGGCACAAACTGAAGACTCCACTCTGTAGGAGCCTCACAGGATCTGAGGCTGCTCCTTAGAAAATGGCTGAATCCTTCACACTGGAGGGTTTGATACTTTTCAGCTGACTGCGCTGCAAGTAACTTTATCTTATATTAAGAATAAGGAAAAAAGTGAAGATGGGGCTTTATTTTGTCTCTGCTTTTGTTCTGAATTCTTTATTGCATAGTCACTGTTGTCTTCCTTCTAGTCAGGAAACAAAATGTTTTTGTCTTATTATTTTCCTATTAAAAGAAACATGGTCTGCTTAGTTTTACTTCTCTTATCAATTTGCTGCATAGTCCTATAGTATAAACCAACTTTCCCCACCACTTTATGGGCTGTACCTTGCTGTTCTGATGCAGACAAAGCTCCCACTTCAGTGGGAGGTTGTCTGAGTCAGGAGATACACTTTATATGAAAGGTACATTTATAAACAGTTTAGAAGGTTAATAGACATTATAATCATGTTACAGACATGAGTAGTATGTGTTATAAATGGTCATAAGCACATCAGCAGAAACTGTTATACGCAGTTATAACTAATCTTTTGAGTGTTGGACTATAGCATTTGATTAACCATTTATTAAAACATCTGGTAATCATTTGTGAACCCTTTATAAACGATTTTAAAATGTACCATTATTATAAAATATGATGGGGATAAGGACTGCAGGACTGACTCCAGTATTAGAAACAAGTCATTGTAACTAACAATTTACTTTGATGCTAATCTTTCTAATTCTAGGTTAGCCTGAGGAGAAGGATAAAGAAACTGGCCTCCAAGATGGTAATCACTAGTGGAAATGAAGAAGATAAAGGCAATCAAGAAAAGGAGAGCAAAGAAGAAACCATCCTGGCAATGCTTGGGATTATTGGAACAATTCTGAACCTCATTGTGATCATTTTTGTGTACATTTACACAACATTGTGAGCCAGAAGGCACACGATGAGAACCAATGAAACGGCTGCTAAAGGTGACAACAAACATTGTAGGGTATTGACATGTTGCTTAATCGGAATTGATTCTGTACTATATTACCACATCATAAACGCACTGCCTGCAGGCAGTGAAAGCTGAAGCACAATTAATGTAACCAGACTTTTTCACGCAGTGACAAGCTAAACTCTTCTGTCCTGCTCCTTGCCCTTTTTGTGGAGGTTTGGTTTTGCAGGAAATGACTGCAATTATGTAAGTAGCAGCTTTGAAGAATTCAATCTGGGATACAAACCCAATAGAAAGAGACTGTACACTATTTAGAATTACTAATGTATACCATATACTCTGAAAGATAGCTAGATAGCACAGATTTTGTGTCCATTAGGTCAAATGATTTTTTTTCTCCTTGACTTTTCAATTTTATTTACATTGAAACTGACAGGCTTTTTATTTAGAATGAACATATGGTGCAATCATGGAAAAACAATTCCGTCCAGCAAGATCTGCCTAAAAACAATAAAATGTTGGGGGAAATAAGTGACATGATTATTTTTTTTCTTTCTCATTTGCTTGACATTTGTGTCTGTTCATGCCAATGTTTATAAATATATATTTTTAATAAATGTGCTATATTTTTAGCATGAACCAAATATTTGGAGACAATCTGGTGTTCATGCAGCCTGCTTTGTTTGATGAAGTGCCCTTTGTTGACTATGGATGGGATGTTCTTCAGCAATCATATACTGATCTTGTTTGCAGCCATTTCATTGTAGTCTGGAACAAACTTACATCATGCTTGACTTGAAGTTGGAATGTCAGCTGAAAAGCATTGCTTTTTAATACAGGAGATAGGAAAACATTATAAGGTGACCTTTATAGACTAGTTGCAGGGACACGGCTCTATTTATAGAACAACAGCAAATGGAAAGAATATTAAGGCATCTCGCATGCCATTCGAAAACTCATCAGATATATGGCTCTTTAAAGTCCCATCCCATTCGATAAGTACCTACATAGGGAGAAGATTTCTGATAGTAGGGGGCTCTTTAATTGAGCAGACAGGCATAACAAGATCTAGTGGCAGGAATCAGTCTCGCCAACCCTAAATGTGCAAACAAGATGAGTCAGGGCCTAGCAAATCTTGAGATTGGTTTAAAACCCATGAAAATGTTGTAAAAATTAATACATTTGGGGTTCTTTTTATTTGCCATCTCTGTTTTGAGCTGTTAGGGTTCACGTTTACAATCAAGAGGGCTAGACACTTACTCTTTTTTTTTTTTAAAGGAAATGCAGGATGATTTTGTAATCACAAGACCCCAGGGTCTGGGGCTTTAAGAAAACCACCAAATATCACAAGACCCACAATAAACTAATGAGAATTGAGGACACTGTAGAATAAACTTATGACTGGGTGCCTGGATAGGCCACACTGAGAATGTTATATTCTGGGCAAACTGCAAGGAATAGGGCAGACAATTCCCCAAACTGATGTTTTTTTCTATAATTAGATTCACCAAGGCGATGACAGAACAGCGTCTTTAATACCACACTGGTCACCAAGAATCCAAATACAGTCCCCTTTAAGCTTTGACTTCCATCCGGATAGCCAAGTCTAGTATAGTGAGTAGTTACTGAAAATCTGATTCACCATATGTGAGGTTCACCAGTCCCAAAAGACCAAGCACTGATCCCTAGGTCAATATAAGTCTCCGATCTTTTCCAATAATCATGCTGCTGACAATACTTTAATAATTAAAAGGAAAGCTTTTAGTCATAACAGGAAAAGAAGAGTTGCAAAAGGTTGAAAGATCAATATACATACAAATATGTGTGAAGACCTTACGTCAGTTTCATAGCAGAGATGGTGAGGCTGCTGATCTGTAAAATCTTACTGGAATAATTTTAAAAGGTCATAGTCCAATAGGCAGTTCAGGCGTAGAGTCTGTTCAAGGTCTTTCATGAGAATCTCAGGGTAATCCAGATTGTTTTAGACCTTTCCTGTTAAACTTTAAGCAGACCTGAGACAGCAGGATCAGGCCCGGGGCTTTCTTTAATAATCCTCTAGCAAGCTGCTAAGCCTCCTCAGAGCGTTTGTCACAGCAGGACCTTCCCCCGATGAAGAACAGGCTGTGCAGATTGTTGTTTTGAAGCTAATGTTTCTATTACCTATGCACATACAAGTAAACTAGTTGCATTCATTCACATAAGGCAATTAGCAGGCAGTTCATTATAAAATAGATAATTAAGCTGAAGACAAATAATAATATTAGTTTCCTGCAGTATCTTACATCTTTGTTCTTAAGGTTAACTGAACCATCTGCGTGCATAATACAAGGCCATTAAAACATGAAAGGGAAATAGCATCTACAAGCTAATCTTGTTATGTTGTTAAACTTCTAACAAGATATAGCTAAACACATAAATACACTTACTCTTGATTCTCTAACAATACAGGCAACCATGTTAAAGATTCGAGTCTACTTAACATGGGCTTTGATGACGCTCTACAAGCAATGGCCCTGTTTACCATGGCAATACCCTTTTGTTATCTCCTTAAGGGTTGCTTCCAGGTCTTATTGATAGTTCAACTTTCGCTAGCTCAGCATCACAACATTTAATATTGCGTACCGCATAGACCAATTCCAGGAAAATCATTTTAGACATTAGAATAGCAGTGGAGATGATATGAAAGCAACAAAGGTGATTTTCCAACTTATGTGAATGGGGAAGATGAGTTTGTTTCACAAATACTCCATGTTAAGGGCCTGCGACAGCCCCTATTCAAGTCAATGGGAGTTTACCATCCATTTCCATGGCAGCAGAAGGAGGGTCTAGGCCTTGGCTACACTGGTGCTTTACAGTGCTGCAACTTTCGCGCTCAGGGGTGTGAGAAAAATACCCCCCCTGAGCGCTGCAAGATACAGCGCTGTAAAGCCTCAGTGTAAACAGTGCCACAGAGCCGGGAGCGTGATTCCCAGCGCTGCAAGCTACACCCGTAGAGGATGTGGAGTACGCGCAGCGCTGAGAGAGCTGGCGCTGCGACCACACTCAAAACTCCAAAGTGCTGTCAGGGCAGCGCTGCCGCCGCAGCGCTTTGAAGTGCAAGTGTAGCCATAAGAGAGGAAGGATGCTCTTGTGGTATAAGTGTAGACTGAGAATCAAGAGAGTGGGGTGTAACTCTGGCTCTAACACATACTTCTGCTGTATCCCTAGCAAGGCACTTACCCTCTCTTAAGTTCAGATAATGATGTTTATCCTTCTCACAGAGTGTTCCCAGGCGTAACAAATGAATGTTTGTAAAGTGCTATGGAAACCTTGGATGGGGGTCCAATACAAGTTCAAGGTGTTCTGCTTACACCATTGTTATTATGCTGCAAATGCAATATCTGTACTGTAATACAGCATACAAAATTATCCAAGTATCAGACTAGCTAGCTCTGTTGTTAGTTGCACTAATGCTCCTTGGGGACACTAGACAAGCGTTCACATCATAAGGAGACATCAGCAACTGCCCAAATGAAACTAGCTTTGCCAGCCTCAGCAAAACCCAAGGATGAAAAAACCATGGAAACTTCAACTACTCTGCACTCTTCCTCTCTGGAAGTGGACAGTGTGGGGAAGCTTATGCTGCTAATGTCTGTGCTAGGGTGACCAGATGTCCTGATTTCATAGGGATAGTCCCGATATTTGGGGCTTTTTTTTATACGGGCTCCTATTACCCCCCACCCTGTCCTGATTTTTCACACTTGCTATCTGGTCACGCTAGTTTGTGCGGAACCTGTTCTTTGAGTTAACAGAAGATTTCAGTATCTAGTGTTGTCAATGTCACATTTGTCACTAGTATTAGATCCATTAAAACAAATAGTAATCGTTTTCACCTTGTTGAATATTAGCTTTAATTTGTTAATGTAGTATAAGTCTTATAGGTATAACATATAGAGTATGGCCAGCCATCTATCTGCAATGTCTATAGGTAAGGGGACTGTTATTCCCTTACTAACATTCAGTGGGGGTGTTTGGTTGCTAGCTCCCAGCACTAAAAGGGGAGGGATTGATGGCAAATCAGGACCCTAAGACTGACAGTCCCCAGGAACAATGGCAAGAGGCCAATGCTCCAGGTCAGCCTGATTGACAGGGTGGGCAGGCTAATCAAAGAGACAGAAGGCCAGGGTGGGTCCCGTCCTCCGTGTGAGCTGAAATTGCCTGGGTCAGACAGAGTGGGGCTGAGCTAAGGAGAGAGCAGGGGCCCAAGCTAAGCTGCTAGGAGCAGAGCTGCAGCCCAAAAAGCCAGAGCACAGCCCAGAGAGAGCAGACCAGCCCTGGGAGGGGAGCTGCAGCAACCAGAACCAGAGGGGCCAGACAAGCAGCCCAGGAAGCAGGTGAGAGCTGAGAGAGATTCACAGAAGCAACCTGTAGAGCAGACCTGCCCTAGAGCAGAGCTGTAGCAACTGGAGCCAGAGAGACCAGAGAAGCAGCCCAGGGAGCTGAAGGTGGAGCAGCAGCAGCAGCCGTGCTGAGGCAGTGTGGAGCTGGGGTGGAGCAGTCTAGAGCTGGGTGAAGTGAGCAGCTGGGGAGAGTGAGGGTGAGCCTGGGCAGTGGGCCCAGCACAGGGAGACGCCTTAGCCAAGAGGCTCTGCAGGCCAGAGTTGGAGGGGGATCATAACCCTGATAGAGCGGGGGTGACACTGGGGAGAAGAGTCCCTGCCACCCAGAGCCTGAGAGTGTGTGGCCACCGCCAGAGCAGGTGTCCAACCCGCAGCCTCCCTGCAGCACAGCCAGGGCCTGAGAAGGAGGCCTGGGACCTACAAGGAACAGACTGTGAACTGCCCTGACATTCCAGAGAGACTGTTTGTAATGTTCTCTGCCACAGAGCAGGGTGACGTGTTTTCCTTTAACCTTTTCCATTTTTCCTCATTCTTTTTTAAAATTAATTGTTAATTAAATAACTGGTGTTTGCTTTAAATTGTATGATGTGATCAGTGGGTCAGGGAGGTGAGTAGTGCAAAGGAAGTACCCCGGAGTGGGGACACCCTAGCCCCTGTCCTGGGTGACCACAGCAGGGTTGGGGGTTGAGCCCCCCAGGAATCCTGGGCCCAGCCTTGTTGGGGTTACGAGGACTCTGCCAGACAGGAGAGTGGAAAGGGAGTCCTCAAGGGCAGGGAGGCCTCTGGGTAAAGGAAGTGGGAGCGAGGACTCAGATCCTTTCGCTAGCCCACTTCACCAGGGTAGCACAGAAACCAGGAAAGTTCCCCACTATAGTGGGACCATTCCCCTGCTTACATATATACAAATCCCATGGCTGCATGTTGTACATTCTTGCCATAGTTTTTTAATTACCTAGTCGCACATCAAGCTAGGAAGAACGCTTCATCCCAGCACATAAAATTGTAATGAACACTTATCTCCCATATATTCACTTCATTGGGTTTTGTCAGCAAATAGACTAATTTTAGAACTGGAGAAATGCTGCTGAAATAGATTCATTACATCTTTCAAATCAAAAATTTGAATTTGTTCTGAAGTTATTTGTTTTCACAAACATCGACAGGAGCAAAAGTTTGCAAGAATGTTTGTTTACATAAGTAAGCAAGTCAGAATTAGGGTTTAACGATTTATTTAAGCAACACGTGTTCCAGTTCCTATCAGCACACAGTATGGTGATATAACTGTAAGTCTGTGGATTACCGTCTAACATACAATACTTTGCTTATATAACAGTATGTTAATATCTAGCAGGATGTTTAAATGCAGCTCACCCCCTTTATTCATACAGATAAAGACTGAGCATTGCATACTGGGAGCCGTCGTTTCTGCATACCACACCTCCTTATTATTATTATTGTGCTCCATTTTATGTAAATTAGCAAGTTCCCAGAATGGTTCTCAATGGAGCAAAATTTGGGTGCCCCACAGTATTGTGCTTAACTTATTTCTTTGTAAAAGCCCTAATTGGGATTGTAAACAGGAAGGGTGGCCTGTTCAAAAGTGCTCAAAGTGGGCCTAACTTTAGCCCCAATGAAGTCAATGAGCATTTTACCATTGATGTTAATGGGAAAAGAGTTGGGCAAACATTGATTGCCTTAGAAAATCTCATCTTAAAAATACACCTCTACCCCGATAGAATGTGGGTTTGCATACAACGCGGTAAAGCTCTGACATGCTGCTCTGAGCAGCGTGTTAAGGGTGCCAGGCCAGGCCGGGGCCGAGGGATTTGATAAGGGGCAGAGGGTCTCAGGGGTAATCAGGGGCTCCCCCATCCAGGGTCTGGGGGGCAGGAGCTGTCGGAGGGCACTTTTGGGGGCCCCACAGTCCCAGAGTGCCCGGGGATTAGCGGGGGGCCGGGAGCAGCCCACTCTGCTTCCCTCACCCCGCCCCAGCCATGTCGCTCGGGGGAGAGGGCTTAGGGGAAGGAATCCCCCCCTGTACTCACCAGCAGCAGCGGAAGCAGAGCAGCCCGACTCCAGCTTGTTCCACTCTGCCAGCTCCCAGCCGCAGTGCTCCACTTCCCGCTGCAGGTGAGTACGAGTGGGGCATCCTTTCCCCAACTTCCTCACACTTACCGGCGGCGGGAAGCAGAGCGCCACGTCTGGGAGCTGACGGAGTGGAGTGGACTGGAGCTGGGCTGCTCCGATTCCCACCACTGCCGGTGAGTGCCTGTCGGGGGTGTGTGGGTGGATAGGGGTCAGAGCAATCAGGGGACGGGGGGTTGGGTAGGGGGTGGGGTTCTGGGGGTGATTAGGGATGGGGGTCTCTGGAGGGGGAAGTCAGGGAACAAGGAACGGGGTGGGGACAAAGCAAGTTTGATATAATACGGTCTCATCTATAACGCGGTGAGATTTTTTTGTCTCCCGAGGACCGTGTTATATCGGGGTAGAGGTGTATAGCTATAATATGCTTTTTTCTGCAGCCTTATGCAGCATTTCACTAGATAACATTTATAGCAAGGAATGATGATGAATACATAAAAAATCATGACTAAAACCTCTAACTAGAAGAAATGTGAGCAAACCTACCTTTGGCCAGGGAAATGGTGATTTAATGTTGTATGGTTTACCTACCAAGTAGAACCTGGTACTTGATGGATAACAGTCTTACATCTTACCGTTGGTAAAGCAGCATCACATCAATGACAAGAGCCTTCCATTTTGCATTTAACAGAAGGGAAGAAAATTAACCTGTGTACAGTGATTTTTGAAGCCTACAAAGTCGTAATATTAACTGAAAATCATCACTGTATGCCTTTGCACATGAAGGGATCTATGATGTCCTTATAGGCTCCTGCATCTTTTTGATTTTCACGTTCTTTGAGTATGAAATGGCTTTCTGCAGGTTTTCACGTGCAGGTTTTCACGTGAGGTGGATGTTCCATGAAGCTGATATTCCCCTTACTACAGTCTGGGGCACGTTGCTGGTGGGAAGTGCAGAAGGTTGGAACTAAGCAGGGAAACGTAGGAAAACAGTGGCTCAAACAAATAAGTTACAATAAATACCCTTTGAAAAAGTAAGTAACAGCTATTACCTTATGTTTGTGCCCCCTCCACATGGGGAGTAGGAGGGAGGAAAACTTTCAGAGAAGGAAGAAACAACTATTTTCACTAGAAATTCTGCAGGTTTGCAAAATTAGGTGTATTCTTCTCGATAGATGCATGTGTGCTCCCATCAGGGGCGGCTCTAGGTATTTTGCTGCCTCTAAGACTGCAGGCAGGCTGCCTTCAGGGGCATGCCTGTTGGAGGTCCGCCGGTGCCACGGTTTTGGTGGCATGCCTGCGGGCAGTCCTCCGGTTCTGCAGCTTTGGCGTACCCCCTGTCGAATTGCCACCAAAACCGCAGGACCGGTGGACCTCCTGCAGGCAAGCCAACGAAGGCAGCCTGCCAGCCCCCCTCGCAGCGACCAGCAGGGTGCCCCTCGCGGCTTGCCGCCCCAGGCACATGCTTGGTGTGCTGGTGCCTGGAGCCACCCCTGGCTCCCATTTACACTAATGGGAGTTACGTGCCATACTGACCAGAGGAGAAATCTATTTTACAAGGAGAGTGACTGTCTAGACAGAAAGGGTAATTCAGGGCCTGATCCAAAGTGCATTGAAATCAGTAAAAGAAACCCACTGAGTTCAGTGGCTGTGGCTCAGGCCCTAATTGCCCGCCCTTAATGATAACTCTGTAAAAGATTGGAGCCAGCAGACCATATATAGATCATCCCCTCAGTGCATGGAGGTCCCACCTTGCACATGGATGGTATCTCAGTTGCTTTCACAGAACTGTCTCCCCTTCTTGGGGCTCCCATGGTCCAGAGAGAGCTGAAGACAGGGGAGCAGCAGAGGAGCTTACCTGCTGACTTCTCCATGCTGGACAGCTGGACCCAGAGGAATAGTGAGAGGGCCAGAGGGAGTGGGGGATGCTCCACTGGCAAGGATGACCCCAATAAAGCGGCTGTGGGAGTTTCTGCTGGGGAGAGCAGGGTTGGAGGGGCTAGGATGGCTGTCATGGCAGAGGGGATAGAAGAGGACTGACAAAGAGTCTGGGCTTGGTGAAAGGCACCAGAGTGTGATATGTAGGGTGCCTAGTGGTGAGATATCTTGGGATTTCAGTGACTACTTGCATTGGGGTGATGGATGGACTGTTTGGGATTTTATTATGGACTGTTCTGAATAGATTCAATGCGTGGGGGGGCACGTAGGGTCACACAAGCCCCCAGATTTGCGGCTCGTCTTGTACTAAACATACTCACACAGACTGAGCATGCTCAGTAATACTGCTGAAGTTAGCTGCCTTCAGTCTGCTCCTCCCTCCTCTCCCCCCCCACTCTCAGGAGGTACCAAGTGTCTCTGGTTTTGAACTATGTTCTGGTAATAAACCATGCTGATGGCCTAAAAGATAAGCTTGCCAGGAGTCCCAGGGTTACCTGAGATGGGAAATGGAGAGTCAGTGCCTCAGAGCCATCCCTGGCCAACCCTGCTACTGTGAAGCCTAGGTGTGACATGGCATTTATAGTTCTTGCAATCTTAATGGAACACATATTTTTCAGTATTGGTGGCTTTGTCACTTTTAATATGTGCATTATAATTTCCTGTATGCATTTTCAGTTTTCATTGTGTTGCCTTTTTTTCCCAAAGGCCAGTTCTGTTTTTGCTTTGAAGGTCTCTCACTCACAACTGTAATAAAACACTTTAATACTAAAATGCTGGTGTTGGGTTCTCTGTGAAAAGAATGAAGGTAATATTATCAATAGCCTATTTTCTCTTGGAGAAAGCAGCAAAATATATATTCAATATATTTTTCACATCAGTTCATACTTTGAGCAATATTTTAAAATATTTTGATGCCATAATTCCTAGTGCCTAAAGAAATCACGTGAGGCAAAAGAAATTCTATGGTAAAAAATGTTCTTTGATTCAATATTAGTTTTATTTATTTTCAAATTCCCATCAACAAATGCATAAGAGACTCAAATACTTGCATTAACTTAAGAACTAGGACATATTAAATAACTCTCTCTTAGTAGATTTGAATTCCTTATGTGGGGCAACATTCTGGCTCACTCCTGTTGTTTTGCCATCTTTCTAGTTGATTGTATTGTTACATGTTACACTTACGTACTGCTTTGCAGGATGCTGCAGCAGCATTAACTAATTAATGCCATTTACAATTTTTGTTGCATTTGAACAAGGATAAGCCTGTGATGTGGTGTATTTCACACACCAGCCCTGAGAGATATGAGGCTGGTGTGCCCAATCAGCCAGTTAAGCGGCAAATGAAGGAGATTTAGGCTGGGTGAAGAGCCTTGATTAGAAAGAAGCTCCGCTGTGAGGGAACAGGCCTAGGCTTTTATAAAGCCAAGAAGCTGGAAATAGCTAATGGGGAACAGCAGGGAGGAAGTCTGCAGTCCCCTTTCTGAGGATGAGGATGAGGATGAGGATGAGGAAGGAGTCGGAGTCGGAGTCTGGTAGGATGGAGTCCAAGGTGAGAGCAGAAGAGGGTTTAGATGCAGACCTTAACTGGTCACTACAGGGCCCTGGACTGGACCCAGAGTAGAAGATGAACTGGGCTTCCCCTATCAACCATTGCAGCATGGTATTGCTAAGGGCAGTGGATACCTAGACTTCTGGAGTCACGGCTGGAATGATGTAGTTAGGGCAGCAGGTGTGAGGACCCCAACTGATGCTGCTTGTGAAGAGAGACTTTGCAAGACCACTCTGGCAGGGGAAACCACTGAGTGAGCTGGCCTGAGGGCTAAGTCTCAAAGAGGAAGCCTGCAGCTCCTGGAGTGAGAGACTAGCCACAGAGTGAGTGCAACAGCAGGAAGAGGCATCACCCTCGCAGAGCTAATCCCTAGCACTGCCAGGAGGAGGTGCCATCCAGACGTGAGTAGAGTGCCCTCGTCACAAAGCCTTTGTCCAGTGCATATATAATCTCCTATTACGAATATCCGCAAGAAAGCTCCAGAGGAGAAACTCCCACAGTATACACACAGTATATTAGATTATGCAAAAATGATTACCTATTTAGATGAATGCCACATTGCTTCTAAATCCAAAATAGGGGATTTCTCTATTGACATCTCCAGTTGCCTTCCATAGGAGGTCTGGTTTACACTCTAAGTTGTTTGTAGGGAGCTGAATTCAACTGGCAGGCTTTTCTGAGGGGTGTGGCTTACTTGATCTGGCTGTGATGGATGGCTCCATTCCACTTTCCTACAGCAGAGCAGGGTAAAGGCTCCTTGTGACAGGTACCTTGATACTTGCAGAAAGGAAATGTGTAGATAAGTGAGATCCATCGCCCTGAACCTGAGGTGTCACCATTGATATTAGACTGATGAAAACGTGTAAATCTGGTATAACTCCACCAAAGTCAGTGGAGTGACTCCAGCCAGATGATGGTGAGTGTAGAATTCTGGCCATGGTCTTTGGGAACATTATTGTACAATAATATCTTTCTCAACCTTTTATAAAGGTTGATCAGTATTTTTGCTTTTCAATCTTTACTTGAGAATGAGAGAGAATTAAACATGAACAGGGAATCTAATTAACTTCTAGCTCACCGCCCCCCTGTTCCAGATCATTGTGTACTGAAATAATGATTCCAGGTGGAAGGCATGGAGACAGACTCTCTGGCCTTGTTCACTTTACAACGTGGAATTTTTAAATAAATTAACATCTGCAAAAATCATTTACTGGGATCAATCCAATATATGGGCCTGATCCTGCAAAACCTACATATCCTTGTACAGAGCGTGCACCAGGGGAAAGCTCCTAGGCCCAGATTGTTAAAGGTATGTAAGCATTGCTCCTTTCAGTGGTGCAGCACTGAGCCCCATGGAGCTGGCTGTCCAGTGGAATCTTCAGACTTGAGCTAGGCGCCCAGGCTCCCCACACAATGCCTGGGGAGAGAGACACCTCCGAAATCAGCAAGCTGAGCAGAGAGCCACTTAAGATATCCAGCAGTGAAATGCTGAGGAGGGGGCTAAGGTGGCTGACCTTGTGCCAAAGATCAGCACCTCCTTCTACTCAGAGTCCTCAACTGCCAAACTTCTCCTGGAGTTAGATGCCTAAGCTAGGTCAGCCTCTTAGGTAGCCCATGCTCTAGGAGCCAAAATCATCTGTTTATTTCTCTTTCTCTCACTTACACTCAGTACTTCTCTCACACTCCCTCTCACACTCCCCCTACATTTCCTTGTGGCCCCGGCTGCCTTTTGTGTGGGTGCTGTGCTGCCCCCATCTATTAGTGGCCTACTGCCAGCCCCACTCTGGTTATTTCTATCTTTAAATACTATGGGGTTGCTCAGATGCTGTGGGGGTGAAAGCCATTGTCAATGAGAATTGAAATAGAGAAGATGGATATTTATTTGAGAAATGACTATTTGGCACTCTCAGTTATTGAGAGCAGTACTTAACCAATTGACAGACGTAAACTTTAATTCAGTCCACGTATGAGCAGCCATCACCAAACCAGGAGCCATTCCCTGGCCCTGATTTTCCACTGCATAGTGCTTTGTGCCATCTATAGTTAAACAGTGTACAGCTGTGCCATACTGACTGAGTTGCATTCTATACTTGCTTTGCTCTAGGATAAATGACCAGGACAAAGGTCCAGGCCTAGGGGGATCAAGGCCATTATATCCACTGTTTTGAAAGGCTTGATATCAGCATTGTGATCCTTTGAGGAAAGGCATCTGTCTGTGACTATCATAGGTTTCCATGGAGCTTATCTAACATCCATTTGTAGCAGAACTCTCAGTTTTCAAGGCTGGCTGGGATATGCCATTTCAAAGAGAGAGCTTATCGCGTCTTTGTCAATATTTAAAATACTATATAAAGAAATCTAAAAACTGTGTGTGTATATATAATTTTAAAATGGTACAATAGCCTTCAACACTGAGATATGTTAAAATGTACCCAATACAAATTCAGGTTCCCTCAAATATATATAATATATAGTTGATCTGATGAGCCATGATAACTATCATTCCTTCGGTTCAGATGGTCTGAAAAAATGTCCTCTGGACCAGATGACATGGAGAAGACTGAAGTATTTAATGCCTTTTTTTTTGCTTCGGTCTTTCATAAAAAGATTATCTGTGACCAAACACTTAACACAATTAATATTAACAAAATGGGGAAAGAACAAGTTAAAGACTATTTAGATAAGTCAGATATATTTAAGAGCTTGTCTGCATGAACATTTAGTTCATGGAAAGTTGGGGATGAATCTACTCCACACTAACCTGCTAGGGACTAGTGACTAACTATCCTTGTGAACCCTTCTGATGTACACTTTGATTAGTCCCATTTCAAAGAGAACTATATTAAAGAACTGTTAGGCCATAAGAACGCCCATACTGGGTCAGACCAGTGATCCATCCAGTATCCTGTTTTCTACCAGGCCAGTGCCAGATGCTTCAGAGGGAGTGAATGGAACAGGGTAGTTATCAAGTGCTCCATCCACTATCATCCAATCCCAAATTCTGACAGTCAGAGTTATAGGGACACCCAGAGCATGCTGTTGCATCCCTGACCATCTTGGCCAATAGCCATTGATGGCTCTACCCCTAATTCTGTTTTGAACCATGTTATAATCTTGGCCTTCATGGCATTCCCTGCCAATGAGTTCCACAGGTTGACTATGTGCTATGTGGAGAAGTACATCCTTATGTATGTTTTAAATCTGCTGCCTGTTAATTTCATTGGGGGACCCATGGTTCTTGTGTTATGTGAAGGGGTAAATAACATTTTCTTATTCATTTTTTTTCTCCACACTTTTCACCTCTATCAGATCCCCCCTCAGTCATCTCTTTTCTAAACTGAACAGTCCCAGTCTTTTTAATCTTTCCTCATATGGAAGCTGTTTCATACCTCTAATCATTTTTGTAGCCCTTCAATGTACTCTTTCCAATTCTAATATTTTTTTTGAGCTGGACCAACTAGAACTGTGCACAGTATTCAAGATGTGGATGTACTATAAATTTATGCAGTGGTATTGTGGTATTTTCTGTCTTATTATCCGTCCCCTTAATAATGGTTTCTAACATTCTGCTAGCTTTTTTGACTGCTACTGGACATTGAGCAGATGGTTTTAGAGAAATATCCACAATGACTAAAAGATCCGTCTTGAATGGTAACAGCTAATTTAAACCCCATCATATGTATGTATATTTGGGATTATGTTTTCCAATGTGCATTACTTTGCATTTATCAACATTGAATTTCTGCTGCTATTTTGTTGCCCAGTCACCCAGTTTTGTGAGATCCTTTTAACAGTCAGCTTTGGACTTAACTAATTGAGTAACTTTGTATCATCGGAAAACTTTGGCACCTCAGTTTTTACCACTTGTTCAAGGTCATTTTTGAATATGTGGAACAGCACTGGTCCCAGTAGAAAACATCGGAGGACCCTGCAATTTACCTCGCTCCACTGGGAAAACCAACCATTTATTCCTACCTTTTGTTTCCTAACTTTTAACCAGTTATTTATCCATGAGAGGATCTTCCCTCTTATGCAGAGGTGATGTGTAACTGTTGATATTGGAAGGCCACATATTTTGGACCCACTGCAATACATAAACAAACCCTGGCAGAAATCTGAGGGGAGAGGGGAAGGCACATGTCACTGTGTCTCCGCCCACCCATCCCCTATGCGCATTGTCTCTGCTCTTATTCCATGACTGTTTAGTTTGCTTAAGAGCCTTTGGTGAGGGACCCTGTCAAAATATTTCTGAAAGTCCAAGTACACTATGCCCACTGAATCACCCTGTTGACATCTTCAAATAATTGATTGGTGAGGAGGTATGATTTTCTTTTACAAAAGCTGTGTTGACTCTTCCCCAACATATTGTGTTCACCCATGTCTGATAATTCTGTTCTTTACTATAGTTTCAACCAATTTGTATGGTACTGAAGTTAAGCTTAACAGCCTGTAACTGCCAGGATTGCCTCTGGCGCCTTTTTTTAAAAATTGGCATTACATTACTTATCCTCCAGTCATCTGGTACAGAGGCTGATTTTAAGTGAAAGATTAAATACCAAGGTTAGTAGTCGTGCAATTTCATATTTGAGTTCCTTCAGAATGGTTAATGTGCATCACAAGGGTCCACATGGACAGTTCATCCGTGGCAAGGTAGTGTGGGGTAGAGTAATATCCCAGCGTTCTGCATACTAGTAGAACTTTTTTACACAAAAAATGGTGGCAGGTCCGGATGAAATTCACCTTAGGGTACTTAAGGAACTATCTGAAGTAATCTCAGAACCATTATTAAATATCTTTTGAGAACTCGTAGAGGATGAGTGAAGGACTGGAGAAAGGCACTAAGTTTGCCTATCTTGGAAAAGGAGGACCAGAGGAATTAAAGATCATGCAGTCTAACTTTGATACCTGGAAAGATCCAGAAACAAATTATTAAATAATTGATTTGTTCAAACTTAGAGGATAATAAGGTGTTTACTAATAACCAACATAGATTTGTCAGGAACAAATCATGCCAAAACAATCTAATTTCCTTCTTTGATAGGGTAGCTGGCCTTGTGGATGGAGGTGGAGGGGTGGGGGGAAGCAGTAGAAGTGTTGTATGGGCTTATGACACAGTCCCCTGACATTCTCACAAACTAGGGAATTCTGATATTCCTATAAGGTGGGAACATAACTGTTTGAAAGATCACTTTCAAAGAATAGTTATCAGTGGTGTGCTGGCAGAGTTGGAGGATCTATGAAGTAGCATTCCACAAGGCTCTGCCCTGGGCTAGTCAATATTTTCATTAATGGATTGGATGATAGTGGAGAGTATGCTTTTAAAATTTGCAGATGACATCAACTTGGGAGAGGTTGTAAACACTTTGGATGACAGGATTAAAATTCAAAATGATCTCCAATTTATCAAGAATTGGTCTGAAATCTACAAGATGAAATTCAATAAAGAAATTATCCAAGTTCTGCACTTAGGAAAGGAAAAATCAAATACACATTGGAAAACATAATCCTAATTATACATATACAGTGATGGAGGTCTAAATTAGCTGTTACTCCTCAAGAAAGATCTTGGAGTCATTGTGGATAGTTCCCGGAAATCATCCACTCAATGTGCAGCAGCAGTCAAAAAAAGCAAACGGGGGGGATATGATAGAGGCCTATAAAATCATGAGTGGTATAGAGAAATAAAAAGGGAAGTGTTGTTTTCTCCTTCTCATAATACAAGAACAAGGGGCCACCAAGTGAAATTTAAAACAAACACAAGAAAGTATATTTTCACGCAACACAATGTCAACCTCTGGAACTCTTTGTCAGAGGGTGTTGTGAAGGCCAGTACTATAACGGGGTTCAAAAGGGAGCTAGATAAATCCATGGAAGATAGGTCCATCAATGGCTATTAGCCAGGATGGGCAGGAATGGTGTCCCTAGCCTCTGTTTGCCAGAAGCTGGGATTGGGTGATGGGCATGGATCACTTGATGATAACCTGTCTGTTCATTCCCTCTGGGGCACCTGCCATTGGCCACTGTCAGAGGACAGGATACTGGACTTGATGGACCTTTGGTCTCACCCAGTATGGCTGTTCTTATGTTCTCCAAGTATCTATAAAATATGTCTTTCTATAGGTGTAATAAGTCTTCAGTACCCCTCCAGTGGTAAACAGGCATAGTGCTGGCCCTCTGCTCATGGGTGAATTATGTCCTGTATGCATGATATGCAGCTTGGAATGTTCATATCATCCGAAGCTTGTAACAAAGCACAAAGGATGAAGATAAAATAAGACTGACTATTCATTTGAATTCTTGTGCCCATGATTAGTTTTAAAGCCTTAGTGTACAGGGTGAACACAGCTGGGGGTGGTTTGGATTTGCAAAACCAGCATTATATGGTTTTAGATCCAGGTCCCATAGTATCCAAACGCTGACTTTAATTCTCATTTTAATAGGGATGAGATTCAGCTATGTGGTGCTGGCTTTGACCCATCTCTGCAAAACCAAAGAAGTTAAAAAGCCTGTATAGAATTTCATGTGTTTTGCTGCCTTCCAAGAGTATTACAAGGCACCTGAAAACAATGACCCGTGGTACTGGGAGTCCACTGCCTGGGAAACTAAATAAAGAAAAAAAAATCCATAAACATGTGGACTGTTCCTCCATCAGTCTGTGCTGGGATTAGTGCAAGATTTACTGGAGTGTGACTAACAACAGGACAAAGTCCAACCAGCACTTTCAAATACCCTTTCAGATCAGTAAGTGTTTATTTATAGTCCTTGTCCCCTGGACAGAAGATGCAATTTTTTTCCAACCAGATGGTTTCTTCCTTCTGTGCTTCTCTTTGCCCATCAAGTCCAGCATAATAATATTATTGTCGATGTGTCACTGCAAACAAGAAATATGTTTCACGAAGAAATTAAATAGCCCCGATGTAAAAGTGCAATATGTGACAGTCCATGTCAATCAACTCAAGCTGCATAGAACAAACTGTATAGACTCCTGTCAGCAACATAAGCTTTTTAGAACCCGTTATGTCCCAAGGAGTAGCAGAAGCAGAAGAATACAGCGCATATGTCCAAAGGCTGTTTAAAAGCTGCTTTGGTGAATGTGTGTACATTGTGCAAAAGATAAATGTATTCATTCATTGAAATTACTTTGGAAAGATTTTTTTTTTAATTACATTGATGGGACAGATACAGGGTCAAATTCTTCAGCTTCACTGAAGTCAACAAGGTTCAGTGATGGTAGCTGAATGTAGAATTTACAGTATAGGACCTGATCCAGGAAAGCATTAATATGTATACTTAACATGAAGCATGAATGGTCCCACTGATTTCATTAAGTCAATGCTTAATTGCTCTGCTTGATCAGGGCTAGTATGTCCTGCATTTTCACTAATGCACTAGATACACCCTACTGTGCTTTCCAGGCACTTTGGTGCCTTTTCATGCGTGTTTCTCTCATAGAGAGAAAGGGAGCAGATGACCTAAAACACGCATCCATGTCCCAGTCACCTCTTCTCATTACTGCAACCTCCTCCCCTTCAGTTTCCCTGATCCTCACATCACCCCTGTCGAGTTCATCTAAAACACAGCCGCTAAAATAATCTTCCTCGCCATTTGATCCACTTTGACACCTGCAGTTAAATGTCTTGGATTTGCTTTCAAAGTGACTTAGTTGGGGATTGGCCCTGCTTTGAGCAGGGGGTTGGACTAGATGACCTCCTGAGGTCCCTTCCAACCCAGATATTCTATGATTCTAAAGTCCAATCCAACTACCCTGATCTAGGTCCCATCCTCCTACATTTCCTTCACTGATGCCTTTGGTCAGTTGGTGGCACCATCCTTAAGGCCCTGTCATCTTTCTCCCACTCCTGTCTGTCTCATCTTGCATTCCCCCCCCGTATGTGTGAAATTCCATGCTCCTCTGCATCTCTGTTCAGTAGGCCCTACTATTCACATCCTTCCTACAGGCTCACTTCCTTTGTGTTGCCTGCAAGAAATGGATCAAGAGTTAATAATTATGCAATGAATAACCAAAACCAAATAACCCCCTCCAAGTTCTTTACACCTGTCTGGGGTTCCCAGGTGTGTTTGTCTTCTCTGTATCTGTGTCTGGAAAGGTTGACACCTCTAAGACACCAAAAAAAATGGGGGTGTATTTAGGAGCTCATAAAACTGGGAAGTTGGCAGTGTGTGCTGAGCACCCATACAGATTTCCCAGGACAGCTACTTCAAAAAAAGGATAATCCTGGGAAAACCTGGACAGGTGGCAACCCTGCTCTTAAGCCACATCTGCACTGCATCTGGTGGTGTGATTTGCAGCTGTTATGGAGGCACCCATGCTAGCTTTAATCTAGCTAGCTCAATAAAAATGGCAGTAAGGACATGAGTGAGACACAGGCACAAAAATAAACACACAGTTATGAAAAATGTGGCCAATAATCAGCATCCACAGTCTTTTGGAATTGCTGGCAAATAAATAACAATTTGACTTTTGTACTTGAATAACATGTTATTTGAAGAAAAACAGACATTCGGTTCCCTGGTCGTTTTTTCCCTTTTGCGAACACTTTGGTCAAGAGGAAAAGCACTGCAAAATATTTCAATATCCATTTTAATAAGGTCTCTGAGGTCCTTAATAAAGCTACTTAGAACAATGATGCAACTGGGCCTCATCGTCTGTAGCTCTCTGGTACAGTCATACTCTTACAGCAGTTTTAGTTTTTACAGCATTAAACTAGTGACGGCTGATCAAGTTGATTTCATGCTTAACAGGTCCAGGACTAATCTAATGTAACATTTGTAGCAATTCAGAAAGAAGATGCTGTCCAATAAAGCTGCCTACATGTGATTCCTGGGACGGGGGTCTTTCTTTCTTCTTTTTAAAGAACTATTTTCATTTCAGTTGATCAAGAAAGTCTCAGAAAAACTTAGGATCAAATCCAGTTGGAGCGTCTGGGAATCTTAAGTACCTAATCACAAGGGATACCGCCATCCTCAGCCATGATGAGTAGTACTTTATTCATGGGACCCCTTCTTAGGAAGTCAGACGAACTATCTATGTAAATAATCTCACAGGAGGAGACTGAAAAAGCTTGGTTTGGCCTAGGAAAAGGAAGGTTGAGAAGGGATATGATTGCTCTATAGAGACACATGGTGGGGATGGACATGAAAGGAGATGAACACCAGAGAGGAAGAGCTCTTTAAGATAGACAGTTTCAGCACAAGAACAAATGAGTATAAACTGGTCATGAATAAATTCAAGAAACTGAGGGCTTGTCTACACTACCGCATGGAGTTGACCTAAGATACACAACTTCAGCTACATGAATATGTAGCTGAAGTCGACATACTTAGATCTACTTACTGCAGTGTCTTCACTGCGGTAAGTCAACAGTGGACACTCTTCTGTTGACTTCCCTTGTATTCCTCGTTCTGGTGGAGAACGGAGTCAACAGAAGAGTGCTCAGCTGTCGATTTATCGCATCTATACTAGACATGATAAATCGACCCCTGCTGGATCGATCACTGCCCGCCAATCTGGCAGGTAGTGTAGACAAGCCCTAGATTTCTAACCATCAAAGGAATGAGGAACAGCCTCCTAATAGAACTGATGGGGGCATACAACCTGACTAGTTTTAAGGTGGATCTTGATAAGCTTATGAAGAGGATTATATGACTAAATTGTCTGTGATAGAAGTGGCCTGGACTTGATGATCCAGGAGGTCCCTTCCCATTTTATGTTCCTAATAAGTGCTACTTAACATGAATAAGAGTTGCAGAACTGGGCTGCAAAGAAATCTTGGAAACAAGGATGAGCAAAATAAAGACTCTTTAGTGAAATGCCAAGTTTTATGCAGTGCTTGATTATTTTTACAATGTGCATTTGTTTAAGTTGCAGGGGGGGGGGTTCAGTTAATTTAGGGCAATATTTGTTTCATTCTTCTTGCTGTATGTGGAGCCCGGTTATAGAATCAAAACCTTTTTTTAGAAAGAGCCTCTGAAGAATTCTTGCAAAGTGGTGTGGATTGGACATGGATTAAATTCTGGGGTTTTAAAATATGCTCCAAGGAGAATGGTTAATGCATGTTGAAAAGAACATCTTCTCTGACATGCCTGCCTTCTGTTCGGTGATCAGTGGGTCACATTTTAAAATAGCCTTTGATCACGCATGGTCAGTGGTGTTCTCAGTTGCAATCACAAGTGTAAACTTAAAGAGAGAAAGAGGTACTCCACTTTGGAAGTAACAGCACTGGCCCACGTGCCAATGTTTTTGACCATTGCCTTTCCACTCACATCATGAGGAGGTGATATATTTCATTTGTACCCTTTGCTCTCTTAGGGCTGGCCTTAGGGATAATAGCACCTTGGGAGAACATGTATTTTAGCACTCCTGGTCCTGGCTGCCTCCCCACTCATCTATCTATTGCCCGGAGCTCCCTTCCATAGCCTCATACTCCAGGCCTGCTCTCTGCCTCTTGACCATGACACTCACCTGTAGGGCTGGCCTTGACCTGCAGGGACTCCCATCTGGATGCTAAGATGATGGGCATCATGGGAAATCCCACAGCAGTCACTTTGACTCCCCCAGCCAATGCTACAGGGACCTCCTCATCTGGTCATTAAGCAGGACAGTCAAGATGATATAGCAGGCAGTCTTCCACACTCTGACCGTGTGAGCAGGCTCTGGGGCAGAGTCATTCCTCTCCTCCAGCTACCAACCTCTTCCACTCAGCACAGCATCCAACTCCTCTGCCAGAGCCCCAGAGGGTCAGCAGCACAAGGGGAGTTACAGCAACAGGACAACAGAGAGCTGTGGTGGTAGGGGAGCATGGTGGCCTGAGAGCCCCAGAAAGCAGGGAGGAAACCAGAAGAGTGCAGATAGAGTCACACTGGTGTGGGGATGCAAAGGGGAGTGGTGATGTGGGGGCTCCAGAAGGGCAGATCTCTCCCCATACCTCAATACTGAGCATCCTCAATGTTCCAGTGTCCCTTTCCAGTCCCAAGGTGGGTTATTGAGGAAGGTTAAAATGCAAATGGGCCACTGTGACATGCAGGAGGAGGACCTTGAAGACCTGGGGGACTGGGGAGAATTAGGGGGGGCTGAGAACTGGGAGTCTGGGACCTTGGACCAGAGGGAGGGGCCCCTTGGGAGCTGGATGGGCTGGGACCTGGGGGCACAGGGAGGGGAGTGGCCCCCTGAGAACTTGAGTGCAGGCTCATAGCCCCCTTCCCCTCTGACTTACTGGTCTCTTTGCCCTGCAGTTCTAGCTCCCTTCTCCTCCCAACCCAGGAGAGGCTGGCAAATTCCAGCTACCACTGGCCAGCCGAGATGCCATGCTTGTGTTCCAGTGGGTGGCATCACTTTCATTCAGGCCATCCATGGAAGGAGGAACAGCTCAGGCTGGGGCAATCCCAGAGAGCGAGGGGAAAGAGCCCACAGGCTTGCAGAGTGCAGATGCGGAACTAAGATCTGGACTGGGAAACCAGATGGGGTGATAATCAGAGGGCCTCTGCTCAGGAGCAAGGAGGCAGGCGCTCCTGTGGCATTGGGCCACACCCTGCAGCCAGTAGGGAAACAGAGCCCCTTGTCTCTGCACCATGGTGCCCCTTGACTACGGTGCCCTAGATGGGCGCTCAGATCACCCATCCCTAAGGCCAGCCCTGCTTGACTGACAGTGAAATACAAAGTTTCCACTGTAAAGATACTGCAGATCTGTTGCACTGAAGATGCCAAATGATTCATTTTCAGATACTTACATTTGGAATCAGACAAAGCTATTGCCAAACTCTTGTATCTTGGCTCACTGAGGGCCAATTCCTGCAGTGCTTGTAAGAGGTTCCCGATCCAACCCTATCTAGGTCAACTTTAAAGTGAGACTAGGTGTTATGGGACCTTGAGCCCTTTAAAAGTGGCTTCAAGCCAGGCATGGCCCCAGTTCTGCCACGACAAGTGAATTCTGGGCAATGCAGTGTGGGTCAGCAAGGAATGCTGGGAAAGACGAGACTTCTTATAGCACGTTACCTGCTCAGTCTGGAGAGATCAGATGTGAGGCAAGACCTGGAGTGGGGTTCTTAGTCAAGAGGGCTGGGAAAATAACCTGGGGGGAAGGTTATAGGAAAGCAGCCTAGAGAAAGACAAGCTATAGAAGAGTACTGGAGAGGAGTGAAGTGAGTGAAGGAAGAGGCTGTAGATAAAGGGAGCATAGAAGGCTAGGGATGGGAATTGAGTGCTAGCATCCCATAGCCAAAGCTACCAGAAAGGGTGAGAAAGTGCTGCTTCATCCTCTTGCCACCACAGGAAAAAGACCAGGATGGACCCTAGTGGAAAGGACTATAGAACTGTTCAGACTGGGGAGACCAAAGGAAGTGTTTAGCCCAGAAAAGGTAAATGACTGTTCGTGTCAGTCCTGTGTTCACAGGGTGAATGTGGTTAGCCAGGGGGGGTCAAAGATGTGTTATTTTGTGTCTGGACTTCTTTTGTTTACTCTGGAATGAGAAGTATTTTGCTTTAGCTAGAGAGCAGACAACTAAAACCACATGAAGTGACTATGCTGAACAGGGATGCTGCAGATCGGAGGGGGAAACAGCTGCATGACTACACCCAGCAATGCAGAGTTAAGAACCTAATACTCTGCGTAAAGTGAGTAAATACCTAGGCCCTCTGAAGTAATTCATATGAGTCCTTTCTGCCTCAAACCACAGCTGTTAGTAAAGGCAGGCTCATGTATGAAAATGGGGATATTTTGTCTGCATGATGCATGAAAGATAACAAATGGGCACCTGGCATGGCAGGTTCCTGTGACCGTGACCTTATGCATGTGATATAGATGACAGATGCAGAACCTATTGCAATTTGTGGGCCAAATTCATCCTTGCTGTAATTTCACTGAAGTGGAATAACGCTAGGGCTGCCTTTGGCTTGTTGACTTAAGCACCCATGGCTCATATGAATATAATTTGATGACTACTCATAGTTAACTTAACATGCCATTCTAACAATATCTATTTTCTGCATAATGCCTGCAATTAAGAATTGTCATTGTCTTGTTTCTCTACATTTCAGGGGCCTGATTACATTAGTCTTAATCCATTTAAGCAATGGCATTAAACTGTCATAAAACGAGAGACTCAGGCCCCAGATATCAGCTTTGTCCAATAGACAAGCTGAGCTTGATTATCCCGTCACCCTGGTGCAACTCAGTTGAACACAATGGAGTCCCAATGGTATGAAGTTAGCCTAAGTGAAAGGAAAGTCAGGTTTGGCGTTTTGATTCTTGTTTCTTTTCCAACATGTTTGCCCGAACAAAACAGCTTGTGTGGCCATGTTGCTTGCCACATCTCCTTTTCTGCCTTGGATTTGTTTAGCCATTGGCCTTGTTACAGGCTTCCCTTCTGCTGTTCTTATCTACTGTTTTGGAATCTTGATCAGAACTTTTCATTTTCACAGCATGCAGAGAGCTGTCTTCGTCCTTGTGCATTTTTTCATTAATTATGTCTGCAACTTTTTAAAATGCCCCATCTGTAATCTTTTATGGCATAAAACTGCTCTCTGTTGAACAATCTCTCTTTGTTTTGGATGAAAGTAACTTAGAGCATCAAGGGTTTGATATTTTTATAATTTTTTCCCCCTGCGGTATTTTTGCCTCTCAATCCCTCAACTCAGAGCATGGGTCTCAAGATGCTGCTGCTTTGGCAGCAACGCCTACTATTTGTATCCCCCAGAAAGAAAGTCCCCAGTGTATCAAAATAATATAAAGAAAGCTCCCTGATTTGTTATGTGTATGCTAAAATATTGGTTATGTGTAGCTCATTGGCAGAGGTGTATTCTAAGCTCCTGTCAGTACTAATCTACAGAGGACATGAATTGCTACAGTACATAACTATAGAAGCTTGATTCTTTAACTCAAGCTGTAGTAGCTCATGTTTTTAGCACTGGTTAATCCCTAGTGTTTTGGCTAAGATGGCAGACATTGCATCTGAATCTAAAGTTTTGTGATAGTTGCGTTATATCATGAAAATAAAAATTGCATGAGGCTAACAATCTTTTCTATGTAGAACTTCTCCAGTTTTTTGAAAGAAATGTATGCAACATATATCTTCAATTATTCTTCTTATACTGCAATAAATGTTTGAAAAATACACATTGAGTCTGATCTGGATCTGAAACTTGCAGATCCACAAACTGGGTGAAAGTTAGGATGTCTGGGTTTCTCATCAGGATAGGCCAAAGCTATGAGTCAAAATCTGATTTTATATCAAGTTTGAGAAGATTCATGCTTGTGATTCCAGTTCAGGTCCCTCTAATATGGTAAACTGGAATTTATATCCAGAGATTGTGCCAGGAAATGCCAAACATATGTAACCATTGAAAGTGTGCGTATCCTGCAAGTCCTATATGTATTTAACATGATATTTAATAAGGGCTTGATACCACCACTCATACTCACTCACATCAATTTCAGTGGGCTAGCTTGTGCCATTTAGGCACAGCTCATAATAACGGTGACTTTTGGCACTCCTGCATGCCCACTAATATATCCCTTTTGTGGGGAGCATCTGACTCCCTTCTGTATGACTTCTCAGCACTGCTAGCCAGTATTTACAAATGGAGGCAACCATCTCACTGCTTTCTCCCTTGCTATAGTAATCTTTCTTTACAAAGATTATCAGGTCTGATCACAGCATTCCAAACGGGTCCTCCCTATTTGACCCTTATTTTCATTCTCAATTATGGGGATGCCAATTTGGTCATTTCTTTGATGTTCTCTCATTTCAAAAATGTTGTTATATCATAACTTGCTCTTGGTTACTTCCCTTTTTCGATAGCTACTTTGATGTAGTTATTAATGATGCTTCTCTTTCCAGTCACTACCTTCAAAATTTCGAAACTGATCCAATCTGCTCCTGAAACAGTGGCAAGTTTTTAACTTGCAATTTTATTGTCTTCTATTCTCAGGGGAATGATTTTGCTTTCTGACCTTTTCTAAGGTATAGTATGAATTTTGAAGTCTAATTGCTGTGGTTTAATAAAAATATCATCTGCAGGCTTATGGAAAATTGATTCAAGCTACAAAGGTGGCCTAGAGTTATGGCCTTAGCTTGCGGTGTCAGAGGTCCTGGATTCAAATCCTGGCAGTTGTGGAGGAGGAAGTGAAAATTGTCAGGCAGATGAGATAGTGATCTAGAAATATGGCTTCTGCATTGAGGGTTAAAAGCTTTGAGTTCAAATCCCAGTAAGGGAGGATAAATCTAGGGCTCCTTCAATTTCCTGTGTTATGCAGGAGGTCAGACTAGATGATCATTTCTGTCTCTTCTGGACTATGAAGTGATGGAATGCCTTATTTTATTTTTCTTTTTAAAAGAGGTCCAGATCCTCATCTGATGTAAATTAATTCACTTCCATAAACTTCACTGGAGCAATGCTGAATTACACCAACTGAGGATCTAGCTCTGAATGCTTTCCCAGTTAGCTTTTCTGCTCAGCATAGGAACAGTTTCCTTTCATCTCTTGGAAGTGGTTTTAGCAAGTGCCTGAAGTTGAGAAGTAATTTGGCAATTTGACCCATGTGGTTTGTTTCAAGCTCTCATCAGCAATGCACAATACAGTATACTCTTCCAAATATAGAAATGATTAGCCAGCTGATGTGGTGAACTGCGCCTTAAGCCCTCACCTCAAAAGATAATTAATCCAGTTAGCAAACAGAGACCTGCTGCTCCTCTCATAACAGGTCATTATCAAACAATTGTTATCTACTGAAGGCAGATTCTTTTTCAAAAAACCCCACTGAGACATAGTATAGCATTTATTATATATCTGACCAGGATAGCTCTGCCTGAGCGATGGACTGGAATTACAGCATGGTAAATATTTCATTAGAACAAAGCAAAATTGCAGAGAAGCCAACATGAAGTAGCCTTCTCTTTATCTAAAACTTTTACTACAATATAAGGTTAAAATCTACACGGGAATAGTTCTTTCTGTCCAATCCATCAATTAGTCAACCATTTCAGGCTGGACATCTTATTTGCTTTTATACAGGACATGCTGTATATTAAAATGATCCATCTTCTCTTCCAAAGAAAGATGAGTTCTTTAACATTTAGGACCCAATTCTCACTTACACTAAGGCCCTATTACACCATTCTGACTGTGTGAAGGGGACTCAAAGTGGGAGTGGAATCCATTTGCACACACTTTGATTCCCCTTCACACAGCTAGAAATCAGACCCTTGGTATAAGTGAGGGTAGTAATGAGACGTAGCAATTTAAATACCACAAAGTGGTGGTTACATACCTGACTATATTCCTTTTAAACATCGCTTATACTATATGTATATTATGAGCTAGGGGTGTGATTCCCCTGCTCATGTACCTGTATCTGCACTGGCTCTTATCAAGCTAGTGCAAGTAGAAATAGCAATGTAACCACATAGCTCGGGCTGTGACAGCAAGAGGCATGGCTTAGCTGTGCCAAGTACAAACCTACTTGAAACCAATGGATATGTACTCAGCACGGCTCAGCTCTTCCGGCTACACTATTATTCCGGCTAGCGTGCGTATATGTGAGCAGGAGAATCACATCTCCAGCTCATAGTGTAGATGTAGCCTTGCGGTATGTCTACACTGTAAGTGAAGGAGTGATTGTAGCATAGGCAGGCATTCCTGCACTAGCTTTAATCTAACGAGTGCAGGTAACAACAGTAGTTTTAGATGCGGTGGCATGGACTTCAGCTCAGGCTAGCCACCTGAGTACAAGTCTATTTTGGAGCCTGGGTACATGCTCAGGTGGCCAGCCCATGCTGCAGTCAATGCTGCCACTACGGTTGTGTCTACACTGGTGCGCATACTCAGTTACTACACTATGTATGTGCTTGCACATGTTCGCTATACCTGCCAAGTGTCCATCTTATGCTGTGCTGGACACAGGTGTAACATTGTGAACACACATATACTCGTGTCCACTCTGCCACTGTTGTTACGCTACATTAGTGCTACCATTTCAGGGGCAGTATCCTAGGGTTCTATTCTTCACAGAGGAACCACTTCGCTGTGTGCTGTTGGTACTGTGCCCTCTCATCACACATTTGGTGAAGGCAGTACCTGTTCATGTCTCCCCTATCCCAAACAGCATGGAAGACATTGAGCAATGGGATGATGATGTGGTTCTGCTCCAGCTCTCTGTTGTGGGGGAAGTGTTTATGCAGTGAAATAGGCCATAGGTGAGTTGCTGGATAGAATTTGGGCATAACTTTCTAACACATCAAAGATGGCTTATCTTGAGGGTCAATGACAATTCATTCAACTCACATGGTACAGATATGGTGAATGCTGCTGTTGCTACGGTGTGTCCTTGGGTGGACTGTTGCTACCGGTGCAGGAGAACCAGCATGGAATGGTGGGATCACATTGTTCTGGAAACCTGGGATGACCAGCAGTGGCTTGCAAACTTCCGAATGAGGAAGCAGTGTGAGGATCTTTCACCAACCCCTCAACACCAGAACACTTGATTCAGGGAAGCCATACCGGTGCAGAAGTGGATGGCAATTGCCCTGTTGAAGCTGGCAATACCAGACAGCTATAGATCTGTTGCAAACCACTTCAGAGTTGGAAAGTCCACTGTCAGGGTTGTGGTTGTGCAGAATTGTGAGGCAGTTAACACTGTGACCTACACATGGGTGGTTGCCATAAGAAAAGTTCCAGAAAGAAAGTTCCAGGAAGAAAACTTACCTGGGCTAGCTAGAATAAAGCTAGCACACGCATGTGTATCTGTGCTACACTCACTTTATTTGCAGTGTGAAATACCTTAAACTGCTGTTTCTTAAGATTTATCCGTAGTTGTAATAGCAGCTTGCACTTACAGGAGGCAAAACAGACACTTTGAGGTCTCTGGTATAATTTTTCATGCCTGTAACTGATTAGAGACTTGTTATTACAAGGGCAGGCTCTGGGACAATTACGCATCCTGAGTTCCTTTCAGAGAAGCTCCTTATTACATAAATGTAGTCCCAATCACTCCTGTGCAACTATGTGTGGGGTAAGGAATTATTCAGCATGAGTAAAGCTGTCATAATCTGCCCCTTAGAAATTGTCTCTCCATCCATGACCCACCAATATGGTTGTGTGAGGCAGGAGCATTGTGGAGGTAATAGACTCAGGGGCATATAGCATTCTCACCATAGTACACTCATCTGTGATTCACCAAGTGTCAGGAAAGCAGAATGATCACAGACAAGACCATTTTCAGAGCAAAGTGCAAGACTTTCCTTTTCTCAAAGGCCTTCCCTTGTTATCGAAGTCTAAAGAATGGCCCAGCATCATGGTCACATGGCAATGAGAAGGAGGAGGAGGCTGCAGCAGAAAAAGCAGAGGGCAAGTTTTTAAGTAACTGAGGAAAAGAAGGAGAGGTGTGGTCCTTTACAGAGAACTTCAATCAATTCTTCATTTCCATAGCAGAGACATTCCCAGTTTGCAAGGGCACACGATCACATTATTGTGCGAGTTTACAAGAAGTCAGCTGTCTTATTTCTCTCCAATGGCACTCCTTCCCATATCCTCTAGCTCCCTCTTTCTTTTGTCAGTCTTCTCATTTCATATCTCTTGCTTTTCTCTTTCTTTCCACCCCTCTTAATCTCTGCTCTGTATCTGTCTCTTTCTTTCTCAAAGTCAACTGGGGATAAACGCAAACTCAGGTGATTATGTGCTTGGAGATCAGTTTTTGGCTACTGACTGGATGGTGTCATTAAATTCAGGAGAGCTTTCTGATTGGACCATTTTCCTTCACTGAGCGACTCACTTCTGTCAACAGCAGTTAAATGAATACAAGAGATATTCAAAACAAGACTATGGGCTTATCTTCACGTAGAGTGCTACAGTGGTCCGCCTGCAGCACTTTCATGAAGATGTTACTATACTGACAGGAAAGCTTCTCCCAATGGCATAGCTAACCCACCTCCCCAAGAGGCAGTAGGTATGTTGGCAGGAGAGTGTCTCTACTTGGGGGGTTAGGTCAGCATAACTATGTCACTCACAAAAGTGAATTTTTCACACCTTGGAGTGATATAGTTATACCGATCTAGGACTATAGTGCAGACCTAGCCTACATTGTCTTTACATTGTTGCTAGAGAAAAGTCTCAACAAATCCCTCAGATTCAAACCCTCCTGAAATTTGTTCAGATCTGGATTTCACAGTTGAACCATATCTCCACGATCAGCTGAACAAAAACATAGGATCTGAAATTTAGGGACCCAAGCTTTTTTGGATCAGGCCAATCTCTGATAGTTATAATTCCTGATACTGTTGCAGTACATGCTGTTAATTCATCCTGCCTTGCTCCATTTCTTTGCCAATTCCATCAGGGAGGTTTTGGGTCCAGCTCAAACCAGTTATTCCCACACAACTCTATTTTCCTATACCAGGGGTGGCCAACCTGAGCCTGAGAAGGAGCCAGAATTTACCAATGTACATTGTGAAAGAGCCACAGAGATACGTCAGTAGCCCCACTACTAGTGCCTCCCCCCCACCGGCAGCCCTGCCAATCAGTGCCTCCCCCTGCCTCCCCATACCTCTCGATCAGCTGTTTCATGGTATGCAGGATGCTTGGGTGGGGGACAGGGGGAGGAGCGAGGGCATAGCAAGCTCTGGGGATGGGGCGGGAAGAGGTGGAGTAGGGGCAGGGCCTGTGGCAGAGCTAGGGGTTGAGCAGTGAGCACGTCCCAGCACACTAGAAAGTTGGCACCTGTAGCTCCAGCCCCGGAGTCGGTGCCTAAACAAGGAGCCGCATATTAACTTCTCAAGAGCTGCATGTCCTATACACACACTTTGTCCTCCAGATCTGAGTTACTATGAGTACTTTTTCCAACAATGTAGGAAAGTTGGCATGCTGTAGAAATTAATGTACAGTGAAACCCATCTCCTGAGAGCCTTTAACATTCTTCTTACAAGTGCACATGCTGAAAAGCTGTGTTCTCTCATTTAAAGTCATAGTTATTTTTCACCCTGACAGAAGATCTCTCAGTAAATCCATTTCAGGGCATAAAGTTGCCATACATTACATGTGAGAAGATCTAATTTCAAAAATGCAAAGTCAGCACCACCATTCAAAAAATATTCTTATCAGATGGTGGCTTTCCCTTTGAAAGGCTTTAAAACTCTGATGGTGGAACTCATGAAAAATAAATATAGATTGCAACTGAATCCTCAAATAGTGCTTCTAGCTAGTAAGTACAGAAACCCTGTATGATTGCAAGAATAGAGACACCAACTGAAATTTGCTTGGTGACATTTTTAGTAGGTAAAATTATGGGGTGAATTTTCCAGTCTGCTCAGAGCCAATTTACAGCAGTAGCGTTAAAACTGTACCACTCAGAATGGGATATTCAATGTCTACCATGTGTATTCTGACCCCCTAAAAAGAGCTATTTTTCAGGTGTCTTCACTGGCCAACTTTCATCAGTAAAACCAATGTGAAATCTAATAACTAATAGAACTTTATAATAATACTTATAAAACTGAAAGTCTTCAGTATCTCATGCACTTAGGTACTAGGACCATATCCTTTGGCAACAGCTATCATTTGAGATGGGCTGAAACCCGTACTTACTGGAACTAGGGGTGCTGCTGCATCCCCTGGCTTGAAGTGGTTTCCATCATATACAGGGTTTACAGTTTGGTTCCATGGCTCTCAGGACCCCTGCTACTGAAACTGTTCCAGCACCCCTGCTCAATACTATAAATCTTTCTATAGTATATCAGATAGCTGAGTGCCAGAATAAGCAGAGGCTGGGTATGATTGGAAGCATATGCTCAGAGATACCACAGTGATAGGCACAGTCTAAGGGCCTAGTCTGACACAGAGACAGATAAAAACACTAAGTGTAGTGGAAGTAAAAAAAATCTCAAGTCTGCCTTGCTTGCTAGGGCACAGGAGAAAAGTGGGGTATGTACAGAGAATGGGTGTGTGTCTGAGTCATGAGTTTAAATATAGTCCTCACTATGTCAACAAGCCATGGGCTTTCCTCTTCCCCTGACACCTCACTCCTTCTACAGGATAGAAGTAACTTGGCAACTGCACAGCAGTGCTCTCATTAATGAAAGGCTGGGTTCTTCTACACTCTGTCCTGCTCAATTCTGGTTCTTATGCTAATCCATGCAAGACACCATATGCTCAGCTGTGCACAATATGCCCTGTGCAGGATTGAGCCCTATATCAGCAGACAGGCTAAACAGCTTTGTCTCTTCACTATGTTTTAGTCATATCTAATAACTTGAAAAATTATTGGTAGCTTATACGTTTTAAGGAGTTTAAATTGCTGTAATTATTTTTAAAATATAATAATTTGCAAGGTTTACTTTAAAAACTACAGTCTTTGCCCAAGTTGTTCCTGGCACAATGCCCTGAAGTTTGACTTGTTCTTGAACACAACATTTCTACTTTTTGTGCTTGGATAACAAAATGACTCTAAGAATATCTATAAGGACTCACATGAAAGTCATCCCTCAACCAATTACTGGAGGTTATTCAAAGGTTACATTTAAAGTGTGCAGCTGAGATATGAAGCTAGTATTTCATTCATTGATAATGGCTGCTGAACTAGGAAAAGAAAATCCTAAAGGAGCCATCAAAATAGGCTTGAACTTCTGTCCTATGGGGACATCTTCCTGAATTCAAAGTGTGACCTTGGCAGAGACAACATTCAGCTGTGCTCACACATTCTACAGTATGAGAAACACGTCTGCATAATTAATTGAAGGTGCTTTTCATGTGACTGACAGGTTGACGGTGATTAATTATCTTAATATTTGCTTAGGATTCTGAGCCTGTACCAACTGATTAAAGATACTTTTTGGAAATTAGTGAGTCTGTTTGCACTGCATCCTCCTATTGTTTGCTAAACAATTTACCATATTTGTGCATTAAACCACTAAGCGCCCCAGGTGATACTTGTGTAGTATGACTCAGGTGGGGGGGAAATAATAATTCCTACAAAAGAGCACAGTGAGAGAAAGAGAGACACTCTGGGTTCTGTGGGTACTTTCTGGAAGAGAGGATAAGGGCCTTCTCCTCCGCAAAAGGGAAGGAGGCAATCTTACCTCCCAAAAGATCACTGGGACATGAATGCTGTTTTAATGGCAATAAATAATACCACAGGCAGGTGCAAATTGTAGGAAAGTGATCTTTATCAAGCATGCATAGCGACTAGCGTTACATGCTGAGAGGCTGTCTTTGTCTAGTAGAGGATTGGCCACCAGCTTGCATCTCTGAGCTCCAGATGTCACAGCTAACTAGGTCCCTCCTGAAACCTGACCCTCTTTCTCCATATTACAGGGGCAGGCTACTGCCTTCATTGGTGCTCACTGAATGGCCCTGATTCGAAACCCATTGAAGTCAATGGAAAGATGGCCAGTGTTCCCATGTGGTTCATAATGATGGCTGTAGTGTTTAGGCTGCTGTGTGCAGCAGGGGCTAGCACTTTTTCAGATAAATTCATCTATTGTCTGTCTGTGACACAGCCAATCAGGGCCCAGTAGCCTAGTATAACGCTATGTCTGCACTACCAGCTGGACCGTGGACAGAGACCGATCCAGCAGGGGTCGATTTATCATGTCTAGTCTAGTCTAGACACAGTAAATCGACCCCCGAGTGCTCTCCCGTCGACTCTTGTACTCTAGCACCGTGAGAGGTGCAGGCGGAGTCGACGGGGGGACGGCAGCCGTCAACTCACCGCGGTTATTCATGTAGCTGAAGTTGTGTAACAGAGATCGATCCTCCCCGCCCCCCAGTGTAGACCAGGCCTAAGAAGAGCTGCAGAGTCAGAGGGAGTTTAGTTTCTTTCTGGAGCTGTAGGAATGTGGCTGGTGTAGTGTGCAAGCTGCCAGGAAGAGCGAGGAAGAGCCCTGAACTGATTGCGGGGACTCCATCAAGACAAGGTCCTGAGGTAAGGGTGAAAACGGCACAGGGCTCGGGGGGTGGGGAAGTGACCAGGGAATTAGAGCAGCAGTGTGATTAGATAAAGGGACACAGCAGACAGCTACTACCTACTGGCTCCCTGAGCTGGGATCCGGAGTAGTGGGTGGGCCTGGGTTCCCCCCCAACCCTCATTAGCCACTGGGAGAAGTCGCCTGGACATTGAGGCACCTCACAGAGGGAAACTGAACTATAGTGGCCCAGCTGGAAAGCTGTAGCCAGGAAGCCCGAGGAGGGTGAAGAGTAAGACATTGGGAGCCCTGGGGCACTGCTCTGTCTCAGAGGAGGGACAATCTGAAAGAGAGTGTGTGCAGGTGCATATTTGGCCCAGGGGGCACTCACAAGAGGTGACTGCACCCTGCTACACACCCAGTGAGAGATATTATCTTGAAGAATTGTTAGGCCTCTCAGCTGTAAATAATTGTGCCTTCATATTTTAATCTGGTAAACTGAGAATGTATAGAGATGACATCAGAATATATGTTTCTGGGAGAATATTCTTGGCAAAGAGGGGTTCTTTGTCTACAACCCTGTATAATGAGACTGGTATGGGAACTTAGTAGGGGAATGAAAACTGTGCATCCCTCCACACACAGTGAAGGAGAGACACAGAGCCAGCTCTTGGTTTGACAACACAGGCTGGTAATGTATCTGTTTCTTTCTGTATTCTGTATAGTGCTGTGCTAATCTCTGACTGATAATCTTAGACTAAATAATTCCAGTTGAGCCTATTATTCAACAATCTTGAGTCATTATCTCAGACACGCAACAATATGTATGATGGGAAGACAATTAAGCAAATGGTGCATCCAGGCTCCTTAAGTAAATGGTAATGGAACTTTTGAGAAGTGGTAACAATGGCAAAGACTAGGGAAAAATAAAGAATTCTGGTAACTCTTTCATAGCTAATTCAGAATGGCTTATGGAAGTTTGCATATTTGTGAATAGCAGGGAAGCTATCCCTTTCCATTGTAGTGTTATGTGAGGGACAATTCCATTTGAGGACATCTCATTATCTAGTTAGATAACCGCATGCATTTCAAGTTGTTGGCTAGAGAAAGTAGATAGAGGGAATAATTACCAAGCTATACTGATCAGTCTTTGTAGTGCTTGAGAGGCTGAGTTTTGCCGACTGCTCTCGTGCTGTATAGCTAGATCTACCATGAATCACTTTCAGGGTTCAGTGGAGCTGTGGGGATCAGCCCACTCTGCCAGAGATACAGGCCTGCTGATGGGGAGCGGAAAGGGGGCAACTGCCCAGGGTCCCAGGTGATTTAAAAGGGCCCGGGGGTCCTTGGTGGCGGCCAGGAGCCCCAGGCTCTTTTAAATCACCTGAGCGAGCCGTAGGGCGGTACTGGTGGCAGTGAAGGCAGCCAGGCGGGCATGTGGAAGCCCTGGCTGTGCCGGAAGAGCGCGCCCAGCAGCGCAGCTGGCACCAGCTTGCTGGGCACCAATGAATGCAGGCACAGCACTGCCCAACTGTCAGGCGAAGTACATCTGCGGCCTGTATGTGTGTGCAGCAGCTGCTGCACACCTATTTGGTGACACCGCGCCGGGCCAGCAGCAGCATGGGGCCTGGCTTCGGTGCGCCCTGCACGAATCAAACCTTACTAGGGGGTTCAGTGACTGTTCTGCCCTGGGGGCCTGGAATTGCTGTCGATGGGCCTGCACACATATCTTGTATGATCTTGGACAAGTCACTTACTCTGCTTGTGACTTACTTTCCTCATCTGTTCTCATGGGATGATCAGATGTCTCTACCTCACTAGGGTGTTATGAGGCTATGACTAAACAGAACCAAACTAAACCCTCAGGTCTGCAAAATACTAACCAGCTTTTCCCCCTGGTATTCCACAGCATAACCCCACTTATCAGTCTCTAGCCAACCAAAATGCCAGGTTAACAGCAAGCTTTGTTACAGTTATCCCACCTAAAAGAGAAGGGCATTCTACCACAATTCCAACTATTGTGGTATTGTGACCATTCTGGTTACATGCTGTGGACTACACCCAACCTTGTTACAAAACTAAGCAAAATTAACCAGAGATTCAGTACAGTTTCTATGTCGATGAACTGAATGATGTGCACTTACTGTGGATCATGCAAGTAGCTTTAAAAAGCAGTCTAGTTCTGGAGCAGTGGATGCTGATGGGCTATGATTGCACTCACTTGTCAGACAGCATTCATGCCATGCATAGTATCTCTATGGGTCCCTTACAAATGCAGGAGGAGAAAATCCAGGCCAAACTGCATCGGTTTGACTCTGCTAGACGTAACTGAGATGGCTTAATAATAAACCTGTGAGAAATTGAGTTTTACCCTGTAGAAATTTCTCAAAGAAACTGGAGAAAAAATTCATCAGGATGATATTTTGCTAACTTGAGAATATGCCATTTACAAACCTTCTTCCCTCATAGAACAAACCTAACCAAGTAAGTGGCCACACAATCCTTCTGTGCTTGATAAACTAAAGGGGAAAACATATGAAGCATCATGTGCCACAAATTTCCTCCATCCTCATGTCCAATTGAGTTAGTCCTTGCCATTCTTGATAGATTCATTGGTATCCATGTCCACCCAGCTGACCCATTGGCTGCCCATCTGCTAAGATTGGTTTGCGCTCCATGCCCTACGGACCTCTGGCAATGCTCCAGCCTAAATAAAGATTTGGATTTGTAAATTGAGGGCAAAGAGACTCACCAAATCTAATGATAATAACCTTGAACATGGAATAGTTGTTTAAAAAATGCAGAAGAGTCAAGCCATCCTGGATCTTTCTTCTCTCCTCTTAGCTGCATATACATAATCCCTCCTGCACCAACAGATGCAGGGTTTTTTTTTCTCCCTCTCCCATGCTGAATTCTCGGTGGCTGCTGGCTTGCAAGCCCATCTCCTTCTAACTCTTTAGTGGAGATTGTTTGGCTTGCTTCCTTCTGCCCTTATCTGAGCATTCAGGATGTTGGCAGCTGTGGCAGCAAGGCAATGGGAAGCTTTAGAAGATAGTTAGACCCAGTGGAGTGGAAGGTGATAATTTGCACAACTCATCCCTTGAAATGAGGGATTTCTTTTTAGTGATTGGTACATTGTGGCCTTAGATGAGAGCTTATAGTGAAGGGACCAGAGAAGTGTTTCCCAGTCTTCCTGCTGTAAAAGAGTGTACCTGCGTTGCTAGCCCATTAGTAGATCTAGTGGAGGTGGGCTTGTCTGCCCAGCCAAAGACTTGGGATGGGAGGAGGGAATGAGCCAGCTGCTCCTTCAGACTCCCACAAGGCTGCCATATCTCCCCGATGACAGCTCCCTTTAAAGCAGAATTGGTTTTCTTTCCCATAGCTCAGAGTGGACTGCCAGAAGAACTTCATATTTTAAAAGATGCATGGTGAAAATGTTAAAATCAAGTCAGAGCAACCCAAAAAGCACCCACCTGTCCTAAAATTACAGACATGCTCTAAAGCCTTTAGTCTTTGCACAGCGCTCTACTAAGCTCAGAGGGCAAAGGTTGCAGTGCTTCTGTGCAATGCAACTTTTAACAGAGTAACCTCTCCTGAGTTACCTCTGCAGCATCTCCACCAAGGCCCTTCTTTCCCACCATTATTTCCAGCCAGCATACACATATCTCCTCTACTGTGAATGGCTGACACACAGTTGCAGCTCCTACCCTATGTCGGACGACTGGCTGATGGTCACCTGCTCCCCATGCCTGACCTAATCCCCTAGTTGATCCTGCTCCCCTAGCCAGCTTCCTCTTCATAGCAGTACTCCCAAAACTGCTGTATCTTTGGTTCAGATCTTCTGAGTTTGATGCATCGCAGAGCAATTTGCAGAGAGAAATTACCTGCATTTAGTCTAGTGGGCAGGCACTGGACTAGAGTATTGGGACCTGGGTTTTATTTCCAGTTACTGGGAGAGTCACTTCACCTCTGTTTCTGCCCCCAACTCTTTGTCTGTCCTGTATATTTAGACTGTATGCTCTTCCAGGCAAGCACTGTTACCTACTATGTGTATATACATAGTACACCCTGTTCTTTGTCAGAGCTTCGAGATGCTAGTCTAGGGCTATTAAAAATAGCACTAGTCATGTACAACGTGAGAGATGGCAAACTGTATTGTGTATGTAGGCCACATATTAGGAAGGTCCTCCAGTGGAAAACCCCTGTTTGGCTTACATGCGGTGTTCCTGAGCTTTCCCAGTAGGAGGCGGTGTTAAAACAAAACCCCACAAATCAGAATGAACATCAGGCCTTTTAAAGCAATAGCTTTAGTGCAGTGCAAAGAAAATAATGGGCTTCTGCTTGATGGCGTCGTATAAATATACAGTCATGATGAATTTTGCATAGCCCAAGACCTAATAATGAAATGTTAGCAATTCTCACTCTTTACTCTCAGTTACCAGTTTACATTAGACAAGAAGCAAAAGGCAAGTACTTCATAATAGTTTGAAGTGTCCTAGTTGACTGGTTTACAGCATCTGAAGACAGGAAAATAATTACTCTTGTACAGCAAGGGAAAGTTGGGTATAACTGTTAGGACAGTTATCTACTCAGAGCCTGATCCATGGCCCACCAAAGACAATGTTAAGACTCTCATTGACTTCAATAGGCATTGGATAAGGGCCTCACTGCAGTGATGATGCAAATTTACTCATGCGATACTTCCTAAATGACACTAACAGCCAGATAAATATGGTCAGATATTCTCTGCTGATATTCTGTTATTTGAATACTCAGTGCTGCTAGCAGTGTTTCCATAGCCCAATCAGCAAGTAGGTCATTAAGTGTAATCAGGCACCTCCATGCACACGTTCCTTTCAGTCTCTAGGAAAACTAAGGAGAAGACACATCCCTGTGTAACTTTTCCCAGGGTAATGGTAGAGAAAGAAGCCATGCCTGGAAAGCCAGACCCATGGGTGGTGGGCCATGGGGGAAGAAAAGAGACACTCCCTCTGGTTTAGGGAGGGGAAGAGGGTAGATGCCTGATCTAGGAAAGCAGATGTCACACTTCCGCTGAAACCTAGCCTTGTGCCATACAGTGCACGATCCATGGAGCTGCCACGCATGTAATTGCCACTGAACTGGCTGGACCTCTGCATAGCAGCAGGATAAAGGAGCATTTAAACTGAAGACTGATTACTTTTTTCTGTATTATATGCAAACACTACATGTACGGTTTGGCATAGTCAGCGTGTTTTTGACAGATAAGAGGCATAATTCATTTTTTTCACATCCAGAGAACAATGAGTTTATATCGGGAGGAAAAGATGCACTATTTGAAGGGTTTTGACTTAGTAACAAATAAAAATATTCAGACTTTCATGGGCTGATTTCTATCCAGGAACTAAGCTTATTTTCTTTCTTTCCTTTAGAGTTCGACACCTGCCTCCAGCTTCACAATCTGAGTACCAAAGACCAGTGACTTTCCTTTTTGTCCATGCAGAAACCTGGACACAAGGTAACACACTAAACAGGGAGTGTATCCTAAGGGATGGGCAGAACAGCACTGCTGCCCTCTGCCTGTAAAAGGAAATAAAGAGGTTTTGGTTAGTGCCTAACATAGCAGATTTTGACCATTAGCTGAGCTACGTTGTCCCTCATGGTCAAAATCCTATGACCATTCACCTATAATAAGATTTATTATTTGTACTTATTGGAGCTGAGAGGCCCCAGTTAGGGCCCCATTGTGCAAGGTGCACATATAACAAAAATAAGGTCCCTTCCTCAGTGCTTACATTCTAACATATACATTTTAACTCTTAATTTAAATCTGCAGTCTTGATTTTACAGTCTAAATATTTAGTCTGAGCTTTTGTCTCATCAGATGTGCACTATCCAACCAATGCACACTTTCTTTTTGCCCTTAGCCATGTAGATGCAAAATATGAATTCTTTATTTTTATTTATTATTATTAATAGCGCCTAGAAACCACAGTCATGGACCAGAAGCCAGTTGTGCTAGCTGCTGTATAAATACAGAACAAAAAGATCATCCCCAAAGAGCTTCACCTCAGCAATGAATATGGCCCTAAAGCCCCCAAGATTTTTACTGCATACGCAGTGGGTACCCCACAAAAATGCATGAGGGCCTGTTGCACGTGCACTGCCCTTCCTCCCCATGCATATATGTGCATCTCCAGTGAGAGACCATGTACATTTGCAGATGCACCTGTTGAACTTGCAACTACCTTGTGTACCTAGGATGCACACACAAGATGTGTGCACAGAAAGGTGATTTTGCACAGGATGAGCCAGATTCTCCCCTGCTGTAAATTGGTGTATCTCCACTGACTTCATCAGAACTTCCCTGGTTTATACCCACTGAGAACCTGGTCCTTTATTTCTACTTTATGCATGTAGAGTTCGAAGGCTGTGAACCGCAGTGAGGTTGCCTGGGTATAACTGAGGGTATGTCTACATCTACAATTTTGCAGCGCTGGTTGTTACAGCTGTATTAGTACAGCTGTATAGGGCCAGCGCTGCAGAGTGGTCACACTTACAGCAACCAGCGCTGCAAGTGGTGTTAGATGTGGCCACACTGCAGCGCTGTTGGGCGGCTTCAAGGGGGGTTAGGGGAATGCGAGAGCAAACCGCGGGGAAGCAGGTCTCCTTCCCCGCGGTTTGCTCTACTGTTCCGAACACCCCCCCCCCCAAGCAGGTCTCCTTCCCCGCGGTTTGTTCTCGCATTCCCCGAACCCCCGTGCAAGCAGGTCTCCTTCCCAGCGGTTTGCTCCGGTGTTCCCCGAACCCCCCCCCAAGCAGGTCTCCTTCCCCGCGGTTTGCTCCGGTGTTCCCCGAATCCCCCTGCAAGCAGGTCTCCTTCCCAGCAGTTTGCTCCGGTGTTTTTTGAACCCCGTGCAAGCAGATCTCCTTCCCCGCGGTGTGCTGTTGCGTTCCCCGAACCCCCCTGCAAACCGCGGGGAAGGAGATCTGCTTGCACGGGGGTTAGGGGAACGCAAGAGCAAACCGCGGGGAAGGAGACCTGCTTGCGGGGGGGTTCGGGGAACGCGAGAGCACACTGCGGGGAAGGAGATCTGCTTGATTACCGGAGAGGCTTCCTCTGGTATGCTGGGATACCTGTTTATTCCACAGAGGTCAAGAAAAACGCTGGTGAGTGTTTACACCTGATGACCAGTGCTGGATCACCAGCGCTGGATCCTCTACACCCGAGTTTCAACGGGTGTACGGCCAGCGCTGCAAACAGGAAGTTGCAGCGCTGGTGATGCCCTGCAGATGTGTACACCTCCTAAGTTGCAGCGCTATAACTCCCTCACCAGCGCTGCAACTTTATGGTGTAGACAAGGCCTGAGAGTAAGTTTTAGTCCTATACGCTCTATTCCAGTGGCTATGTTTGAAAATTTGATTCCAAATGGAAGACTAGTCTAGGGTCTGGGCCAGTAGCTTCTCTCATCAGTGCTGCACAAAACCAGACACTGTCACCTTGGTTTCCTTTTGCTTGAGTTTGCGCCTTTGTCTGTTGTATGACATTCCTTCATAGATGTGGCCTGTGAGCTATTGTAACTGTTGATTAACATGCTGTGTATTGTGCTATTCCATGTTATTCAATGCGTTTCCTAGGAGAATTCTACATTCAAACTTGTCTCCTAGATGGCCTTAAGTAACCACAAACCTCTTGTCTTCCTGTCCTCCATTATGTAGGTTTTTAATTGTAGTACCTATGTGACAGAGGCTTTTGGTGACATGGTTTTACAGTGCAAACATATATATGTGCTTCAGTCATACAGCAGGTATCAAGGACCTGTTTAAAAGATTTTAAAAAGGGACGAGAAGGTTTTGAGTCATTGTCTGTTCCAAAGTCTCTCATTATTAAGCTCTGATGTACCTGAGGAATTGGCATATGATGAAGTTAATACCATCCAGTGAATTGTGTCTTAGAAATCATCCGCAAAGCACAATCTCAAAAAATTGCACCTGACCATGATAAAGAAAATTTATAATTAAAATTAAAGCTAAAGCTGGTATTTTCCAGTTTTTAAGGTTAGCTTTATTTAGCAAAATGCCTTGATCTCTCCCAATGGTAAGCTCTTCAAATGGCTCAGAATTACTCTGTATCCTAAAACACCCCTGCTGAAAGTTTTGTGTTTGAGCTATGTTTCATACTCTATAAATGCCATTACAGCACCCAAAGGAAAAACATGCTCTGAAAACACTTATAAAAGCTCGATGACATAAGAAATAGACTAGATCTTGAAGAAATTGGAATTAATGGATATAGCCCGTATTTTATATCTCCTTTTTTAAACTTTTACCTCTGGGACATGAGCGCCAATGCAGTTTGAAACCTCTCTGACTCATTCTTTTCTTAAAACTCTGCGAAAGGTTGCAAGCAAAAATGAGATGCAGTGAAAGAGTCATTGGCCCAGTTTCAGCTTTCAGAGAATCCCTGACTCAACTAGCTATGAGCTCTAAGCATAGTGTAGAAAAATGCTCTCGCTTCAAATTTCACTTTTCAAAGGTATTAGTTTTTTGCACACAAATTAATCTTTTAGTTACAGTGGATTTTTTCAACAGATTAGGTGTGCAATTACACATGCAAAATATGCATGCAGTTGTGCACATAAATTGTGCAAGCAATTATTGCATGCGGAGATCAGATAGCTGTGCGTTCAAATAGATATCTGGGCATATTCGCATGTACAATCATTACTGCATGCACAAATTGCACATGTAGGACATCATGCCTAACTTGTTTGAAAATCAGGTCTAGATCAGGGTTTCATTCTTGCCTCTATCATAGATTTCCAGCCTGACTGTAGGCAAGTCACTTAGGCCTGCATGCACAAAAGGAGTTATGCACCCAAGTCCCAGTTTCGGGACCATTGTGATGCACAAAACTCCTGCTGAAACCCTGTAGGCACCTAAATTCACTCAGGGCCTATGCTTTTGCAGTAAAAGTTCCAAAAAGTTATTTAGGGGAGGGAGGGAGGCAGTGAGCAAGTACAAGAGAAAATGCCTTTATAGCCCTCTAGTTAGAGCAGTCACCCAGGACGTGGGAAACATCCCCCTGCTTACTTAGCCACTGTGCGACAGCTTCAATAGGAAAGATTGAGGGATAATCCACATGAAAATATCCCATAACTCAGGTGGAGGAGAAACTTGAATTGGGGGCTCCTACAGCCCATGTGAGTGCCCTGGCCACTGGCCTAAAGAGTATGAGGAAAGAGCCTCCCCACGGTTTCTTGCTAAAATGGCATAAGGCTTCTGACTCCAAAGAGGGTTCCCAGCTGTGAATCATAGGCAGAAGTAGGCACCTCCCTGCAGCTGAGATTTGGGTGCCTAATTCTGTAAGAGGGGTGGTGCTGAGCACAGTCCCCTCTGGTTGGCATCTCCCATTGGCTGATTTAGGCAGCTGCCCCCCTACCATGCTGCTTTTTGTGAATCACACTCTAAGGTGCTTCTCTCTCTACAGTCATTGTATAGGCACCTAAACTCCTAACTCAGGTGTTGGGTATCAGTGAATTTCCCAGGTTCCTATGAGTTAAGCATTGTGACACAGGACCTAACTCCTTTTGTGCATTTAGGCCTTAAACTTTGATAGGCTTTAGTTTCCACATCTGTATAATGTAGTATACTTGCAGCATCGACCTCATGGGGATGCTTTATTCATGAATGTTTGTAAAGCACTTTAAGGTATGTCTGGATGAAAAAATTATGTAAACTTCTTTTACACAGAAAACTGGGCTTCTGACTAAACTTGTTTTTCCCCAGAAAGTATCTGCTTTCAAAGAAAAAAAAATTTTTTTTCCCCTCACTGGAAAACTAAAGGTTTGGTATGTTTCAGCCATTTTTGGTAGTTTTCAGCCAAAGAGTTTTGGTTTTCATTTTTTTAATTTTCCACAGGAATAAAACTACTCTCTAACCAGCTTGATGCTGAAGTCCTCAGAAGGAGAAATAGAAATGCAAATTATTATTATTGTAAACGAGGGGGTGCCGGGGCTTGATCCTCTCCGGGGAGGAAGGGAGCCACGCCGGCCCACTCTGCTCCGGTTCGCCTGGGAAGTTAGCCCGGCAGTCTTTGCGGTACTTGTCCGCCCGACGGACAAGGGGCTCAGGCCCTCCAGCAGGGCTGAGCCGTAACAACCGCGAGGTGCCGGTTCCTACGTCAAGATGGATAGCAACACAGAATCAGTAAGCTCAGGCCTGGTCAGGGCTGAGCAACAGGACCAGTTTAGAGGCCCAGCCCTCGGTCAGGGCAGGGCAGCAAACGCTGAGGCAGTAAGCTCAGGCCTTGGGGCAGGACTGAGTAGCAATAACAGTTATTGGCCTCCTCAGGCCAGGAAGAGGGGGGAGTCTGCCACCCCGGAGTGGGGTGGCAGGGGAGACACAGGCCCTCCCACTCCACTGCGTCCCAGCCCGGGGCCCTAACAGTGGCTGTCACTCCTCTGGTCAATCAGTGGGGATCCTGGCCGCAACACACTGGCATAGGCTCCGACAACTCTGCAGCCTGACTGGGGTCGGCTGCCCCCAGGCTGCTTCCGTACTCCCCCTCAGGACCTACCTGGGTCCTAACGTCGGCCTCAGCGGGGTCCAAGAGCATAGGCTCATCACGACCGGGGCTGGGTGGTAGGTCCGGGAGTTCCTCAGGATATGCGGGCCACGGTAGCGCCGGCGGCTCCTCCGGGTAGCAGCAGGCGCGGGGAAGCTCCGGCGGTTCCTCTGGGTAGTAGGCGCGGGGAAGCTCTGGCAGCTCCTCCTGGTAGCGAGCGCGGGGAAGCTCCAGCCAGTCCGGGCGGCTCCCCTGGGTCACCGGAGTCTCCCGGCTTCGAGCTCCCAGGGGGACGTCTGTTCTCTCCGGCCGCTGGGGCTTGACTGAGCTCTGAGGGCCAGCTTTTATAGTTCCAGGTCGCCGCCTGACCCTTTGAGGGGCGGGCTCAGAGCTCTGTAGCTCCGCCCACTCTGGCCTCTACCGGGCCTCGACCCTCTCCGGGGAGGACGGGAGCCATGCCGGCCCACTACATTATGTATCAGAAAACAACTTTGTTGTTGTGCCATAATTTTAAAATGCATCTACTTCATATATGTATCCTTTAAATTGAAAAATTGCTCTCTTTTATCTCTGGTCTGTATTCTTGCAAGAGGTTAACTTGTTTTTACTTATTTTAGATTCAATGATCTAATGTATGTCTTTCCTATCTCTAAATATTACATTACATGTATCTATCAAAAAACCACAAACAGCTGATAAAATGCATCCTACAAAACAATTTCACAATAGAATTCATTTAAAGAAAAGGATGCACTAAATTATGTCCAGATGTCAATGATTTTTTTCATTAGGAATGTGTTTGGCCCAATGTTTACCAACAGAACAAATATAAATATATATTTATCTAAATATGCACAGGTAACCTTGTGTTTTAAGAGACTGCCTTGGACAGGATGTTTTCTGCCTTTGCAGCTCCCTGTTAGGCCCCTACAATCATTCTAACACCCTGCCTCAAAAAGCAACAAGCTGTGAGGAGAAGAGCAGCAAAGATGGGTTCTCCAATATTGTCTAGAAAGGGCTCTCTGGGATGGCCATTTTGGAAACCACAGACCTCATCCTCCAAGGGCTAGAGGGGTCAGCAACAGCCAATCAGGGCCCTGTTGGCCCTGATAAAAGGAGCTGCACGGCCTTAACATGTCATTTACTGGCTGGGATGAGGGGGGCAAAGGCGCTTGAGTGATAACCTGAGTTTGGGTCTGGCTGCATTTTGCATAGGTGGGTTTGTAGGGAGAGACAGGACAGAAGAACCTTAACTCTGAGATAAGGGTGAAGCCAGAGGGGCGATGTCGGATGAGGCCCAGGGAACAAGCAGCAAAGAACTGAAATGGAGCAACATGTGGCAGCTGTGTATAGGGTTCCTGGGTTGAAGCCCAGAGTAGTGAGCACACTCAGGTTCCCCTATGGGTAATGTGGCATGAACCTGCAGAAGAGGTTCATTTGGACCCTGATACTTGGCTGGAGGACTAAGCCACTGAAGACCCCCAAATGTCAGCTGGCTGCCTGCAGGAGGTAGCAGGGGCGGGAGAAGGACTGTAATACTGCACACAGCTGCATGGAGGTGCTCAAGAGATGAGTGTCTCTTCATTCTGTCCCAAAACACTCCAAATGTATTACACCCAGTTCACCCACATCTTTATTAGAAGACCACTTCCATTAAGCATTTGATCTTTGCTGATACCTTGAGTGAGTCGCTTAAAACAGGTACCACAGTATAAAAAATTCAACATGCAGTATGGGCTGAAACCAGCCTGTTTTATCCTCATTTCCTTCCCCCATCCCACAGAGCTCTGATTGTAATCAAACAGACTCTAGATCCTTCCAAATCCACCCTAAGTTTGGTTTTGGTTCTGCAAGTTTGCTTATGAACCACAGGAGACAAAATGAAAATATTTAATTCAAACTCCTATCAGAACATTGGCTCTGACACAACAGAGCCAAAATCTTAATTAGTCAAAAGCAAAGCACAATCTTTCCTGCCCATCTCTAGAAGGAGAGTTTTAAATTATTTCTGTCACAAATGGCTTTAAATCATTCACTTTTTCAGCTGCTGCATCTGCTAGTTTCTGTAGCTGTAGCATTGGATTGCCCATTTAGAGATGGCCCTTTCAGACAATGAATAGGAAAACATAAGAGCAGAAAAAGCATACGAGTTGGTCTGAGAAGATGGCAGACAGTGATGGGCTGTCACTGGCTCATATTCTAAGATCCAATGAGAATATTTTCTCACTGCATGTATTTGTGTTATCTGAAGACATTTTGCAAAGGGAGTCTTAGCAGAATGTTTATATTGTGTGTATATACTTGACAGTATAACATAACGCACCCAGACATTCACACAGAACATTTAAACCCTGGAATTATTACTCAACACCCATATCAATATTTTTGGGGGTGAAGCATGATGTTCATATTTTAATATTTTTATGTTTTTTAGGTGCTTCCTTGAAGAAACGTTGTTTACAAAACAAAAATTGGATTTTTTTTCATTCCGTTTCAATAGTCACTGCTAACTTCTTATGCATTAGGGACACCTGCTGGTATAACAGTAATTTTGCACATCCTGCTGGATGTGACAGAAGAAGCATGTGAGTTCAGAATCATGTGAGATAAGCAACAGGGTGCTCTTGTGAGCTCTTGGTAAAGTGCTGAAGGGAGGGTTGAGTTGGATTCCTATCTCTGATGGAGTCATTCCCTTCTATGGAAGCTGCTAAACATTACCACTTATTTCTGAAGCTCATAAAAATGAAAGAAAAGCTTGGGTTCGGTGGGTGTTTTGTGTTTTGAATGGATCAGACTGCCTCAAATAGCAAATTTTTAGAGAAGTGCAGGGTAAAGTCAGTTTGTTTCTAAAGTGGCATTTCCCTAAATATTTGGTTGTGGTTATAGCAATGCTTACATGGGAAAGTAAGGGAACAAATTCTGCAATCCTTCCACTTTCCTCTCAGTAAGCACATGTACACCTGAGGTACCTGAAGTTTATCACAGCTTGAGAGAGAAAGTAGGAACACTTTGCTAGAATATTTATTATTTGTTTGCATTACATCACCATCCAGAGGTGACAGTCAAGACTGGTGCCTGTAGCAGAGGCTCTGGTATCTGTCAATAAGTGCAGTAGGAAAACCACAATTAAGGTTGTGTCAGAATTTTCCTCTTTTACCGGATCTGTACCTCAGTGGCCCACCTTTTTTCAGAACTTTTTTGTAAACATGGCATGGGGGATTCGAACCAAATTTCAGCTACTAATTAATGTGTGAGGAATGATCTCCAGTGTGTATTGTGTTTGTGTGGTGTTTGAGGTTTTATTAAAAGGAAATTTGGGAACACTGGAATGGTGAGAGAGCTTGATATTTATTTATTTATTTATTTTACTCCACACTGCACATTTGCTGCCCTTTACTGTTGCTTGAGCAGTAACATTATGACTTCAGAGATAATCAGCCACTCATCGCTCCCTTCCTCTAGTTCATTTGCTTTCTATAGCCCTGGCTGTCATAAGAATGACTGCTTTTGATAACTGATGTCTCTCAGACTACCGTAACATTATTACAAAGGAGAGTCCCAGGGGAAATGCAATGAAAGCAGCCAGTAGTCTTACCTTTCTAATGCGATGGATGTGCCCTCTTTCCTCCCCTGCTGCGGCAGTCCCCAAGCTGGGGCTGGGAAAGAGGTGGGTGGGTGTCTCTCCTGCACCATGGCAGCCACAGAGCTGAGGCTGGGAAGGAGGGACGTATTTCCCTGGCAGCCACAGCCCTGGAGCTGGGGAAAGTTGACTCTTTCTCTGTTCGCCACAGCCCTGCACATTCCAAATTCCCCCCCACCCCCTCTTCTCACCCCACTTTCCCCTCCCACCTGCCCCCTATTCCCCCCCAAGGCCACCACCTCACCTTACATATGCGTCTTCTCCAGGGTCCAGGCACCTAATTAGTGGAGCCACGCCTGGGTGGCCCTTCATTCTCTCATGTGGGGCCACCCAGGTGCGAACCTTAGAGGGAACTATCCGCTGACCACCTGAATGGAGCTTGCGGACCACAGTTTGAGAACCTCTGTTCTAGCTCCTTTTCTTGTAGACTGTTTATGTCCCTCTTACAAACCGGGGGCTGTGGCTTTTTGAATAGTCACACTTCTTAAAAAGTGGGAAATTATCGATACAAGTTCTTAAGTTTTCTGGTATGATTTAAAAATAGAAATGACGTTGAAGACAACAAATGTGTAAGCGCTTTCTTTAAAAAGCACAGATATAAAAGTTTTTCTGATTAAAAAAACTATCTAAGGAAATTCACAAACTTCATTTAATATTAGTTAAGGATGCTCTCATCAATAAATGAAACCATAAAAATTAGGAAGTATAAAGGTGAGGATTAAAAGTCAAGCATTCTCAACCTAGGAAATGCCAGAATGAACATTGCCCATTCAGTGTATGACTTGTACATATGTATTATAATGCACCCTTTAATTACATAGGATTCCTGGTTTAGTTAGTGCACAGGACAGATCTGCTCTGGAGAAGAATCCAGGCTGTGTAGTGATGGAGTTCGTTGTCTGTAGGACCCCTGCCTCATTTGTTGCAGAAGCTGGAAGGTTTGTAGAGAATGAGCAAGGAGACTGTAGGAACAGAAAGGATGATCTTGTAGACATCCTAGAAACTTGGATGCTTTCCCTGGTTCTGCCACTGAGTTCCAATGCTGGGGAAGTTGATTACACCAGATTTTTAACAGGTAATCACTTCTGCATGTAACTAAAGAGTGTATCATAATGGATACACATGATAGCTGAAATAAAGTTATTTGGCCAACATTCGTGCTGGTGTTTTCTAACTTGCGAGTGCTTGACTTTTCAACCTTTCAGTCCTAAACTTTGTATTTCCTTGGGTTTTATGCTTATGTTTAACTAATATTAAATGAAATTTTCTGCTTGTGAATTGAATATGAAGTAGAAGTATATTTAAAAATGAATAATGGAAGTCTGCAAGTAACATTTCTAAACTCTGACAAAAAGATGTTGAATGATCCTACCCCACAGGTTAGAAGCTGTTTGTCTGATCTAGGAGATAAGACTTTGAAAGGAGGTTAATTAGCACCCCTAAAAGACATCTTGACATGTATGAAGGTGTGACTGGTAAAAGCCTTATGGATGTGAATCATAGGAAACTAATGCTGTTGACAAGAAGAAAATTTAAGCTTTTAAAAGGGGTGCTGGCAAAGACTCTTGCATCTTTCCTTGACAGAGAAAAAAATGAATGCCTATGGTAGAAGTATTATTGGAGACAAGCAGGCTCTGACATCAGAAATCATCAGATGCAAACTTGTATACTTGGGTCATGCTAGGTATAGAATGAGAATAACCTTGAGAAAGTTATTAGGGAAGGAATGGTGGAAGGTCATCGTAGTAGGGGAAACTAGAAAGGACATGGAAGATTGTGCGGCAGATTACTAGAAAGTCAGCTGCTAAGTGCTTGAAGATGGCAATTGATTGTAAAGAATTCCAAAAATTCTGCTATGATGTCATTGATAGTCAGACATGAATAAATATTTACTTACTAAAAAGACATTCTTCTCTTAAATGCATGATCACCCTGAGGTTAGGGGAAGGGCTAAGGTGGGATGCAAAATGTTTACCCATGTATTGTGTGGAACTTCCCACAAAGGACTACGGGGCAAGCAGGTGTCTGGAATTAGGGGTTGCGGGAGGGCTTCAGCTGAAGGTGTGGGCTCTGGGGTGGGGCCAGGAATAAGGAGTTTGGGGTGCAGGAGGGTGCTCAGGGGTTATGGCGGGAAGAGAGGACTTCCCCCTAGCTCTCTCCCCACAGCAGCACCTGGGCTGTGGGGGAAAGGCGCCTCTCCCCACAGTGGCAGCTCCGTGGCTGGGGATACAGGATAGTCGCCTCCGCAGGTCCGGGCCAGGGCTGGGTTCAGGTAAGGGCACCCTGGCTATGACAGCTCCAGGCCAGGGCTGAGTTCGAGAAGGGGTGCCACATGACAAGTTTGGGCTGGGCCGTTTGGGCCATGGCTGGGTCCAGGCCATGCCACCCGGGTTCAGGCCGGGGTAGTGGTGCCCTGGCAGGTTGGGGACTGGGTTGGGTTGGAGCCAGGGGAGAGGCACCCCTCCCCTGGCTGTGCCAGGTCCCCAGGCGGGTTACCGGAGCGCCTGCACAATGCTAAATAGGCTGCTGCGTGGCTGTGCAGCTTACAGGGAACGTAGATCTGACCATATATGAATCTCACGTACACATTTGACCCTGATAGCAGGTAACGGTTTAAAGTTTTGACAAACTAAAATGGGAAGAAAATGAAAATCTGTATCAGATCAAAAGTTTTAAAAAAACAAACAGGAGAAAAGGCTGAAGTTGAGTGTGTGTGCTGCAAATGGTGTGACCAAATTATTAAATGTAAATATTTAGAGGCTAATAATTCTAAGTCTACAACAGTAAACTGTTTATTCAAATGAAAAGTTTTATTTGGGGATTAGAGATACATAGTTTTCTTAAACACAGAGGTGGCATTGTGTTTTGAGTTCTGTTTTAGTTCTGCAGCAAACCACACAGATGAACAGAATTCAAAGCATTGATCTACTTACTACTTTTCCCCCTGTCTTTCCATCCACCAAAATAAACTCTGATATTTACCCAGAAAAATTAATATTTTTTGCACTGATTTTCACCTGTTTTTGTTGTTGTGGTAATAAACACTGATAAATTCCTGGGAAAAATGGAATACAAAATCCTGGAAACAAAAGGCCCTATTTCGGATGCAGTAAGGGGCTTAACCAGCTCTGGGGCACCAATCCTCCCTCTCTGTATTCTGGGCTCTGTGCTGGGGAAGAGGCTGGGGATATGAAGTAATTCCCACCCCAACACTATGGAAATTGTTTTTAAATTGTTATGCAGCCTGGGGCAGCTGTATTGTCCCATCCATGGAGATCTACCCCATCAGGATGGCAGAAGCAGTTATAGCTAAAAGTGGGCCTACAGTTTCAATGGAGCTGTACTGTTAGGAATCTGTGGTGGGAGCCAGAATAGGTACAATAGTGCAGAATAACCTTGACCGCCCACACATCCCCAAGGATTCACACAGAGCTTTTTGGGGCTTTTTCTGTGAGAAGACAAAGTTCACACTGGGGGCACAATGGGTCTCCACATGCAATCATCACAGCACTTATTCTCTCTGAGACCCTGTCCTGCTGATTTTACCATAGCAGGAGATGGCTGGTGACATACTATTTTATCTGTTTAGTGTTGGAAAAACCTTTAAAAAAGAGTCATAATAGTCACAAGGGGGCAGAAGCAGCTCAGGATAAGTAGTGAATGTATCACTAATAGTGGCTATATCTAGTACAGGGGTCGGCAACCTTTCAGAAGTGCTGTGCTGAGTCTTCATTTATTCACTCTGATTTAAGGTTTTGTGTGCCAGTAATACATTTTAACATTTTTGGAAGGTCTCTTTCTATATGTCTATAATATATAACTAAACTATTGTTGTATGTAAAGTAAATAAGGTTTTTATAATGTTTAAAAAGTTTCATTTAAAATTAAATTAAAATGCAGAGCCCCCTGGACTGGTGGCCAGGACCTGGGCAATGCAAGGGCCGCTGAAAATCAGCTCGCATGCTGCCTTTGGCACACGTGCCATAGGTTGCCTACCTCATATCTAGTAAATTCTCCTACAATAGTTTCTGGTTTTAGGTTCTGATAAAATGCCTCCAGAGCAAAAATGTGAGTATAGGATTTCATAAAAAGTACACCAGATGACCCAGTTGGGGTTTATTATTATCACCGTGTTGAAAAATGTTTGCAAAGGGGGTTGATTAGCAGCCCCTAAAAGTTAAGGCCTAAAGATCAGGCTTCCTGGGAGTGTGGGGCTATGGAGTGGGCATTTGGTTGGCTGAAGTTCTTGAAAACACTTTCTTTTAAACCTCACAGAAAGCCTGGTTTTACACCTAGAAAAAGTAATTACAAAACTTACCAATTCAATAACAAATATGAGGTTTATACACATACTTTGTTTGTATGTGACTTTCTCCCATTATCCATTTTTGTATGCTCGTCCTTTTAGGCCCAGATCTTGCAAAACATTTTAACATGCTTAGCTTTGAACACTGACTCCAGGAGAACTATTCACAGTGTGTAAGAATTTGCAGGTTCAAGGCCTTGCACTGCAGATAATTTTTTATGCAGAGATTGTAGCTACCATTATGGACTTGGCCCTGCAAGCTGCCCCAGGCTTTCAGAGCTCTCACACCGATGGAGAGCCCAACAGATTTTGAGCAAACTTGTGTTAAACATGCTCTTTTATTTTTAATTTTACAGCCATGTAATGGCATCCAAAGCAGAGCCTGATCCTAACTTCAGCAGGCAGCCCTCTGGTCTGATCAGCAATCCTGAATTGACTGGCAGCTTTGAACTTGCCAGCCAAACCCAACCATAGTAACTATTCCACGCAAACACACCTACCTGCATGGAGCAGCTTGCAGGATCTGGGCCTATATTTGTACAGCACCTAGTAGAATGGAGCTGTGTTTCTTAAGTAGGCCTCCGGATGAAACTGACATAAATATTAAATAAGACTAATCCTTCAATTTAAAATTCTGAATGGTCTGATTGTCTTGCATATAAATGAATAACTTAGCTACTGAAAGGTACATTATGGACAAAGCCAAATGAGAGCAGCACTGCATGATAAAATCAATACAGCTAACAGGGAATATACCACTTTTAGAAACAAAACGGTCCATCACTTCATGAAAAAGACTCAGAGAACTGGATTTTTCACCTACCAAATGGAATACGTCGCACATTGCATCAAGCCTTTTACCCATTTATCAATATCTATCTGGAGAGAATTTAATCTACTTCATGTGATGATAATGCATCTCAAAAATAAACACAGACATTAAAAATAGCAAACATTTCCTGGAACAAATCTTGCAAAATCTTGCATAACAGATGCCTGATGTAGCAACTCTTGATATGGTAAAAACAGCTTTTCTCTTCACTTGCCTGAAAAATCAAGGCTGCAAAGTAAAGAAGGCAAAATTTAGGGCAACATTCTCCTTTCCTATCAGCTTGAACTCTTATGTAAATGCATAGACACCAAATAATTGGAGGTAAATACAAAGTGAGTTGCTTCATATCATACTAATCAAAATTTTACTGCACTGAGTCTGATAGACCATACTCATGAAAATTCTTTGCTTGAGCAGAGTCTGAGGCTGTGCTGAAGAAAGAGTTTAAACCCTGCCAATGGAAATGTTTGATTATTTGGAAGGCCAGGTTTCTCTGTCAGTTGGACTTTGTGACTTTCTGCTATTGGTCCAGAACCCAAATGCAGCTCCCCAAGCTCTCTGCCTATAGCACTACAAGACAATCCTGGCTTGTTCAGCAGATTGTCTCTAACAGTAATTCATATAAATAGAACCTCACACAATGGAATAGATCCTGTAACAAAACTGTGGCCCATTTGTAACTACATGAGAAAATCAGGGCTCGTCCAGACTGGGGGGGGAATCGATCTTAGATACGCAACTTCAGCTACGTGAATAACGTAGCTGAAGTCGAATATCTAAGATCGGAGTACTCACCCGTCCAGACGGCGCGGGATCGATGTCCGCGGCTCTCTGTGTCGATTCCGGAACTCCGTTCGGGTTGATGGAGTTCCGGAATCGATATAAGCACACTCAGGGATCGATATATTGCGTCTAGATTAGACGCGATATATCGATCCCTGAGCAATCGATTTTAACCCGCCGATACGGCGGGGTAGTCTGGACGAGGGCTCAGAGAGGGGAATGTGAATCAGATGACTTAGAAATCTTGCTATCAATATGCTGATATGATATTCAGAGTCTTGTTTCCAAATGAATTAAAAACATCACTTGGCTAGAAAAGCCAAAGATTGTGTATTGCCAGGCTATTACTCAAACTGCTCAGGAGGAGTACTCTAAACAAGCTCCCAGCACCATATCAAATGCAGGAACGTGTGCTTCGGTGACACTGAACTCCATGACGGTGTAGACAGCAACAAAGCAGCTGAAAGTCATCATATTCTAAATAAAAAATGTTACTTGAATTACAGGCTCAACCAGCTCATTTCAATGTTATGCTATATGATGCTCTTGTTAGGCAAATAAGTTCTAAAAGAGCTGCACAATTGCACAACAATTTCTAGTACTCTGGAAACTAAGACCCTTCAAGGTCCAATGATTCCACTTAGAGTCCAATAATTAAGGCCCAATAATTCCTATTTCAAATTACAGCATGAGGCAATGAACAAGATAATTTATCTTACAAAATATACAAATATTTTATTTGAACACATTAAAGATATTTAATGCTGAGGGATCTATTATCATGAGAGGATTGTAATTGCACTCTGTTAATGATCAACTTCAGAGAGCAAGAGACAGTGAAACAAGCTTTAGCATACAGTATATATGCACAAATCCCCACATATGCAGCACAAGCACATTATAGTTCCACATTGGCTCCTTTAAAGCAGTTTTTGACAGCTGATGATGGCTGGGTTGCTCAAGCAGACAGCACCTAAATTTGTACATCCAGGATGTTTTCAGTTGGAGGGTCTGCAACTTTGGGGCTTCCTTTCCCAGCAGAGCCAGAGTTTCACAGATTCGTAGTCTGACTTCCAGAGTATGTTAAAAAGCAAATCCATTTATTGTGGCTTGGCTAAGACTTTTAAAAGTATTCGTAATTCTGGGTATCCACTTTGAGACATCATAAAGGAGCCTGATTTTCAAAAGCTGGATGCCCAGCAATTTCTGAAAACCCATCCAAGTACTAACCAGGCCCAACCCTGCTTAGCTTCTAAGATCAGGCAAGATTGCCCTTAAAGGAATTGCCAACAGTCAACTGGAAGATGGGGCTCCCAAATGACCAGTCACTTTTGAAAATCTTGGCTCTTCCTCTAGGGCATGGGTGATTCTTGTCTTTTGGAAGCTGTGTGGGGCATTCTTCTAGTATTGTTTGCACTTTGTCAGTGTAGTTGGTTTTTTGGTATGTTTTACTGTAAATGTGTGTAGAGGACTGTTAGACACATGGTATAAATTTGAATAAATAGTTATGGCCCCTCAATAGTCAACAACCTAACACTTCACTTATTTTAGTAACATTTAGGGCTAGAGTCACAAAGGGACTTAGACACCTAATTGTCACTTTTGGTGTTTAAATGCCAGAATCAGGCACCACTGGTATGCACAAAGCTCCCGCTCAGCTGTGGCCAAACTCTCTAGAGGCCTAAACTCATTTGGCACCTAAATGTTTCTGGTAAAAGTTCTCTGATTCCTGTGTTCTGTCTCTGTTCATGTGCACTGCTGATCCCAGGCATATGAATGCTTAAGTCCCAGTGCAATGCACAGACTGGGGAAAGAGAGGTGTTTCTATGCCTAGCTCACCAGCGGGGTCTGATCCAGCAAGCATACTCAGCTCCCACCTACTAGTTGGAGCCCTGCAGGTGAGCTCTCACAAAATGGCAAAGGGAAGAGGACCTTCCTCACAACTTTTAGGCCTCAGGGTTAGAGAACTCACTTGGGATGTAGGAGACCCCCTGCTAAATACCCCCCCTCCACCACATGGGGAGAAGGGATCTGCCACTTCTTAGGTGAGTGCTCTAGTCACTTAGCTATGGGATATTCTGAAGTCCCTCCATCTTTCCTGTTGAAGCTATTTCATCATTGTGGATAACTAGAGTCAGTAGAGCAGGGCAGTGGATCCTGGGCCTCCCACATCTGTGTTGAGTGCCCTATCCACAAGCCTACAGCGTCATTCTCATACTTGCGCTCATGCTCGCTTTCTCTCTGGCCTAATAATTCCTTAGTTATTTAGCCACAGTGGACTAGTTTCAACAGGAAAGATTGAGAGTATCTCACACCAATGTTCCAAGCTCAGAAGTTGGGTTACTGACTCCTGGTAGAAAAGGACTTGAACAAGGCAGGGGTCTCCCATATCGCAGCAAAGGTCCCTAACCACTGGGCTGAAGGTTTTGATCTGAGAATCCCCACTAGAGGGAGGCACCTTCCTGCAACCAGAATTTAGATGCTAAACTCCCTGAGAGGGATGGAGCTTAGGACACACCCCTCCTCATGGCATTTCCCATTGGCTAGCATGCTGTTTTTTGTGAATCCCATTCTTAGGTGCCCATCTCCCCTCCATTCATTGTACAGGGAGCCTGAGTGTATTACACTCCAGTTGCTAGTTATCCTTGTACCTGCTAGTTCAAACAAAACATCCATTATCCTGTCATCGCCTCCTTCTCTTTACAAGGAGTGGTGTGTTCTTGTATCATTTCTTAGGAATGTGTTTACGTAGTTACTTGAGAGATCTGTGTGGTTTTGTACCATCTTTTCCAGTCAGGAATGTGCTTACTTGCTCTTAGCTGATACCTAATGTGTTGTTGTTCTGCCAAGGCCAGGCCTATTCTGGTTCACAGCCTTTGGTTCACACTGCTAGTTATACGTAGGGCTCCAGCAAGGCCTACAGTCTCAATGGGAGTTAGATGCCACAATATATTTGAGGATCTGAGTCTAAGTGACTTGCCCAAGGTGACACAGTGAGTAACAGTCAGAGCCAGAACTGAAAAGCTGTAGCTGAGCTGGACAAACTTTGCAGTGAACAATTTATTCAACCAATTTAGCCTCTTTCATTTGTCATAAACAATCTACAGACAGACTTAGATAATTTTGAACAACAAATTCTGTGAAAATCTAACCATTTGTGAGCAGTGCTTAAGCATGTAGCCCAAATCAAAAAATTGGCTATGAATAAACATACCCGAAGGCCAAGGGCTTTGTGAAATTAATATAATTGTCTAAATTTCAAATGGCCCTTAACTTTAGAATAGGCTGAACTACAAGCCCAGATCCAAAACATCCTGGAATGTTAGGATGATTGAAATCTGCATCTGTGTTTTGTGTCTTGACCTATTTCAGATTGAAAGGGAAGAACAAAATGTCTGTGTCAGAACCTTTGTCTTATTAACAGTACTCTATGCAAAATGACAATGTTGAGCAAACATGCAAATCATATATATGCAGCCCACAAATGAGCAGTCTACAGAAACCAGCCGCCATGCTGTGCTCTCATTATGGTGGCACCAGAGATTGCTGCTTCAGCTCCTACGTCCTTCTGTTTCTCAGGACTTTGATATCTCTGTTTCTTGTGCTACTGAATCCCACTTGAACATGAGAGCACAAGTAGGCATTGACTGCTGTTGCTATGCAATGAGAAGCTGAGTGACGCAAAGGGAAGGGAAGTTTATCTTTCTGGTGATTGAACTGCTGTTGATGCAGAAAGAGTCAGTAAGCACTAAGGACTGAAGCTTTTTTTTAAATCTGGGCACAGGAGAGGGAAAGAGAAAGACAGAGAGAGAGAGAGACTGTCATAAAATAAAAGACTTAGAACAGAATCCAGCAGCCTGTAAATGCCTCAGACAGTTCTAGAAGGAACCAAGGGATGAAAATGGAATGAATCTTTATAGGCTGCAGTTTAATCATTTTTAAAAAAATCTATGTAATCAGTTTTGGGAAAAGCTGTCCTCCCTTTAATAGTTCATGATGAAGGCCATTAGCTGGTGGTATCACAATGCTGGATGCCTCTTGAGAAGGGACCTCTGAAGGAGATGGACTTTGGTCTGTCAATGGGGGTATCAATTCCATCCTCCAAAAGTCTTTATTGTAGAGCCACAAGAGTTCTCCATTAGCCTATGGCATGGTGTGATGGGGTTCAGACTCACCACCACTGGCGCCTCCTGCTGTTTGCTTTGGGAATTAGCTCTGTCCACTGTGGAGCGCTCTCAGTGTGTGGTGTCTTGTCTGCTGTCCGTTCTGCTCTGCCAGTTTGGGACCCACGTTGCTCTCTGCTCGGCGGTGTCCTCTTTAGGACACTGCCCTCCGGCAATGCCCACTATTCCAGACTCACCCCCTTCCGGGAGGAAGGGGGGAGGTGGTTAACAGCAATCTTTGGGACTTGCACCTGCCTCCGTGGCCAACCAGAATCTAGCCTCATAACTCAGGGGCAAATTGCAGTCTATATTGGCCACAGTCTTCTGTGGCCAGCTGCAGTATAACGGGGGGAAGGGGAGGACTAGGCCCACCTGCTACTCTGGGTCCTGACCCAGGGGCCCACTAGCAGCAGCCTCCTTCTGCCCTCCTTCATCCCCCTCCTGTCTGCTTTCCTTCCTGGGCCGCTTCCCCTTTGGCCCTGTACACCTCCTTGACCCTTCGTAGCTATTTAACTAACTCAGGGCCTTCTTTCTGATCCTGTAAATGGACAGCCCCTTTGGTCCAGGTGGGGCTCAATCCTTACAGAAGCATTGGCAGGACTTTGGCCTCCTGAGACCCCACAAGACTGAGCATGCATGTTCTGAGCTGAAACTGTGATAAACGTTTTACCACAAGAAAAATTCCTGTGTGGGGTTTGAAGGAATAATCACCAACCAGAGTCTTTGGCAGAGTGAGTGATCGTCTGTGGTGGACTTATTAGAAGGTATGTGGTTCTTTTATTGTTTTTAATGTTTTCTCTGTAATGCTTTTACCTTAAGAACAAATGTGCTTGCTTAGAAAGAGGTTTGTGTGGTAGTTAGACTGCAGGAAGTTACACTATTTACTATCTCTCTGAAGTGAAGCAGGCCTGCTTAGGCAGTCTGACTTTGCTTAGGAGTTCACAGCATAGGAAGGGAGCTATGCAGTCTGGAAAGCAGGGAAGGATAGCTCAGTGGTTTGAGCATTGGCCGGCTAAATCCAGGATTGTGAGTTTAATTCTTGAGGGGGCCATTTAGGGATCTCAGGCAAAAAGAAAAACAAAACTGTTAGGGACAGTACTTGGTCCTACCAGTGAAGGCAGGGGACTGGACTCATGACCTTTCAAGGTCCCTTCCAGTTCAATGAGATAAGGTATATCTCCATATATTTATTTTTATATTTAAATACCCTAGTCCGGAGGGAGATAAATGCAGGTCTCTCATCAAGAGAAGTGATGGATGAGGAACCTGGAACCTAGGGTGGGTGCTATTGCAGGACCTTAGAGGGGGAATACAAGTGTAGTTTCTCTGAACTGTGATGAAGACCACAAGTTACATCAGAGTTTTAACTCAGTAGTTAGATACATTACATCCCTTCAATGTCTGATTTGATAGGTGATTTGTTTCATTATACAGGCAATGTATTTGATTTGATTAGTTCATGGTGTGTTTGACTTGGCAGGTGCTATATATTTGTCAGGGAACAATGGATTAATTTTGTCAGATGGTAATGGTTTTTGGCAGCATGAGCAGCATAAGTCTTACTAGAAGATGTGTTCTGCACATCAAGTTAGTGATGTATAAGGCAATACAGGTTACCTTTTTGGTGTATGTTTTAGTAATTAATTTCAATATGTAGTCTATCCACATTTTTTCTGTAGTGAATCTTTATGGCATCACAAACCTTTCTTGTTAAAGGCATTTGCCTGACAGGGATTGGGGAATAAGGTTTGACTCACTGCAGGAGTCTGCTCCTTTACATCCATTTCTGAAAGTAGTGGAGTTGTGTGTAATGACAGTATCTTTATTATGTGTTGTATGTGCACCCTGAGCTTTATGCAAGGAAGTATTTTATTTATCTAAACTATAACTAAACCATATGAAGGTATTGTTAATGACTGTTAATGACTGCTACAAAGTTTCCTACAGTAGCTTCTAGTCAGTGTTGAAATGTTACATGCAATATTTGTAATCTGTTTGGGGCAGGAACTGTCTTTCACTATATGTTAGTTGTATAACATCTAGTTCCAATCAGTTTGCTTACTGAAACATAAATGTTAAATCATCATCATCATTTTGGATATTGCCTGATTTTATGCAGAAATCACTGAACTGATTTCTGAAAGTAAAGACTAGGTTATTCAAGAGCCTGGGAGCTCCTTAGAATTGGTTTCTTTATCTAACAATAATTGTTTCTGAGGCTCATGATGCACTACAGTTTTTCAGATACCACTGTGTCGCCTGTGTAGCACTGTCCATGTGTAAATCACAGAACGCTTTTTGAAGGTCAGTACCACCATCCCCATTTTAAAGTTAGGGAAACAAGGGACATGGAGCTTGTACTAGAGCAGATCTTTTAGAAAGACATGCAATCTTGATTTAAAAATTGATTGCGATGGAGAATCCACCACAACCCTTGGTAAATTGTTCCAGTAGTTACTCACTGTTAAAAATGTATGCCTTATTTCCAGACTTATTTCCTAACATTGAACCTAAGTTTTCCTTCTTGCCGTTTCATCCCATTCCTCCATTGTGTACACCATTTTATTCCTGTCTCAGTGATGGTTGCAACCTTCAAATAATTGTAGGTGGCTACATATATCTTCAATAAATGGCAACATTTTGAGCCCCACCTCTTTATGTGAGAGGAGTCTGCAGGTCTCCATCCACCCCACCCCCTGAACAGGCCCTCATGTCAAAAAATCCACCACCAGTTGGCAATCTCAGTAGAGAGCCCAAGTTCTAAATAAAGAATGAATACTATAGCATCTCCTCACCCCTGTAAAGTTGTTGTAGAAGTGATCAGATGGTTTTATTATAGACGGTCTTATACAATATGTTCTTTTTATTTGATGTATCAGAGTTAACAGTTACCAGTGCTACAAGAGCTGTTTGGCAGTTCATTTTAGAAATTGTGCCTATCGACAGTAAATTTGTCCTCTTTTCCTGAATCTCTGATTGGATCATCTCTTGGGTCCAGAGCTACTGCCTAAAGGACATACGCACACAAAGAAAAATCATTATATGGTGTCAAAACGCGAGACCCTCTGTGCTAGAGGTGATCCCTCCTAGTCATGGATGAGCTACAATGGAAGAGCAGCATGGGGAAATCTTGCACTGCCTCTGCTCATGCTATCACGGGGTAGAGGATATCTTGCTCCAAACCATTAGTGAATACTAAAAAGCATAGAAAGTGTTCGTAAATTTTTTTCAAAAAAGAAACATTCCCATTTGTCTAGCATTTCCTGAAGTGGCTCAAATCCTGCCCTGTGGATCAATCTAGTTATACCACAGCCATCACAGTGGTACTGTATCACCTTCCAGTGAGCTCTGTGACACGAAGCTTTCAGGATGGGGGGGAGGGGGAAATTTCTAGCTGAAATATAAACGTAAATGCAACAAATACTTCAGTTTACTGAAGAAACAGGTAAGTCACATCAGTACTTCCCACAGTTTTTTACCATCAAGAAACTTCAGTGCTATTTCGTCCAAAAAGTATCAAACGGCCTCCATTTACCAAAGAAGCCAGTTTTCTTCCTTTCAGTTAACAGTGTTTTGCATGGGCAAATTCATTCACTTTTTTAATTAAAACACTTTAATGCAATCAAAGAGAAATTATAGGACAGCAGGGCCTCCTGAGGGGTTATACAACATTGACTCTATAATTTGTTCCACTTTAAGCAAATTGCAACACATCTAGCTCCTCGGAACCCAAAGTCACTCATCCAATGAATAGGCATTAAACTTTGTTTGCTGTCCCTAGTATTATACATCCCTAAGCACCTCTCTTCAGCCTGAATGGCAGTGTCAGCCCTGGGAATGCGTGGCAACTAAAATATGAATGGAAGAGAGGAGATTGTTTGGGAATGCTCTCCCCTCCAGCCTCTCTGACATTAGGTAATTAATCCTGAAAAGCAAGAGAACAAATGAATGTATTTTCACAGCACATCCTCCAGAATTCTCATTAAAGCAGAGAACAGAAAGTAAGCAGGAGAGAATCTGGAAAGGAGCTTCTGGTTTAATGAGCACCTTTCACATCATTTCTAGTTGCAGGCTTCAGAGGAAGAAAAAGACAGTTTTGCTCCCTGCTAATGCTCTTCTCATCTCTACTACAGAGAGAAAGGCTTCTGCTTACTTTTCCTCTTCACAAAAGGGCACTTTTCTTTCTTTTGAGTTGACTTTGCAGGGCTTAACAGAAGCTTCAATCCTAAAAGGATGTGAGATTGTAATTTTAGAGAGTTTACCAGACACTCTCTGTGTCTTATCTTCGCTGCCACTCCATTGCTATTGTATTTGCTCTGGCTGAAGAGAGAGCACAAGTGATCACAGAATCCTAGTATCCTGTGCATTGATATGCAACTTCTTAAGGGACAGGGAGCAGCCCATGGACAAGAAAACAGAAAACTGCTCCCCTTTTGCCTGTTAATTTGCTATTTTATGGTCAATTAGAGAGTTGTCCACAACTCACTCTGCCACCTTCCCCCAGCCAATAACCAGTTAGTGCACATTCATCAGATGCTGGCACAAGAGGAGACGTATCATCTAGCCACAATTAATAGGCTGTGATTCCCCAACTCCTACCCCCACTAGCCTGTATTGATGAATGAATGCAAGAGATAGTTGTCACAACTTTAGTCCCAGATTTGGACCTTAGCGTCCAAAATATGGGGGTTAGCATGAAAACCTCCAAGCTTAGTTACCAGCTTGGAGTTGGTACTGCTGCCACCACCCAAAAAATTAGAGTATTTTGGGGCACTCTGGTCCCCCTGAAAAACCTTCCCTGGGGACCCCAAGACCCAAATCCCTTGAGTCTCACAACAAAGGGAAATAATCCTTTTCCCCTTCCCCCCTCCCAACCCAGAGGGTATGCAAAGTCTGGCGAACAATCCAACACACACAGATCTCCCTCTGACTCCTTCCTCCCACCAATTCCCTGGTGAGTACAGACTCAACTTCCCTGAAGTTTCCCAGTAAAGAAAACTTCAACAGGTCTTAAAAGAAAGCTTTATATAAGAAAGAAAGAAAAATACATACAAATAGTCTCTCTGCATTAAGGTGACAAATACAGGGTCAATTGCTTAAAAGAATATTGAATAAACAGCCTTATTCAAAAAGAATACAAATCAAAGCACTCCAGCACTATATTCATGTAAATACAAAAGAAACAAACTCTTTGGTACTCACAACTTGGAAACAGAAGATTAGAAAGCAGAAATACTTCTCCAAAGCTCAGAGAAAGCAGGCAGACAGAAAACAAAGACTCAGACACAAACTTCCCTCCACCCAGAGTTGAAAAAATCCGGTTTCCTGATTGGTCCTCTGGTCAGGTGCTTCAGGGGAAAGAGACATTAACCCTTAGCTATCTGTTTATGACAATAGTAACCCACTGAAAGGCATACTCAAAATACATCCAAGAACATGTGTGTTCTCTATAGGAAAAAATTATACCTAGTCCTCAAAGAGCCTTGGCCAAGATTTTCAAAAAAGTGACTAGTGATTTTGGATGCCCAACCTGAGGTATCTTAAAAGGGCTTGATTTTCAGGAAGTGCTCAGCACCTGTCCTCTGAACTCAGATATTTCTTGTTGGGCACCCAAAATGCAGCCACCTGAACTAACTAGCCATTTTTGACAATTGTTGCTATGGTGCAGTAGCTCAATAGAGTAGTGACCCTCTGATGCCGTGAAATATAACCATTCAGATTTTGTAATTTAGTGCATGGTGTCCTGTGAGTCCTTACTGAAGCATAAATTCTTTTGAGATATAGAAGCATGTGTAGAACCTTTCATTTCCCATTCAGCAGTCTCTTTTTGCAAAGGGATTGAAGGTGTAAACAGTGGCTATAATTCTCATGAACTGTGTCCATTGGAAATATTTGTGGTACTGGACTAAGATTTTAGAAAACATTGACAGTTTCTCCGAGCTAGTTAGGAATTTTTCAACAGAATTACTTGTTAGAAAATGGTGATTCAATAAAATAAAAAATGTTGATGATACTTTTGCTGGGAAATTTCTTCTGGTCCAGGATGGAATTTCTAATGAAACCAGAGAGACACATACACACAGACTCCCCCACCCGAACGAGAATAGGTAATAGTCTAGTGTCTGGGGCACTTTTTAATCATGGTGTCCCCTCAGCCATGCCAAGAACCTATATGACTTAAATAGAGGGAGTAATATCCTTGAATTGGCATTAAAAGAAATAATGATAAGATTTGGCAGACTATTTGTTGTTTCTCTAGACTATAATTTTTTAAAGAGACAAGGCGGGTGCGATAATATCTTTTATTGGACCAGTTTCTGTTGGTCGTCTTCTTAGCATATGCACAACATGCCTCGAGTGGCACATGACCAGGATTCATCACCAAATTTGGTCCATTAGTTGGATCATTAGCTTCCCCAGTCTGGGCTGGGTACTGACTGGGAGTGCGACATGAAAGCTGATCCATGCCACCCACTTCTGTTGGTGAGAGAGACAAGCTTGGAAGAACTCTGTGTACGTTCGAAAGCTTGTCTCTCTCACGAACAGAAGTTGGTCCAATAAAAAATATTACCTCACCCACCTTGTATTTCTACTAGCTCAGGACCAACACAGATACCACAACACTGTAAATTCTTGGTAATTTTTGTGATAAAATTACCACCTTAAAATACTCCTTTCTATGGCACATAATTCAATGTTAGCGTCTTAGTCAGCTTTAACATATGAACCTGACCTGAGGTTTGAAAGAAATCCCCTTCCTCAGGTGTATGGTCCAGGCCTATTTGTGGAGGGTAGGCTGGGAATGTTTGCTTTCCTTCAGAGCCTATGATGACATATCCCTTGTGATTGATTTCTGGTGATTACAGGAGGAGGGCAGAAGCTGGGCACTCATGGACATTGAGTTTTCCCATTCTCTTCCATTATTACATGTAAGTGTATGGTCACGTCCTCATTACATTTCAGACTACAGCAGCATTTTTATAGCATGTAATCAGATTGTAAGTAGTTTATACATAAGGCCCATCACTCAGCCCTGGATTTGCACAGTTATTGCCCTCAACACCCACAGGAGGCCCAGGTCAGCTGGCTTGGGTTGCAAAATTGATGTGTAGACATATGGTCTTGGGCTGGAGGCTGAGCTCTGGTAACCCATGATGAGGGAAGGTCCCAGAGCCCAGGCTCCAGCCTGAGCCTGAATTTCTACACAGAATTTTTTAGCCCTGTAGCACAAGCCCTGTAAGCCCTGAGCCAGCTGACCATAGCCTGACTGGGTGGCCTGGGTCTTTATTCCAGTGTAGATGTACCTTGATAGACTTGTGCCCATTAAGTATGGTTGATAATGTAAATCTAAAGCAAGTTATGGATGCTAATGAAACCTACATCAACTCAATGTGATGCTCTGTTTCCCCTCTAGTGGTGATTAGAACACACAGAAGTTGACAGCTTTGGTTAACAGAAAGTTTTTTTTTTTTTTAGTTCAGGCAATAGAGGCTCATGATTTGGATTTAGAGGTAATGGGTTTGATTCCCCACTGTTGACTCAGCCAGGAACATGGCTGTGTACTGATAACAAACCAAATAACAGTTGTAGTCTGGAAGTTTTTAAAATTTCAAAATATAGGTTTATGTGGTGTCTTTTCAACGATTGGAATGTGAAAATTCTGGATGACATGAGAGCATACTGATTTATGCCACAGGCAAGCTTATTGATGTCAAAAGGGTGTATGTTACTGCGAGGAAGCACGGGCTGAATTTTAATAGGCTCAAAGTCCTTTGTGAATATTGCTTGAGGTAGGGACAGTCCAAGCAGATATATACAACTATCTTTTATTTCCAGCTGAATATTTCGATGTTTACTTTCTCTCAGTTGATTTCTGGTAAGCTGAACTAAGCTAAAAGATCATTCCCTAGAAGCTTTTGCAAAACACACATAGCTAAACAGAAGTGGTAGGTTTGCAAAAGATATTTTGAGCTGGCAGAAAACCCAATAGTTCAGTACAGCAATTGTAATGTATCATAAGCAAGAGTCAAGGAAGTGACTCATACAAAAAAGCCTTATGTGTATTGATGTCCATCTATAAAAGCTCCAAAGAAGCAATAATGAATCCTACTCTAATTCCTGGGTTGTATTTCCAAGGAAGATCAAGTTTTTATGCCAAGAAATGAGAAAGAGTTCTGAGTTCTGTTCTATTGCCACTGCCACACAGAGTTGGCATGTCACTGAGCAAGTCATAACTCTATCCCCCCATTTCCTGTAAAATAGGTATAATAAGTCTTAGCTTGGTGTCATGAGGCTAGATTTCTTAATATTTGTAAAGCATTCTAAAATCCTTGCTTTGCATTTCTATAGCATTTTTGATGTATTAATTAGGGAATATAGTGCAAAATACTTACATTTTAAGCCAAAATCTTTAAATTTGTTTGACAAAAGTTAGGCATCGAAGGACTTGTCTCCAGGAACACTTAATTCATGGCAAGTTGGGATATAAATCTTCCCCTACTCTAGCCTGTCACATACTGATTTTCCATGAGGACCCTGCTGCTATGCACTAAAAGTTCCCTAGTGCACTTAGATCTAGGGCTTGGCTACACTGGAGAGTTGCAGCGCTGGTGGTGGCTTTACAGCGCTGCAACTCACTCACCGTCCATACTTGCAAGGCACATACAGCGCTGTATCTCGCTGGCTACGGTATTGGCTGTACTCCTCCTCGGCCTGGGGAATAATGACTGCAGCGCTGGTGATGCAGCGCTGCTCCGCCAGTGTGGCCACCAAAAGCGCTGTTATTGGCCTCCAGAGGTATGCGGAGGTATCCCAGAATGCCTGTTCAGCCACTCTGCTCATCAGTTTGAACTCTACTGCCCTGGCCTCAGGTGACCTGCCCTTTAAATGCCCTGGGAATTTTAAAAATCCCCTTCTTGTTTGCTCAGCCAGGTGTGGAATGCAATCAGTGAATCTTTCCAGGTGACCATGCCTCCACGTGCTAAACAAGCTCCAGCATGGAGCAATGGCGAGTTGCTGGACCTCATCAGTGTTTGCGGGGAGGAAGCTGTGCAGTCCCAGCTGCGCTCCAGCCGTAGAAATTACAGTACCTTTGGGCAGGTATCAAGGGCCATGCTGGAAAGGGGCCATGACCGGGATGCGCTGCAGTGCAAGGTTAAAGTGAAGGAGCTGCGGAGTGCCTATTGCAAAGCCCGTGAGGGAAACCGCTGCTATGGTGCTGCTCCCACGACCTGCCATTTTTACAAAGAGCTGGACACGATACTTGGGGGTGACCCCACCACCAATCCGAGGACCATGATGGACACTTCAGAGCGGGGGGGGGGGGGCAGGAGTAGGAGGAGGGGGTGGAGGAGGAAACCTAGAGTGAGGGTATTGGGGTGGGGGGAGACACCCCGGAATCCCTGGAGGCATGCAGCCAGGAGCTCTTCTCAAGCCAGGAGGAAGGTAGCCAGTCGCAGCAGCCGGTACTTGGTGGAGGGCGAACTGAGGAGTGGGTTCCCGGTAAGCGGCTTTTATTTTCAGGATGGAAATTTTTTGGGAGAGGAGGGAGGGTTCTGCATGCATGCATGCATGCCTAGTTGTGGAATAGCGAGGAGCGGGGGGACCATTGCTGCACACAGGCAAGCTGCATGGGGCCAGGGCGGAATCCACAGTGCTGTAGAAGACCTTCCTGCTCTTCCCAGGTGACCCGCAGCAGCGAGATATCTTCCAGGATCAACTCCTGTGGAAAATGTTGGGAGAGTGTTCAGTGTAGGTGCCCCCTGCAGCTGTTTGCTTTCCCCAACGCACAGAAACCCCGAGGGCAGTACAGCCCTGAAGCAATCAGCCCCCTTACTCACCATTTCGGGGCTCCTGTGGGTCATGTGCGCTCTCTTTGGTATGGGAAAATTATGCTATTGTGAAGAATGTTACTCCTCCACTGTGTGGGAATAACTGCCTGAGATATAAACAATGCTGCCTCTGTTAAGTGTTGCCTTTTTTGCCTTTCCACAAGCAACCTTGAGTTCTCGGCTGCCCATGTTATCAACAGTTCAAAGACTCCAAAACCTCTGGAAGAAGCCGCGAAAAAGCAAAGAAGACCTGCTGCAAGCAGTTATGGATCACTCTGCCACAGAGAATCAAAAAGTGCAGGACTGGAGGGAAAAGAAAAGCAGGATCCACCAGAAAAATGCAGCGGCCAGGAAGAAAAGCACAAAGCAGCTGATAAGCATCCTGGCGCGCCAAGCGGACTCTATCTAGGGGTTCGAAGTCATGCAGGCAGAGCACTACTGCGCTGGCTCCTCCCCATGCCAAAGCTCTTTCCCTTGTGCCCCAATGTCAGCTCAAAACCCCCTTCCCCAGCATCCAGGTTCTTACCACCACCAGCTGCCTCCAACACCTATACGTTCACCAATCAGCCTTGAGAACTACGACCCTTACCCTCTGCATTCAATCCCCATCACCATGCAGTATAGCCATCCTGAAGTGCAGCAGTCATTGCACAGCACTCCAGACAGAACATATTCAAACCTGTGACTGTGCAGTTCCCCACCCCACCCCCCTACCCTTTTAGGTTCCCAAAATGTTGTGTGTATGTATCAGTAAAGTTAATTTCTTTTCAATAAATGAATTCTTGGCTTTGAAAACAGTCTTTATTATTGCAGAAAGTCAAAGATACCTTAGCCCAGGAAAGAAACAGGCACTGCAAATCATTTTAGGAAAAACAGATTCCTACTAACATTGTAACCACTGCACTTCACTCCCGTGCAAGGCACCAAACATTACTGTTGGTTTTCAGCCTCAAATTCCTCCCTCAAGGCATCCCTAATCCTTGCAGCCCTGTACTGGGCCTCTCTAGTAGCCCTGCTCTCTGGCTGTGCAAATTCAGCCTCCAGGCTTTGAATCTCGGAGGTCCATGCCTGACTGAATCTTTCACCCTTCCCTTCACAAATATTATGGAGAGTACAGCACACGGATATAACCGTGGGGATGCTTTCCCCCAAGTCTAGCTTCCCATACAGAGATCGCCAGCGCCCCTTTAAATGGCCAAAAGCACACTCCACAGTCATTCAGCACCGGCTCAGCCTGTAGTTGAACCGGTCCTTGCTCCTGTCAAGCTTCCCTGTATACGGTTTCATGAGCCAAGGCATTAATGGGTAAGTGGGGTCTCCAAAGATCACATTGGGCATTTCAACATCCCCTACTGTGATCTTCCATCTGGGAAAAAAGTCCCTGCCTGTAGCTTCTTGAACAGGCCAGTGTTCTGAAAGATGCGTGCATCATGCACCTTTCCAGGCCAACTTGTGTTAACATCAATGAAATGTCCATAGTGATCCACAAGCGCCTGGAGAACCATAGAGAAATACCCCTTCCGATTAACGTACTCGGATGCTAGGTGGGGTGGTGCCAGAATAGGAATATACGTCCCATCTATCGCCCCTCCACAGTTAGGGAAACCCATTTGTGCAAAGCCATACACAATGTCCTGCATGTTCCCCAAAGTCACGGTTCTTCTTACCAGGATGTGATTAATAGCCCTGCAAACTTGCATCAACACGATTCCAACGGTTGACTTTCCCACTCCAAACTGGTTTCCGACTGATTGGTAGCTGTCTGGAGTTGCCATCTTCCAGATTGCAATAGCCACTTGCTTCTCCACCGTCAGGGCAGCTCTCAATCTCGTGTCCTTGCACCGCAGGGTGGGGGCGAGCTCCTCACACAGTCCCATGAAAGTGGCTTTTGTCATCCGAAAGTTCTGCAGCCACTGCTCGTCATCCCAGACTTCCAGGACGATCTGATCCCACCACTCAGTGCTTGTTTCCCGAGCCCAGAAGCGGTGTTCCACAGTGCTGAGCATTTCCGTGAATGCCAGAAGCAATTTAGTGTCATACGCATCAGGCGACTTGCTATCATCGTCAGACTCCTCATCACTTTGTATCTTAAGGAATAACTCAACTGCCAAACATGATGTGCTGGCGAGACTCGTCAGCATACTCTTCAGCAGTTCGGGCTCCATTTCCCACAGAAATCATGCTGCACAGAAACCGTTGGGAGAGTCAAGATGGCGCCAAATGTGGACGGAAAAACAGGAATTGCTGGGATGTGAAGTGATTCATCAATGGGCGTTGGGACAGGAAGCAGAATGACCCTCACCTTCCGCCCCCTTCCCACAACCCACGGGGCCAAAATGGCATGAGGTGCTCTGTGGGATAGCTGCCCATAATGCACCACTCCCAACACCGCTGCAAATGCTGCAAATGTGGTCACATTGCAGCGCTGGTAGCTGTCAGTGTGGCCACACTCCAGTGCTTTCCCTACACAGCTGTACAAAGACAGCTTTAATTCCCAGCGCTGCACACCTGCAAGTGTAGCCAAACCCCTACTCTGCTTTGAAACAGATATACATAAAAGTGCACTAGGGAATGTTTAGTGAGTGGCCATAGGGTCCACATAGACACTTAGTGCATAGCAGGCCAGTGCAAAGTAGACTTACACTCCAGCTTGTTACTAACAAAGTGTTCATATAGACAAGCCCCAAACTTCTGTTTTGAGCTATATCATATATTTCAGAAAGGGTTAGACCAAGCAGTGTTCGTGGCCTACAAACACCTACATGAGGAAGAGATTTATGAGAAGAGATGGCTTGTAGAGCTAGCAGAAAAAGGCATGATGAGATCCTGTGGTTGGAAGCTGCAGAAAGATAAAGAGGGAGGGGTAGCTCAGTGGTTTGAGCATTAACTTGCTAAACTCAGGGTTGTGAGCTCAATCCTTGAGGGAGCCATTTAGGGATTGGCCCTGCTTTGAGCAGAGGGTTGGACTAGATGATCTCCTGAGGTCCCTTCCAACTCTAATAATAATCTATGATAGATCAGTAAATTCTAACTAGAAATAAGGCACACAATTTTTAAGAGTGAGGGCAATTTACCTAGGAACGTTATGGATTCTCCGTAATTTGACTTCTTTCAATCAAGACTGTATGTTATAGCTCAAACAGAAGTTAGGGGCTTGATGCAGGAATTATTTGGTGAGGTTCTATGAGTCATGTTATGATGAAGTCAGCCAAGATGATTGTGATGTTTCTGGCCTTTAAATCTCTCAATCTATTAAATGTTCCATCTGTGAACATATCGATGCAGGCCACTTAGCTAGCTGCATTGTTTATTTCTTCTATAGCATATGGAGATGATCGTGGTGGAGTAGCAGAGCTCTGTCAGATGTTTGTAATGAGCTCTTTCTGAGCCTTCAATCTAACCAGCTTGTCACTTTTGGTCTTAGAATTATGGAGAAGGTGTGAGGCGATAGCCTTTGACGACACTTTCAGCTGACTGCGTTATATTGAGCTAGCAGCTCCCAGCTTATGGAGGAGTGCCCAGGCTTTGCAACTGAAATGAGTGATGTAAAGATAAGGGCTAGTAAATGTCTGTAAAAACAGTTGAGACCCTCCTATGAAAGATGCTACAGTAGTGAAGGCTAGGAGGTGATTTACAGTTTAATAAGTCTATGCACAGGGAGAAGATTTCTGATAGAGCATTCTTTAATCTAGCAAAGCCATAACAAGATCTAATAGCTGGGGAGTGAAACTAGACAAATTCAGACTAGAAATAAGGCATACATTTTTAATAGTGAGGGTAATTATCCATTAGGACAACTTCCTAGGGATATGGCTGTCATAAACAGATAGCTAAGGGTTAATGTCTCTTTCACCTGAAGCACCTGACCAGAGGACCAATCAGGAAACCGGATTTTTTCAATTTTGGGTGGAGGGATTTGAGTGTCTAAGGTTTTTGTTTTTTCTGGCTGCCTGCTTCTCTGAGCTTTGGAGAAGTAGCTCTACTTTCTAGTCTTCTGTTTCCAAGTGTAAGGACAAAGAGATCAGATAGTAAGTTATATGGTTTCTTTTCTTTGGTATTTGCATGAATATAAGTGCTGGAGTGCTTTAATTTGTATTCTTTTTGAATAAGGCTGTTTATTCAATATTCTTTTAAGCAATCGACCCTGTGTTGTATCATCTAATACAGAGAGAACATTTGTACTTATTTTTCTTTCTTTTTATATAAAGCTTTCTTTTAAGACCTGTTGGAGTTTTTCTTTACTTCAGGGAAATTGAGTCTGTACTCACCAGGGAATTGGTGGGAGGAAGGAATCGGGGAGATTTGTGTGTTGAAGTGGCTAGCCTGATTTTGCATTCCCTCTGGGTGAAGAGGAAAGTACTTTTTGTTTCCAGGATTGGGAACAGAGAGGGAGATTCACTCTGTTTGGATTCACAGAGCTTGTGTCTGTGTATCTCTCCAGGAGCACCTGGAGGGGGGAAGGGAAAAAGGATTATTTCCCTTTGTTGTGAGACTCAAGGGATTTGGGTCTTGGGGTCCCCAGGGAAGGTTTTTCAGAGGGACCAGAGTGCCCCAAAACACTCTAATTTTTTGGGTGGTGGCAGCAGGTACCAGGTCCAAGCTGGTAACTAAGCTTGGAGGTTTTCATGCTAACCCCCATATTTTGGACGCTAAGGTCCAAATCTGGGACTAAGGTTATTACATGGTGTGCAGCTGGTGGGACTAGAATCCAGAAGCCAGTAGGAATATTATATTTTTCTTTTCTCTGCTAAGGGCTTTTTAGCAGAGAGAAACAGTTGGTTTTAAAAGGGAACCAGAGAGAATTTTTTTTCTGCTCTCTCTCGCAGTTTGTGGCTTGCATGTTAAGCAGAAGTCGTTAAGGACTATTAACAGTCTTTTGTCACACAATAGCACTCCCATTGAGAGTCATACCAGCACTTATAGGCATGCAAATAAAGTGGTTTTTCTGGTTTCCCTTCATTGAACATTAGCTAGAAAGAGAAAAGGAAAATTAGCTAAAGGTACTGTTGCTAGGCAGACTTCAGGAGGCAACAGAGAACCTGCAGTTCAAAAGATAAACACCGGAGGGCACCCCAACACAAGAAAACAGGAACCATGACTTCTAAGGCAAAAATTGACGCCGAAGAACAAATCAAAGAAGCTGAACACAGGCGAGAGATGGAAAAACACAAACAGCAACTGGAAATAAAACAAAAAGAGATGGAGATGAAAGAAAGAGAAGGACAGATCAAAGAGGCAGCCTACCAAAGAGAACAGGCAGCCTACCAAAGAGAACAGGCAGCCAAAGAGGCAGCCAAGGAGGCAGCACACAGAAGAAAACTAGAAGAAGAAGAGGTGGCCCACCGCCGAGAAATGGAAAACCACCACCGAGAAATGGAAAAAACAACAAAAAGAGAATGAAGAGAAGGAAAAACAGAGAAAACATGAACTGGAGTTGGCAAAAGCTGGGCTGCCTGTGCCAGCCAACCCTAACAACCCGGCGCCAAATATTGCTCCACAGCACAGGAAATTTCCCACCTACAAGGCAGGTGATGACACCGAGGCCTTCTTGGAAAATTTTGAAAGAGCCTGTCTTGGGTACAGCATTCCCGAAGACCAGTACATGGTAGAATTGAGGTCACAGCTCAGTGGACCTTTAGCAGAGGTGGCAGCTGAAATGCCTAAGCACCAAATGAATGACTATAAACTTTTCCTAACCAAGGCCAGATACAGGATGGGGATAACCCCAGATCATGCCCGTCGGCGTTTCAGAAACCAAAAGTGGAAACCAGAGGAGTCATTTCCCAAACACGCCTACTGCATTGCAAAAACTATGAGGCCTGGCTAACAGGAAACAACATTCAAACCTTGGAAGAACTGAACCTCCTCATACAAATGGAGCAGTTCTTGGATGGTGTTCCTGAAGACATCACGCGGTACATACAAGATGGAAACCCCAAGAATATCGCTGAGGCGGGGGAGATTGGAGCCAAATGGATGGAACTGGCAGAAAGCAAGAAAGCTACTGTCAAGGGGAACGATTACCCCAGGGGGCACACAGACCATAAACCCTACAACCGAGGACAGCCAAAGACCCCACATACCACCCAAGTAAAGCCACACATACCCTACCCTTCAACCTCACCAGTCTCCAGTAACTCACCTCGGCCCAGTGACCCATCAAATGGAAGATGCTTTAAGTGTAATGAACTGGGACATATCAAGGCCAAGTGTCCCAAGAACACCATGCGAGTGCAATTCATTACACCACCATCACACCAAAGATCCCCAGGCCCGGATGCCTCTCAAATACCCTTGGAGCGAAGGGAAAATTTGAGAGTGGGCGGAAAGAAGGTTACTGCGTGGAGAGACACGGGGGCACAAGTGTCAGCTATCCACCAATCCTTCGTTGACCCCAAATTCATCAACCCAAAGGCCAAAGTTACAATTTACCCCTTCATGTCACAAGCTGTAGACTTGCCTACAGCTCAACTGCCTGTCCAGTACAAAGGCTGGTCAGGAATGTGGACTTTTGCAGTCTATGACAATTATCCTATCCCCATGCTACTGGGGGAAGACTTGGCCAACCAGGTGAGGCGGGCCAAGAGAGTGGGAATGGTTACACGTAGCCAAACCAGGCAAGCTTCCAGACCCATTCCTGTTCCTGAACCGTCCACAGAGGCCCCGTCTGTGTTACCAGAGACCCAGACAGAGGTAGTGGACCCGGATTCCATGCCTACCACTGAAACAGCCACAGCATCTCCAGTCCCAGGCCCGGAACTGGAACAGCAACCAGCACCAGCCATTGCAACCCCATCTTCAAACTCAACGCCAGAGGGCGCCAGCGAGCCAAAACTGGCAGAAGCAACAGACAGCCATACCCAAAAGGCTCAGCCAGAGCCTGAAATACCCTCAGGTGCACCAGCGGAGAGCGGTTCACCAGCAACGGAAACAACCCCATCACCTACATCGCTTCCAGAGGGACCAAGCCCAAGTCCACAGTCTGAGGAAGAACTGGTGACCCCAGCCTCAAGGGAACAGTTCCAGGCTGAGCAGGAAGCGGATGACAGCCTTCAGAAAGCATGGGCGGCGGCACGGAGCACCCCACCGCCTCTCAGCTCTTCTAATCGATCCCGGTTTGTTATAGACCAAGGACTTTTATACAAGGAAATTCTTTCTGGTGGACACCGGGAAGAATGGCAGCCGCAAAAACAGTTGGTGGTTCCAACTAAGTACCGGGGGAAGCTCTTAAGCTTAGCCCATGATCATCCCAGTGGCCATGCTGGGGTGAACAGAACCAAGGACCGGTTGGGGAAGTCCTTCCACTGGGAGGGGATGGGCAAGGACGTTGCCAAGTATGTCCGGTCTTGTGAGGTATGCCAAAGAGTGGAAAAGCCTCAAGACCAGGTCAAGGCCCCTCTCCAGCCACTCCCCATAATTGAGGTCCCATTTCAGCGAGTAGCTGTGGATATTCTGGGCCCTTTCCCAAAAAAGACGCCCAGAGGAAAGCAGTACGTACTGACTTTAGTGGACTTTGCTACCCGATGGCCAGAAGCAGTAGCTCTAGGCAACACCAGGGCTAACACTGTGTGCCTGGCCCTAACAGACATCTTTGCCAGAGTAGGTTGGCCCTGCGCCATCCTTACAGATTCAGGGTCTAATTTCCTGGCAGGGACCATGGAAAAACTGTGGGAAACTCATGGGGTGAATCACTTGGTTGCCACCCCGTACCACCATCAAACCAATGGCCTGGTGGAAAGGTTCAATGGAACTTTGGGGGCCATGATACGAAAATTCATCAACGAATTTTCCAATAATTGGGACCTAGTGTTGCAGCAGTTGCTGTTTGCCTACAGGGCTGTACCACATCCCAGTTTAGGGTTTTCACCATTTGAACTTGTGTATGGTCACGAGGTTAAGGGGCCATTACAGTTGGTGAAGCAGCAATGGGAGGGGTTTACGCCTTCTCCAGGAACTAACATTCTGGACTTTGTAAGCAACCTACAAAGCACCCTCCGACACTCTTTAGCCCTTGCTAGAGAGAACCTAAAGGATGCTCAAGAAGAGCAAAAGGCCTGGTATGACAGACATGCCAGAGATCGGTCCTTCCAGGTAGGAGACCAGGTTATGGTCTTGAAGGCGCAACAGGCCCATAAGATGGAAGCATCATGGGAAGGGCCATTCACGGTCCAAGAGCGCCTGGGAGCTGTAAACTACCTCATAGCATTTCCCAATTCCTCACTAAAGCCTAAAGTGTACCATGTTAATTCTCTCAAGCCTTTCTATTCCAGAGACTTACAGGTTTGTCAGTTTACAGTCCAGGGAGAGGATGCTGAGTGGCCTGACGGTGTCTACTACGACGGGAAAAAAGACGGTGGCGTGGAAGAGGTGAACCTCTCAACCACCCTGGAACGTCTGCAGCGGCAACAAATCAAGGAGCTGTGCACTAGCTTCGCCCCATTGTTCTCAGCCACCCCAGGACGGACTGAACGGGCATACCACTCCATTGATACAGGTAATGCTCACCCAATCAGAACCCCACCCTACCGAGTGTCTCCTCATGCCCAAGCTGCTATAGAACGGGAGATCCAAAACATGCTACAGATGGGTATAATCCGCTCATCTACCAGTGCATGGGCATCTCCAGTGGTTCTGGTACCCAAACCAGATGGGGAAATACGCTTTTGCGTGGACTACCGTAAGCTAAATGCGGTAACTCGTCCAGACAACTATCCAATGCCACGTACCGATGAGCTATTGGAAAAGTTGGGACGTGCCCAGTTCATCTCTACAATAGACTTAACCAAGGGGTACTGGCAAGTACCGCTAGATGAACCTGCCAAGGAGAGGTCAGCATTCGTCACCCATACGGGGGTGTATGAATTCAATGTCCTTCCTTTCGGCCTTCGAAATGCACCCGCCACCTTCCAAAGGCTAGTAGATGGTCTACTAGCTGGACTGGGAGAATTTGCAGTTGCCTACCTCGATGATGTGGCCATTTTTTCAGACTCCTGGCCCGAACACCTACTACACCTGGAAAAGGTCTTTGAGCGCATCAGGCAGGCCGGACTAACTGTTAAGGCCAAAAAGTGTCAAATAGGCCAAAACAGAGTGACTTACCTGGGGCACCAGGTGGGTCGAGGAACCATAAACCCCCTACAGGCCAAGGTGGATGCTATCCAAAAGTGGCCTGTCCCACGGTCAAAGAAGCAGGTCCAATCCTTCTTAGGCTTGGCCGGATACTACAGGCGATTTGTACCACACTACAGCCAAATCGCTGCCCCATTGACCGACCTGACCAAAAAGACCCAGCCAAATGCCGTTAAGTGGACTGATGAGTGTCAAAAGGCCTTTACCCAACTTAAGGCAACGCTCATGTCTGACCCTGTGCTCAGGGCCCCGGACTTTGACAAGCCATTCCTAGTAACCACAGATGCATCTGAGCGTGGTATAGGAGCGGTGCTCATGCAGGAAGCAACAGATCACAACTTCCATCCTGTCGTGTTTCTCAGCAAGAAACTGTCTGAGAGGGAAAGTCACTGGTCAGTCAGTGAAAAGGAATGCTATGCCATTGTGTACGCCCTGGAAAAGCTACGCCCATATGTTTGGGGACGGCGGTTCCAACTACAAACTGACCATGCTGCACTAAAGTGGCTTCATACTGCCAAGGGGAACAACAAGAAACTTCTTCGTTGGAGTTTAGCTCTCCAAGATTTTGATTTTGAAATTCAACACATCACAGGAGCTTCTAATAAAGTTGCTGATGCACTCTCCCGTGAGAGTTTCCCAGAATTCAGTAGTTAAAAAGTGTTCTTAAAATGTAGAAGTCTGTTAGTTATATACTTAGGAGTATATGTAAAGGTGTATGTGTTGTATTAATCTGTTTATTTTCAAGTTCTAGAAGGAAATCGCCACCAGTGAGCTTCCCCACTGTCTGCAATTTGGGGGGCGTGTCATAAACAGATAGCTAAGGGTTAATGTCTCTTTCACCTGAAGCACCTGACCAGAGGACCAATCAGGAAACCGGATTTTTTCAATTTTGGGTGGAGGGATTTGAGTGTCTAAGGTTTTTGTTTTTTCTGGCTGCCTGCTTCTCTGAGCTTTGGAGAAGTAGCTCTACTTTCTAGTCTTCTGTTTCCAAGTGTAAGGACAAAGAGATCAGATAGTAAGTTATATGGTTTCTTTTCTTTGGTATTTGCATGAATATAAGTGCTGGAGTGCTTTAATTTGTATTCTTTTTGAATAAGGCTGTTTATTCAATATTCTTTTAAGCAATCGACCCTGTGTTGTATCATCTAATACAGAGAGAACATTTGTACTTATTTTTCTTTCTTTTTATATAAAGCTTTCTTTTAAGACCTGTTGGAGTTTTTCTTTACTTCAGGGAAATTGAGTCTGTACTCACCAGGGAATTGGTGGGAGGAAGGAATCGGGGAGATTTGTGTGTTGAAGTGGCTAGCCTGATTTTGCATTCCCTCTGGGTGAAGAGGAAAGTACTTTTTGTTTCCAGGATTGGGAACAGAGAGGGAGATTCACTCTGTTTGGATTCACAGAGCTTGTGTCTGTGTATCTCTCCAGGAGCACCTGGAGGGGGGAAGGGAAAAAGGATTATTTCCCTTTGTTGTGAGACTCAAGGGATTTGGGTCTTGGGGTCCCCAGGGAAGGTTTTTCAGAGGGACCAGAGTGCCCCAAAACACTCTAATTTTTTGGGTGGTGGCAGCAGGTACCAGGTCCAAGCTGGTAACTAAGCTTGGAGGTTTTCATGCTAACCCCCATATTTTGGACGCTAAGGTCCAAATCTGGGACTAAGGTTATTACAATGGCTGATTCTCTATCAAGTGAAGTCTTTAAATCAAGATTGAATGTCTTTCTAAAAGATACATACTCTAGCTCAACTACAAGTTACCGGCTTGATTCAGGAAGTATTGGGTGAAAATCTATGGCCTATGTTATGAAGGAGGTCAGTAAAGATTATCCTAATGGTACCTACTGGACTTATAATGCATTAATTTATAAATACAAAGTGTTACCAAACAACATTATTCTCCTTACTGATTAAGTATTCAGTTCCCTGAATGGCACCAAAAAGAATGATAAAGGGAAAACATTTCTAAGTGAATTATCCTTTGGTAATTCAATCCAATCAGGCTCTATATTAAAAATTCAGAATCCCTCTGCTTAAATTATGATGTATTGTAACAACAGGGGTCTGTCAGAAACAATGCACTCAGTCTTCAGGCAAGGTTCCACACACTGCTTTGAATGTTTCCTCCTGAAGAGAACTGTCAGCTGCAGCCGTGAATGAACAAGACTTGGTACAGTGAAGAGAGTAGGTTAAAACTGAGGTTCAGAAGAGAATAGTTTAATTATATCACAAATTCACCAAAACCTCGGATTCACCTTCTCTCCAGCATGGAGAAATATTATCTATGTAAATGTAAATTTTGAGATCAAAGGGAGGCAGAATTGGGAATGCTACAGCACTGCTTTGGTAGTAAAATACAACATACAATAAATATGACTGTACAGATACAAGCACACTTAAAATCCTTTTCAGTAGCAAGACTCAATTGTCAAGTTTTGTTAAGTCTGCGTTGTGAAGCAAAAACAGAGCTTATGTATGCATTCAGTGCAACAAAGGATTTCCTACTATGCCCCAGGAAATCTAACAAACCAAACTATTCTCTAATTGACTTATGTTCCACTGCACTGAAAAATGTGGTCTTTTTAATAAACAGCTCTAAAGCAAATTAAGAAGCACGTTAGGCAATTGTAGCTTGGTTTTGGAATGCAATAATGTTACACAACTGTATTTGCATGTTAAGCTAGGTGCTTTTATGCTGTATTTGTCAAAGGCACTAATAAATCATAACTCTATTTAAATGTTGTCAATCTACTTCATGAGACCCATGGTTGGCATGCTAGCTACTGGACCTCTATTCACACCTTACACCATCATTAATAGAAGACAGAAGCAGCCCACAGATTTATTTTACAGCAGAATTTAAAGAATTTGAATAGAATCCTGTGGCATCTTATAGACTAACAGACGTTTTGGAGCATGAGCTTTCGTGGGTGAATACCCACTTCGTTGGATGCATGTGACATGCATCCGACGAAGTGGGTATTCACCCACGAAGGCTCGTGCTCCAAAACGTCTGTTAGTCTATAAGGTACCACAGGATTCTTTGCTGCTTTTACAGATCCAGACTAACATGGCTACTCCTCTGATACAAGAATTTGAATGATACTATAGAGTAGTTTAGATGCAAAATTGAGTTTTGCATAAGGAAAAAGTGTTTATAAATACTCTTCTAATAAATTATTGGAATGAAAGCTGTTCATTTTTCATGGCATAGCATTTGCAATTCAAACATTTCCGTATTGTGCTGTTGCAGGAGCCAAGAAGAGAAATTGACAATGAATAGAAGTGAAAATTGACTAGTCTATTCCACTAGACAAGCAGAGTGAAATGCAAAAAGTAAACAAACAGCGTAAATCATATAAAAAATTATCTGTCAAATTATTTTACTTAAATCATCTAAGGCCTTGTTAGTAAGGGAGGTGAGGACATTTTGTTTTTAAAATGTGGAGATTATTATTTCCTTTTAGAACAAAACATGACCAAACAGCATACCTATTATAAACAAAAACAGTAAATTTACCTCTTTCAAAAAAGAATGACATCTGAAACGGTAACCTCCATTGTGGTGAAGAAGGAAGCTGGAAGTTAAAAAGTTATCTTAGGCAGTTTTTCCCAGGCAATGCTGGCGAATTCTGCCCAGGTATTATTCCCATAAAACAGACTGCCTAAACTGTGTTGTCAGAGAAAGGGCCCCAACAGACAAAGTTCTATCTCTGGTCAAGCCACTCAGGAAGTAATTCTCAATGGTAACCATTGGACTTTACTGCTGCTTATAGCTAGATCCCATACTGGAGTACATTTTGAACCTGCAATAATCTATTACTTTATTATTCCTCTACCATCTGCCACTTCAGTCTCTGCCACTTCTGCCACTTCTAGAGTGCTTAGCAAATAAAAGATATGATTTACCTGCTGCATATCCAATGAATGGATATACTGCGAAGTATAATTCTGGCACCATATTCCAATGGCACCAGATATAATGAGACTCTTCTCCTTCTCAGATAGTAGAAGAGCATGTAAGAAATAAATGTAAGCAAAGTTCTACATAATCCAAACTGCGGAAGTGAAGAAGAAGAAGAAGAAATGAAGCTAAGCATTTGGGGTTCAGAGTAGGAAAAAACGGGCTGAGTTGCTGTCCTCTGTGCTAAGCACCACAATGTTAAAAATTGTTTATATTAAGTAGTTTTTCTACTAAATCCACTAAATCTACTAATGGCTTTCACCTACAAGGGTCTAAATCAGAAGTCATTCCACAAGGGATATGCACCACGGAAGTGAAAATTTTGAAATTTGATTCCAAATGGAAGACTAGTCTAGGGTCTGGGCCATTGGTCCAGTAGCCTCTCCCATGAGTACTGCACAAAACCAGACACTGTCACCCTGATTTCCTTTTGCTTGAGTTTTTGTCCTTGTGTGTTGTATGACATTCCTTCATAAGCCTTTGATCTAATGTACCTGTCGATTAACGTTCTGCATATTGTGCTAGCCCAGCTGTATTCTCCCTGACCTTAGTTACATAGGTCTGCAGTGGAATTCAGGAGTTGGACAAGTTTCTTGTGAATCAAGACTACAACGAATAAGAGAATATCAGCAGTTTGAGCCTAGAACCAAATCACAAACTTGGTTCTAATATGCTAGTCCTACACCACTGGGGGGAGGGAGGGGAGAGGAATGGAGGAAGCACAAGGGACAGAAAAACCCAGCCCCTCAGACCTTAATGAGCAGATTGAACGACTGCCTGTTAACCACCTAAGCATCATTTGATTGTCCAATAAACCTGCAGGAAACTCACTGCACCTTTCCAAAATCAAAACTGGAGAGAAAACCATAGTTTAAGCTATATTCCTTCCTTCCTTCCTGCATATTTCTGCCCATCTTTCACGGAATTAATGCAGAGTTAGGCTGAGTGTCAGTGCCAGAGCCATGCCCCTGCACAGCTCTTAATACACAGGTCAAAGGATATCCTCCTTTAGGCCCCAATTCTGAAGAGACTTAAGCACATGCCTAACCTTATGCACTGTGAGTAGCTTATTGACTTCAGTTAGATTGCTGAAAGTGCATAAAGGTAAGTAAGCGTGTAAGTAATTGCAGTATCAGGGCCTTTGCTACTTTATTTTCCTACTGAAGTGATATTGCTATAGCTTTTATTGTGGAGGGAGCCAAATGACCCTATTACACTCACAGGGATGGCTATAAATGCATGCAAAGTTCATCTCAAGACAATTAATTATTGCAACTGCTTTGAAATTACCTTATGGCTTGTGATGCATGTCAATAACCTTTTAAACCTTTTAAGACTTTGGAGGACTTCCCAAAGTGAGACAATTCCATTATTCATAGAATCTAATTTAAAATCTTAAAATGAGAGAACCTCATTTAGATTCTGTTGTGGGTTTGTTTGTTTTTTTCCTTTCAGTTAATGGTAATCTTGACACGTACGAGAATGTTTGGCAGGGACACAAACAAAGCCATTCAAGTAACTGAGAATTGATTTTTTAATATATCATCTTCTTTCCATCATCACCCTCTGCAAAACTGTACATAATTATATTGAAAAAAATTGTATAAGATGCGTCTACTGATTAGAGGGGGGTGGGAAACCCCAGTGCATAGGATCAAGGTAAAGCTGATTCTTTAGATACTGCTGCCATTAATATGCTCTTACTTTATTAGTTGTATCATAGTAGCATCTAGAAGCCATGATCAGGGCCGCATTGCGTTAGGTTCTTAACAAACATGAAGCAATAAAAACCCAGCTACAGCTCCAAATAGCTTAAAATCTTGAAGCTGAGGCAACATGGATGGAACAAACAGATGTGTGGCAGGGGCAGGATGAAGTAACAGCAATACAAGTAAGTCTAGCATACTGAGTAGTAGTTGCAGCTTTCTACCACAGTTGCCAACTTTCATGTGGTAAATAAGCATCCCGACTTTCACAATAAGCCAAAAATCAAGCTAATCCCATTTCAAAACAAGGCCAAAACAAGTCAATCCCTAAGAACCCCAACACTCTGTGTGACTAGATCTCCTCCCCAGTGTACAGTCTGGGACCATGACTGTGCACCCATGACTCTCTCCCCTTGCCTGCTGGGAGCTGATCAAAAAAAAAAGCTACAAGCCAAACAAGCTACAAGCCAAAAACTAGCCAACAAGCAACTCACAAGCCAAATACATGCCCAATTTCTGCATTTTTTGAATAGGTTTGGTGTGTCTGCTCTCTACCCATTTAATAATGGGCAAGGTTTTTAAGGCATCTCAGCAGAGGTGAGACTTCAGGAGGGATCCAAAAGTGGATAAAATAGCAGCTGTACGGGCGACTTTTTCCCCATGTGTAAGGGACAGCATAAGAAAAGGTGTGAAGATGTTTGAGAATGAAGCTGCCTATTGAGTGGTAAAGGCTGGTGAGGCTGGGAGAGTGAGGGCAACAGTAGATGTCATGATGAATGAGAGTGGCTAGGTAAGGAGGGGCTAAGTCATGGAGGGGCTTAAAGATGTGATGTGGTGGAGCAGAGGGAACCAATGCAGTGATGCAAAGGGAGGGGTTATGAGGCCAGAATGAGGAGCCAGGAAGATGACTGCAGCAGCATTTTTTGGATAGACTTGAGGGAGGCGAGTTTACAGCAGTCAAGTACCTCTGTGAACCGGGATGGATTGGTACAATGTAATATAAAGCTCTGTGAGTGAAATGCAGGCAAACTGGAAACTCTTATTCCTCATTCTATTAGTTGGTCTGGCCCTGTCTTACTGGGAGTTCTACAGAACTCAGCACTCGCTCCCATGATCATAATGCATACACACAAGGAGGCTGAATTAAGGTAGCACAGGCAAGTTTATTTTTTGGAATTTCATAACTTTTGAGTGCATGACTTTGTAACCTTAGTGTTCTTGTAATAATTGTGTGTGTCAAGTATCAGAGGGGTAGTGCCACAGGATTCTTTGCTGCTTTAACTGTCTGTGTGTAACTCCCTAGGTTTTTAAAAAAGCAAACTGAAAAAAAAAACAAATTCCATCAGGTGACATCATATTGACACACACATGGGTACCATAGTTTGAGTCTTTAGATCCACCGTGCAGACTGTTGCCACTTGAACTGATAGGGTAACTGATAGCAATAGTAGGTTGTCACCCTCTATGTAGACCAGCATTAGAAGAGGGGATAAGGCTCCCACTTTTCAGGCAGGATTCACGGATGTCTGCTGACAGCAAAGGAATGATGCGATTCAGGAATCTTGAATTTCATCCAAGGCTCTGGAGGGGAGCTTTAGTGGACACTATCTCCTGCCTGTTTCCCCAAAGCTTGACACCTCCTATCCCATTCCCTCCATCCTGTCCCTGTCCCTTCTCTTCCCCAGTCCTGGCTTCTTGTCCCAGTCCCATTCTCTTTGCCTACCCAGTTACTGACTCTACTGCTTGGGTTTTTCATCTCTGTTTTCTTACCCAGCTAGTCCTTACCCATCTGGGCTCACTGTCCAAGCTCCAGTCCTCCACTGTCCTTGCTTCCAAATCACTCCCCACACCCCATCTCAGTCTCCTTGCCCAGCCAGTCCCAGTTGGCTGGCACCAGTCATCCCCCATTCCCTTGCCGGCTCTCACTCCCAGTCTCCTTGTCTAATTAGCCCTTGCCTCCCCTCCCACCCAGCTCCAAGTTCCAATCTCTCCACCCAACCAGTTCCAGCCTCTTTTCCAAAATTGCCAATCTCCCCATACATGGTTTTGTCTGGTATCGGACAGGAATTTTTTGATTTTTTTTTACAAGGTCATGCCAGTTAAGGTGGAGTAGTATGTTCTTAAAAATGGCGCCTTGTGGCAGCGTGACTTCATACACACCAGCATGACCTTGCATGTATGATGGAGGCTCACGTCATTCTGATAAGTGCCGGAATGTCTGATATTACAGGAACGTGTGAGTGGACTAGTCCTAGTGCCCAGCCCAATCTCACTGGGTGCAGATATAACAGGGATAGTTCTTCTGAGTGTCTGTAGTCCTGGGCTGAAATATGCTTAATTGCTCTGGAATATGGGGATTAGGCAGGTTCAGTCTGGTCCCATATAGCATGAGCAGTGAGGATGGAAACTTCTGAGATTTTAGTTGTTAAGCTCCAGAACATCTCTATCAAGCATGTGCAAATTGTGATTTTTTTCAAAGGTTTATATCTCAGCCAAATATGGGTGGATTTTCATGGAGATGAAAATCATCCCTGACACTAAACTATCCACCTGCCCAATTTCAAGTCTCCACTCCGAAGCAAGGGGGGGTATTAGAACATTTCAGAGGCAAGGTCTCCAATATTTTAATATTTTTTGCCTAGCCTCCTTCTTAGAAACAGCTGGACCATTTGGGCTGAAATTTTCCACTAATATTTCAGCCCGAGGCAGAACCCAGCATGGAAATTTTTAGTCCAAATAAGTGTGGCAAAGTTATAAGCAACTGAAAATAGGGTCTTATGATGGGAAGTGTCAGGCAGCCTTATGGTCTACCAGACCTTCCTCTAATATTGTAACTAATTGTATGAGCATTTCAAACACTTCCAGAAAAGGAAGCGTGCACCCTGATAGTTATCATTATTACCCTACAGTACAACACAGAGGAGTGGTGGGTAGTTTTTAATCAATATAGCTTTCAGGGGTTGATTTTTCCTGGCTAGGGAAAGAGATGGATGCCACTTCAAGCAAAGTTGAGGTCTTGGTCTCCTGCAAAACAGGGGGCTTGCCCTTTCCTTCAGGCCTAAGAGTGTTAAGCTTTGCATGCACTAGTAGTCTGGGAGTGGTCTTGGGGGATCCAGTACATCCCCTCGCCCCAGGTTTGAAGGCTTGCCTGTGCCTGACACAGTGAGCCTGGTTCCCGCTGCCCCGGCAGGAGTAAGTGGGGGGTGAAGCCGGTGGAAATGCGGGGCCAGGGAAGGCGCAATGTCTGTCCAAGGGCGGGTGGATTGGAGCTGGGAAGCCGGAGAGCAGCCCCCGCACGCAGCTAATCGCGGTGACGGGCTCAGCCAGGCTCGCGCGGCCGGCAGCAGAGCGGGCTTGTTCCCCGGGCAGGCGAGCGAGGGAGAGCCCGGGCATTGCTGCGGGGCTTTGCCGGAGCAGCAGGTGGGGAGCGGGCGGGGATCACATGACAGCTCGGGCTGCTCGGCGGCTGCGGTGCTGGGAGCTGCCGCTGCCTGAGCCGCTGCCCGCGCAGACCATGAGAGGAGGCTGCGGGGAGCCGGGCTGCTGCCGGGGCGCCGCGATCGCACTGCGCTGGAACTGCTAACGTGCCCGCGGCTGCTGCTGGGGGAGGACCAGCTCCCCCCTCCTCCTCCTCCGCAGCGCCACAGGGACCTGCCGACCCCGGGCAGCAGCAGCAGCAGCCTCTCCAGCAGCAGCGGCAGCACCACCAGCAGCAGCACCATGGACCTTTCCTTCATGGCTGCACAGGTAAGTGGCCAGTCCCACCAGATCTCAGTGCCTGGTTAGCCCCCACCCATCTCTGCCTTCCCCACAGGATCTGAGCCCCCTTCCTCGCCCGAAACTCCACCCCCTCCCGCCCCCAGGGGCTGCCCGGCCTTAGCCTCCAGTCCGGAGAGCTTGGCAGGTGCGCGGGGGGGACACGGGGGAAGATGCTGCTTTCTCCCCGCTGCTCCTGCTTGGCCCTGAGGCTCCGGGGTGGGCCGCGCCCGGCAGGGGCTGCTGTATTGCCAGAGGCTGCGAGAGGGAGCGGGGCATGTGGATCGGAGCGGATGCATTGTGGTAACTGAGCTTCCCCCACTCCCTGCCCAGCAGGGAGGCTCCTTTTCCGAGTGACTCTGAAGCTCTGTTTAGAACAGAGCGAACGGCGAGCACTGACCCAAATAGCTGGCAATAGAGGGAGTGTTTTGTGTACAATCGTGCTTAATGATCATTTAAATTGCACAATGTCATTATTTGGCAAAGGGGAGAAGGGATTATCCTTGTGCTCTCTGGGGAAAGAAAACCAGCAAGATTTCAATGCCAGCCGGCACCCTTTCATATAAATAAAAAATTTTACTGACTTGATCACAGAAACAATTAATCGCAATTCGTTTCATAACAATCATTAATAAAACCCAGTACAGTCGATTTATTTTCTCAAAGACCTTCCAGGATATCAGTAGGCACCATATTAACAAGAGTTCTTATGCACAAATCAGCATACAGCACAACAGCTGTTTACACTGAACAGAGCTGCACTTCTGAAAATGGAGCTGCTGTTCTCTATAAATAGTTTCATAGTTGCCTCTCTACTGCTAGGTTTACATTCTTGCAGGGGCACAACAGCAGCAACATTAGAAGCAAAATCTTATTTTTTAGTTGCCTGTTGGTGCTCAGCTGGCTGCCAAACCATTCATTTATATTACATTACGCTTCAAGCTTATGCCAGGTGATTTCATGTTAAATTGGATTATGTTGTATTCAGGGAGGAGGAAGCATGAAATATTTCCAGTTCTAATGTCTGCTGGGTGCCTCCAAGGCTGAAATATGGTTGTATAAAATCAATGGTCATCTCCTTATGCAGCCCTGCTTTCTATTATATTTATTTTGTTTTCAAATTGGAGTGAGAACAGTATTTTTCACCAGAGCCAGAGATTATTTTATCCCCTGAAATATTAATGGGAGTACAGTGTACAATTTGTTTTTCTCTCTTTAAGTGTGCGTTTGTGAATGTCTGGGTGTTTATGTATATTATTTTCTGATTCTGAAAACTGTTTCTGTATATGTCGTGTGTGTGCAAACGTATGACAAGCTGCCAACTGAGTTCTGTGGGGTAGTCCTACAAATGTATAATGAAATAAACATTTGCTATGGGGAGAGCAACTGGGTGGTTCCAGATATCCTCAAGGCCAAGAAAAGTCTGTGACCTGTGCGATACAGACATGGGGTTTTTGTATTGTTTTGTTTTGAAGAAAGAAGCTGTATCTAAGATATGCTATGAAAACACAGGTTTTTATGCCAATAGGTCATCTTCAATAGATTGTACTTTTAGGAGACTTTATGGTCATTTTTAGTGGAAGTTTTTTGTTTGGTTGGTTTGGTTTTTACAGAGAGGTGGGTATGATCTGCAAAATATGGAACTTTGCCAAAGGATTCAGCCCATCTCTCTTTAGAAATATACTAAGGTCTCAGTTTACATCAGTGTAATGGCCTGGACACTCATTTTATGAGTGTAACAGAGCAAAATTTGGTCCCAAGTATGCTGTATTTCATTAATGGAATGGTAGTGTTCTCTTCTATGCATCCTCTCCCTCTCCCTCTCCACAGCCTGCATTTTCTTGGTGTGGGTATCACGCTATGTCCTCCTGAAGGAGGGCTGACCCTGTTGCCCAAAAGTGAAGTAGTCTTTTCTGTGTAGTGGGAATGTCCGTAATAAGAATATTTTCTAAGCAATGCCCTACTGGGTGAGGTGGGGGTGGGGCTGGCGGGAATCAGTGGTTCATCTAATCTGCTCTCGTTCCTTCAACAGAGTTCCGTGCTGGATTATTCAAAGAAAATGGTCATGCATGCCAAGGGTCCTTGTTTAAGAAGGAATATACTTCTTTAGTTACAGGGTTTTCTATGGTTCCTATTACCATAGTCTCTGGGTGAGTGGACTTAGACAGGGACAAATGATTGTCTCAATGGACTGTAGGAGGAAAAGGTTAAACAATCTGGAGCTGTATTATCTTTTCCACATGGCCCCCCTGGTCCCGAAAATTGCCATGGCCAAAGGAGTCCCTGGGAGTGCAGCTCCAAAGCCATGCTGCCAGAGGCCAGAGCCAGGATAGAGGCAGAGGGCCCCTATGGGCCTTCTGTGCTTTTTCCAGGAGCCAAATGAATTCCAAGGGATCTGCCTGTTGGGGAAAAAGGGGGAACTCCATGAGGACATCCTTGTGCAGATTTCCCTTCATAAAACCCTTGTTGCATAGGAGGGGATGATCGGGGGTCTTATGTGCATATTATGTAAATCCATTTTAAGGGTTGCTATGTTTAGTAGAGATGCCCAACTAGCCTTCACTGGACCTTTACCACAGCACCTCTTACTCTGTCTTCTTTCTGAATGAAACAATCCTTTCCCCAAGTGGAATTTCATACAAACAGACACATGTCTCAAATTTTTGTTGCCCTTCTTTTTCCGGCCCCCTTTTCCTGCTGTTTTTGTAATTCAAAGCCAAGACGTATGGTCTGTTTGACATAACGGCTTTACCCTAGGGGTTCCAATGCTTAGTGTTGTCATCATGTCACCTACAGTATTTACGCAACTCTTCATTTTTCAAACTACCCCTTGGCTTTCAATCTGCTTGGTGTGGCTGGAACCATCTGTGTCCATAGCGTCTGTGATGACATATAGTGCACTGAGTTGGTCCTGCTTGACATGGAAAGTGAGGAGTTGGTGGTTAAAGGAGAGGATGTGTGAGGACAGCAGGTGAAATGGGGGCAGGAGGAGATCCAGTAAGATTGTGTTTGCCACTTTACTGCATAAATGCCCAATGCATAAATATTATACCTGATTTTTATGACAAGGTAGGCAGTGCTTATTTATGAGTGTAGAGCATAGTTAGCCACAAAGGCAAGGGTTAAATCTTAACTGAATTTCCTTGCTCTTATGAGTTCATCAGGCCATCTGCATCTGAGGAAGTGGGTATTCACCCACGAAAGCTCATGCTCCAAAACGTCTGTTAGTCTATAAGGTGCCACAGGATTCTTTGCTGCTTTTACAGATCCAGACTAACACGGCTACCCTCTGATACTTGACATCAGGCCATTAATATTCCTGTGAGAGAGACTTTATATATTGATCTTTAAGTAATGCATTCACACAATACATCAGGGATGGGCAACTTTAAGGTACAGAGGACCATTAAAACACTTTGTTTTTAGGCTACATATTGCATAACTCAGAAACGTTTTCTACATATAGCATGTTGACCAAACAAATAACTATGTACTAAGAGTGTAAAACTGAAGTGTTTTTAAATATAAAAGCCCCTTACAGATCAACCTTTAATTAAATAAAACAAAGTTTAAACAAATCTTTCATGAATCTTTTTTTTTCAGTGTGCAGAAGGGCAGCAGATTAGAAGTTGTTCATTAATTATGTAACACATTAAGGGTGGATCCTTAATTTTCATGTTTGTTTCAGTGTTACAAGAGTGAGAGGAAGATCTTGAAAAATGACTAGAAAAGATGTTATGTCATTTATGGACAGCCCCTTTGTAAATGAAAATAACAAAAAATAATTCTGAAAGATGTTTTTGTCTTTGTTGCTTTTAGTCTGCCTCCGCTCTGCTTCCCCATGGACTCAGGCTTCACCCTGGGAGCAGGTGCCCATGCGCTGGTTCAAAAAAGACATTCAAATTTTGACCCAGCCCCACCCCTTCGTCATGCCAGCAGGGAAGAGAATCTGACATTACTCAACTCTGGTTATTGCCTCCCCATTGGACCCACCCATGGCTGAGAGAGGTGTGTGGGGGGGAGGAGGGACTGTGGACTGGGGCTGGCCATCGTCAGATTGTCTGGGGTGGATGAGAGCCAATGGAAAAGCCGTAACCAAAGTCGGGAGGCATGGGACAGAGCCCCTCCCCCGTGTAAGTGATGGAGAGGTGGTTGGGCCAATGAGTGCTGTTGTGACTTGGCACATGAGCTCCTATGCCTAGTCCTAGGCTGTGCTCTGTTCCCCATCAACACAGGCTCCAGCTTCATCCCATGCCACTCAGCTCTGAATATTTCCTCCCTGTTGGCAGAGGTGTGCCCTGCCCTAGCCCTTTGTAAGGGAGCCTGGCCAGAATCTGATTAGCTCTCAGTTCCCAAGCAATTAGACAGTGGGGGACAGTAAGTGGAGCAGGGTGGTATGAGATGGCACTGGAGTCTGCGTTGATTGGTAAATGGAGCCAAACAGAGCGGTATGAGGCACCAGCAGTTTTATTAAAAGATTGCACCTCTCAGCAACCTGATTTAGTCTTAAACTCTGAGGCTGTAACCCTGCTATGAGTGGGACAAATAAAATGATCTGGTGTACTGGATATGGCTAGTTGCCCACCTGTACCATATAGCATGAGCCAAAGCCTGAATGGGTGAAGGCCTGTAAAACACCGTGAAACAATAGTATATACCTCAGAGCTTCTCTGATCTACACACTTTGGTGGCTGGTATAAAATGGGTTAGCTCAAGTCACCTCAGTGGTACTAGGCTGACTTACACTGACGTAAGATCTGGCCTCATTTAATTTACACAAATTCTCTTTCTCTTCATGTCTCAGTGAAAATGTAATGCTGGTAGTGAAGTTCCCTCTCAGACTCCAGTGTATCTGGAGCGTACCAAATACGCTGTTGGCCAAGATTCGCAAACTTGTACATCTTTAAAATTAGGCACCTATATTGCCATTTAGGCATCTGTATAAAAGTCTCCTGGTTTTCAGAAGTGCTGAGCACCCAAAACTATTGAAATCAATAGGAGCTTTGAATGCTCAGCACCTCTGAAAATCTGACTACTTTTGTTTAGGTTCTTAAATACAGAGTTAGGCGCTTAACTTTGGACACCCATAGTTAGAAAAACTTGGTTCTAGTGCATTTATTCCTATGTTCTGAAGTACTATACTTGATCACAACAACTAAATCACAGTTGTAAAAAACAAACACGTTTTGCGAGTCTGTGTCCGTGCTTTCTTACTGTATGTGTTCACTTATGGCCCAATTTTGCAGACCCGAACAATCACTACTCTTGCAAACACTCCATTAATTTCAGTGGGGTGACTCATGCTAATAAGGTTTTGCATTTTAATATAGACTTCAAAGAGTATAGTTATGTACTACTGAAAAACAGTATACGAGATATGTTGGCATGAAAGTTTTGAGCTATATTTTACCTTTATGTGCTGTTAGTATATATATTTTACCTTTGTGTGCTGTGTGTTCACCTGGGAGCACATTTGTACTGTAAATAATCTTAGAAATAAAATTGGCTTCTCTTTATTTTACATAGTGATTCAGTCTTTCAAAATAATGGCCCAATTCTGTGCGGGGCTGAACACCCTCAGTGCCCAATGGGAGCTGAGGGCATGTGGGACTTTGCAGACTGAGCCCTGAATTCTGCCTACATATCAGAAGGCTGTGCTGGTTAAAAAAACTGACTTAGTTTAGGGGGGAAGTGAAAGCAGCTGTACTAATAAAAAACAAATAGAAGAAAGAGGAAATTGATAATAATGACTATAAATCATAAGTTAGAAACTGAAGAAAATTGATAAGGGCAGCAAAAGGACACAAGGAGAAATCTATGGCAAGCAGAGTTAAGAACAATAAGGAGTTTTAAAAATATATTAGGAACAAAAAGAATTGTGACAGTGTTATTGGTCCATTACTAAATGGAAATGGTAAAATTATTAATAATAATGTAGAAAAGGCAGAATTATTCAATAAATATGTATTTGGGGAAAAACAGGTGATATAGTCTCATCATATAATGTTCATAACACTCCATTCCACTAATATATCTGGAGGATATTAAACAGAAGCTACTGAAGTTAAACATTTTTACATCAGTAGGTCCAGATAGCTTGCATCCAAACATTTTTAAAAGAGCTGGCTGAGGAGCTCACAGGACAGTTTAATGTCGATTTTTCAAAAAGTTTTGGAGCACTGGGCAAATTCAAAAAGACTGAAAGAAGGTGACTGTTGTGCCAGTTTAGAGTAAATGAAATGACATGGGTAAGCCTGTCAGCCTGACATTGATCCTAGGTAAGATATTGGAGTGGCTGTTCTGGGACTTAATTAATACAAAATTAAAGAACGATAATGTTGTTAATGGAAATCAACATGAGTTTATAGAAAATAGAGCCTGTCAAACTAAGTGGATATATATTTTTAATGATATTACAAATTTGGGTGATAAAGGTAATAGTGTTAGATTTCTGTAAGTCATTTGACTTGGCACTGCATGACATTTTGATTAAAAAAACCTGGAACTATATAAAATTAACATAGTACACATGAAACAGATTAAAAACTGGCTGATAAGTCTGAACATGTAGTTGTAAATGGGGAACTGTCATCAAGCAGGTGTGTTTCCAGTGGGATCCTGCAGAAATCAGTTATTGGCCCTAGGTTATTTGAAATTTTATCAATGTCCCAGAAGAAGACATAAAATCATCACTAATTAAGTTTGCAGATGAGACAAATTGGGGGAGAGGTAAACAATGACAAGGACAAGTGACTGATTCAGAGCAATCTGGATTGCTCGGTTAACAACATGTGTTTTAATACAGCTAAATGTACATATATACATTGAGGAACCAAGAATGTAGGCCATACTTACATGATCAGGGACACTATCCTGGACCCTATCCTCTGACAAAGATTGGGAGGGAGGTTCATGGTGGCTAATCAGCTGAACATGAGCTCCCAGTGTGGTGCTATGACCCAAAGAGCGAATGTAATTCTGGGATGTGTAAACTGGGGACTCTTGAGTAGGAAGTGGAGAGGTTATTTTACTTCTGTATTTGGCACTAGTGCAACCACTGCTGGAAGATTGTGGCCAGTTCTGGTGCCTACAGTTCAAAAAGGATGTTGATAAATTGTAAAGGGTTCAGACAAGAGCCATGAGAATGATTAAAAGATTAGAAAATGTTCCTTAAAATAATAGACTTGGGGAGCTCAATCTATTTTGCTTAACAAAGAGAAGGTTAAGAGGTGATTGGATTACAGTCTAAGTACCTAAATGGAGAACAAATATTTTAATAATGGGCTCTTCAGATAAAGATGTAATGCAATCCAATGACTGGAAGCTAAAGCTAGACAAATTCAGACTGCAAAAAAGGTGTAAATGTTTGATTGTGAGGGAATTAACCCCAACAGTTGTGATGGATTCTCCATCCATGACAATTTTGAAATCAAGGTTAGATATTTTTCTAAAAGGTATTTTCTTTGAATTATTTTAGGGAAGTTCTGTGGCCTGTGTTATACAGATCTGACTAGATCGCAATGGTCCCTTCTGGCCTTGGAATCTACGAATTATTTTGTCAGTGAACACAACCCAGTACCAGGCAAAGATATGTTTTCTGGTTTTGTTTTGTTTTTTGTTTGTAAAAACTCTGTAATTAGACAACAGCTTTAAGCGATTACAAAAAATTGGTGAAAAAGAATGGTTATATGGTCTTCAGTGTGAAACATATCATTGCGATGGTACATGCCAATTGTATAACTAGTTCCAGTGAGTTATTTTTTTAGGATTTACATTTGCAATATTCCCTACTCCCACAATGATTAAAAGAATAGAAAAGATCGGACTAATTTTTGCTCCGTAGTGAAAATGAAAATTGGGGAATCCTGCTTTCCTTTCTTTGTATTTTTATTGCACTAAGTGCTAAGTAAACTGCTATTTTCTGAACCCCATCAATGTCCTTTGCATTGTACCAACAAAAAGAGTACCTGGTAAGGAAAAAACTAAGCCATTTAAGACTCTGGAAAATGTGGTCCAGGTTTTTAATAGGTTCATTGACACAAGTGTAATTTACAAAATTTAAATTATCTTTCTGTTCTGCCTGGTTCAAAAGATTTTTCTGTACAACTTCTGAGAATCCAAGGTCAAGTTAAAGTTAACTCTTAGGGCTGCAATTTGAGTTTGCTCAGATAAAGTACAAATTCTTGAGGTTGCTAGAGTGACTCCTCTAACCTTGAATTTATGCTAGGGCTAGGTACATCTTGTACTTTGTGCTCCATAGACATTAAAGTGCAGCTCAGCAGTGCACTGTGGAGGTTAAAGAAACACATTTAAAATAATATATAGCAGATTCTATTTTAATTGTTCCCACATTCTGTGTAGGATGTGAGTCATTCCATTGACTTTAATAGGCATGGATCAGGTCCTTTTCACAGGAATGTGTTCTTTATCCCCAGTGCAGCTTAGAGAAACTCCAGGGCTCTAAATTGTGCCAGCTTGTTAATATACTCCATGGACTGTTACGCTAGCACAGGACCGCCAGATCATAGTGTGATCTTGCCATGTTCCCACCTCTCCAATCAACCCCTACCAGAGGGTCCAGGAAGTGTTGCCAGTGTATAGCTATTATAAAGACATTATGCTATTTGAAGAACCTCCGACAATGAGGTTATTCCATAGGGGCCTTTAAAAACCTTTATGGCCCCTTTACAGCAGCATAAAGTGGTCCCAGCATCAGGCAGAATCTTGACTACTGATTTTAGATGTATATGTTGAAACCTGGATTCAATATCAGCTTAAAGAGTTAGATCTTGTTGACTTGCTTGGTACCTTGAATCGGTGTGTCTGATATTCAGGAATGAATCACACTTGGGAACTTGTTCTTGTTTGGCACAAGTTCAGGAAAATGTTCTGAGCTTCAAAACAGTATATCATGTGGAAGAAAACAGATTAGAAAAGGAGATTTAAGATGCATGAGTATCACATGTCAGCTTTTTAGACTTAAAAGCCAAATCCTCTTTGATCCTTGGCATCCAACTTTAATAATCCTACCAAGTGGATGCAGACCTTCCCTTATATGAAAACATAATGGTTTCAATACAAACTTGCATAAACATTTACAATATAATAAGGCACGATAAATTCCTCTACCAGCTTTTCCATTTTCCAAAAGTTAAAGTGATTTTCAAAATTCAGGTCCAGACCCAGGTTTCAAATTCTCAAAGTTCAGGGCATCTTTTAAGATCAGGGGTTTTGATATGGCCCGTTATAGAGATATGGGCCGCTTGGGAAATTTAGGTACATATCAAATTCCACCCTATTCCCCTTTACCACAGATGTCAGTCGTGTTCAGATCCAGGACATTTGTTGGGCCCATTACTATACAAAAGGCTATCTGCTGCTAGGAGCTCTGGTGTGAGTAGTCTTTGGTTTGGCCTGTTTGGGATTTGATCCCATATGCAATTTATTTCTCTCATCAACAGAAGTTGGTCCAAAGAGAGAGATTACCTTACCTACCTTGTCTCATTGGAAATTACTAAAACTTTTAGGGAAGGAAAGGTGGGTGGGTAGGTGTATGTGTGTACTTATTGTGGACACCTGGGTTTTCCATTCATTAGTTTGTGTTTGTGTGGGGTTTTGTACATGTGCATGTATACACAGTTTAGTGAGAACAGTGCCTCTCTTTGCTGTCAGTTTTATGTGGCAATCAGCTAATAACTGAATTTTATGAAGCATTACAATTACGATTTTATTTCTGAGTCTGTTATGAATCACCACATCCCCTGTCACTACATTTTGAATCGTTGACAATTAGAATCCGAGTCTTTTTTAAAATTTCCTGCTAGTGCAAAAATGAAGTGGATAAAAATATTTGGAAACAGACATTGGTATTATCCATCAACACTCTTTAAAGAAAAAAAAAAAAAGGACTATTTCCCAGCTTTGTTATGGCAGGAGCTCTGTCGGGGTCCCATTGTAAAGTGGAAATTGCAAGAGGTGGAAGTGTGGAGAGGAATCAAGATTGAAGAAGCACCACATGCTGGTTGAATATACTGTTCATGCTTATGTGCATATTTTCCCCTGCCCTAAGATCCCAGTACTGCCATGTTCTGGGCACTCTTAAATGGGCTGAGCACTATCAACTCCTTTGAAATCAATGGGAAATGAATTCTTGGAGTACTCCCTCCATGTTTATATTATTGGGTTCTAAGTGTACATAAACAGAATTGCAACCTGTATTATTTAGAAAATTTGGCCCTGAGTTTTATGCAGATCTCTTTTTAATGGATATAGACTGGATCTCACAATGCAGGGATAACGTGCAAACAGAAAAGCATGCTAAATTAGACAGACACTTTATGAAGAATGAATAAACTGACAAACTTTATTGACAAGTAACATTCTTTGTGGGCTAGAAAGTTATCATTAGTTGTTTTAATTATAATAATCATTACCGTTGTTACAAGGATTTTTTATGGACCATGTGGTAGGGCCGGCTCACTTCTGTCCCTGTTTAATTCCACAAACAGCTCAGAGATCTTTATGCTGGTAAAAAACCTAGTGCAGTTTATTTACAATGCTGGTTCCCATTACCCTTGTATACTATACAGCCTTACACATAGGGAGCCCCCCAGCTTAATTAGCCTTTTAGTTCTCCTCAGCCCATCAATTAGGCCTAGGTCTTCTTAATGAAGTCTGCTCTGGAAAAAGCACAGCAGTTAGCACTGCAGTGACCAGAGTGCTGGCTTAGCTGCTGTTGCTCAGTACTCTGTTGCAGGCTGATACACTTTCTTGAGAATTTTGTGTGGCTGCTATAGGTATTAGACAAGATTCTGTGGCCTGTGATTGTTCTCTTTGCACCACTTCTCCACCACAGCATCCCCCCTAAGGCCAGTCTGCCAGTGGGAGAAACTGCCTGGCAGAATCTTTCAGTTGTGGTAGAGATGCAGTTGAGAATTAGGGAGCCAGTTCCGGCTCTTGATGCACCTGCTCCAATTCCTGTGCAGGACAACACTCAGCATAGAAGAGTTTAGCCCAATGACACAATTTTATTTTTTTTAAAGCAAACTATTTCTCCGCCCCACTCAGAGAACCCCCAAACAAACCAAAACTTGGTAGGAGACGTAGAGCTACCAAATGAGAATCCATTCTACTGCTTGTTTGCTTTAAGCTCCAGAGGTTCCAGGTTCAATGCCACCCGTTGAGGGCGCTAAGCATAAGCAGACTAAGCAATTGTTTAGGGCAGTGCTCCTCAACTAGGAGTAACGTACCACTAGGGGTACGCAGAGGTCTTCCAAGGGTACATCAACTCATCTAGATAGTTATCTAATTTTACAACAGGCTACATAAAAAAGTACTAGCAACATCAGTACAAACTAAAATGTCATATAGACAATGACTTGTTTATACTGATCTATATACTACACACTGAAATGTAAGTACAGTGCTTATATTCCAGTTGATTTATTTTATAACTATATGGTAAAAATTAGAAATACTGAAAAATTGCATAATAATGTGCTGTGCCACTTCTGTGTGTTTGTCTGATTTTTGTAAGCAAGTAGTTTTTAAGTGAAGTGAAAGTTGAAGGTACGCATGACAAATCAGACTCCTGAAAGGGGTACAGTCGTCTGGAAGGTTGGGAGCCACTGACTTAGGGCCTCAGGCAGCTCAAGGGGCCCCCTATTAATTATTATGCATTTGGGGAGGGCAAAAATATCCCTACTTAGGAGCCTGAATGGGCTAGTGCTGGCACTGCTATGATTTCACATAGTCCCTTGACTAGGTGAGATAATATAAAAAGAACCTGCTAAATCAGAGGTGCCCATACTTTGGAGCATGCCCCCTAGGAGGGCACAGAGGAACGTTCAGGGAGGGTGAGGCTGGGCCAGCCCCCATGGGGCACGGGGAGGAAACACTACGCAGCTCTGCTCCTGGCCCCGGTCCTGGCTGCCAGCTCCGTGCCTTGAGCTCAGCTCCTGGCCCACTTCTAGGGTCCCGGCTGCCAGCCCTGGCTGTCAGCCTCATGCCTGGGGCCCTGGCTGCTGGCTCCATGCCCAGTGCCCCAGCCCCCGGCGTCGGGCCAAGGCTCTGTCCCTAGCCATGGGCCCAACCTCGGCCCCCTTACCCTGGTCTGTGTCCTTCTCTTCCAGAGCTGCGGCCCCACTCCTGGCCCCGGCTCCTGGGACGGGGTAGCGGTGGGAGACAGACAGGGTAAGGGATGGATGTGAGATAAAACGTTTGAGGACCACTGCCCTAAATGGCTTACACAGACCACCATGTAAACGGATGCCTTAAAAGAGAAAAGGTAAATTAGTGTTGCTCTTAATAAAAAAGTGCTTTCAACAAACGAGTGCTGTCATCTCACTGGAGGTCCACCCAGAGCAGCAGTAAATTGGCAACATTTGTGCCATTCACTAAGGGCCTGATTCTCCTCTCACACTCAGGGCTAAATCAGGACTAATTCCATCGGCATGAATGGAGTAACACCTGTGTGAAACTGGTATAAGTGAAAGGAGAATCTGGCCTGCATGTTGTTCATGCCAGAAGCACAAATAGCTTGCATATCCGGGATGTCTGTAATTCCCATTGTAAGGCCAGGGGCCAGATGCACTCAAGGGTGCATTTTGAAGAGTTAAGTGATGCGCAGACCTTGCGCTGCCCTCACCTGCGGAAGAGTAAATTTAACCTACAAATAGTTAATGCCCCTTCCCTGCAACCTCAGCACGTGGCCTGAAGATGTCTGGTGCTGAATGTTTGATGAATGTCCTCTCCACAGCTCTGGGAGAAAACCAGGAGCAGAGGAAAACATTCCCCACTGTGATACCTTGTTGCATGCAAATACTCTGACATGAGTTTCTGGGTGCATGATAGTCATAATTTGGTTTATTACTTGCAGCTACTGTACGCCTACACACAGGCTTACACCCACGCACAGCTTCTTTTATGTATGTCTCCCAGCAAGGCAAGTTTGAAACCACAATTATTCCTGCTCCTCGACTGAACCTTTCATCGCTCCCATTCAGCGTTGAATTCTGCACTCGTATTAGCTGTCAGGCCCCGAACCTGCCAAGAACCAGCTAACTAGAAAAAATTAGTTTTCCAGTCACTTCAAATGAGCTGGAAGCCTGTTAGGAACAGACGTTGGGAGGTAGAGGCAGACCAAGTGCCAGTTCTTTTGTTATATGACAAGCTGATTCCTGTGTGCTGAATGATCAAATAGTACATTTTTTGACCCCAAAACTGGCTTTTTTGCTGCTGCTGCTGTTCTGCTTATTTCTGAGAAGTGGTTATAATGTTATAAAAAGGGGAAACATCTCCGAAATTATGTTTGACTTTTTAAACAATAATACTTACAACATTATTTATTCTCTGCCCAACCCACCAGTGGAGCATCAGTAAGGCACACGCTCCCCTGCTAGGCATCACGATTTGGGCTGCAGGAACCTGGAGCTGGCAGGAGCTGGTCGCACGATAGAAGCAGCATGTTCAGTCCTGCGGGAGGAGGAAGAACCTAAGAGATCACTAAAGCCACCCCCCTCTGGAGGGCGCTGCAGCATGCACATGCTTGGAGCAGAGAGGAGTAACGGGAGAATGACGCAGATCAAAAAGAGTCTCCCCAAATAAAAGAGTTTCCAAGACAGAGCATCTGATGCTGAAGACTCAGAAGGGCTGGTTCTCTGCAGCTGATCTATGGCTCCAGTTGAGTGAAATACTTAAGCATGTGCCTCACTCTGAGCTTATGAGCAACCCCATGGACTTCTCTTGTGATTAATGTGAGGCACATGCTTAAGTGCCTTGCTGATTTGGGGTCACTGGCTCACAATTCTGGGGCTACATGTGATTGCTGTGCTACAGTGGACTCTGCTTCAGCAGGGCCGGCTCCAAGCTTTTTGCCGCCCCAAGCAAAAAAATTTTCCCGTGCACCCCTGGCCCCGCCCCAACTCCATCTCATCCATGCCCAATTCCAACCCCTTCCCCAAATCCCCGGCCCTGTCTCCTCCCCTGGGCACACCGCATTTCCCCTCCTACCACTCCCTCAGGGAGGGGGGAGAAGCAGAGCGGCGGCGCGCTCAGGGGAGGAGGCGGAGGTGAGCTGGAGGGGGAAGAGCAGTTCCTCTGCCCCCCCCCGGGTTACTTCCTGTGTCCCTCCCTATGCCCCCTACAGCCGCAGCTCACTTCCGCTCAGGGCTGGCTCCCAGCTTTTTGCGCCCCAAGCAAAAAAAAAAAAAGATCTGGAGTGCCGCCCCTTGGAACGTGCCGCCCCTTGGAACGTGCCGCCCCAAGCACATGCTTGGAGCGCTGGTGCCTAGAGCCGGCCCTGTGCTCAAAGTGGATGCAGGCTATCTGGACAATCGGACCAGAGGGAGAAAGGTCATTTTCCAGAGCCAGGCTTCCAATATCACACTGTTAGCATTTGCTAGGCCTGTCCCATAACCTACCTTTCTATGCCTGTGTCTTCAGACTGTATGAAAATTTTCTTTGAGAAAGGAGTCCCACAGATCTGCCTGGCACTTTTTGGATTTCCCACTCTCATTTCCCAACTCAGCTTTTGTGCTCTAGTGCAGGGATTCTCAACCTTTTTCTTTCTGAACCCCGCCTCTCCACAACATGCTATAAAACAGAGGTGGGCAAACTACGGTTCGCAGGACCGTCCTGCCCGGCCCCTGAGCTCCCGCCCGGGGAGGCTAGCCCCTGGCCCCTCTCTGCTGTCCCCCCCCCCCGCCAGGGCCGCCCAGAGGATTCTGGGGGCCTGGGGTCTTCAGTGGCGGGGGCCCCCGTTTTGGCAGTAAGTCGGTGGTGAGGGTTCTTCCGCTCTGGGACCCGACGCCCAAGTACCCCTAAGACCCACGGTGGGGGCCCCCAGTGGCCGAATTGCCACCGAAGCGGGACCCACCGCCGAAGTGCAGTCGAAGACCCGGCTGCACTTCGGTGGCAGGTCCCGCTTCGGTGGTAGTTTGCCAGCAGGGGGTCCTTCCATGCGGAAAGACCCCCTGCCGGCAAAGACCGGGAGCAGAAGAAGCTCTGGGGGTCCGGGCCTCACGAGAGTTTTCCGGGGCCCCCGGAGCGAGTGAAGGACCCTGCTCCAAGGGCCCCGAAAATCTCTCGTGGGGACCCCTGCGGGGCCCGGGGCAAATTGCACCTCTTGCCCTCCCCTCTGAGCGGCCCTGTCCCCCGCAGGCTCACTTTGCTGCACCACCAGTGTGTGGCTGGCTCCGGCATGGTAAGGGGGTGGGGAGCGGGCAGTCCCAGGGGGCTGTCAGGGGACAGGGGGGAGGGGGCAGTTGGATAGGGCAGAGGTTCTGGGGGGGTGGCGGTCAGGGGATGGGGAACAGAGGGGGATGGATAGGCATAGGAGTCGGGGGTGTGTGTGTCTGGGGTTGGGGTGTGGATAGGGGTTGGGGTGGTCAGGGAGCTGGGGGTGTTGGATAGGGGGTGGGGTCCTGGGGGTCAATTAGGGGCAGGAAGTCCCGGGAGTGGGCAGTCAGGGGAGAAGGAGCGGGTGGGGGGGGTTGGATGGGTCAGGGCTTCTGAGGGGGGCAGTCAGGGGGTGGGAAGTGGGAGGGCACTAGGCTGTTTGGGGAGACACAGCCTTCCCTACCCGGCCCTCCATACAGTTTTGAAACCCCGATGTGGCTTGGGCCAAAAAGTTTGCCCACCGCTGCTATAAAAGCTCCACAGCGCACCTGTGCCACAATAACTGGTTTTCTGCATATAAAGGCCAGGGCTGGTGTTACGGGGTAGCAAGCAGAACAGTTACCTGGGGTCCTGTGCCACGGGGGTCCCTGCGAAGCTACATTGCTCAGGCTTCAGCTTTGGCCAGGATGCCGGGGCTCAGGACCCTGGGCTTCAGCCCCGTGTGGTGGGGTTTCGGCTTTCTGCTCTGGGCCCCAGCAAATCTAATGCTGGCCCTGCTTGGCGGCCCCCATGAAACCTGCTCGCGGCCCCCTAGAGGACCCCAGACTCCTGGTTGAGAACCATTGCTCTAGTGTACACAACAAACTAAAGCCCCGATCTTCAGAGTCTTACATTCATACCCATGCTTGGGTCTTTGAAAGATTTGGGCCAAAAGATGAAATTCTCTCATGTTTTAGCACAGCCCTTTTGGAAGGACTAACAAGAGCCATTGCTTTGTGGCAGAGCTGCAAAGTTCAGGTTGGCCAAGGCGACCAGTAGCACAGATTAGGAGGGCATCTTTATTGGCCTATGGGACTCAGAGCCAACAGACATGGATTCTTGTCCTGATAGTGACACTGGTTCAGCGTGTGAACTTGAGCAAATAACTTCATCTCCCCATGGCTCAATTTCCCCATCTGTAAAATAGGGGTAATAAACACTATCTTGCAAAGCACTTTGAATTAAATGTGCTATATATTATTATTTAGGTGGAGGATTTTTATAATATTTGTACATAGTTTTCCCATGTGATTGTACTGTTTGTGAAATGTGCTGGATTAGCAGCCCAGCAGATTGAACTCCTGTGTTCACTGAATACATAGAATACAGGCAGCACCTGCATAAGCTTTCCCATGCTGCTCTGTTCCAGTGTGCCTTTGACTTTTATAGGAGAAAAGATACTCCTGTCTTTGATCATTCTTCTCTTGGCTTCTCTGCCGAGTCTCCCAACCAGAGTGCCAGTTAGTGTCAATTGTGATATAGAATCTAATGCACCTGGCATGAAAACAACCACACTCATTTCATAGAGGTGATAAAAATATCAGAGGGTAAAATATTGTGGTCACTCTTAATCTGGGCTGATCGATCCAGCAACCCAGATCTGAACGGCTCTGAATCCCATTTTCAGCACATGGCGACACCTAATCACTTGGAGAAAAATGCTTAAAATGTAAAAATAAAACAATTGAGGGGAAGGGAGTGAGTTCAGACACCTCCTTTTTTTTCCTATTCACCTGTCCCCAAATTTTCTCCCTTGCTTACCAACATTGTGGGTGGACTTTATCAACCTAAAAATGCTTGTTATTTGTCATGTCCTAACTTTAATGACCATCATTTGGTATTACTGGCAGCCCGTTCTGTGCTAGTCTTTGCCAAATGTGCTGCTACCTTTTCACAATTCTAGGCCTCGCACCACTTGACCAGGCATGCTGTGAAAATGCACAGATGGCTACGGCAGTGAAATCCTGTACTGATTCATTGTCAAAGTGTGACAGTTGGTTTATTCTCCTGTTGTGTTCTTTGGCACTCAACATGTAGATGGGATAGAAAAAGCAGAAAATAAGTTTGTTTTTTCTCCCAGATGCCTTGCCTTCCTGTGTAGCTTTGCAAATCATTATCCGTGTAATGTCATGGAGAATGAACAGAACCAGGCCCCCTTTGAAAACTTTGTTTTACAACTGTGCTTTACGCTTTCCACGTGGTCCTCATCTTTACCCAAGCATCCCTGACTTAGCATGCAGAGAGAATTTAGAATAGAATACACTTTGTTTTGATAGTATCTTCCTTACTCAGCATGAAGGGTTATGATGTATTCTTAACAAAATTTGAAATGCAAGTATTTTTCAGATGTTGTGACTACATAATTAATCCCATTTCCATAATATTTGCCTGGTGATAACTGTTCCCTGGAACATGCAACAGCCATAAAAAGAGAATTTAGAGATCTGTCAGCAAAAGGTAATATGCTAAAGAAGTTGCCATTGAGGGCTCCAATTCAACAAACCATTTCTGTTCAGCAAAGCAAAGGGAGTGGGGGTGAGGAGAACATGGGAAATGGAAGAAAGGCAGTGGCCAAATTCTGCCATTTGATAGCTGGACCTTTCTGATACCAAGAAAAATAGCTTCAGCTGTGTGTGTGTGTGTGTGTGTGTGTGAGAGAGAGAGAGAGAGATCTGTCCCTCTCTTTCTCTCTGTTGTGTTATATACTCAGTATATTAACACATCAGTGCATTCTCTCTGGAATGATAAGAACTGGATGTGCCTTTCATGATAAAATGGCACTGATTACTGTCTGCCTTATTGGTTATACAATATAGAATGGTTTGAATTAATTTTGAGTATGTTTGCCGTAGTCTGGATGCCAGCTCATTATTTCTAGCAGTGTTGGATTAGAAAATTGCATCTAGGTTATAAAATTTTAATTCAGTGCTAGAGGAGAGGCTATGGATTTATCGAGGTCTCCTGTGAAATGAAATCAGTCCTGTTATGCTGCTTAACCCGTGTTATTTAAGAAATTTAATAAAATAAAAACAATGGAAAATTATATAAATAAAGTATTGTTAATATGTTAAGAAACTGTATGAGTGAATAAACAGCAATCTTGCTTTGTCAGGCCAGACAAGATGATTTAATTAAATGTTTCTTCCCTCTCTAATTTCCATTTTAATAGCAATATTGTTCTGCATTATTGCTCTTGTACAAGAAACGTCATATGAAGGAACCACACTTAAAGCCTCAGTAACTATATTTGCTAAACATATATAACATGCGAGGCTTAGCTACATGTATACACTGCTGCTCTCTCATAGATCTGGTGGCTTCTAAAACAGAAGATGGTTGGGACTACTGTGGGGCTCACACACTATTTAAAAGCATATTACCCAATTCCTAAGTGCTACACATGCTTGCCATTTTTAGGCCCTGATTTAACTTCAGTTATGTGCTTAAGTCCCATTGATTTCAAGCCACTTTCCAGAGGAAGTTAAGTATCATTTACAGACAGGGCACCTGAGGCACAGAAGGGTGGTGTGACTCACTGAAGATGTCAAGGAATAAATTAGTAGCATAATCAGGCCTGTGGGGAGGGATAGCTCAGTGGTTTGCCCATTAGTCTCCTAAACCCAGTGTTGTAAATTCAATCCTTGAGGAGGGATTGGGGGCAAAAATCTGTCTGGGGATTGGTCCTGCTTTGAGCTAGATGACCTCCTTCCAACCTTGATATTTTGTGATTCTATGACTCGCCGTTTGGTGGTCTGTCCAGTGGAACACACTGCCTCTCCTCCAGGTCAAGTTGAGACTAGTCCTTCATGAGGGCAGGAAGGTTTCTCCTACTTCTTGTGTCATGCACAGAGAGGCAGCTGGACTGGTGTGGTGGTGTGCACATGTGTCCTATTCCAGTGTTTACCCCTCTTCCCATGCCTGGGTTACATGAGGAACTTATACTACTGCATATCCCCATCCAGTATAACCAGTATCTCAAAGCCAACATTGTCTCTCTGATTCTCTTTGAAATTGATGAAGTCTAATCTCCTTCCCCATCTTAAGCAAGTCTTGCCCTGCCACGCTGCACTCACCGCAGTCGAACACAATCGGTTATTAGGGCCCCCTTTCATTCGAAGTGACTTCAATAAGTATCGTCTCTGTGCTGTGAAAGCCAAAAGCAATCTTTTCAGGCCCAATCTCGCAAGCTCTCTGAGGGCAAATCTTTCAGTAAAGCCAGGGCAGGCTGGCAGAATCAGGCTGTACATTTACACATCCCAGGAACTAGGTGAAACTCAGTGATTGTTGATTTGCTCAGAGGCAACAAATGCAGGGTTGGGGGAGGAGAACCCACTTTCAGCTTATGTAAGGCTACTTATTGAGGGTTACCTCATATTCAGCTCAGTTATGGTAGCTGCAAGTTCCTTGCCTTCTCTCAAAGAAGGAACAAGATGGTGACAAAAGAGATAATACTCCAACTGTCTGTCATATTTAGACCTTGTTGTTCCATGTCAGCCAGCGTGCACCTATTTTTGGCACAGAAAGTTCTAAAAACACAGGAGTAAATGGATTCAATATTCACTCAGTAGTATGAAAATATTTTCTAATTATTTTTAAAGTAGACCATTAAAAAACTAAATCACAAGTAATAATGTAATATCCCTGCTAGTTGCTTAGACAATATTGACAACATGCGGTATAAGTTGGTAATTGAATTTCTTCTGCTTCCTATACTAAATTAGTAGGAGGTTTAAGCATTTAATGCCAGATCCTTAGCTGATTTAAATTGACAAAGCTCCATTGATTAAATTTATACCAGCTGAGGATCTGGCCCTTAAAGTAAAGATTTTATTCTTGGATTCAGTGGGTGTGTTATCGCAGGCTTTCCAAATCTGCTAAAATGAAAAAATATTCAGCACATGGCCACACAATCTTTGCTATTAAAAGGCTGAGAGGATGCACAGTTGTGTGACTATAAAATCAAATTGAAGATTTCTTTTGTTTGTTTTTTGAAAACAGTAGTAGGGGAAAAAAACATTTGAAACCAATTAATGCTTTCTCCCTGGTAACCTAAAAATGAACACGTAGCATCACACTTTCCAGCTCATCCTCCCCAAAAACATGGGCACAAGACCAATTTTATAACAGCTCATTTAGTCACTAGATATTTTTTAAAGTCAAACAAAATTGTTGATAGTATACATTCTTTTCTAAATAATGCAATAAGTCCCGATTCAGCAAAGCTGATCTGCTTAAAGTAAAATGTGTTTATGTACTTGGGTGAATTGATGCCTGGTATAGGGGACTCAGTTAAACAAAACAAAAGAATGTAGCACCTGCAACTCCCATTAAAGTCAGTGGGACTTGAGTATAGCCAGCACCTCAAGATCAGGACCATTTTCTACAATATTTATTTTCAACACATTGATAAACTTCATTTAGAATAAGACCTTTCTGAGCTCACCTGAACAAGCTCCTTGCCATAGGATCGTCAGCTTAGGAGATTTATGTTACATGAAAATCCCACTCAGGTTGCAGGACTTCAGTCACACCACCTCCAAAAGAATAGACAGATTCATGAAATGAACAGATGCCCACTAATTACTCCTGCCAAAGATCAGGTTAAAAGGGATGCCTAGTCCACCCCTCCACATTAGATTGAATTAATTATCCCTGACCTATTCCTGATAGATGAGCATCTGATTATCTCCAATGAAGGTGATTGTCTATTCTCCCTTGTCTGCTGGTGCTACGGTATACTAGCTAGTGCCTTAAAGTATTAACATAAATCATTAAAACTAAGCTACAGTTGTTAAAATGAATGAAGAGAATACATGGGATGCAATATATTTGCATTTATAATTGTTTGTTTGCGTACTCAGTAAGCCACAATAGGTCACGCAGTTATTAATGTGAATTAGGAGAGATACATGACGCAACTAACTATTCCTTTCCCATCCACAACTTCAGCTAGTATCAAATTAATTCAGCCCATGTCTTTTAGGGTTGTTAAATGCATTCCCCATTAAAGATGTTAAAAGCATAATCCTATGTAGGATTCTGTTTGCCTGTTCCTGAGCCTTCCCTTTAATAACATTTTGAATTCTACCTCTACTCTTGCAAATAGGGCACTTCCCAGAAGGCATCAGGAGTGACCAAGTGGAGCAATCCTTCAACTGACAAAATCAAGGTCCTTGAATATTTTTCAATTTAAATTTCTCTTGCAGTTTTTTAAATGATAGTAAACCAGACTCTTTGTACAAGGCCCATATCACTGTAACCAACTCTCCTAGCAATACAGTTCCCCATCCTATCTTAAATTTGGTATTGCCTGAGAGCATTTACTTAATAACCTGTCTTAAATTGTTCCCTGAGGTCCAAATTTTACTCTGTTACAATGCACAAATACAGTTTAACACCATAAAACCCATTAGAATGACTCCAGATTTACACTATGGTAACCTTTTGTTAATTTTTCAAACTCTCCAGACAGCCAGGTTGATGGACACAGAGATGGGCCAAAGCATTAGTAATGGCATATTTCTATATCACAAACCTGTCTACCGATCTCAATGCGATGCAGCGTGTGTATTCTTACTATCAGAAAACCTCAGAAGTGATATGATGTCGCTTCATATTGCTGCCATTTAGTGGCTAGGCTGTACCAGCCCTAGTGCTGTTGTGTAGGGGAATAAGTCTCCCCCAGACCTTCCACCGCCTCTATAGGCCACAATGTTAGGGCTATAGGGATCAAACACTGAAGCTGTTTACCTGATGCTACGCTAAAGGTACATCTACACTGCACGCTCCATACAGCAATATATAGAGTATAGACATCCCCCCCCACCCAGCATGGGTATGAATAGCAGTGTAGACAGTGAGGTGCTGCTTAGCTGCAAAAAGACATGCCAGACCCTTAGGGTATTTACTTAAGTACGTACTCTGTGTGGCTTTCTACACACCAAAGAAGTGCCCCTCTATCAACACTGCTGTTTTTAGCAGTGTAGTATCCTTCAGCTGTCTCCCAACTGCCAGATTCTTTCCTCTCACAGGGACCTGCAGAAGAGGTGAAGGACTCCAGCAGCAGGGAAAGGGTCTGGCAGATCCCCACTGCCAGACCTTTCCCTGCTTCCTCCGCCTGCCAGAGCCTTTCACTGACAAAGCTACGTGCTACAATGTGGATTTAGCCTGCTTTTCACTGTGGCATGTAGCTACACATACCCTACACATTGCCACAAGAGGTCTACAGTGTAGACATAGGCTTAAGGTATGTACCCTACACTGTTCTCTACACACCCACCCAAGCAGTGCCTCTCCCACCGGCACTATTTTAGCAGTGTAGTGTCCCACTGCCAGAGCCCTTCTCCACCTCAGGGAGCTACCAGAGCCTTTTCCTGCTCTAGGGACAGACTCCGGCAGTGAGGAAATGTCCATCAGATCCCTGCAGCGGCGATAGACTCTGACGAGGAGGCTCCAGCAGCTCCTGATCTGCGAGGATTTTTCTCGCTGCCTCCCCTCTGCAAAATCCTTTCATTGCCATCTCTAGCTACACACCGCAGTGTGGATGCACAGCCTGTTTTTTGCTGCAGTGTATAGCTATACATGGCCTACATGCTACCATCACTGGTGTGCAGTGCAGACTTACCTTAAGGAGCAAGCGGGCAGTCAGGGATGGATAGTTGGTGGAGCTTTAGCTCTGTCACCCACCACCCCCACATAGCAGCCAACAAAGCTGCACCCTTTCAAAGGGTGAGATAAGTGCCCCCTGTTCCCAAGAGCAATAGAGGAGCACCAGAGAAATTGTGCCTCACTGATGCACCGTGCCCCTTAGGCTGCCCCTGGGTTTTCCCAGCTCCATGCCACCCCTAACTGCAGGCTAAGTGCTATAAACACAAACTAGCCTTAGGCTTTTAGTGGGAGCAGGAACAGGCACTGCCTGCACAGAGCTAGTTACCCATCCAAAGAAAAAAGAGTCCGGTGAGACATGTTATAATTGTCACATGCATAAAACATACAGCAGGGTTTGTAAAATATGCAGGGGTCATGAGCAGGTATTCTGAACATGCACATTGCTTCTAATCACCAGCTCCGGTCGCACACACTTTGCTTTCAGCGCTCAATTATTTTATTATTTTTGGCATTACTGTTTTCCATCTGAATGTAGTGTCCTCTCACAGCTCTGCACCTGAATAATCAGTAAATGCGATGAATCATTTGTACACAGAAATTTAAAAAATAGAAGCTTAATAAAGCAAGTAATCAGCACTCAGCAGGTAGCATAGCCCATCATGAATGCTGGATGTTATATGATTAATTGGAAAATTAAAATTATTAAACAAAGGAACTAATGATCATCATTTTTATTTTTTCCTCATGGATGTAATAGACCCACATGTCAGACTGCAATACACCAAACACATCTGTTTGCCATGACCTGTGTGTTCCTTTTTTCAGGCATGAAATGAAAGGCCACAGGGCTACATATTTTCCCTTAAAAATTCTCTCCTCATTAATTGATGGATCATTTTAGGAACTGCATATTAGAACTTGTTGGGAATTTTCACAAGTGAAAGATTTTTCAATGCCGAAAACAATTTTGATAATAGTGAAATTTTCTGTGGAATTTTTTTTGATTTTTGTCAATTTTTGTCAATTTTCTGTTGGGAAAACTAAATGAAATATTTCAGTTTGTGGAACTTATCTGAAGTGCTTCTTTTCCAATCAATTCAACACTAAACTGCATCTCTATATAATGCTGCATTGCCTTATAGATGTTATTAATGCAGATATCTGATGCCCCCATTTTCTCCTATGGACCAGACCTCTTGTCTGGACTACACTTCCTATGATGCAACATGGTCTCCCTTCTGACTGAACCATTTGATGCATCATGGGAGGTGTAGTCCTGCCAGGGAGCCCAGCCCTCTGGGGAGAATGGGGCCATCAGACACATGAAAAATGGTGAAACTGTAAGCATGCAAATTTGATGTGCTAGTTACATCAGTTAGTGCTGTTCCCAGGATGGTGCTAATTGAACTGATGCAAATATACAGAGATGTCCTGGCCGAATTAAATGTTACACAAGTTGGTCAAAATACCTATGTTAACTATAGCGCCACTGAAAACAGAAAAATAGCTTATGACAAATGATAGAGAATAATATATAATGTAATATAACATAATATAGTACATAAATTAATATAATTAATTTTAAAAGTCCAGATTTAACGGGACCTGTGCAGTCAGAAGTGTACTATGTTGACCGGACTATGTTACCAGGCTCTAATTTAATTATAATTCGATGAGAAGATTAACTGAAATTAGGAAAAGCTCAATACAGTTGTGCATTGAAAGAGAAAGAATGGGAAAAGGGAGTGTTAAAAAGGCTGCGAGTGTGCTAACTATCCTCCTACAAACTTTTTCCTATTATCTGACCTAAATCTCCCTTGCTGTAGATTAATCTGATTACTTCCTGTCCTACTTTCAATGGACATGGAGAACAATTGATCACTGTCCTCTTTATAGCAGCCAATGCAAAGATCAATCAAGGCCTAGTGCTCTGAAAAGGCTTCCACATTTCTAAGTCTGAATGAATATCACATTTCCGTGCAAATACACCATACTCTGTACATACATATTTCTAGACACCTTGTCCCTCCCCCATAACCCATCTCATGATTCTGTAACCAAGGCCCCAAATTTTACAGATGATCAAAGCCACTGTTCATTTGAATACACCTCTGACTTAGATTGTTTAATTTTCTGAATTTTAACTCAGCAAGAACTATGGTTTGCAATAGTATTTGATATACAAATGAGAAACTATCTGTCTGCAAAACTAATCATGATTCTGCATTTTAACAAAAATGGAAAAGTGATTGCAGCTCCATTATTTTGATGATTTCTGTGGATAAAAACAAAAAGTGGTTTATTTGGAGGCAAAAATCTTGCCATTTGAACACAAAGATTTGCAGAGGTGGGAGTATTTCTGATTTAACTCATGGTGAAACTTCATGTTTTCAGGGGAAGAAAAGCATTTGCTGATGTATATGGCTAAATTTCACTTCTTATCAAATCTAGAGGTTAAGACCAAGAGTAAGAAGATCTGGGTTTTTCTGTTCCTGAACTCCTGTTTCTGCTACTGTCTTGCTATGTGACCTTGGACAAGTCTTTCTATTTTATTTAATTTCTCTGGGCCAAGCTTACCTCTTGTTAATTGTTAAACTCCATTGATTTATTTGGGTTTATGTGTAGGCCGAATGTGATCCCTAGGAGCTGAGTGTCTTTTTGCAGATGTAAAATGAGGATAATATTTCCCTACCTTATTCAAATGGAGTTTGTGAGGCTTAATTACAGTGTATGCATCAAAATGAAAACTGGTAAAGTGGTTTCACACAGCTCAACAAAGAGTGTAATGACAGAGTACAGTTACAAAGGACTCCAGAACACTTTAACTGTCAGGCAAAGAATTTCACACTTTAAAAAGTTAATTATTTGTGCTTACAGTCTGTGTGCCTTTCAATTAATTATTCTCTGTCTCCTCACACTGCATTGATAAAAACTAAATCTGAAAGGGCACAGTCCTTTAGTGTATTCTGCACACAAATTTGATCACCTGGGCACATAAGCAATTTTGGGCAGAAAAACAGTGCATGGGAGGGGGCTCAAATTTGCTTATCTATAAGTTGAATCCACCTAGTAAAAATCAGATCAATATTTTTATTATTTTTGCACTTTTTGGTGATGCCAGCATTGATTTGCACAGGTCAGTAAATAATGTATGTGGATAAATGTTTGTTATAGACAAGGAAAGGAAACAGATATTGTTAGAGCCCTGCGCAGATACAAAATTTGTATCTGCATCCGATCTGCAAACACGGTCCGCGGATATCCAGAGATTTGCTGGGCTTTATATATCATGCTGTTGGTGGCTATTTTGGTTGTTTCTTTTTAATATAGTGTGGATATATTAGAAACCAGGGAACATGCGTGATGAAAATAATGTTAGGGATGATCAGTTCTTGAGCCCAATCTATTTCTGTGCAGCACTTACTTGAAATTCAGTAATTTTTGCCGCTAAGGTCTTGACTTCACTGGAGTGTTAGCTCAAGGTGTAATTCAAATGCTGCCCATAACCCAGCTCCTAGCCATACAAAACAATCTCTAGTTCTAAAAACTCTAGCTGGCTTGTCAGAGGCTGTGGGTTGAATCTTGAGTGGGGCTGATGATCCAGCTAGTAATGCAGTGGGGATGCTGCCAATGCAAACACTCAGGACCGGCTCTAGGCACCAGGTTTTTTTGGTTGTTTTTTTGTTTTTTTTTTTTGCGCTCTCAGAGGTTTTTTTTGTCTTTTTTTTTTTTCTTTTGCTTGGGGTGGCAAAAAACCTAGAGCCAATCCTGCAAACACTCTGTGCTGCTCCAGTATTATTTTGCAGTATGGCCAATGATACTCAAGCTAGGCTAACACAAGAAGAGATAACTTGAACTACTCTGCATTGAAGACGTACCTCAAGACTTTGGGCTTCTATCATTGTCGTCTTCTGGTGATTATTCCCCTCTATTCGGCACTGGTGAGGCCACATCTGGAGTATTGTGTCCAGTTTTGGTCCCACCACAGAAGAGATGTGGACAAACTGGAGAGAGTCCAGCAGAGAGCAATGAAAATGATTAGAGGCCTGGGGCACATGACTTATGAGGAGAAGCTGAGGGAACTGGGGTTATTTAGTCTGCAGAAGAGAAGAGTGAGGGAGGATTTGATAGCAGGTTCCAAAGAGGATGGAACTAGGCTGTTCTCAGTGGTGGCAGATGAGAATAAGAAGCAATGGTCTCAAGTTGCAGTGGGGGAGGTCTGGGTTGGGTATTAGGAAACATTATTTCACTAGGAGGGTGGTGAAACACTGGAATGGGTCACCTAGGGAGGCGGTGGAATCTCCTTCCTTAGAGATTTTTAAGGTCAGGCTTAACAAAGCCCTGGCTGGGATGATTTAGTTGGTGTTGGTCCTGCTTTGAGCAGGAGGTTGGACTAGATGACCTCCTGAGGTCTCTTCCAACCCTAATATTCTATGATTCTCCTCCTACTTCTCTAGTTGCTCCATCAGTATGTCCTTTGGAGAATCCTCATCATCCCCCACCCTCAACTTTCTGTGTGGGTTCCACAGGGCTTTTTCCCTCTACACCTCATCATTGGTTAATCTCATCTGCAAACACAAATTCAACGACCATCTGTATATGCTGACAACTCACAGATCTACCTCCCTACTCCAGACTGGAGCCTGTCCAAACTAAAATCTCAGTCTTTCATTCTAACATCTTCTCCTGGATGTCTGGTCATCAGCTCAAGCTCAACATAGCTAAAATAGAGTTCTTAATCTTTCTTCCCAAACCTTCCCTTCCACTTTCTTTGTCAGTGACTGTGGACAACATCATCATCATCCTACCTGTTGCTCAGGCCTCTAACCTGGGCATCATTTTCTACTTGGATCTCTCTCTAGGTCCTCACATCCAGGCTATGTGTAAATCATGAAGATTTTGTCTGCATAACCATTTCTCTGGCCTTGACAAATGCAGTCTTGCTCTGCTCATATCCACTTTGAAGGCTGCTGCAGAAATCATTTTCCTAGCTCATCACTTGGATTATATAACCCCCCTCTTCACATGCCTCCAGTGGCCTCCCCTTTTCTATCACAACGAACATAAACTGCTTGTCTTCACTTTCAAAGCCCTTCACTTCCTATCTATCCTCTCTCATTCAGTATGGACATGGCGACTTCCTCTTCTGGTTGTCCACTAATGCCAGCCTCCATTGTCCACTGTTAAATTTTCAAACAAACACCTTCGTGTTTTCTCCCATGCCGCTTCTCATGCTTGGGAGGAGCTCCCCGTAAACATCCACAAAGCTACCTCATTTTCCTCCTTCAGATCGCTCTTTAAAACTCACCTCTGTCATGAGACCTACAAAAAACTTGACAGTTCAGCTGTTGGTGTGCCGAAACCACTGCCCGTCATGTTGACCAATATTGTCTCATTGTTTCCACCCTTGTCTTTCTATCTCCATCTGTTCTCTCTTGCCTTGTACTTAGATTGTCAACTCTCTGGGGACAGGAACCACCATTTTGTTCTGCATGTGTATGGCACCTAGCACAATGGGTTCCTTGACTGACTCCTAAGTGCTATGGTAATACAGATAATAGTTAATAATAAAAAATAATTTAAAAAAAAATCAAGTTCTAGCCCATTGAACTGCAAAGGGTTCAGCTTGTTAAATATAATCTTCATGAAATTTTATCCAGTTGGCAGAAATGCTGAAAGCTCATGAGTAGTATGTTCCCATGCATATAGCCAAATGCTTCTGAAAGCTCTTGACCTCCTGTGGATCCTCTCAGAATGACCTCAAAATGTCCAGTGCTCTGTAGCTGCTTACTCATAGTCCTGCTACATGTTGTATGGATTGACCATATTTTACTGGACAAGTTGGATCACATAGTGTTTTTTCATATATCCCGAGCACATTTGCTTTGATGATAAACTCTCAGTTCTTGCTCAGGAAAGGAAATGGTTTGTTCATACTATTAGCTGTTGGGGCAAAGCTACAGAGACAAACAACAGGCAATAGAAAAAGATCAGTTACACTACTTGAGCTCAGTCTCTTTTTATCATTCCAGTTTCCTCATGCTCATCCCTTTCCTCCTACTCTGGGTTAGCCGAGTAATAACCCTCAAAGGAGTTAAGCAGACTGGCAAATCCAGGTACCTCTTTAGTTTTAATCACCTTGTCTCAACCACAATGCTAGGGAATTATCCAGTCAATAAAGTTGCATTTAGCAGAGTAATTCATTTGCAGATTTATTTGTGTGAGATTTCTTTCCCCTGAAACAGTCTGAGTTTCAGTAATTCTTCATCCAACTTGCTGGCAGCACAGAGAACAATCACTGCCAGACTCTTATGAATGCTGATATCATTGCATCCTTTGTGGAGCAGTGAGAAAATGCTAGCTTTTCATTTATCAGTCCTGAATTATCCACTGGCACCACAAGCATATATCACTATATCAACCAAGCACATATCAACTACCACATTACTGCTTGCCTTTTTCCAGTTTTGTCTAGCTAGCCATACTGCAAAAACACAATAAATTTGTAATGATTGTGTATTGAAGGTAAAGATGGCTTCATGCCAAAGGATTTGAATCGGCTTTCGGATCCAGATTTCAAACACCATCAAAATAAAAGGGTGTTCTGATCTGGGTTTCTGGATTGGCTCATGACAAAGATGGGACTAGGGTTGCCAGGTGTTCGGTTTTTATCCAGAAAATCTGGTTGAAAAGGGGACCTGGCAGCATCCATTCAGCAGTGCTGACCAAACACTAAAAGTCTGGTTACCGGAGTAACCACAATCAGGCTCCCTGCCAAGAGACAGGAAGAGCAGCAGCTGCTGCTGGAGCCTGGAGGAGCTGCTCTCTGCTCAGCTGCTGAGGGATAGAAGTGGTAGGCTGGCTCCTGGACACAGCTCCAGCCTCTCTGGCAGAGAGGTAGGTACCAGTGTTGCCACCGCCTGAGAAGGGGATCCTGTGTGTCCCCACTCCGCTGTGCTCCCACTCCGGCCCCTCGCTCAGGGTACCAACCCTGCCACCATTGCTGTGCGCCTGCCTCGACCCCTCCAGGGACCAACCCCCTCCTCTGCCCCACTGTCCCTTGACTGGGCAGGCAGGCAGGCTCCATGTCAGCCCAGCTCTGCAGGAGGCAAGTGAGTCCCTGGATAGCGGGGAGTGAGTGACGGTGGGAGATGGGAAGAAGAGTGAGTGGGGGCAGGACCTAGGGGAAGGGGTGGGACAGAGGTGTCTGGTTTTCAGCAGTTAGAAAGCTGGCAACCTTAGATGTGGCACATTTGCAAAGTTCAGATTCAGAGTATTACTATTAGTTATATAGCACCCAAAAATGGGCCATGGTCTATATATTAAGACAGGTCACTGTCCTAAAGAGCTTGCAATCTAAAACGTAAAGGACAGATGAGGGACTATCAGGGGCGACCAAGCACAGCAGGCAGGCTGCCTTCGGCGGCTTGCCTGCGGGAGGTCCTCGGTGCCACGGATTTGGCGGCACGCCTGCGGGAGGTCCGCCGAAGCCGTGGGACCAGCGGACCCTCTGCAGGCATGCTGCCAAAGGCAACCTGCCTGCCGCCCTCACGGCGACCGGCAGAGCACCCCCCGTGGCTTGCCGCCCTGGGCATGCGCTTGGCGTGCTGGTGCCTGGAGCTGCCCCTGGGGACTATGGGGCAAGGAACATTGAATCTTCAGGATGTATTTCAAACATCCTTGAAATTTGAGGGATGTTTGAAACTCAGTGTTTTGATTTACTCTAGTTTGAAATGATCTCATAAAAGATATTAAGGAAGTTCTCAGTTTTGGCTACATGGACAAGCTAGTTAGCAAGTGCTGTCTCTGGAAGAATGAATTCTTCTTATCTTCTCTCTGCTATAGTTTATTTTTGCATAACAGAGACATCTCAACAGTCATTTAATAGTGAGTGCTAAACGATTCACTCTTTCGTCTCACATGCTAACTAGAGGTTGTCAGATTTTTTCAGACAAACCATATTTCCATCAGAAAATGCTGTATTGTCTAAAGGAACATGTCAATTACAACAAAATTTTCTTTAAAAAAATGGAAAAAAGAGTTTTGATAAGGCCAAATGTTTTGATTTTTCATTTTGTAATATTTTCAGCTTTTAAAAAATCCATTATCAGAAAAAAAATTTCAATTTTTTGTTTCAAAATGGCTTTTTGACCTGAAATTTCATTATTTTTTTACTTAAAATATTGTAATCAGAATGAAACATTTAGATTTGATCAAAACAGAATGCTCTGATCAACCCAAAATATTTTGCAGAAAATTGAAATTTTTTTGCAGAAAGGAAATTCTGATTCCTGCACAACTCTGTTGCTAATATTGTGCATTTTCCAAGGTTTTAAAGCAGTCGGATACATTTTAATTATGTTGAGCTCAATAACTTAAATTCAACTATTTCCTGATAGGCACAAAAGATGTGGAACCTAGAGCACTGTTGGAAATTAGGCTTTCTAATGTTCATGTATTCTTCTGATCTATCAAAGAATAAAGCATCTTTGTAGGTAAGCATTGCCATGGCATTGCAAGGAGCACCAAAAAGTTAGAGATCAGGCATGATCCTTCCCATTGGGAAACATATTCTGAATATCTTGGTGTCTGACTAGATTTTTCAGGATGCTCAACTTCTCCATGGGATAGTAATAGACTCTGTCCTACCTAGGCATTGAGAGGATATGTTGAGGAGATGGAGCACTTGCACAGCTGACCAACTGCTGGTTGGAACCATGAGTGGAATATGCCTCCTTAATATGGCACTCCAAGTGACAGATCCAGACCAGAGCTGTATCAAGCATAGGAGTTGTGGCTCAAGGTACCATTTGGTTTGGTTTGATTTTATGGCTCTCTAGCTGCAAGTGGGAGAGAGAGGAAGCTGGATAAACAAAGCTGAGTTCAGGGTATGGAGCAAGGAGTTCATTTTCACAATCCTGTGCCAGCAGTTCCATCAGCCTTGAATACAGGCTATGTGTTCAGAGCCCTTCTGCTCCCCTTCTTTTCTGAACTGAGCCAGCTGCCCTCTGGATCAGTCAGCAAGGCCACACTAACCAATAGGTTCATGAAACCCGGGACTAGGGTACAGCAATTGTAGGACCACTATTCTGGAGAGGTGGCAAGATATGTAAACAAGGGAGTGGAAGCAGTGAAGAGAACTAGACAACTAAGTGGACTCTGAGGCTTTCTGGCATGACTTAAGCAGCTATAGCTGTTGCAGTCTCAGGGAGGAGCTGCAGGTGCATGCTGGCCATGCAGCTGGAGGAGAACCATGCCAGCGAGGGGATAATGTATGAACAAGAGAATCTGTGAGAAGAAGAGGAAGGATTTCCAATCTCCTTATTGGTGCAGTGCCAGGATTTTAATTAATAATAATTAATAAACTAATATTGTAACAACTAGGGATCAACGGAGTTTGGGATTCCATTGACTAGGCACTGTTCAGAAACAGAGTAATAGATTGTACCTGTCCCGGAGAGCTTACAAACTAAATAGACAAGACAGATAAAGGGTAAGGGAAGGGATATAATACACAAGTAGAGGAAGTAGAGTGAGTCTGCAAACACCATGTGAGTATCACAATTTAAAAAAATTATTTGGCTGGGATTTAGTTAGGAGGGGATTAGCGAGACAGAAAGACAAGAGAAGGGAGAGCTGTGAGGGGGCAGGGCAGGGGAGAAATAGTAGGGTAAGAAAGAAGAAGGGTGTGCAGGGCTGGTGGAGTGAGGCTTGGGTGCAGAGAATGTGAGGGAGGGAGTTGAAGCAAACAGCCAGTCAGCACTAGGGAGAGAGTGTCCAGCCAAACACTATAAAGCACTCTGATTACATCATCAATGTCCACCGGTCCCTCTGTGTCTGCTCCTGCTGGAATCCATTCCTTTGGTCCCTGGGACTGGCAGCTCCTTCCTGGAATTTCTTCCTCTAATTTATCCATGTGAAATTATATTGCTACATTGCATAATAGCTGATTTTAAACCCATCCTTTCCATATGAAGATATTCAACACTGATATACAACAGAACGTCGCTCCGCTATGGTTGAGGCTAGAACGTCGCTTTCTCCTCTGGTATGCTCCTTCCCAAACTATTGGACCCAGCCTTCATTCATTAATCTACACACAAGAACTACATTTATTTATTTATTCTTTTGACTGATTTTGTGGAACTATTTGCTACATTTTAGCTTGTTTAATGTTATGAAGCTACAGGCTCACTGAGAATGGTGCTCTATAAACTAGTGAGAATAATGATAACAATAAAAATAGTTATAGTGAGACTAATAATTACTAATAACCTCATCTTTTATTAGAGTTGGACTGAACAACGGCAACCTACTACCTGGAGGATTGTCTGAGATCTGTGGTCCAGGATCGTCAAAAGTGACTAGTAATAGCGGATACCTCTTTTAGGGGGTTCCCAGTTTGAGACACGCAAAAGTGACTTCACTTTCAGAAGGCAGTTGCTCAGTTCTTTCTGAAAATCAAGCAGTACTAAGGGATTTCAAATCAGCTATCCACAAACCTGAGGCTCCTAACGTCACTAGTTAACTTTTAACAATTTTGCCCCTATGTATCTATATGGTATAATTCCAAATGACATCATAGTATTGATGGTCCTGATTGGCCAGCCATTTCTGGAATTATCCCATACCAGGAAGAGGAATGATATAAAAACATGGCTTCCCTTACTGCTGTCATCACTTGATTTGCCAGTGGGAAAATTATGGGAGGTAAATGAGGAATATGTGAATGGAAGACCTTGGCTGGTGCATTATTTTGATCCTGATGCATCAGTCATATTTATATATTTCTACCCTGATAGTACCTTGGGTCCAGTCATGAATGAGGTTCCATTGTACTGGGCAGTGCACAAACATGGAGTAAGAGACCATCCCTGTCTTGCAGGGCTTACAGTCTATATCAGTGGTTTTCAACCTTTTCATTTGCAGGATCCCTAAAAATTTTCAAATGGAGATGCGGAGCCCTTTGAAAATCTCTGAAAAGACTGGCCCAGATAGAAGTAAGGGATATAATAGAAAAGCAAAGTTTGCTTATTTTCACAGTGTTCCTCCTGCAGGTGTGAAACAAATCAAGACGTGAGAATCGTGTTGCTCTCAGGTCTTGTTTTTACTGTGTTTTGTAAGTAGTGTCATACTCAAAATCCATCTCAATTGATCCTGTGCTGTAAAGGTTCCAATAAATACCTGGATTAGATTTTTTTTTGGCACTGTTCCTTTTTTGAAACATGTCAGTTCAGTTCTAAGACAGATAGGCTACAGAGATGGTCCCTTGGTAATGAATCATCCTCTTATCTGCTTTCTAGAAACTTTCTGTCTTCGGGGCGGGGAAGTTTTCATATTGTCAAAAATTTCCAACATGCACAATTCTGTTTTTTTAATTTCAAAATGACTTTTCATTAGTTTATAGTAAAAAATTTTTTTAAAGAATGTGAAAGCTCACAACTGAAATGTTGCAAAATTATTAAAACAAAACATTTTGAGTGACTGAGCTAATTTCTTTTGCCTTTTTGATTTGTGAAAATTTTCAAGATTTCAACTTTTTATGGGAAATGTTTTTAAAATCTCGAGAATTTTCATGGGACAGGAAAACCACTTCCCACTCTGACTCACTTGTGACAGCAGTGCTCTGTAATTACAGATCTTGTTAGCATTTCCAGCGTGAACTCCTATTTTCATGTGTTCTTAACTAAGCTGGTAAACCATACACGGGTATTGTATTTCCTTGGTATGGGAATAAACATGTATTTCCTGCCTCGATCCTTCCACTCATGTTGCAGGAAGTTGGTGGTATTCCCAAGTCCAGGGCTTGTTGTAGGGTTTGTACAGGCCTCTGGGCCTGATTCAAAGTCCACTGAAGTCAATGAGTCTTTCCACCGACTTCAGTGGACTTTGGATCAGGCCCAATGTGAAGTATGCAGGGCCCCAGCTGATCATCCCTAACCTTCATATACCCATGATGTCCCTCTTCCTCCGCAGCTGCCTCCTGCCTGTCTGTGACACTCTAGACTGTGGCAATTTCCCCGTTTCCCTCAACTAGTTTGTGAAGTTCCGACAACACTCCTTGTTGACCCAAGAAGCCTAGAGGAGGACCTACAGCACAACTTTTCAAGCAGGGATCAGAGCAGGGCAGTGTTCTGCAGAGAAGCTAATGCAGACACTGCAAATGCTGGTGAATACACTGCCCACCTCTTTGAATTATTGTAACTGCATCACAGTCTAGTTCTCTTATCTCCACAATAGTACCCCAACTATCTCTGTTGGACTCACCAGGGTGTTGGCTTGAGTACATTTGTTTGCTGTGACTTGTCAACATTTACCTACCAGTAGGTAAACCCCGTAACCTTTGAAACTAGAGACATAATTGTGTATGACAGTCATTAGTGGATAATCAGAAATCTGTCTGAGAGCATCTGTTTTAAGAGATTCCAACATTATTAAAGTTTAAGCATACTATGTTTGGAAGTTAAATTACCATGCTAATTAGACAGTACAACTACTTCACAAGCCATAGGTCCTTTTTCTTTAGGGTCACATGCATATTTCATGTGGACTTCCTGAGTAGTTGAGAGTTTGGCCTACTATTTCATGCAATCATGCATCTACAGCCTGCAGTGTAATCTGCAAGCACATTTCATATCATGTATGGGCCAAACAGGGACTAAGTAACCCAGGATACTTGGAGCTCACAGGTTGTTGCTATTGCAGAATAAGTGGACTCCACTTGCTTGGATCTCTTCTTTCTCAGAGCTGCCATATCAGATAAACAACCACAGATTACATCACAGCTTCAGCTTGCTGTAAATGGCTGCCATTCCTAGAAACATTTCCAGACGATGTACTTCCTGAAATAATAGCGTGAGTGGGGAAAAAGTGAGGGGGCCTGAGTTTCCTCTCACTTACACATCTGTAAATCAGGTATAAAGCTATTTAAGTCAATGTTGTTATACCAGTGAAAAATCAGTGTGAGAGAATTGGAGCTTCTGTGTCCAATGACTTGAAATCTCATAGGTAGATCAGGTATCTGGAGTGGATACCTGCCAGCAGCTGGTGTCTCCCACTCATCTATGCCACACGTTAATACATGTGTTGGTATAAAGCATTACTGGTAGTTGTGACATGCAGTTGATACTGAGCCTAGATAAAGTAATTTCTTTATTTCTTTTAATATGAGTAACAAAAAAGGTAAAAAAATGTGCTGATGCCACAGAACGTTTCCAAGTGTAACTAATCACCATTTAAAACAGAAATGAAAAAAATAAGGGATGGATCAGGGTTCTGAAATATTCTGCTATTCATCTGATTGAAATATCCACTGTTAGTAGAACCAGAAGTGATTCTTTAAGTCACTTCAGAGCAGATATGTCTTCATGTATGTTGGTTCAATGCCCAGGATGATAAAGACCCACTTTTGATTGAGGTTTCTGAGAACTACAGTAATGCAAACAATTAGGTTATTATTTATATTACATAAGTGACTAGACTCCCCAATTGAGATTGGGGCCTCATTGTTCTAGGCACTGTCTTAAAAACATAAGAAACAGTCCCTGCCATGAAGAGCTAAAATATAAATAAGGAATTGATATAAAAGTGGAGAGCAAAGAAACGTAAAGTGACTTATTCAAGTCGTAGAGCAGGTCAATGGCAGAGACAGAAGTTGAAGCCAAGTTTCACGAGTAACCATGCCAATGCCATATCCACTGGACCATTAGTGCCTCTCATCCCCTCAGCCCTGACCAGAACTGACCACCTCCAGGAGAGAAAGGACAGGTCAGGCTTCATGTTTTTCCAGTCCTTGTTGTCTCAGCTGAGAATATAAATAAAAGCTTGATCCAAACTCCATTGAATTTAATAGGAGCCTTTCCATTTACTTCAGTGTGGTTTGGATCATGGCTAAGTGACGTGGGCTTTTGAATTGGACCGAGATCACCAAATTCATTTTTCATAGGCCACAAAACAGCCTTCAAATGATCAGAGTTTTCATTTTCTACTGACTTGGCTCAGATTCATATCAGCAACCTGTAAGTGAGAGGTTGTACAAAGTATTGCCAATCCCCTGAGCTACCCAGTCTGCAAAACATGGTATTTTTCTCCCTAGCAGCCTGTTATAAACTCCACATCTTTGTATGTCACATATTCTCAATAAACTAAAGTTTCACTACTTCTATCATCTCTGGTAATCTGAAAGTGAAGCCATTGTGCTAGACAGTATCTTTCCACTGATGAGATTCATATAATCTAGGGGTGTCAAGCGATTAAAAAAATTGTGATTAATCATACAATTAAAAAAATTGTAATTAGTCTCACAATCTTGCTTTTAAACAATAATAGAATACAATTTATTTAAATATTTTTAGATGTTTTCTACATTTTCAAATATATTGATTTCAATTACAGTACAGAATACAAAGTGTACAGTGCTCACTTTATATTTATTTTTATTACAAATATTTGTACTGTAAAAAAATAAAATAAATAATATTTTTCAGTTCACCTAATACAAGTACTGTAGTGCAATCTTCTTATCATGAAAGTTGAACTTATAATGTAGATTTATGTACAAAAAACAACTGCATTCAAAAATAAAACTTTAGAGTCTACATGTTCTTGTTCAGCCGATCTCTCAGAAAATGCTTGTTTACATTTGCATGAGATAATGCTGCCCGCTTCTTGTTTACAATGTCACCTAAAAGTGAGAACAGGTGTTCACATGGCACTGTTGTAGCTGGTGTCGCAAGATATTTGTGTGCCAGATGCGCTAAAGGTTCATGCTTCAACCACCATTCCAGAGGACATGTGTCCATGCTGATGACAGGTTCTGCATGAGACCGATCCAAAGCAGTATGGACGAACGCATGTTCATTTTCATTGTCTGAGTCAGATGCCACCAGCAGAAGGTTGATTTTCTTAGTGGTTCGGGTGCTGTATTTTCTGCATCGCAGTGTTGCTTTTTTAAGACTTCTGAAAGCATGCTCCATACCTCATCCTTCTCAGATTTTGGAAGGCACTTCAGATTCTTAAACTTGGGTCAAGTGCTGTAGCTATATTTAGAAATCTCACATTGGTGCCTTCTTTGCGTTTTGTCAAATCCGCAGTGAAAGCGTTCTTAAATGAACAACATGTGCTGGGTCATCATCTGAGACTGCTATAACATGAAATATATGACAGAATGCGGGTAAAACAGAACAGGAGATATATAATTCTCCCCCAAGGAGTTCAGTCAGACATTTAATTAATGCATTATTTTTTCAACGTGTCATCAGCATGGAAGCATGTCCTCTGGAATGGTGGTCGAAGCATGAAGGAGCAGACAAATGTTTAGCATATCTGGCACATAAATACCTTGCAATGCCAGGTACAAAAGTGCCATATGAATGCCTGTTTTCACTTTCAGGTGACATTGTAAATAAGAAGCAGGCATTATTATCTCCCTTAAATGTAAACAAACTTGTTTGTCTTAAGGATTGGCTGAACATGAATAGGACTGAGTGGACTTGTAGGCTCTAAGGTTTTACATTGTTTTGTTTTTGAGTGCAGTTATATAACAAAAAAAAATCTACATTTGTAAGTTGCACTTTCATGGTAAAGAGATTGCACTACAATACTTGTATGAGGTGAATTGAAAAATACTATTTCTTTTATTTATCATTTTTACAATGCAAATATTTGTAATAAAAAATAATATAAAGTGAGCACTGGGCACTTTGTATTGTGTTGAAATTTAAATCAATATATTTGAAAATGTAAAAAAAATCCCAAATATTTAATACATTTCAGTTGGTAGTCTATTGTTTAACAGTGCGATTAAAACCATGATTAAATATATTACTACGTTGTATGTATATGTTATATATTATATTTCTATGTTGATAGTTTAACAGGTGGGTCAATAGTATTTCATTTTTGTTTTAATTCCATGATTCCTTTACATAATAGACAATAAATAAACAACTTTCTTTACTTAACTGAGATACACTTTAGGCAGCAGCAAAGCACAGTTGAGACAAATTACCTTCTTTTTTAAAGACTATAATGCAGAATTCTATTTTCTACAATATCTCTTGTCACAGAGTACATTATGAAATTGTTACATCATGGTTCCCAATTTCATTTCAAGGGTAAATTTACTCAAATGATGAATGGCATGTAGAGAACCATTCAGAGCACCATCAGTGCTTTCTGAGACTGAAAAGATGATATCTAGATGTCAAAGAAACCTTCATGAAATGCTTGCTCTTGCATTCTCTTGTGTTATGGGCTAGAAACCACTGATGTGCGAAATGTTTGCTAGGAAATCTGAAGACATGAAACACATTGCCCTGTTTTGGAACCCTCTATGAGTATGTGAAAATGTAGGACTGGAAGGGACCTTTAGAGGTCATCAAGACCAGCCCACTTCCATTGATGGAATTCCACAGTCTCCCTTGGAACCTATTTCAGAACTTAGCTACCCTTATAGTTAGAAAAATATTCCTAATATCTAACCTAAATCTTGCTGCAGATTAAGCCCAATGCTTCTTGTCCTACCTTCAGTGGACATGGAGAACAATTGATCACTGTCCTCTTTATGACAGCCCTTAATATGTTTGAAGACTATCAGGTCCCCCTCAGCAGTCCCAGGTTTACAATGGCACCTGTGGCGCTATGTTCAGAAAGGGCCCTGCCTGCTCTGCTTGGACTGCGCCCCGAGGCCCTGCCAGCCCGCTGGCTCCCCCCTGCCCACCACTTGCTCCTCTTGGTCAGCCCACCGGCTGGCCAATGGCTCCTCTCTGCCCCCTAGCCCCACCTGCTGTCTCTTCTTTGCCTCCGGCCGGATCCCAGTGCACCTCCAGCTCTGGGCATTCTCTGCTTCCCACCACCTCATAGACTCATAGACTCTAGGACTGGAAGGGACCTCGAGAGGTCATCGAGTCCAGTCCCCTGCCCTCATGGCAGGACCAAATACTGTCTAAACCATCCCTGATAGACATTTATCTAACCTACTCTTAAATATCTCCAGAGATGGAGATTCCACAACTTCCCTAGGCAATCTATTCCAGTGTTTAACTACCCTGACAGTTAGGAACTTTTTCCTAATGTCCAACCTAAATCTCCCTTGCTGCAGTTTAAGCCCATTGCTTCTTGTTCTATCATTGGAGGCTAAGGTGAACAAGTTTTCTCCCTCCTCCTGATGACACCCTTTTAGATACCTGAAAACTGCTATCATGTCCCCTCTCAGTCTTCTATTTTCCAAACTAAACAAACCCAATTCCTTCAGCCTTCCTTCATAGGTCATGCTCTCAAGACCTTTAATCATTCTTGTTGCTCTTCTCTGGACCCTCTCCAATTTCTCCACATCTTTCTTGAAATGCGGTGCCCAGAACTGGACACAATACTCCAGTTGAGGCCTAACCAGCACAGAGTAAAGCGGAAGAATGACTTCTCGTGTCTTGTTTACAACACACCTGTTAATAACACACCTGTGTGGCCCTGCCTGTCTCCCGAGAGCTGAGCCACCTGGGACTGGTGCAAAAGCCTGGCCAGTCTCGGTCAGTTGGGGCTGGAGACAGTGTTGGGGGTTTGGCTGGGCCACTCCAGGCAAGTGAGTCCTGAGGCAGCCCAGCTGGGGTAGGCCCTGGCCTGGCTGATTGCATCACTCCTGAAGAGCCAGAGCAACAGGGCCGGCTTTAAGCCGATTCACCCAATTCCACGGAATTGTGCCCTGCACCAAAGAGGGATCTGCACCTGCACCTAAGGGGGCCCCACTCCAGGGATCTTCGGCGGCATTTCATCAGTGGGGGGTCCGCTCTGGGGGTCTTTGACGGCATTTTGTTGGTGGGGGGTCGGCTCCGGGGGTCTTTGGCGGCATTTTGGCAGTGGGGAGTCCGCTCCGGGGGTCTTTGGCGGCATTTTGGCAGTGGGGAGTCCGCTCCGGGGGTCTTTGGTGTCATTTCGGTGGTGGGGGGGTCTGCTCCGGGGGTCTTCGGCGGCATTTTGGCAGTGGAGGTCTGCTCCAGGGGTCTTCGGTGGCATTTCAGCAGTGGGGGGGGTCCGCTCTGGGGGTCTTCGGCAGCATTTCTGCAGTGGGGGATCCTTTGGTGCCGCGGAAAGTGCGGAGTGGACGCCCCGCTGCTGAGTATTCTAATCGGGCCCCGTGGGTCATAAAGCTGGCCCTGCAGAGCGATTCCACGCCCTGGGACCAGCCCTGGCTGTGCTGCTGGCTCAGCCCAGCAGACACACTCACCTCCCAGCAGGGCCGGTGAGTGCAGCTGGGAGGCAAGGCGTGGGGTAGTGGGTCTCTGAGGGACCTGGCGGGGGGGTACTGGGCTGTGAGGGGGCGGGGAAGATGTATGTGTTGGGAGTGAGGATTCTAGGGGGGATGCTGGACAGTTGTGCGGCTGTGGGCAGGGGGCGCTGGGCAGGGTTGGTGTTGTACACCTCAGCCTTCTTGATATCCTCAGCTATTAGCTCTCCTTCCCTGCTAAGTAGAAGATACACTTTTGACTGAACTTGAGCCCAATGTTAGCCAGTCTGGGCTCAGTTCCTCTCAGTCTTTTATGTCTCATTAAAAAATCCATTTCAGCATATCAAGACAATGTTATCATTTAGATTGCAGCAGCAGGACTGCCGGGGGGGGGCAAGTGGGGCAATTTGCCCCAGGCCCCACAGGGGCCCCCATGAGAATATAATATTTTATAGTTTTGCAACTTTTTTTTATGGAAGGGCACCCCGAAATTTCTTTGCCCCAGGCCCCCTGAATCCTCTGGGCAGCCCTGTGCAGCAGAGTCCATAATATGTTTGGTGCTTCCCAAATATCTGAGAAAAATATACAATTGCTTAAAAGAAATAATAATATGACTACTGGTAACTGTTATTGACTTAACAATTCCTTCCTAGCCTCTTTATCTTCCTATGTACCATAGTGGCCTTTGAATTACATTTGAGATAGGTACATGCAGATCCTAATTTTTAGATGTATTTCTTGCTGGTTAGTAACTTAAAAGTAACTTAAAAATGGATGGGCATAGGGAATAGTCTTCCAAAAACACGTTGCCAGGTTAAGTGTTTCTGTTGAACTGCTCTGAAAGAGCTGCATTTTTGTTATGAGAAATGGCTATGCGTGCCTCCCAGAGGATCTGTCTTGATCCTGACCTCTGTAGCTTGACTTGCTTTATTCTAAATGCTTCATTGTTATCCTATGTATGTGCTTATGAGATTGCCTGGAGAGCAAATGGAACGTAAACCCAACCAAATGCATTGTGAGCTGTGTTGTGCCCTCAGGATACTCCTTAAATGGAGACCTTAGTGTAACATTTTCAAATCTTGATAGCTAAAAAGAAATACCAGTGATCTGACTTACATAAACTGTCAAACACCTGCAGCACAGAACCTCTGAATATGCAGCCGCTTATTTAGATGCCTAACTATGGCCTTGGATGTGTAAGTTTGGGCACACAGGCTTGAAAATGTTGGCTTTAGTTTGTATATTGGACTTGAATCTCTTCAGACTTACACTGGTTTGACACAGTGTAAGTCTAGTGATCTCAGAGGAGAATCAGGCCCTTTGTCCATATATTATTAATGGGGTGTGAAAATGCGCCGTCTTCCATAGAAAGCCAGAGCCTTAAATTCAAAGTCTATAAGAATGTAAGAACCGCCATACTGGGTCAGACCCATGGTCCATCTAGCTCAGTATCTTTGTCTCCCGGCAGTGGCCAGTGCCAGATGCTTCAGAGGGAATGAACAGAACAGGGTGATTATCGAATGATCCATACCCTGTCTTCCAGTCCCAGCTTCTGCAGTCAGAGGCTTAGGGACACCTTAATATGGGATTGCATCCCTGACCAGCTTGGTTAACAGCCCTTGAGGGACCTATCCTCAACATCACCACAGCGTCTAGGAAATATGAGAGACAGCTCATCGACCAACCTCTTTTGGTCTGCACATTTCTCCAAGGTGACTCCTTAATTCCTCCCTAACAGGGAATTGTCTTTGAGTAGGTCTGTTTCCAGTAGGGTCTCACAGGGATTGGTTCTTGGCCCTAATCTATTTAATATTTCTATCAATGACCTAGAAGAAAACATAAAATCATCACTGATACAGTTTGTGTATGACACAAAAATTGGGGGAGTGGTAAAAAGAAGAGTACAGACCACTGATTCTGCCCTTCAAGTGTAATCTTCAAAAGCACTGTAAGGGAATTAGGAGCCCAAGTCTCATTGATTTTCAGTTGGATTTAGGGTAAATTTTTCAAAATCACTGATGTGACCCTGAAGCCTGCATCCCATAAAAAATCAATGGTGCATGGCTCCTAAATTACTTAGATACTTTGGAAAATTTTGCCTCTAATTTCCATAGGGGTTTTTGAAAATCTCACCCTTACTCTTTTCAATTTAGCAAACACTGATTTCATTTCCTGTGTTGACAGTGGGGCTGAAATCAACATTTCCCTCTCCCCCCACTTTTCCAGTCTTTTGTGTCCCTGATTCCTTCTTAGACAGAGTATGAGAAAAAGGATTTCCTCTTTCTCATTTCTCCCTCCTTTAAATCCTTCCCTCTCAGAAGGCCAGTAATGGTCCTGCTGTTTGAATCCCACTCAGAAAATGAGTAAATAAAATTAAAGTAAAATAAATTTTCCATCATCCAAATTCCAGGCACCATCTTCTTCCTTCCTCCTCTCCCCCATCCTCCTCTCACTTTTTTCCAGGACACTATCCAGTTGGCTACTGCAACATAGGCACCTCACAGTCACAGCCAGACTAACTGCTATACAGTCTGTGATACCTGCTTGCCAGTCACAAACCATGACTGGTGAGGATCTCGTCCTGCCCAAGCACATCAGTACACGTTAGCTCCTAACAGCAATGGCCAGCCCTGACAGTGCCATTAGAGTACTTCCTGACTAGCAATTCACTGAATTGCCATCCCAGTTGTTCAGTGCCACCAGTACAGAATGCAAAAGGTGCATTCAAGCTGCTTCAACCATTGCACTTTCCAGGTACTCATTCTGTATATGTATCAAAGCCCTATTCTCCAAGGCTGGCTCTAACTTTTTTGCCGCCCCAAGCAAAAAAGAAGAGTGCCGCTCCGCGCTACCCCCCCCCACGAGCGCAGCACCGCCTAAGCCCTGCCCCCAAGCGTCACGCTTCCCGAATCCCCTCCCCTGAGCATCACGCTGCCTGAAGCCCCGCCCCCCAGAGCGCTGCTCCAAGCCCCCGCCCCTCCAGAGCGCTGCATCGCGCCAATCCCCCGTCCTTCCTCCAAGCGCCGCTCTAAGCCCCTGTCCCCCCTCCAAGTGCTGCGCCAAGCCCCTGCCCACTGGGCACTGTGCCAAGCTCCAGCCCCCGCCCCGAGCACCGCACTACTCTAAGCCCCCGCCCACCGGGCGCCCTGCCAAGCCCCCGCCCCTGCGCACCCAGGCGCCGTGCCAAGCCCTCCCCCCTCCGAGCACCATTCTAAGCCCGCGCCCCCCCGAGCGACGCGCTGCGCTGCTCTAAGCCCCCGCCCCCCCCTCCGAGCGATACGCTGCTCTAAGCCCCCACCACCGCCAAGCGACGCACCAAGCCCCCCCCGGGCGCTGTGCCAAGCTCCCGCCCCCCCGAGCGCTCCCCAAAGCCCTGCCCTCTGAGCACCCCACTTGAAGCCCCACCCCCCCAAGTGCAAAACAAAAAAAAACCCCTCCAGCGCTGCCCTGAGAAACCAAAAAAAGAATAAAAAAACCGAGCACCGCCCTGCCCCAAGGTGCCGCCCCAAGCACGTGTTTGGTCAGCTGGTGCCTGGAGCCGGCCCTGCTATTCTCACTAACCATACCCTTCATTTGACAGAACCATGCCTGCTTATGAAGGAATGTCATGGTGCACAAGGAATAACCAATCTTGGTTAGTCAAGGGTCAGAGTTTAAATCACTCCTAACTATTAGGGATTAGGAAGAGACCTTAGTGGGGGGTATATTAGCCCGAATCTGCCAACTACAGGGTTTCTTATTTTTGTACCATCCTATGAAATGTCTGGTATCGGCCACCATCATATATAGGATTTAGATTAGATGGACCTTGGGTTGGATCCAGGATGGCAATTCCTCTTTTTCTATATTCCAACATTATATTTTATCTGAAAAAAAGCAACACAGCCCAGCACACAATGCCTTTTGGGAGGGCATTTCATTTCAGACACATGGAAATGTACTTAATGCAGTTAGTAATACCATCTACATTGTATTAGTGGAATGTTTCAATAGATGCTGTGGAAAAACTAGGAGGAAGTTTATCTGTCAGATGAAAAAGTCCACATGCATTCAGCTCATAATGCCACACCTTATATTTTAAAAAAATCCTTCTCTTAAAAATAAATCAGGTAATGATGCCAAATAGAATCCTCTACCAAGTAAAAGCCCCAGTGTTTCATGACCACCTCTCTTGGCTTTGGATGTGGTACTGGTGTAAAAACACTAGTGGAGAGGGGGTCAATTGTCTCATTCTCTTGATTATAATTAAATAGTATAAAATTAGCAGTTGCAGAGTGTTTTTCATGAAAAGATCTCAAAGCACTCGACAAGGGTAGATAAGTATCATTAATCTTATTTTTTAAGGAATGGGAAACTAAGGCACAGACATCTCATATTAATTGTCCAAAGTCACATAGCAAATTACTGGCAGAGCCAGGAATAGAACACAGGTTTTTCTGATGCTACAGCAACTGCCTCCTGAAATCACTGAAGACGATTTTTTTCAATTAGCTCGTAGATTTATCACTTATGTGCCTTTGGGATTCTTACCATTGACTTCAATGGGCCATGGATCAAAACTTTGTATTTTGTCACTCCTATATGTTGTTATCTGCCTAACAGGGTGTTTAGTCTATTGTTGTATCACTAGATAGGGTATGAGGGTCTTTGGCTCTCATTAGCAGAGATGGAAGTGGAAATGTAAATCTCAATGCAGGTTGAGTTCAAAACTAATTATTATTCAATGACTAGAACTCATTATGGATTGGCTTGGTGAGTTCATAAAAAATAAAATTCTGTCCACTCAAAATGGCTACATTTGATGCCGATTTAGGTAGTTTTGGTGCTTCTGACAAAGGCTGGAAGAATTTCAGAGGGCAAGTGTTGGAGGGGCTGAATCTAGAGGGACCCGTTATGTGAGAGTAAATCTTGATGGGTCTAAAACATGAAGAATTTTTTAAAAACCGACTATGTAGCCTATGTTGACCATTGTGTGCACCAGCTTGTACTGGGAATAATAATATCTTGTAGGCTAGTTCAAACTCAGTTGCACTGCCCATAAAACATTAACCAGCTGAGCCTTAGCTAAGCCACACTAACAAGCTAACACAGCTTAGCTCTATTTCATCAAAGAAACATATAGCTATTCCATGCAGATTGAAGATCCATCAAACTATCTGCTTGATGCATTTAATATAGTGTTGGTTGTAGTACAAAGGCAGGCTGGGATACAATTGCCTACTGAGGGGAGTAATTGCTATCACAGCAGCTCTACTGTAGGTAATGATACAAAATAACTACCTCATTGTCAAGTATCAGAGGGTAGCCGTGTTAGTCTGGATCTGTAAAAGCAGCAAAGGATCCTGTGGCACCTTATAGACTAATGGAAAATATCCATTAAGGAAAAAGCTGAGGCTTTTTTCCCTTTGAAGCATTTCCCTTTGAAAGCCAGATATACTCTTCCATTCCTGCATGTGTTTTCCCATGAGGGAACTAATATTTAGAATGGTTTAATACAATGTTATCATTAGGGTTACAGCATGATGAGGGCACTGCCCTGCCTCTCTCTGGGTATATTTGAGGCTATAACCCTTACAGCTGTCTCAGAGTTGCTGACAATGAGGTAAAAGCAGCAAAGGATCCTGTGGCACCTTATAGACTAACAGACGTTTTGGAGCATGAGCTTTCGTGGGTGAATACCCACTTCCTCAGATGCATGTAATGGAAATATCCAGGGGCAGGTATATATATGTGTGCTAGCAAGCAAGCTAGAGATAACGAGGTCAGTTCAATCAGGGAGGATGAGGCCCTGTTCTAGCAGTTGAGGTGTGAAAACCAAGAGAGGAGAAACTGGTTCTGTAATTGGCAAGCCATTCACAGTCTTTGTTCAATCCTGAGCTGATGGTGTCAAATTTACAGATGAACTGAAGCTCAGCAGTTTCTCTTTGAAGTCTGGTCCTGAAGTTTTTTTGCTGCAGGATGGCCACCTTAAGGTCTGCTATAGTGTGGCCAGGGAGGTTGAAGTGCTCTCCTACAGGTTTTTGTATATTGCCATTCCTAATGTCTGACTTGTGTCCATTTATCCTTTTCCGTAGAGACTGTCCAGTTTGGCCGATGTACATAGCAGAGGGGCATTGCTGGCATATGATGGCGTATATTACATTGGTGGATGTGCAGGTGAATGAACCAGTGATGGTGTGGCTGATCAGGTTAGGTCCTGTGATGGTGTCGCTGGTGTAGATATGTGGGCAGAGTTGGCATCGAGGTTTGTTGCATGGATTGGTTCCTGAGCTAGAGTTATTATGGTGTGGTGTGCAGTTACTGGTGAGAATATGTTTCAGGTTGGCAGGTTGTCTGTGGGCAAGGATTGGTCTGCCACCCAAGGCCTGTGAAAGTGTGGGATCATTGTCCAGGATGGGTTGTAGATCCTTGATGATGCGTTGGAGGGGTTTTAGCTGGGGGCTGTATGTGATGACCAGTGGAGTCCTGTTGGTTTCTCTCTTGGGTTTGTCTTGCAGTAGGAGGCTTCTGGGTACACGTCTGGCTCTGTTGATCTGTTTCCTTATTTCCTCGTGTGGGTATTGTAGTTTTGAGAATGCTTGGTGGAGATTTTGTAGGTGTTGGTCTCTGTCTGAGGGGTCAGAGCAGATGCGGTTGTACCTCAGTGCTTGGCTGTAGACAATGGATCGTGTGATGTGCCCGGGATGGAAGCTGGAGGCATGAAGGTAGGCATAGCGGTCGGTGGGTTTTCGATATAGGGTGGTGTTAATGTGACCATCACTTATTTGCACCGTGGTGTCAAGAAAGTGGACCTCCCGTGTAGATTGATCCAGGCTGAGGTTGATGGTGGGGTGGAAGCTGTTGAAATCATGGTGGAATTTTTCCAGAGTCTCCTTCCCATGGGTCCAGATGATGAAGATGTCATCAATGTAGCGTAGATAGAGAAGGGGTGTGAGTGGACGAGAGCTGAGGAAGCGTTGTTCCAGGTCGGCCATGAAGATATTGGCATATTGTGGGGCCATGCGGGTGCCCATAGCAGTGCCACTGATCTGGAGATATATATTGTCATCAAATTTGAAATAGTTGTGTGTAAGTATAAAGGCACAGAGCTCAGCAGCCAGTTGTGCTGTGGCATCATCAGGGATAGTGTTTCTGACAGCTTGTATTCCATCTGTGTGTGGGATGTTTGTGTAGAGAGCCTCTACATCCATGGTGGCTAGGATGGTGTTTTCTGGGAGGTCACCAATGCATTGTAGTTTCCTCAGGAAATCAGTGGTGTCGCGGAGATAGCTGGGAGTGCTGGTGGCATAGGGTCTGAGTAGAGAGTCCATATATCCAGACAGTCCTTCAGTGAGAGTGCCAATGCCCGAGATGATGGGGCGTCCAGGATTGCCGGGTTTGTGGATCTTGGGTAGTAGATAGAATAACCCTGGTCGGGGCTCTAGGGGTATGTTGATTTCTTCTGGTGTTAGTGTAGGGAGTGTCCTGAGTAGATGCTGTAGTTTCTTAGTGTATTCCTCAGTGGGATCTGAGGGAAGTGGCCTGTAGAATTTGGTATTGGAGAGTTGTCTGGCTGCCTCCTTTTGATAGTCAGACCTGTTCATAATGACAACGGCACCTCCTTTATCAGCCTCTTTGATGATAATGTCAGGGTGGTTTCTGAGGCTGTGGATGGCATTGCGTTCTGCACGACTTAGGTTGTGAGGCAAGCGATGTTGTTGTTCCACGATTTCTGCCTGTGCACGCCGGCGGAAGCATTCAATGTATAGGTCCAGGCTGTCATTTCGACCCTCAGGAGGAGTCCATGTGGAGTTCTTTTTCTTGTGCTGTTGGTGGGAGGGCACCCGTGTATCAGTGCACTGTTCAGTGTTGTCCTGGAAGTATTCTTTGAGTCGGAGACGGCGAAAGTAGGCTTCCAGATCGCCACAGAACTGTATCATGTTGGTGGGGGTGGCAGGGCAGAAAGAGAGTCCCCGAGATAGGACAGACTTTTCTTCTGGGCTGAGTGTGTAGTTGGATAGATTGACGATATTGCTGGGTGGGTTAGGGGTACCACTGTTGTGGCCCCATGTGGCAGGTAGGAGTTTAGACAGCTTACAGTCCTTTTTCCTGTGAAGAGAGGTGAAGTGAGTAATGTAGATCTCCTGTCTTATTCTAGTGAAGTCTGTTTGTATAGAAGTTTGGTTATTAATGAGAGTCTCCAGGTTGGAGAGCTCTTTTTTGATGTTTTCCTGTTTGCTGTATAGGATGCTGATCAGGTGGTTCCTCAGTTTTTTTGATAGCGTATGACATAATCTCTCACTGTGGTCTGTGTAGTATGTAGATAGCAGTGGATTTTTTACCTTTAGTCCATTTGGTATGATGTCCATCTGTTTGCATTTGGAAAGGAAGATGATATCTGTCTGTATTTGTGCAAGTTTCTTCATGAGGTTGATGGATTTCCATTCCATACGGCTAAATGCAGTGCCTTGCATGGTGTCAAGTATCAGAGGGTAGCCGTGTTAGTCTGGATCTGTAAAAGCAGCAAAGGATCCTGTGGCACCTTATAGACTAACAGACGTTTTGGAGCATGAGCTTTCGTGGGTGAATACCCACTTCCTCAGATGCATGTAATGGAAATATCCAGGGGCAGGTATATATATGTGTGCTAGCAAGCAAGCTAGAGATAACGAGGTCAGTTCAATCAGGGAGGATGAGGCCCTGTTCTAGCAGTTGAGGTGTGAAAACCAAGAGAGGAGAAACTGGTTCTGTAATTGGCAAGCCATTCACAGTCTTTGTTCAATCCTGAGCTGATGGTGTCAAATTTACAGATGAACTGAAGCTCAGCAGTTTCTCTTTGAAGTCTGGTCCTGAAGTTTTTTTGCTGCAGGATGGCCACCTTAAGGTCTGCTATAGTGTGGCCAGGGAGGTTGAAGTGCTCTCCTACAGGTTTTTGTATATTGCCATTCCTAATGTCTGACTTGTGTCCATTTATCCTTTTCCGTAGAGACTGTCCAGTTTGGCCGATGTACATAGCAGAGGGGCATTGCTGGCATATGATGGCGTATATTACATTGGTGGATGTGCAGGTGAATGAACCAGTGATGGTGTGGCTGATCTGGTTAGGTCCTGTGATGGTGTCGCTGGTGTAGATATGTGGGCAGAGTTGGCATCGAGGTTTGTTGCATGGATTGGTTCCTGAGCTAGAGTTATTATGGTGTGGTGTGCAGTTACTGGTGAGAATATGTTTCAGGTTGGCAGGTTGTCTGTGGGCAAGGATTGGTCTGCCACCCAAGGCCTGTGAAAGTGTGAAAGTGTGAAAGTGTGGGATCATTGTGAATGGCAATATATATCTCCAGATCAGTGGCACTGCTATGGGCACCCGCATGGCCCCACAATATGCCAATATCTTCATGGCCGACCTGGAACAACGCTTCCTCAGCTCTCGTCCACTCACACCCCTTCTCTATCTACGCTACATTGATGACATCTTCATCATCTGGACCCATGGGAAGGAGACTCTGGAAAAATTCCACCATGATTTCAACAGCTTCCACCCCACCATCAACCTCAGCCTGGATCAATCTACACGGGAGGTCCACTTTCTTGACACCACGGTGCAAATAAGTGATGGTCACATTAACACCACCCTATATCGAAAACCCACCGACCGCTATGCCTACCTTCATGCCTCCAGCTTCCATCCCGGGCACATCACACGATCCATTGTCTACAGCCAAGCACTGAGGTACAACCGCATCTGCTCTGACCCCTCAGACAGAGACCAACACCTACAAAATCTCCACCAAGCATTCTCAAAACTACAATACCCACACGAGGAAATAAGGAAACAGATCAACAGAGCCAGACGTGTACCCAGAAGCCTCCTACTGCAAGACAAACCCAAGAGAGAAACCAACAGGACTCCACTGGTCATCACATACAGCCCCCAGCTAAAACCCCTCCAACGCATCATCAAGGATCTACAACCCATCCTGGACAATGATCCCACACTTTCACAGGCCTTGGGTGGCAGACCAATCCTTGCCCACAGACAACCTGCCAACCTGAAACATATTCTCACCAGTAACTGCACACCACACCATAATAACTCTAGCTCAGGAACCAATCCATGCAACAAACCTCGATGCCAACTCTGCCCACATATCTACACCAGCGACACCATCACAGGACCTAACCTGATCAGCCACACCATCACTGGTTCATTCACCTGCACATCCACCAATGTAATATACGCCATCATATGCCAGCAATGCCCCTCTGCTATGTACATCGGCCAAACTGGACAGTCTCTACGGAAAAGGATAAATGGACACAAGTCAGACATTAGGAATGGCAATATACAAAAACCTGTAGGAGAGCACTTCAACCTCCCTGGCCACACTATAGCAGACCTTAAGGTGGCCATCCTGCAGCAAAAAAACTTCAGGACCAGACTTCAAAGAGAAACTGCTGAGCTTCAGTTCATCTGTAAATTTGACACCATCAGCTCAGGATTGAACAAAGACTGTGAATGGCTTGCCAATTACAGAACCAGTTTCTCCTCTCTTGGTTTTCACACCTCAACTGCTAGAACAGGGCCTCATCCTCCCTGATTGAACTGACCTCGTTATCTCTAGCTTGCTTGCTAGCACACATATATATACCTGCCCCTGGATATTTCCATTACATGCATCTGAGGAAGTGGGTATTCACCCACGAAAGCTCATGCTCCAAAACGTCTGTTAGTCTATAAGGTGCCACAGGATCCTTTGCTGCTTTTACCTCATTGTCAGCAACTCTGAGACAGCTGTAAGGGTTATAGCCTCAAATATACCCAGAGAGAGGCAGGGCAGTGCCCTCATCATGCTGTAACCCTAATGATAACATTGTATTAAACCATTCTAAATATTAGTTCCCTCATGGGAAAACACATGCAGGAATGGAAGAGTATATCTGGCTTTCAAAGGGAAATGCTTCAAAGGGAAAAAAGCCTCAGCTTTTTCCTTAATGGATATTTTCCTTAAAACCACATGTTTTCAGACCTGCTACAATAACTGAGGAGTAAGAATACTGCTAATGATGTATTGGTTTTCATAAGAATTGTAACTCATTTTTGTTCAGCATTGTCTTTCCCTATTTATTTTCTTCCTTTCTCTTCATCAGGGCCAATGGGGGGACAGGGAGCCAGTACAAATTACTGGGGCCCGGCAGTCCAGATGGGGGCACCGGGCCCAGCTTCCCCAGCTTTGTCGGCCCTTTTTAGCCAGTCCGCCCTTGCTGGGGGGCCCAAAATTTTTTTTTCACTGGGGCCCAAACCTGCTCTCGGTGGCCCTGCTCTTCATCTTTATGTTGCATTAGCTATTTCAGAATCAAAGAGAGACATGATGTAGGAGGTGAGGATATGTGATGTGTATTCTATAGTCTTTTACTTAAGCTATTTTTTTATTTGAACACATTCTCTCTCTTTCCTAGGACCCAGATCAAGATCTAGAAATATATTTGGCCCAATCACCTTTGTAAACATAAAAATACATTGGGGGGAGGCGTGGGGAATATAAAGATAAAGATGTTCTGAAACAAAGTAGCATTACTTCTCCCAGTCCACACCCCTTATTCATGAAGACAGACCAGGTCACAATAGATATGGCTAACAGCAGGGCACCTTGACCCAATAAAGGAGATGTCATTTACAACAGCTTTCAGGAAAAACAGAAGGTGTCAGTGTGGGTACAGACCTGCTGAGGGAAAGCTGCCCAAGTCTCTCAACGCAACCCACTTGGGGGTCCCAACCGTTGGACTTCAGAAGGAGTCAGAGCAGGCACAGCGAGGATGCCAGTCTGCCATGGTAGGAGGACATGGGCAAGATCTTCAGCTGCTGTAAATCAATGCATCTTCAATTATCTCAATAGAGCTACACTAAATTACAACAGCTGAGCATCTTGTCCATATTTCCTGCTTTCCATCCTAAAGACCTACTAGGTGAATCTGTCCATCTTGGGTAGTTAGCGGGCCCCATCACTGTAGTATCTGAGCACCCCACAGTCTTTGAGTTCTCCCCATAACATCCCTGTGAGATAGGGCAGTGCGCTTATCCTTATTTTACAAATGGAGAACTGAGGCACAGAAAGACTAAATGACTTGCCCAAAAGTGCCCAGGAAGTCCATGGCTGAGCTGGGACTTGAATGCAGCTCTTCCAAATCCCAGTCTAAAGGCCTCACCACTGAACTGTCTTTCCTCTCTCATTGCTGTATGGCAAGGAGATACCAGACTAAGAGAGAGGCAATTTTAGCAAAGTGTTTTTGCTAAGGGAGATGTGATTTTATTCAGAAGGCAACTATTAGAGACTAAATGCCTTCCAATCTGTGATGAAGAGCAAACCTATAAACAGAGAGACTCAAAGTTATAAAATATGTCTGTACCAGCTGCTGAAAGTCAACACTTCATAATGGGTCACTGCAAGTCCTTCAAAAAGTCAGCTGAGCTTTTTCGCCATGTGCTACTCTCAGATGTTGAAAACTATTCAATTGCATTGTGTGTGGTATTGCAGGGTTCCGACTTGACATTACTTGCAGTGCTGTGCATGTCCACACTGTCCATGTACTCTGAATGGTACTTACACAGAAATGGCAGCACCATGTGTCTTATGGTACTTACAGCTTCTCAGATTCAAATAATAAATAATCTAAGTCTAGTAAAATGTTTTGTGTAAGAGGCAGGTCCTTCAAATGAAGTGTTCTACTGATAGCATTACAAATGCACACTCACACAACATCTCTCTCTGTTACTCTGTGTAGTACAGGGGTTCTCAAACTTCATTGCACTGTGCCCCCCTTCTGACAGCAAAAATGACTACATGACTCCAGGAAGGGGGACTGAAGCCTGCCCCGGGCCAGAGGGGGACCAAAGTCGAAGAACAAGGGATTCAGCCCTGGGTAGGGGGCGGGGGCCTGTAACCTGAGCCCAGGGATGAAGCCCAAGCCTGAGCCGTGCTGCCCAGGGCTCAGGCCTGGTGCTCAGGCTTTGTGCCTGGGCCCCAGCAAGTCTAATGCCAGCCCTGGCAACCTCATTAAAAGGAGGTCGCAACCCACTTTGGGATCCCGACCAGTGTTCCCTGGAAGCCACGCGCTTGGGCGGCCGCCCAGGAGAGATTCAAGTGCTGTGCATTTGAATAGCAGAGCCACGCATATCTAGACGGTAGTGTGTGTTCAGGTGCCTCTCCCCCTCACTGCTTTGCAGCCATCTTGCTTCTGCAGCTGCTCGCGGGACCCTCCTGCTGGCTGTGCAGAGCAGGGCTGGGGAGGGGGAAAGGATGGTGCTGATGTCAGGGTGGCTCCCTTCCCTCCCCCAGCCCCTGTACCCCATCTCCACAGAGCAGAGTAGAGGGAACAGGGCTCAGGACTCGCAGCAGCTCTGAAGTCTGAACAAGCCTTTAGGTGAGTGAGTGCCTTAAAAAGACAGTGCACAGTCTCTCAGACTCACACACACACACTCTGTCTCTCCCCCTCTTCCCTGCCCATTTACCCCAACTCCTCAGAGCAGGGAAGAGGGACATGGTTCAGGAGGAGGAGAGTTTTCAGTGAGTGCCTTAAAGAGACAGTGGACAGGCGTCTCTCAGAAATTTCCCCAGCATCCATCATATACACAGTCTCTGTGTCACACACACACACTGTCTGTGTCACACACATGCACACACTCTCTCTCTCACAGACCACACACAGTCTGTGTCACACACCTCACAACACTATTGTTGTTACTTCTTGGTACTTCCTGCAATCCACATATATTCTCTGTAATTTTATTCTTTCAAAGTGTGTTTTAATTTTTTGACTGGTCTATGCATTTCATAATTTTTATTTCTCTCTTACACTTAAATTTAATTCTTTGAGTAGTGAGTCCTAAAATGCCTAGTTTGTTCTGGCTGGAGAAATTATCCCTATAGGTCACTTTTAAAAAATATATATTATATCTAGGTTTTTTGTTTCTACTGGTGGCGCACATCCGCACATTAACTTGGTGCACATAATAAAATTTATTCCACACATGGGTGAAAAAAATTAGAGAGAACATTGGTCCCAACCCACATTTTGAGAACCACTGATGTAGTATAAATGTTACACTGGTTATTTTCCATTAAAAATGAAATATGCTTTACATTCCACTTGAAGCCTTTAGAACAGGCCACACTGAAGCGGGGGGCGGGGGGGAGTCTCTGCCTTTTACAGCTTTGAGTGCTATTGATAACAGTTTACATGCATCAAATACATTTCATCCCAAAAGGTCCCCCACATGCTTTACAAATGATGGGCCAAATTCTGCAAAGCAGAGTTGAGTAGAGGTCCTGTCATGGGGAAAAGTGGCTATGCTCTGTTATCCTCCACACTAAGCTGCTTCTCTTGAGCTCAGCGATACATGACGAAGAGGGGTGTGGCTAGGTGTGCTGGTGAGAAGTTAAATCCACATAGGTAGGAAGTGAGGGGGAAGAGTTACCTTGTTCCCCTTGCAGGTAAGTGGGACTTGACATTTGAGGCAATGCAAGTTAATGCTGCGAGAAGCAATAACCCTCTGTGGTGCAGTAGTGAGAATATGTGCACAGTGAAGGGCAAGAGCATCATAGGACAATGCTGCAGAGCAGAAATAGGGGCCAGGGGATTCCCAGAGACAGATCCCTGACACATGGGAGGCCAGAGATCCACCAGTCCATCCCTGCATCTCAGCTTCTTCACCTCTTGATGGTCACTCCCCATGGCAAGACTACTCTACTGCAAGCCTCACCTCCCACAAGAGATGGTATGGTTTACTGGCAACAGGACATGTAAACCTGCCCTGCCCTTCTAGGTCTTTTATGGTGTGGTGAAGGAGAAAATTTGATCTTCAGTCTATAAACTATTGGTACCATATATAGGAATCACTAGCCCACTACTCAAGTACACTGCACCCACCTTCCCAGTGAAACACGGTAACTGATTAATAATGCCCTGCTCCATAAGCATCAGGGGCCATCACTTCACTTCTCCCACTCTTCACTGGCCCACGATGCTGTTCAGCCACCCAGAAGAGAGCCTGTTAAACCACACATGCCCCTGTATTCTTTGGAGCAAAGGAAACTCAATCATTTTTAGAAGATAATTGATTTTACAGACGCTGTTCCCACAAAAACGGGTGGGATTCCTTGAGAAGTTGTTAGCCTCTTCTTTCCCTGGGATGTGCAGAGCTTAGAGCTGTGTTTGCTCTAAATTCTTAGTGCAGACTCTAATGCTCTGGTCCTTTCTCGCTAAAAACACTATGGTTTTGTTTTCTGAAAGATTGTCTCTGAAGTGCCTTGAATAAAGTAGGTGTTTAAAATGTAATCCCAACCTGAGACTGCACTCTCCCCATTTCAAGGCTTGCTTGATACTTATAGCATCATTTGCTAATGCTCCCCTGGGGACATTTTGAGAAATCTGTCTGTATAAGCTCAGGCTCGAGTAAAGATTAATATGAGAATAACAGGATTGTTCAAAGCTTTGACTTCACTGCACATTTCATCTTTTGAAGATGGATAATGCACTAATCATCCCTGCTCTAATAATGGAGAAATAGGTTCTTGATTCAGAGATAAATGATCATTTATTGTTGAAAACCAAAAGGTGGAAGGTGCAGCAGACATGCTACTGAAGCTTGAGCCATCTCCCATTGATGTTAATAGGTGTTTTCCATTGACGTTAAAGAGGACTAGATCAGGCCCTGGAGAGCCTGTTGAACAGCAAGCACCAGTTCCCCCTGCAAATGATGTGTGGTGTTTGTGGTAAACATAATTCCCTCCTCCCTCCATAAGTAAAGGTTCATTTGTTGACCAAAGATTTTTTTTTCCAAGAGCTTTTTCAACCATTCTAGCCTAAACCCAAGAAGCTATGATTATTGGACAGGTTTCGGCATTGTAGCTGTGTTAGTCTGTATCAGCAAAAACAATGAGGAGCACTTGTGGCACTTTAGAGACTAACAAATTTATTTGAGCATAAGCTTTCATGGGCTAAAACCCACTTCATCAGATGCATGGAGTGGAAAATACGATAGGAAGATATATACACATAGTATATGAAAAGATGGGAGTTGCCTTACCAATGCTAACGAGACAATTCAATTAAAGTGGGCTATTATCAACAGGAGGAAAAATCACTTTTGTAGTGATAATCAGGGTGGCCCATTTCAAACAGGTGACAAGAAGATGTGAGTAACAGTAGGGGGAAATTAGCATGGGGAAATTAGTTTTTAGTTTTGGTAGTGACCCATCCACTCCTAGTCTTTATTCAGGCCTAATTTGATGGTGTCCAGTTTGCAAATTAATTCCAGTTCTGCAGTTTCTCGTTGGAGTCTGTTTTTAAAGTTATTTTGTTGAAGAATTGCCACCTTTAAGTCTGTTATCGAGTGTCAAGGGAGGTTGAAGTGTTCTCTGACTGGTTTTTAAATTGTGCTCTGGAAATGTGTAGGAAAGCAAACAATGATCTTGCCCCCACATTTTTAAATGAGTTGAACGAAAATCAGACTGTGGAGTGATAATATAATAAGACATTTGTAAATGTCCGCTTCTTGATTTGGAATTTTGTGAATCATTTATTTTAGGATCAGAGGATAACTGGTGATCGGTTTTATGTACCGTTTTTGTTATAAAAATATTTTTCTGTCCCTGAAATACTCAGTTCATTACAAATTTTTTTGAAAAGTGCCTTTTACTAAATTTCCTTGCTGTAGTCCATTCTCCTTAGGTGAAAGAGTTGTATTTTATGTGGCCATCTTACAACAAGTGTTGTCTTTGGACAACTCCTCGACTCCTAATGACTCCATCGGGAACTGAGGGTAGTGGGAAAGGCTCAGCACCTTGCAGGATCAGCCTGTTTGATGCTAATGGTAATCATCCTTTAAGAAATAGGATCAGTACAGTGAGATAACTATCCATTCTTGTTTCCTTCACAGAATAAATCTATTCTTTCCTTTTCATTCCTATCAAGGAAGAAAGGGATCACCTATGATGAAACAGGTTAATGTTTAATAGCCTCTTTGATCTATGGCTCTAGACCAGTGGTTCTCAAACTTTTGTACTAGTGACCCCTTTCACATAGCAAACCTCTGAGTGCGACCCCCTCTTATAAATTAAAAACACATTTTTATATATTTAACACCATTATAAATGCTGGAGGAAAAGCGGGCTTTGGGGTAGAGGCTGACAGCTCACAACCTCCACATGTAGTAACCTCTCGACCCTCTGAGTGGTCCCAACCCCAGTTTGAGAACCCCTGATCTAGACACAATGTTCAGTCATATATCATTTCAAGATATTGTATCCTGACATTAGTTACCTAAACAGCAGTGTGTTTTCAAAGAGCCCAGCAGAATGCAAAAGGCTTGATCCACACTGGAGCCTATGTTCAGAGTTGGACCTGAGCAAAGCACTTATTTGCTTTCTATTCAATCCAGACCAGCAATATGCCACTGCTACCCCGATTGCTTAGACCCAAAAAAGCTCATCAAGTTAGTAGCAGAGTTTTGGTACAAGTTATTTAATCATAGAATTTCATGGTTGGAAGGGCCCTCAGGAGGTCATCTAGTCCAACTCTCTGCTCAAAGCAAGATCAATCCCCAACTAAGTGGCCCCCTCAAGGACTGAATTCACAACCCTGGGTTTAGCAGGCTAATGCTCAAACCACTGAGCTATTTCTCCTTTTGAATAATAAATGTGTTCTGGAATTGTGTTTTATAGCATGTATTTTGCTGCCTTTGTTGATGTTTAATATGGCATAGCCAAACACATCTGAATTGCCTTATCGCTGTGGTATTTCATTTCGAAAGCACAGAGCAGTTTATACATATGTGATATCGAACCAGGTTCCATACTCTCACGTTGATTCATCTGTGTGCCTTTCTCATGTTTACATTCCTTGGCTCTGGCTTTCAAAGCACAGGACTGAGTCAGAAGATTTGGGTTCTGTTCCTGGCTCTGGCACTCACTTTTTCTGTATTCTTGGGCAAGTCACTTAACCTGTTGTCACACTGTCTGGTGTGGCTCAGTGCCATAAGTGCCAACCCCAGAACAGGCTGTCAAGAAACAGGGCATGAACCACAGTCTGGTTGTGTGTCCTATACTTAGATTTCATCAGCAAAGTAACAAGTGTGATATCCTATAACAGCCTTAATAGGGATCTTACAGACAGTCCCCTTAGGTACTCCAATCTGTCTTGCTACCCAGCCAAGCCTTCTGTGATGGATGGCTCCTTAGTCCAAAAATCACACCAATATTCAGGTTACTCCCTGTCCCGAAGGACCAGTTATGCCAGAGCAATTGTATTGAGATCTCAAACCAAAGACAACACTTGTATCCAATCCTGTAACAAACTAACTAAAGGGTTATTAACAAGGAAAAAGAAATAAGAATTATTTACAAGGCTAAAGCAGGTAAACATACATATAAGTGAGGTACAATCTTAAGTTCAAAAGGTAATAGAAGCTTCTATAATAAGCTTTTATTTCTGTTAGGGCTAACCCAGGCCAAGCAGCTTGGGGACCTCTCGCTTATATTTAGGAATCTTTGCCCCTCAGAGTCCAAACAGCAAAAAGATACCAATTTCTCCTTAACAGGCATTTTTATTCCCTTCCCATGGCTTCAACCTGTGATGAGACATGGGCTTGTGCACGTACCCTCTTCAGGGGCGAGGGGGAAGTAGTCAACAAAGTCTTCTGTCAATAATGGCTTGTCTGATATCTGCAAAAAGAACAGGAGTACTTGTGGCACCTTAGAGACTAACAAATTTATTTGAGCATAAGCTTTCGTGGGCTACAGCCCACTTCATCGGAAGTGGAGTTCAAACTACTGACCAGAGGGGTCAGGATGGACATTGTGGAACACCTCCTGGAGACCAATTAAAGTGATAAAATCAAGGATGATGTATACACTAGCACTTCGTTGACAAAATTTTTGCGCAGAAAGCTTTAATGTCTCGTGTTGGGGCAGTTTTATTTTGTTGCCAAAACAGGGCATCTTTGCTCCCAAAAGTCGCATCGCAGTGTGTACACATTCATTGTTTTGTCAACAAAAGCTGTCTTTTGTCGACAAAACTCTGTAGCATAGGCAAGGCTTTAGGCTGTTTATACACTAGCACTTTTGTCAGTAAAAACTTTTATCAGTGAGGGATGTGAAAAAACACAACGCTGACAGATATAAGTTTCACCGACAAAAGCACTGGTGTGGACAGCACTCTGTCGGCGGGAGATGCTCTCTTGCCAACATAGCTACGGTTGCTTGTTGGGGGTGGTTTAATTATGCTGCTGGGAGAGAGCTCTCCCATTAACATAAGAGTGGCTACATGGGAGACCTTACAGTAGTGCAGCTGCAGTGCTGCAGATGTGCCGCTGTAAGGTCTGTAGGGTAGACATAGCCAAAGCAAACATTTTTATAGTTACTGAGCAGACATTTAAACATTACCTTGTAACATGGGATACAGATGTTATAAGTAGGTTTAAAACATGCAGCATCATAAAATCATAGAAGATTAGAGTTGGAAGAGACCTCAGGAGGTCATCTAGTCCAACCCCCTGCTTAAGGCATCCTACAAACATTCCATAAAGTCTAAACACTAAAGCACATTCTGATAACTCTTATATCAGAACGTGCTTTAGTGTTTAGACTTTATGGAATGTTTGTCTAAACACTAAAGCTGTTCTAATAATACTAACACACTCTTCAGCCAGTCTAGTTTCAAGCTGTGCATTTGTCAGTGTTCAGTGAGGCCTAGGGGCACCTGGTCTGCCAGCGTCACACCTCTCTCTGCCTTGATTTGGCCAGACGGATGTAAAATGGGGATAGCTACACTGACCTCCTTCACAATGGTGCCCTGAGGGTTAATTCATTAACAGTAATATTATTTAAAGTTCTCAGATATATGAAGGCTATAACTAATCATTTCACTTCTCCAAGTCAGGATGAAGAAGCATATGTTTTAATGTTTTTCAGCCTTATCCCATACATCAGATTTGTGCATCATGCTGCTCCAGGAGAGAAGTTGTGGATAATACCACCTCCTAGTTCAGAGACACTAAACTAAATGTATTGCTGGTATAATAGTTACTTTGCGGTCCTTGTAGTTGCACCACAGGTGTATTTGGTCTCATTGTTATTAGTTAGGTACTAATTAATATAGCATAAGCTTATCCTCTCACTGGTATGGCTCTCCTCTATCCAGTAACCGACCCAATCTACTCAAACATTCTATCGTGGAAAATATTCCACCCAAGTTGTCGCTCACTCTCAGGCAACTCTTCTGTGCAGTCTTAAGCACGTGCTTAATTTGAAGCCCATGAGACTACAGTAACTCCTCGCTTGATGTTGTAGTTATGTTCCTGAAAAATGCTACTTTAAGCAAAACAGTGTTAAGTGAATCCAATTTCCCCATAAGAAGTAATGTAAATGGGAGAGTTAGGTTCCAGGGGAAAAAAATTTCACCAGACAAAAGACTATATTATATATACATATACACAGTATAAGTTTTAAACAAACAATTTAATACTGTACATAGCAATGATGATTGTGAAGCTTGATTGAGGTGGTGAAGTCAGAGGGTGGGATATTCCCCAGGGAATACCTTACTGCTAAATGATGAACTAGCATTCAGTTGAGCCCTCAAGGGTTAACATATTGTTAATGTAGCCTGACACTCTGCACGGCAGCACGAGTGGAGGAAAGGGAAACAGCATGGCAGAGAGCGAGAGAGAGACACACCGTGTGTGTGAGAGAGAGAGAGAGAGAGAGACATGCATTGCCCCTTTAAGAACGCTGTCTCCACTCTAAGTACACTGCCTTTTTAATTAGATCAGCAAGTTGAGACAGCAACTACTGCCAGCAAGATCCTTCTGTCCTGATCCCTGTCCTGCTCCCCACGGTGCTCTGTGGAGTTGGAAGGCAGGAGCAGGGGAAGGGGGACACCCTGACATTAGCATCCCTATCCCCTGCCCTCTGCACAGCAAGCAGGAGGCTTCCGGGAGCAGCTCCAAGGCAGAGGGCAGCAGCAGCACACTGCGGGGGGTGGGGACGACAGCTGAACTGCTGGCAGTTGCTAGCCTGCTGGGTGGCTGCTGCACGGTGAACTTAGGGGAGCTTATGGGGGGACTGCCGGTCCACCCTAGTTCCAAGCCCCCACCTAGGGTGACCAGATGTCCCGATTTTATCGGGACTGTCCCGATATTTGCTTGTTTGTCCCACGTCCCGACCAATGTTACGTCAGGACACTGGACAAACATGCAAAGGCTCCCGAGCCCGGAAGGGCTCGCGCCCTCCGTCGCTCTGACTCTGCCCCTTCCTTCCCCCATTGGATCCCTCCCCAAATCCCTGCCCCCTCACTGCCCCATTGGCTCCCTCCCCAAATCCCTGCCTCTTGCCAAGCACACCATGCCCAGGAGACGCAGGGCAGTGCAGGGCCGGGGTGAGTGTGAGTCCGGCCTGGCCCTGAGCAGGCAGGACTCAGGCGCGGTACCTGGAGGGAGAGTAGGGGGCGGCCCGCGGGGCCAGGCGGCAGCCATTCTCCCCACCTGGCCAACAGGACTCGAGAGCAGCCGCTGCTGCAGCTCCCACTGCCGCGGGGGAAGGAAGTGGCCAAGCACGTGGCACTCGGCGGCTGCGGCTTTGGAGCCCAGGTCCGAACCCCCCGCGCCCGGGCCTGCTGCAGGGACCCAGCAGCACGCACGCTGCGCCCAGCCCCTGGCCAGTCACGTCTGGGCTGGTTGCCCAGCTGGTGCAATCCCGCAGCGGAGGCATCGGCAGCCCAGCCCCGTTCGTTCCCCTGTGGGACCTGAGCGGGATGAGGTGGCTGGGGCCTGCTGCCCCCACTCCGGGGCCTCCTGCGAGTTTGCACCTGCTGGGCAGCCAGCCCAGATGCGACTGGCCAGGGGCTGGGCACGCGGAGCGTGCGCGCTGGTCCCCGCAGCAGGCCCGGGCTCGGGGGGTTCGTAGGCACCAGAGCCGCAGCCTCCGAGCTTGGCCAGCGGCCGTTTCCTCCCCCTGCAGCAGTGGAAGCTGTAGCAGAGGCTGCTCCCGAGTCCTGCTGCCCAGGTGAGGAGAATAGCTGCCGCCTGGCCCCGCAGGCCACCCCCTACTGTCCCTCCAGGTACCGTGCCCAAGTCCTGCCTGCTCGGGGCCAGGCTGGACTCACACTCACCCCGGCCCTGCGCACCCCTGTCTCCTGGCCCTCCCTCCAGCACTTGCGGAGGGAGGAGGAATCGGGGGTGGGGGATTTCTTTTTTTTTTTGCTCTGCTGCCATTTTTTTCTACTCTGCCCCCCCACACACACATCCCAATATTTGACCTGGGTGATCTGGTCACCCTACCCCCACCACTAGCTCCAATGGGCTGCTCTTTCTGCAAGCAGTGGACAAAGCAGGCGGCTGCCAAACAACGTTACAAGGGAGCAGCAATGTAACAACAAATTGATCAGCAATGTAACAGCAAAACAACGTTAAGCAGGATAACTTTAAGTGAGGAGTTACTGTACTCCCCTGCTTAAAGTTAAGTGTGTGCATACTTTTTTACAGGATCAGGGCCTTAATAATCAAAATATTACAAAATTTCCACCATTCTTAAATTGTGGGTCCTATCTGATAGCATTTGATGAGACCCATAACCAGGCTGAGTTAAAGCTCTGGGTTCTTTACAATGAAGCAAAAACCAGCTAAAGATTAATAGTGTTTTTATTTATGTGGTTTGGTTCTGCTGTCCTCTCAAGTAAATCAAAAGCACCGCATTTTCCGAGGCTTGCCTCAGAGTCATGTTTATTAGGTCAGAACAGATACAAAGTTCTGGAATAGATCTTTTTACTGCCACATGTAATAAACTGTTAATAGAGAAATGTATGTAAATGCTACTTGGTGTCTGATCCACAGGGCACAGCATGTTTTGATGCTGTGTGATCAGTCAGTTCTCCCACAGAAAAACCACTGGAGGGATTTGGGGGTGGGGAATCTCAGTGAGACTTCCCTCATGATACTTTCCCCAAAGAGTGTTAAGAGTGGGTGTCAGTGACAAATTTTTCTCATGCACCAGCCCACCCCACCCTGTGAAATAAGCAGGGGATACTGATGGCAGAACCTGGGGATATGCAAAAGACCTGTCTATGCAAAGTCTTCTGCACCGGGGATATCTATATGGTGGGGAGGAAAGGTGGAGCATGAAATCCCCAACTGTGTTTTCAGCAGACAGTGCTGTAGTCCTGTTTGCTTTCTGAACATATTAGGCCAGAATGTCAAAATAACTCCATTAATTACTCAGATTCACACTACCTGACGGCTCTGGCCCTTTATCATCAATTAAGTCTTCTGCAACTTGTTCAGTGAATTTTTAGTGTACTTGTTTGAGTTTATGAATCTTCTGTCTCCACAAGGGTATGTTCCACTTCCAGTGGCGGTGTATATGAATAAGCTTTTGTAGGTTTCTTTCACAGGAGGACAAAACACGAACTTCAGTCAATAGCTGTCCTGGTAAAAGAAGATGAATTATGAATGTGTAGGGACTTTTGTGTTCTCTTTTATTACATGTGATTTACCTGTTCACTGTTTGATTATAAATCAGGTGGGGGAAGAACACCATATATAATTTTCTGCATTATTTCTGCCTTCCACTTGTTTAATTCCTCTAAGCAGCACAATTCTGCTAGGTTTCTTGGTGTTGATAGTTTTTACTTTAGTTATGAAGTGATGGCCATTCTGTAAGCCACTGCCTATATTTTGACATCTGGGTGGCTGGAGGGCATATACAGCCCTACTAGAAAGGTCATTTGCCTTCCTTCAAAAGTCCATATAACTTTAATTTTGGCTTTTTAGTAGAGTTTGTTTAGCCGTGAGAGGTCTTTAAAATAGTTGATCATCAAGATCACGTGGGTTTCATACACACAATTTTGCCTTGATTGAGATTGTTTGTGTTATGAATTGTCCAAGGAGTTGAATACACTGTTACCTACATGATATATCAATGATGCCAGTGAACATATTTCTCTATAATCTCTCTCTGTCTAGGAAGGGAATGTTATCTTTTATTTAGAACATGGGAGTGGCTGCCAGATCTCTTCAGTTATGTTCCTAGTGCTAGCAGCAAAGAATCCTGTGGCACCTTATAGACTAACAGACGTTTTGGAGCATGAGCTTTCGTGGGTGAATACCCACTTCCTCAGATGCATGCCTCTGAGGAAGTGGGTATTCACCCACGAAAGCTCATGCTCCAAAACGTCTGTTAGTCTATAAGATGCCACAGGATTCTTTGCTGCTTTTACAGATCCAGACTAACACGGCTACCCTCTGATACTTGGTTCCTAGTGCTGCCTCACTGGACCATATTCTCTGGCCTGCTCCACTCTTTTTATATTGCCCTTAGCTCCTATGCTGGGGATACCCTAGCAAGGCCTTCCACTGCACAACCCCACTGTAGGGTGTGTAAATGAGCCGGTCACCTCCTGAGTGCCAGCCCATGGACTATGGTAGCTCTGCAGGCAGCCTGCCTTTGTTTTCCCCTTCCAGGTGCTTCTTAAATAAACTCCATACAGGCTTTTTTTTTTTTGGTCCAGCAATGCCCGCTCTCCCAAGGTCTGATTTATTGCCATAAGACACAATACAAAACTCACTGCTAGAGCTTCTCTTCTCCCCCTGTGTCTGCTCTCCATAGCTTTTCCCTGCCTTGGCAGGCCTCTCTCAGCCCTGTCTGGCTGGAGTCTTTTTCTATTCCCATGGAGTTTGTTCTCCCTGGACCTCAAAGTTCTTCAGCCCTCTGGCTTCCAGGACCAAACCCTTCCACCTGGTCAAGGGTATCTGGCAAGAGCCTTCTGCTCACTGCAGCTCTTCTGACTGCAGTCTCTGCCACAGCTTCATCTCATTGTCTCTCCCTGAGTGTCACCCCTCTCTCTACCGCTTCCTGCTGCTCTTAGAGTGGAATCACCCTATCCAAGCTCAGAAGTACCTACTTAGTCACAAGGGCTGGCTGGCCCTTAAAGAAGGCTTGTTTCAGCAGGGAAGGTGGTTCTTCAGCTGCTCCCGTCTTATAGCCCTCCCATTTTGGATGATTGTCCAAAGAGAGGAGCAAAATCAAGTAGCAAAAGAAAGGAGCTGAGCAGCTACTTTACAGTATAAGATTATCCTGCTTGAGAGAAGTAAAAATGCAGGCATGGTCTTAAAAGTGCCTGTTTCCCCGATCACACACTGAATTTAAAGTTCAGTCACCTCCACTCAGAAATTACGTGGATGGGAATCATATAAGTACCCAGATGTACAGAAAGAAAACTGTCTTTCTCAGATCCATGTATAATATCACAGGTTCCCTGAAATGAAGTTAATAGTGCTGATGGAAACATTATGATGTACACATTTAAAATCTGGCTATACTATCAAAAAGTGCAAAGATCCCATGAAGGTGATGCAAGGCATTGACAAATCCATTGTCTAATGCAGGGGTGGGGAAACTTATTGGCCCGAGGGCCATATCTGGGTGGGAAAATTGCATGCAGAGCCATGAATGTAGGGCTGGGGCAGGAGGTTGGGGTGCAGGAGGGAGTGTGGGGTATGGGAGAGGATGAGGTGTGCAGGAAGGGGCTATGGGCAAGGAATTGGGGTGCAGGAGGGGTGCAGGGTGCAGAGGGGGCTCAGGGCAGGGGGTTGGGGTGCAGGAAGGGTGTGGCGGGGGCTCAGGGCAGGGGGTTGGGGTGCAGGAGGGGTGTGGGGTGCAGCAGGGGGCTCAGGGCAGGGGGTTGAGGTGCAGGAGGGGTATGGCAGGGGGCTCAGAGCAGGATGTTGTGGTGCAGGAGGTGTTCGGGGTGCAGGGTCTGGCCTGGCACTGCTTACCTGGAGCAGTTCCAGAGTGGCAGCGGCACGCAGTGAGGTTAAGGCAGGCTCCCTGCCTGCACTGGCACCATGCTGCTCCCATAAGCGGCCGGCACCATGTCCCTGCGGCCCCTGGGGGGATGAGGGGCAGAGGGCTCCATGTGATGCCCTCGCCTGCGGGTACCTCCTCCGAAGCTCCCATTGGCCATGGTTCCTCATTCCCAGCCAATGAGAGCTGCAGGAGCCAGTGTCTACAGGAAAGGGCAATGTGTGGAGCCCTCTGCCCTCCCTTCCTCTCCAGGGACCGCAGGGACGTAGTGCCGGCTGCTTCTGGGAGCAGCACGGGGCCAGGGAATGCAGGGAGCCTGCCTTAGCCCAGTGGTGCCATGGGGCTGGCAATCCCACAGGCCGGATCCAAACCCCTGATGGGCTGGATCCAGCCTGCAGGCTGTAGTTGGCCCACCCGTGGTCTAATTATTAAGGCAAGGAATGTGCCTGGCAAAGGACAGTCTTCCATATGTGATCCCAAAATTGTGCATGTGAGAGCTTTGCAGTTTTGACAGAATGAGTGGTAGTTACTACTTAGTATGAAAAGATAAATAACATATTAAGACCCCCCAAAAAGTTGACCCTGAACTTTAATCTAATGTCAAATTCTTCTTCACAGATTCCTGTTATGGGAGGAGCCTTCATGGACTCACCCAATGAGGATTTTGGTACAGAATACTCCTTGTTTAATTCATCGGCCAATGTCCATGCAGCTGCTTCAATGCAGAACCAGCCAGAAGAGACATCCCGCTCCTCAAACGATGCCATATTGTTATGGATTGCGATCATTGCAACAATTGGAAACATTGTGGTTGTGGGAGTGGTGTATGCCTTCACGTTTTAAGAAGACCGGAGACTGGAATATTGCAGGAGTGGATGGCTACAAGCGTGTTTGTTGTGCGTGTTTGTGTATATATACATGTATAGCTATATAAATATATATAGGTAGACACATTTTGTTCATTAAAAGCTGCCACCGTACTAGAAATGAAGTGCAAGTTATTAAACTTGAACTTCAGTAGCAAAGTTTGGATGCATTGGCAAATTTTGTGGAGGCAAAAGCTTTAATCAAGAACAGTCAATATATGTCATGTATAAATTAGATGTGAAAGGCCAATGCCGATATGCGAAATACAAAATGAAAGTGGGATTTATGTAGAAAATGCTATTTTCCTATTGGTTAGATTTTCTAGTAGCTCTTCTGTTTTTTGTTTGTTCCTTTTGTTGAGTTTTTAATCTGCTTTTGGGATTGGTATTTCTATCACATTATATGAAAAATGCTCTGTATCTTATTCTCCATGGAAATCTAGTTATCTAGATGTGCAGATGCATTGGATGGTGGGCATTGGCTCAATTGTAATTAGCAGATTTTCAGGATTCTTGTGTGTTGAACTAAAATGCCCATGATCATTTGGCAATGTGTAAAGTGTAGATATTAATCTTAAAGCAGTGGCATGCAGGTGGATGCATGGCTGGTTTATCTAGGACTTCCCTTCTAAAGACAGTGAGCAGATACGATAATCTGAGTGTTAATACTGAATCTGCTTCATATTTCCAGAACCTGTACTCCAGAGGATGAAGTGCTGGCAAGTGAGTTTTAAATGGGAGGGGCAAAAGCTCCAATTTCCATCAGACTCTTTACAGCCAGAAATGATAATGATTATAGTTCATTGGATTGACTCCTTCTAGAAAATAAAGACTGTGGCTCTTTTTGGTTCATTATGCTGAAATCCAAATTTCCCACAAAAGCCAGGGGGTCAAATAAGCTTTATTTATGAATGAAAGAAATGACTTAAAGTGCAATAATTCTGCAGCCTAATTAACTGCCAGTGATTCATTTATGAGGATAAATGAATCACAAAGTTTACCAGATAGCCCTACTGTGCACATACATAACCTCCCATGGTGAATTGGGTACATGAGTTACATACAGTGGTGGGATATACGGAGCATTGGAGGGCAGTAGCTTAAGGGAAGTTGCTGATAGACCTTGACAACTGTTTACATTTAGGCACTAATATGTTTCTAAGGCCTTATAATGAGGGGGGGAAATGTAAAATCAATTGTGGTAGCAATTTTATACAAATATTTGTATTAAGTGTTCTATTAATGGGTAATGTCTTTGTTGTATTAATCTTGTAAACAATGATTTATAAGGACTGTATCCATCCAAAATAATCTGTAGCCTTCCTTGCCAAAGGAAGGAATCTTCAGCCAAAGCTCATCTGAGCTGTAAAAGCCTGCCCCAGTTCTCCTTCTCTTTTAAAAAAGGTGATGGATGTGAACATAGAGAAATGGCAGCAGATAAATACTTTACACAAAACCTCTGTGTATTGGACAGTTCTCCCTCTACTCTTGTCCCCTACATCTATTACCCTGATTTCAGAAGGCCCTGTCTGCAGGCATGGTGGCTATTTTTGACACTTCTCTGTCACTCAGCTCAAGGCTGGAGTAAGAGCTGGCAAACGTATGGAGAGGTTTTGCTTTTATTTTTCTCTCTAAACCAATTTTCCTGCAGGGTTGGTGGATAAGTCACACAATCCAAGACAATATGTCCTAAATGAGCATTTCAGCTTTTGCATTTATTTATTGTTAGTCAAAGTGTTGGCCTGTAAAGCTGCCCCGGTTCTTTTGCAGCTGGCTCACTGTCAGTCAACTGCAAAGATCCTTGATGCATGAAATCACAGGAGAGGATTCCCAAGGCCCTTTTCTAGGAACCGTACCATACTCTGTATGGCTACCACTTCAGGAGGGAAGTGCAGTACCATTCCATAGCAGTGAACCTCTGGAACCAGACTCCTGGTTAGACTGTATGGATGTTCGGTCACGTAGTATCTGTGACAGGCACCTGTGAAGCTGATATTTTAGATGATTGACATGCTACTATGTCTACTCTCTCCTTTATAGACAGAGGATTTAATAGGGGGAACATCTATTAATTCTCATATGAGTTACATACATAAATTCCCTGCATTCTGGTAAGAGAATAAGCCATTAAGTGCTAAATCCTGTAGCCCAAGTAAAGCCCTGAATGCAGTGAAATTAGTGTGACAGGGTGCAGAAGAGCCTCTACAGTTGATTCAAAGAGGAGGCATTTGGATGTAGGATGGGTTATGTCAGCAGTGCATTTGTAGTCCCCTCTCCCCGCTCCATGTACATGTGTATGTAGTGGAAGAGCACAGCCCTCCATGGAGCAGCCTAGTGAAGGAGACTTCAACCTCCCACCCCACCACCAATAGCAATTGCCAAGTGAAGTCCTTAGTGCAAGGCCCATCTAATCAGGCTTTGGGCAGGGGAAAAGATTTGGTCCTAAGTGTGTATGCCTCCTCGGCTTTCCGTTTTAAGACACTCGTGTGGTAGAACAGGTTAATTTCATGCCCTCAGCTATTTCAGGTGTGTCACTAGCATCATAATTGCATCAATTAGTTACTAATAGGATTTTTCAGTACCTCAATAAGGCTCTGGAGTGATGCTACCTCGTGCAGTAAAACTATTTTTGCATGGTTAATAGTAAAGCATTTTCACCCTAATTAAAACCAGTTAGACAATGTTGTGTTTCTCTAATGGGAATCTTTTGCCCCTGCTCCGTGAATTTGCCAGTAGAATGCTTTGCTTCAACTTTTTAGGATTTTAATCTAAATGCAATTAGCAAAGTTTATCTTTAATCTCCCAAAGTATTGGACCAAATTGAAAAGGTACAGTCAACCATGAAAAAAATACTTGAGAATGAGTTGTTTTAAAATGAGAGACACTGCCATGTTGTCTTGTGCAAAGAGATGCCTTACTTTCATATGAAGTCAACAGGAATTGCAGGAAAGATTGGAACGAACAAGTTCTCCCCCTGTCCTCTTCATATATATTTTTCATCATCAGAGTTGACTTGCCAGGAGGGGCCTGATGTAACTTAATGTAACTGGTTTAAGAGGGTGACATATAAAGTAGGGTATCTAAGGAAAATATTTGCTCTTGCCACATCTCACACTTGAAAAGATTGTAAATGTGTAGTTAGCACTGTGAATTCAGGAGATTTCCACAAAATAAAGGCAGGTATGATGGGAACTTTATGATTAAAACTAGCCTTCTCCAGGGATATGTATGGACTATTGAATGAAAAGTCTGGGCAGTGTGTTTTCAAGTATATTAGGGATGGGCTTGCTCTGAGGCTGAATCTCATCAAACTAGGTGGATATGCAGCTCCAGAACTAGATGATAGCTGTCTAGGTATTTGTAACAGGATCTCAGTGTGGTACCTGAACCTAAGGTCCAGCTATGGACTGGAACTTCAGCGCTTGGCCCTCTCTCTGTATTGGGCTAAACCGGAAGGCGGAATCCAAATACCTCCTCGTATTGGGGAATTTCAGATTTGGATCCAATTCTGCATCCAAACATTGCAAAATGGACCCAACTCCCAATCTTAACTGGTGAAAGCAGCAGTTCTGGGACAATAAGTAGGGCCATGGCAGATGCTTCTGCATCAGGAACTTTGTTAGGATCCTTGTACTTTTGACTGCATTTTAGTGCTCTTCTTAAGCAGGTGTATGCTATGCCCTGACCTCCTCCAGCTAGCACTTACTGCCTACTGCACCATAGCCACTAGCCCCCTGTGGACTGTGAAGCCCCCTCTTCCAACAGCTCTCACTGTCTTTGGGATGTGGTATTAGCTTCGGCATGTCAATCAGGAATTTCTGCCTGTACATTTGTGCATGCTGGGGAGCCATTCTACGTGGCTATTTGGCAGGGGACGAGGAGCCTCTCTGCACTTCTGCCTTGGCCCCCTTCCTCACCCAAGGCAGGAGTCAGCTCAAAGATTAGTTTAGGTCAGTATTAAAGTAGAGGCATGTAACACAAGCAAATGACAATGGGATACTCAGTGACACGCAGAGAGTGTTCATAGTTGTATTAGGCCTTTGTAGTGGAGAAGGCAGAATACTTTTTAAATCTAGCATAAGACCCCTAGCTGTGTAAATGCCACACCTTGTAAATGTATGTAGTAACCATATCTGGCCTGTTCAAGGTCGTTAATGTACCTCAAGCTTATGGGCTGAGAGGAGCAAGGAGATGGACTGGTGATCTTCCATAACTTCTAGAGCACTGGCTCTCAACCTTTCCAGACTACTGTACTCCTTTGCCAAGTCTGATTTGTCTTGAGTACCCACAAGTTGCACCTCACTTAAAAACAACTTGCTTACAAAATCAGATAAAAATACAAAAGTGTCAGAGCACACTATTACTGAAAAATGGCTTCCTTTCTTCCTTTTACCATATAACTATAAAATAAAGCAATTGGAATATAAATATTGTATTTACATTTCAGTATATAGTATATAGAGCAGTATAAAGAAGGCATTGTATGAAACTGTAGTTTGCACTGACTTTGCTAGTGCTTTTTATGTAGCCTGTTGTAAAACTAGGCAAATATCGAGATGAGGTGATGTTCCCTGTGGAAGACCTCTATGTACCCTGGTTGAGAGTCACTGTTCTAGGGCTCTGTGCTCATGTATCTCACTATTTTTAGAATGATTTGACCATGAGCAGTCACCACCCCAACTGAGCAGTGCTGTTGGCATTTTAGCAAAGAGACAGGATTGAACAGGTATGGAGACTGCTGGTTCCTCCAGGTCAGGAAGGAGGCATGTTAGTAGGGAGAGGTGAGGGGGGAAGCTCACAGAGCTGCCCCTGCTGTCCTTTTTCTCTTTGGCCTCCATCACTGTTAATCCAATACATGCCCCTAGCACTAACATTCCTTTACAACAAAATGAGAGAGGTGGAAAACATGCCTGTTTTCCAGCAAATGTGGTTTGAAATCAATCATTTCCCTTTGTTAACAAACTAACAACAACCAAAGGGAGGAAAGAGATGGCTTGTGTGTTACAAGCAATATAGATCACCATTTAACAGTGCTCTTGTCAGGCGCTGAGCCCCCTCAACTCTTCCCAACTTCAGTGAGAGCTGGGGGCACTCAGCATCTTGCAGGAGTGCTCAGCACCAGTCAAGAATGAGATGAGAGAGGATACAAGCTAAACAAACATCTGCTTCAGATACACCCACATCGAGCCATCTGGAAGGCTTCTACTGTGGTTGAGTCCAATCCAAATACAGCCACAGTCTTTGTTCAGTGAGCCATTATATATTTTCTCTATTATTGGAAGCCTTCTGTTTAATATCTTGCCGTTATTAAATTCTTAATATCCTCTTTGCATTTTCCTGCAGGGAGCTAGTAACTATTAATTTAACACAGCTCTGCTTTGCACACCATGTCCCTGCAAAGTATAATTTTACTGAGTTTCCTGTGGTTAATCACAGAAGTAGATCTGGAAAATGACATTTTGTTAAAAAATATGATTTTTATTAATAAAAAGAATTGGCCAAAATCAAAACCCCTGGTAGAAACACTTCTGAGCTTTTAGGTTTTGATAACTTAATTGCATCTAACTAATGCTATGGAAGATAAAGGGCACCTCGTGTTTCACCTAATGGTATAAAGTTCCATGCAAAATTCCGAGCTCTGTTAACTAGCATCCTGTTCCTATGCTCCCAATTCATTTAGACTGATCTCTGTTCACACAAGAGCTGGACATGCCAGGAGGACATAGTGTACAGCAGCTCCTCCCTATTTCTGTTGTTGAGACTCCTGAGGGAAGCACTTGTATTCACTCTGCTGGCACTAGCAACTGTGGCCAGGGATCAAGACTGAGCTATGTGTACTTTGATTAGTCACCACAAGAAACGCATAGGAGAATTTATCCAGGGTGTGGAAGATGAGGGGTTGTCCCACCTTAGTCCCAACCTTGGGCATGTCCTACACAGGTTGGAGCATCCTGTGGCCTGCTTTAAACTATGCCAGCTTTCATGGTCCCCTAGCTGGGCATTGCTGGAGTACATGAGCTCCTCATGCCCATCTCTCTCATCCCTCTTTTTCTCTGACATAGCCCCTGCACCAAAGGCTGCGGGGTGAGGTGGTGTCGGAGGCAACCACGCTGATTCTGTGTTGACTGTGGATTCCCACAGACATCAGGAATCCCCAGCAGATTGTTTTAGCTCTCTTTGCGCTGGCTGAAAATCACAAAGCGGGTAGAGTGAGGCCAAGAATCTACCCTTCCACATCAAGAGTGATACGTGCCTTCGCAGAATGAAGTGGGTGACATTTTTATGTGGTTCCAGCCTATGCCAGAGTATTTAGACTGATTCAATATGGCTTGGCCTGTGACAACAGGTAGGTTATTTTGAGAATGTCAATTATCCTAGTCAATTTTGTGATGGGTTGTGTGTGCCTGTCATGTCTGCATTGGCTAAAAGAAGCCAAAACAAACCTGACAGGTTTACACAATAGATCAATAATTTGACTAGGACTATTTACCTCTGTCAAAACTAACCTGCAGGCTATGGTTTTTGAGGCCTGTCTATTACATCAGAGCTACTTGTTGCTGAATAGTCAGTGGAAGGGGAGAAAATATTTACTTCTGAAAGGCTTGGCGTTTAGGCCACTTTAAACTGATCTTTTTCCCTCTTTTATTAATTCTTTTTCCCCTGATCTTGCGATTGCAGTCGCTCATTTTGGGAACTATCATAACACTTAGCCAGGAAGACTCCCCTAAATTATAAAACCTGCTTGTAACAGAAAAGCCTTTGAGCACACTAGGTCTGCGTAGCCTATTGCAGGGTCCAGCCCCAAAGACAGGTTCACCTTGAGGTTCATGGACATGTTCAAGATGTTGCCAAGGCAACTAGCCCTTTAACATGAGTACAACCTTGTACTCTCATCATCTGGAAGATTTAACAAAATGGGAAAATCCCCAAAGGCCCCCTTTGTTAGATCTGTCCTGTACTTCCTATGCCGGGGGGTGTGTCTGGCGGGGTAGGGGATGGAGATCTTCAGGTACAGAAACGGCAAAAGAGGCCTCCCAATTTTGGCAAAATGTTTGAGGAACAATTTATTATGTAAAGCCCTATGTTGTATATAAAGAGATATAGACAACAATAGAAAATTGTATAACAGACGGATCGCTGATTCATAAATAGTTAATGAGGAAGCATTATTTGCATAATGCTAACACCACCTGCTGTTATATAGACCTTTACAGTGGTAGCTCTCAAAGTGCTTTATAAGGGAGGTCAGGGTTGTTGTTTTCATTTCACAGAGGAGGTAACTGAGTCTCTGACAGCTGAAGCAATTTACCCAACATCATCCAGCAGGCTAGTGGAAGAGCCAGGGCTAGAACTGAGAGCTCACAATTCCTTGTCTAGGACACAGTCCTTTGGGCCATACTGTCTTCCTTGACTGTGCACCTTCTTCTAAAGTATCTGGCTACAACAAATCAAACACAACATGACACAATTCCTTTATTTTGTTATCTTCCCCCATTGGCACTTTTTAAAATCTCCCTTAGGGGCACATGAGTTAATTCCCAATCAACCCATCCAGTTGATTGAGAACCAGAACTAGTCTTCCTCCCATCTCTCAATTTTGCAGACATTCCAAACACTGCTAGAGAAAGTCCAGGGGAGCAAGAGCATCTTCCCTTCTCAGAGGTAAGTGTTAGTTACCAAGGGCCATACAAAACTACCCAATATTTCTGCAAGCCAGACAATACTTTGGGGGCCTTGGCACCACTATGTTGCAATTCCCTCTGAGACCTCTTTCCGCTCAGCTTCCCAAGAACTTAGTTCAACTCCAACCTTTGTCATGCAGGTATCTGTATGTGGCACAGCAGCACTATGCTGAGTTGACCAGACTCAAACAGCAGGGGTGGAGGCAGAGTACATCACTGATCTAAAGTTATGCAGAAACCCTTTCTCTTTTTATACATTTACACTTCCCATTGTATTTACTATACATTGCACCATGCATTTTTATATTGGCTTGGTTACTGTGTAGGAGCCACCCCTGGACAGCATGCGCTGTTCATGTCTTGTCCATGCTCAACCTACTCTTTACTGCATCTTCACATTCCTGACTTATCTTGTTCATTGTTATCTTGTTCATAGTAAATGATTCCTTGGGTGTTCCCCCAGTTATCTGAGCTAGCTCAGACATTCTCTCTTAGCCTACTGACCCATTTATTTAGCTTAGTTACTACAAATATTCCATCTTTAGTCTGCTGATCAATTTCCCTCTCTAATCCTGTCTTCCACAAAATGAGGCTTTCCCCATATTTAATTACTTATTATCAAGCCAGGCTTACATTCCTACACCTTCCCATTTATAGCGTCTATGCTCATCCATACTTGTGCAGCTTAAACATGCCGGCTGCCTGAGTCAATAGAAGCTCAGCCTTTAACAGCAAGCTGGCACCCACAAGTGCAAGCTCCTACCTAGCCAGCTTTTAGTAACCAGCCTCCTTTTAACCTCAAAACCCAGTCCTCGGGTAATTCTATAGCTGGAACTAGGGTATTAGATTACTAATAGAAAACGGGGTGGGAGGAGGAGAAAAGGAGGCTAATGGGGTCGCACTAAGAGCCGCATCCCAGAAAGTGGATAAATCTTATGCATACCCACATTGTTGTTGTTATTATTTGTTTGTTTCTGGTAGCATTAACAATGTGTTAGACACTGTACATACACCAAAAAAAAGACACAGCCACTGATTCAAAGAGCTTCCCATCAAGCAATTCAGTTTAAAGGGTTCTGAGGATAAAATTCTTGATGAAGTAAGAGTTGGTCTAAGACTAATGCGTGGCTGTGTTGATGTCAATGGCTAAACTTCCATTGGCGTCGGTTGGGCCAGAATTTTACCCAATGTGAACTCATACTCCTCAGTGTATCTGTGGTCAGAGCAGGTGTTTGGAGCTCACTTGTCAGGGTATTTGTGGCCCATCTTATCTCCAATAAGTACCAGAACTCTAGCACCCAGGATTAAATGGTTTTGGATGTTGAATACTGATCAATATAATACTGTTGAATATTGACCAATATCATACTGCATTTAAATATTCTACCAAGCACTGGAAATGCAAATTTTCACAGCTAATGTAATGTTGGACTTATACAGTAATTTGCTACAGTTTATACAATTTTTTCTTGATATGGAGAGAACTCTTTCTGTTAAAGGTTGGGGTAATATTATGTATTGAAAAACCGATCCAGACTTGCTCCTATGGAGTAGGAGAATCCAGAGCCCCAAGAATATGGAGACTTTCTCCCAAAGTCTAATACCCTGTCATCTTGACTTTTTTTCCAGGTGTCTGGCAAAGTGATATTTAAAAAAAAAAAACATTATGGGAAAGCTACTGAAGAGACTGTTCATGCTTTATTGTGTTTCATTGTGCTGTAATCAGTGCAGGTAGCACAAATAGATCAGACAGACTCTATGGGACCTTTTCCATAACAGAGACAAAGATGCAGGACTGACCTTATACCAGTATACGGCATTATGCTAAAACCATCATCATGGATTTAAACTGCACCATGCACTCATATCCAACGAAACTATCATGTCAGTCTCTTTGGGTGACTTTGCAATACACACACTTTTTGTGATGTAGTGAAATCAGACACGTCTTTGTATGTCATCATTTGGTATGTGGACCTGTCCCTAAATATTCCCCATGGTTCCATTTTACAGTGTGTTTAATTTTGCCTCTTCCAAAAATAATGATGAGCCAGTTTTGATACAGATATTGCTATCTATGAACTCTTGTCCTCTTGGCTGTTCTTCATGTTGACATGGGGGCAGAATTGAGGCCAGAAAAGGCTCATGTATCATTCAGTTAAAGAAAAATAACCTGAATTGAAATACTTCTGCAGTCCTAGTATTATCATTTATTTTTATATTAATGTTGTGCCTCAGAGCTGTAGTCATGAACCAAGCCCTCGTTGTGCTAGTTCTGCAAACACAGAACAAAAAGATGATCCCTGACCTTAGCAGCTCCTAAGCCACAGATATTTAAAACCTGGGGATCTCTTTTGCTCTCAGGTGTTGATTGAAGCAGATGTATGAAAATTCCTAAGGCCACCCACCTGCTTCAACACGTGGGGGAACATCATGGGCCCAGAAGCGAAGAGAAACAATCCTAGCAGCAAGGGAGGGAGACACTCGCAGAGGAACAGCTGGTAGCTCCTCCCCCACCTTGGAATCTCTGGGGCCCTTTGTGGGAGTTGGGCATTGATTGGGCCATTCAGAGATTTAACCTGGAGACTCTTTGGTTCCATTCCAGCAGATGATATGTGATCATTCCTAAATCAAATTCTGACCAAAAACCATAGATGTGGGAACTTGCTTGGAACCTTTCTGACAGAACTGAAAAGAAGTTTAATAGCGAGGCAGTGAAAAACCCCTTAAACACCTTCAAACACAAACTCATCCTGCTGCAACTGGATTCCGTGGAATCAGACAGCTAAACTATATGCATAATTTTACTCACACGAGTAGTCTCTTTGATGTCAATGGAATTACTCATATGAATTAAATTAAACTGCAAGATCTAAGCCTAAAATTCATACTGGGTTATTAGGCTCCTCCCTTCACAAGAATGCCTACAGCCCCAGTGCTGCAAGCTGGTCCTTTCCCTCTTGTGCAGCCCCCATTGGCTTGACGAAGGTTCCTTGCTGATAAAATGGGTCTGCCTGTGCAGAATAGCTTGCAGGACTGGGGCCTTAAATTCTTTTATAGCTCTAAAATCTTTGTTATTTAAAAAGAAATCCGATCAATGTATTTTTTAAATGAATGGTTAATAGAAAATCTGAACATTTTGATAGATGGGGCAGAGGGGTGTATAATATAGCAAATTTGTAACTTGCCTTCTTCCATTTTGCTGCTTGCTTGAGGAGTGTCTGAACTTAATCAAGTGAAGACTTGCTTCAATTCTGAAGTTGACAAGCCCTTAATTGGGTGCAAAATCTCAAGAGAGTTTGTAGGTAATGTAAATAGGTCAAAGAGGTAGCTTTGTTACCTAGCTTGCAATGTATTTATTTTTTTCAATTTTGGTTAGCTTTTCATTTCAACCAGTTGCAGAATTTTTGCAAAAATTCAAACTAATTCCATTGATGCTGTCCAAACTTCACCCAAACTCTCACTGTTTTAGGATGTTAAACCTTCCTTTTAATCTTATTTAAGTCACAGGCTTTCACAAGAGTCCCTTGGTATTTCGTACCATCTTTATTAAGTATCTTTGATAATGTAACACTCATGTTCTTTCTCTCTGCTAGTTCTTTCTCTGCTTGGTTTGCTTTGAAGGGGCTTCACTGTACTGTTTTATATTGTATGGGTTGGTTTACAGAAACTTTATTCTTGTAATGAATTGTTCTTGAAATGTGGATTTATCTGTACAGATAAAGTTTGTTCTGTGTCTAATTGGATTTTTCATAATTTCTTGTAATCCTTACTGATATAGTAAACAGAAAAATGTTCCTTTAAGCTTCTGCTGCGTTCATTTCCTAGTTATTTAACTGGCTTCACTATGTATTTACTTATTACTTGTTTACTCTTTTTACTATGATGAGAATATTTGTTAATGTAAGATTAAATTTGTGCTTTTTCTTGATAAAGTTCTTGAAATTGACCACAGCAGGATGATTTTTATTTAATGCTCTCAGTTAACTTGAAAGGGATTGGATTATAATTAAAATTGAGTCTATCAATATATTAATAATCACCTATAATTTACAGATCTCCATTATTTGTTAATCTCTGAGAATTTATTAAAAATAAAAAACAATTTAAAATAAATGCACCACTTATCTGTTACATACAGTACCAAGAAGAAAGGCTGTAGATCAACACTGATAACAGAATAGGGTGACCAGACATCCCAATATTATCAGGGGCATCTTGATATTAGGGGCTTTGTGTTATATAGGCAACTATACCCTCCTCCCTCCTAAAAAAAGTGTCCCAATTTTTCACACTTACTGTCCAGTCACCCTATGTAGCAGGGCAGCAGGGCCGGCTCTAACTTTTTTGCTGCACCAAGGAAAAAAGAAGAGCACTGCCCTGCCGTAACCCCCCTGCGAGCGCCACGCCACTGCACCCCCCACCAGCGCCATCGAAACCCCCGCCCTCCCGAGCACCATGCTGCCCAAAGCCCCGCCCCCCAAGCGCCATACCACCTGAAGCCCCACCCCCTCAGAGCACCATGCCACGCCCCCACTCCCCTCTGAGCGCCGCACTGCCCCAAGCCCATGACCCCCCTCCGAGTGCTGTGCCAACCCCCACCCCCCCAACGCCGCACCACACCACGCCCCCGAGCACCGTGCTGCCCGAAGCCCCACCCCCCTGAGTGCTGCACCGCCCAAAGTCCCACCCCCCCGCGCGCCGTGCCACCAAAACAAAAAAAAAACAACCTTCCAGCACTGTCCCAACGAACCAAAAAAAAAAACCCCGAGTGCCACCCTGCCCCAAGGTGCCACCCCAAGCACGTGCTTGGTCGGCTGGTGCCTGGAGCCGGCCCTGCAGGGCGGGGTAAGCCCCTTGAATTCCCTGCTAAAATGCCTGCTAAGCCCAGCTTTTTGGTAAGGAGGCCTAATGCAGGGGCTCAGGCAGCCGGCAGAGGGCCTAGCTGCAGGCCCTAATGAGGGCTGACTCACAGCAATGACTCGAGTTGAATGCCAGCAGCTGGGCCATAAAAGCCCTGAGGAACGTTTAGCCGGGGAGGAGACAGGAGGGGGTTTTTTTTTTGTTTGTTTGTTTTTTTCTCTGAACACAGTTTAATGAGTTACAAGAGTTTTTGCAGGTTAATCCTTCTTGGCAGCAGCCTTCCTCATGGCTGCCAGAACATTGCTGAGCTCTTCACGTTTTCGCTTGGCCCGAATGTGAATACCAACCCTCTCTGTCTCCTCACCCCAGGAAAGGAACCTCATGGGCCAGCAGACCCTGGGGAGGGTCTAAATGTGGATTACTGTTGTACTGTAAATAAAGACACAAGGGTGAAGCACTGAAGAAGGTGTGAGGACTATTTATTTAACCAGCCAACACAGGGCACAGAGCTAAGAGGGCAGATACCTGTGCGGCCCCTGTGTCACCCTGTAACAGGTAAACACACTTATATCCCCACCCTACACCTCAGCTAGATGATCACTCTCTCCAGCTGTCTGGAAAGTTGGTTAGCCTTATCCACCAACCCTGTGTTCACTGTAATAGGAATCCTGCATGCAGTCCTTAAAACTCCATTCTGCTCCTCCTGCAATGCTGTTACCACTTCTCAAGGTCTTTTGCCTCACTATAGTTATTGCCATGGTGATGCACTCTTGGGTCTCTTATCCCAGGAGTGAGATAAAGGGCTTTGAGCTATGTCAGTAGCACAGTTAAAGAAACATGTCCTGCTCTTGGTGCTACAGAATGGGACAAGGGTAGCTCTCTGACTTGCCAATGATACTCGATGGGGGAGCAGACCTATAGGCTGGCCTCTAAGGGTATGTCTACACTCCAGTTAGACACCTGCGGCTGGCCCGTGACAGCTGCCTCAGGCTCATGGGGCTCAGGTTGCAGGGTTGATTAATTACAGTATAGAGGTTTGGGATTGGGCTAGGATTTTGAGCCTCTGGACTTTCCCACAATCCTAGACTCCAGGCTCCACCCTGAGCTCGAATGTCTATGCTGCAGTTAAAGAGCCTTGCAACCTGAGCCCAAGTCAGCTGGCATGAGCCAGTCGCAGGTTTTTAATTGCAATGTAGACATTCTCTGAAGAGCCAAGATGAAGTGGAAAGTGGCCCAGCCATCTTCTCTTAAGAGGAGTTAGTGATAGGGCAGGTAGAAGGCTGACTTAATGGTCCTCCTGCAGATGGCTAAGAGGAAGTCCAACTCTGTTGAGGGCAGAAAGGAGTGCTATGAAACTCATCTTACATGGTTTCAAATAAATATTTATCTTAATTTGTTGCTCCCAAATCTGCATGGATGGTAAATTTGGCTAACACTCATAAAAACCCAGATCAGCTCATACTTATCAGGCACAGTGAGTATGAATCTCACTGGAGTGAATTATGTCATTCAATGGACTAGAGTTACTACATTTATAGACTCATAGACTCTAGGATTGGAAGGGACCTCGAGAGGTCATCGAGTCCAGTCCCCTGCCCTCATGGCAGGACCAAATACCGTCTAGACCATCCCTAATAGACATTTATCTAACCTACTCTTAAATATCTCCAGAGATGGAGATTCCACAACCTCCCTAGGCAATTTATTCCAGTGTTTAACTACCCTGACAGTTAGGAACTTTTTCCTAATGTCCAACCTAAATCTCCCTTGCTGCAGTTTAAGCCCATTGCTTCTTGTTCTATCATTGGAGGCTAAGGTGAACAAGTTTTCTCCCTCCTCCTGATGACACCCTTTTAGATACCTGAAAACTGCTATCAGGTCCCCTCTCAGTCTTCTCTTTTCCAAACTAAACAAACCCAATTCCTTCAGCCTTCCTTCATAGGTCATGTTCTCAAGACCTTTAATCATTCTTGTTGCTCTTCTCTGGACCCTCTCCAATTTCTCCACATCTTTCTTGAAATGCGGTGCCCAGAACTGGACACAATACTCCAGCTGAGGCCTAACCAGCGCAGAGTAAAGCGGAAGAATGACTTCTCGTGTCTTGTTTACAACACACCTGTTAATGCATCCCAGAATCATGTTTGCTTTTTTTGCAACAGTATCACACTGTTGACTCATATTAAGCTTGTGGTCTACTATGACCCCTAGATCTCTTTCTGCCATACTCCTTCCTAGACAGTCTCTTCCCATTCTGTATGTGTGAAACTGATTGTTCCTTCCTAGGTGGAGCACTTTGCATTTATCTTTATTGAACTTCATCCTGTTTACCTCAGACCATTTCTCCAATTTGTCCAGATCGTTTTGAATTTTGACTCTGTCCTCCAAAGCAGTTGCAATCCCTCCCAGTTTGGTATCGTCCGCAAACTTAATAAGCGTACTTTCTATGCCAACATCTAAATCGTTGATGAAGATATTGAACAGAACCGGTCCCAAAACAGACCCCTGCGGAACCCCACTTGTTATACCTTTCCAGCAGGATTGGGAGCCATTAACAACTACTCTCTGAGTACGGTTATCCAGCCAGTTATGCACCCACCTTATAGTAGCCCCATCTAAACTGTACTTTCCTAGTTTATCTATAAGAATATCATGCGAGACTGTATCAGATGCCTTACTAAAGTCTAGGTATATCACATCCACCGCTTCTCCCTTATCCACAAGGCTCGTTATCCTATCAAAGAACGCTATCAGATTAGTTTGACACGATTTGTTCTTTACAAATCCATGCTGGCTATTCCCTATCACCTTACCACCTTCCAAGTGTTTGCAGATGATTTCTTTGATTACCTGCTCCATTATCTTCCCTGGCACAGAAGTTAAACTAACTGGTCTGTAGTTTCCTGGGTTGTTTTTATTTCCCTTTTTATAGATGGGCACTATATTTGCCCCCTTCCAGTCTTCTGGAATCTCCCCTGTCTCCCATGATTTCCCAAAGATAATAGCTAGAGGCTCAGATACCTCTTCTATTAACTCCTTGAGTATTCTAGGATGCATTTCATCAGGCCCTGGTGACTTGCAGGCATCTAACTTTTCTAAGTGATTTTTTACTTGCTCTTTTCTTATTTTCTCTTCTAAACTTACCCTCTTCCCGTAAGCATTCACTATACTAGACATTCCTTCAGACTTCTCAGTGAAGACTGAAACAAAGAAGTCATTAAGCATCTCTGCCATTTCCAAGTCTCCCGTTACTGTTTCCCCCTCCTCATTGAGCAGTGGGCCTACCCTGTCCTTAGTCTTCCTCTTGCTTCTAATGTATTGATAAAAAGTCTTCTTGTTTCCCTTTATTCCCATAGCTAGTTTGAGTTCATTTTGTGCCTTTGCTTTTCTAATCTTGCCTCTGCATTCCTGTGTTATTTGCCTATATTCATCCTTCGTGATCTGACCTAGTTTCCTTTTTTTATATGACGCCTTTTTATTTTGTAGGTCACGCAAGATCTCAAGGGTAAGCCAAGGTGGTCTTTTGCCACATTTTCTATCTTTCCTAACCATCGGAATAACTTCCTTTTGGGCCCTTAAAAGCGTCCCTTTGAAAAACTGCCAACTTTCCTCAGTTGTTTTTCCCCTCAGTCTTAATTCCCATGGGACCTTACCTATCAGCTCTCTGAGCTTACCAAAATCCGCCTTCCTGAAATCCATTGTCTCTATTCTGCTGTACTCCCTTCTACCCTTCCTTAGAATTGCAAATTCTATGATTTCATGATCACTTTCACCCAAGCTTCCTTCTACTTTCAAATTCTCAGCAAGTTCCTCCCTATTTGTTAAAATCAAGTCTAGAACAGCTTCCCCTCTAGTAGCTTTTTCAACTTTCTAAAATAAAAAGTTGTCTGCAATGCAGTCCAGGAACTTATTGGATAGTCTGTGCCCCGCAGTGTTATTTTCCCAACATATATCTGGATAGTTGAAGTCCCCCATCACCACCAAATCTTGGGCTTTGGATGATTTTGTTAGTTGTTTGAAAAAAGCCTCATCCACCTCTTCCGCCTGATTAGGTGGCCTGTAGTAGACTCCCAGCATGACATCACCCATGTTTTTTACCCCTTTTAGCCTAACCCAGAGACTCTCCACACTTCCGTCTCCTATGTCCATCTCCACCTCAGTCCAAGTGTGTACATTTTTAATATATAAGGCAACACCTCCTCCCTTTTTCCCCTGTCTATCCTTCCTGAGCAAACTATACCCATCCACACCAACATTCCAGTCATGTGTATTATCCCACCAAGTTTCAGTAATGCCAATAATGTCATAGTTGTATTTATTTATTAGCACTTCCAGTTCTTTCTGCTTATTACCCATACTTCTTGCATTTGTATATAGGCATCTAAGATACTGGTTTGATCTTGCCTCCCAGCTTCGCCCAGACCCTCCTTCCTCTCTGCCATTATAGCCCATGCTCCCTCCTGTTTCCAACTCATCTCCCAGGTCTTGTTCCCCACTTACCTGTGGGCTTTGCTCACCTGTCCCCGTCGAACCTAGTTTAAAGCCCTCCTTACTAGGTTAGCCAGTCTGTGCGCAAATAAGGCCTTTCCCCTCTTCGAAAGGTGAACGCCATCTGTTCCTAGCAGTCCTTCCTCGAATAGCATCCCGTGGTCGAGGAAGCCAAAGCCCTGCTGGCGACACCATCTTCGCAGTCAGGCATTCACCTCCACGATGCATCTGTCTCTGCCCGGACCCCTACCTTCAACAGGAAGAATCGAAGAGAATACCACCTGCGCTCCAAACTCCTTAACCCGTACTCCCAGAGCCCTGTAGTCACTCTTGATCTGCTCAGTGTCACACCTCGCAGTATCATTTGTGCCCACATGGATGAGTAGCATGGGGTAGTAGTCAGAAGGCCGGATAATCCTCGACAATGCCTCTGTAACATCTCGGATACGGGCCCCTGGCAGGCAGCATACCTCCCGGGATGAACGGTCAGGGCAACAGATGGGTGTCTCGGTCCCCCTCAGAAGAGAGTCTCCAACCACCACTACCCTACGTTTCTTATCAGTGGTGGCAGCAGACCTCCCAGCCTTAGGGGTACAAGGCTTCACCGCCTTAACTGTTGGGGGTGATTCCTTCTCTCCTGTATCAAGAAGAGCATAACAGTTATCTTTCAGGAGGCAGTGCCTAATCATCGTTCATTTAGCTGTTGCCATTGTGGAAATCTGGTTGCATATTTGAATTTTTACAAATGTGTGGAAAATTTGAAATAAAACAAATAAACAAAGGTATGTATTTTGTGAAGGCTAATTTCAGGTAGCAGTGAGAATTCTCCTCAATAGTCAAGGAGGAAAATAGCAATCCATTTACAGCGAAAGGTCTGTCAGATCTGAGTAGCATACGCCAGTTTAGTTTGATAGTGTCAGTATCATAAATATTCTACCACTTCCTTTTCAGTACAGGGGTATGAATGCTTTCTGTGACCTAATTATCAAAGGCATTAAGTAGCCTCCATGTTAAGTATACAGATTCTGATTTCCTCACTGTTGACTTTAAGGAGTTTTGAGTGAGCTTCTTCATTCTTTTTTCCCCTCTAAATTCTCAACTCTAAAGTTTTGTGCCACAGTGCTAGTTAGAGCTGGCCAGAGCCAAGATTTCCCACCCACAGGGTATGCCAACGTTTTGATTTTTGTTATTCTCAATTGGAACAATAATAAATAAACAAATAAATAATCAATTTTGAAATTTTGTTTGGGAAAAACTGAAATGACATTTCATTTTGACCTTTTCAAAAATTGCTTTTATAAAGGTAGAAATCACTTAGATAAGGTAGAAACATTCAGTTTTGACTTTCTTGACTTGACTACTATATTATGTCATGTCATGTGCTACATATGTATATATATTTTATACACATTATATTATGACATGATGTGACGTTATGAGCATAATATAATATCTCATTAAAAGGTGACAGGGCCAGAAAGAGTTAATTAACTCACCTCACCGACTGACCTGACCCATAGGTGAACCTTAAGAATTGGTTAGGAAGATATGTAAATGAGTAGAGCTTTGAAATGCATGTCTGCATTGTTAGAGGTAGAAGGGTAGATGTTTGCTCAGGTCTTGGGATGCCAGCAAACAAGTCTTGTCTATTGCTATAGTTTTAATTCAAAGATCAAAAAAGGGAATATTAGCATTTAAAATCATACTTGAGTGAAATAGTATTATTGTCTATGTGTCTCTTTGAAGGTTGTGGTAACCTGTATCTGAACTGTTTAATAAATAAATTAGTCTGTGCTAATTGCCAGGATGTTTGGGAGAAAGAGTTAAGCCTATTGTTTTCTCAGGCCGAAAGGCTGCTAGAAATGTATAAGAAGCCTGGGACACGATCCTTCTTCATCTCAGATCTGCTTTGGGTTTCAAGAGGGGGAAACCTTAAGCCACAAGGATTGAGATCCCCAGTCTCTGACTGGAGTCACCCTGAATATGGACATTGAATTATAACCTATGGACTATTTCTAAAAGGACTTTTGGCAACTACAAGCTCACCTCTATTATGTATCTGAACCTCAAGAACTGAAATCAAGTCTATATGTATATTAGTCTTTTAACCAACACTCTCTCTCTTTTCTTTTCTAATAAATTTTAGCTTAATTAATAACAATTGGCTATAGCGTGTATTTTGGGTAAGATCTAAGTTATAATTGAACCTGGGTATGTGGCTGATCCATCTTTTATATGATGAAGTAAGATTTTCAGGAATCATCATATCTGACAGGTGTGCCTGGATGGAGGCCTGAGGCTGGGCACTTTAAGGGAACTGCGTTGTTTAAACTTCTAAGTAACCAGTGAGGTACCATAGAAGCTGTTTTGTGCTGGCTTGGTAAATCTAAGTATTGGAATAACCACCAGCGTTTGGGGTTTGTCTGCCCCGTTTTGTTTGCAGTTAACCCTAATTGAGTGACCTCAGCTGGCTCCCCCGGGCAGCACCATCACACATGACAATTGAAATTATTTGACTTTTGTATTATAAATTGTAATATAACAAATCAAAAATATAATAAAGTCAAAATAAAATATTTCAATAAGGTTAAAATGAATCATTTTGATAGATTTTCACTAAAAATTCTGATGCATTCGATAAGTTCTCATGAAATGTTTGGATTTAATCAAATCAGCATTTTCCACCAGAAAAACATTGTCAGAATAATTTTGACCAACTTTAGTACTAGTGTTTGATATAAATCCCTTCCCCCAGGTGCTAAATTGAATTATATTGCATTTTTCAACCAATTTCTCTGTAATCTCTCCTGTGTGTTATTTAGTTCTAAGGAAAGTAGCCTTCTCAGGAACTAGCTGTGCCAAAGAGCAATTGTATAAGGGTCCTCCTCCAAACCTTGTCTTAGCAGCTGTTTGCCAAAACATTCTACAGACATAACTTAACCAAAAATCATAATGTCTTTGGCTTGAGAAAATTACAAGATTTGTTCATTGGGAAAGTTATACATTTTCCATGAGTCAATGCAGAGAAATTACCAGGGGCTTCTTCACATCTGTTCAGTGAAAATCTTCTGCTGCAATGCACCAATTTTTAATTGGAAAGGAAGCACTGAAGAAAGTACATTTTAAACGAAATAAGGAAGCACCACTTTGTATACAATTTTTAGGGAGGTATAATTAGCATAAAAAGAAGACAATGCTCCTGTTAGATACTTTGCAAGTTCCCATTCTATCACAGTGCAAGCAGGAAGAAAGTCACCATGTTAAGTCTCTATTATTTAGCATGATTCTTTGGTGCAAGTTCACTCAAATATTCTCCTCCTTTATTTGCACTGCAGATCTCTCTCTCTTTACCTATTCTGTACACATCCCACATGCAGAATTGCAGAGTAACAGCAGAGATACTCCAGAGAAGAGATCTACCCTGAGAATTGGAGAGGAGAATTTTGTCTGGAGGCTCTATTCTGACTCTTAATCCTTATGGGCCACTTTGTGCCTTTGGTACCCTGAAGCTTGCTGGAGGGGGCAGCTCTACAACCATAATTCCCAGGAGGAATTCTAGCTGACTGAGGCATGGCACCAAAAAAACTGACTCTGGAAAGATTGCCAGACCAATGTTTGTATTGAACATAATTTCTTGTTACTGAATCCATCTTTATCCTTCTGCTGTGCCACAGTCACATCTCATCAAATGCATTCATTTCACACATATATTTTGTAAAGATTATATCAGTGGTTCTCAAACTGTGGTTTGGGACCCCAAAGTGGGTTGGGATCCCATTTTAATGGGGTTGCCAGGGCTGATATTAGACTCGCTGGGCCCCAGAGCTGAAGCTCGAGCCCTACCACCCAGGGCTGAAGCCTGAGACCCACCGCCCGGGGTTACAATTGAAGCCTGAGACCCACCCAGGGCAGTGGGACTCAGGCTTTGGTTTCCATCCCCACTCCTCGGGTCATGTAGTAATTTTTGTTGTCAGAAGGGGGTAGCAGTGCAATGAAGTTTGAGAACCGCCGGATTACATTGAAATGCTGCCAGAATTGGTGTCTGAGTCCCCATCCTATTCTAAACACAGCACACAAACATTGGCTTAGTGGCCAGAACTCTCCTCCCCAGCCTTCCGTTTTCCTCCTTTCTTAGTTTAAGAACAATAAACCTCAGCCTAAACTTCCTCCTGAGCTAGGCTATTCCTAGAGTTCTCCCAGTGGCAATCCCTCTGTCCCAACCCTAGTTCCTTCTGCCCTACAGAGAGACTCTCGAGGGGACTGATTTACTATCTTGTTACTACATTTTTATGCCAGTGTGAATTTAACAATGGCATGTGGGTAGAAAGGAGTAGTTTTAAATTATTGGACACCAAGTAATTTTATTTTAAAATTAATTAAAATGTTTAGTCCATCAAAACAAGAAATGGTGGGCCTGCTCTCCTTAATTGTTTCTTTTACTGCCAACTCAGGGGTGTGACTCCCACTATTTTGGAACATAAGAATGGCCATGGCCAGACCAACAGTCTATCTAGTCTAGTATCTTGTCTAGTGCCAGATGCTTTCAAGGAACTGAGACATCTGGTCACCCTAACTGGGAGTGTAGCAAGGAGCCCAAAAAAGCTGAATAGGGTTTGGCTGTGTTACAAACTGCAAGTTGACCAGTATGTTGCAGCCAGATTTCCCCACTGACCCAGCGGTGGACCACTCCGCCACTGTTTGGGCCCTGGAGTGGGACAGAGTGGAGTGGGTGGGCCTGCGTCCCCCCTACTCTCTGCCACCCTACCCCTGGGAGTGGCAGACTCCCCATCTTTAGGCCAAGAGGCCTGCATTGGTTTGGCACCCACCCAAGCTAGGACGCCAGATGATATGGCTGGCTCTCTCGCCAGAGAACTAATCCCCCCCTAGATTGCTGTGTTGCTCTACCTAACCGTAGGCCAGAACCGTTACCTGATGCTGCCCCACTCTGATTGAGGGTCCCAGGCAGACAGATGCCCTACTGCTCTGCTTGACTGCTTGCCAGAGCCTTTAACTGATTACGCTCCTGCCCTGATTGAGGGCACCGAGCCTATAGACTTACTGCTACACTGCCCGACTGTGGGCCAGAAGCATTAACTGTGTGCTGTCCCTCTCTGGCTAAGAGCCAAGGCTCACAGACCCAATTGCTGCCCGGCCTGGACTGAAGGTGTGGACCTATTAACTGTCGGCTAATTCCTGTGCTGAACGGAGTCACTATGGGAGCATTGCAGTGAAAGGGCGGGGTCTCCCTCCCTGATGGACAGGAAGAGAATCATAGAAGATTAGGGTTGGAAGAGGCCGCAGGAGGTCATCTAGTCCAATCCCCTGCTCAAAGTAGGACCAACACCAACTAAATCATCCCAGCCAGGGCTTTGTCAAGCTGGGCCTTAAAAACCTCTAAGGATGGAGATTCCACCACCTCCCTTGGTAACCCATTCCAGTGCTTCACCACCCTCCTAGTGAAATAGTGTTTCCTAATATCCAGCCTAGACCTCCCCCACTGCAACTTGAGACCATGGCTTCTTGTTCTGTCATCTGCCACCACTGAGAACAGCCGAGCTCCATCCTCTTTGGAACTCCCCTTCAGGTAGTTGAAGGCTGCTATCAAACCTCCTCTCACTCTTCTCTTCTGCAGACTAAATAATCCCAGTTCCCTCAGCCTCTCCTCATGAATCATGTGCTCCAGCCCCCTAGTCATTTTCGTTGCCCGTCACTGGACTCTCTCTAATTTGTCCACAGCAGCCACCTTACAGTTCTCAAAAAAGTATTTTTAAAATAATTCTTAGAGTGTCTTTAGCTTATTAGTTATTAAATAAGATGTTGATTCTTCATAACAATTTTTGGAAAGATGATTCTTGTTTTCCTGAGCTGACTGAGGGAGTTGATTGAGCACTGGCAATAATTAATGTCTGGTTAATATAAATAATCTATACTTAAATAATTTCTTACATTAGTAATTTGATTAGCAAGGTCATTAGATTCCATGCTGGTACATAATTTTTTAACCATTTACATAGCAATCATATTAGGAAATCATATTGGGAGATTTGCATTTAGTTAAGATACTTGCAAGTATGCAAAGGGGTTTGTCATTTCAACATTTAAGAAACATTTCCTATTACACATTTTTTTCAGGAGTTTTAAAGACACAAGCAGAGATTTTTCTATAAAAGAAAAGGGGGTGGAGGGGAATGGTATAGTCCACTTTACCACCTAGATTTATTGTTCTGATAAGACTTTCCTGTTTCCTACCTTTCTTTTTAAAGTATACTGCATAAAGAACATCCTCACATTTTTTCCAATTTGATCAGGTCTTTACTTAAGCCATGACTGTTTTGCATGCTCTGTATTCCTAATATTAGGATTACGTTTGCACCACACTTATATCTTGTGTAAGAGGGAGGTGCCTGTTCTAGATAAGACATTTTTTTGGGTTGTCTGTTGACCCAAGCTCCTTAGAGTTACAACCTTTTTGTTATAGCAATTAAATATTTTGTACAAAACACTCATTTTAATAACAATACATCTTTCAAACATAGCACAAAAGAAAACAGTATAAAGTTAAAGCAAGGTAAAGTTTAAAATGCAGCTTTCCTGAGTTTCTGTAACACTGTTGGGGTACTAAACATGGTTTTATGGCTAAGGAGGGGTTATCTTCCTGGCATTTGCTTTTCTTTAGGGTGACAGATGCAGAAGTCTCCTGGAATTTCTTTGATTAGCCTGAACATTTTTCTTATAATCACATGCAAGAAGTTAATAGATTTTGGAAGAAAATGATAGTGTCTATGTTAAATAAACCATTTGATGGTGTTGTTTGAATCCAATATATTGGAGGCTGCCAGAAGATGGTACTGTGGTTTCTCTATGTCTAAGAGCAAACTCTCAAGGAAGATGGGAGGGTCAAAGTAGGGAAACTGCCGAAAGCAGGAATAGCTACCACTTCTCTGTGTAAATATGCATGTAATTCTAGTAAGACCTGGGAACAGCACTTTGTGCTGTTAGATTGGCCAAACCCCATGAAACTCATTTAGTTTAATGTTGGGAGGAGGGATCGCTCAGCGGTTTGAGCATTAGCCTGCTAAACCCAGTGTTGTGAGTTCAGCCCTTGAGGGGGCAATTTAGGGATCTGGGGCAAAAATCTGTCTGGGGATGGGTCCTGCTTTGAGCAAGCAGTTGGACTAGATGACCTTCTGAGGGGTCCCTTCCAATCCTGATATTCTATGAACTTGAAACTCACAAAAGGTTTGTCCAATGAACCTGAGCTGATCAATCAACATATTTTACACCAAAACCTTGGCAAGTTTGTTTTTTTTTTAAAAGCCCACAAAACCAGGTGAATGTTGGCAGCATTGACTGGGTTATATGTTGAGTTTGGGGCTCATTTGAACCCAGGAACTCCAAGTGAAATACATGGGCTGCAAACACACAAGGACCAAAGAAAACGTGCACATGAACTCACTGTGATTTTTGCACAGCTGCCTTGCTTCTATCGTGGAGTGAATAGCCCCAAAGCTGACACTCTCCCAGTGCCATTCCTGCTATACCTATTCCCTTGCAGCTTGAGCCAACCTGCCTACTTTCCATTCCTGAAAACATCCCTGTTTATAAAACTGCAGTTCTGTTAGACAGCCCAAAGAATAGTGCACAGATGTTCAGTTAACAAAGGAATGTTTAATTCTTATTGCAACATAATGACTTTGCATGGGGTAACTAATACAAAGCAGACAGCAAGAGGGTATCTGAACCCTTCCTAAGCAAACATTATTTCTCACTTCTCATGCAGAGAAAGGACTTATCAGTAAACAACTTTACAGCACTGGCTGAATATAGGCATTGTATTATACCAAACCCATTCCCAATCAAAGGCTGGAGATGGAGTGACCTGCACTGCAAATGAACTGAAGCAATAACTTCCCCAGTAATTTCAAATGAATTGTGTAAACAGTGGATGGCTCACTTAATTAGAACAATCTGGGAAAAGGACTGCAAGAGGCTGGCTTAGTTTTCATACTATTTTCTGCCATGTTCATTAACTGGATTCTTCTGTCAATTATCATCTTAATTTTCCTTTGATCTAAATTAATGCTGACTGAATCTTCTTATTTTTGCACCTTCTTAATTTGTTATTCCTTAATCATATCAAAACGTCCAATTGATTCAAATGATATTTTTCTTATCGACAGTAACTTCTCAGAGATCTACATTTTTATGCCCTCTAGTGATACCACTTCTCTAGCTAGAGAAGCAACTTTTTAGTTACTCGTTGTCTTTTTCTATGCACACTGTTTATAGAGCTGGTTAAAACTCAGGAATTTTTATTTGGGAGAAATTTTGAGTTTTCAGAATTTAGTTTAGTTCTGAATTAGAACAAAACTCAAATGTTTTGAAATGTTTCGCAAACCAGAAATCTAAACAAAAAAATTGTTTCAAAACCATGGACATATGGTGATTCAGAAACAAAACATGTTGGCTTGGACTGGCACTGCTGGCTGAAATTCACATTCTTGATATTAGCCATGCTTTTATAAGACATTCAGGTTCAACAAGCCATCAATTTTTCCATGAAACTGTTTTATCAGAAAATTTCCAACCAGCGCTAATTATTTATAGCTATTGTGATGGTGTTTTTAAAAGCTCATCATCAATATTGTACTTAGGCCCAAATTTAACAAATATTGAATCGGCAACCAATGCATGGTGTAGAAGCTTACAACACAACGGCAATATGTAAATTTTCACTGGTCACTTGGGGAGAAATTCACTGCTGTGCAGAGGGCCAGCACAAGTAATGTCCACCATTTAAGTCCCCTTATCTGCTCATATCAGTATTTAACTTGGACTTCAGTGATTCAGAGGCCATGTGAGTTTCACCATTGAGTTGTAATCCTGCTCCTACTGAAGTAAGTTGAAAGAGTCCTATTGACTTGAACAGAGAAGGATACTTGTTTACCAAACGTACCAAACTTCTGAACCCCAGTGTGCTTCATGTCCCATTCTGCTCTTGCTCCAGGAAGTCAATCCACTTAGTGCCTTTATTTTAAGGGTTATCCTTCCTTCTACTTTGGGTATTTTTCCCTTGCCTCCTATACAGTCTGCCTTCAACTATTGTTGTTGTTTTGGATACTGTTAATACCTTCCACTCATCCGACCATTTCTCATATTTGAAAAGTATATTGGCTTATAGTTGCAAAGACTTCTATCTATTATGAATGATACAAATTGTCTTCCTTATGAATAATTCTTTGAGGGATACATCATAATACTGAAGGCTTTTCCTTCTCTTTTCCTTCCAGTCTTTTGTGGGTTTAGTGATCACCCTTGATATTACAGAAATCAAATATTCTCCTTTGTCTATATCATCAATTATGACTCCTCCATAATGTAATTTTTTAGCCTTGAGATATCATTAGAATTCAATGCGGATCAGAGAGGTCTCCAAGGGAATGCTTCATTATGTACTATCCACTAATCGTTCGAGCATGTCATCATTGAATTATGTTTCTGTTTTCTTTCTAAGTTATAAAAGCAAAATGATCTACATCCCATCTACCTTTTGGTCTGAATCACACTTTACCTCAGCAGGCCACCACAAAACTAAAATGAAAATTGGATCAGAAACACAGTCTTCATGCTTCTCTAAGTAGGCTGGGGGAGGTATTCAGCACAGATATATTTTTGGACATAGTGTACCAAGAGGTGAAAGTAATTTAAGGGCCAGAGTTCTGAGCAAGGTGTGTGTGTGTGTGGATGGGGGCCTGTAAATCCCCAGCCCTTAAAATCGCTGCCAGAGCCCGAGGGCTCCTGGTCACCACTGCTACCCCAGGGCTCTGGCAGCGATTTTAAGGGCCTGGGACTCTGGCTGTGGTAGCAGCAGCTGGGAGCCCAGTCCCTTTAAATTACCACCGGAGCCCCAGGGCTCCTGGCCACCGCTGCTACCCCAGGGGGCAGCTTCCACAGGCCAGCAATTTGAAAGGGTCCTGGGCTCCTGGCAATGGCCAGAGCCCCAGCCCTTTAAATCACCACCAGAGGCCTGCTTCCAGGAGCTCCGGGCCCTTTAAAATGTTGTCAGAGTCCTGGGGCTCCCAGCCCCTGCCGCCACCACTACCTCAGGGCTCCAACAGTAGGGCTCTGGCAGCGATTTAAATGCCAGGGGCTCCGGTTGCTGCTGAGAGCCCAGGACCTTTTTAAATTGTTGGCCTGTGGAAGCTGCCCCCTTCTGGTACGGTTGGCTGTGTAGGGCTCTTGCTGTACAGTACCAGCTTACTTTCACCTTTGAGTGTACCTTTTAAAAATTCCTTCCTTCCCCACACTGTGAAAGTCTCTTCCTTATGGAATTGTCCTTTAAAATTGAAATGACAAAGCATTCCTGGCTAAATTTGGTGGCCTGCTGTAGTGTTGTGGTCACCTGCTCCTGCCCTGAAGGGCTTGAAATCAGCCCTGGGACAGGGCTGAGGCTGCGTGAGGGCTGCTGCTAAGAAGAGCAGCAAGCCTCGGCTAACTGGGGAAACAGCCACAGCTGGGGCCATGCCCCAATCAGACTGTAGCTGGCCTTATAAAGACCAGGGAAGCCAGGTGCTAAAGATGACTCTCCCTCTAGCTTCTGAGGGAGAAGGGCCTGGCTGCCTAGAAGCTGAGGAAGGTACTGAGAGTGGAGCAGGGCTGGGAAAAGGCTAAAGGAGCTGGGGAGCTCCAGCCTGGAGAACCTTCAGGCTGCAGGCATTGATAAAGGCCAGGACAGGTATTGGGGCTACAGAGGGGTAGCCTGCAGTAGGCAAAGGCAGCAGGTCCAACCCCCTCTTTGCCAGTGATGAATGCTTTGTACACTGCAGTCTGCCCCAGTGAACGGGGGTGAGATGGGGACTAGGCAGTAGCCATATACTGAGGCAAGGTGGGGGTTCCCCTGGAAGTGGGGAGACCCAGAGACTGTGGGATTACTGCCAGGCGGCAACACCCCAGTGGAAAAGGGGCACCGGGGTCCGGGAGGGACATGGGGGCCCAGCAGTAGCGAGACACCAGCCGACAGAGGGCGCTCTGGAGGCTGGAAGCTAATTCCCTGAGAGACCAGCAGAAGGTGCTGCAGGGGTGAGTCTCACATTGTTACACTTGTGTTATCCATCAAATCAGACTAGATTATCATAATACAATAGTCCCTTGTGGACTTAAATTCCATGAATAACCTTTTAATGACTTTTTTTAATGATCTGATAAAATGTAATGGAAAATTCTCTCTTCTATGGAATAGTTTAAAAAAATAGAAAGTTTATCATATTCTACTAAATGCTATCGATTTTCAGAGTTAATTTCTATAGAACCCCAGTAAATTTCTATAAGCCATAGTTTTTTCAGCCCTACTTCAAGGTCTTAAATTGGACATAAGTGGTGCAGGCCTTCAACACAGCATTGCATTTCACTCTTAGTTTATTTATTTATTAAAGATAAAGAGAATTGTTGAGCATCACATTTTCTTACATGAATATTAAAGGAGATGGTGACAAATATATTTCTTAGTTTGAGCTTAAAAAAAATACATGAGTTGAATCTTGTCTGTCAGTAAACAGCAAAGTGTACTGAGTCCAGGGAACATGTAGTTGAACTGACACATGGACTTTGAGATCTATCCATGAAAAGCACAAAGAAAGAGCAAGGTATTATCATCAATTGTTATTTCCATCCACAGAGAAAAAAGACTATACTCCCCCCTCTCACTTTAGAGCAAGGAGAGCAAGAAATAACAACAGCTCAGCATGCATGAAGGAGCCCAGCGTGTGTCTGTTCTGCCGAGCATGGTGGAGCAACTTGGAGACAGCCAGAGTTCTTAAATATTTAATAAATGCAGTGGCCATGGAAACAAAGGCATCAAAGTTTTATGTACACCGTGCCTTAAAGAAAACCTTCATTTTTAAAATAAGGACATTTTCCTTCTAACTGAAGTTGAACTAACAACAACAGTGAGTGGGCTGCTTGTCAGCAAATGTCTAGTGAAGAAGCTTGAGGCCTTTAGCGCCCTGTATTTGACTCGTGATCTGCTTCTGCTTTTCTGGTAGTTTTACCACAGAGTAGCTTCACTGGGCCTGATTCTCACAATCATTGTACAAAGTGGATCTAACATGCTAAAATATCACTCACGTAGCATTTCATACCAGCATGGCACACAGTGTTAAGTGACTACATATGGTGCAAAGGAAATCAGCTCCAGTGACTTCATTGGAGTTACTCATAAGCTACACCACTCTGAGTTCAGAATTAGTCCCTCTGTCTCACATACAGCCCTGAAAGTGTTCATTAGGTTTTCAGTGCCATGCAAGCCTCAGGGAAAAAACAACAAAACAATAAGTCAGTCACCAGGATTATCAAACTGCTGCAAGCAAAAAGCCACTGCAGCTTGAAACCCTTTGTTCAGTTACCAAGATTCCTGTCATTGTTTGTATTTGCAGCATTATGACCAGGCTTTTCCTTCTCACACTCATAGTATGGAGACGCAAACCTGCATGGTAGCTCTTGCAGATGTTTTTCTTTATTATAAACTCTGCAGGCATGTAGGAAGGAGGTGGCAGCTGAAGTTGCTGTCACTCCACCTCCTGGGGAAAAAAAGTGAGAAGGCAACTACTGGTAACTTGCTCTAGCTCTATATGAATTTTTAGTGTTTCAAAGCTCTCACTGAGGAGTGAGCTCTTTAAGAATCAAGCACTGAACCCCAAATCTCCCTGAGTGAAATCCTGTCATCACTGCTTTCTCCCACAGCTTTCTCAGCTTCCCATGAGTGATATCCTGTCCAACTAAATCATGTATTGGCAACAAAATACATCTCCTCCTTGTTGTCTGCTTTACTGTCTAAGTTGGGATATCCAAAATTTGACCAAGTTTATTATTTCCCCAGGTGTCTCTGCAAAGGCCATGCAGTGCTTTATGTATACCTCTTTGACGAACAAACGGTTCAGTGATATTATTTGTAGTAGGCACAGGGAGGGAAATATCTAGCACTCCTTGCCTAAATTTAGAAACGGTTGAGGGCAGGCATCAAAAGCCAAGTGAGGCTAAGTTATCATAGACCTTTCTCTGTTTGTGAGCAGAAGAGATATGCCCACCTTCTATTTTGCAGTCCAAAACAATGTGAAACTTTTCTGAATTGGTGGTTCGTTACTCATGGAACTCAGCGCTGGTTCTTTCAAATTCACAAACCATTCTAGCAAACTGGGGCCTGGTTTCACGTGACTCCGGGCTGTTTTATGTTTTTGCGTCTCTGCAGATAGTGCATCTCTGCTGCTCTTGCAGGTTTTAATGGTTTTAGAGCCTGATCCAAAACCTAAGTGATGGCAACAGAGATTTCCAGTTGACTTCAAGGGACTTGGAACTAAGCCTTTGTTTGAAAACTGGTGAAACTCTGCACTTGTGAGCTTTGCTTTGAGTCAAAACCTCAAAGGAGCATTGGCCTGTTAGACCCAGGGTTGTGAGTTCAATCCTTGAGGGGGCAATTTGGGGATTGGTCCTACTTTGAGCAGGGGGTTGGACTAGATGATCTCCTGAGATCCCTTCCAACCCTAATAATCTATGATTCTATGACAATAGCCAGTTTCTCCCCAGCTCTAGTGAGCAGCCTTGCCATAACACAAGAGTGTGTGTGTGTGTCTGTATTCACATATATCTTTGTGCATGTGCAGAGTGGGAGAAAAAGACACTTGCGGGAACCACAGATTTGAGTTTCAAGTGTTTAACAAATTAAAATAAATTCTTTTAATTAAGAAAAGTATTTTTAAAGTCTCTCAATTTGACAAGCCAAATTGCCACTGTTATGATTAGCATTCCAGAGCAGCTCTATGGCATAACTGGTCCCTAATTACAGGCTCAGAGTTATGAGCACTCACATTCTGCCTCTTTCCTCAACTTTCTATCCCCTATGGATTAATGTAAAGGCTTCGCCTCAGGCCTTTGTTCTCCCATGTAACATCCTAACCTTATCAGATTTTCTCATGCATATGTTTATTCTCACAGCCTTTCTTCATGTTTTCAGCTGTGGGAATTCCGGCCACCTGCAGTAACTCTAATTCAAATGACATGCTGTGATTATCAAACTATTGTTTTTCTCGCATTATCACTACATAACCCTCAAGCGAATGCAGCCCAACACACTGATGTTTTTTACTTCATTGAGAGGCTGCAAATAGCATAACTTCTTGCGAAAGCGACCAAAAACATGTCCCCGATGCAGCATCTTGACACACTACAGCATTTCTGCCTCAGTCTAATCCTTGAGCATCCTAAAGAAGAATCTTTGCTCAGACCCACTGCATCGAATAAGTGCCTCCAGTTTCTTAGTGAACTGTTTCTCGCTTTCCTTCCTTTTCTATCTGATTTTTCCCTTTAATGAGAGAGAGATCTCAGCTGTGATTTTTCCAAACTTTCCAAAACTGAGGAAAGATTCAGATTACATGATCTAGCTCAGAACCATCATTCATCTTAATCTTCACCCATTGAATTATACACTGGCATTTTAGTCAAGAGTGGGAAATGGTTTTCCTGTGGTTACAAGCCCTGTTCCCATTTCTGGATCTTTATTTAATTTTCTTATGGAGAAAGGCCCACACCAAAACTCCAGCTCTGAGGTGTCTGAATTTTCCAAACGATCCCTATGTTTAGAATGGGTGTGACCTGAAAGCCCTAATCTTAATACATACACCCAGGTCTGAGACATTTAAAAGCAGATTGAAATGTACCTTGAGCCCATCTCAGTTTGTATGTAGCCCTTTCACTTTTGCCAGAGAGATTTTTCTCTTCTTGGTCTCTTACTTGAGGGGATGAGTCACTGCAAATCTACATTTCTCCTTCCTTAAAAATGCTGCCGTATGTTGTCATGTTACAGCCGATTGTTATGTAGGACACCTTAAAATTAGAGATGTATCAGTCATAACATACCCACAATCCTAAAAGTAACTTTGTCCATTAGTTATTTATCATAGGATGAGAATTATCCTGCACAATGTCAGCAACTAAAATCTTCTGGGATAGTTTGGTTTTTAAAATATATATTATAAAAGTTTTCTCCTGAAAAATTTGCTGCCAGGAGCAAATGTTTAAATGGGTCTTGACTGGATGCTGAGCCTGTGCCGAGGGCTTGTTTCCACTGAAACAGTTAGCTCAGTTTAGTACGTTTGCGTTACATCACTCATGTTAGCCTAGCTTGAGCAACCACATGAAATACCCCCTGAGCTATAAAGAGTGACTGAAATAACAGCTGATGAGTTGTTGTAACTCGAGTTCCCACATCCCCACTGGATCACTAGGTCAAGCTTCATGAGCTCTTGAACTTCACCCCACAGCCTGGACAGGTCGGCTAGCTCAAGATTAAAGTACCACTTGACTCAAGCTAGAGATCTGCATGTGTGGACAAAAGTCGGGTTAGGCTCAACACGAGAGTTATAGCATAAGCTAACAATGCTGTGAAGACAAGCTCACATGCAACCATCAGAAGCAGACAGCTACACCCAACCAGACGAGTTAGAAATTGCTGTAGCAGGGCCTTAGTTTCTTCCTAATCAGTTTAGTTTTGGGTAAAATTCACCCCTGTGCAAAGGGCCAGCACTATGCTTATATCAGCCAATTACCACCCCTCCTCCTTCCCCCCCCATTACACAATACAGCAATGCTTGTGCTGTAAAGAGTCTGAATATTTTGTGTCATTTGTTTATCTTTTAAGTATGGAAATGTTTTCCTTAGGCTTCATAAGAACTGTTAGAATTTTAAAGTGATAAAAATCTATAAAATGTTTCCTTTCCTTTAAAATGTTGTTCTTTAAAAAAATAAACATCCATAATAAGCATTTCAGCAGCTGACTCTGACTGTGGAGTCCAAATCATTTGTAACCACAGGTGTAAGGAAGCATCTTGAATAGTTTCTTTAGATTTACTCAAAGAGAGCCCGATTCTGTTGCCCTTGCACTGGGCAGTACATCACTCATTGAAAGCAATGGGACTATTTGACAGTACGATACTACCATATGCAAACCATGGTTCTGGCCCTAGACAGACAGTGCTTGGCCAAGTTTACATCCTAGCTCTTATGCTCTAGCCCAGGGGTCGGCAACCTTTCAGAAGTGCTGTGCCGAGTTTTCATTTATTCACTCTAATTTAAGGTTTTGCATGTCAGTAATACATTTTAACATTTTTAGAAGGTCTCTTTCTATAAGTCTATAATATATAATTAAACGATTGTTGTATGTAAAGTAAATAAGGTTTTTAAAATGTTTAAGAAGCTTCATTTCAAATTAAATTAAAATGCGGAGCCCCCCAGACCGGTGGCCAGGACCCGGGCAGTGTGAGTTCCACTGAAAATCAGCTCATGTGTTACCTTTGGCACACATGCCATAGGTTGCCTATCCCTGCACTAGCCCATGGTTGTTTTCATTATCTATCACCTCTCCCTTCCAGCTACAGCCTGATACCCATCCCACTTCCTTATTCTTCCCCTCTTCCTGTATCCTGAACATAAGGATCATTTCTTTCTAGCAAGCAGTGAGCCTCCTCCTCCTTGCCTGCCGAGCTTCACCTGTTAACTGGCCTCTTCCACATGTTTCCACTCTCCACCATGCCAGGAATTCCCAATGCTGACCAGCTGAGCCATCTACTGCCTGGGAATTCCCTGTCTGAGGCAAGGGGCGGGAGCCAGCAACAGGAGTAGGGGCAAGCCAGAACAGGGAACCACCATCAGATCTGCTCACTCACACTTGCTCTGTCCAGGAACCCAAAAAGGCCCTTTCCCCCTGGCAAACTCAGTCAAGCCCACTCCCCTGGCCTCAAGAAAAGTGGCTATCCCCAATGTGTAGAACACTCATGGACTGGCTGGCAACCTAAGTGTTAAATGCCTTAATAAACCGAGGGGTGTCTGCCAACACAGGCAGAACCAAGAACTACTCACCGACTGTTTTAGTCTTTGGAAGGAGATATTGACAAGATACAGATAACACCACATGGAGATGAGTGAAACCACAATATGATTACTCTCCTTAGAGTGGAGTGAAATAACCAGAAGATGCAGTTTTTAGGATCTCAGTGTGGTAGCCAAAGATTTCAGTTTTCCTTATTTGAACCATACTGTTTGCCTTCTGCTGAGTGTTTAACCAATGGATGGAATATTTATGTAATAAAAAGCCAAGGGAAAGAACAAGCAGAAGCATCTGACGTATTTGAATCTATTTTTCTATTTCCGCTTGGCTACAAAGTTCCTGAAATGTGTGACTGCCCTGCAGGGAATGTGTCATTTTTTATGTGGGTGTTCCAAGTTATTTCCCCTGTGTAAAGGAAGAAATGATTATTAAGATTAATGATGATAAGAATAAAAGAATCAGATTCCTGTTATTGAGGAAGAAAATGTCCAACTGCCAGATCTGATAAAGTGTTATTCTATAAATGTCTGACCATGGCACATCTGTAATGGAAGTAGATGTTGATCGTAAAGAGCTCAGTTAGGTGGGAATGTCTGAGAAAAAGATTATGCAATAGCCAACAAAAGCTTCAGTCAAAGCCACATGCAACTGCAGGGAATGAGCTAAAAATAAGTCATGCTCACAATGCAAGAAATTTTCAGCAAGAGAGTTGGTAAAGAAGGGGGAAATGTAACAATTTCCTACACACTTGGATTTCCTGAATTAAACACTGCAGATGATTCCAACTTTGTACAATGGCAATTCCATTAACTAGTCCCCATCTGCACTATGGAAATGGCTCTTTGCTGGCATCTGTTGACATCAATGGGTCCACCTTCAGCTAGTGTTGAGCATAGGTAGAGCCCTTCATTTTCAGTTTTTATTTTATTTATTTTTTCCTGGGAATTTATCAGTGTTTATTACCACAACAAACAGGTGAATATCACTGCAAAAACTATTATTAATTTTTCTGGGTAAATATCAAGGTTTATTTTGGTGGATGGAAAGATGGAGGGAAAGTATTCAGTAGACATGCTTTGAATTCTGTTCATCAATGTGGTTTGCTGCAGAACTAGAACAGAATTCAAAACACAATTTCACCTCTGAGTTTAAGAAAATAATCTCTCTAATCCCCAAATAAAACTTTTCATTTGAACAAACAGTTCACTGTTGTAGTCTTAGGACTATTAGCCTATAAATATTTACATTTAATAATTGGGTCATGCCATTTGCAGCACAAACACTCAACTTCATCCTTTTCTCCTGTTTCTGTTTTTCTAAAACTTTTGAAAACTTTGTGTTCTGAAATGTATTCTCATACAGATTTTCATTTTCCTTCCATTTTAATGTATCAAATCTTTAAACTATTATCTGCTAACAGTTTGAAATGTGTCTGTGGTGGGCATGAGATTCATCAGTATGTTCAGCTGTGCACACACTTCAGAACTCACGTGCGTGTCTGTTTGTTTATTGTGTGTATCTTCTAGTCTAATACATAGCCTTACTTCAACAGGCAGCTTTGCGTATGCACACAGATGAGTGTATTATTGTAATACATATATCTCGTGCAATCTATTGTATTTTCCTAATAAAACATAATTTTTATATATTTGGATGATACAAAAGTAGTGCAAAAATTGAAAAAAATGAATAATACTTTTTGTAAAACATGGGAATTTTTCAGTAAAAATTGGTTTAAACTGAAAACAAAGGGGCTTAGGCGTAGGTTAGGCGGCAATTGCATCTAGCAGCTAGATCATTAGACTAGGAGCTAGGAGGCCTGGGTTCTGATCTGCTGAGTGATTATGGACAAGTCACTTCACCTCTGTTTTCCCTCCCAGTGTTATTCTGTCTTGTCTATTTTTCAGAGTAAGGACTTCAGAGCAGAGACTGTCTCGCATTATGTGTTTGCGCAGAGCCTATCATAATGGGCCCTCGTTCAGAGCTGGGACCTCAAGGCACTGATGGAAACAAACAATAGTAATAACAGACAAAACAAAACCATTTCCAGCACCATCACAGGCAGTGTGACTGGGGTCATGGATTCTCTGGCTGGTTTTGTAGTAGTGCTTGGATAAGTCTGTGCTGTTTTAAACAAGGCCAGCTGCTAACAGTTCACAAGGGATGCTATGCTGGCTGGAGATCAAAGGCGTGGGCTCCATGGGTGCTCCAGCCCTGGAGCACCCACAGGGAAAAAATGGTGGGTGCGCAGCCCCTCTATCAGCTCCCCCACCAGTGCCTCCGACGGGCTGGTGGCCCTGTGGATCAGCACCTCCCCCTCTCTCCCCTCTGTTTCACGGCATGCTCGAGGCTGGGAGAGAGAGGGAGAAGCGAGGACGCAGTGCACTCAGGGGAGGGGGCGGAACTGGGCAGGCAGAGGCAGGATGGGGATAGGGCCTTAGGGGATGGGGTGGAGTGGGGGCAGGGCTTGGGACAGTGCCGGGGGTCAAGCACCCCGGAAAGTCAGCATCTGTGCTGAAGGTTTTAGGAACACAGCATGATCCAGCCACAGCCTCTGTGCCAGGGATGGATAGAGAATGGAGCTGGTCACTCCATCTCTGCACCAGCTAAGAACTTTGCCACACCAGGGGAATTCTTAGCTGGGAAGATCCAGCAGCCTTTCAGCCTCTAAATCATGTCTGAAAGGAGCAAAGGGATCAGAATGCACAAGAGAATCTGGCTCAGTGATTCATCTAAAGCGTCAGTCATGTTCTCACAACAATGATGAAGAGAGTTTTGTCCCATATACACTTGCAGTTATACCATTTTTGACATCATGGTAGAAACATGGCCTCAGCAGTTCAGTGTGGAATGAAACACCCTGTTCTCACTTAGTTATGCATTTACAACACTTGCTGGAATTTTTCCCACTCCTCTAAACTAGCTATAAACAAAGCTATTGGGTTTATCTTGCTGATTTATAAACAATGTTTATACACAGATGGATGGCGAGGGATGAGAGCTTGCTGGTCCATCTGGGGCTTTTCCTACTGCTTCACAGGCTGATTAAATATGCCCTCTGTCCTATTTTACTGTTATTTGACCATACCACCTGTCAAGATGTTTTTAAAAAATAGAAATAGATTCTTTTGCAGCCTAGTTGAATTGAGAAAATCCATCAGGCTGGTGGCCAATGCTTTCAACATTGTTTTAAAATGGCAATGCCGAAGAGGCAAGGAAGAAGAAAGAGACAGTGTCGTCTATGCTGAATGCACACACAGAGGCTACATAGCTGGAAAATGATGTCCATCACCCTGAGAGTGTACAGAATTTTCAAAAGAATTCAACTCCTGTTTAGGCACCTAAATGTCAGATTTTCAAAGCTTCCAACAGCTCCCATGGTGATACTTAGAGCCAGACTTTCAAAAAGCTCAGCACCCAAAACGCTGATCTGTTTGAAAAACTGGCAACGATGGAAGCAAATGCCACATGATAATAAAAGCCTCAGTCAAGCCTTTTCTTATCAAGGGAGTTATTTGCAGTTTGGTCTCGCTCTGCTATGACGTACATTATTTATTTAAATGGTAAACATCCATATGTGAGCTAGTAAATTAAAAGCTAAAGCAAAAAAAATGTTTCCAAGTTATACCTCTGCCCATATGCACCTTAAGAGGATTCTGCCATCACTCATGCATGTGAGTAACTTACTCATAGTAGTCCCATTGGCTTTAAGCTATAAGTGCTGTGATATCCTGCAAGACAAGGTAGATAAGGACACATTTTTTATTGGCCCAGCTTCTGTTGGTGAGTGAGACAAGTTTTGTGTAAACTCTATGTAAGCGCTAAAGCATGTCGCTCTCACTCAGAGAAGTTGGTTCAATAAAAGATATTACCTCTCCCACCATGTCTCTCTAATAACCTTGGACTGACATGGCTTCAACAACATTCAAATCCTCTGGCAGATTTCTGACAAGCATTTTGCCTAATGGTCAACAGCTGGTTTTCATAGTATGGGGATCTGCTTAAACTGGGGATGAAAATGAACTCTGGTCTAGAGAATTAACAGTCCTTTTATTTTTGTAAAGTGCTCCGGGATTTAGGTATTAGATAAACACAATGCTCTTTTATTTTTTTCTATTTCACTTTGCATCTCCAGAACAGAGAAACAAAGTCTGTGTCAGGTTCTTGCTCTTTATTTGAAAAACTTTAGTCAAGTACCATGCCATTAAGTGCCATGTGGGCTGAAGAGAAGAAGAGCAGAATGTTATCTCCTACTAAATCACTGATTGCCTTTCTGTAAGTCACTGCTCACTTTGACTTGTTTCAGTTTACTCATCTACAAACTGGAGATAATACTTGCCTACCTCACAGGTGTGGTATAAAGATGAATACTTGAGGCATGTAGAGCACTTTGACAGCCTCTGATGAAAGCTGTTATATAATTTGTGGCAAAGCTCCAACCAGGTGGATTATGCTAGCCTCAAAGTCTCACTGTGACCTTCCACGTAGCCCTTCTTTCTCTAAGGGCAAGGGTCATAGCCTACTGAGCCATTTTCATCATAAGCCATCAAGGGAGGTGGGAAGAAGCAACCATCCCTCACACAGTCTCTCTTGCTTCACAGTCACTGTGAGTAATAGGAGGAGGGAATCCAGACCCTTCCTCCACTTTGGGTTCCAGCCCTGGGACCCTAACAGCAGCAACTCTTAGTAGCTGACTTTGAAACAGGACAGTACAATTCCCTGGACCCATTCCCCACATCAGCCCACGCCTCCATCTACTCCACCTTTACCTCAGGATCTCCTCACCTGTGCCAGATAGGGTTTGTGCTGCCTAGTTTCTCCAACAGCACAACTTCTTCCTACCACATCTAACTAACTGGGAGGCTTTTAACTAATTTCAGCAAACTCCTGATTAACTTCAGGTGTCCCAATCAACCTAGGTGTCTTCACTGCTTTCTGGAAGGATCTTAATTCGCCCCAGGTGTCTTAATTGACCTGGAGCAACTGCCATTTACTTACCCTAGTAACAGGGATTTGTTTAGCCTGGGGCTAATACATTTGTCTCCTACTACTTTCCTACAGCCATCTGGCCTTGCCCTCTCAACAAATTGTTATGAAAAAAAGATTTGGAGGCTAACTTGAGCATCCAGAAAGCTGGAGTAGCTGGCCTCCTGGGTGCTCTTCAATAACAGCTCCTGCATCAACCACCATCCCTCCAGGCCAGGTGCAGGGGATGGATTTGGAAAAGTTCAGCATGGCTGTGGCATCTCTATGAGTGGACAACCCTGTGCTACTAGAATAGCCCACTGTGGCAATGGGAGCTTGGTGTGATAGTGAGAGCAGCCCTGACTCTAAGAACAGAGCTACACTTAAAAAGCTGCTGCAGTGCAGCTGTGCCACAGCAGCTCTTTAGTAAAGATGCTACTACCCCAATGGAAGATGCTCTTAGGGTTAATCCACCTCCGTGAGAAGCAGTAGCTATGTTGACAGAAGAAGCTGTCCCACCAAGCTCCATAGCGCCATCTACAGCAGGGGTTAGGTTGTATAGCTACGCTGCTCAGGGGTGTGGCTTTTTCACCCCTTCTTCCCTTGCACCTCCACGTGGCATAGTTCTACCGATGAACGTTTGTAATGTTGACCTAGCCTAAGTAAGCCAGGCGCCACAGCCCAGGAAGTGCAGCACAACATATAACTTGGAATTTCTATTCTGAAAGCACAAATATCTAAGACACAGTGTACATTTTTTCCCAAGGAATGAAAAATAGAACATGACATTTATTCCACAGGTTGAGCTGTCAGATTAAGTCCACATGAGGTTTGCTCAGATTTCTATGGGAAATATAATATACATCCATAATGATATGTATACATAAATGACTTTATTGTCTAATTCCCATGAGAGGTAATGCCTGCTAATGCCGGACCCAGCCTAATCCTGCTTAGCTTATGAGATCTGGTGAGAGCCCAGCATGTTGTGGCATGGTTGTATACCACATGTCCACTAAGACAGAATTCTGACCCTGGATATGTGGAATAAGACTTTTATTTAAATCAGTGGAAGGCAGTCATGCACATCTAAGGGCAGAATTGGTCAGTCTCACTGCTCTGTTTTAAACATTTATCTTTCATTTGTAAACAAAGATTCTGCATATAATAGTAATATCCTGGGAAACCAAGTTTTAAAGCTGACTAAAGTACTGGTATTTTTATTTAATGTTTTTGTAATGTATTGCAGGATACTAAAATCTTTAGATAAGAAAACCTCCTATGAAGGATTCCAGAACATGCTTTAGAAATGGGAATACACTAAGGAGAATAATCTCAGTTGTGATAAATACTTCAAGGGGAATCTTTGAGTTACAAGAAGTTGGTCAACACGGAACCTACTACTTATTAGTGTACTATCTTCCACATTGTCTTTGTCACTATTTATGAGTCTGTAATTGGCCCTCTTTAACCAGTGGAGGTCAGCTGGGAGGGACTTTGTGGCTCCAAGTTGTAGGGCTGTGAGATCTGTGACTTGCCACTGAAGATTTGGAAAATCCTTGTAATCAGGATCAGTCATACATAAAGTCTGAACAGACAGGTTCATTTTGCCTAATTCTAAAGCCACTCAAATGTCAGACTGCAACATTATTGAGTTCATGTTTCACTTTGGAGAAAAAAAAAGGAGTGGGTCAGATGGGTCAGAGTAAAACATACAGTGAAACAAATTGGATGGATAATGGAGTAGACAGAAATAGCAAATACCGAGACATTAGAAATGGGTGGAGAAGAAGGAACAGAGATGTATAGAGGAAGAAATTCTGCTAAAGAAATTCATTGTATTCTGTGAGCACCCATCAGTACAAGCCTAGCTTTCTTATGGGGTTGATGAGAAGGGATTTTTTAATTTTTAAGGCCAAGTCTATGTGTAAGACGACCCCAGGGTGCAACCTGGAACTGGGGTCTCTCTGGAATTCTCACCAGCTGGCTCCCTTACTCATTGTGAGGCTGTGGCAAGCTGCAGACCTCTCCCAGTCCTCATAGACTCATAGACTTTAAGGTCTCCTGTACAATGCAGGCCACAGAATCTCACCCACCCACTCCTGTAACAAACTCCTGACCTATGTCTGAGCTATTGAAGTTTTGAACTTGTGGTTTAAAGATTTCAAGGTGCAGAGAATCCTCCAGCAAATGACCCATGCCCCACGGTGCAGAGGAAGGTGAAAACCCCCCAGGGCCTCTGCCAATTTGGAGGAAAATTCCTTCCCAACCCCAAATATGGTGATCAGCTAAACCCTGAGCATGTGGGAAAGACTCACCAGCCAGACACCCAGGAAAGAATTCTCTGTAGTAACTCAGATTGCATCCCATCCAACATCCCATCACAGACCACTGGGCATACTTATCTGCTGATAATCAAAGATCAGTTGCCAAAATTAAGCTCTCTCATCATACCATCCCTTCCATAAACTTATCAAGCTTAGTCTAGAAGCCAGATATGTCTTTTGCCTCCACTGCTCCCCTTGGAAGGCTGTTCCAGAACTTCACACCTCTAATGGTTAGAAACGTTCATCTAATTTCAAGTCTAAACTTCCTGATGGCCAGTTTATATCCATTTCTTCTTGTGTCCACAGTGGTACTGAGCTTAAATAATTCCTCTCCCTATCTGGTATTTATCCTTCTGATATATTTATAGAGAGCAATCATATCTCCCTTCAGCCTTCGTTTGGTTAGGCTAAACAAGCCAAGCTCTTTGAGTCTCCCTTCATAAGACAGTTTTTCCATTCCTCGAATCATCCTAGTAGCCCTTCTCTGTACTGTTCCAGTTTGAATTCATCCTTCTTAAACATGGGAGACCAGAACTGCACACAATATTCCAGATGAGGTCTCACCAGTGCCTTGTATAATGGTACTAACACCTCCTTATGTCTACTGGAAATACCTCTCCTGACATCCCAAGACCACCTTAGCTTTTTTCACAGCTATATCACATTGGCGGCTCATAGTCATCCTGTGATCAACCAATACTCCAAGGTCCTTCTCCTCCTCTGTTACTTCCAACTGATGCGTCCCCAGTTTATAACCAAAATTCTTATTATTAATCCCTAAATGCATGACCTTGCACTTTTCACTATTAAATTTCATCCTATTACTATTACTCCAGTTTACAAGGTAATCCAGATCTTCCTGTAGGGTATTCTGGTCCCTCTCTGTATTGGCAATACTTCCCAGCTTTGTGTCATCTGCAAAATTTATAAGCACTTTCCCATTCTTTGTGCCAAGGTCAGTAATAAAAAGATTAAATAAGATTGATCCTAAAACTGATCCCTGAGGAACTCCACTAGTAACCTCCTTCCAGCCTGACAGTTCAGCTTTCAGTATGACCTGTTGTAGTCTCCCCTTTAACCAGTTCCTTATCCACCTTTCAATTTTCATATTGATCCCTATCTTTTCCAATTTAGCTAATAATTCCCCATGTGGAACCGTATCAAATGGCTTACTGAAACTGAGGTAAATTAGATCCACCGTGTTTCCTTTGTCTAAAAAAAATCTGTTACCTTCTCAAAGAAGGAGATCAGGTTGATTTTGCACAATCTACCTTTTGTGAAACCATGTTGTATTTTGTCCTAATTACCATTGACCTCAATGTCCTTAACTACTTTCTCCTTCAAATTTTTTTCCAAGGCCTTACATACTACAGATGTCAAACTAACAGGCCTGTAGTTATCTGGATCACTTTTTTCCCTTTCTTAAAAATAGGAACTATGTTAGCAATTCTCCAGTCATATGGTACAGCCCCTGAGTTTACAGATTCACTAAAAATTCTTGCTAATGGGCTTGCAATTTCATGTGCCAGTTCCTTTAATATTCTTGAATGAAGATTATCTGGGCCCCCTGATTTAGTCCCATTAAGCTGTTCGAGTTTGGCTTCTACCTCGGATGTGGTAATATCTACCTTCATATCCTTATTCCCATTTGTCACTCTACCATTATCCCTAAGCTCCTCATTAGCCTCATTAAAGACTGAGGCAAAGTATTTGTTTAGATATTGGGCCATGCCTAAATTATCCTTAACCTCCACTCCATCTTCAGTGTTTAGCAGTCCCACTTCTTCTTTCTTTGGCTATAGAACCTTTTACTATTGGTTTTAATTCCCTTTGCAAGGTCCAACTCTACACAAGCATTTACACAGGCAGAGACACACCCAGCAGCAGTTACTTGAATGCCTTTGCCAGTCACTCAATAAAGAGGCTTCAGCCTCCAGCCTAGAACCCCAGAGATGAACCATCTTGCCCTGGTCAAAACCCTGACCAGTGCAAGTTTATTTTTCAGTCCACCCCTCCCTCAATGTGGAGAGGACAATGCACCAACTCCTGCTTCTGAGCCGATTTCCCTTTTGCACTTCAAACAACACACTCTTTTAGGTAAAAAATATAAAAGATGTGTATTAACTACAGAAAACAGATTCTAAGTGATTATAAGTAATAGCAAACAGATCAAAGTAGATTACTATAAGAAATAAAACAAAAACACAATCTAGGTTCTGTAAACTGGATGGGATTTGAATCAAGAAGCGTCTCACCCTATTAGATAGTACAAGCAGGTTGCAGCTTTCATATACACAGGCTGGAATTCTCCTGTCCTTCCTGGGACCCTATTCCAAAGTTCAGTCTTTGTTCCTAAAGTGTTTCCAGCTGTAAATCGTGAGAGGAGTGAGGCCAAGTGATGATGTCACTTCCCTCTTCTGATCTTCTGCCAGCTTGCTGGAAAGATCTTTTGCTTTGACATGAGTCAGACAGTCTCCATTGGGTATGTGCTATCTCTGATTTGTAGCAAGCAAAACAGTAGCCCTTTAGAAGACAAGGTAATAACTAACTTGATTTTAAATATTAAAATACTGTTCATGGTTCAGTAAAAATGCAAGTTGTTATAACTCAGATCCATTGGTCTGGAACTGCCAAATAACATAAGGAGCCTTGAAACAAAAATACTTTTTCACTGCAACTTGTTTTAGGAGTAAAAGCAAAACCCATGTAATGATACAATTTACTTCTTTGTTATTTAGTCATGCTAAATACACACTACAACTACAAAAAAAAAAACTAGATAAATTCATGGAAGATAGGCTATTAGCCAGGATGGGCAGGGATGATATCCCTAGCCTCTGTTTGCCAGAAACTGAGAATGAGCCACACGGGATGGATCCACGCCCGCCGACAGGGGTGGCAGCAAAGGGGGCAATCATCTGGGCAGGCCTCAAAGGCGATGCTGGAGGTGGGCGGGAAGGGTCAGCCACCCACCCTCCCCAGATGTCTGCTCGGGGCACTCGACCCAGCAGCCAACCCTGGCTGGGGAGAGGAAGGAGTGGGGTCAGAGCTGGAAGGAAAGAGGAGAAGCCAGAGCCTCTCCTCTTCCAGCCATGCTGCCAGGTGCAGCGCAGCATCTTCCCTGAGGCTCAGCTTCTCTAGGGACAGTGGCCAAGCAAGCCAGAGCCTTCCCCTCCCCCCGCTCTTCCCGGCATGCTCAGAGTTGGTTTCTGTCCCCAGAAGCTAATCCTGAGCAAGGTAGGGAGCGGTGAAAGCAGTAGCCCTCTCAACACAGGGTGGTATCGGTGGCGGCCAAGGCAGCCAGGCAGGTATGTGAAACCCCTGACTGTGCCAGAAGAGCATGCCCAGCAGCGCAGCTGGCAGCAGCTTGCTGGGCACCAACCAGCACAGGTGCAGCACTGCTCAAATGTCAGGTGGACCGCGTCCGCACAGGCTGGGGGCCCATTGACTGTTCTGTCCCAGGGACCAGAATTGCTGTCAGGAGGCCTGGATGGATCACTTGATGATTGCCTGTTCTGTTCATTCCCTCTGTATCATCTGGCATTGGCCACTGTCAGAAGACAGGATACTGGCCTACATGGACTTTTGGTCTGACCCAGTATGGCCGTTCTTATGTTCTATGTCTTATTGGTCCATAAAGAATGAATTGATACTGCAGCAGTCCTGTTGCACTGTAGTCTGTGGCTTTGATCAAAATCATGCGTTCTGGATGTCACTCTGTAGGCCTTGTCTCAGAAATAAATTATAGTAACAGCACAAATAGACAAATGGGTCAATATTACAGAGAAACTGAACAAAAATTGGACACAATTATTTTTTCTGTCTCCAGTGGAGGAGGAGTGCAGAGATTCACAGATACAGAAGTAAAGGGTTCTGTTATTGAACTGTGTAGAAATAAATATCAGATTAAAAGAAATAAAAATATTAGAAAGCTTCTCTTACTCATCTTAAAAGCATTGAAATTCCATAATCTCTTCTGCCATAATTCCAATTTGAGATGGGCTAGCTGAGTGCAGATAAATAAGAAGCAATATAAACCAGAAACCTAAATCAAGCCACACTATTCTAGAGGTCTGACAATGCTCTGCTACTACTACTATTATTACGGTAGTGCTTAGTACCCCAAACAGGAATTAGAGCCCATTGTACTAGGCAATGTTCAAGCAAACGTCATATAGACAGTCCCTATCTCTAGAAATCTTACAAGCTAGGTGTTAGACAATATGCAACAGGAAAATAAACAGACATATGGGAGGTAGGGATTGAACGACCAGGTTAAAGGTAGGTGGCATTACATAGGTCGTCAGTCTTGGTGGTCTCTGTAGTCAGAGGTGGTCTCCAATCTAACCAATGTCAGCTGTATCTTCTATTTTAAATTCTTATCACTTTTTCTATTGCATTTCCTGGTTCTGTGTGGAACCCAGAATAGGAAATGAAAAATTGCCAGGTGAAAAGCTATTCTTGGGAGATCTCCAGCTCAAACTTGCATACTCAGGAGGTTTAGATTAGAGCTGGGGCCCAAACTAACACCATGCATATGAACCCCATGGAATTTGGGGAAAGTTCAAATTCAGAATCCAGCTTCACAGCCCTGGCCTATCTCTAGCTATCTAGCTTATAGAAGGTTTCTGCCACATAAGCATCTGGATTTCAGCATGTTTCTATAGTGTGAACCTCTGAACCCTCTGAGGCTTCATCCATCACTGTAATCTGGCTACTAGCTTCCAGTTACTGGAAGGAAGCACAATACATGCCCTGCCTTCTCACACAAACCTTTTTGCAGCTACTGGAGTTTCCTCAAGCAGATAATTAGTAGTTTTAATTAATGAATGTGTAGAGAATTTGTTTACCCAAGTTGATTTGCCTAGGATGTTTCAAGCTTTGACAGAGGTGCTAAAATATAAGCCCACTGCATATGCCACCTAAAACTTTCCCCTTTTCAACATTCACAGTTCAGTAATGAGACTCTTCTGGCTCATAAACTTTTTGTTGTGTGGGAACAGTTGTCTGTATTCTTTTGAGCAAAACTGAAAACATCCTCATTAAATTTGATGAGCATTTGTTTAGTTTTTACCAGAGTGCTCAGTTTTTTCCCTGTTAGGGGCTGAAAAGTGCTTATTTCCAGTGTCTTAGTTATCACCCACTCACAATGTGATGGCCCAGATTAAATAATGCTTTAAAAACAGCAACTACAATTCTTTTTTGTAGAAAATGTGGTAACGTGAAGACACTGCTGTTGTCTAACATGAGACAAAAAGGGCTATGGGACTTGAGGGTAAGTCATGGACCAAATAACTGTTACAATGTTTAATATCGAGAGTTCTTTATAGACCTTTAATGCAGAGTGAAACACATCTTTTGGTCTTGTGGGCCAGAAATACAAAAGAGGAGGCACTATCTGAAAAATTGTCTAATATCATGCAGTTACTGACATCTAATATACTATTTGACCTATTGCCAACATATCTGTTATGAACCACATAACCTTAGGCTCTTCCCAAGTCATGTATAAGATTTTCTGTCTCCCTGTATTTCACGCTCTCTCTCTCTCTCTTTCTCTCTCAGAACAAAACCAAAACCAAAACAATTTGAGGATTACACAGTATCTTGCCTCATTATTACAGTGTGGTGCTAATCCATCTGTAATTCAAGTTGCAGCTTTCTTCTTGTTATAAGCCTGATTCTCAGCTCCTCTCCAACCTCCCAAAACTATTCACCTGACATTTCACATTTGATTTGCATTTCATAATGGATAAATATGTTTTCCCGAAAGTTTGGTGGAAATCAGGAATTTTACGGACATGACTGAAATGGTCACCTTCTTTCTTTTTCCAGTCAATTTTGGACAAACAGAAACACTGAGAGGTCAAACCCACTTGGAAACCAAAGACTAGAAGGCAAACGACCTTCAAAAAAGCCTTAACTTTACTACTAAAAATCTTTTTCAGACGTCTGAAGTGATGGTTCTTCAGATTTTACCCTTGAGGTCAATTGAATATAACATCATAATACAGATGCTTACTACCTCAATGGAAGGGATTTTTCCACTGATGTAGTTAAGCCATGTTTCTGAGTGATGGTACCTAAGTCAGTGGAAGAATTCTTCTGTCAACTTAATGGTGTCTACACTGAGGCTTAGGTTGAGCTAACTTTGGGACTCCGGGCACAACATTGTTCACAGCCCTCAGTGCTGTAGCTTGGTCAATCTAATTTTTAAGTGTAGACCAAGCCTAAGATCACACAGGAAGTCTGTAGGAGCAGGGAATGGAACTTGTCTCTCCCAAGTTCCAGGCTAGCACCTTGGGCCAGCCTTCCTCCCTCTGAAACTTCTAATGCTACATCCTGCCCAGACATCCAACTTCTCACAATATGTGCAAGCTACTTAGGTACAAATGTTTGTGTCTCTGAACTTTATTTAAACTCTAATTGTTTTTCTCCTTTTCTCTGTATTTCTTGTGTTTTTAAATAAAAATCTGTGAATGATCTCACTCTTGTTCAGTGAAATGCATCTCTATGCAGAAGGCAGAGCAAGACCAATGCCTCACTTAAGCCTTGTGCTAATTCTTTGCACCGTGGGGAATTTCAACCTTTGCCTCCATGAGGAGAGTGACTCCCACTGGATTCTTTTTCGAGACTGATTCCATAATGGTGGAGTTAAGTACAGAGAAAAAGATGCATTCCTCACTGGATCATTTTCATGCATATTACTTCCACGTGCATAAATATTAATAAACATTACAAAAATGATGGATCTGACTCCCATGTGTACATGTTGGCCGGAGGAAGACTTTTGAGAGTTGGGGGGAGGGGAATTGCTTGAAGTTGACAGCGCTGCTCACCAGACTGGATTTAAACCTGAAAGCTTCCACTCTTGGTTTTTACAACATTTTTAAAGGTTTACAGAATATATGTTTCAACAGTAACATTTAAAAAACCAGATAGGCCAGCAGTGCTCTGTAACCCCTGTCCACCACCCTCCTCTGAACCCCAGGCTCCTGCTCTGCTTGGAGCATGGGGCTAGCAGATGACTAGCATACAAGGGATAGCAGATGACTGGCTAGCAGATGACTGGCATACAAGGGATATGCCAAAGTGTGCTTTGGGGGAATGTGAAGTTGTGGCAGGGGAAGGTGATGGTGAGGATTCTTCATCTGATGAGGATTCTTGTGCAGGCTCGGATCCACGTGCAGGCTTGGGTCCAGGTTCAGGTGTGGGGTCTGGTGGCAGTTGTGCAGACGGTGGTGATGGGTGCTGTCTGGCCACAGGAAGGGGTGTCCCATCCTCAGGTGGGGAAGCATCACATGCCAGTCAATATAATGTGCAACTTTCCTTTCTGAGGTGTGCACCTTCACCAGCCACCACGCAGTGCGGTTTCTAGCCTGTGGAAAGAATACCTGGGGTTTTAAGCTCCAAGCAAGTGCAGATTGCCCTTTAAGAGCCTGCAGCCAGCTTAAATCATCATTTAGGGTGAGAATTTGCTACTCATATCCAAGCTCTTCTGTATATTAAGCCTAGCTTGCATTTTTGTTTATTTGCTAGGTAATCTGCTTTGATATAGTTGCTATCCCTTATAATCACATAAAATCTATCTTTTGTAGTTACTAAATTTGTTTTTGCTTTATCACAAACCAGTATGTGGAAGTTATAACTTGGGCAAAAAGCTGGTGTATATTCTCTTTCCATATTGAGAGAGGGGGCAATTTTCATGAGCTTACGCTGTACTGTTCCAAGCAGCTTACATGCCAGAGGCTGTGGGTGAACAGCCCAGAAATGGGGATTCTCACAGCAGAGCAGGGTAAGGCTGGCTCCCAGAGTCAAGGGTTGGAGTGCCTTTGCAGATCACTGGTCCAGATAACACCAGGGGAACATCACACCCATCATACCCCCTATAACTGTAAGACTTTTTGGCTGCATGTCACTAACTATGGGCTCCCTTGCAGCTTTGCCCGAGGAGTTACAATCTACCACAAGGCTTCTCTCTTGCTCTGAGGGTGAAGTTCCCTGTGACCAGTCTATGCTTCTTAAAGCATATTTCCTCTAACGTGTCATCCAGCCAGTGCATTGTGAGAGTGAGGGGATCCCAGGGTCTTCCCACTCTCATGGGGGTGGGAAATAGCAGCCCTGCAAAAGCCGCTCTCCTCCTTGTATTGTTATGTGGGATAGCCAAAAGCTGACCCTATGCCTCCACAGTAAAATGGGGATAATGACCCTTATCTACTTCACAGGGATGTAGCGCGGTTAACTACAAAAATGTCTGCAAAGCACTCTGAGATCCTGGCAAGGAAGATGACAGGTTCCATACAAATGCAAAATATTACTGGCTAGTGTTCATCATTACTCCTTCTGAACTCTGAATCTTTGTCTACACTTGGAGCTAGGGATGTGATTCCCAGCTCAAGTAAACCTACTTGCACTAGCTCTCATGAAGATAGTGCACTAAAAATAGCGTAGCTGTAGTAGCATGGGCAATGGTGAATGGCCGCACAGGCTAGGCACCCCAAGTGCTCCAAGGCCCAGGCGGGTTTGTACTTGGGGAGGTGAGTCCATGCCATTGCAGCTACACTACTATTTTTAGCACGTTGGTTCAAAGACAGCTGGCATGAGTATGTCTTTCAAGCTGGGAATCACCCCCCGAGCTCGTAGTGTAGACAAAGCCTGAGTTTTTAAGTCATGTTAATTCCTCTTGTACAACTTTAGCAAATCCCCTTTTAAAATCAATCCTGCCTGCTAGTTTCTATGTTTGACCTTCTGTTTCTGTGATACATTTTTTATTTTTCTGCTTCATCACCAGTAATTTGTTTAGCAGGACGTTTGAATAGAACCAAGCCATTTTTTGCAGGCGTCCTCTGTTTCTGCTCTGGCTGCTTATTTCACGCCTGCTGTAGTCAGCATTTTCTATTTGTGGCATTATACTGATGTCCACTGACACTTGGAGCAGTGTCACTCATGCAAGACAGTGGCTGCTGGTGAGAAACTAGCAGCAAGAGCAGATGAGCTATTCACAAAACAAAGACCATTCTACAGTCCCTAGTACTAACAAATTAATAAATAAATAAAAATAAAAAACAGAGGATGAGATAACAGAAATTATTATCCTGGAGCAGATCTGTCCCTAAAGAGAAATGAGCCAAATTCACTGGTCCAATGTATTTCAGAGTTTTCCCCAATTAGCAGCTCTTTAAAGAAACATTTTGGAGGTCTCTGTCTCCAGAGCTCCTAGATAGCTTATAGGAAAAGTTTCCTCTCCTCTTTTACAACTTGCATGGCAATGCCCAAAGATAATAGTATTCTGAAGGAATAAAGCTAGGCTACCCATAGTGGCTCTATGAAATTGCAGCCCAAGAAGTTATTGACTCAGGGAAGGACTCCATGATAACACAGGCCCAGATCCTCAAAGATATTCAGGCGCCTAACACCTCTTGATTTAAATGGGAGGTAGGTGTCTAAATACCTTTGAGGACCTGGGACACAGTTACTACTAGCAGCCAGCTATGTGATAGCTCATTTTTAGAAAAAGACAGATCTTCCCAATATTAGTGGCATAGAGAAATAAAGTAGGAATCCTTTCAAGCGGAAAAATGGTAGGCAGCCTTATATTGGGATCAAATCAATTTTATAACATTTTGGGAGTCTGAACAAAATTAATACATAGATAATGGCAAGAGTTTAAGCAAACACAGATGGGGCTTTTAAAGTTAACAGAGGATATGAATAGGATTTGTTAATATTTGTATGGAAGATCCAGGTATGTTACTAATGATCCAATGAAACATTTTTAAAAAACGCACAAGACCACTAAAGATTGAAACAGAAGGAGAGTAATTTGGGGCTCACACAAAGAAAGGCAAGAAGCATCTTGGGTAAATCTCCTTCCCTTCCTTGCCAAGAGAGAACATTGCAATTGCACTTGTTTTTTGTATAGAACTTTTTCTCCTTCATGGATAATTAGTGTTTCCTGATTAAATATTGTCTGGCAACCCACACTCTGAATTTGTACTTAACCGTGGGCGGATTTCGTGTATAGATACTGAATGTTTGGAAAATGCTCTCATTCTCTTTATAGCAATCTTAGTCACTTGGTCTTGATAATTTCCGGCATTGAGAAATGGAGAAATTTCCAGTGTTTAGAAATAACTAAATGCTTTTGCCAAAATAAGGACCAAAATGACAAACGATATTGCAGAGAAGTCCAAGGGTGTTTTGGGCCAACATTTGACTCACTGGAGAGAAAATGGCTACTCATCAATTGCAGATCTTAATCTAATACTTTCCCCACAGTTCAAAGGTGTTCAGCTTGAGAGTTTCTTGGGTTCAGGCCCAGAGTGTGGTCAGCAGCCCATTTCATGATCGGTTAGTCCAGGCTATGACTTAAAGGAAGATGCAGAGTGACATGGTGGCAGACTCTCGCTTGGAATGTGGAGTGGAGGGAGTGGAGGTGAGGTTGGAATTATTATTTATGCAGGATAGTATCATGACACTATTTTAACCATAAATTCCTTTATTAAATCCAAAGGCCAAATGGTACGTATACAATTGCTCTAAACATGTCTAAAAAACCTAAATAAGAGGCAGTGTATTACATCCAGACAGTAACAAAACATTTATAAGCATTCAGTCAAGAGATACTTACAAATGGGCTAACCAAAGGGGTGCTTAGACCCATATTGACTGCCTCCAACCTCAGGCAGGTATTAGCAATGAATCTTTTAAGAGCTTACTTTTTTGTACCCTTTCACAAACAAGCGATGTCATTGCCAATTACTAACATCAGCTAAAAACCAACTGGAGACAGTTTGCCCTTATTTCCAGTCTTAATCCAGATAAGATTTACAACCTCCTTTCTCCCCCTCCTTCTTGCTGAGCCACAGATTTTTCCTTTGCACCTGGGTTCACGCAGGCCTTAATTGTTGAGCTAACACTGGTAGGTGTAGTGGGAAGGTCCATGTTGGCTCTTTAAGACAGATTGTACTTAAAACCATCTGCAGTCATGCCCATCAGTCAGAGGCCTTCTGTTTAGAAACTTCCCTTTGTTCTTCTTTGATTATACTTCCCGCATACTTAATTCCTTCTGGCCTTTAACTCATTGCTTTCAAAGCCTCTCTTTACAACCCCTAGCTCTTTAACCAAATTTACACTAATTTTAACTCTCTAATTTTATATTTATTCTACAGGGGAAATGGGGTGGGCACTCTGCATGGGAAGTAAGGGGAGCTACTGCAGGTAGGAGGACAACTGACTCCAGGATAGGAAATATATATATATATATATATGGAGATATATATATCTATCTCATAGAACTGGAAGGGACCTTGAAAGGTCATCAAGTCCAGCCCCCTGCCTTCACTAGCAGGACCAAGTACTGATTTTGCCCCAGATCCCTAAGTGGCCCCCTCAAGGATTGAATTTACAACCCTTAGTTCAGCAGGCCAATGCTCAAACCACTGAGCTATCCCTCCCAGCAGTTTGCAGCTTTCTTGCTGGAGGTAGCTGCTCTGAACCCTGGCCCATTGCCCCTGCTACCCACTTGCCACCCATAAGAACATAAGAATGGCCGTACCGGGTCAGACCAAAAGTCCATCTAGCCCAGTATCCTGTCTACCAACAGTGCAGGGCTGGTGCAAGGATATTTCATGCCCTAGGCAAAACTTCCACCTTGTGCCCTCCCCCCACCCCGCGCCCCCACCCTGAGGCACCCCTCCGCTGCAGCTACCCCCCTTCTTCCCTGAGGCGACACCCCCACAGCAGCTTCCCCCCCCTCCATCCTGAGGTGCCCCTCTTGCGACAGCATCCCACCCCCCACACCCCTGCTACACACACAAGCACAAGCACCCGGAGCACGCTGTCGCTGCTTCACTTCTCCCGCCTCCCAGGCTTGTAGCACCTAAGCTGATTGGTGCCGTAAGCCTGGGAGGCAAGAGAAGTGAAGTAGTTCACCCCTGCCCCACCTCCTCCTTGAGCACACCGTGCTGCTTCACTTCTCCCGCCTCCCAGGCTTGCAGCACCAATCAACTTAGGTGCTGCAAACCTGGGAGGCAGGAGAAGTTAAGCAGCCATGGCGTACTCGGGGAGGAGGCGGGGTACGGGTGAGATGAGGCAGGGAGTTCCCCTGCATGCTGCTGCTGCTGCCGCTCCCCCCTTTACTTGCTGCAGACGGCCTTCCCCGTGCTCTCCTGCCCCAGCTCCCTCCACCTAAATGCCGGAAGCGACCAGGTCGGCCAAAGATCCGGCCGCCGCGGTCACTGCCGAAGACAATGGCGCCCCCCAAATCCTAGCGCCCCCCAAATCCTAGCACCCTAGGTGACCGCCTAGGTCGCCTAAATGGTTGCACCAGCCCTGCAACAGTGGCCAATGCCAGGTGCCCCAGAGGGAGTGAACCTAACAGGCAATGACCAAGTGCCTTCTCTCCTGCCATCCATCTCCATCCTCTGACAAACTAAGGCCTGGTCTACACTACACATTTATACTGATTTTAGCAGAGTTAAACTGATTTAACACTGCCCCCGTCCACACAACGAGGCCCTTTATATCGATATAAAGGGCTCTTTAAATTGGTTTCTGTACTCCTCCCCGACGAGAGGAGTAGCACTGAAATCGGTATTACCATATAGGATTAGGGTTAGTGTGGCCGCAAATCGACAATATTGGCCTCCGGGCGGTATCCCACAGTGCAGCACTGTAACTGCTCTGGACAGCAATCTGAACTTGGATGCACTGGCCAGGTAGACAGGAAAAGCCCCGCGAACTTTTGAATTTCATTTCCTGTTTGGCCAGCATGGAGAGCTCACCAGCAAAGGTGACCACGCAGAGCTCATCAGCACAGGTAACAATGCAGTCTCCTGAGAATCGAAAAAGAGCTCCAGCATGGACCGCACAGGAGGTACTGGATCTGATCGCTATATGGGGAGAGGATTCCGTGCTAACAGAACTCCGTTCCAAAAGACGAAATGAAAAAACATTTGAAAAAATTTCCAAGGCTATGATGGAGAAAGGCCACACCAGGGACTCAGTGCAGTGCAGAGTGAAAGTTAAGGAGCTCAGACAAGCCTACCAGAAAACCAAAGAAGTAAACGGAAGGTCCGTGGCAGGGCCGAAAACATACCGCTTCTACGCTGAGCTGCATGCAATTCTAGGAGGGTCCACCACCACTACCCCACCCCGTCCGTGGATTCCGAGATGGGGGTGGTAATCTCAGCCATGCCTGAGGATTCTGCGGACGGAGAAGATGAGGAGGAGGAGGAAGAGGACGAGTTTGCAGAGAGCACACAGCACTCCATTCTCCCCAACAGCCGGAGCTTTTTCTCACCCAGATGGAATTACCCTCCCAGTCCTCCCAAGCCACTAGTCCAGACAATGAAGCCATGGAAGCAACCTCTGATGAGTGTACCCTTGTAAATATAAAACATGGTTTAAAAGCAAGCATTTTAGTGATTGATTTGCCCTGAGGACTTGGGATGCATTCGCGGTCAGTTCAGTTATTGGAAAAGTTTGTTAACATGTCTGGGGATGGAGCGGAAATCCTCCAGGGACATCTCCATGAAGCTCTCCTTTGGAGGTACTCCAAAAGCCTTTGCAGAAGGTTTCTGGGCAAGGCAGCCTTATTCCATCCACCATGGTAGGACACTTTACCACGCCATGCATGTAGCAAGTAATCTGGTATCATTGCATGACAAAGCCTAGCTGCCTACGGTCCTGATGACTGCTGGCATTCAAGCAACATCTGTTCTTTATCTCACTGTGTTATCCTAAGGAGAGTGATATCGTTCATCGTAACCTGGTTGAAATTCCAGAATTTAATTAAGGGGACAGAGATGGCCGTTCCTACTGGGCTGTTTGCCTGTTGCTTAAAAGAAATCCTTCCTTGCAGGTAGCCAAGCGGGGGGAGGTAAGGGGGGGTAATGGCGCTGAGCTTTTTCGTGTTTGGCTAGCAGGGATCTTCCCTGCTACCAGCCACGCGGTGGGGGGGGGGGGGAAGGGGGGTGATTAACAGTGATCTTCCATGATTCCAGCCACGCGGTGCAGGGAGGGGTAAAGCGATCATTCCAGAGAATTGGATTGGGGGGTGGTTTCTGCTTCAGCATGTTAACAGGAAAGAAGCAGCACTGAACGGGCTTTGCTTGGTATTTGGGAAAGGAGGGCACTGTGTATATGAAGGCTGCAGAAGCCGAAAGACAATGGCTTACCATGGCCGCATGCAAGCTGAATTCTGCTGCCCGGACCTGCGTCTGTGAGATCTAACACCAGAGCCACAGGCACTCAATATTAAGATGCAAAATGCGACCTTGTAGTGAAATCACATGTGCTATGTAAGGTGAATAGTGTTGTTCACTGTGAAAGAGTATAACCATTGTTCTGTAAAATGTATCTTTTAAAATACCCCTCTCCCTTTTTTACTTCCCTCATGCAGCTGCAAATTTTTCAAGCCTCCCTACTCCATCCCGAAGGCTATCTCAGATAAGGCGGAGGAAAAAAAAGACACAAGATGAAATGTTCTCGGAAATCATGGAAGTAACCCGCAATGAAAGAGCTCATCTGAATGAGTGGAAGAACGTGGTATCAAATTACAGGAAAGATGCCAGTGAACGTGAGGACAGGAGGGACCAATGTGAGGACAGGAGGGACGCTCAAGATGAGAGGTGTCAGCAGGAAGATCAGAGGTGTAGGCAGGAAGATCAGAGGAGGCATGATGCAATGCTGGGGCTGCTGTGAGATCAAACTGACATCCTCCGACGTCTGGTGGAGCTTCAGGAACAGCAGCAAGGTCACAGAGTGCGGCTGCAGCCCCTGTGTAACCACCCTCACCACTCACCATGTTCCATATCTTCCTCACCCCAGATGTGTAAGAACGCGTGGGGGAAGGCTTCATGCACCCGCCCACTCCACCCCCGTGGACAGCCCAACCAAAAGGCTGTCATTACTTTGAAATATTTTTAGTGGCCTTTTCCTTCCCTCCCATCCTCCTCCCAAACCACACCCAGGATACCTTGTCAGTTCTCTCCCTCTTTTTATAATGACTTCTTAATAAAGAATACATGATTTTTAAATGATAGTGACTTTATTTCCTTAAGTAAGCTGTAATCGAAGGGGTAGGGTTGGTTGCTTACAGGGAATGAGTCAATCAAGGGGGGGGGCATTCATCAAGGGGAAACAAACACTACAGTCACACCGTACCCTGGCCCGTGATTAAACTCATTTTCAAAGCTTCTCTGATGCGCACTGCTTCCTGGAGTCCTCTTCTAATTGCCCTGGTGTCTGGCTGCGCGTAATCAGCGGCCAGGTGATTTGCCTCAGCCTCTCACCCCCTTACTCTCACAGAGATTGTGGAGCACACAGCAAGCAGCAACAACAATGAGGACATTGGTTTGGCTGAGGTCTGAGCGAGTCAGTAATGTGCTCCAGCGCGCCTTTAAATGGCCAAATGCACATTCTACAACCATTCTGCACTTGCTCAGCCTGTAGTTGAACAGCTCCTGACTACTGTCCAGGCTGCCTGTGTATGGCTTCCTGAGCCATGGCATCAAGGGGTAGGCTGGGTCACCCAGGATAACTACAGGCATTTCAACAGCCCCAACTGTTATTTTCTGGTTTGGGAACTAATTCCCTTGCTGCAGCCGTTTAAACAGAGTATTGTTCCTGAAGACGCAAGCGTCATGAACCCTTCCTGGCCATCCCATGGGATGTTGGTGAAACGGCCCTTGTGATCCACCAGTGCTTGCAGCACCATTGAAAAGTACCACTTGCGATTTACGTACTGGGTGCCCTGGTGCTCCAGTGCCAAGATAGGGATATGGGTTCCATCTATCGCCCCCCACACACTTAGGGAATCCCATTGCAGCAAATCCATCCACTATAACCTGCACGTTTCCCAGAGTCACAACCTTTCGTAGCAGCAGCTTAATGATTGCTTTGGCTACTTGCATCACAGCAGCCCCCACAGTAGATTTTCCCACTCCAAACTGATTCCCGACTGACCGGTAGCTGTCTGGCGTTGCAAGCTTCCAGAGGGCTATTGCCACTTGCTTCTCAGCTGTGAGGGTTGCTCTCATCTTGGTATTATGGTGTTTCAGGGCAGGGGAAAGCAAGTCAAAGTTCCATGAAAGTGCCCTTACACATGCAAAAGTTTCTCAGCCACTGCAAATTGTCCCAAACCTGCAAAACTATGCGGTCCTACCAGGTCTGTGCTTGTTTCCTGGGCCCAAAATTGGCGTTCAATGGCTACAACCTGCCCCATTACCAGCAAGATCTCCAAAGTGCAGGGTCCCATGGTTTGAGAGAATTCTGTGTCTATGTCCTCACCACTCTTGTTGCCGCTCTGCCATAGCCACCTCCTCCTCGCCTGGCTTTGCAGGTCCTGGTTCAGCATAGACTGCATGAGAATGCGCGAGGTGTTTACAACGTCCACGATTGTGGTCTTGATCTGAGCAGGGTCCGTGCTTGCTGTGCTATGGCGTTTGCACAGTTCACCCAGGAAAAAAGGCGCGAAATGGTTGTCTGCTGCTTTCACGGAGGGAGGGGTGAGGCTGTACCCAGAACCACCCGCGACAATGGTTTTTGCCCCATCAGGCACTGGGATATCAACCCAGAATTCCAAGGGGCGGAGGAGACTGCAGGAACTATAAAATAGCTATGGAATAGCTACCCACAGTGCAATGCTCCGGAAATCGATGCTAGCTTCAGTACATGGACGCACACCACCGAATTAATGTGCTTAGTGTGGCCGTGTGCACTCAACTTTATATAATCTGTTTTACAAAACCAGTTTATGTAAAATCGGAATAATCCCGTAGTGTAGACATACCCAGAGGTTAGGGACACCATTCCTTACCCATCCTGGCTAATAGCCATTTATGGACTTAACCTCCATGAATTTATCCAGTTCTCTTTTAAATGCTGTTATAGTCCTAGCTTTCACAACCTCCTCAGGTAAGGAGTTCCACTAATTGACTGTGCGCTGCGTGAACAAGAACTTCCTTTTATTTGTTTTATACCTGCTGCCTATTAAATTCATTTGGTGACCCCTAGTTCTTGTATTATGGGAATAAATAAATAACTTTTCCTTATCTACTTTCTTCATATCACTCATGATCTTATATACCTCTATCATATCCCCCCTTAGTCTCCTCTTTTCCAAGCTGCAGAGTCCTAGCCTCTTTAATCTTTCCTCATAAGGGACCCTCTCCAAACCCCTAATCATTTTAGTTGCCCTTTTCTGAACCTTTTCAAGTCCCAGTATATCTTTTTTGAGATGAAGAGACCACATCTGTATGCAGTATTCGAGATGTGGGCGTACCATCAGTTTATATAAGGGCACTAATATATTCTCCTTCTTATTCTCTATCCCCTTTTAAATGATTCCTAACATCCTGTTTGCTTTGACCGCCTCTGCACACTGCGTGGACATCTTCCGAGAACTATCCACGATGATTCATTGTAGCAAATTAGCCCCCATCATATTGTATGTATAGTTGGTGTTATTTTTTCCAATGTGCATTACTTTACATTTATCCACATTAAATTTCATTTGCCATTTTGTTGCCCAATCACTTAGTTTTGTGAGATCTTTTTGAAGTTCTTCACAGTCTGCTTTGGTCTTAACTATCTTGAGCAGTTTAGTATCATCTGCAAACTTTGCCACCTCACTGTTTACCCCTTTCTCCAGATCATTTATGAATAAATTGAATAGGATTGGTGAGAGGACTGACCCCTGGGGAACACCACTAGTTACCCCTCTCCATTCTGAGAATTTACCAGCTCAATTCCATGGTGGCTGCTCTAGTCCCTCTGGATCCTATACTTGCTCATGCATGCAGTTTACAGGGAACATTGGTTCCAGACTGTGGAGTGGGACTATATGCTGATGTGTGTTTCCACCCCTGCATATAGTCCCACTCCACAGTCTGGAACCGATGTCCCCTGTAAACTGTGTGGGGGTTCTTGACTGCACCACCCCTGCAGAACAGTGACATCAGGCAGTATAGATTGCATTTAATTACCCCTGGACCTAGAAAGTAAAGTTGTTAGAAACTTGGAATTTCAGTTGTGGGAACATTTGACATTGACATTTGTTTTTGTTCCAAATCTGAACAAAAAAACAATCAGATCTTTTTGAAATTTCACATGAAACAGAAATCCAAAAAATTCTCAAGATCCTAGAAAAAATGATTCCAGACTAACACAAGGATATTGGAAACAGCTCCCCTTACTCCTCTCATTACTGCCCTGAGTGCTTCTCTTATTCTCTAGATCAAAGTGTCTCCTCTATGTTGTAATGAAAAGTTTAATACTTTGTCAAAGTGTTAGACTGTTTCATTCCAACACAAACAGGTGACCTGGCTCTAGAAAAGTTAAGACGTTTCAATCAGGACTAAGTGGCAGCTACCTCTAATGATTTTAAATATAATATTTAAACAATTATATTGTCTTATTATGACATGAGTAGTATTGGTGCATATTGTGCACTGTAAATTTGACATGTCATGAAATATAAACATAAAAATATAAAATGAAAAAGCATAAAATAAAGTTCAAAATGCTGAAATGAGAATTTTCTGAAACAAAAATGTTTTGAAATTATTTTTCATGGGAAGTTTTCACAACTGTTTCCAGATTCATCAAAACAGCTTTTTCCAATGAAAAACTTTGAATTAAAATGTTATGACCAGCTCTGCTAGAGATCCAGGTAATGCTGTTGGGTTTGTGTCTCACAGCCTCAATAAAGAATCCCCTCCATATCCATTGCAAAAAAAAGTTCTGTGTCTTCTCTACCATGAGCGACACTACATGGCACATCACATAGATATATGTAGGTAAAAACAAATAGAATGCAATGTAGTAAAAAGAGTCAGCAGTTCTTCGTCCAATCTACAGAACCCACATCAATCCCGGGTAGACAAATAGACAATATCATATCACTGGTGAGAGTATGTATTCCTGCACACTGAAGTTGTAGCATCTCCTTTGTTCACAAACTAAATATAAATCAATAGCCAAGATTTTCAAAAATAGGTGCCTAAAATTAGTCTCCTAAATTCATCTTTTGGCAACAAAAGAAATAGCCTGATTTTCAAAAGTGCCAAGAACCCAGTGGGTTCTACTGACTTCATCAGCTACTGCAGCTTTGCACCTCTATGACCTTCCAGATACTTCAGAACCCTGCTGCTCAAAGTATCCTTTAACCATGTCTGTCCTTCTCTTTGAATATCTCTCCTGGCTCATTCTTCTGCACTGCATCAATTACTAGCTCCTGGTCTGCACCTTTAAGGCCTTCATAGCCTAGCTCTTCCCCACTTATCTACTCTTTGATCAACCTCCATCATCCCCCTTTTCCCCTTGTTCCCAAAGTCTGCTAATACCATTGGGTGTTTCTCAGCTTCTCACACAAGCACCTTTGCATTTAATCCCAACCTACTGTACATAAACCACCCCTCCCAAGCTAGCCAGTACCCTATTTTACAAATCCCTCCCCAAGGCCCATTTCTTCTGAGATCCCTATCAAAAATGGCTGGCAAGGTGATCAGTAGAAACTTTTGGTATTTATCTTATTTCATTGGCCTATGTAAATACTGTTCTTATTACTCTTTCCCACATCCTTTCTTCCTGGTTTCTCCTAATTGTTTGTTACAGTCACTTGTTGAGTCTTGTGAACTCTTCCTGCCAGGAGTCACCTTCTACTCAGCATTTATACAACATCTAGTCAGAATTAGGCCCCAGTCCTGACTGGGGCTTATAGGAACTACCTTAATGAAAACACTATTCAGAATAGTTATACTAAAGCAGCTGAATGTTTGGTGCTAAAGGCAGACTTGGCACAGCAAGTGGATACAGATTGAGGGCCAGAGGCCACCTTCCTACCAGAGATAGGTACATGCAAGTTACTGCTATTTTGCATTCTGTCCTTCTTAAACAAACAGAACTGGGAACATGAAAAGCCATTATACAGAATAACTAAAAGAGAATAAAAGTTACTAATATTAAGCATCTTTTTAGGCTTCTTGGGTGAGACATACAGTCCTGAATAGAACATGTAACCATACATATATTTTGCTTCTGAATATCTGACTGCCTGTATGCTTTCATGGCTCTTGCAACATAGGGTAACTCTCCCAAGCAGCCTAAAATATATTTAATGATTTTTAACCTTCATTTGTTTGCATTATGGCCTAGCTTGTTCCCTTTTCCCATTGCTTAGCCACAAGAAATAACTATGTATGGTGCATACCTCTTTCTCCGGGCCACCTCCCAAAATTGTAGCAACCACTGCACGTTCATGGAAGTCTCCTCCATCAAAGGAACAGCGCAATGCAGGATAAATTCACAGGCACTGTATAAATAGGCTGTTTTGTAGGGATACTTGCATGTGTGTGTATGGGGAAGCTGGTAGAAACTGAATCCACCTACCCAGAACACAGGCATTAGTCAGTACTCTGAGACGTCGACTCCAATCTCTGAGCTAGAATAAAAGCTGTGTCCCCTTGCAGATATTTATGACTGGGTTATCACTGTAACCATTTAATTTAACTGATAAGTATAGTACAGTTAGCTCATGTCACTGAACCATGCACAACACGAGGCCCTGTCATGTAAATATAATAAAAGAACATACTCCCACTTTAAATAAACAATCACATTTATATCAGATTATATCTAGTCCCCAGTAATATGCCCTGGTATAACTTCCTCAATGATGGAATATGGGAAGGTGAATAGATCAGATATGGCAAGGTCTGTTTATTTCTTGTTGAATGTCATTGAGATTGTTTATTGAATATGGAAGCAAGTCCCTGTGCTGGTTTTAGACTCTGTATTCTACATCTTCAATTAAAAAACAAAAAACAACTATCTCTGGGCTCCTTGTTTTAGACTGCTTCACTTCTTTTCAGAGGTTTAGTGCAATTTTAATCCACACCACCTTCTGATTGCTGAGTTGTTTGAAGGGCAAAAGAGATAACCCAGACGGTGGCTTTTAAATCATTTTGTGCTGGAGAGAGAGCTCTGTATTTACTTTTGCCCATGTCACTTCTCTCTCTCACAAAAGGAATACAATATTTTTGAATCTACCTGCTCAGCACCCAGTGCATGCATGTTAAGTGTAAAGTGATTCAGGAATTGCTGTTGATTGTCTTGCACATGCAAATAGCCCTGTGGACTTCGACGTGACTATTCACATGAATTAAGTCAGCAGAATGGGCCCAGGGACTAAATTTCCAAAGGTTCTGAGGAATTCCAGGAGTTCTAATTCTCATCCAAACACATCTGACTGTTTCTTTTTAGAGGATGGAAACAGCTGGGGTGAAATAGAATAAATGGTTTCCTGGAAACTATTTTCTAAAATTAAATTGTATATTTTTACTAAAACTGGTTGGGAATTTCCCACTGGAATAATTATCTGATAGAAGATATATTTTTGAAAAATCAAAATTTTCTATAAAAAAGTATAATTTTGCTGAAAATTTTCAAAATTCTGTCAGGAAAATAGAAATTAAGTATTTCATTTCAGGCCAGCTTGACTTAATCAGACTATTTCATTTTGTTAAACTGACCCAAAACATTTCATTTTGACTCAGTTCAATAAAACATTAAACTGAATTTGTCCATCATCTCATTGCCTTATAAGAGTTGTGGTTTGGGTCCCCATTTTCTCCTATGGGACGAGCTCCCTGGAGGACTACATCTCCTGGAATAAAATGAGGCTTTCCCTCTGATCAAGCTGCATGTTTTGCCTCAAAGGGGCAGGAGTTTGAATGACTCTGGCTGCATCATGGGAGAGGTAGTCCAGCCAAGGAGCTTGGCACATAGGGAAGAATGGGGTCGTCAGGCTCCTAAATGACAAGTTCCATGAGGCAATGTGCCACAATGGAAAAATGCAGTAAACTATTGAACTGACTTAAAACAAAGCATTTCAGGTCAATTCAATAAACCAAAATGAAACGTTTTGCTTTTGGGAATAGTGACTGACTGTACCCCGGTAGTCACCCATTGCACACTGTTGGAATACTTTGTACAAAGATTATTACTTGTGAGGTGTCAATGGAAAACTCATGATTTGCTGGTCATTATTATCCTAGTAAAATATGCATGGCAACATTGCATGTAAAGTTATAAGATCCCACTGTATGGTGTGACTAACATATGTTCCAAGTCTGGGGAGTAACCAAACCAGTTCCTCAGAGACAAAGGGCAAGCTGACACCTCATCCAGGTGTAAAGAAGGCCAATGGGCCATTACTTGCTAAATGGCCGTTCTTTGGCAGGAAAGGGGGCCTGGATGAAAAAAAATTTACATTTTAGCAAAGAAATTGCATGGAGTTCCTGTCTACACAAGACTGCATGTTGCCATGCTCCTAGCTGGAAATGCTTATCACAGGGAGGAAGAGGACTATCAAAAGGAAGGGGAGACAGAGGAAGAAGCATTTGACTGGGGAAGGGGGTTCTGACCCAGAGTTGGTCCAGTATTCTGCTAAAGCATGTGGTGAGAACCTTGCTTTGAACTTAACAGTTTAAGTTAGGCACTAGTTGTATTTTATCTTTATTTTACTTGTAATCATTTCTGACTTGTATGCCTCATTACTTGTACTCACTTAAAATCTGTAGTTAATAAATTTGTTTTATTATTTTATCTAATCCAGTGTGTTTGAATTGAAGTGTCTTGGAAACTTCATTTGGGGTATAGGACATGTGCATATCATTTCTATTAATTGTATGATGGACCTTATATAAGTTTGCATTGTCCAGGAGAGGGCTGGGCAGTACTGGATATACATTTCTGGGGGGAAATCTAAGACTGGGAATGTGCTGGGATCACCATACAGCACAACCAAGGCTGGGAGGAGCCAAGGTGTGGCTGGCTGGCTGCAGCATACACACAGACATAGCAGGGAGTGACTTACATGCTGGAGGCTATTTGTGAGCAGTCCAGCACTGGAGACTTCAGCAGCAAAGCAGAGTAAAGGACACCCCATGTTAGAGGGCAGGGAGACACAGCTACTCATTAGTTTGGCTTGTACCCTGGTATGTCACAAGAATGTTCAAATGTTTCATTTTGATCAAATAAAAATAATTGAATTTCTACTCCACAAAAATGTCAATTTTTGGTCCTGATTTGGAACAAAAAGAAATGTTAAAATGTCAGAATTTCCTGTAGGATGGAAATTGTGAATTTCTCTTAGCTCTAATTTTCACTACTGTAACTATTTGCTTAATTATTTTAAGTGGCACTTGGGGAAAAATGGCATGTATTTCAGCAATTTTTTAATTTTATGCAATTAAGGACTCCAAATATTTTAAACACTAAAGCACTTGTGGAATTACTCAGTTAATCTCTCATTTCTGCCGGAGTTTCATTTATTTCATTTTAGAGTCATTTGCCTCTTGGTCACTGGTTTGAACATATTCATGAGAGTGGGAATGATGGGCAGGGAAAATGGGTCATCCCTTCCTATTTATCCCTTAAGTCTTCAGCTTCTATTTAGTCAGCACCTAGTGGCTGAATTCTTGGGAACATTGCATCTATTTGACTCCATCTCTACCAATATAAAGGGACCACAAAGCCACCATAAAGGTATTCCAGGGTATTTCTCTTGACATAGGATGAGTCTCCAATAGGTACAGAGTGTCATAGCTGCTGCCAGCTCTGTTGCAGTTGAGTCCCTGGATGTGTGCCAGAAGAGGGAAGGGATGGGTGGTGTGCGTGGGAATCTTCTATATTCCTGCTATTCCTGGCTGATGGAACACATACAGGGTTCATTGCAGCCAGTGTGCAAGTTAGGGCAGCCTTCAGACTCTTTAAAACAAAGAAAAGGAAGCATTTCTTCACACAATTCACAGTCAACCTGTGGAAGTCTTTGCCAGAGGATGTTGTGAAGGCCAAGACTAGAACAGGGTTCAAAAAAGAACTAGATAAATTCATGGAGGATAGGTTCATCAATGGCTATTAGCCAGGACGGGCAGGGATGGTGTCCCTAGCCTCTGTTTGCCAGAAGCTGGGAATGGGTCACGGGGTGGATCACTTGATGATTACCTGTTCTGTTCATTCCCTTTGGGGCACCTGGCATTGGTCACTGTCGGTAGACAGGATACTGGGCTAGATGGACCTTTGGTCTGACCCAGTATGGCCGTTCTTATGCTCTTGCCTGTACTGGGAGCTATAGCAGCCCCTTGACAAGTTCCAGGATAGCACAGGTGCAAGAGAACCTTTACCCCTATACCTTAATGCTTGTGCTGAATTGACCCTGGATCTGTGGAGGATACACTATTTTAATGTCTCAGAGGACAGGCTTATTAACCAGACTCTCTTCAACTCCATAATTCTCACCATCTGTGAGCTGGAGACCTACAGGAGACAGAGTAACCTTTCTAATGCCACAACCTCAGTATTTCATTAACAGTCTAAGATTAAGAATGTTCCTTCCTGTCTGTGGTGAAGCTCATCCAAAACATCCTCAAACACAGCTAACTTAAACCTCCATCTGTTTTAGTCGAGAACATTGATTTAATCTTGTTGACAACAGTTATGTTCTCTGTGTCACTGAACTTCTCCATACACATAGCAAGGATGGGAGATGCAAAAGTTTAGAGGTTACTGAATCCTCCTCTATAGATTCATTCTCTCCACCAATATCTCTCCTCCGATGTGACTTTTGCAAAAGCTGTTTCCACAAAACCATACAAGACACCAGAGACTAGAAAGTTTTAGAGACTCAAGGCTCTTTGTTCCAGAAATTGCTTGAGGATTAATAAAACTTGTTATCAGTCATACCAACATCCTCAGAGGCTTTCAGCCCTTCTCAAAAATAAATGCTCCAGACAGTTTAATTCAGTCCAACCACTTTAAGATTCCAGCTTCAACGACCTCCACATCAACAGAAGATAAGGAAACTAAAAGCCTTGCTAAAGAAAATCTTGTCATTAAAAATAGATTAAAATAATAGGGTCATAGGCTGTTACTATTACTGTGTAGCAACTTCATACAAAGTTTTCTGCCTCTGTAAATGGCAACTTTAAAAATGCAGCAGTTCTACAACAGTACTTTTGAGAGGTAGCATAATGGCCAAACACCACTGTGCTCACTGTTCAACTGTGCTGCTAAGGCTGGATCCTCACTGAACACATTCTTCTCTTGTTTACTTGTCTAGGTAAAGAACAAGGGCCAGATATACAGTTATTGTTGTAAACTGGCATAACTCCATTGACTTCAGTGGAACTATAGTGATCAACACTAGGTCAGGAGTTGGTCCTCGGGTTGGAAAAACCCAGCCTTAGAAAAACAGTTTCCAGTTTTATAATCTATCCTGTTCTGGTGCTACTGACAAAGATTTCCAGTCAAAGTTCTCTTTTCTTCCCATTATTTTATACTCTCCATTGTCTTTTGAAAGGGAAGTTTCTCATTTTTACAGGCTTTCCCCAGCAAACTTTGCTACTTCAAGCTAAACATTGTCATGAAAGGCAAAGCCCCAAAATTAAAACCAATATCATTTGAAATTTGCTTGAGACAAATCTAAAGTGTATGTTGTTGCACATGGTAAAGAAGACACTCCTGTGAAGAACTGGAACATTTGACCAATGCTATTTTTTGAGTCCTATGAAATGTAAAAACTCTGTCAAATATCCTGGTAATTTCTTTCACAATAAACAAAAATCACTCTCCTTCCTCCTCCTGTAAGAGAACGTAAATATCCTTTTCCTTATCCTTCTTTTCAGAGTAAACTACTTAAAATAGTACAAGGTGAACCTGAAAGTACAAAACCACATCGGACATAATAGAAATTCTGGAAGAGAGCAATAGCTTAGCATGATGAAATTAAATGTACTAGGAAGTGACCATACCAGCATTGTTTTTAGGGAATATTAGCACTGTCCTAAGAGGTGTGGTAGCTAATCTGTTAAGGGGATTTTCTACAATCCTGAAGGGTGTGGGTTTGAGTTTTGCCTGGTGTAGATGTGCAGACTCACCCCTGCGGTGCCTCCTGCTGGTCTGTTTTGGGAATTAGCTCAATTCCAGCTCTGGAGTGCCCTATGCAGGCCGGTGTTCCACCTGTCCTCTGGCTCCCCTGTCCCTCCCTGGACCCCAGTGCCCTTTTACATAGGGTGCTGCCCCCTGGTAGTAACCCCTTTCTCTCAGGGTCTCCCCTCCCTGGGAAACCCCCACCCTCTATCCTCACCTCGCCTCAGTATAAAGCTACTGCCAGTCATCATCTAGCCCCACACTCTGGGGCAGACTGCAGTATCAGCTTACTGATCACTGGCAAGGAGCGTTTGGACCTGCTACCTTGGCCTACCCTTGGGCTGCCTTCTGAAACCCCTAGTACCCTTTGGCCTTCTGCTAGGCTGCAGCCTGGGGATTTCCAGGCTAGAGCTCCCCAGCTCCTCAGCCTGTCCCTCAGGTACTCTGTGTCCAGCTCCCTGCAGCCAGGCCCATCTCACTCTACAGCTAGAGAGAGACTGTTTGGGCTTCTGGCTCACAGCCTCTTATAGAGGCCAGCTGGGCCTGACTGGGACATGGCCCCAGCTACAGCCACTTCCCCCAATCAGCCCAACCTAAAAGCTGCTTTCTCCAGCCACAGCCCCCTCCCAGGACTGTTTTTAACATTCAGGGCAGGAATAGGGTTCCACCCCGCTACATCTGGTCTCACACTGGAAGGCCACCTCCAGTGCATCCAGCTACAAATGGTTACCTGATTCATCAGATTAGGACTGTCAAAGGTGGTTGAATGTGATATCAGCCATATAGTTCCCTTGTGCACCTTGGCTATGACACTGTTATGCCTTAACCCGGTCAGCCCAATGAGCCATTGGCCTGGGGGAACCCTGAATGCTATAAATAACTGTGAGATTTTGTGATAGCTTCCCTAATCCCCAGCACGATCACTCTACTAGCTGGAGATGGGAACAAATACATTGACATACATACCTATTGTAGGAACAGCAGAGCAAACCTGAATTGCAGTGATACCTCCTAATTCCTGAATAGTTCTGTCACATCTGGGTGCTTTAGATAGAGAGATAAATGAGTTCAGACTGAAGCGAGTAATAAAACTTTATAGCAACTTTCCTCCAAGGCTCAGAAAAGTGCTCTGCAAAAGGTGAGTACTAATTACCCCCATGTACTGACAGGGTCATTTAAGTCTGTTTCTGATTCTCCACTGCCTTGCAACTTGCATAGTCACTGGTGCCTGCTTGAAGTGAGCATAAAATGCTACCATTCTGGTCTATGGTCCAGTCTACACTACAGACCCATGTCGCTCTGGGACGTGAAAAATCCGCACCCCTCAGGGAAGTAATTATATAGACCTAGCCCCCATGTAGACAGGGCTATGTGGATGGGTGAGTTTCTCCAGTCGACATAACTACCACCTCTCAGGGAGGTAGATTAACTAAGCTAATGGGAGAGCTCTCTCCCGTTGGCTTAGAGCATCTTCATTAAAATGCTACAGCAGCAGCTGCCCTGATGCAGCATTTTAAGTGTAGACCTGCCCTCAGAGTGTATCATGCTCACTATACATACATGTAAATGTCTAGCTAAGGTGCAAGGCAGTGGAGAATCAGGTCCAAGGTGTTTAAGTGTCCTACCCAAGGTCACCTAGGAAGTCAATGACAGAGTTAGGGCTAGAACTCAAGTCTCTTGCCTCCCAGTTCCCTGTTCTAACTACAAGACAACACTGCCATCATGCATGCAGCTTCATATACTAGAATCTAAAGGGTCAGTTCAACAAATTAGTACAGAAAGTGATTCACATTTTCCTTTATACCTGGATAGTTTTCTTTATTGTCAATGCTGGCCTGCTATTGAATTTCCTTAACATATTTGCTCTCAGTTCCCTAGGCCCTTTGGTCATGATAGAACTACAGTACAATGACCAGTTTGGAAATAAAGACTACCCTTAATGGGAATTCTGCAAATAAAATAAAATAAATAAAGTTCCTTTTGCATCAAGATAGGAATGTACCATGAGGACAATAGAACAACTGCAAGTTCACTGTGTCCTGGAACTTGTTAAATGCAAGGAAGCATAACGAGCCAGCTTTCTGTTTAGGTAAAATCATCTCAAACCTTTACTTTAGCGAGTCTGGAATTAAAGGCAGCAATCAGGAACAAATAACACGAAGTAATTTCCTATCTGAAAGAGAAAGAGCTACTCCTTTGAGTAAAAGAGAACAGTAATAGTCACATTCTTGGATCATTTGTCAATTAGCCATCATCCAAAGAGAGAAGTAACAGAATGGTACAAATGTCTAGAATAAAAAATGAGTTTGCAGTTAGAGTTGGGCAAAGTTTTTCTACAAAACATTTTTTTCAGCAAAAATGCAGGTTTGTCAACACCAAAACGTTTCACGACTTTGTATCAGTCTCGCCAAATTGCTTCAGTCGGAAAACAAAATCCTTTAAAAAAATGCTTCATTTTGACATTTATGAAATGAAACATTTTGATTTTTTGATTCAAACCAACATCTTGTTTCAAAATTTCCTTTAATTTCATATGAAAACCAAAAATAATCAAAAATATTTTCAGTGGTTGCAATCAAAGAAAACATTTGTTTTGTCAAAATGAAACTTTTCATTCAATGCAGTGTTTATTTGTCAGCACTGCCAGCAAACCAAAAAATCCATTATTTGCATATCTCTCATTGCAATATTTTTTGTACAGAATATATACAACTTTGATCAGGAAATTCTGAATCCTGTTTGGAAGGCATGCTGTTTGCATGCTCAGCATAGTATATTTCCATCCACGATCAAAACATATTTAACAGGTAAATGTACATCATGTGACTCTTTGCAAAGACTATTCCTTTTGGTAGGTTAAAGATAAAATTCTCCTCTTTTGTCTCTAGTTATGTCGACACTTCTATAGATGTACCTGAACTAGCTTTAACCTACCTGGAGCAAGTACCAGTAGCAGTAACGTTGTGATAGCACAGGCTTCAGCATGGGATGTACAAGCCTGCCAGGGACCTTGGGTACTTACTCAGGCAGCTAGCCCACACTGAAGTCTGTGCTCTCATGGCTTGGCACTCCTGCTAGTTATATTAAAGTTAATTCAGGTCTATCTTCCTGTGCTGCAATCACACCTCTAACTGCAGTGCAGACATACCCTCTATGATGGATCTTGACTTTGCTGCACTGCTCGACTCTTACATGAGCTAAATTCCCAGTGATGTCAAATTAGACCAAAGGATGACATTTCCCTGTTGATGTGCTGGGTTAAATCTGAAGGGAAAAAGCCACTTGAACCATTTATCCTATGTGTGTTAAAGGATACATGGAGTTGGTCTGGCAATAAAAACCTCATTGATGTATCACCCACTGACCGCGAACTTCCCATGCACCATCTGCAGCAAAATGTGCACCTCTAGAATTGGCTTGTATAGTCATAAGAAGGCACACCATGAGACCAACAATAGATGATCTGCACAGATTTGTCATCACTGGATCAATGGACTATCAAAAAGCTAAAGACCACACTTAAAAAAAATGGCCTCTAATTTGCTACCTCCATGTTGGAAATCATGAGTAAACAGCTGAGCCCTATGAAATTTGCACTTTTCATCAAAGCTCAAGGTAGCAGCCGATGTACATTCTATTCCTCCCAGGACTTCTGTGCTATATTTTAAAAGATCACTTGTCATTACCCTCTGTGATATGTCTCCCAAGTGAAATTCATCTGCAAATCTTTTAATACTAGTTTTACCAGCAGAGTGGTTTGTATAAATAATAAACAACCAGAGTCTTGAAACCAATCAGCTATAAAAAAAAAACCAACAACATAGATTCAATTCATACTTTTATCTTGTTTTCTACTCTCCAGAGAATTTTTCATCCACACTGTCCTTTTTTATGTTCTTCCCCTGGGCTATGTACCCTATGCAAATACACTCCAAAGAATATGTTGTCCAGTGCTTTTGCAAAGTCAAATTAGATTGATGTCTCTTTTATTTACAAGGAGCATGGGCTTTCTTTCTTTTCTTTTTTTTTTTTAAGGAAACAATACAATTCCATTCGTACAAATGCATAAACATTTGTTTAAATTTTGAAAGCACTAGAAATCTATTATATGCATATTTTAAAGTGGAAGCTAATAGAAGTTAATTACATTCCCCGCATCAATTTGAATGATGTTCACATTTTCAGAACTTAAGTTTGCATCAACACATCTCAACTTGAGCCCAAATGACAACTAAATCCTTACAAAAACCTTCTCTTCCTGAAATCATGTTGCAAGTCACTCAGCCAAGCTGAAATTTTCCAGATCTTCCAGTGATCCTTTAAAACAGTTTCTGAAACTCTGCCATGCAATTGATATTGACAAGGACAAACTGGTTGTGTTACAGGCCAGCATTCTAAGCTGCAAACACATGCCCCAGCCGACATTCTGCCTTCCCTCACCACAAACTGGCACACTCCCATTGTCTTCCCCCATGCAGGCATATACCCATCTTAACTGCTGGCTCTTCATGCAGACGGATGATGTTCAGTGGGAATGAGTTGTAGTGCTAGGACTTGGGGTCACTTCTTGAGCTAGCAGTCACTTTCATTGGCGAGGAATTAAAGTGGGGAGTGGGAAAGGGATAATGGTAATCAGAATAATGTGATTTTTTTATGATCTGTTATCTCATGAATCTCCCTGGCTAGAATAAACTTCCATACACTACTGGAAATCTGGGATTCTTAGATTTGCAAATGGTGTGTGGCATTATTTTATACCTTGGATCAATCTGTCACTGAATATTGATGTGAATTTATACCTCTAGGGGAAGCATTTTCAATGTTTCTAGACTCAAACTGAAGTTGCTTGGCCAAAGTCAGGTGTCATACTCCATCAATGGCCCATAGGCATCCAAGTACTTTACTGGCTGTATTATTATCTTCCCTGTGTAGGTCTCACTATTAGCCCATTCTTTCCTCCAGGTTTCCCAAGTGTGCTGCATTTAGGATGTGTTACAGCTGGCAATGCTCTGGCAGGATCAGAAAAAACAGCTAGCTGATGCTTTACTGTAGTTCCAGCCTAATGGAAAAAAATCCTGAATAAGATTACTTATCGGTCAAGAACCAGTGTTCTGGGTCTTAGACGTCAGACATACTGTTTCTTGAAGATAAAGATTCGAATGAATAGTTGCTCTATAAATGAATGAAGTATGCAGAAAGTCCTAAAGGGGTTAATATTTACTCAGTGATACTTATACACTCAAGCTCTGCTACACTGTATTCCTTTCATTAGAGGGGATATCACAGGATGTCCATGTCTGAGGAGGGCTTGCCTGTCAGATCATCTTTAATCCAAAACCTGCCTTTGAAACAATATGGGCCAACTCTGGTTGTCCTTATTCTTTGCTCAGTCAAAACTCCATTTGCCATTGATATTAATGGGAGCTTGGGTTTAGTAAGGACACTAGGATCTGACCCTTTATTAACTACTATCCTAACACTGGCTAAACCCACAGGAATCTCTCAAAAAGACTCAGTTTCCATTCAGTTAATATTCTTAGATGAAAGTATAAAAGTCTACAGAATGTTAGATGTGTAAAGCACACACTGGGGTAAAATATTTGCTGATGGCCTTTTTTAATTGACTATTTTACTAGCTCACAAGATACTGGGTTTTTAGGAGGTGCAGGGAAAGGGATGTTATTCATCCTTCCAAATAATGCACTAATCATCTCATAGGCCACCCTATTCTTCGAGAGAATGTAGCTTTTTGGACCACAACTCCCCTCACTCTTGGCTGCTGAACGTATGCATCACCCACTCTGCTGTGATGCTGTCTGGTAGTATGAGTCTTTATCCCTAGCTAGAGGCTGGTCTGCCCCAGAGGTTAATGAGTCAGCTATAGCTGCCAGTTCCTAAGCCTGCTCTTTGAGCATAAGTGATAGAGGCTTGTATTTTTAGTGTGAGAGATCCCAGGTTCAGTCCCCAGTGATGACCCATAGTGATCAGTTATTACATTTTTTCACCGGTTTACCATCACTGTTTCTTGACTCTGGTATTTGGTTAGTTCTCTTCTGTAGTTAATAGTTTCCCAAATATTCTACCGCCAGCCTTTGAATTTGCCAGATGTATGAATTTTAATGTGGTGCCTACGTGTGTAGCACTCATAAAAAGTTGTGCTCCTGAGGAGTCAACATTCTTTCTGCTAATGGCCATTTTATGTTGTCCGCTGCTATTTTTTCAGATGCTTGAGTGCTTTACTTATATATGCCATGCCACAGGGGTATTTTAGCATATACAGTAGGCTGTCAAAGTTGTGCTCAAAGACATTCATTGATATACTTTTAATGGTTTGCCTCATAGTTGTCATGTAATCTGGTCAACTCAAATCATGATATTACAACATGAGCAGTTAAAACCAAGGAAGTTAACTTCTTTGAAACAAAAAAAATCCCAATGTCCAGTGGTCAACCTGGGTCTACAGGGCTAAATCAACTGGGAAAATATGCAGATTTTTGCCTTTATATATGAAAATGATTCAGGGCTACATTTTGCTCTGAGTGTAAACCCAGAGCAACTCGCTGAAGGACCCCAGAGGAGAATATGGCCCAAAGAAAGATTCTATTTCTTCTCTCTCTTCAGATAAGTCACTGGTTAAAATATGTCTGTGATTCAGTGCTGGTTTCTTTTGATTTGTTTAGCATCCTCCCCCAAGAAAAGCTCATCTCAGGTGCAGTATTTCTGTAACAATGAAGCTTCTCACCTGATGGCAGAAAGATGACTTGGGTAAAAGGAGGTTAAAGGCCTGATTGTTTAATCCTTACTCATGTTGTAGGATACTTCCTCACACAAGCAGTCCCATTGACTCGATTTGGGACTATCCCCATGAATAAGTAAGTCTCCCACAGTCAGCCCCTAAATGATCTTCCAACATCATACACTGATCCACGCCCAGGCTGGATTCATAGCTTCCTAGATTTTAAGGCCAGAAAAGACCTTTAATTCATCTAGTGTGACTTCCTGTCTAATGCAGGCCATAGAATATCATTCAGTTTCTCCTATATTCAGCCTTATAGTTTGTTTGGCTAAAGCACATCTTACAGAAAGGCATCCAGTCTTGATCTGAAGACATCAAGAGATGAAGAATCCACCACTTCTCCTGGTAGTTTGTTCCATTGGCTAATCATCTTCATTGTTAAAAATTTGTGCCTTATTTCTAATTTGAATTTGTCTGACTTTAATTTCCAGCCATTGGCTCTTCGTTTGCCTTTCTACATTAGTTTAAAGGTCCTTTTAGTACCTGGTATTTTCTCCATATGTAGATACTTTTACACCACAGTAAAGTCACCTTTTGATTTTGGATTAGAACACAGGACTTCTCAGCTACTGGTCCTTTTCCAACAGGTTGACTGTGCATTGCGTGAAAAAAATACTTCCTCTAGTTTGTTTTAAACTTGCTGCCTATTAATTTCATTTGGTGACCTCTAGTTCTTGTATTATGAGAAGGAGTAAATAACACTTCGGCCTGCTCTACACTACAGAGGTAGGTCGAAGGAAGCCCCTTAAGTCAACCTGTTAATGTCCGGGTCCTTTACACTGACCTAGGCTGCCTCTAATGTCGACTTCTGTAATCCACCTCTGTGAGAGGAGTAGTACTTAATTTGATTTTCATGGGTCAACTGCGAGATAGTACAGATGCAGCATCATGTAATTTAACTTAATTGGCTTCCAGGTGATGTCCCACAATGCTCATCTATGACCGCTCTGGAGCTCATTCTCAACTCTGCTGCACTGCAGCCAGGTACACAGGAAACAGCCCCTCCCCTGCTAAGCATCCAAAATTTTTGATTTCCCATTTCCTGTTTGATCAGCATTGGGAGCATGCCAGCTTGAGCACAGCTGATCATGGAGACTACGCGCTACAGCCTGCTCTGCACAGGAGGTGGTGGATCTCAGTGCTGTGTGGGGAGAAGACTGCAGGCAGAGCTCTGATCCAGCAGAAGAAATGCTGACATCTATGCAACGATCACTCATGGAATGGGGGAGAAGGGCTATGTGAGGGACACAAAGCAGTGCCGTGTGAAAATAAAAGAACTTCTCCAAGTGTACCAGAAGGCAAGGGAGATGAACTGTCGTTCTGGTGCTGAACCCCACACATGCTGGTTCTACAATGAGCTTCATGCAATTCTTGGGAGTGGCCCTACTAGCACCCCCACAAGCAACGTGGACCCCTCATAGGTACATGAGTCTAGGGACAACAAGGAGGATGAGAAGGTGGATGAGGAATAGGAGGAGAAGAATGGGAGACAAGCGAACGGTCGATCAATTCTCCCCGAGAGCCAGGAAATGTTTTTAACCTGGAGTCCTGGTGGGTCGCAGGACATCACGGTGGCTGACCATGATGCCAGGGAAGGCACCTCTGTAGTGTATACAGTTACACTCAAAGTCCAGTTAAACTTTAGTGGGCACACACATTCAGTGGAATTACACGTTTACTGTGAAGAAAAAGCAAGTTGCTCTGGTTCTCTGCTTACAAGAGCCCGGGAATCCTCCAGGAATATCTCTAGGAAACTTTCATGGATGTACTCTGCAATCCTTTGCAGAAGCTTTCTGGGCAGGGCAGCCTTACTTCTTCCACCATGGTAGGACACTTTCCTAGGCAACTCCTGAATTAATTCTGATGTTATCATTGTGGTACACAGCATAGCAACGTAAGGACCAGGTCTATATCCAGACCCTTGCAGCATCTCCTTCCTTTCCACCTCTGTTACCCTCAGGAGACTGATATCAAATAGGGTTGCCTAGGAGAAATGGAGGAAATTCTCATTAAAAGTGCTCTTACAAGAAAAAAAGAGCATGTAGACACCTCCCCACACCACCACCACCCCCCACAGCTGCTAATGTGCCTTTACTGTGCTAGGCATGGGTCGGCAAGTAGTTAAAGTGGTTGATAGGGGACTGGGGCCCCACATGTGAGATTTTGCAATTTGGGAGTGAAAACGTACGTCACCCCCCATTCGTAAACAGCTTCCCGTGGAACTGCAAAACAATGCAGTGAATGGTTATGGATTTGGATTATGTTACGGCTTGCACCTAGTGTAATAAGGTGTTTGGGGTTTTTTTTTTTTACAAAAATGGCCTTGCTATGGAAACATTTTTTGCTTGTACAATGACTCCTTTCTTTTTTCACATGACTGACAGCTGGAAATGTGTCCTTCGGCATGTCATCAACATCTGAAAGCAGACTGTCGCTGATTAGAAGGAGGAAAAAGACAACACAGGAAGACATGTTCACTGAGATAATGAATGCCTCCGGGACAGCTGACACAGAGCTCAGAGTGAGGAGGATTTCACTGTTTGAGAAGTTGGACATGGAGAGTAGGAAAGCTTTCCATGAGCATGAGCGTGTGGTGCAGAATGAAATGCTTCAGGTTATGTGGGACCAGTCAGACATGTTGAGGTGTCTGGTTGAACTGCAGGAACAGAAACAGGAGGGTAGAGTCCCTCTGCAGACCCTGGTGGACAGCCAGCCAGCATCGTCTGGCGCAGAATCACCGCTCCCAAACATTCCACGAGGCATGGGCGAAAAGTCCATTATCCCTTTCACTTATCTCAGGCGGAGGGTACAAGGAACAGAAGATGCCCATTCACAGACCTTTTATGGTCTAGAATGCGGTGTTATGTTACACAGCTAAAAATGTTTCTCCCGTTCCAACTTCATAATCCCTTTTCCCCAAGACTAACTTTTTTCTGTTCTCTCTCTTTACTTAAGTTTGTTAAATAAAGTAGATGAATTTGAGAAATAAATGTTCTTTATTGAGTAGAAGCAGTGGGCTTGGGTGGGGAATTGGCTTTACAGGGATAGTGATACAAGCCAGGTGAAGGTTTAGGAAAGCACAATGAAGACAAGCAGCTCACATTACTGTGACTCGTTATTGAAACAGCTTTTCAAAGCCTCATAGATGCGCAACGCCCGTTGCTGTGCTCTTGTTATTGCCCTGGTGTCTGGCTGCTCAAAAATGGCTGCCATGTGATCTGCTTCAACTGCCCACCCCTGCGGACAGCTATAAGCATGGGGATGTTCTCTTCACTAAGGTCCAACCTTGTTAGTAAACTTCTCCAGCGCCTTTTAAGTGACCAAAGGCACATTCAACCAGGATAACTATAGGCATCTCAACACCCTCAATGTTAATTTTGTGGTCTGGAAAGAAAGTCCCGGATTGCAGCTTTTTGAGCAGACCTGAGTTCCTAAAGATGTGCATCATGAACCTTTCCCAACCATCCTATGATGATGTCGGTGAAACAGCCCCTGTGATCCACCAGTGCTTGAAACACATTGAAAAGTATCCCTTTCAGTTTATGTACTCTTAGGCAGGGTGGTCTGGTGCCAAGATGGGGATATGCATGCCATCTGTTGCTCCATCACAATTAGGGAACCCCATCACGGCAAAACCATCCACTATTTCCTGCATGTTTCCGAGACTCACTACCTTTTGTAGCAGAAGTTGATTAATGGCCCTGCACACTAGGAGCACAGCGAGAACCATACACTTGAAGAGAACTATACACAATGACTCCAAGATCTCTTTCTTGAATGATAACAGCTAATTTAGACCCCATCATTTTATATGTGTATATGGGATTACTTTGCATGTATCAAAATTGAATTTCATCTGCCATTTTGTTGCCCAGTAATCCATTTTTGAGAGATCCTTTTGTAGCTCTTCGCAGTCTTCCTGGGACTTACTGAGATACAACTGGAAAGAGATAGTATTTTGCTGAAACTCTGACCTCTCTGCTCAGGAAATATCATGAGTTCTTCAAGCAACCCTAGGGGTTTCATTACAAACTTCGATGAGGCATGAATGCAACTGGAGCTGGGCAAATGCTGCAAAATACTTTTCTACAAATATTTGTTCAGTTCTTTAAACAAATTCACTTTGGGCCAGCAAGCACCATTTTCATGTTCATTTTCCATCAATATTGAATGGCTGAGCATTACTAGCACAAATGTTCCTGGAAAATGGATTTCAGGCATGTGCACTAGTATTGGGGGCAAATTAATTTTAAATTTTTGCACAGGCTGGTTTTTATACTGGAAGTGTTTGAGTGCTATCCCAATGAGGGAACAGACATGGTACCTAGTGAGTGTTTTGACCAATCCTAACCAAGCAACACATTGAATGGTTTCCTTTTTTCACCTTTCCTTCTGGAGAGAAGGAGGATCTGTTGCAGAGATAGAGTTTTGTGGAAAAGAGGCAGATGGGAAGAAGAGTGGTTTTGTGGCAATCTATTCTCCCAACACAGTGCTGCTGCTGCACCAAGTGATCATAAAGCCAAGCACCTGTTTCTACAACTGTAGATTATCCTACCTAATGAGACTTTATACCACCAATCTGTGAGTAGTTGGGAGGAGGGGAATCAGGAGCTTTGTTCACCCAAGCCATTCAGCTGAGGAATGGTACTGTTGCCCCTCTTGACCTGAGAGATTAGCCAAAATTCAAATTATAACATTCAAAAAAAAGTCGGAGAACACTTCAGTCTCCCTGGTCACTCGATTACAGACCAAAAAGTCACAATATTACAACAAAAAAAACTTAAAAAACAGATTCCAATGAGAAACTGCTGAATTAGAATTAATTTGCAAACTGGACACCATTAAATTAGGCTTGAATAAAGACTGGGAGTGGATGGGTCATTACACAAAGTAAAACTATTTCCCCATGCTTATTTTCCTCCTACTGTTACTCACACCTTCTTGTCAACTGTTGGAAATGGGCCATCCTGATTATCATTACAAAAGGGTTTTTTCTCTTGCTGATAATAGCCCACCTTAACTGATCACTCTCATTATAGTGGGTATGGCAATACTCATTTTTTCATGTTCTCTATGAATATATATATCTCTTCCTACAGTATTTGCAAAGGGAAGTGTGGCTTCTGTTTGCAATAGACCGCACCACAGAGTGTTGGCAAAGAGAGGACTAAGGAAGATGCCCCAAGGAACTCTGGGATACATCTGGAAGACTTCCAGGATCTGAGTTAAGCTGGGACTGTGTGCGCACATGAAAGTAATAGGACTCAGACCCTAGATCCCAGCTTAACACAGGCTCAGACCTTCAGGGTCCTGGAACCCTAGGTTCAAGCCCTAGGTGTGTGGACATGTGGATACAAGGGAGGTTAGGCTTGAGCCTGGGCTCAAGCTGGGGTTTACATTGCTGTGTAGACACACCCTCATTTAGCCTAAATGGAAGGAAGCTCTTATACCCAACAGCTTCAATGAGATGGTGTGATTTCCCATCCCCAGCCATAACAGTACTGTGATCCACAGATATAATTTCCCCTCCTTTACATTGGTGATATGTTTTACATCCTTTCTCCTGGGGTGCAAGTGACTACACAAGATGCCAGGCAGTGGAGATCAGGCTCTTGGATACCTGAAAATCAGAATGGAGGGGTCCACAAGAGAGACACTACATCATCAGCAGCAATGGCACAACTAGAATAGAAGTGAGTCATTTCACTGGTATTCTGGGTTGATGCGCATTTCATTTAACACTTACTTCACTTGTACATTTCCAATCAATGACTGAGAGGACACAAAGAGCTGCTTCTTTGTGTTGTTGGCAGAAAACCCTTACTGCTCACATGAGATGCCAAAGAGCAGCTGAAAGGCAAAACTAAACCCAAATCAGAATTGTTACAAAACAATAGTTATCCACCCACTACTCACAGACCAAACCATCAAGGAAGTATTTGTTTGCATCACATACACTAAGCTTGCTTGCTCTGTGGAGAAATAATAGGCTCTTTCGTTACAAGCAGTGAAGAGTGACAGAAATGGATTCTTTCCAGGCTTTCACTGTTTGCTAATCCACAGAGCTGTTCCGTTAGACTTCCATCCTCTAAATTCCTGGCATCATGGAGACCACAGAATGAGAAAAGAATGAAGTCTCTCGATAACATCCACCTGTCACTTCTAGTAATGAAGAAGAGAAGGAGGTGCTGAATGCTACACTCTGGTTCCCAGAAGGCAGCCCTATCTTGATCTGCGTTGTTTTAAATACATTTCACATTTTTTTCCCACTGCGCTGAGGAACGAAGCTGAATTGTGAGCCCTGGAGATTGAGGGCCTCTCTATGGTCCTGCTTTCCAATATGCTTAGGTCTATTGCTGTTCAGCAAAGAACTTCAGTATGTGCTTAACACTCTGCTTTGCTCAATCAGGGGACTTGGAGCAAAATTTACAAAGGCTTTTGGTGCCTAAAGATGCAGATTGACGGCTAACAGGTTTTTCAAAATGCCTAAGCAGGATAAGCATCTACAAGGGAAGATCTGCCTAGATGCCTCTTTAGGTGCTTAAATACCTTTGCGAGTCTGATCTTTTACACCTCGAATGGATGCAGCAGGCTTAATGCTACGAGTCAGTCATGGAGGTCATGGATTCTGTAATTTTACATAAACTCAAATTTGTACCAAAGTTTGACTATAGTTTTCAAAGCCCAGCCTCTGAAATATTTTCATGTATTGTTATATTTTATAGTTTCTTTGATCATAACATGAAACCTGTTACGCTTTTCAGTAAACTATCCCTCTAGACTAAGGGAAAGGACAAAGAAAGAAATAACAAATATAAAGTATCCATACAAGAATGTGCTCTGTAGCAGCAACCATTTTAAATTTAGGGACAGATTTCAAAGGTTTAGGCACCTATCTGCACCTTTAGGTGTCTAAATACGATTTCCAAAAGCCCAGGTGCAGGTTAGGTACCTAACACCCATTGAAGCCTGCTTAGATGTTTTGAAAATCCCTTTAGGCACCTATCTGCTTCTGCACTTTTGAAAAGCTGGCCCTTAGCCACAGGAAAAGCCTCCAAACAGCTCAAGGTGCCTGCTTTACACTGAAGGGTACAGGATTTAAAGCAGACCCTACATACAAAGCCAACACATACTTTGCTTTCATTTCTTGCCAATTATTGCCCTATCTCTAATCGTCCTTTGTTATGGAAGACCTTTACAAAGGTTATTTGGGTGTCATCTGTTGGCCTGTGTTTTTTCTTATCCCTTTTGGCTTGGGTCACTGCCACCTTTCTGACAAACACCCCCTTATTTAAATGTCACATTGTCGGCGACTCAACCCTGGTCAATCCTACAAAATTACTTTGGTATAACTATGTTGCTCAGGGGTGTGAATAATCTACAGCGGGAAAGCTTCTCCCGCCTCTTCTCCCATTTAACTAATGATTTCCAGTGTGGAAGTGTATCAGATGTGTTACTGAAATCCAGATAGATTAGATGTACTGCATTGCCTTTGTCTAGAAAAATCAGTTATCTTCTCAAAGAAAGAGATCAGACCAGTCTGGCATGATCTACCTCTTTTAAAAACATGCTGCATTTTATCCCAATTACTATTTACCTCTATGTCCTTAACTACTCTCTTTCAAAATTAATTCTAAGACCTTGTATACAATTGAGGTCAAGCTAACAGGCTTGTAACTTCCCAAATCACTTTCCCCTCCTTTCTTAACTATAGATACTATATTTTCAATTCTCCAGTCAAAGGATACGACCCCCAAGTTTACAGATTCATTAAAAATCCTTGCCATTGGGTTTGCAATTTCATCTGCCAGTTCCTTTAATATTCTTGGACAGAGATTTTCTGCCCTCCTGATTTGGTCCCATTAAGCTGTATGAGTTTGTCTTCCATCTTGGATGTGGTAATTTCTACTTCCATATCCTCTTTCCCATTAGTCACCCTGCCACTATTTCCACATTACTCTTATTAAAAACTAAAGCAAAATATTGGTTTAGGTGTTGGGCCATACCTAGGTTACCTTTAAACTCCACCTCGTCATCAGCACTTAGCAGTTCAATTTCTTCTTTCCATGTTTTCTTTTTATTTATGTGGCTAAAGAAACTTTTACTATTGGCTTTAAGTTAATTTGCAAGGTCCAATGGTGCAATGTGGGATGCACCTCTAACTAGTTAATTTTTATTCCGTGCAGCTTCCTATCAGCGCTGTAAACATTTTGGGCTCCAGCCAGCCGTAAGAATGACCAACAAACCAATAAAATAGGAAGAAGCCTAAATAAGGAGAGATGGACGGTTGTTTGTAGAAGAGTTTATAAACCAGTGTCCCTACAACTTGAGATAAGAAACAAGGGCTGCCATTTAAAAGTCAAATTTTCCACTACTATACTCAAGCAGAGGAATTATTTTTTCCTCAGGAATTCTAAACTATGACTAACTTAACATGACATAGCTGGACATCTTACATAATTATAGATTTCCTTAAGAAAGGTTTTCCTTCTTATTTATACAATTATATGCACCTGATTCTTTCATTCGGTGTCCACCCTGTGTTGCTATTTATATGAAGGAATTATCTTCTTTATTAAGTATCAGAGGGGTAGCCGTGTTAGCCTGCATCTGTAAAAAGTGAGAGAATCCTGTGGCACCTTATAGACTAACAGAAGTATTAGAGCATAAGCTTTCATGGGTGAATACCCACTTCGTCAGACGCTTCTTTACTAAGCTCTACATAACACAGAAACCAAAGGCTACTTTAAGCCGCAGCCTGCTACTCTCTGAATCTGCCTACTACAGTCCAAAGACTCATCTTCTAAAATGGAGGATGACCTTAACTTTCTGCAGCCACATCCTTCCACTACAACACTATTGCCAACCCCAAGTACTAAAAATCATGAGACTGGCTTAAAGATCATGAGATTTTTAAAAAGTGACAAATACTGGATTCTTTTTGTTTGCCTTCTGTTGTTTGAGCCTTTGAGCTGCATTTAGGTCACATTTTCAAGCTTTTGCTCTCAATAATGAGGGATAAAAATCTTAATTTTTTAATGAAAGCTGAGATTCTTATGTGTTCATTTGTCTCTAGCAGCCGGGGATTTAAGAAAAACACCAGATAGCATGAGACTAGTGATGAAATCACAAGAGTTGGCAACAATGCAATCTCTTCCCTCCCTTTGTTTGTTGTAGCCACTTGTACATTTACTGCCGTTGTACATTTACTCTGCACAACAGCCTTCTGCCTCTGCCACTGCTTACAAAATAATGGGCTCTAAAATACTTATGCCGCTTATGGGAATCTATACAGTTTGTTCTGTGTAGATTGTCACAGGCTGTCAAATATTTTGCTTTTACAACTGAATTATTTCATTTTTTTGGTAAATATACAAACAAAATGTCTTTATTCTTTAGGCTTTTCTTAATTTAGACTTAACTTCTTTGGGCCAGGGCCTGTCTTTTCATACAGCTTCTTACACAATGGAGCCCCAGTCCTTCCAGAGGCCTCCTGGAGCTACTATACTGCAAAAATAATAATAATTAGCAATGAATAATTATGATATAATTTAACTTGCTGGCGGTGCTGTGGGTAGAACTAGCTGATATTGCTGCTGCTAATGATATTATTATAATAGCAGGTGCAAACTGGATCTCTAAGCAGCATGATGGGTCAGCACAGGCTCCACGCAAGCCTTACAATAAGATCCCTTGTGCTTTCCACAACTACTGTGAAATCTGCAGTCACTGTAATCCTGGTCTCTTCTGAGAGGCACTGGGGAACAGGAGGCCTCCTGTAACTGCATAGGGAAGCCATTTTAGCCCATTTATCATGAAAGATGAGTTTAGTCATGTTTGTTTTCTCCTTTTCTTTGTTTGATTGACTGAGACTGAGCTTGCAGAAAGAAACTCACTGCATTGTGAACAGTACATGCTTTATTTTGTTCCTGGTTTGCGATCTTGTTTTGATGTAAATAAATCCTGACAATTATTCTCTCTCTGTACCTAATCTAGACAGAAGAACTGTCACTTCATGCCTGGGCCCTCGCACATCATAGGCACTTGGCCTCCAGGCAAGTCATGCCCCTAAGTAACTGCAGCTGCTGTGCATGTGCATGCTTTACTAATGCGAGGTGAGCAACATGCTAGAGGGCAAACATGGCACAAAAATCTCTGGTTCCAATACCCATAAGCCTGAAAAGAATCTGCGCTAAGATCTGGGTTCTGTCAACTGTTATCATGACAGGAAGGGTAAGTATGGGGAACAGCAGCCATTCAAACAGCTACAAGCTAACAGTAACTAAGGAGAAAATTGAAAAGGATAAAATGAGACACTTGTAGATTCAAACAATTCTGTTTAAATACAGAGGGTTTGTTAGCTATTTTTGTCTGCTAGCCATAAAAGTATTTCTCAGTGGTTGTGATGTAGGGTGTGTCATCTAGGGGTTTTGATCAGCAGCCAAAAGTCAAGCCCATTGAGTTCTATTCCCAGCACTGGCAATGATCTTGATCTTAGTTTGTCTCTGCCTCAGTGCTGTGCCTGTCTGCCTGCCTTATAGACACCCGGTGACTAAAATTAGAATGTGCCAATGGGGCAGGGGCTTGTTACTGCCAGCAGATTTCATTATATTATTATTATTCACTGCTAATTCACTAATTAATCTTTGTGTCAAGTGCTTGGTGATCCTCTGAAGAAATCTACAATATAAGTGCGATGTATTATTTATCTCAAGATATTTTTCTTATGCACGTTCTACTATTTATTTCCTGCTATTTTAATTTACTTCAAAAATACATGGATGATAAAACTGGATAGAATTATATGTTAAAACTTGTGAATCTTTACTGCCCAGGGTAGCTATCCCATAGGGGAGAAAGGATAACCTTGTGTTTAAGTTTTTGACGGGGATGCCAGAGATCTGTGTGCAGTTCCAGGCTGGGCCACAGACTTGCTTTTTAGCCTTTTGCAAGTTACTCAACCTCCATTCCTCAGTTTTCCATATGTAAAATGAGAATAATTATACCTTCCTTCCACTCTTTGCCTGTCTTGTCTATTTGGACTGCAAATTCTTTTGGGCAGGGAATGTCTCTATGTATGTGTATGTACAGTGCCAGGTTCAATGGGGCCCTCATTACTTAAGGTCCCTAGATGCTATTGTAATATAACTAATAAGCTATGGCCTGTCCTGCGCACACTGTTCATCCAGAGTCTCATCATCTCTCGTCACAATTACTGCAACATCCTTTTCTCTGCCCTTGCCAAATGCAGTCTTGTCCTGCTGAGATCAAAGCAGAATGCTGCTGCAAAGGTTGTTTTCCCAACCACGTCACCCCTCTCTTTTCTTCCTTCCAGTGCTCCCTCATCTCTATCACATCAAACATAAAAGCCACTTGTATTCGTTTTCAAGGCCCTTCATGACCTATTCCCGCCCAACCTTCTGTCTCTCATTCACTATTGAGTATCAATGCCAGCCTCCGATCACCCCACGATCCCAGCCTCTGCTGCCCACTGGTTAAATTTTCAGACAAGCACCTTTGTGCTTTCTCCCACGCTGCCGTTATTCACACAAAATTATTTGTTACACACACTCTAGGACATCCACCTTTACTCTTCCATGGGTTCAAGACATGATCTTGCTAATTTAGGCATCCCTACCCTTTCCTAGTTCCTAGGTCTCCAGGCAAAATATACTCAACTTTACCCAATTACCAGGACATAATGTGGTAAATTTAAATACCCACTCTTACCCAATTCTTAAGGCTCAGGGCGGAATCTTGTGTGGGTTTACAGGGTCTTTTACCAGCAAAAGAGCCTTAAACAGTAATATCCATAACCTCTATTTATTAATAATCACCAAAACAGAATGCACATGCTAAGCATACAGTGCTCACCACGCCCATAAGGCAGATGAACTTTTCTTGATGGCCAGTTAGGATTAGGTCATCTGGGGGACTCCAGCTTCTGAACTGTGTCATTGGTAGGGTGCTGAGGTCTGGCAGCTCTGATCTTGGGGCTGTGTCCTGGAGTTGGTTCCCAATAACTTCTTTTGGACCCTAGTTTATATAGTGAAACTTGAGTCCTGCTTAGCTGTACCTTAACCAATCATTGTACTAAAATATTACTAAACAATTCTCTAACCAATCCTAACATATTGTAAAACAATTTTTTAACCAATCAGACCCAGCTACCTTCATTGATTTACACCTAGCAAAATTAGTTATGTAACAGACAGAAACAATCAAAGAACCAGATAAAGATCATACAGATAAACAATACAGAAATAGGGACCATAAAGGCAAACAATACAAGTATAGATTTTACAATCATAACTGTTGATAAGTGATTTCTTGCCAGACAGAATGCTATTAAATATAGTTTTCTTTCACCATCTTCAGTTGGTTTCTTTATAGAGTGATGGTGGGTACTATGAGGACAGGAGTGCCTTCTTAACAGCCTGATCTTACATTGTTTTAATGGAATGTGAGGATGTGACTTTCCACTTCTTAGCTCATGGCTGCTGGTCTCCTAATATGGCTGCAAGAAAACGGCCTCCACCCTTACAACGTGGCTACAGAAAAAAGCCTAATCTTTACAGCCCCTCATGTTTGGAGAAACTTCTCAGAATTATCCACTAAACTAATTTTCCTCCTTCAAATCTCTCCTTTGCTGTAACACCTACCAAAAACTTAACCACGGTTAGGCTACTATGGTGTGCTGAGATCACTGCCTGTCACGTTGGCCAATATTGACTCATTCTTTTCTGGTACTTCCCATGTCTGTCTGTATTCATCTGTTGTGTCTTGTCTTATACTTAGGCTACTAGCTCTTTGAGAAAGGGAGTGTATGGAACAGCTTCTGAATGAGAAGAGATTAGTAAGACCGGGACTTTTCAGCCTGGAAAAGAGACGATTAAAGGGGGATATGATAGAAGTCTATAAAATCATGACTGGTGTGGAGAAAGTAAAGAAGGAAGTGTTACTGCTCATAACACAAGAACTAGGAGTCACCAAATGAAATTAATAGGCGGAAGGTTCTTCACACAATGCACAGTCAACCTGTGGAACACTTTGCCAGAGGATGTTGTGACTATAACATGGTTCAGAAAAGAACTAGATAAATTCATGGAGGATAGGTCCAACAGTGGCTATTAGCCAAGAAGGGCAGGGATGGTGTCCCTAGCCTCTGTTTTCCAGAAGCTGGGAATGGGCAAAAGAGGATGGATCGCTTAATGATTAGCTGTCCTGTTCATTACCCGTGAAGCACCTGGCACTGGCCACTGTCAGAAGACAGGATACTGGGCTAGATGGACCTTTGGTCTGACACAGCATGGCCTCTCTTATATTCTTATTGTTCTGTCTTTGTAAAGCACCTTGCAGAATGGGGTCCTAGTTCATGACTAGGGCTCCTAGGTTGTACAATAATAGAAATAATCAAATACTAATAAAAACTTTACCACATGACTCCCCCTGCTTTCACTACCATGAGTGCAATGTGGTTTCAGAAACCAGTGTGTGGGTCTTGTTGATTTTTCAACAAGATGTAGGATGGGGTTTGATGCAGGTTCCATAGAGGCATTTGTGATGTATAAATGTATTAATTTTGTACATCACCCAAGTGCTTTGACAATGAACTTTCAATAACCAATAAATAATTTAAACAATTACATAATTACTGCTAAACCTATTTGGCAATACAGCTGGACAAGTGTGTAATGAGTGAACAATGTTCCGCTCATGAAAAGGTTGATTATGTGTGTCTATAAAGGCTACCCCCACGTTTATTCTGTAATAGGCACATTTGTAAGAGGAATGTTTTGATGTGACTATTCTCAAGTGCTTCAGAGGTTCAGACTATCAAACAACAGTGCTGGGATGCTTGGCTTGTGTTACACTTTGTAAACACTCCCATGGAGGTTAAAAATGATGGGACAAATTCAGCAAAGCTGCCTGTGGGAAGCAAATAACTCCCTAGGAAATCTAAGACCTTTACATGTTTGAAGGGAGCCATTCTGGAAGAAGGTAGATGGTGTTTCTACTGCTACTCCAGGCGAGGTTTCAGTTAGTGCAAACACTGGGCAGCTTTAATTTGTAAAGCAACTCCAGTAGGAGAGTCACTGGATCATTACAATCCCCAAACTTTCCAGGATACACTCCTTTCTGGTCGGCTCCAACCACTTTCGTAGCTGTAGGCCTTCCCCAAAGTAATGCTGTTATTACTAGTTTGAACCACCTCAAACATTCCCCCAGAAGAGAGGGAACCTATGCTAAACCTGGCCCCATCACTGATTCAGTACGAGATATGAAGTATGTATGAGGCCTAGAGGTAAAAAACAAGGCTCCTTTTCTGTATAAAATTAAAAATAAATAAGGGCTTGCTCATTTTTCTGCTGATTGTCTGGGAGGAAGAAAGATGATGAAACTAATGGTCTTCTGATGTCTCTATTTCATTTTTAAAAGAGAGTGGCCATTTTATCAGAAAGTGTATTTAATGACAGAGAAAAGCTTCACAGCTCCCACTGGCCGCAGTTCAGCATTCCTAGGGGGATGCAGGTCCCGGGGCAGAAGTGATGTCACTTCCGGGACTGACCACCCAGGGTTGGGTAGCGGATGCTGGGGGAAGTGGTGACTACCACGCGCTCTCCCTCCCGGCACTTCGGGGCAGTGGCACCGATACGTGCTTTCCCTCCTGGTGGCGAATGCATTCTCCCTCAGTTGGAAGGGGCAGAGCTGGGGGTAGCCTCTTCCAGCCAGTGATTCACCTGTGCCCATGCAGCACTGGCCAATCGCGCCAGTCCGCAGGGCCCCCCAAAGTGTGGGCCCCCCAGAGGGATGGCTCTGCTTGCAGCCTATACCTCAGCTGGGAGGGGGGAATCCTCAAAGAGGGGAGAGTGGTATAAGAATGAGAGACAGTGGCCTCCAACTCACCTTTCTCTCCCCACCCCACCCCCCATTTCACCTCACAGCAGCTACAACTCTTGAAAGACAAAGAAAGTATCATTGAACTGGGGAAGGGGTTGTCCTAGCTGGAAGGTTTTTCAGCTAGTATAGACTGCTGTAGCATATAGTCAGCTAAAACCTTTGGCTTTTAAGTTCACTTAGCTTGCTAAGTTAGGTATTAGCTTGCTCTTTACTCTTTTATTTTCCTTTTGTAACTCATTCTTTTATGCATCATCACGTGTAAACACTTAGAAGCTGTCTTTCTGTAGTTAATACACTTATCTTATTGTTTTATCTTAACCAGTGTGTTTGGATTGAAGTGTGTGGGAAACTCCATTTAGGATAACAAAGCTGGTGCATTTTCATTTTCTATTGATGAAAAGACAGACTTTCTATGAGCTTGTACTGTTCAGAAGGGTATTGAGCAGTAAAAGATGGACATTTCTGGGGGACAAGGGTTGGACTAAGAATTTGCGGGTTTCATCCTGTATGTAAGTCATGAATGATGGTCAGAGTACTCTTGTATTTAGCTGGGAGTGAATTTGCATGTTGAAGGCTGTGTGAACAGGCCAGGAGTGGATGTTCTGACATCAAAGCAGTGTAAGGCCTGGTCTACACTCGGGGGGGTGGGGGAGGCAGAAATCGATCTAAGGAACACAGCTCCAGCTATGTGAATAACGTAGCTGAAGTCAACGTACTTAGATCTACTTACCGCGGTGTCTTCACTGCACTAGGTCAACTGCTAATGCTCCCCCGCCGACTCCGCTTCTCACTCTGGTGGAGTACCGGAGTTGATGGGAGAGCGCTCCGCAGTCAATTTATCATGTCTAGACTAGACACGATAAATCGACCCCCGCTGGATTGATCACTCCCAGCAATCCAGCACGTAATGTAGACATGACCTAAGAGGCACTCCAAGCTAGAGAATTAAGGGGACACAATTGTTTAGCAGTCCCGATTGTATCCTGAGGAACGTCACAGTCTTCTTCCATGCTCTGTAGACTGCCACACTGTGATTAACGTTAAATAAAAGACAGTAATAATAATACAATGTATGGGTGAGGTACCACCCTGGAATTACTTCAGATGGGTTAGTTTGTTACTCTTGAGGGAACGGGTAAAAGCACTTGTCATTTCCTTGGAGTGGGGTATAATTCCAAGCTAGCTTCTTGGCCAGATGAACAACTGCAATATTTTTCTAGTAATTGTCCATTATTAATGCTGATTGAAATCCAAATTAATTAGGCTTAGCTGTATTTCTCTGCCTCTCTCCTTTCCACTGGTGATGTGATGGGAGTTTAATGTGAATTAAGAAAAGTGAAAGGTAGGGGAAACTGCCAGCATCAGTGGAATACAATTTGCAATGCTAGACATTCAGAGATAGCTTGCCAGACTTTAATTGACCCTTTTTAAAAATCTCTCAAGCAATAATCAAAACACTGTTGAAATTAATTATGCCACCTCACCCATCTCACACTGTTTCTCTAACTCCCTTTCCCAATAAATTCACAGCAACAGGTCTTGCAGAAAAACATATCAGTTTATAACACATTCAGAATGGTAAAACTTCAAATACTTATTATTCATTGAAGAACTCTATTCAGCAACACATTTTATTCCCTTCATTAATGGATTAGACTTGCATGTTTACTTCAAGTTAATTCCTATGTTCCATAGCAACTTTTTAAGGGCTTTTTTTTTTAAAATATAAGAAAAATGTTGAACTGATTATAATGTCACAGCCTGGAAGAGAAACATGGCCATGCTTCCATGATCTGTGTCTGAGATACCTCAATATATATAGCTGCTTTCATGAATTATTTTTCACAATCTCTTTTCTGTGACTAGTATAAAGAGTAGCAACTCCTCATATATTATCGTTTTCCATTTCCATTTTCCAATACCTACTTATTACATATGCAGCATTTTAAATACATACACAATTTGCAAAACATAATATAATCAACATTTAAATACCAGAAGAGTCTTGTCATTTGAAAAATACAAAATGTGGCAGTTTTCCCAATTCCAGCCATAGGAATGATCTGCAGTTTTCAATAGAATGAGAGCCTGATATTAAGTCAGTTGATTTTAATATAGCTGATAGTAAAATGGAATCTCTGTCCCACAGGAAATTCTTAAATTTCAAAATTTCCTTTCATCCCAAATTAGAACAAAACGTTGGAGTTTCTACATTTACAATGGCATGGAAATTTCAAAATGTTTCAATTCAGAAACATCAGAATGACCTATTGCAATGTGTCATTTTGACAATGTTGAAACAATATAAACAAATTAAAAAGTTAAAATGAAACAAAAAACTCAGAATGAATTGAAACAAGAAAGTCCAAATAAAATACTCCATTTTGATCCAAAACATTCTAGAATTTTTCTGTCAAATTTTGCTGACATTAACATGTTCTCATGGAATGTTTTGACTTTGACAAAACAGTATTTTCCCCTGGAAAACTTTTGTTGAAAAAAATTTGACCAGCTTTAGAAATGAATGGGAGTCAATGATGAATTTTGGATTAGGCCATTTAAAACCTGAATTCACCAAAGTACTTAAACACAAGCTTACTTGGAAGACTCACTGAAGGGCTGAAGTCCCACTGAAATCAGTGCTCTATTGAACCAGGCCCTTAGTGATTGTGTCTCCACTGTTTGTCAGTACTACTACAGTAAGACAAACTGCAGCTCATACCACTGAGCTGGTATTAAGTGGGACAGATACACAAAGATTTCAGAATCGTTTTTAATGACTAATTAAAATCTTACAAAAAATAGGAGTGTAATTTTTCTTGACAAATGAGCTGTTTTTTAAAAATTCAGTGTTCATTTTACTCTCCGTCTGTTACATGAGCAGTGAAAGGCTGAAAGTATTGAATTTGAAAAGGCCACTAGTACTCCAAATTATTCTTATGAAAATGTTAGACTTCAAAGCTGGGTTATTTTTAAGTAGAAGCTAATGATGTTGAAACAGCTCTATTTCTCCTTGATTCCTGTATCTAAAATGTATAATGAAAAGCTAAAATGCATTCCTAACAGGACAAGGAGTGTGGTGAACTAAGGGTAGCTACTATCCTATTTTCAGCACACTGCATCTATTATTAATTATCTACATTATTGTAATGCCGTGGGACCCTCGTCGTGGGCCACGACCCCATTGTACTAGGCACTGTACAAATGCAGAACAAAAAGTCTATGCCTCAGTGAGCTTACAATCCAAGTCTAAGAAGGGAGTCTGTCCACCAGAGGGCAGAGTTGTGTGACACATTGTGTTTTCTTTCTCGATGAGTTTTTAGGTTTGTTTTTTTTCTTAGATGTTTTCCACTACCTAAAATAAGTCAGCTAGATTGAAACTACTTGTTTTACTCTGTGTATATAAAAACAAAAAATCCAAAGAGGAAACAGCCATTCCTTCGTATACAAAACACCAACCTCAGCACAAAGGTGAGGAAGCCAGAGAAATACAGGAACTTCAGAACATAATGGTGTCTATTCACCTGAGAACAGAGTGGTATTCTGTTCACCTAACCATCCTGTCCCTCACTCAGTTGGTTTGGAATGTTGTTTTTCAGCCTTTTTGAAATTAACCAGTACAAACAGAATATAAGTTTTGTATAGAGAAATTTATTCTTTAATGCTAATATCTGTCCAGGAAATACAAAAGCTAGTTGAAGAAAACGTTTCTTTTCTTTTTTTTTTAAGTACTGCAAAAATCTTGTGTAAACCAAAGTGCTCGCCTGCATATCTGTCTCTCTTTAGGACAAGTACCTAGTCTCGAACGTCCTCTAGCAAGGTTCCAATTTTTTGGAACTAGGTTTCCAGTCACCCTAATTACTGTAAACTAAGAACTAGACATCTGGAAATTGTGTGCAAAGTGATACAGCAGCATAACTAATATCCAATACATCAGGGCCGTATTTTGGAATCAGGACAGCCTACATTTTTCACGCTGTGACAAAGAGTTCTTAGAAAAATGAATGCTATTTGATCTGGTTTTGTTCAGCTTTGCAGTGGTAGCACATTTGCCTTAACCTTTGTATTTTAGGGCATTTTCAATTGTTGATCCATGTCAATTCCCAGGAACCCCCTCGTGGCCTGGGATTATGCTACAGGCAGCCTGCCTTAGTTTTCCCCTAAAAAGGCTTCTTAAACACCTCCACAGGAGTTTTTCTTGTCTATTCACCACCCCTTATCAGAGTCCAAGTTCAGTTACATAAATAAAGCTCCAAAATAAGGCTCAACATCCCAACACACAGATCATTGGTTTTACCCCCTTGTTGGGTCACACCCAGACTTTTCCAGTCTGTAATCTGCATAGGGAAATCCCAGATCTTTCTGCTGGAGTCTGCTCATTCCCAGCAGTTTGATTCACCCTACCCCCAGGACTTTCTACCTGGACTCTTTCCTGCTTCAGCAGGCTACTCACAGACTCTACCTGGCTGGAGCCTCAGAGTTCTGGATCTAGCTAGCAAACCTGTTCCTATCAAGATCTCCCCTGCAGAAGAATCTATTTTATTTTCTACAGTTTCCTGACCTTCCTCCTTCATTACAGCCACAGGCTGCCCTTTATAAGGAATTACATGATTCAACTCAGGTGTGCCTCTTTAGTAATCAGAGTTGGCTGGCCCTAGATCCTCTAGCCATTAAGAGGCAAAGCTCCCTGTTACAATGCAATAAAACCAGCTCAGACACAAGAGGAATTCCTGATTTCACCACAACACATACACTACCTATATTCAAGAGCTTCCTGTCTGCTCTTTGCAGTAAATACTCTGCACTGGTTACCAGTAAACCAATGGGCTCAATTC